>NC_090662.1:21179180-22410961 GCF_013368605.1 Nyctibius grandis
CAACACAGGCCTGTGTAGGTAGAGAGTCAAGTTTATTCTCGATCATGGACAGTTTGTCTGACAGTTGTTTAAATGAGTCCTTGTTCTCCTTAGTCAGTTTTTCCACAGCCGAGATGCGTGCCTGCAGTGGGGAAGAAATACTATCTTCATACTGTCGCATACAGTTAGCCATTTCGCCCACAGTAGAATGTGCCATAGCATCTTCTCCCCATACTAATATTGACAATGTATGGGTATATGTCGGTGGAGCATTCTTCACAACCTTCCGGAACATGGATCGGTTGCATTCCACTTCATCAGGATCTACAGGATCTACAATGTCCCGTGGGTGTCTATAAATGATCTCTTGCACAGCCAGTTCTCTAAGGTAGTTAATACCTTTTTCTATAGTGGTCCATTTGCTTAGGTGGCTTATAACATCATCTTTATAGGGATACCTGCTCTTTACGGCTGACAAGAGTCGCCTCCAGAGACTGATAGTGTTTGACTTTCTTGCAAGCGTCTTATCAATACCACCATCTCTGGACAGGGATCCCAACTGTCTGGCTTCTCTGCCATCTAATTGCATGCTGTCTGCCCCATTATCCCAGCATCGGAGCAGCCAGGTAATAATAGGTTCACCGTCATAACGGCTGAAGTCTTTCCTTATATTTCTCAGGTCCTTCAGGGATAAGGAGTGGTAGGTTATCTCTACGTCCGAGTCCTCCTCTTGTGATAGTTCTGCTTTAGAAGGACCTTTCTTCTGTGATGGGTCTGCTTTAAAAGAACGATCGAGGAAACCCCCATCTGTGTCAGGCCCTAACTCTGCCTGAGAAGGGCCCTCACCTGGGTCATATGATGGCTCTGCCTTAGAAGGCTCTGAGTCATCATCCTTCTCTTCACGAGCTGATTTCTTTTGGTATTTCTTCCTGGTTACAGGAGCAATTGGTAGAGATTCGATAGATGCTGGAGTCTGAGTAGATGCAGTGGCTGTCTTGGGAGTGCTGAGAGTCTGAGTAGCTACAGTGGCCATCTTGGGGGGTGTAGCAGCTGTGGTACAGGCTGCCGAGGTTTCAGTGGGTTTAGTGGCTGTCGCGGCAGTACACACTGTAGGATCTGAGGTGGCTGCATAACACCTACAACTGTCCCTGCACCGATATTTAATCTTATCCCACATCAGAAACACATTCAGGACAACCAAAAATAAAAACATGCCACCTAGACAGCACCATCCTAATTTCGCAAAATCTAGTGGAATCAGCTTGGCAGAAAAGGAGAAGGTGCTATTTCCCAAAGTAAAACTGGAAGTGTAATCATTAACAGAATCTGCTAAAGGACGCCTGGAGCGCGCAGATGAAGTTGCTGCTACTGATTCGCGATTAAAGCTGCCCATCATTGTGTCATAGAGATAAGAGATCGGAATATTAACTGCCCAGTTTATCACAGCATAAATCAGTATCAAACCCCATACCAAAACAATACATTTCGACCAGCGCCCACTGCTAAACTGCATGTAAACATTCATAAGAAGCAAGCAATAACACAGTGCCCACGGCAGGTAAGGCATCATTGCAACAATACTCAATTGTGAAAGAAACTCCATAAAAAGATGAGATAACACAGCATTCAAAAATGACATCACCATCTTCACTATCTGTTTTAACTTTCCAACCCCCTGTAAATCTCAAAGGAAGAAATCTGATATTCTCTCAGCTGAGCTCTCCGGGTCTCCTCCCACCAGAGCCAGGATTCAACTTATCAGAGCAACCTGTTGGAGCTTCTCTTGAGCCCCATGTTGGGCACCAATAAATCTGTCACAGTTTAAAGCTGGGCCAGCTATTAACCAGGTGGCAGATGCTCTCTGTTAACCCTCTCCCCCCCACCTAAGGGAAAGGGAAAGGGAAAAGGGAGAGAGACTTATGGGTTGGAAAGTTAAAACAGTTTTAATAAACTATAATAATGAAAAAGAATATAATAACAATAATAATAGAAATAACCAAATATATACAAATATGTACAAAACCAAGATCAAGAGCTTGGAAATCCTCCTCAGGCAGAATTGCTCCCCCCAGTACAGGCAGAGGGGAAAAGGCAGTAGCTCCCCCCAGCACGGGCAGAGGGCAAAATGCAAAAGCTCCACTGCCATCACACCTGCAGGCTTTTAACTGGAGATTTGGCAAAGCTGGTACCAATCAGTGGGAGACAGGAGGGCCCCTCCCTCCTGGGCCCCACCTCCAGGAGGCAGTGGGTTAGTGATAAACAGGAAAGTGAGAATGACATGTATGGGATGGAATACCTTGCTGGTCAATCCTGGGTCACCTGCCCCGTCCACTACTCCCTGCAGGTACAACCCCCTTCGGCTCTTTACTCGTAAGCAGTGACCTTGGGTTCTCTAAGACTATTTGGCCTGGTTTGAGCCAAACCAGGACAGCTAAGAATGCAAAACATCATCTGTACTGCAGCACACAGATACTTTTAAACAATGGCAGCTTGAGAGAGACAAGTTTTAACAGAATCATAGTTATCTTCTTAACTCTCAAGTCAGCAAGTCAGAACTGATAATCTCATCACCGAATCACAGAATGTTAGGGATTGGAAGGGACCTCGAAAGATCATCTAGTCCAATCCCCCTGCCGGGGCAGGATTGCCTTGACCATATCACACAGGAACGCGTCCAGGCGGGTTTTGAATGTCTCCAGAGAAGGAGACTCCACAACCTCTCTGGGCAGCCTGTCCAGTGTTCGGTTACCCTCACCGTAAAGAAGTTTTTCCTCATATTTATGTGGAACCTCCTGTGTTCCAGCTTGCACCCGTTGCCCCTTGTCCTGTCAAGGGATGTCACTGAGAAGAGCCTGGCTCCATCCTCATGACACTTGCCCTTTCCATATTTATAAACATTAATGCGGTCACCCCTCAGTCTCCTCTTCTCTAAGCTAAAGAGACCCAGCTCCCTCAGCCTCTCCTCATAAGGGAGATGTTCCACCCCCTGAATCATCTTTGTGGCTCTGCGCTGGACTCTCTCTAGCAGTTCCCTGTCCTTCTTGAACTGAGGGGCCCAGAACTGGACACAATATTCCAGATGCGGCCTCACCAGGGCAGAGTAGAGGGGGAGGAGAACCTCTCTTGACCTGCTAACCACACCCCTCATGTTTGTATTTTATTCTTTTCAGAATTCCAGAAAGAACTCTCTTAGGTTATACTGTGTAAGCCCTGCTGCAGTCAAGAAGATAACTTAGAGCAGAAAGTTCTCTTTGCTCTACCACTTAATGCTTAAATGGTACACCAGGTCGCAGCAAACCCGAGTTGGAAGCATGAATATAAACTGTAGGCATGCTGCCCAAAAATCACATTTCATAATGTGTCACATAGCCAGTGCACAGTGTGTAAAATGTAAGCTGCTGATCAGCCAGTGCACAGCTGATCTGAATCTTCTGACTTTTTGAACGTAGGAAGTGTAAAGGTTCAGTGTATCCACTGAGAGACTGTTCTGTGTTGAATGCACAGACAAGTTCATTAGTGAGAAAAAACTGAGTACAGCTGGGAGCAGGAAATCCACCACAGGCATAGGGCATTGATTAGAAAAAAAAAAAAACAGAAGGAGCACCATCTGAAAGGTACAGGAGGTTGCCTTTAGCTTGGCTTTCTAATGAAAAGCGAAAACCAATGAAGAATTTAAGACGGATAGAAGAGCACAAGTCCTGTGTAGTCAGAAGTTGTTTACTTATATTTTCATTTGAACTATGAGTTTGTGGAGGTATCCAGAGGAAAGGGCAAGGGCAGTAAAATGTCAAATAAAATGCGATGTCTGTTGTTCTCATAGGGAAAATAATCCCAGTTATCCAAAGACTGTGATGAGTCCAAAAATCTTGGTCATTGTAGATTGTTTTCTGAAAATATTAGCTAAGTGAACATCAGTGCTCAAAAAGTCATAGACATCAGGAATTACTAAGAAAGAAATAAAGAACAGACCAGAAAATTCCATTATGTCACTGTGGAAACCCATTATTTTTTTCACTATCTTTAGCACTGTATGCAGGCCTTGTCCTCCCATCTCAAAAATCCTGTAACAGAACTAAAAAAGAAAGGAAAGCAAAGAAAATTATCAAAGGTATTAAAAGGTTGCTGTATGAGGAGAGATTAAAAGACTATCACTCTTCTTCCTAGGAGAAAGAAAACTGAAAGACAGTCAGATAAAGGTTTCTGAAATCACAGATAGCATTTAAAGATGAACTACACATGTTTATTACCTAGTTTTACTAGAGAACCTAAGCAGACGAATAAAGGTTTAGGAAGCAGGTTTAGTTGGCATATTTTCATACAAGATATAAAAATCTGTGGAACCTACCAAAAACTGTAAAGAGGTTCAAAAATGTTCAAAAAATCATGGAAAAAAGGCTTTTTGGAAGCTGAGGCGTTATACTTCTCTTTTAGCTGACTGTTTTTCCTAAATACATGCCAGAGTCTCAGATTAGATAGAAGGCTAGACAGGCCCTTGACCTTTCCAGATAGTCTTAACTTCCTATTCCTTATGCCCTGCTCCTCACAATAGACAATAAAAAAGGATCCTGGGACTAGTAGAATAATATGTATGATATTTTACATTGCTTTTTCATTATTCTTAGATATTTTGATATCTTGGAAATCACAAATATAGTATGACTGGGTTAGATATAAGAATGGCATGCCCTGCTAAGCTGCTTGTAGAATGAAACCATGACACCTGCATATTCTAAAACAAATCTTGAATCAGTGTTGCTATGCAAATTTACTTCTGTAGAAATTATGATATTGAGTCCTTATCCTTTACCCTCTTTTTCATACAGCAGCATGTGCTCCTCCCTCGCCTTGCCTTGCTTCACCTTGCTTTTCCCTGGTCATGGCTTTGCCAAACTGAAGCAAGTCTTCTGTCTTATTGTCTCAGCACGGGGTTATAGCTTCATGGATAGTCCTATCTGCCATCCCAGTGCCATAGGATGTACAGAATTTAACAAGGTTTCAATTCTTTCGACCATCATGGCCCATGAAGTAATTCCTAAGGGAAAGTCTTGAGGTGAGACAAGAGTTACCTTGGGAGTAGTCTGTCCTAAGCAGGTTCCTCTGTAAATCCATTATGGCTCTGCACAGTTATTTGACTCTAGATCTGAGCATTAAAATGGGAAGACAGCTGGAGATAGCTCAAGGCAGCTGTTCTCTTCCCTCTCTCCCTGCAGCCAGGACAGGTGGTCTCTCAAAATGATCTTGTTTGTCAATGAACATATAATAAAATTGCATCCACTTGGTTACATTTGGCAAAAATCTAGTACTTCTGTCAGTCTTCATCAAGCCCCTGCCATTCATAATGTTGCAATAACTAGGGACTGAATAGGTGAGTGCCTCATTCAGTAGTTCTGCAAAACAAATCAGGTATATTGAACCAAATCCTGCTAATGGTCAAGTCTAGCTGAGTCTCTGCACTCTTCCGGGCACTGTAGAGAGTTTGGGTTTAGCTTACCCTTTTCTGCTTACTCTTTTTCTGTTTTTTTAAACCGCTTCAATATTCAGTGTTTTATGAGCACGATATGTGCCCTCCTACTGCTACTCAAAACAAGTGTTTCCAGCAACACAAAAAGGCATGCCTATCTAACTGATCATGTAGAGATGAAGTGAAACTAATTATACATATGCAGTTAAGTGCAAGAAGAGGACCAAAAAATATCATTGAAGGCAAGTACACCATTTTACACTGGTTGATAATCTCACAGGTTGGTTTTTTTTAATTGAATGGCTCCTTTGAGATGTTTCTGCTTAGCTCTTCATTTCAGCCTTGTGACTATCACGTTTGCTACCGTTAACAACCATCATTTGTGTAAAAATAGTGTTCCTTCTTTTCCGCCTTTGAGACAGGTGTACCCCATCTGCAGCCAGCAGGCCTGGTGTCGTGTAGATGGACCCATGATTGAAGAACCCAAAATCGTGCCGGTAACAGCAGTCTCGGAGCCAGGTATTGATCTCCTGGCTCTTCCTGTTTCTTCATCACACCCTGCAACTGAAGGGATAGAGGAGAACACTACTTGTGCCTCTGACCCCTTAACCAGTCGACCCAAGGCCCTGAGGTCTCCCTTAATAACCCTTTGACTTCTCGTAGCTACTTCCTCACTGCCAACCTGAAAAATCAGTAATGGATAATAATCTGAGGGCCTTACCAGGTAGGAAGCTTCCTCTTCACATCTTTAACCCAGGCCCCAGGGAGGTAGCAGGCTTCCCTGTGAAGCGGGTCCAGTCTGCATATCAGGCCTTCTGTTCCCTTCAGGACGGAGTTTCCCAAGACAATGACCCGTCTTTTTTTCTTTATGGATCCTGTTTTTATGCAGGGCTTAGGTTGACTTAACCTTGGCAGCACCTCCAAGCTAGTTGAACCATCCTCCTCGTTACTGTCCTGGTCCCCTTGCAGAGCCTCATACCTATTATTCAGGGGCACCTGGGATGGTCAGGCAGTCACAGAGGTGACGCGCCTGCTGCGCCTGCTGCGCCTGCTGCGGCGGGCAGGATCTTGCTGCCATGGCGTCTTATCCCTTAAGTCCCTCTGTTCAGCCATGTGGAGATAGGACCGGGAATCACCCTTGTCATGTGCCCTGTCTGCCTGTCGGGCCTGTCCTGGGGAAGGTAGGGTGCAATTCCCATAGTCTCTCTCACACTCCCTGATACTCCTCAACCTACTCACCTGTTCTCATAGCTCCATCACCAAGCAGAGGAGTTCCTCTGCCTGGGTGCACCTCCCACAGGTGTGCTCACTGCTGCGGTTCAGTGCTCCTGTAAGAGCAGGGCAGACCCTGCAGCCTGACACCTGGGTGGCAGCATGTTCCCCCTGGAGCTCTGTCTGGGAAGCTGCATCGGTTGTGGCGGGTGCAGACCTTAGATAGGCCGTGGCTTTCTGCTAGGTGGATACCATTGCTCCCCGGTTGAGTTGGCAGATATTTGGTAGATCTTTAGTGCCCTTCCTGCGCGCCCTTCCGCGCAAACAGCCACGCCACTCCCTGGCTGATGTGCCAGTCCTGTTTGCCCGCCCTCTTCACAGCACTCCTGGCCGCTAGCACTCCCTAAGGGCTGCTTCTATATGAGTGGGGAGGGCTGGGTCGTTGTTACTCCTGGCTGCTGTGGCGGAGCTGTGGGCTTGTGGAGGCGCTCTCGGCTCCCTCTGAGGCTCCCCTGGTTCGGGAAACCCTCCTGTGCATCCTGCTAGGGCACTCCGCTGCAGATCGGGCCGGCACCAGAGCTGCTCCCCTCGGCGATAATGCATCCTGCTCACAAGCATGAACGCACGCACTTGTAGACTCTAAGTGGTAATCTTCTTTTGTTTTGATCTGTATGATAATGCCTTTCTGTGTTTCAGAAAGAAGTTTTACTGAGGTATCACTAATAAATTCATCACTCACTAATAGCACACCAGTAAGCCATATGGCTTTGCTGACGTATGGCACAAATCCATCATCAACATAATGACTTCCCAAAATATATTGACACTATTCATCAAGAATTTTTGTTGAAGTTCTACAGTGTGCTTGATCTTTCTAAAAGAAAAAGATTCATTTTGGAGGTATATGGGAGCAAAGATAACAAAATAATATAGTCTGGAAATAATATATATGAGTAATATAGTAAATGAAAACAATGACAGCCAGCTTGTATTTATATAGAGCTTTTTTCCTCTTGTTCAAGTAAAAATCACAGTCCTTCTAACCTTTACATAGTTTCTATATGCTATATTCTTCATCTTTGCCCAGATAACATACACAGTGTAAAAAACAGGTCCTTGTCTTAAATTAAATTATAAATAACATAAATATAATTGTGAGTTGAGAAATATAAATAATGACACTTCTAAGCTTTATTAGCATTTGGTTAACTGGATAATTTAGCTCTGATGTTACAGTTGAGTCTGCAAAGTTCCTACCTTTGCACATTCTTATTCTTCATTTGCCTCACTTGTTCTTGCCCTTATAGCCCTGTTTCTTACACTGTCACAGAAGTCTTATATTTTTCTTCTGTTTCTAGTCCAACCCCACTAATTCCTTTATCTTCCTATTGAAGTCATATCCCTCTACACCTGGTGAGTTCTTTCACTTTTTGTAGTGAAAACTTCTCGTGGGCGTACTACAATTCATTCAAACTGGTAATAGCTAGAATAAAGACATTTTCCTCTCTAGTACAACCAACTCCCTAGAAAAAGGGAAGATAGTTGTGCAGCTTCTATTGTCACTCTGCATGGACAAAATGGTTTAAAATCTTGTGTACGTTTTCTTACTTAAAAGCTAAGCAAGATGATACTAAAAAGCAAAACCAGGAAAATCCAAAGGCAAGCAACAAAACCAGAGAGAGTAATGAAAAGTAAGGAAGTAAAATTAGTGTTGGGAGAAACATATTAACATTAGAAATGTATAAAATCAGTAATGCTATACAAAAACTGCCATGTTCTATGGATGCTTATTTTAGTTTTATTAAAGCAACGCATACTTATGCAGTGGCTATTAAAAGCTAACCCCAGCCACAACAGCTGTTAAAGTACAGCCTCTTGGTAGCTCTTATAATCATACTAGAAAAAGATATAACAACAAAGTAAATTCTTCATGGCATCTATTACAGTTAGAAAAATGCTGCACTTGGTTGTTGGACCTATAATAATGCTCTTTAGACTTTGGGTATTGTGGGATGTAAGTAGAACTTACTAACGTAGTAAATCTCACAGGGAACTTCCCTTAGCTGGCTTCTTGTGATGTGAGTTTTCCGGATCTCAAAACTTAGCTTCTGCTGAGAAGTCCTTGCCTTCAAAAACATCCTTATGGGGTGCACGTATTTTCTGGAAAAAATGTCAGTGTATGAGTATCAAAAAAATATTTTGTATTCTAATTTTGAATGAAAATTTTTTTAGTTCATTTCTATACATTCAATTCAAAATCAGCTTTAAGGTAAGATAAATCTTGGCAACCTTAAAGTTTGAACTCTCAGGAACTTTGAACCTCCAGTTTATGTGTTCTACTAATTCAGTAAAGCTAATTAACTTGGTTCTGCTTTTTGATTCAGTTTGCTTGAATTTAATGCTTATGTTTGGTAAAGAGACAGATAAAAAGATAAATGGGTCACTGTATTTATGACTACTCATTATTTCCTTTAATATCCATAGTGTAAGTTCTGATTACAACTAAAATGCTTTTATGCCATCTTAACAGTAATTGACTGAAACAAACAATTTGTACTTTGATTATGCCTGTTAAGTAATTTATCATCACAAACCATCTCTTGATAATGTTTTCAATCAGTCAGTTCTTTTTCAAGTTTAGAAATAGTTTAATAACAGGCTTTTTCTCTGGTGTGAAAGTTTCTGCAAGTCTTTCTACATTCCTTTCTCTCTCGCTTTCCTTCTACTTCCATGATCATACTTTGTGTTTGTTCTCTTTCCTCTTTCCTCATGTAAAATTGCGATCACAAATTGTCTTTCTTTTCCCTTCTTTTTTTTGTCTCCTCCATCAGATTCCAAATTGCTTTTCTTTATGATCTGACCTCGGGGTAGTATATCCCCTTCATATCAGTCACAAAACTCTGTAATAATGGTTCCAAATTCTTAGTCTAGTGGAAGAATACATTACACAAGCTAACAATTTGCCCAGCATTAGATGCACTAATATATTCAGAAAGGATCAGATAAACAACTAGCAATAGTTTACAACAAAGCTGAAAGTCCACAGAAGAACATGAGAGTTCATAAAACAAATTTAAAAAAAAAAATTAATTTTACCTAATATTTAGATAAATATCTCAATCTATTTAATCAGACTTAGTAAATAATTTACTTGTCTATATTATATTCACAGAAAGCAAAATTCAAAAGAAAGGAAAACATAACATCTCTAAATTTTATGCCAGCTGTGACCAAAGCCTAGCCTAGAGCAAACTGGCCTCTTTGCAGGTATAAACTACATTGATAATAGTAACACCTGCCATTCTTCACTTATATGTGAATGCAAATAAAAAAATATTCCTGATTTGCATTTGTAACTAGCTGATTCTGTTCAAAATTTCTCGGTACAAGGTTGTTTTCTCAAGTTGTTTTCCACTCACATAATTTTTAGTAGAAGCCTTTTGCATTCTCCTCAACACTCCTTCCTCAAAACTCAAAAATAGACTCAGATTTTGCTTCATTTAAGTACAGACCAAAGTCTTAGAAATGAATTGTCATTAATTTAATATTGTTTTAAAAAAGAATCTTTTATGATTTTCTTCATAAGGTAATGCTAGCTGGAATTCGTGGCAGAGTCTATGGATTTCTGTGTTAATACAAAACCAGTTCTTATCTATTTACAATTATTCTTTCCTTTCCATACTCACTGTGTATCAAGACAATTTAGTTTTATGATCTGCTGATCTGGCACAATCTCAAAAGTCATGGACATCATAACCCATCCTTGAGGTGCTCTTTGTCAACTCCACAATCAAGAAGTTTCTGATCCCACCTGGGATGAAGAAATGTGTCTGTAATAAACACACATCTCAGGTGGCAAGAGAGGTGACAACTCACATTCTAAGGGCCAGACTTCTGCAGACAAAGAAAGTGTGTTTGGGTTGTGCTTATTTTGCCATTTCTTGTCTTCTCTGAACAGAGGTAGAAGAACAGATGCAATCACCCAACTCCCCACGTAATACTGCTGGTTTGCATTAGCTGCTTTGACAAGGGAGGTATTCAAATGATATCACAATAGTATTTAATTATTTCATTTCATAACATGCTTCTGCATTGCTACAGTTAAGTTTCCCGTTCATTGATTTTAACATTAACTTCAAAAGCAGATAGATCTTGTACAATGAATTCAAGATGAGTCTGCAAAATCCTATTTCTGGTACCATTGTGAAACAGATTATTGAGTCAATTATCCATTTTGAGATCTTGGTAATTTGGGTGGTGTGTTGGTGTTTTTTTTTCCTTACGTCACACTTCTACTCATATTATTTTATTTCTTTCTGGGCTTTATTTTCTGTAAGTAATACTCAAACTACACCATTAATAACAAATAATCTCATTTTACACAAATAACTTCTATAGCAATTTTTTTCTCCTGAATTAAGGAACATATTATGTGATGCACAACATTGTGCTTTTGTATTTCTGATTTCCCACCTATGGACAGAGATCATCGTTACATAGTAAAATACTTTTTTCTTAAGAAGCAGAAGTTTCCTCTACTGTTTTGGTACCCTTCATTATGTATAGCATTTTATGGAACTTATGTGATTCCTAAACCAAAAAAAAATACTTTCCAAGGCATCATGTTTAAACAAAATAATATATTTCACACTGGTTTTGTTTACACAAGCATTTTCAAGATAACTAAGTATGGCCATTATAGATATACTTAAAAGCCTTGTACTGCTGAAGTTAATGACAGGATGGGAGAGTTGGTTGCAGTTCCCTTCAGTGAGGTGACAGAGTGGAAACTAAATGCTTGATAAATAGTCTTTGCTGCCTCCTGTCAATAAAGATTACTCAGTTTTTAAGATTTTTAATTACCTTTACAACCTGTTCTTTTGGGTTTGTTTTTTGTTTTGTTTTTTTTTTTTGTTTTACAGCTTGTGTGGAAAAATAATAGTTAACAGAGAATATGTTATTTTACAAGTAGTTGAACAGAAAAGGCAACAAGGAAGGCTGGATTTTGACTGTTCAAGAGGAATTAGTACTGATGAAGTATGGACTAGGTAAGTACTCAGTGAAATAGACTGAAAACTGGCTGAAATGTGGGCCCAAAGGTTTGTGATCAGCAAGACAAAGTCCTTCTAGAGGCCAGGTACCCATGGTGTGTCTCAGGGGCTGATACAGGGGCCAATTTTCTTTAAACTCTTCATTAATGACCTGGACACTGGGACAAAGTACACCCTCAACAAGTTTGCAGATGATACAAAACTGGGAGGAGTGGCTAATAGAAAAGATGGGCATGCTGCAACTCAGCAAAAGGTTTATTCAGTGCTCAGACATTCCTCCTGATTATAAGATATTTCTAAAACAGTGTTTAGATGCATTAGATACAGAAATGACTGTTTAGGAATTTATTCCTGTGAAGATGCTCAGGTGGTTTGTCTTCAGAGGACAGGCTGATACTAGTTTCCTGGTACTGGTTATATCTACCACAAATATTTTTCTATAACACAATAACCTTTTCACAGTATTCTACTATTTTATTTATTACAGGTTTTAATTCATACTAAGGAGGAAAAAGTGTCATTTATATACATGAGCAGACACTTTCACACATACAAGTGTGTGTGCATGTGTGTGCACAGAAGACCTGAAGAGCTTTTGACAGACTAGGGCTTCTCAAAGTTTTGCTAGAAGAATAGTTAGATTAGTTGCCTCCTGTAAATGTTTCCTGCAACTGGAAACTCGTTATAAGAGTTTCAATAACTGTAAAATAACAAAATCCACCATGAAATTTTATTTTTCAAGCCTGTTTTTTTCTGTGTGTTTTTTTTTTATTTTCTTGCTTGTTTTGTAACTATGTGCAGTAAAGTAACAAATATACTGATATAGATATTTTAATGAATTTTAAGAGTAAAAAAGAAAAATTAAGAGTTATAAATATTTTCATGATATTTCCCAATTTGTGGAAAAGGTATTTTAAATAATTGCTGTATGGAGCTGGAAAAATATGGTTTCCTTTGCTTTCATTAGTAATAATATAACCTATCCAAAACTCAGGAGTCAATCAGAACTCACAGGAAAATAACTTTAATATATCTTCTGTATTTTACACCGAAGATTAGAAAATAACTCAAAACATGTAAACACATTGGAATTGTACCTATGGTTTTGAAGTAAAGCAAAGTTAGTCGGTAAAGATCCCATTGATCTAAATGGTAGGAATATTTGCTTAAGCCAAGATAAGCAGATTGTTAACAGAGTTCAGCAGCAGGGGAGAATGAATTCAATCAGTTCTATTTTCACCAGTAGGCATATCCAAATTAAAAATAATAAATTACATTTTAACTACTGGGTCTCATAGATGTGCTATGCAATAAATACAAACTATAAGAAGAGTGTCCCCAGATTGGATCTTCTGACAAAACTTTCTTTGGAAATTTGTGCATGACATGCTCATGCATGTGCAAAGACTTTTTCCCTGGCTTAGATAGCTTGGACAGGTAAAATAACCATAAAATATGGAAAACAGAAGCAGTCCAAAATTCTTTACAGAAATAAGAAATGTTTTCTAGACTTTTTATATCACTTCAAAAAATAATTATGACTGTATGCGGTATTTTCTAAACGGTGAGTATTGTTTAAAACCAATGCATTCAGTCTATAAGAAACACATGAAAATACTGTTTAAAATCACTTAGATGGCTGTACACCAAATCAAGCACACCAAAATCAAGCTTGATAGGGATGAACCTGACAATAATAATAATAAATTATACAATTCCTGAAACATTTTGACCCATTATCAGAAAAATAGAAAATATTCTGATCTGATCAGAATTTTTTCCAAATCCGTATTATGTGCAGTAATTAGAAACAAGTTCAACAAGGAGAGGTGAAGAAGATAAGTCAAATGCAATCCCCTTGAAAAATAAATGTTATTTCCAATTTTATATTTAACTCTTAAGATACCTAAATAGCAATCAGAGTTTTCTTACCGTTCCACTCCTCCATCAGCTCAGTAGAGTACATTATTAATTATAATAGTTTGTTTCTCTTTCTCATGTTGATGATATTAGACTGTTGACATTAAGTTACAATGACATTGTTTTTCAAAATTTTTAGGCAGATATTATCCTGCCTTACATTTTCATATATAAATCTACCAGAGGCCATAAGCTTGTGCTGCTGGACATATACCATGAACATCAGGTCCGCCAATAGGCCTATGCCCACAGCAGATGTGTGATCTCCATTGTGCACTGTCATCTTTCAGGTATGCATTCTGGTCTGGCCTCAAATAAGTATTAGGATGTGACCTGGATCCATATTGTTCTTCCAGATGTTCATGTAGAACTTAGAATATGACATTTGCCTTATAGAAATGTGCAGACTTTTAATCCTTATCCATACTGTGCAAAATATACATGCTTATCTGTATTTTGATAATGCTAGAAGTAATGAGATCGAGCTATTCCTCATTTTTTTTCCTATTTGAGTCCTATTTCTAATCTCACAAACATTCTTCATGTAAAAGCAGGAAATAGATGACTGAAGTATGCAGCTGCAGGAGCTATCTCACCAAACACAACCTCGGAAGCAGAGTAAATTATGTTACCTTCAAATTGAAGCATTTCACACTCACACCTCAGCTGGGAGCAGACAGAAAGTGGCAGTCAGAGGTGAGGAAGGATTCAAAGATACATCAAAGTGGACCACTAGACCAATTAGGAAGAAACCCCCCCAATGAACATACTTCCCCATAGCAGAGCTCAGGATGTCCCATGACTTGTCAAAAGCCTTCGCAACTCCATTCTTCTTGACATGGATGGGTGAGCACAGCATCAGGGAACAGCAGTAGGTACTGAGAAGGTTGGTTTTGTATAACAATTTTAAGGGTATTACTGATGCTTTCCTGTATTAAATAGATAGTTTGGACTACTAGACTCTTAGAACATTGATTACATCAACAATAAAGTCTTACCTTAACGTGTATGCTCCCTTCATCCATAACAACATTTTGAGTGTAACAATGGGTTACATGTAGTTTTTGAGAGCAATATATATGATATATATATATATATAAAAGTATATATGTGCATATATACATCTATATGTACAAAGATATGCATATTAAGAAACCTCTTTTCAAAAGAGGTTCATATTAGTCACAGATCTCCTGTTTGTCCTAAAAAAAGGAAACTCACTTAAGCAAAATTTAGCTAATTATATATTTTATTCTTAGTAGGGAATGGTAAGTTCCTGCATGTGGATAGGGAAACAGTCTTCGTCAAAAGAGAGAAAATTCTGCCCTCACTCCTACCTATAAAGCCCCATTAAAATCAGGGAATTGCATCAGTGAAACTGAGAGTAGAACTTGACCTCCATAGCTATGCAATTAATATTAATAATAGCAACATTTTAGATAAAGTGCATTTTAGTTCTCATGAAAGATGTTAACTGTCTTAAAGACTTCATAGCTGCTTCTTGCTGCAGATCAGATAGCTCAGGAGCAACACCAGGGAAAGCTGCCCAAATTGATTCTGTCATTATACCTGAGTACTGGTGTGGTGGGACTGCTTCTAAAGGTGAGGGTGTAGTTCAGCCTTTAAACTGGAGCAGGGTGAATTATTTATTGCAGTTACTGAATTATTTATTTCTGTTCACAAATAAACTTTGATTTTCATAAAGGTATTTGACATGCATCATTGCTTGATCAGTTTAGCCAAAGAAAATCTAACTTTTGGGTGCCTCACTAAAGGCTCAGTCTTGAAAAGCACTGAGACTTGTCATGGCATTTTTGCTCTGAGTAATTGACTCAAGGCTTCAGGACAGTGGTAAATGACAAACAACACACAAGACAGAGCAACTGGTTTGTTTTGCTATCAAATCTTCACACTTTAATACAGATCATCCTTGAGGACAGATCTCTCTGATATTTATGATCACAGAAATAACACAGTCATTGTTGCCAATATCAAATAAAAAGGGTCAAAAACAAAGGTTGAACTAAATGGCTATTAGAAATCTGAACAACCATTGATGCATACTGGGCTTTGTCAGTCCCACATAAGTATTAGGTCAAAAAAAAAAGAGGAAGAAGAGGAAAAAGGAAAAATAAATTGCATCTTAGTCTCTTCTACCTTGTAATTCAAAACCTAGGCAGAATGCTGCATAAGCCTGCAGTTTCACAGCAGGACAAGCTGAAACAATTCCTCTATGATTTGCTTCCCTTTTCCCCAAACACATTTTTCTTCACCTACCTTGGGTTGTCTCTGGAACTCATAAGATCCTTTTGTGAGCTGATTTGTCACATAAAATAATTGGTAAAATATATATGTTCATACAGACATCTCTCTCCATCTTGTTAGCTATTTTATATGTTAAAAATGCTTAGGGAAAAGCATGATAAAGGCTAGAGGTGGCATAAGGCAGAGGGCAGAGGTAAAGAGGGAGATATCACAGTAGCCGGAAATTACTGGTTGATATAAATGGATCTGAAGTCTAAGTTCCGTGCTGTCATGTTCTGTTCACATCTCTCTTTGGCTAACAAAAGTGCAGAACTAAGTTCTCTCAAAACAGTGAACAGCTACTTTTCATATGACTGCACAGAGGTTTAAACACTAATCCAGGAAACAGAAGACCTACTTTAGTACAAATCTGAATCTCTCATTTTTTCAAATTACTTTTTTAAGTATGCTTTTTTCTCTTTACAACTTCAAACTTAAAGAAAATAAATGATAAATATCTGGTATTGCAGAGCATGGGATGTAACCACAATGATGTTGGAGAGACTGTGTGGAAGTGTTAATACATGCTTACCATAAGAGCAAAGAACCTGCTACAAGGACAGTCAATAGTTTCCTCATTACCATTATGTTACAACCTCATTTTATGGCAAATACTATAAATCACTGTTAAGGACTATTTTACCTTCAGTAAACTATAAGAGGAGAAGTGGGTGTAAAGCATAATGTATCAAGCATATAATTTTTTTAACCCTGAAATTTGGAACCTAAATATATGCATCATGTGTATGTAATTGTAAATGATTTTAAGTTAATCAAAAATTATGCTTATTTCCAAGACAGCAGGACACTTCATTTACTTGTTATCCAAAAAAAGACATGCCTACATCATGTAAAAGGAGATGGCTACAGGCTTAGAACTGTACTATGCGGAAAGATTGGCTTGAAACATGAAAGTAATATAAAATTAATTACCTCGAGCATAGGGCCACATAAATAAAGGGAATTATTTTTGTTTATATATAACCCAGTAAATATGATCTTCGACATTCCTTGTAAAAGGCCACAGGGTTTGCACTGAACAGACCAAGGGCTCAGTGCTTGTCTGGGCTGGTCTGGGCTCATTTTGGCCATAGGTGGGCTTAGGTTGTTGTCATTATTAATGATGGTTTCCTGTATTAATTAGATAATTTGGACTATTTGGCTGTTAAAACATTACTTATCCTAACAATAAATTCTTAGCTCCAGATACATGATGTGTTCACTTTTGCTTAATGAAATATTTTGAGATAGCTTGGATGAAACTGGGGACAGCTCTTCCTATTGAATCCAAAAGTGTCTAATTGTCAAGTCTCTTTAACATGTTACATCAAAACTGACGTTATTTCTTACTTTAATAAAGTTCTGCATCATTCATCTAAATATAATTATAATAGTTTAGGTTGAGATAAACCACAACTGTTATTGTAACTCAGACTATTAGATGTTCCAGGAAGGATTCAGAAGTCTACTCTAAGTCATTACAAGCATATTTCATAGCTGCCTTACTAGATTTGCATCAGACCTACTCATATGGATGAAAAGGAGTTTGCAGTTACTTTTTGACAATCCAGATTAGTAATAGACCAAACAATCTAAAATTATGTTTTACAACAAGATATTTCAGTAAATAAAATAGCTTTGTAAAATGCATTTTAAAATGCGTTCAGGTTTTTGCATGGTAATAGAAAACAATTCTTTTAAAGGAAAATAGAAAGTGTCACTAACTCCACAAAAAGATGACAGCAATAGCCTTTGATCTCAGAAAAACAGCATTGCATTTGGTCTGAAGGTCTAACTGAACTGACATGCCACTCAGACAAGTTAGTACAAGGCAACACCAGTCCCAAATTCTGTTAAACTATAGACTAAGCAAACATGACCATTTACACAGAACATATGTGCACTTTCTTTTTATGGTCTGAGGGGCAATGGACCTGTAAACTCATGTAACTTTCCTGACCTAGGCAGAGTGCCTCTGGCCTTACACCAGATGTTCTGTGAGCAGAGTGACCAGGGTACCTTGAAGCACTATTCTCTGCAGACTATACTTGTTTTTAATGTAGGAATCTTGCCAGGAATTAGCAGAGCTTAGAACTGTATTAACACCCGTGAGTCTTTTCTTTGACTACTACTTCATAGACACAGGAAGCTCCAGCCAGTAGCAGAAGGACCTCACAATAAGAAATAAAAAAAAAAAAATAAATCTTTCTTCTTAGTCCTTCTTCACAGATGCAAACACATGCACCACTGTAGCCCAGTGTCTGACTGCTTTTTAACAAACTACAAGATCCACCTTCTATGATAAAGCTTATCCTTTGTAAGATGTATTTTATATTTCACAGAATCACAGAATGTTAGGGATTGGAAGGGACCTCGAAAGATCATCTAGTCCAATCCCCCTGCCGGAGCAGGATTACCCAGACCATATCACACAGGAACGCGTCCAGGCGCGCCTTGAACATCTCCAGAGAAGGAGACTCCCCAGCCTCTCTGGGCAGCCTGTTCCAGTGTTCAGTTACCCTCACTGTAAAGAAGTTTTTCCTCATATTTATGTGGAACCTCCTGTGTTCCAGCTTGCACCCGTTGCCCCTTGTCCTGTCAAGGGATGTCACTGAGAAGAGCCTGGCTCCATCCTCATGACACTTGCCCTTTCCATATTTATAAACATTAATGAGGTCACCCCTCAGTCTCCTCTTCTCCAAGCTAAAGAGACCCAGCTCCCTCAGCCTCTCCTCATAAGGGAGATGTTCCACCCCCTGAATCATCTTTGTGGCTCTGCGCTGGACTCTCTCTAGCAGTTCCCTGTCCTTCTTGAACTGAGGGGCCCAGAACTGGACACAATATTCCAGATGCGGCCTCACCAGGGCAGAGTAGAGGGGGAGGAGAACCTCTCTTGACCTGCTAACCACACCCCTTCTAATACACCCCAGGATGCCATTGGCCTTCTTGGCCACAAGGGCACACTGCTGGCTCATGGTCATCCTGTTGTCCACTAGGACCCCCAGGTCCCTTTCCCCTATGCTGCTCTCCAACAGGTCTGTCCCCAACTTGTACTGGTACCTGGGGTTGTTCTTGCCCAGATGCAGGACTCTACACTTCCCTTGTTATATTTCATTAAATTTCTCCCTGCCCAACTCTCCAGCCTGTCTAGGTCTCTCTGAATGGCTGCGCAGCCTTCCGGTGCGTCAGCCACTCCTCCCAGTTTGGTGTCATCAGCGAACTTGCTGACAGTGCACTCTATTCCCTCATCCAAGTCATTAATGAATATATTGAGTAGTACTGGTCCCAGTACCGACCCTTGAGGGACTCCACTAGACACAGGCCTCCAACTGGACTCTGTCCCATTGACCACCACTCTCTGGCTTCTTTCCTTCATCCGGTTCACAATCCACCTCACTACCCGATCATCCAGAACACACTTCCCCAGTTTAGCTGCGAGGATGCTGTGGGAGACCGTGTCAAATGCTTTACTGAAATCAAGATAGACCACATCCACAGCTTTACCATCATCTATCCACTGGGTTATGTCCTCATAAAAGGCTATCAAGTTGGTTAAGCATGACTTCCCCTTGGTGAAGCCATGTTGACTGCCCCTAATGATCCCCCTATCCTTGATGTGCCTAGAGACAGCACCAAGGACAAGTTGTTCCATCACCTTTCCGGGGATGGAGGTGAGGCTGACTGGCCTATAGTTACCCGGGTCCTCCTTCTTGCCCTTTTTGAAGACTGGAGTGACATTAGCTTTCCTCCAGTCCTCAGGCACCTCTCCCGTTGCCCACGACTTAGCAAAGATGATGGAGAGTGGCCTAGCAATGACTTCCGCCAGCTCCCTCAGCACCCGCGGGTGCATCCCATCAGGGCCCATGGATTTATGGATGTCCAGATTGCTTAATTGGTCCCTGACCCAGCCCTCATCAACCAAGGCAGATTCCTCCTCTATCCTGACTTCCTCTGGTGCCTCAGGGGTCCGGGGCTCCTCAGGACAGCCTCCAGCAGTATAGACAGAGGCAAAGAAGGCATTCAGTAACTCCGCCTTCTTTTTATCCTCTGTCTCCAGGACCCCCACCTCATTCATCAGTGGGCCTACATTGCCTCTAGTGTTGATTTTACCTGCAATGTATTTGAAGAAGCCCTTTCTGTTGTCCTTGACCTCTCTTGCAAGGTTTAATTCCGAGGAGGCCTTAGCTTTCCTAGTTGCCTCCCTACATCCTCTGACAACAGATTTATATTCCTCCCAAGTGGCCAGCCCCTCCTTCCATGATCTGTACACTCTCTTCTTCCACTTGAGTTTGCCCAGCAGTTCCCTGTTTAACCATGCAGGTCTCCTGCTACCCTTCCTTGACTTCCTACCTGCTGGGATGCTCTGATCTTGAGCTCGGAAGAAGCAGTCCTTGAATGCTAACCAACTATCTTGAGCCCCCTTACCTTCTAGTACCCTGTCCCATGGGATTTCCCCTAGCAATTGCTTGAAAAGGGCAAAGTTGGCCCTACTGAAGTCCAGGGTTGTGATTCTGCTAGCTATTCTGTTCCTGCCACATGAGATCCTGAACTCTACCATCTCATGGTCACTACAACCAAGGCTGCCCTCAACCTTCACCGCTTCAACCAGACCCTCCTTGTTAGCGAGAACAAGATCCAGCAGTGCTCCTCTCCTAGTTGGCTCGTCCACCATTTGCATCAGAAAGTTATCATCAATGCACTGGAGGAACCTCCTGGACTGAGGATGGCTGGCTGAGCAGGCCTCCCAGCAAATATCAGGGTAGTTGAAATCCCCCACGACAACCAGGCCCAGTAATTGCGAGACTGCTCTCAGCTGCCTGTAGAAGGCCTCAGCACCCTCCTCATCCTGATCCGGTGGCCTGTAATAGACACCCACAACAGTATCACCCCTGCCAGCCTGCCCCTTAATTCGCACCCACAAACTCTCAACTCGCTCCTGATCCGCCCCTGGACAGAACTCAATACATTCTAGCTGCTCACTCACATAAAGAGCAACTCCACCACCTCTCCTTAGTGGCCTGTCGTTCCTGAACAGGACATAGCCATCCATGACCACATTCCAGTCATGCGAGGCGTCCCATCAAGTCTCTGTAATTGCCACTAGATCATAGTCCCCCGACCGAACACGGATTTCTAACTCCTCCTGTTTATTCCCCATGCTGCGTGCATTGGTGTACAGGCATTTCAGGGAGCGAGCTGAGCACACGAATTTCACCCCAGGGGGATGGGAGGCCTCCTGGTCTACCTCAACACTAGAGCGTTGCCCCAGTGGTGCAAGCCCAGCTACTACCCCATCCCCCTTCGAATCTAGTTTAAAGCTCTCCGAATGAGCCCTGCTAATTCCTGTCCCAGAACCTTTTGCCCCTACGACATAAACCTTTCCCATGTATTACCGTCACGCCTGTTGTCTTATAAAACCAGCCATTATCAAAGAATCCAATTATTTAAGAATAATTATGACATACTGGTGAGACAGTATTTCCTTAAACTGGGTAAGTATGAAAAGCAGAATAAGTGATAATCTCCAGAAAATAACAACCCAAAAAAACACAACAGACAACAAAAAAAAACAAGCCATGCAAAAAATGCTCACCAAACTCTAATAGTATTTATCTTTAATAGATAGAATTATTTTATTAGATGTCACTAGAGTATTATCTTTACAGGTCTGTGTGAGAAGGTAAACAATTATCTTTGATTTTTTCAGAACAATTATTATACATGGCAGGTATTTTTTCAAATGCTCTAATACCACTTGAAATATAGCAGTTCAAACATAGATAACCAAATAAAATGGTGATTAAATCATAGAATACTAGGGAAAACTAAATACAAATGCTGAAACTTCATTGGTGGACATATGATAAAAAAACTCTTTAAATAGATCCTTTCTACATGAAATTCACAACGTAGATATCTATTGTGCAAAACCCACACTGTCCACAAACTATTAATGTTTTTGGTTCCCTTTCACTGTACTGGAATATGTTTTGCTACTTCACTCTCCTTTTTTTAGGTTTTACAGGTTGTGTGCTCTTTGAACACTGCTGTTTGAACACAGTAGCAAATGCTGCTGTGCAAGAAGCAAAGGAAGAACAGTCAGTTGACTTCACTAGAGTGATTCTGTCCAAACTGGGGAATTTACCATCCTGATGATCCAAAAGTTTAAATAGACAGAATTTCCTAATTTCTAATTCTAGATTCAACTCTTCACATTTTTTTTAGAAACTGGAGGTAAGGAAGATGGAGATATTGACCTATGATTGTGGGAACTACTTTATTTGGCTTGTAGAAAAGAAAACTGAAGAAACATATGATCAGAGCCACTGGAGGAATAAGGAAAATTGATTGAAAGATTAAAACATTTAAGTTTAGATAACCAAATGAAGGTATCTATGTGGCAGGCAGGTTCTACAGGCTCACATTATCATTATCGTCAAGGAAGAGCTACTCACAACAGCCACTGGAGTCTAGAGGGGCATTCAGCTAATCATACTCTAGAAAAAGATTTCATTTCCAGAGTTCATATAGCTAGTGTCATCTGAAATTCCATAGGGTATCCCAACTAGCCTCTAGGTGCTGCACCAGAGCACCAGTGTCCTGTTGGTCCTTGTATCACACCTGCTTGCCTTTGTGATTTAAAAACTTAAGTATCTCTACAAGCCAATTCAACACTGCTGTTGGGGTGAACATTTTATTCTGTTTACTCAGGTACTCTGTTTCAGAGTACCCCAAATCATTTTCACTGCACACATTGATTTGGCTCTAAGCAAGCTTAGAGACAGGTCACACAGGGATACCCATCTATAGGCACCAACATTTAGAAGTCTGAACTGGCAGCTACCTCTCATCTTTAACACTTTTATTTAGCTACAGGAAGAGGGGAGTAAGCTGTCTTCCAGGCCCAGGCCAGTTATCTACACATAAGCATCTAGTGCTATTTGTGATTTCCTTGGGAATCCTAGTTAGTCTCCAGCTGCCACACTGAAAGAGTAAAGATGGTATGAGTGAGTGTCCCCTGTGTCCTTTAGCATGTCCCAGGACTAGTTGGATGACACAGGACATCTCAAAAAGCACAAGACATCTACATAAAAGCAAATGAATCAAACCTTCTGTATCTACTTAGGATATGAAAAGAAGTATTGGACTTTCTGAAATAATTGGTCCTGAAAAGGAAAATTTAACTTTCACATTATGAAGATCTTTCTAACTGTAGGAATATCTGAGGAGGTGATGAAATGGATGGGTTAGGATGATCTGATGATCGAGATAGACATCTGCCAGGATTTATCAAAACTGCTGAAAAATCTTCTCATAAAATTAGCAATATGACTCACACCTACAGGCTACTATGTTAAAAGAAAAAAAAAAAAAAAAGAAAAAAACCCAGAAATTAAACTTCTGTTTATTGAATCAAGGTCAACACATAGATTTTTTTAAAAAATGAAACCTGTTTTTGTTTTGATTTGTCTTAATATGTTTAGATTTACATTTATTGCCAATGTTGAGACAAAATGAGTGAGACTGCTGTGGTGATGAATTACTCAATTTGTTATTGACATTCTTCCTAAACTTAAGACTTTTGCAGAGAAATATGAAATCTCTGTTGTGCTCTCTAAGAAAAAAATAAGGTAATATGTAATATAGTATGCTTATTTACTTTTAAATATTTACTGAAAACAATATTCAGACTTCCAATATACCATTCTTTCTTCAGTAGACATTCTGTATACATTGAGTATTATTCATCTACAGTACAGAGGTACACAAATGAAAGCAGTTAATTAACCTTGGTTTTTAGATATCCAGAAGACATGGAAACATGAAAAACAGCTTGTAATAAACACCTTAAAATTATATAATGTGCTGTACAGAATAGAATTTTGGGGCAACATCACCTGTACCACCCATGCAATACCTTATTACAGAAAGGATTTAAGGAAAGCAACTTGGCATCTGGCTGTAACTAATACGATGATAAATGACTTACCTTTGGGGAAGGATTCCTACTCTAACAAAGTCAATTAGAAACTACGGAGACAATTTATGAAGCTCACTTTTTATTCAACCTGCAGTTTTCTTGGAGGCTGTCATTCACATGTCCATCTGTAAGAATGCTATGTCACACTCATATTGTTGGAAATTTTAATTTGAATAGAGAGATTCTAAGGAAGAGAAAGGATTTCTGTCTTCAAAGGTGCTTCATGAATGCAATATTTAATATTTTTCAACAGATACTTCACTTAGCTTATAATCATTCCATTGTATAATGAATCAGTGAAGTCTTGGATTATTTTGGGGATCTGTATTCACTGACCTGCTAGAATTCCAGGGAGATTTTATTTTTATTTATTTAGTCTTGAGAGAAACTAGATATTTATTTTCAATAATATAAAAACTAAGGTTTTTTACTAGCAACAACAATTGGGACTTACTAAAAATAGGGAATTAGAAGATATGGGTACTCCGATCCGCAGTGACATTAATTTTCTGTGTTCAAAAGAACACAGAAAGGGGTCAAATCTATTATTTACAGTAATGAACATGACTGTCTCATTACCTTGAGCTCTTCAAGTTTTAATGAAGAACACGGACAACAGAAGATGAGGATTTACTTATATATATATAGTTCCTTCCCCTACTCTTTGTTTAAGTTGTATTTATATATGCATTATCTAAACAATTCTTAAATTTCAAAGTGTTTCACTAGAGGAAACCCTCTATCATTATAAACAGTAAAGTGAGACCAAGGAGTGGAAGTTTAGGTTCTACCACTTTACACAAATAGCTGCATAAAATTTAACAGAGATAATTGTCTGAATAAGTGATAGAATAACTTGGAAGTCCACTGTCTGGCACTTCATCTCACCTATGTTTTAAATCCATAATGAAAATTTCAGTTCCGTAGCTAAAGCAGATTTCTCCATGTTATCATCAGCCAGCCTAATAGAAAAAAAAGTATAATCTGGAATGGTGCTGAAAAAAAAAATTCTACTTTCAATTCCTTTCTCTTCCTTTAGTCCCTCCCTGATCTTGTTATGCCTCCATCTGTAAGGAAGCCAGAGCAGGAATAATTAATCATGTTCAATAAGAATTAATGGCTGAAAGTAGTTCTATGATTTGATATTATGCAGCTTATTAGACAGGTAAAAAGATGCAAGGAAGTAAAGTTCTTCCTTATCAGGAAAGCTATCTATCATTATAGCTTTTCAGTGAAGATGTCAGGAATACTGTACCATCTCTTCTAAATAAACTTGAAAAAAATTCTAACATTAAAAATGTTCAAAATCTGGAAAAGCAAATTTCTGTCACCTCCTATTCCGTTTAAAAACAGGTAAGCATGAACCAATGTGGTGCGTAACAAGAGGAAGAAAACTTTCATCTCTTTCACCTCAGCACAGGAAATAGCTTTCTGATGCATGTGAAATGTTCTCCTCTTCCTTTACCTGGATTGCCTGTTTAGATCTCTGAAGTTATCTCTGAAATTATATTTACTTCGAAAAACAAAGTATGGTGAAGACTTCCCTAGGAAAACAGTGGTCTAAGCTAGTAAAACTGTAGTGCAGGTCAAAGCAACTCCACAAAAAGACACTGTATGATTAAACAGGTGCAATTTTGTTGATAGAGATATACTCATATAAATATATACTGATTTGGTATTAGTTTGCTCAGAGCAAGTGTGTCAAATTTCAATCCATTCAGATGCCAGTTCAGAGATTAATCTCCTTTTTTTGTCTCTGCATTCATAGTACAGGTATGAAGCAGTCTTGAGAAGTCTCATGTTTGTATATGGCTTAACAAAATAGTGCCTATTCTTGGTTCTTCTTCACTGCTTACTGAATATATATAAAGATATTCCCACACTGGGCTATAAACTAATTTAATCCAGTAAAAAGAGATGCCTGTACTCCAAAGGACATTCAAAAGACAGTGTCTTCCATCTCTAGGAAAATATTTGGTATAGTCTTTCAAAATTCTTGCAAAATACCATTCTTTGTAATCCATTCTACAGGAATATAAGGTCCCAAAGTACAGTTCCCCATTCTTAGAATACCTGTGCTACTTTCTTTAATAAGATATATTGACATTTCATGAAATGCTTTGACAAACTTGCTGACTTATGCATTTTTGAAACTTCACTTGTTGCAGTTTTACTTTGTTTCTAACAACATTTACAAGAATACAGGATCTTTGTTCCTTTGTAGCTGATCTGCTCCTCCTGTTTATCTCTCACTTGAAAATCATAATCCTGTATTTGTGACATCACAATTAACTATTAGGGACTTTATTATGATTCTTCAAATAGATGATTCTAACATCAGCTGGAGAATAAGGCATAGATAAATTCCTAAGGAAGAAAGAGTAAACGATCTGACTGCAGGGAGGGGAAGGGCAAATATAAGGATTCATATATTTTTTTATGAAAACAGAATTGATTCTAATTAGAACGTGTTTCCTTGCCTTAAGTTTTCTGTGAAAAGCCATGCAGCTCCTCAAGTTTTAGAAATTGCTTTTTGGCCAAGGACAGATCCTACTATTCTAATACTGTTCCTTCATTTTAGTGAGGCTACTTAAGTTTTATGAATCTATTCATTATAAGTAAAAGTAGTAAAATCTAACATTGGACAAATCAGCAGTGTGGAAGCACACTGTTTCACATATTTAAACAATTTTTTTGACTCATGCTAGTGCCTAAAGATCATTGTCTATTTTCAAATGTTGGAAAGAAATGAACAATTGGAATATATTCATGAGAGTACCTGTAGTCTCTAATGACTCTAAAGTCAATGCCCTGTACTAAGTAATCACTCTGTAGCCTATTTCTAGTCAGATAGATTCCTCTAGCAGGTGATTCAGAACTGAAATCTAAGTTGCTCTGAATTACAACCTAGAAGGACTGTCTGTACAAGGAGATCAAGAGATTAGACTAAAGATAGGTATTATGAAGCTCTCGCTATAAACCAGAATTTAAACCAGTAAGTGTTTTAAGCATCAAACACTTAATTTCCTTTTTCCCAGTATTGTTTTGTCTTCTATTGTTGCATGAGTAATAGGATTAAATTGCCAAAGAATGTAAAACCAGATCCTCAGAAGTCCTGATCTTAATTTCTATAGGAATCAAAGTATACCTGACTCAAAGATTTCTATAGGATATATATTTGAATCAAAAGTACCTACATGTATTTCAAGCTCTGGGTCATGATGAAATGTCTTTAATTGACAATTGTAGGTACAGGTGTCCTGCTTTGGACTAGGACATAACCAATTTTCCTTTTAGTGGTTTTTGCTTTCTGTTAAGTTTCTTCTATGTAACTGCACTTTCTGAAGATAACTACATGTTTTTCGGATAGTGTCTGCTTCTAGAATTGCTAACGCTTGAAGTTTGTAGTTACTACTAAGGTAACAGTAGAAATGGTGTGCAGAAAGGCTCTTGCTTAGACTTATTGCTATAGAAACCAAGGTCACTGCTAAGTTCCTTATGGCCCACAAGTGAAAGGCTGTAAAAGAGTCGCACTTGCGGGGAGGAGCAGACAGGACAGGTGACCAAAAATTGACCAATGAAGTATTCCATCCCATACATGTCACTCTCAGTTTAAAGCTGAGGGATCATGAGGGTCACCCTCTCTTCTTCTATGGCCGGCATCCAAAGAGGACTCCATTTTTCTCCTGTCCTTGATCCCAATCCATGAGTTCCTGAATCCAGTTTCCTGTCTGCTGTTGAGTCCAGTCTGGGACTTCCTGGAGCCTGCCTTGCAGCACCAGTGGTGACATGATCGTCATCGGGGGAGCTTGATCTTGGTTTTGTATATATTTGTATATATTTAATGATTTTTATTATTGCTGTTATACTCCTTTTCATTATTATTTTTTATTAAAACTGTTTTAACTTTCCAACCTGTAAGTCTCTCTCCCTTTTCTCTTTTCCTTCCCCCTTTTGGGAGAAGGAAAGTGTTAACAGAGAGCATCTGCCATCCATTTAACAGTGTGGTGGTGCAGACCCGCCCCCCACCAGGCCACATTTTAATGTCAGGAACGACCATTGTTAGTTAGGAACAGTGAATGGTCTGAGACAATTGGGCGCTCTCTGGTCCTGCCTGTGGGTGCTGTGAGTGGTTTGAAACAATTAGGCACTCTCTTATCCTGTCTGCCAGTGCAGTGAGTCGAGACTACCTGGAACCACCCCACAGGCACAAGTACAGTGAGTTAGTACAATCAGGCATCCCCTAACCGCACCTGCAAATCCTCCTGCCTAGGAAATGGACAAGAACAATGAGTTGGAATGATTGGGTGCTCCCCAACTATACCTAACCCCTGCTACCTGGGAAACACACCTGAAACTCCTCCTGCACTGGACCGTTACCCACTCTGAACAGTGACAAGACTGCCTGACAAGAATTATGGCCATCTCAGAAAAAAAGTACTGACGAAAGTCAATTATCTTGCAACCTTATAAATACTGATCCTAAGTGCCGCCCTTTGAGCTCTCTGGGATCGCAGAAGACTGTGACCCTGCATCACCCCTTGAGTTGGGATGCCTCTCAAGGCCATTTCCATGACGTCCAGGTTTGACTCATGAGATAATTTAGACTGTCCATCAATAGATGCCGACGAAGGGAAAGAGTGAGTAATTCACTATCATTAAGTTTTTAAATATAGTGAGTAATTCACTATATTTCAATTTTGCAAGACTTGTAAAGACTATTGGATTCCAAATTTATGATCTGCAGAAAAGGAAATATCTTAAGTATAGGTTAACCTTTGTACCTATATCTACCTCTATATCTCTATCTACTTCTGTCTGCATTTGATACCATATGTCTGTGTGTGTGTGTATACATATAAAATTTGATTTAAGTAATTTTTTATAAATATCTTTAACTGAATCACTGTATCAATTATAATAGTTTGTTGATTATAGATTAAGTATTGTTAGAAAATCATATAATATAATCCTATGATATACCATAATAACGTTAGACCTTAAATTGCTGCTATTCCAAAGTTGCACAAAGTACTTAACAGTATATCATATCAATACCACTGAAATCCCTGTATCCAGCTCCTTTAGACATAAACCATTGACCAAGTCTGGGACTAGGATTGGATACAGCTGCACCTAGACTCCTCTCTGAGAAGGAGTTTAGAAAGCAAGGGGGTCCTTTCTGAACCTCGTGACTCAATGGGAGGGTCTTCCTTATTTGTTTCCCTTTTCCCTCTACCCCTGCACACTCCCGATCTCTGTATAAACCCTTCTAACCCAGTTGTACCCCAATTGCTCCTTTATAGTAAGTAATAGAATGAACTTTGTCATTCGAACTCTGTTAAGTTGCACCTTTTTACAAATCCTCATTAAAATCACTTTTGCTAGTATCTTTGGTGGTTATTCTTTAAGTGACCTAAAACCTTCCTCTCTCACCTGCGACAAATAGACAGCCCAGCTTTAAACATTGACAACAGGTCAGAATGAAAAATAAGCTATCACTGAAAGGGTTGTTAGACTGTTGTGGTTTAACACTAGCCAGCAACTAAGCACCACACAGCTGCTCGCTCACTCCCCCTTGTTTGGGATGGGGGAGAGAATCAGAAGAGTGAAAATGTAAAAAGTACAGGTCAGAATAAAAAATAAGCTGTCACCAAAAGGGTCATATGCTACTTACTAGAAAAAAATCTGTGGATGGTGTTATTCTGGATAATAATAATGGCACTTTTATTCAGGGTTCTGTCACAACTGATACAAAACAGAACCTCTTTGAAGCTGAGACCAGAGCTTCATAATCTTACATTTCCTTTTTTTGTTTTTTTTTTTTGTTTGTTTGTTTGTTTTTTTTTAAAAAAAAAGAGCCTCGTGTAGATATTGTTTGAAACAAAAGTTCTGAATCTATAAGTAACCAGTAATAATGCTGCTACTGGTATTTGAATGTTCCTAAATCTGTAACTAATACCCTAAGCAATGTGAAATGCCATACATGTCTGTTAATTTGGAACCCAGCAATGACAATTTATACGTTAACTTCGACAGTTCATTGATTGTGACACTAAGCATGAAGATGCTGGGAGATCTCAGAACATCTGCAGTGACTGACAACTCATTCTGACACGTTCAGTAAAGCAGAGCTTGGTAACAAAACCTTCTTTTGCCACTGCACAGCTAGGGCACAAGCTGAATAACTGTATTAGGGTAGAGTGTGAGCAACTCAATAAAACGTGTTGTTACATTAAGATCTCAATGAAAGAAGGGTTGGAAGGTTTCATAATTCTCTTTTCTAATGTAAGAAAAGAGGTATTACTGGTTCTCTCAGTAATAAGTTAAGCAACAAGCAGGCACTTGGCATTTGTAAGTTTATAAATGAAATAATCTCTCATATTACATGCACAATACAGTGCTGACAGGAGTTTCACCATAAAGTTCTGTGAAAGTATAATGAGTTCTCAACATGGAGAAGGCAAACATACTTAACTACTAAATATAAATGTCAAGATAATGTACATTTGACTAAATTAATGTAATAAAATATATGTGTTATGCTATGCTATACAACATAGCATATATATATACATACATATACACACACACACTTACCATACCCACAAATATATTTAGATCTAAGCGTATGCCCATATGTACAAAGAGACTTCAGGTAGCCCTTTTTGATGCAGTTTCATTTATTGTTAATATTTTTCCTAGCAGGGGCAAAAGCCAATTTAAAAACAACCTGTAGATCTATTAGTTTCTCTCTCTTCTGATACTTAGTCTCATTTCAGTAACATTAATACCTGCTTATCTATGAAAGCTTTCTCTTTGTGATAGCATATGTATGAAATCAGAAGATGCACCACAACTCAGAAATTTAGTTTTATGGATTAGAAATAAAGAATACTTAATAAACTATTAATTTATCAAATCATTCAGACCTGGAGGCAATTTTCTTTATGCTGTCAACAAAGCAAATTATTCTGATTCATGTATTTTTAGAAGAACATCATTTACTGTACCCATTTGGTCAGACATAAATTCAAAGATAAACTGCAAGGCTATAGAAAATCCCAAAGCATAGAAAACTTTTATATAAATGCTTATAAAAATGGCTCTGAATACCATGTATCCTCTTAGCATAATTGCTTTCTTATTAGCTGTTGTGAAGTAAGACACAATTAAGTCTCTTGAAGAAAGGTGGCTTACTCCTCTAGAATGTTTGTTTGAGTGTAGAGATAGAATTATTCTTAATACACTAACAGAACATTTATAGTATATTGTATGAATGCAAAAAGGTTTGGATTTAGATTATGTATAAGCCTTTGGCCTTCTATTATTTAAGACATAGTCTAATGGAAGCGTAGCATAAAGTTGTCTATATCTTCAAGTCTTCCTCATTGGATGCTACAGAGGAGAAATAAAGGTAAAGAATGGACTAAAGAAAAGCTTTAGTGTATGGACAGAAAGAGAGAGTAGGAGACTTAGAGTGCAACTTCTTTCTGAGTTCACCCTCCTACACATATATGGAAAGAAAGGAGTATATTGATGACCTGACAAACCGTGGGAGATTATTATGGGTGGATTATGTTCACTTAAATTTGGATATCTGCATCTAAGCTTCTTGCCTCAGAGTCCCTCTACAGTCAGTGAAGATTCAGTCAATAAAGTTTCAGGAATGACTCATCTTACACTGAACTACACATTAAAAAAAGGTCAGATAAATAGTGTGATGAATAATGCCCATTTCTTCCAAAGGAACTACAAAACAATTATTTCCTATGTAGACATCAGAATTTTAGATATCTAAAGCTAAGTATCACAAATCCATAAAAAAAAAAAAAAGAACAGAAATTACAAATTGTAATTGTGGACAAAAATAGGACCTTGGTATCTGAAACACTTTGGCCATTACAAGTTGCCATGGTATATACAAATCCCATTCTACTCTAACTGCCTAAATGGTGTTAAAAGGTAACTATTGTTCACAGTGTACCTGAATCAGGATAAAGGTAGTCATGGTTTCTGATCATTGCAAATGTGACTCTTCAAGGTAGAAAACAGCATAGATTTTTTTTTTCCCAGTGAAAACTGAAACATTTTAAATGTTGTCTGATTTACAGTTATTTAAAGTCTATATTTTTTGCTTTCCCCACACCAAAAAATGACACCCACCCCAAAAAAGAAACTTAAAGTTTGTTTTCTTGTTCATTTGTGTGTTTATATGAAAGCTGAAAATCTACTGTAGTAATTGGGCTTCCTATTAAGTGGTAAAGTAAATCAATCTATAATAGTTTGCAACAGCCTGGGATCTGGTCCCATGCTTTGAGTTTGACACTGCATTTTAAATTAAGTTAAAGTACTAATTTAAATGATGAAGAAGAGAAGATTTGCAGAGCTAAGCAATCGTTATCAACCACAACATATTTTGAAAGATTGGCAATGCCATCAGCCATCCCTTGTGCAAAGGATTTTATTAATTGTATTTATTATTATGCAGCCAGGCACTTTCAGATTGCTCTACCATGAGTATATTCTTTGACCTAGGACATGACTGCTAAATCTGCAAGTCAGTATTAGGGAAGATGTGCACACACAGCATGGTTGAGATGTATGAGCACAGCTGCCTGTGCGTGACTCTGAAATCTTAATCAGTTTCAGCAAATCTCTTGCATTCAATTATGGGTCAGTATGTGCTATTTCTATTGACCTCCTTCCTTATTGGAGAGAGCTATTGAAGTAGGTATGTCTGTGCAGTTCATAGTACTGTACCATGGGCAGTTAGAGTGAAGTTTGTGGGAAAATGTAACAGAAATGGGCAAATAATTTTGATAATTCAAAACGCGAACAAGATAAACTAATATTGTAAATTGTAATTCTATTGTAGTGAAGAAAAACACTATATATGCTGTAATTGCTTAAATCGGTTGTATGCTGTCCTTAACTTCCCTGACTTTGAGAAGCAGGTCAGTTTCCTATAAGTAATGGAAAACATTTGCTAGGGTGAGTTCAGGTTTTATTTCAGACAATCTTGCAGGACCTCCTGCTGAGTCTGAAGATCAGCTGTCAACAGAAAAGGACAGATTCATAAAACATACACTGACATTGGCAGAGCAGTAGATATAAGCACATAGGGTCGCATGCTCTGTATATAAAGCTGTGTGGAGAGTAGACCACCACCATACAAGTTAGTGTGGTATTGGCAGGTATAATGTTCCAGTCAGCCATCTGTTGGTTAATGGAAACATCCACAAGAAGCAAAGGGATTATCTGGCATTACTGAAAGTGTCTAGATGGTACTGGGGCCAGGGGTTGCAGAATGGAAATGTTATGAGGAAAGAGTAAATAACTCATGACAAAGTAGAAATGGGTAAGAACGTAGAGCTGCAACTACTCTGTAACAGTGCAGAATTTTAAAAGGAGTCACACTAGACTGACCAGAATAAAATCTGTGACTGCATTTGACACATGAAAAAATGAGTTAAGAAAGAGAAGTGGGTGTAAATCTGAGCTAACGGACTAGACCCACTTACAAGTTCTTTGGAAGGGATTCAAAGAATGATGTGGCACAAAAAGAAACATCAATGAGGACAGTGACAAAAGGCAATGCAACACCATTCTTAGGTCTGCTACAATGAGCAGCACATCTTTAGTTGTAAAGGGCAATTGGATTCTTCTTTGGCACATGGTTTGCACAGGGTAACTTTCATTCCAGTTCCTTAATAGAATGTCAGGCATCTTCACAAATATCATTACCTTTACTGGTAGTATTATTATTATTTTATTTTAAACCTTTGTAAACATAGTAAATAAGCCGTTCCTAAGGCACTTTAAAGTCACAGGCATTAGAAACCTTGCAAGCCTTAGCCTTTTGGGTAAGACATATTACGTTTACATATTTTAAAACCAGCAGAAAAATCAGCAACATCTGATTTCAATAAAATCATTGAAAATAGCAGAGTATTTCATAAAAATATAAGGGGATGACTTATGGCTTCCTAATATGCCTTCAAAACCTTCAAAGATTTAGTTCACCACTCTTATCTCATTGGGTTAAGAGAGGAAATAATAATTTTCAGAATTCACAATTTTTCATATTCATTCCACAGAATAATGCTCCTAGGACAGTGTCTAATTGTTTTGTTTCCCGAAGATTTTATATTATTATCGTAAGACTTCTTTTCCAAAATGCCAGAATATGTTCCTGTTGTAAATGTTGTTCTAAATGTCATGCAAATATTAGAGTAAGAAGACTATGAAATCTACCCACTTTTTCCTGATACAGTATGAAGGCCACAGTACATTAAGCTTTTTTTTTCTTGCCAACAGAAGTGGTGCATACAATATATAGAGGCTACTTCTGCATGTTATTCAATTAGCATACAGTTACATATTTTAAGTGTATACCATATACATAAACGGCAGCATGATTAATTTAATTGATTGCTGTGGAAATTAACTGTGTGAGTAAAAACATCATTATTTTAAAACTCTGATAGAAGTAATTCTTTTGTTGCATGCCAGGATTAGCATCTTAGACCTATTATGTGACTATAGAGCTAGGGAAATTATCTCTTTTTTCTTTTTTTTATTTTTCCCCCTGGAGTTACTATACGTGTGCACAAATCAGTTTGAATAGTCTAATAAATATCCTCAGGATATTTCACTCACAAAAGCAGAGAATGAACTGACTATACTAATGTGCTTGTAAAGAAGGGAGACATGTGAATACACTAGAAGTTTGAAAAACAAGGAATTTTCAGCTTTTTGGAAACAAAAGAAGCCCTTGAAAAGATAGTCATGACATCTGTTTACCTAAGAGGTTTTTTAACTACCATGAATGTTAAATAGATACAGTCAGTACATTCTATGCAATAAGGAAACAAATCATGTTCAGATTTTCAAAATGTGGGTGTCTAGTCACTATCTAGGTGTTTCATTCTCATTCAAATCAGTGCAGGTCATGTACTGACATTTCTGAGAACTTCAATTTTAGTAGCTGAATATGAATTCCTGCTTGAATGAGAGGACGCTGGCTGCATGAACAGAGACTTCTGTGTTTCACAGTACATTCATCTCAAAGGCAGAAGGGTGATGTTTACATCTCATTCTCTGATATTCTACTGGAAGCTACTGGACTTGATTTGCAGCCGGGAATCTCTAGCAGCCCTTTTGTCAGAAACTTGCAGTGAAATAGCACATTCCTGAAAAAGATTGATTTGGTATTGAAATTTAAAAAAAAAAAATGATGCTTTTCAACTGGCTATAAACTAGCAGATGGAGTAACCTGCTAGAACTGATGCTGTCAGCTCTCCCTGCTTCTGCTTGTATGAGACTGCAGGCTAAACTAGAAATTACTATTTAAGAAATTCAGCTAGCTGTTGGTGATGTTTTAATTGAAGTAGTAGGTTCTATACAACATTGATTCCTCCAGATCAAAAACAAATTTTTGTTTTTCTACTCAGTTCATCTACTTTTTGTCTGGAAAAGCATTAAAGGGAATTGAAAAGGCCTGACAGAAACATTCTAAGAGTAAAGACTCCCTGGGAAAAACAAGGACATGGAAACAAAAAGTTTGGAGGTGATTCTGAAGGATACATTAAGAAAATGGCCTTCAGTGCAATATTGTCATCCTCAAAATTCTCTCTCAGATGCAACTTAACTTTGGAAGCTCCCAAAATTCCTGAAAGAGCTACAGTTTCCCAGGCAGCTGAATTTCCACTGCTGATACATGCAGGTTAAATACCTCAAGATATTCAGGTGTAAGAAACAGAAGCAGAGGTATCCAAAATTTATATCTACTTGTGGAAATAGAAATGCTGAAATCACACGAAGATTCTTTGCCTGACAATAGGAAAGTGTGCAATCATTTCAGTTCAACTTCTGATGCAGACGTCACTCAAAATGACTTCACGTTTGACACCATCTGACAATTTTTATTGGCGATTTGACACCTACTTTTAAAAGTGATCACTCCAGATCATGGTTCAGTCTTATCAGAAGGGAAATATCTTCATAGCTCTGACTGAGCTCATCTGAGCTCTGACTGTTCCAGGGACATCAGAGGAATTACATTTCAAGGTTATAAATATAGACACATATATTCCAAGATCTATAAAGAGAATTAGAGTGCATATAAGATATTAATTCAAATGTGATTACATCAAATAATAAAACCAGTATACACCTTGAAATTATCTCAGTTGTATTTTGCTGGTTAATAAAACCATTCATACATCATTATTTTGATTTGCCTCTACCTTGTGATGTTAGATAAATTGACTTCTTTATTCAAGTGCACAGTACCATGATGTATTAAACCTAGTTTTGACATTTCTAGAAAGAATAATGAAAGTTCACGGATAGGAAATATTGTATCTTTCATTCTTATTTAGAGTGATGCAGCATGTGTGAATTGTTGTTCTACTACATTCACCTTTCACTTCATGTGTTACAAATATTACAGGAGACAGATATTTTCACACATTAATTAGCAATTAAAAACCTTATAAATAAATTCAATTCATAAAGACTTGTCTTATTAAAATGCAAACTATTATTCCAGATGACTTTTAAATAAGAAATGAACAGAAATGCTGAAGACTGACTACTAACCATGCAAGAACATCTTCAAAAACAATTTCTTGAATATTAATGAACTGAAAATGTCATTTCTGGTCCAATTACTACAAGTAATTAGGGTTTTTTTAATTATGGAGGAAGTAGAATTTTAATAAGGTCAATTTTACAATTACAGTTTTGAAAAAAATCCTAATTGTATTGTCATCATCTTATATAAAAAATGTAATCAACTCAGTAACATCTGTTTAATTTAATGTAAATAAATAAAAAAGTACTGTGTTAATTCAGTAGGAAGTGACATTTTAATGAGTTAAGGTTTGTTTTTAAAGATGGAAAATAAAAGATTTTGGCTACGTAAGTATTAGTTGCAGTAACAAAAAAACTGATGCCATTGCATTCAAAAAATATTTATATATGAATCTTTAAAAGTATTAAAATTAAACTTTTTCTTTTGAAATATTTAGTATGTAACTGTTAAGTTTACTGAAATCAAAATAATTACTTCTTAACTTGAACAGAGATACTGTTTTTACTAATATGTATTCTAACTACAATTTTTATAGAAAAGCTCAGTCCTTTGCTATAAAACCATAATTCAGTCAAGACTGTATTATATCTGGAGATTTCAAAAAACTCAAGGGTCAATACCTTTTTGCACCTTCTTATTTAGTGTTTATATTTGAGAAAATACCTCCTTACTGACTTCTTTGATGTAACTTTAGAAGTTGGTAGGAATTCAAGTAATTTTCACCTTTAACACAGAGTGTGAAATTTATTGGACAGATTTAAACTTTAATCTTGCATTAAGCTAGCCCAGATGCAGCTACAATTGCCATTACAAGCTAAATTTTCCTAACCGTGTACAATATCTGCTTTCATACTCTGGCAAATGCATTATACATACAAACTGTATTATACATACAAATAGAAATGTAGGTCCACAATTCTTTTTTGTTGTATGCAACTGATCATTCTGTGAAAGGAATGAATACACAGTCAATATATTAGTCAAGACATGCCCTGGGATTTCCACATTTTATTTGAAAATTTTCATTGTTATAGAAAATCATCAGGTCATGAAAACTATGTAATCTAAGATGTAGTATTATTTAAAAAAAAAAAAAAAAGAAAAAAACAACAATGTATAACATTTTATTGAAAAGAATCTCTAGATGTCTCTATTTTTAAAGGCAGAAAAGAAAAGTCCTGTAATCTATGCCTAGAAATCTTTAAAATTTGTATTTCTTTTTTTATGTGGAATGTAGTCGCCGCTTGTTAGGAGGTAATAGCTGGAAGATATCCAATAGTTATGGAAAATGAAATACTAATATATTGGTCAAGCAAATCTTTCTGATAAAAAGTAGAATAAGAGGAAAATGTTTCCACCTGTTACATTTATAAATAACATTCCTTCAAACCATTAAACCTTCATAGACAAAATTCTTTAAAAAAATGTTAGTATAATAGAACCATTTTACTGGACAAAGGCACTTTATTTCTTATTTTATTCCCAGTAGGCCTAGCAAATTGTTCTGTTTGGGTTTTTTTTTTTCCCTTTTTACATACACAAAGACTGCTGTTGCATATTCCTGTAGTCTCCTTTGGACCAAACTAATTTAGGTCCTTCATTCTTTCTCATGCATCATGTGTTTTAGACTTGTAAATTGTTATTATTTCATTTATTTTGGACTTTAACTGCCCAATTTCAAAATATTTTTTCAATGTAAAGTGGTCGAGAAAAATGGCCAAGTTGGGACTTTTATGTTGATAAGATTTTTTTTTTTTAACCTAGATTCTTGTCTTCTGGATATTTTGCAGTACAAATTATTAATTTGTACCCTATTTATTTCAGACATTTCTTAATTTTCAGTATGATGACAATCTCCAGTCATGTCTTCTGAAGTTCTTCTAACCTTTCTGTATTTAGTATTACCCTTTCTTCCACGTTACTGATTTAAATATTGAGTTTACCTGGCCCAAAACTGACCCCTGTAGAAATCCATCTGACATATCCTGTAACTACTGCTTACATTTTGAGTAGAGGTTTCTCAGTTAATTGCATGTCTCCTTCTACTGTATCATCTAGATTGTATTTTAGTTATTTGTGCACGGAAACATCAAATAAGAAAGTGTCATAAGGCTTATTATCTGGCAAAATATATTACATCCACCCTTTATCCTTCTTTCAGACACAAAAGAAGGGGTTTTTTTATTTTTTATGATTCAAGAGAAGCAAAAACTTCTTACTGAAACAAATGACTACTAGGTCACAAAGTAATAGATCAACATTTCTCTTTAATACATAAAGGAAATGGATTAAGAAACAAGTCTAAGAATCAGTAGCACATAATCCCAGGATTATGTTCAACATTTGTCTTGCAAAGATAGCATTTTAATTAAAGATATGTAAACAGTAAATTAACCAAAATAATTTTCTAGTCTCTGTGTGTGTGTGCGCATCTGATATCCACAGTCAGTTCATCCAGTCTGATGACTTCCCCATTAAAATGAGGATGAGGTGTTTTCTCAATTATAGCTTTGATGTCCTCTAACCATAAAAGTGAACAAAGTAACAGCAGCAAGTGTCCTGGTTTGGACTAGGACTGACTTTTCAGTTAAGTTTCCTTTAAGTGACTTTACTTCCTGATGTGGACTACACAGCCTGTTGCCCCAGGAACTAGGGTCCCTGTTGGGTCTCTGTGTCCCACAGAGGAAGGGGCTGTAGAGGGCTGCACCTGTGGGGAGGGGTGGACAGGACAGGTGATCCGAACTGACCAATGGGGTATTCCATCCCACCCACATCATCCTCAGTATGAAGCTGAGGGACCACAAAGGTCGTGCTCTCTTCCCCTATGGCCAACATCCAGGGAGGACTCTGCCCGTGCTCCTGCCATTGATCCTGAACCCGGTTCCCGCCTGCTGCCACGTGTGACCCGGGGCTGCCCAGCGCCTGCCCTGAAGCGTCAGCGATGACATGGTCGTCATCAGGGGGAGATCAGTAGTGGTTTTATATTTAGTGCATTATTTATTATACTCTTTCTTTTCGTTTTTACTGTTTATTAAAACTGTTTTAACTTTTCAACCCGGAAGTCTCGCTCCCTTTTCTCTTTTCCTTTTTCCCTCTGGGGAAGGAGAAGGTTAACAGAGAGCATCTGCCGTCCGCTTAACCGCCCGCCCAGCCTTAAACGGCGACAAGCAGCACGCTACCATAGGCTGAAACTTGTTGTGCTTTAGTAGTTCAGCAAGGTTTAAGAGGCATTTCAGTAGCATAAATTTCTAGCTTTGTAACTGAAGTCCACCTGATTTGTGAATTTTAAAGCTTTATACCACATTTTTAATTTATCAGATATTATGAGAAACTCTGTAGATAGACTGTCCAACAGAGCTGGTGATAGTGCTTACCTGTTGAAGTTCAGCTTTCTAAACAAACTTCTATATGCCTTTATGGTGCACCATCAGTTATATTTGACAATAAGACAGCAAAAATCAGATTTTGGAAAAAAAATATGTAGACAACTTTTTTTTTCTTTAGAAAAAAAGGGCATTGGGAACCCAGCCAGATATCTCCCCGGTGACTCCTCATGTGTCACAGAGAAGACAGCCTACCAAAGATATGGCCTAAATGCCTGTGATTATGAAACTGGGCATGTTCCAACCAGGGTCCTTGATATCATATTAGATTAAGAGAAGTTAAGAATTTTTAGATGTCCAGAAATTGCAAAAAACCCTCAATTTTTTCTTTATGAAAAGAGTAGAGATTACAGGCAGGTTTTTGTGCCTTTGTAGCTCCAGGAAATAAGATGTGTGTTGCTTGGAGATTTTTGTAGCTTGTATTATCAGTCATTGAATGGCCAAGTGACTATTGCTTACTTTATTTTAATTTTTGCTTGCCTTGGTATAACTGATATAATATTGGGATATGCATACATACATACATATATATATATGTGTATTTATTTATCTAGGGCCACAGGAAGTTCATTCTACACCAAAAAACTACTTGCTAGTGCTATTTTTATTTAGGCATGCATACATATGTATGTATATGTATGTATGTACAGATAGACATGTATATGCGTCTATTCATTCTGTGTAGAATGAACTGCGTGTGACCCTGTAATAAAATGTAGCATAGAGGTTTAAAAGCATAGAATGATCTCAAAGGCCTTGGAAACACTGGCACTCGTTAATATAGAGGACGCCTGCAAAGAAGTCATCGTTTACTGGTCAGTTTTTGGCCATCAAGAGAGTAAACGCTTGGGAGCTGGGTAAAACCAGTTTGAAGAGGGGAACACAGAGAACGAAGAACCAGTATCCAACATATGTGAAACACACCATAGTAAGTTTAGATGCACAGCAGTGAAGAAAGGGTAAGGCTTGAAACACATCAATAAACATAGTAAAGTAGACCCAAAGGGAAGAGAATGAAACCATCAGCATCATACCTCCAGCAGAAGATTTGTGATGCTGATGACTCCCCTGAATACCTCTCCATGCTCATGGACTGAAGGCACCACCTCCACACCCCACCTTCAAGTATCAGAAGGGCAGAGGAAATATTATAGAAACATAGAAGGTTGGAAGTGACCTCAAGGTTCATATGGTCCAATGAACATGACATCAGGGAAAGGGGTAGATAGTAGACAATTTGTGCATTTATCATTTTAACTGTGTATTATTTAAACTGTTAGTGTCATCGTAACTGTACAACTAATAATTGTTTGGTGTTAAGACTTTGCTTATAAGATCAACAATAAATTCTTGCCTTTGCATATATGAACCATTCTTTTTTGCACTTAGTGAGAGGGCTCTGAGAGTCCTGGTGGGCAACAAGCTGAACCAGAGTCAGGAGTGCAATGAGGGCTAATCACACACTATGCTGCATTCACAAGAGGGTGGACAGCAGGTCGAGAAAGTGATTGCTTTTCCCCTGTTCAGTGGTGTGGGATCCTCTGTCCAGCTTGGGGTAGTTTCTATCCAGTAGAAGAAAGAGGTTGAAAAATCAGAGACACCATCTGGGATACATGATGTGTGAGGTGATGCTGAGGGAACTGAGTTTGTTTAGCCTGGAGAAAAGGCTGCAAACAGGGGATCTAACTGCTATCTTCCGCTACCTGAATGGGGCTATAGAGAAGGTGAAGTCAGATTCTTCACAGAGACAGACACACTGCAGGTCAAGAGACCACAATCACAGGTTGCAGCAAGGGAGGTTCAGGCTGGATATTACTAGATTATGTTTCACAGTTAGAGTGGTTAAGCACGGGAAGAGGTTGCCCAGAGAGTCTATCCTTGGAGATATTCCAAATTTCATGAGACAAGGCCCTGAGCAACCTGATCTAAATGTGAAGCTAACATTGCTTCAGGCACAGGTTTGGACAACCTTTAGATGTACCTTCTAACCTAAATCTTTCTGTGATTCCATGACAAACTTCATTTTAATCAAGTTTGCTATTCAAAAACAGTGTGACATTTTTAAAAAGTTTTATAAAAAATAAAATTGACACAAATAGATAATATTGGGGCTGCGAATCAGCATGACTCTTCAGTTCAGTGAGATGAAATTAGGAGAAAAAAAACTTAAAATGAAGGGATTATAAATACAGGTTAAGTCAGACTTAATTGCAGCTTCGCAAATGGTAACACTATCATGTCTCTGCACCCCGTGCTGTAATTATCTTGTTAAAAAAATGATGTGGGACTTGCGAAAAGGCTGACAGCAGTACAACTTTCTGGTAACAAGGAATTAAAGTATTCCTAAATCATCAAGAATTTTGTTTTTGAAACCCAGTGTCTTTCCTCAGTGTTTTTCCAGTCTGTTTCATTTTTAACTGAAAATATGTTTTGAAGAAATCCTTTAATAAATACAAGTTATTTATACACCTTTATGTCTCTACATATGCAAATATTCACATTTATTACAAATAATATTCACACTTTTCAGGAAAGAGTTCTTTTGGAAAATAATAAAAGGAATATGTTATACTTTTTTACACTGATATGGTTGTTTATGATTGAGACTAGATTTTATAGTTGTTATATTAATGAAAATGATATTAATAGATAGTCGTAGGCTATTCAGAGACTGGATTACTCCTCTCATGGAGACACAAATTACAGCTTTTGGCAATATTGAATTAAAATTGAGGAAAAAGCAGGAATCTTTCTCCTTCAAAAGTACAGATCCTTCTTATTCAAACTCAAAGTGAAAGATACAAGTTCAACTAAAAAATACGTATCATAATAGACAAATATAGCCTTATTTTGGATGACAAACCCATAACAAAAGTATTAGAATCCAGTCCTTTCCCTAACTTAATTTACCACAGATTTATCCATTGTAAATCAAGAAAACAGTATTAAACATTTTAATTTGCCAATAGGACATGAAGGTATGCTGTGTCATACTCAGACTGTTCTTTATTGTTCCTATCTCATGTTTAAATTCTAGAGAACAGTGATTAATTTCCTCTAGCCAAAGCTTCCAGACACTTAAAATTATTTTCCGTAATATAAAATCCCACTGTAGACACCTAACTTGAGCTTTTCCAGTCTAGTTTATTTTCTAAAGGTCTTATGAGATATTCCTGTCTTGTAAAATAATACTGTGATTGAAGAAAGCTAGGTGCATAAGGTGCAGAAGACCACATGGTCTTGCATATTAATGATGAAAAAACTTTTGTGCAGCTAGTGTTTAAACTGCAACAGTCTGAAAATGTTTGTGAGGTTTTTTAATTTAATATAAAAAATGTTATTACTTTAATACAAAGATGTTGTTTTGATTGTGACAGCCTGTCCAGATCTGTAAGATACTACTTTGTAATCTGTGAAGTTACATTAAGCATCATAAATTATTGTACAAAATGCACATAAAGAAATAAGGAAAACCAAAATCATCAATCAAGTGAGCAAGCAAATGACAAAAAAAAAAAAGCCTATAAAACAAACTAACAAGAAAGCAAAAAAACAAAGAACCCCACTCCTCCTCCCCCAAGAAAATATTTTCTTTTTAATTTAAGTGTCTCTATAACAAAAAAAACCCTTAACTATTTAGTGTTCTGGACATACTAATTAAATACAGAGGCACTCGCTCCTTTAAAATTAACTGCATATTTAGAAAAATAAAGCAAGTTATGAGAGTATGACAACATTTTTGCTTTAAACATTTTTTTGAGTAACTATTACTAATAGTCATTGGCACAATAATCTTTACTGCTTTGTGATCCATGCAAATTCCCATGTTACCAAGTAATGGCATTGATGAACTACTATGAGAACATGTGTTATTATACAGCTGTTCTGTTTTCAAAGTTTTATAATGTACAGCAGATGATCGCCAAAACTGGTGATTGCATCCCTGCTGGGCTAACCTCTTGAATGAATGTGTATATGATTGCAAGATTGTAATCAATTTATTACTTAGACCAGTTGAGTACAATATCGAGGGAAAGAAGGGCAATGAAGGTGGTGAAGGGTCTGGAGAACAAGTCTTACAAGGAGCATCTGAGGGAACTGGAGTTGTTTAGTCTAGAGAAAAGGAGGCTCAGGGGAGACCTTATTGCTGTATACAAGTACCTGAAAGGAGGTTGTAGCGAGGAGGGTGTTAGTCTCTTCTCCCAGGCAACAAGCAATAGGACGAGAGGAAAGGGCCTCAAGATGCGCCAGGGGAGGTTTAGATTGGATATGAGGAAAAATTTCTTCACTGCAAGGGTTATCAAGCATTGGAACAGGCTGCCCAGGGAAGTGGTGGAGTCATCATCCCTGGAGGTATTTAAAAGAGTGTAGATGTGGTGCTTAGGGTCATGGTTTAGTGGTGGAGTTGGCAATGCTAGGTTGGACTTGATGATCTTAAAGATTCTTTTCCAATGTAAATGATTTTATGATTCTATGATACTATGATTCTATAAGAAGAAACACACGTATTTTCCAAATCATAAAAAAAAGAATTCACATTACTATACAATATCACATATAGTATTGTTAAATAATTGGTATAGTCGACCAACATACCTGAAATGTAGTAATGGTGTAATAAACTTTAAAAAAACTGAACATGCATACATGCTTGTTCAAGCGGTCATATGCAAGGCAAGGTGGCTAATGTCACTTTAGTATAACTCATGATGACAGCGTGGCTGACAGAAGACTAGTGCTGTTGTGCTTTGATGAAAAAAAAATTGTATCTATAGTCTGTGTTAGACCAGAGTGCAAGACATGAAAAATTAAAAGACTGTTCTGGAAAGAACATATAAACCCAGGCAATCTTATGTACTTGGTCCAATCAGACATGGAAATTTTGTAGTGTTTGCAAATGTCAAACTGTCTTTGTTATAATGAACCAAATAATTTATAAATGCCAAAAGCACTGAAGATTATGGCTGAATCTTTCTAGAGAACTTTTGTCATGTGGGATTACTTTATCTTTGGGGATTTGTTGTTTTTCCTTAAGCTATGTAGTATAAACTAATTAATAGTCATTAATAATGTTAAATTCTGGTGATAACTCTCCATTATTTCTTAAGGTCAAGATATGTAAAGCACAGATCGTAATTGTGTTAATGACATTGTTTCAGGCTGCACTTCTAATTAAACTTAAAACAGTGTCTAAAAATGTTTACAAAGATGAAAATAATATTTGACCTAAAGTTTCAGGTTTTGAAGATTTTCAAATGAAATTTTATTTCCTAGAGATTTATTTATAATATGTACGCATATTCATCTCTATCTGTCTAAGCATATTCATATAAAAAAAATCCACTGAGATATACAGTATTATCTTCTTTATCAGGGCATCTTTTTACAGCATAAGCAGCAGCTTCTAGTAGAACAAATGCAAAATAGAAATAATGTTGCATGTTTATAAGCTTATCTCTCTCCCTCACACATAAAAACAAAGTATACAGTAATAGCAAACATCACACTAGAATTAATTTTAAATTTTTACATCTAGATTTACATTTTTAAGCATGACGCTGGGGGAAAAGAGGAAAGTAAGAGCTAGTATATTACCTTGAGAAAGACTTTTAACTCACTGAACTAATACCTTGTCCTTTGATAAAATCTTTAACTTGTCAAATTAATAGATACATTCTCATGTCTTATATCCCAGAATGGATACAGGTGGGGCACAAGATGTCTCTAAAGTGCCTGGGATTGGGTAAGTTCCCAGGAAGGACAGACAGAGGCTATACTATGAATAGGAAAAGAAAACTGGCATTAAGTTTCAAAATAGCTAAGATCCCGCTCATCTCTGAATTTAGATATTTGAGTAAAGGATATAGGTTACATCCTTTACTAATTCAGGATCTGACATTCAAAATTCTCATTTAAGATTAGGATCTTCAGCTCCTTCTTAGAAGGGGTGATCAGGGTTCACATTCACTTTTTTTTTCTTTTTCTAAAATCTAGATAAGGACAGACTACTCCCATTTTATCTAATTTTCTTGTATCATGAACTGTGACTAAGAAGAACAGCTAATTCAAATACATTTCTTTCAGGAGAAGATGGTAAAGAGTCCTCATAATTTTTTTTAGTGAAATTAGCAAAATGCTCAATTCAGTAAGGACAGAGGGGGAAGCATAAGCTAGTTTAAGCACCCACCACATTTCCAAGTCCACCTTCTCTGACGTTGTTTTTAATCTTTATGTAACACTTACATAGTCAGTAGTATTTTATGAATCTAGTACACAAACTTCATAAATAAGAGGCTGTAATAAAACAAACAAAAACCCAAACAAAAGCATAGTTTCCTTGCTTCCTTCCTTTCTTCTTTTCCTAGAAGAAAGTGACAGCAATATTAAACAAATAGCAGTAGGAATTAGAAATGCTTTCTTCAGCTACAAGATGGAAATTCTCTTTAGCCTAGAAGAATGGAAAGAAATGCTCATTCAAGAACAAAAGCAGCCAATATTTTTAGAGTTAAGTATCATCTTAGTAATGAATTTTCGCATTTCGTGTTGTCTCATTACTGCAAATTTATGCTTTTAAATAAATATATTTTTTCCCAGAGCCTTATATAGTGGAAAAACTGTCTCTAAGTAACAAAAAAAGGCATTCATTCCATCTCTTAAATAGTAAAAATCATTAAAAGAAGAATATTAGGAGACCATTAACTGTTGAATGAGCCTAGTTTATGCAAGGGTCTTTATTTAGATCACAAAATTAAGCAAGATGAATCCTCTGAAGTGCTGTCTGAATAAACTTTCACAAAGTGTTAGACATTTTCTTCTTTCTTAAAAGGTTTTCTTTTTTTTTCTTTTCTGTAAGAAGATACCTCAAAGGCAAATACTTCACTTTTAAGTTGTTTAATTGCTCTACTAATAAAGAAGATGCAAATCTAAAACAAAAGAAAACTGAAATACTGAAAGACTGAAAGCTTCTCCACTGAAGAGTAAAGGAAGACTGACCATTGTGCATCCAATAAAAAGCTATAAAAATATGGAAAATTAAGGGAGGACACTTAGGCAGTGTGAATGTAAATTTAAGAATATCGTTTTTCTATCTCTATTGCTCTTTCTGTCCCTGTTGTTTGATCTCTTTTTATTAACTCTCACTTTTAGACCTTAGAACACGAACGTTTTAATATTTGCATCTCAGTAGTTTGTCTATTCTCTTTACACAAGATGAATGCATATCACAAATTTTCTGAAAGAAGTAGCTGTTGAAGCAAAGTTCCTATGCCTATGCTAATAAATAATAAGTTTTAAGTACCAAATAAATCTTACAGACAGAGCATGGTTTAGTATCTACTCCACTCACTCTCCAGTACATTAATAGCCTAACTAGCATGGCTAGTGTTTTCAGTTGACATCTAAAAATTATCATACAGAGTCAGGTAAACTCTGGTCTACTATTAAAAGAAAATTTAAAAACTTGTTCTGCTCATTTGGTAAACAATAGACATTTTGAAAATAATGGTGGGGTTTTTTTCAGTGAATGTGTGTAATATGTTACACTGTTATAATTGTTGCTCATCATTTGTCCTGAACCAACACCTAAAAGCCATTTTCATGAAGCTGGATCCTGTTACGATGCTGAAACACAGATTAAAAAGACCATGCCTGGGCCTGGACTATGTCCTAAATAATGCCATATACACTTCTTCCTGAAGATTCATTATCCTTAAAGCATAACTGATAAGGAGTTCTTTGATTAGAAATTTTACAAAGCAGACAATATCATTCTTCTTTGTTTTTCCACGTTGAACTACTTCATTAAAGACAATGCTGAAATGATGAGAATCAAAGGAATAATTCATCACAACAGTCACTGCACTATTACTGATAAAATTCCATTTTGCCTAACAATATTTATTGTTTGATAAATCTCATTGGACTAAGCTGGTCAAAACACCCGCCAGTTACAATTTCTAACTTATCCTCATTACAGAACAAAAAAGTAATTGTTTTGAATGCTGACAGTTTCACAGATACAGTTAAAGTTAATGTAAAATCATAGACAGAAAATGAATTTTCATAATGAAGCATGTCATAAAAGAGAAACCAGTGTCGAATGTAGTGTATAATAGATGGCAACATTAACCTAGTGAAGGGACATCCAAAGACTTGCTGAGTGCCTAGGAGTATCATCCTAGTTGTTCATTTTAACTAACTCATTCAATGCATGACCTTGTGTGATTAATTCTGAATTAACATTAACTTGTGAGTGTCATTGAATTGGACACCAGTCAGAATGATCTCAGTAACAGATGTTTAAGCTGCACTAACTTCATATTAAGGTTTTACCATCTGAGCACAGTCATTGATAAGCCAATTTTATAAACACTTAATTTAAAACCAATTTACTTATTAACTGAATTACCCACAAATTTGACTAACAGAAGGATTTTGTTCAAACAGCAGGTCAGTGTAAAAAGATTGCCACAGATATCACCATTTTTTTCCTGGTGAATTTTAGGCTACCAAAGCCCTCCGAAATGCAAGTGCCATAGTGACTCCAGTGATAATAACAAAATTCTCAGCAGGTTTGCTGATGTCAGTTTCCACAAAGGTTAGACAAACCCTTATGACTAATCATTTAGGTGGGAAAAAGGTTTGAAATCTTCAGTTCACTCGCACTGGAAAGGGGACTGGAAATTACTTCTTTGGCCAACAACTTGCAGTATCCAGACATACTTTCATATGTAATCAAGCTCAATTTAAAAATTATCAGTTGTCTATTCACAGTACTCCAGCATGTCATCGTTGTAAACTTCCCTTTGACAGGAAATTCACAAAATATACCTGTTTGTTCTTCTGCCAATGCTGTTTGTCATCCTAAATAATAAATTTCCCTCTTTTCCTCTACCATCCGAAAGTCATAGCAGTGTCTTTCCAAAGCTGGTTTTCTTTCTGATTTTTCTTATATGAAAGAAGCTCTTCATTCTTACTCATTCTTAAAATGACCTTCTCTGCGGATGTTGTGGAGTGAATTAGTTTTTATCACAGTCACCAAAAGTAGACAGTGTGTGGTAATCAGCTTCAGAGTAGGACGTGTCTATATGAGGGTGAACTAGCTATCTAGCTCCCATTATACTCAATGAGGACATAGTTAATGCAATCACTGCATCCTAACAATTGACTCAACCTATAGTAAACTATAGCAAACTCAACCTATAGTAAACTATTAAAGCACAGATAATTCGCCTAAACATTAACAACTATTGTTATTTGAGATGTGCTAGAGCATGAGGCATTGCTTTCAGCTGCTTTGGAAAGAACTAGGTCTTTCAGGAGCCCTTATTCATATTTGCCAGTCTTCAGTGGAAGTCTCAAATCCTCTAAAGCATCTCAAATATCAGTAGATACAACTGATTTTTGCCCATTTTGAGCTGAATTACTCTTTGGACTCTACTGTATCTGTTAGCTAGATGATCATTATCTACAACATGAGCTTAAACATTTCACTACAGGGGAAGCTTCTATGTGTCAGCACCTAGAGGGAGACCTCTTATTCTGTGAACTGAACCTTTCTAGCATTTTGGGCAGTATCTCGGAAATACTTTGCCTAACATATATTGAGCTTGAGCTTTTATTTGACTCTTTCATGACCTTATCATGTTGATGATTCACAAACATGACAAATGAAAACATTAGTCTTTCTCATTCTGCTTTATCCTTAACAAGAAAACAAGTTTCTTAGTAGTGTATTTAGTCTGTCCTTACTAAATACATGACATATTTAATACTGTAGCATTTTATATCTCTGCTATGTCTATACAAAAGGTCATTCGGTTCTTCTTGCATCATATTCCAGTTCTTCTCTGTGATGATAATTCACATTTCCCATGATTAGCTCACTTTTTAATTTTTTTTCTTTTTTCTTTGTTCTTTGTTCTTTGTTCTTTTTTTTTCTTTTTTCTTTTTTCTTTTTCTTGTTCTATTTTTATATTTTTTTAAATTTACTAATTAAAAGCATGAATGAGTTCAATCCCAAGGACAAAGTCTGATAAGTACATAATTACCTACTTTCTCCCACTGAATGTATGTTACAACAACTGCAAAAGCTGTTGTCATGATTTTTAGCTAGTGTACATAACTTACCTATCTTAGTTTCCTATCTAGTACGATAACAAATACCCCACTGAAGACCAGACAGATTTGTTTAGTGATGGTCCTGTGCTTAAAATTCTTTTATTCTGCCCTTTACTCTCTATTATTTTGTAGTTATTAATAAATTATGAGAGTCAGTTGCATTTTTTTTCTCCTTTTAACCATCAGTAACCTATAGAAGAAGAGGTATGTCTTGACAATGAAGGGGAGAGTTGTTTCAAAGTGATTTTAATAGCATGCTATTAATACTGTCACAATTTGTAGATTTTGTCAACAAATGGTCACAACAGCATTATTTCCCTGTGTCTGTGTATTTATATGCATGTCTGTGTTTCAGTACACAAGTGAACAATTAAAGACCTTCCTTAATTCTGGTAACAAAACGTTACTTTATCAGTAATGCACAACAGAGAAGCTCTTGAAGTAAAACAAGGGCTTATAATAGGGCCCCCCAAAAGTTCAGCCGCAAGATTTTAATAGATGCAACAAAGAGAATTAGACTTATGGAAGATTTTCCCTATTTCTTGTATTCAAGACAGCCGACTATATTGTCAGCTTTTGTGATCACTTATATCAGCACAAAACAGGTGAAAATATTAATACATTACATTGCAGTAATACTCACCTTCATTTCTATCATGAAAAAGGTTATACACTATTCAAGAAAGATGAGAATCCCATCTATTCTTCATCTATAAACTCAGGAACAATTGTGCTGGTAAAATATTAAAGGGTTTGCTATTTTTGCTTTTTAAAACAGACTTTTTTCTCCACTTTCATGTATTTTATACAACTTCTCAAACTTTGTCAGGTAGACTGACTCATATTGCACTTCTCAAAATATACATCATGTTTACTGATATTTAGAAGTACTTGCTTATCCACTTTTGCCTTCCAAAATGTCCTTGAATGAGATAAGATGCAATTTAAAAAGTATTAATAGTTTATATGCAAGAGTATTTGATTTTCCTAATTTGTTTCTAATTGCACTTTATTATACTACAAAGAAAATACTTTTATTTACATAGACTTTTTAGTAGCAGCAGTAGTAGTAGTTGTTGTTGTTTAATTGATTTTGCCTACTTATGCTTTGTTGTTTGGGTCAAACACAGGTATGTGATTTTTTAAAATTTTAAGACCTTTTTGCCCTATATGTAAATGTGCCCTTATAGTCATACACTGATACGTGTTACCAGTGATCAAGAAAAGTCTAAATTATGGAAATTTTACCATCTTTTTCTCATGCATGCCTTTTTCTGTGTTTCTGTTTCATACTTTTCTGTGTTAAAGAGTCAAAAAAAGGATCTGACATATCTATTCATGGTCCAGATAGATGCACACAAGTTCTATTAGGTCCTGACTAGATATTATCTAGCAAGAACTTACAAAAAAAGAAAAGTCTTTATCACTGGAGAAATATTTTTTTTAATAATCTCTTCAGAAGCTATTCCATTAAAAATGGGAATTTCCAGAAGAGCAAAAGAAAGAAGCAGTTGTTTACAGAAAAATGTAAACAAACAAACAAAAAGCTGAGGCTAGAGACACAAAAAGGGCACAAGATTTGGTAGGTTACTTGTGTGGGAGAACTAGCCAAGTTAAAAGTCCCTGAGGTATGGTAGAGTAAAACAGATTCCGACTTCACTTAATTTGGTGAAAAGGCCCTGTTCTGCAAATGAAGGTATCTGCATGTTGCAGGACATTTCAGTTGCCAGTCCAAAGAACATTCCAAAAATTGGAATTACTCCAGAATACGCTCAGTATTTTGGAAAAACAACAACTTTGACCTACTGAAAAACTATGATTTAATTTTCTGTCCACCAGGATGCTCAGTTCCTTGTATGTTAAGCTGCTTTTCATCCAGACTGTATTTTTGGATAGGTTATTCAAATCAAAGTGCAGTATTTTTCGGTTTTCTCCACTGAACGTTGTGAGGTTTCTGTGAGCTATACCTTGCTATATTATTCTGTCAGCTATCCCTTGCTATATTATTGACATGTTGTATAATCCCATGTAAACCATCTCTTTGTTCCGTTGGGGTTTTTTTTCCATATTTTGTGAATTTTTTGGTTTAGTTGGGTTTGTGGTTTTTTGGGGTTTTGTTTTGATTTTTTTTTTTTCTTGGCACAGGACTAAACAGAATGAGGTCTTTCCTGGTAAGTGATTCCTGTTCCTATAATTCAAGTAATACAATGCAGCAAACACCTGCTGCAAAGGCTACTTTAAAGAGTTTCCCACTTGAGAATTTTTTGCCTATAGTTAGCTCAGGAGCAGTGCAAGCTTTGGGAGAGGAGAGAGAAAAATGGAATTCCTCCTTCGAGTAAGTTTGTTTTACCACTAGAGGTGAGCCTTTTGGAGGTAAAAGGGTTGAGTTTTTACAAAGAGGTTCAATATCTGGAAATTCTTTTTCTGTTTGTTTGGGGGTTTTATGTTTTTTTTTACTGGAGACCAGAGTGGGCAAACATCATTGGTATCCATGTATCGCATGTATCACATGTGCTCATGTGATTATTCTGGCATGTCAGCAAGACATCTGAATATACATTGAAAGAAAAGTAGGGAAGCCACACTGAGGAGCATCTTTTTATAATATAATTTTTTTGAAACAAGAGTGACTTTGAACACGTACTGTATTGACAGAGGCCTCTGTGTATACTCAAAAGAATGTCTGCTTATTACTTCTCTTTCAGCATTCAAGGCACCACAATTGTTCTCAGTCTTGTAGTTTGGAATAAAATGGAGTCCAAGATACTTTTCAAGGGTGAGCACATGTTGGATTTGAATCACCTAAGTTAATGGACTGAAGCAAGCTTATATCTCACTACTAAAATCGTGTTCATTTTTTTCTGCAGACATTTATTCTCATAACAATCTTTGTAGCAGAAATGTCCCAAGTTCACTTTTCTGTTCATATTCAAAAGATAATTTAGCTAACGAATCATAACAGATTCACATGAAATTCATACTATATATGTTCCATGAACAAATCTCTGTTCTCTGTTCTCTCTGTTCTATTACCCATGAAAAATGATAGATGATTAAACCATCCCAAAACCCCCCCAAAATTTTTTCCAGAAAGCAATTTTGATTGTGTAAATAAAGCAATATACACTGTTATGGTGTGTTGCCATATTATCAATAGCTGTATTGTTCTTTCTATGTAAATACAGAAGACAACTGAATCTGTTGAAGAAATGTGCAAGTAGACCAAAGAAAGTGAGATGTTAAAAGAACATGTAAATTTTTAAATATTCTGTTTGTGTTCAATTAAAAAATGCTTATAATTTACCTATATTTACTAATGGCTATGTCACGCATTTCCTTTTTGTTGTTACCAGAGTGAACTGCTTTGTTCTGTAACTTAAAAATTGATATGGACATCTCAAGAATATAAATGTATTAATATTTTATTACTGGCCTAAATTACACCTTTTATTCATACATAGAAGAGAGAGATAATTCACTCATTTGTCAGTAATAAAACCATTCATAAGTTTCATATCTAGCAATAGCCACATAATTATATTTTTAAAGCTATTAAAAATGATAAATTTAGATATAATGGGCTGATATCAATGAAGATAATGAACTGACATTTCCTCAGATTGTGTGCATGTACTACTTGAGCTCATAGTCTGTACAGACTTACTGAAGAAGGAAAGAAAAACATAACTAAGCATATAGATTTTACTTTACAAAATAGTCATTCTTTATATTTTTTCTTTAACGTTTAGATAGAAGATAAATGCCTTCCAAAATTCACAAGTAAAAACATTTCAAAGTCAATTTTGAAACAAATTGCTCATCTAGTTTTTAACTTACATGCATTTAGAGATAACTTGGAAAGCATGTGTTTGTACTACTTTTATAATTTAGAAATCATGACTAAGAACTCTACCTGCTCAGAGCCATAAAAAAAGAAGTAAGTAAATACAAATGGGGTTCCTAGCAGCCAGGAAGGAGGAACAAACCATAAGATAATGTTTTAAAAATTATGAAAAAGTGTTTGCTCAAATTATCTCCAGAATTTGTGTATCTTCTAGAGCCCTAAGTTAGACATCAGCGTAGGATTAGGATACATAGTTTGAAACTTTATCCTGGCATTATCTTTGCCATTTTTTATAGACAATTGGTTTACTCTTTTTTTTTATACAGAGCCAAAGGAGCAATTACTGCCACACCATTTAGTAGAAAAACCCTAACTGTCAAACACATGAACATTGGAAGCTGTGTATCAACATTTGCCTTACCCTTATGATTTTAAACAACATCTTCCTGTTAGTTAGGCCATAGAAATCTACTACAGGGTAACATGGCACCAGCAAGCTCTGAAGAAAGGCAGAATTTAGGACAACAAAATGTTCTATTATGTTTCTTAATGGTTAATAAATGTAGCAGAATAAAACTGGCTGTTGGAAATCTTAGACCACAATTCTCTGCCCTCATGGTATATAGATTTTATGTGGTTAGCTTTGATTTGAGAATTTCACCCCAGAAAGGAGAATTTCACTCCAGGATCTGCAAACCAAGTGACTAACCTGTAGAGACACAAATAGATGAGGAAAAGTGAAAAAAAGTAGCTAAGACCATTTAGGTGGCATCTTATTCAGTGATCATGTCTTGAAGGAAACTATAAGAGGCAAAATACATCTCTTTTTTTTTTGGAGGCTGCATATGTTTTCTTATGCTTGAGTTCCGTAATCCTTGGTGATTAAGAATATGTTGTACCAGTTTTTCTAACAAGCCAACATTTGTACTAATTAGTTCTGCTAGATCAGAATTCTGTTTACGGATGCACTCAAACATGACAGGTATACTGCTTTGATTTTCTGTGACTTGAATGTAGCATAAACACTCTTAAAAGCACATCTAAACAACATTCTGTGAATTAGTTGTGAACTCCCCTTTTCAAATATGTTAGTCTTTGCTAGAGTTTGCGAGAGGAAATTATACTCTTGAATGAAAAGAGACTTGCCAATACATATTAAACTATCAGATCTTTAACTGATGGTATTTCTTCAAAAGAAGAAGAGTTGTAGAATATTTTTACATGATTCATTCCAGGAGTGAACAAACACACAGAAATAGCATGGCCATTTTACTCCAGCAAACTTCTCCACCTATCTCACATACAATTGCTCTAAAGGTCTAATCTACACTCTGGGATAACATATTCAAGAAACCAAAAAAGTTACTGCTCAACGGCAACCACAGAGAGAAGTGAGATTATGTGAGAGCAACAACTCCGCAGACACCAAGGTCAGTGAAGAAGGAGGAGGAGGAGGTGCTCCAGGTGTCATAGTAGAGATTCCCCTGCAGCCTGTGGTGAAGACCATGGTGAGGCAGGCTGTCCCCATGCAGCCCATGGAGGTTAATGGTGGAGCAGATATCCACCTGCAGCCTGTGGAAGATCCCATGATAGAGCAGGTGGATGTGCCCAAAGGAGGCTGTGACCCTGTGGCATGTTGACCATGTTGGGCAGGCTCCTGGCAGACCTGTAGCCTCATGGGGGACCCATTCTGAACCAGTCTGTTCCTGAAGGATTGCACCCTGTGGAAAAGGACCAACACTGGAGCAGTTCATGAAGAACTGCAGCCTGTGGGAAGAAACCACATTGGAGAAGTTCATGAAGGACTCCCTCCTGTGGGAGGGACCCCACGCTGCAGCAGGGGAAGAATTGGAGGAGGAAGGAGCAGCAAAGACAACATGTGATGATCTGAACACAACACCTGTTCCCTGTCCCTCTGTGCCACTCATGGGGAGGAGGTAGAGAAATTGAGAGTGAAGTTGAATCCAGGAAGAAGGGAGGGGTGGGGGGAAGGTGTTTTGAAGATTTGGTTTTATTTCTCATTACCCTGCTTTGATTGGTAATAAATTAAACTAATTTCTCCAAGTCGAGTCTGTTTTGCCCATGAAGGTGAGTGATCTCTCCCTGTGCTTATCTAGACTCACGAGCCTTTCATCATATTTTTTCTGTCACTGTCCAGCTGAAGAGGGGGAGTGATAGACTACCTTTGGTGGGCACCTGGCATCCAGTCAGGTTCAACCCACCACACCTTTATAGTTGATGGAGGGAGTTAAGTACCTCTGAAGGTGACAGAAAAGGCCTATATGATAGAAGCAGCCTATCTGGGGGTTGTCATGCATCTGTCTGGGAACAGGTCCTTGCATGAAAATGAAAATTAGATGTCTCTCTGTACTGGGAGAAGCACTGTAGTATAAATTCTGTGGATACCAAATGCAGAAGGCAAAGGAGGATGAGAGGATGTGGCATGACTAGAGGCTGATGAGTTGAGCTCCCAAAAAAAGGAACAAAGGAGATATCATGTCACTCTGGTCATTTTGAACATTTAATTTTTTTATCAAAAAATTATTCAACATAAAGCGTATAACATTTTCAGAGGTCAGAAATTCGTAATTTCATATCACTGCTAAATATTTTGGCGAAGAGAGGCTTTCTTTGATCTGTTTTTCATTCAGCAAAAGGAAATGGAGAACACACCTATTTATGAGACCTCACTGTCTACTAGTATATTTTTGGAATAAGGTAGCAAGTGCTATTAGACCAAGGCAGGCAGACCTAGAGCCAAAGATTTATTTACATGTACAGGTACATGAACTACAATGTCATAATGAGGGTGATTTAGCTGTTTACAAATAGATATCTGGCATCATTTGAGATGTGGTAGATCATCAGAGATATCTCATGTTGTTCACTGAATTTCACAACCTCAGGGAGATCTGTATCCTTCTAGAATGGCAGCTAGAGGCCAGATAGGACAACCAAGGGGATCTCACATGCCACTAGTTACTATATTTATATAACTGAATTAAGCCCAATGTGTCAGTTCTATTTCAGTGAAATCAATATTCTGATAACTTTGTTAGATTTTAAACAATAGCTGTCAGATAGGACCCCTGAAGATTTAGAAGGATGTCCCTGCCTGTATGAGTCAGAAAAAACTTTGGCAGGAAATAGGTAGGGAACGTACAGGCATATCAGAAGTGTAACCTTGGTAGCATAGATGCTGATCAGGGAGAGCCTATTGACTTTAGATATCTATGGCAGGAATTAATATTTTTTTATTTATGATTTAGACAGTATTTATGTTAATGACTTCCATATAGCATAATTGGCTTTTCCAGAGCGGGTAGGCTTGTTCTAAGAAAAGTACTCTAGAGGGGGCTTAGTTATTTTTGTTGCTGAGCCATAGGACTGTTCGAAGTTCTGTCATAAAAATTCTGCATCTGTACTGGAAAAGAAAAAAAGGAAGATTAATGCCATATTTAAAAAAACAACCAATCAACCAAAAACTTATCAAATGATGTTTAAATTACTAGATACAATTCATTGAGAAACACCTGGAAAAAGGAAACTCTCCTAAACAGAGATAAAATTATTTATCTTTCAGATTGATGTAATATTAGTAAAGCCACTACCTAACAGTACTTCAAGTTTCAATTGAATTACATCTAGAAATTCAAAATTACATTTTACATATTAAGTTAATGTAGCTGTGTTTGGTACTTGTCTTCTGGTCTTTAGGGACATGTTTTCTTAAGGAATATACAAGCTGAAAATTGATCTGTCTGGTAACCAGCATTGCAGGAATTAATTCTCACCTTACCTTACAAGAATTGTAAGAAGTAAGTTCTCTGCTTGCGTAGCTCCATTTGAAGTCAATGAAGTAATGTCAGGGGAGAAGGAGAGAATGTGGCAGTGGTTCCAAGTGGATTTTGCGATTGTTTTAACAATAACCATTAGATATTTTATTTTAAATGTATTCTGTTTTATCTCCTCTTTTTCCGTAACAACATAATATAATACAAAGAGTGGTTTATTTTTCCTGGTTAATTTATGCAGTCTTGCAGGACAGCTTTAGTATGTTAGACTTACAGTTAATGTATTTATTTTTCTGACAGTAATTACACCCCGTCTAATTTCTGTTACTGTCTTTGCACTTATAATGCCATTTTTTTTAAAATAAACTAAAATAAAGAACATTTATCCAGTTACACTGCAGGTGATCCTTCTTCATTAGAATAAACAGTGATGTTGTGATGTATCTCTGTCTCTTAGAAACTTTTTAGAACAGTTGTCCCCTGACTGTTTTTCCAGTATCACACGTGTGTGTTGGTTGTTTTTCCGTAACTGTACAATGTGTTACGAGATTTAAAGTGTCATCTCATTAGAAGTTAGTAGGATGGAGTGTTGGCTCCAAACACCATTTAGAGATTATAATCTGAGCTGTACACTATACAAATAATTAATTGTTTAATCTGACATTGCACATCTGTAGGAAAGAAATGGATAAGAAATCCGATCTTTATTTGAATAATAATTTCATTAGAATTTCCCAAACTAATCACTATCTTCTCACACCAGACATTCACTTCTGTTAGGTGCTTACATGTTGCAGCAACAATGTGAATAACAATATTTGTTATTTTCTAATTAGATTTTGGTCCACAAGATACAAAACCAGAAATAATTAATAAGGCTTGTAAATCATCAGTTAAGTTTCCAGCACTGTTTTCTAAAAATAATGGCATTTCTCTGCGGCCCATTTGAGGAATCATATCTTATCTCTATGACCAATATATATCCTCATCCTAAATTTAAGGCAATTAAGGTAGTTAATCTAGCAGACACAGCAGTTTGTGTCATAGTTTCTGGGTTCTACTTTGTAATCTTCTAGATCTCTAGGATCTTTGTCCAAGATCACTGCAGGACTTGTGGGAGGTCTCTGAGGAACATCAGGGTGCCTGCTGCTGACAGGAAAGGATTACCATGGCAAGGCTGTGACTGCCAAGCTCTAGCAGTTAAAAGCTCACAGCTTTTAACAAGCTCTGTGAGCTGTCCTTGACGAAAGGGGTCAGCTTTTGTCCCAGCTGACCCCTGGTGAGGGATGGTCAGGCACCCTTGCAGCAGGTGCAAGGGAGAAAGCCGTATAAGGGCTGGCCTTGAGTACAGCTCATGGAGGCAGCCAACAGATGTAGCCTTCTGTGCAGAAAGGGTTCAGGAGCTCTGCTGAGGATAGTGTATGAGTACTCAGTGATGGTGATGAGGTTCTGCACAGCAGCCACTGGAGCAGCTGTCCCTGTAACATCAGAGGCTTTGATTCAGACCAAGTTCCTGGAGAAGGACACAGCCATGCAGCACTAGAGCTGTAGGGAGTGTCTGTGGCCTCTTGCTGGGACAGGGAAGAATACTTCTTGTCTGCAGGAGGTGGGCATACCTGTGTTGCCAAATAAAGGAGCTGGAGAAGATTAGCAGACTGTCTCATCTCTGGTGCTGCAGATATTGACTGGATCCTCTCTAAGACCCTGCAGCTTCAAGAGTCTGAGTTCTGAATCCTGAGAGGGAGGAAAAAGGTAAACAACAGGATCACAGCCCTGGACTTGGAGAGAAGACTTTAGCCTATTCAGGGATCTGCTTGCAAGAGTTCAACAGGAGATGGTCCTGGGGAGAAGAGGGGTCTAGGAGTGCTGATTGAGTTGGTTTGTTTGGGGTTTTGGGGGGGGGGGTTGAGGTTGAGGGGGTGTGTGTGTGTGTTTAGGTTCATCACCTTCAAGATCAAGAATGGTCCATCATGATGACTAGCTTATCAAGCAAAGGTGGTAGGAGGCCTGCATGGATGAAAAAGACGTCCTCACTAAATTCAAACATAAGAAAAAAAACAAGATATGGAAGCAGGAGGAATATAGAGACACTGTCTGAGCATGTGGGGATGAAGTTTAAAAGGCTAAAGTCCACCTGATGTTGAATCTAGCAAGGGTTGTGAAGGCCAGTGGGAAGGGCTTCTACAACTACGTCAGCAGTAAAAGGAACTTTGGAAAATGTACCCCCCCGCTGAATGGGGCAGCAAAGCTGGTGACAGAGGAATTGAAGTCATTGAATATCTTGGCCTGTTCCTTCAACTTGGTCTTTACTGGTAAGATTTGCCTTCAGGAGTCCCAGGCCCCTGAGACATATGAGGAGGTCTGGAGCAAAGACAGACTTGCAGGAAGGTTGGACTAGATAATCTTCAGAGACCCTTCCAACCTCAACCATTACACAAGTCTGATGTCAAGTTATAAGACAGTAGATTCCACAAGGAAAACTGTTTTACTATCACAAATATATTAATTCTTTGCATAATGATGTTCAGGTAAAAGGAAGCAGATAATTTTTGAACTGCAAAATTGTTCTTAAGAAGGACTCCAGATAAAGATACTGAAATACAAAATGGGAATCATATACTCTTGTAACAATTGAATGTTTTTTCATGTCTTATGTTGTAGTAGTCATACATAACAAGCTTCATGATACATATCTTTGCTATCAATTTGCCTAATTTTATCTGTCATTTCATGACGCCTTACAAGATACTTACTTAAATGTACACTACAGTGTATAGTGATGTACAATGAAAATGCATTTCATTTTTGAACATCAGTGTCTATCTTTCCAAAAGAAGTTCTATTTAAATGAATTGAGTAAATGAGTTAGTCATGGAAAGTCATTTTCTTGCACATATGACAGAGGAATCTGTTTATCATGGGAAATAGTTTCTTCACTAATTTTTTTTTGTCATTAGGAAACACGAAAATTCAAAAGCCCTGTCAAGTAATTTCTTTCATGAAATATAATATCTTTTTTAAAAAAAACCCTTACATTAGAAAGCTTTTCATAAACCTGTTTACAAATATTTCAGTAATTTAGTGTCAACACTTCTTATTGATGGAGCTATTTATTCATTTTGAATACATAACAGCATTTGTCTAAATCAGTGCCTACTAAATATTTTGACAGGGCACTACGTGTTGTTTTGGCAATGAGTGTAGCTAGATTTACAAAAAAACAAAATACTTATCATACAGCTGCAACGATACTGATGGAAAAAGAAAGGAAAAAAATCTTCCTGTATTCTGAAAAAGAAAAAGTATTTTGTGAAATGTGCAGTCTAAACTTATTACATTTTCAGGCAAAGTATATATTTAGTAAAACATTTTTGATGGAAATGAGTACTAAGGGGGAAAACATTACTGTCTTTAACTTCAATTCCCTAGGGTAATGACATTTAAGTACCATTCTCCATGGGTTTTTGATTTTTAAATTTCCTAATGTTATTCATTTACCTTTTTTTTTTCTTTTTGAAAGAGTCAAAAATTTCCCATAATGAAACGTATATTAAAAAACAAGTGGAGAAAATGTTCACTGGTCTCATAGAACAAGGTAATTAAACTAAGCACATTTCTTTCCAACTAATTTTATTCTCCTACAGAATCTGTCCATACATCTAAATTTTCTATTTTGCCATTAGTTTTTCAACCATAACCGTAAAGGAAGAAATATTGAGATAGTGACCTTAAGGGATATAGAAGAGCTTGGAAACTTTGATGGGCACACATTGACAGGTAAATTCAGATAATTTAATTTTAAAATGAACTCTATTTAGTTAGGTATTTATAAAAATTAAAATTGAATATTAAAAATTAATTTCATGATGATTAATTTCACTTTTTAAGGAAGGCTAGAAACATACAGCACTGGATATTAAATCTTCATGCTATCTGCAGCCCTGATACAGTTGAAAAACAGACTTTAGGTCTGACACAAATTTAAGATTGAATCCTGATACATATCTACCCTGTAGCCTGAAGGTGCATGAATTCCTTTATTTGGCGAGCATTGACTTGCTGCCCTTGCACATTCTGACAGGCATTAGTCTCTTACTGAAGAATGGCACAATGTGAGGTCATGCTCTCATCATCTTCTGCACTGGCCTTATTTAACTCATTATTAGCAATCATCCACCTGGTGTTATCAACTAGACACAAGACATGTCCAGGTACTACAGTTTGCATTTTTTGTCTCTGAAGTGTGTGTGAAAAGGGTAAAACTCATTTCATTAAATGGATCCCTATTGGCTAGTCCTCTAAAGAAGTTCAAGAATATAAATTATTTTTTCTGAAGTCACTTGTACTTCACAACATTGCCTCCATATTTACCTTTGCAAACACTGGGGAAAAAAAAAGGAAAAAACAAACCCACTCAAAATCCAGATTATGCTAATTTGGGGTGTCAGATTTCATCACTTTTAAAGGGGATCTACCATTAAACTGAAGACTTTAAGGTAGAAAAGCATGCTTCCTTTAGTCTGACGGAATAATCAGCAATCATTTTTAGTGCAGTGGCCACCATCAGCGATTCACATGCGTAACTTCCTCCAAATATCTGTATTATACGGTGCAGAACTAAAGGCAGAATTCCCCCAAAGGATGCCAGTTTAGGAGTGTCTCTCTTTCAGTTGTGGCAAAGTGATTCATAGTTTAAATTAAGAACTTCTAGAACCCTGCAGGGTGAAGCTACTTCATTGGCTTCTGTGATTCTCAGAAGTAATTTTTCTTTCTCTTAGTCTGTGTTGTAAAATCCATGGCAGACAAGCTTTCACAGAGGAACACAAGAACAAAACCTAAGCTGGGACAGCTTTGAGAATAAAATCTAGGGGGAGGGAAACAAACATTACTAGAGTCACTTTTGTAAACTATGCAGAAATATTCAGGATAATTTGCATATTTTTCCCCCTGTTCATTGATTAGCATGTTCATTCCTACTATTCCTCTGCTTCCTATATTCTACCCACAATTAAGATAATGTGTTCACTTACTTTATTGGCAACACAGTGCATATGAGGACTGATGTGTTACATAAATACTTCAACAGTATAATTGGAGAGCAATGAAAAATATATCTTTCAGTACTTTGGTTTTTGTAGTCTCCAAAAGAAAGGAGTGTGGCAATTAGAGCTGTTGAAATATATAGGTATTGTATAATGTTATTTACAAAATTTGGACTGAGGCAACATCAAAAGTGTACTCATAGCAAAGAAAAATTTGCTCAGGACTGGAAAAACCTGCCTCCTTCCACCCCCTCTCCCCAACTTTGTTTTTTGTCACTTCTCTGTTACCGTGCAGATCTTCCCTTCTCATCTTCATTTAGCACAGATGATCATCATATGGCCTTATTGAAATGGGGTGAAGTTAAATGAAAACTTTTTAAAATTATTTTTGGTAAGCAAATCATCAGACACTCATTTGACACAATACATTTCCAACTCGAGTATTCAAAAATCTTCTACAAAATCTCAGAAAATTATGACTCTAAAAAGAGAAATCTAATTATTTTTAAAACAAATATGCCTTGGATTTGTCATCTGTTTTTGAAATTTTTGGATGGATTTGAAGCCTGCTTTTCAATTTTTCTACATAAATTTCTTTCTCTTGGAGGAAAGTTTTATTTTAAGAAAGGTAAAGAGAGGCAAAGATGGTATCATGGAACAGCAGAAACTGAGTTTTGAGATTAGAAAAAGGAGGATGTAATCCTAATGTATTTATCTGCACAACCAGTTTGTACTGGACTTGTGTTTTGTTGTCTTTTCTCTTCTGCATACTTCTTTATTATCTCCTGACTCAGCATTTTTGTCTATACCATCCATCTCACACCATAACTTTCTGCTGCTTTTGTTTTCCTTTCTGTTTGTTTTTGTCTTTTAACATGACATAAAAACGCTTTTAACATATCTTTACTTTCAAGCACGTGGTTCCCTTTTTCTTTCTGTTGGTATCTTATGATCCTTCTCTTTAATTCCACAAAAGGTCTCTCTTTCTGTGTTTACCTTGTGACTACCTGGGCACAAGCCAGCATACTGGCTTGACATTAAGTTTCTACATTTCAGAGCGTGAACTTCAGTTTCTGCTTTTTCTGAAAAAAACTTCAGGTTGAAGGAACACTGGCTGACTGTTCTTCCAAGTGTTTTTCCATGGGAATAGTTGTTGAAAAGAGCAATGATCATTCCTCCCATTGTCAGTGTTGCAGTCATATGAAGTAACTTTCAGCAAATAATTTGTATTGCAATTTATGCTGTTGATTACTGAACTACTATTATTCACCACTTTCCACTTGTTATGGAACCATGAGGAAATTATCCTCTGACTATATTCTTCAAGGTAAGTAAGAAGTGTTTATATTTATAAGTTAAGTTTTCAGTGAAAACTGAAGAAACTTTAATTCTCTGGCAATCTGTCCATTGCTTTTTTTTCCTTGGAAATTTGAAGGAAATTAACTCTGTTATATTAGATGCTACATTCCTTTCAACTTAAAATCACAGTTTGTAATAAACAAAATTGCTGGTTTTGTAAGCACTGTGTAAAAAGCATATGCAGAGAATGGTAGAAGACATAACAGTCAATATTTGGTAGTGTTAGGTTAACAGTTGGACTCAATGATCTTAAGGGTCTTTTCCAACCTAAATGATTCTTTGATTCTACATTGAGTACTGGTCATGCATTTAGGCCTAAATTCAGTCAAGCTTTCATCTATTTAACTTGTAGAAACTGCTTTTGAAATACCAATGTTATTTCCACATTGTTGCTGCTAATGTTACACTCTTGCACTACCCTAGTCAGCTAAGCAAGCAGCCACCACTCACTTAGCAGTTTGAGTCACAGATATTGACTGGGAAATTAACAAAATTGTTTTCCTATGGGAAGTGTTCTTCTAAGATACTTCTGTAGTTGCATTCCTTGTATCTGCATAATAAACCACTTTAAGCCCTATCATTTGTCTCTTTTAATGCTATATGCAGTTTAAGATATAGGACACAATGCGAGAAAATTCTGACAGGGGATCTCCCTCCCCATAGTAATATTTTGAAACGTTGCCACTACGTGGTATATTAAACTGTGTTATTCCTAATTGAGTTGTTCAGAAGAAACATAGTATGGATTTAAAATAAATGTGAATGACTTTTTTTTTTTTGCATTGTGATTTTCCATATATTGCTATCTAAAAATATATAACATTAGACTTTTTTTTACAGACCCATTTAACTCTCAGATAAAATATTTCATTTCAAGTACTAGCTTTTAATAAAAGTCAGACCAATCAAAATGAAATTATCTGCCTTTAGCGAAATGGTAGTGATAGACTGAAACATTACCACCTTACAACATAATGATGTCCTGGTTTGCACTAGGACTGACTTTTCTGTTAAGTTTCCTTTAAGTGACTTTACTTCCTGATGCGGACTACACAGCCTGTTGCCGCGGGAACTAGGGTCCCTGTTGGGTCTCCGTCTCCCACAGAGGAAGGGGCTGTAGAATGCCGCACCTGTGGGGAGGGGTGGACAGGACAGGTGACCCGAACTGACCAATGGGGTATTCCATCCCACCCACGTCATCCTCAATATAAAGCTGAGGGACCGGGAGGGTCTTGTGTTCTTCCCCTGTGGCCGACATCCTGGGAGGACTCTGCCCGCGCTACTGAACCCGGTTCCCGCCTGCTGCCGCACGTGCTCCGGGACTGCCCAGCGCCTGCCCTGCAGCGTCAGCAGTGACATGGTCATCATCGGGAGCGGGGGGCGGGGGGAGCTCAGTAGCGGTTTTGTATGGAGTTCATTATTTATTATACTCTTTCTTTCTTGTTATTGTTTATTAAAACCCTTTCAACTTTCCAACCCATAAGTCTCTCTCCCTTTTCTCTTTTCCTTTTTCCCTCTGGGGAAGGAGAAGGTTAACAGAGAGCATCTGATGTCCGTTTAACCGCCCGCCCAGCCTTAAACAGTGACAAATGAGAATTATGTTACTACTAAACAGAATATTTTAAAGAATTTCAAACCAAAGCTGTGAAAACTGTGGGGTATCATAGAATGCTTAACTTGTAGCTATTCCTCCAAAAGACAGTAAATAATACCTTGTTTTAATACTTATTCAAGGCCTAGATCATCATTGATAATGTTTTGCTCCAAGCTCTGACTCTTGGTTTGTGAGCTTATGTGATGACCCTGTTATTATGTTAATTAGTTTTTCTGTCTCTGTATAAAACAAATGTCATTTATTATCTCCCAACAAATTTTCTTGAAACACACACAAAATTTGAAAAAATAGTAGTCAAAATCAAAAGCATTGATTTTTTTTTTCCCAATATGTTTATAAAAAGATTGCTCAGTAGGATATAGTGTAGTATATGTTTATGAAAAGCACACAAAGAGAAATAATGGAAATAAATTACATTATACTCTTAGTATCTCCTTTGAAGAAATGCAGATGTCTGCAGGCATTAATCCACTAATAAGACAACAATACTTGCTTGGTAACAAACTGTGCTTCCCTAAAGTACATTTGGGAGATTTGAAAAGCCATAATCAGGAAAATTCTGAGAATGTTTTCACCCTCACTAACAATTATACATGACTATTTGGGATAAAAATATTGTTGAGATGATTTCAGATAGTTTCAGACACCAGCTGTCAGCGTATGACAATCCCTATGCAATAAAATGGGGATTTTAATGAAGAATTAAAAGAATAAAACAACCAAATATCTAAATTATACTTACTAAACCAGAAGTTTCTAACTCTTGTAGAGTTTAGTCTGGTGGAAATCTGCCTTTTGAGCCTTGTCTTAACCCTTAAAGTGACCTTAAAACATTTTTTTAGCACTCTTCATTCAGTGATTAAATATAAGGCAGTACCTTTCAAGGTTGTTCTGTTGATTCATTCTTATCAGAGAACAGAGCCCTGACAATGTCTTATGGTTTGGTAAAACACAGAGGAATTATGGCACATGACTATCACAGCACTTTTGGCAAGGGAAGCCTTGTGTTCTAATTCTCTGTGCATAACCATTGATGCTGATACAGAAGAGTGAAAGCTGTGTGTAACTGGCTACTTCATCTTTCACCCATTTCCTATAATATTTTCACTGGCGTGATGCCTGGCCTTTGTGATATCAAGAGTGATTGCACAAAATGAAGGGCAATGGAAAGCTTCTCACAAACACATAGATATACACACAACTCATGGAAAGAAGATCAGTCATCAACAGCAGCAAAAATTAGGACTCCTCACCATTGCCAAGGAAACAGGTAAATAAACAGCTAAGCACAAGGCAGAATTGGCTGGGAGTTTGCAGTACAGAGCTATACCACAATAACTGTCCATGGCTGTGTTTCAACACCTCATAGCAGAGGCAGCTTATTCCACTTTCCTTAATGTCAAGCTTCTTTTCTTATTAGAGTGTTTGCTGAAAGTAGATTATTTGAAATAGGGTATATGTGTTTAAAAATGTAAATTAATGTCTAAACTTACCGCAGAATGGCAACTTGCAGGGAGTTACGGGAAGATCCCACTTCTAAAGAATGATATTCCTTAGAAGCATTTAAATGTCTCTTTGTATTTATAGACTGGCAAAGAACAGGCATTCGTTTCCCTAATTCTTTCCACCTGAGGATATTAAAGCTCTTTACAAACTTGAATAAAGCCCCACTGCCCTATGTGAGGTAAATAAATATAATAATCCTAATTTTACTGATAGAGAAATTGAGACTTTGGGAAGACTGAAGTGGTGGTGGTGAAATTAGAGGCTATATCACACTTGTATGCCTTAGAAAAGTTCTATTACTGCTATTTCTTGAATATTTAATGCTGAAATTTGAAGCAGGAATACTGAATTTTGATATAAAGACGAATTCTGTGTTTAAAATATTCAGAAATGAACTAATAGCAAAATCCATAAAGATTTGCAAGAAAAGTATAAGTTCATAACTATCACCAGATAATAATGTTTTATCAAAAAAAAAGACAGGAAAACTGCCCAGGGGGATTTAAGTTTCAAAAATAACTAAGCTAGGTGTCTTCCATTTCAAAGAAGCAACATGAAGCATCTTGAAGCGGCTGCTTTTCAGAAAGATGTTGATCTCTTCAGTGCCCTTAAGGGTATGAGACACTCAAACAGCGAGTTCCTAGATTTTTTTTTATTTAATCTTTAAGGTCTTTGGACCAAATAATACCTGTCTCATATAATGTTTACACAGTGCCTGCCTCAGTGAATAGCTATAGTGAAATAAGTAATAAGTCATAAAAACTTTGCCATTAATCCGTATATCAGATTCTTTAAAATCTATCAGATTCTTTAAAAATATTTAGCATTTCCTCTTACAGTATTAAGCAAAATAAAGTTAAACTAACTATAAACAGAGCAATAATAAATGTAATTAGAATATTGTACCTTATAATTGTCAATATTAATACACAGTAACATTTGTAATTCCCAGCTTTAATAATAATATATATGTCAGAAGCTTCTGGCAAAAAGAAGGCATAACACTTTATTTTGGAGAGCATTTTTTTAATTACCCTATATAATTGTCTCCTTTTCCACTAACTTTGTTATTTAGAATTCATATGATTTTTATATCAGGTTCAGCTCCATCAGAGCATAAGCATTTTACAATTCATACATGAAATATTAACCTCCAAGAAATGCCTTATTAACACAGCCCTTTGTACTGTGTGAAGACTAAATTATTAATATTAAAACGAAGAAGAACTAACCAGCATGAGACACAGCACACTACCATTTGATTACGGCATTGACTTGTTAGGCACAAAGCATGTTCTTACTGCTTCTTATTCATTCGGTTTCATAGAATCATAGAACGGTTTGGGTTGGAAGGGACCTTAAAGATCATCCAGTTCCAAGGCCCCTGTCATGTGCAGGGACACCTTCCACTAGACCACGTTGCTTCCATCTGGACTTGAACACTGCCAGGGAGGGGGCATCCACAACTTCTCTGGACAACCTGTTCCAGTGTCTCACCACTGAAAGAATTTCTTCCTAATATCTCATCTAAATCTACCCTCTTTCAGTTTAAAACTGTTACCCCTCGTCCTATCACTACATGCCCTTGTAAAAAGTCCCTCTCCAGCTTTCCTGTAGGCCCCCTTCAGGTACTGGAAGGCTGCTAGAAGGTCCCCCTGGAGCCACCTTTTCTCCAGGCTGAACAGCCCCAACTCTCTCAGCCTGTCTTCATAGGAGAGGTGCTCCAGCCCTCTCATCATCTTCATGGCCCTCCTCTGGACTCGTTCCAACAGGTCCATCTTTGTTATTCTGTTGGGGGCCCCACAGCTGAACACAGTACTCCAGGTGAGGTCTCATGAGAGCGGAGTAGAGTGGCAGAATCACCTCCCTCGACCTGCTGGCCACGCTTCTTTTGATGCAGCACAGGATACGGTTGGCCTTCTGAGCTGCAAGTGCACATTGCTGGCTCATGTTGAGATTCTCATCAATCATCAACCCCAAGTCCTTCTCCTTGGGGCTGCTCTCAGTCCATTCTCTGCCCAGCCAGTATTTGTGCTTGGGATTGCCCCGACCCACATGTAGGACCTTGCATTTGGCCTTGTTGAACTTCATGTAGTTCGCACTGTCCCAGCTCTCAAGCCTGTCAAGGTCCCTCTGGATGGCATCCCTTCCCTCCAACGTGTCGACCGCACCACACAACTTGGTGTCGTCTGCAAACTTGCTGAGGGCGCACTCAATCCCACTGTCCATGTCACTGACAAAGATGTAAAACAGGACCGGTCCCAATACCAACCCCTGAGGAATGCCATTCGTCACTGGTCTCCACTTGGACATCAAGCCATTGACCACAACTCTTTGAGTGCGACCGTCTAGCCAATTCCTTATCCACCAAGTGGTGCATCTGTCAAGTCCATGTCTCTCAAATTTACGAGACAAAGATGTCACGCAGGACAGTATCAAATGCTTTGCACAAGTCCAGGTAGATGATGTCAGCTGCTCTTCCCTTATCCACCAACGCTGTAACCCCATCACAGAAGGCCACCAAATTTTTCAGGCACATTTTGCCCTTAGTGAAGCCATGTTGGCTGTCACCAATCACCTCCTTATTTTCCATGTGCCTTAGCATAGTTTCCAGGAGGATCTGCTCCATGATCTTGCCAGGCACAGAGGTGAGACTTAATGGCCTGTAGTTCCCCACGTCTTCCTTTTTTCCCTTCTTGGAAATGGGGGTTATGTTTCCCCTTTTCCAGTCAGTGGGAATTTCACCAGACTGCCACGACTTCTCAAAAATGATGGATAGTGGGTTGGTAACTTCATCCTCCAGTTCCCTCAGGACCTATGGATGCACCTCATCATGTCCCATGGACTTGTGCACCTTCAGAGACCTAAAGACATTCTTTAGATGGTCTCAGACCTGATCTTCTCCTACAGTGGGCAGTTCTTCATCTCCCAGTCCCTGCCTTTGCCTTCTGTGACTTGGGTGGTGAGGCTAGAACACTTGCTGGTGAAGACTGAGGCAAAAAGGTTGTTGAATACCTCAGCCTTTTCAAATAGTTTAGCTTCTTTTTTAAATATAAACCTATCTTTCTACCTAATTAGAGGGAAGAAATCTTTAACTTTTTTTTTTACTTTTTCTTTCTCCTCATTTTGAGTTAGAACTCCAGTCTTGTGTTGAGACAAATAATCTTTCCTTCATGAGATAACATTAAAGTAACATTCTTCACAGTTGGAAGATCTGTATGCTTACAGATCGCTGTAGTTGTATATTCACCTGGAATCCATCTGAGAAATGGTGCAACACACTTGTTCTCTGGTGAAAGTCATAAACCAATTAAGTAGTGAATAAACATTAGAGTGACATTATGTTCAATAATGGAGAAAGGAGATGATAAGTAAATATTTTTAGCGTCTAGTTAGTAGTTAATGCTGGTGCAGCTCTCTGTTTGTAGTTAAAAATTGCATGGTTGTGAGTTGTGGATGAAGTCTTTGTTAAATTACAATTATAATTTATGCCTGAGCATGGGGTGCTTAGGACTTTAGTATTTAATTTACTTTTTTTTTTAATATTTAAACTACTTGAATTGTTTGGCTTCTTAACACCATATAGTCATTTGTTTTTAAATACACACTGAACTCTGAAATGTTTTGTTTCATAACTTCATGTGAAAAATCATATAATTTCAGAGTGAGCCCTTTCAAGTTCTTCATGTCCTTGCTCAGTAACACCTAATATGTTTGGTAAGCAGTGGTAGGATCAGTAGATTCTGAACATATTACTTTTTTCCACTGTTTACTAAAAATGTTTTATAAACCCCAAGTATTTTACTACAGATATTGAGTATTCATATTCCCTTAACATTTTTATGCTATGTATGTTTTCTTGGATAAATGACAGATATACTGCCCACTATCAATTTTGTCTGTGGAAAAAAAAAATACTAGAGAGTGAGAGAGAAAGATACAAAGAAATACTTCCTTCTAAGAAATGGCTGCGGTGGTAATTTTCTAGTGTTCCTCAGCGTTCAGTGCTCCTGCTTCCACAAGCCCAATAAGCATCTTCAGGTTTTTCACAGGTCAAGAGGAAAAATGATGATAATCTCTTTGCACATGGCTCTTAGTGGCATGTCAGAGCAATTTTTTAGCACAGGCAGCTAGACTTTTACAATGGTCCTTATAGTAACTCATAACCCAACTGTAATATTTTTTTATCTTTCTTACAGCAGGCAGAAGAGTGGGAAAATGCTGTCATTAATGCCTAATACCATTTACCTCGGTTAGTTCATCACTGTGATTTTAACACAATTGTAAGGAATTATGAACATTAGTGTTTGTAATACATGTTTTAGCAAGCATGTCTTTCTACAGTGGACATGTGCACTATGAGTGTGTCCAGAGGAGGGTGACCAAGATGGTGAAAGGTCTCAAGGGCAAGATTTACGAGAAGCGGCTGAGGTCACTTGGCTTGTTCAGCTTGGAGAAGAGAAGGCTGAGAGTTGACCTCATCACAGTCTACAATTTCCTCAAGTTGGGCACTGGAGGGACAGGTGCTGGTCTCCTTTCTCTGGTGACCAGTGGTAGAACATGAGGAAATGGAATGAAGATGAGTCAGGGGAAGTTCAGGTTGGACATTAAGAAAAGGTTCTTCACTGAGGGGGAGGTCGGTCACTGGAACAGGCTCCCCAGACAAGTGGTCATGGTACCAAGCCTGTCAGAGTTCAAGGAGCATCTGGACTACATTCTTAGTTATATGATTTGGTGTTAGGTAGTGCTACAAGGAGCAGGGAGTTGGACTCAATGATCTTTATGGGTCCCTTCCAACTCAAGATATTCTATGATTCTATGTCGAAGGACTACTTTTTATTTACTTCTGTGCTGTCATTCAAGCATAGCCAGAAAAATGCAGAAGGCATTTAACCATTATCCATTATTTACACAGAAATATAAAAAATATCAATTTACGGTAAAGAAAAGTAATTTTATTAAACTAATAAAAGGGTGCTTACAAAACAAAAATCCTAGTATATTTCTAGATATCATTTTAAAAAAGGACAAACACCTCAGCACCAAATAGTAACACTGCTTAGAATCAGAAGAAATGGTGTATGGGGAAGAGGGTTCAGAAAAAACATTTGCAAACAGAGACAGTGCATCCCAGAAATATAGCATTCATTTGACTCAAAGAAAAAGCAGAAGAGAAACAAAACATGACAAAAATTTAGTTTTTCAAAACTTCGTGGTCCAGAGATGAGCTTGTGTGGGGAGGGTAGCTACAGAGAAAAATTAGAGCAGCACAAAATCTTAATTGTTAGGCGTGGACCTAATCCTTTTGAATTCAATGAAGCTCTAATAGTTTCTGAAAAAAGAAAAAAGGAGTGATCATAAAGTTTAGGTCATAACAAAAGACTGGCTCACGAGAGAGGCAGAGCACTGTCAAATTTTTCATAAAATTTTCATCTACAGCTTAGTCAGTGAAAACAACCATTCATAGAATCACAGAATCACAGAATCACAGAATGTTAGGGATTGGAAGGGACCTCGAAAGATCATCTAGTCCAATCCCCCTGCCAGAGCAGGATTACCTAGATTATATCTCACAGGAATGCATCCAGGTAGGTTTTGAATGTCTCCAGAGAAGGAGACTCCACAACCTCTCTGGGCAGCCTGTTCCAGTGTTCAGTTACCCTCACTGTAAAGAAGTTTTTCCTCATATTTATGTGGAACCTCCTGTGCTCCAGCTTGCACCCATTGCCCCTAGTCCTGTCAAGGGATGTCACTGAGAAGAGCCTGGCTCCATCCTCATGACACTTGCCCTTTACATATTTATAAACTTTAATGAGGTCACCCCTCAGTCTTCTCTAAGCTAAAGAGACCCAGCTCCCTCAGCCTCTCCTCATAAGGGAGATGTTCCACTCCCTTAATCATCTTCGTGGCTCTGCGCTGGACTCTCTCTAGCAGTTCCCTGTCCTTCTTGAACTGAGGGGCCCAGAACTGGACACAATATTCCAGATGCGGCCTCACCAGGGCAGAGTAGAGGGGGAGGAGAACCTCTCTTGACCTGCTAACCACACCCCTTCTAATACACCCCAGGATGCCATTGGCCTTCTTGGCCACAAGGGCACACTGCTGGCTCATGGTCGTCCTGCTGTCCTCTAGGACCCCCAGGTCCCTTTCCCCTATGCTGCTCTCCAACAGGTCTGTCCCCAACTTGTAGTCATACCTGGGGTTGTTCTTGCCCAGATGCAGGACTCTACACTTGCCCTTGTTATATTTCATTAAATTTCTCCCCGCCCAGCTTCCTGAGGCTAATAATAACTTTGCAATTACACATTTTAGATGGAGATAGTTACATGACAGTTTGTAAAGTGCCTAGTGAGAACAGGTAAAGTTGAGAAGTACATGTCATCCAATGCAAATGTGATTGTAAGCCAGGGTGGAAGTTCATAGTGGAAAAGGCTGTAAGAATCCAAGTAAGGAAGCTGAAGTAAGCTAACTGTATGTTAGCCCTGACTAAACCCATAAAATATGACACACATATTTTCTGCAGTTCAAATCCCCCTGGAGCACGGGATTTTGAAATCCAGAATCAAGAAGTCAAAATTGAAATTTTAATAAATGAGGTCATGGTTTCCAAGTTCTGACCTAACTGTCATACTGTGTAACATGAATGTGTCCACAGTGCGGATGCTATGAGCATGAGGCTCACTAGATTAGCAAATAGCAATACAAATAGAAAATGGGAAATGGAAGGGATCATAAAGTCACTTGCTTTAGTAAGTGTCAGGCCTGTCTCACAAAAAATAATGTAGCTGTATCTTTATCTCCTTCAGTGGAAGACGGATGGAGTAGCAAGTCTTAGTATTAGTAAATCTCTAAATTGTCTGCCTTTTAAAACTTATTAACATTTTAACTTAATGTGAGGCAATTACTGTGGAGAAAGTTTTATTTCTCCTTGAAGAAATATTCAAAATGTGTGGATATAAAAATGTCTGAAATCTCCAAAGCCAGGCTGAAGGTTCTTTACATATTCTATTCAGTGATGTTTTGCTAAACTGTCACTGATCAGCAAGCAAGCTCATCAGTGAAGACAAAAGTAATTTTCCAACTGAATACAGCAAAGTTGTATTTGCTCCATCTGCAGGCTATCAAAACATATTCACAAGGAATTCAAAATTGAAGAACACCTGTTTAGACTTGCAAGATCTACATGTAATTTTATATACAAACAGACTCATTTAATCAACCCTGTTATCAGCACACAGATGAATCATCCATCAATATATTTTTTACTCTCATATTAAATTATGTGCAATCCTGTAGAACCTGAGAATTATGTATTGTCCTTGAGAAGGCATTCCTTGTGAAATCTCTTCTGTAGCTATAGTAATTTGCAGAAAGCTACAATCTGTTATTTCTTTTGCAAAGCAGCAATATGGCTAAAAAATGGAGAGGATAGTTAATTTCAATTTTAAGCTGGTCTTATATAGCAGGAAATACACATTAGCAGTTTCCAAAGAAGGATACCTTTGGTGCACACTAAACTACCTACTAAGATAGCTCTGCTCCTTCAGACTGCCTTCGCAGTATAAATGCAAGATCAGTCTTTGAGTTGCAGATTATTAAAATAACACATCAGGGTAGAAAGCTGGTGCTGACTTGACATGGACTTGCTAAGGGCAGTTCTTCAAGAAATTCTAAAAAGTCTCAGACACTGCTCTTAAAAGTATTTTTTAGAGAAGTCCACCTCTACACAATGAATTAAATGTTCTTTCTTACATTATGAATGTGTGTTTGCACTGGAAAGGAGATGGTCTAAAAGCATAATCTAGAACCTTCCCTATCTGCAATAAAGGTGTAGGGTAAAAAAAAAGATTGACAATAATTCAGTACCTTTTCTACACTACACTCTTTCTTGACGTCTTCTGCAAATGATAAGACTCTAGAGATCATAGTTCCGGAGCAATAAAGATGCTGTAATAAGTAATGGACTTAGTCATGTAAAGCGTTCTGCTGAGGCTAGATTAATCAGAGTTTGGACACAGTTACTGTTGCCCCAATTGCACAGGGTGGCTGTGAAATCTACATTTGTCATTTTAGTTATTTTCTGAGAAGTTTACATAATCACAAGATTTGGAGAGGTAGAGTTTAGAAAGGGCAGAAGAGAGGTAGGAAACAAAAAAAATATGTGAACTGTGCTAAATAACTATAATTGCATTTTGCATCTTTTCCAAATGTAGTCTCTAGTCCATGCAGAAGGCTGTTTATGTCTGGTAGGATGTTTGTCAGACTTATCTCCCCTTGGGTAGCTATTCTAGGAAAGCTAACGAGAAGTAGGTAAAACACGCTATTACAGATAGATGACCAAGATGTTTCTTTTCCACTGCTGAAAAGCAAATATAAAATAAGAACCATGCCATGCCTGAGTTTGCTGTTTTGCAGATATAGGATTCTTTTTTCTTTTTTACAGTTTTTTTTTTGTCGAAAGATTATGACCTATGTGTAATTTGAATTCCTAGACCAAAAGGAATTTGTATTTGTATTCATTTTTCTGGAATCCATAGGCAACCAAGTGCCTCCTTCTAAACTTATACCTTCTATAAAAGTTTTTGAGCAAATGTAGTATTCTCAGCATTTAATACGATTCTAAATTGTAAATCTAAGACATTGATAATCATAACGATAGGTAATACAGGATTAGAGAGCATAAATCCTGAACTATTTATAGGGTGGTTTTTGGTTTTGGTTTTGTAATAGAGCAGCAGCTTTCCAGGGAAAAGTTCAATATAGAGTACTGTATTCAGTAGTTCTACAATGGTACCATAGTGCTGAGTAAATACTGAGAGCATAATGTAATATGTGTCAAGATAAGAGAAGATAGTTTTTAATATCTTAGATCTGTTTGAAAAATTATACATTGAAGAAAAGATGATCTGAAGCGACATTTGGCCAAGTTCAATTTCAGCCCTGCTTGTTGATACATAGTAATATGGACAGTATTTTTTGATGAACTTTGGAAGCCTTCTCAAATACAGCTTCATCAAGACAACGTTGTATTCCAGGCATGTTACTAAGGATTCCAAATATCATTCTTTGAAAATTACTGGATGTTAATGCAGATCTGTACAGTCATATTTAAAGTGGAAAAGACCAACATATAAATGTTTTGAGATCTGTGTCATACTTAGTAGCATTCTTTGGTGCCAAGCACCCTTAAAATAAGAAAAGAAGAACAGTTTTACTTCACAAATAAAGTATCGCAAATAATTTCTCGGTTAGTGGAAATGGATGGCTGCAATCACAGCAGTTCCTGACAGCTGATACAATCCTTTAACCTCACTGGGAACACTCGATTTCTTAATTACTGTTTTAGAAATAGATTTTAAGCCTTTGGAATACAACATCTCTCACTTAAAATGGTGTTATAATTTCTACAACGCATAACTGATATTAGGTTGAATTCTAATCTTGTGAGCAAACCTTTTCCTAAACAGACTATTTCCTTTGACACTGTTACTTTTAAAAGCAGAATTCAAGAGTCTGTGGTATAATCGTGTTCGGTGGTTTTGAAATTATTTGCTATCTGCATGAGCACAGCAGAAAATCAATTTTTGTTTAGGACATGAATATCAGTGTTCACAATATACAATTCAGCAGGTGTTCAATAGGAATCAGAAGTCATATTTACTTGCAAACAGTTTACCACAGGAATTTTGCTCTTCAGTAGCTCTCTGGATTTAATCTAGGTTTAGTACATAGCAAACCTCTAAAGCATTGTCATGGTTTTAACTCAGCAGGCGGCTAAATACCATGCAGCCACTCACTCACTCTCCCCTGCTCCCTGGGGAAGGGGGGAGAGAATTGGAAAGGTAAAGGTAAAGAGACTTGTGGGATGAGATAAAAACAATATAATATTGAAATAAAATAATAATAATAATTAAAAAAATAAAATAGCAATAATAGAATATACAAACAAGTGATGCACAATGCAACTGCTCACCACCCAGCCCATCCCTGGCTAGCAATCCTGGAGGAGAGAAACCCCAAAACCTCAATCCTGGAAGAGTAAGAGCCAGCTTCCCAGCCAGCCCTTACCTATATATTCAGCATGACGTTGCATTGTAAGGAATATATATACCATTGTCCAGTTTGGGCCCACTGCTCTGGCTGTGCTCCCTCCCAGCTTCTTGTGCACATGCACACTTGCAAAGCATGATAGGTTGAAAAGTCCTTGATTTCTCAGTAACAACTAAAAATATCAGTGTATTATCAACATTCTTCTTATACCAAATCCCATACTATATCCAAAACATAGCGCCATTCTAGCAACTAAGAAGAAAATTAACTGTATGCCAGCCAAAACCAGGACAAGCATTTTAGGTAAATGGATTTATGCCAGTAGTATAGAGACTATTGGGCACTAACTTGACAGAATGAGGATGACCTCCTAAGACAGTAAAAATGTTTAGAGTATGCATTATTGCATACACACAGTGTTTGGGATTGGTTATATTCACACAACGTTATTTCTCAGCCACATCATATTGCTGCTCTTCAAACTGTGTGATAAAAACATAAATCATTTAAAATTAGCCCCCCAAATTTAAAACCTCAGCAGATACCCAGTCTCAGAAGAAAAATAAATACAAAAATGAGAAGAAAAAGTGAAAAATCGGAATGTCAAAAAGAAACATCAGTTTTATAAAACAATTAAGTTCTTTCAGTTATATAACTATTTAAGTATTCTTATTACTTTGAACACATTTGCAGCCCCCTAAAGAAATAAATTGTATACTTGAAAACCTAAATGACCCTTGCTCAAGAAGTACCGTTGACTAAAGATGTAGATTACTACCAGTCTGCGTCAAATTAATTTCAGCTGTAGTGCCAAAATAACATACCTCTGGCCCAGTTAGTGTCTTCCTCCTTTTCAGTCTTACAAACCCATGCATTAGGAAATGAGAAAGACTGTAAAATAACATGTTCTGGGGTTGACACTTAGTGTGTTAATTTTCACTGCTAAGTAAATTTCTTACTGCCAAGTTATAAACCCTTGAAATATAAGGTTTATAATATAAGTGCTGCTACAACCTTGATCATAACTGAACAAATGACACAACTATAATTATGCTCTGTGAGAAACATAATAATGTATTCTGAACTTATAATTTTGTCATTTATTTCTTATAATTGCATTTTTACTTTCTCTTTAAATGAACCTTTATAATTTTATAAACAGCATGGTCTTCTCACAAAAAATTAGATTGGCTTCTCCTTTGTTAGCTCTGAATTGCTTAGCTATATACACCCTCCTTCTCTCCCTGTATTATTTCTGCAGTGATTTGAGAATGTGTGATACAGAAGTCTAAGGACCGAACTTCCAAAAACAGATTGCAGCTCCTTTAAGATGAAGTTCTAAACATCCCTCATGCTTGACCTAACTGTCTAATATTTTTCTAAGAAAAAACCAATAAATTTAGAAACCAATTTTAATAAAAATACACAGAGGCCCAAAACAGGTGTTTGTTTTTGGTTTTGTTTTTTTTCATTTAACTTCAGTCAACCCAAAGCAAAGCATGGAGCAAACCTAATTGTCACTTCCTCCCATGAATCATCTCACTGAATCAAAACACCTCTTTTTCAAGGTGATTAATGTGATTTCAGTGTGATTAATCAGCTTAGGAGATGCCTATTTCTCTCTGCTGGAACCTGGAAAACAAGAAACTATGAGAGTACATAACTAATATTAGGAAGATTACAGGCTTTAGGGTACTGCTTCTCCTACTAGAGAGACTTTCAGTCAAAATTTTAAACTCTCACATTTGTCTCATTTGTCTGTCTTCACTTTTATACTTTTGCCTTCTCAGATGCAATAAAGGATCTCAAGCTGTACTAACAGAAGTAACAAGATTATTTAGTCTGACCTTCTGTATAACTCAGGCTATTAAATCCCTTTCGGTTACTTTTTTTAGTGACTATGACAACGTGTGTTTGTCATTAAATATAAAAAAGAATTTGGGGGAAAAAAAAGCCTTAAAAAATCCTTCTATTTTTATATAATAGAGTTGATTCCAAACCTGACAAGACAGCAAATATTCACAGTATTTTTCACTTAACTCAGAAGAAATAAAATTAATTAAGGAAAAAACCCCAAACTAACAGTAATTTATTTGAGCACGTCTATTTATATCTAAGAGTATTCACAACCTTCTTTTTCCCAGAATGCAGCAACACCAAATCAAGACCAGACAGTTATGCTACAGTTGGTCCCCAAAAGATGTTTATCTCAGGCTATACACACTCCTTTTCCTTTGACAATATCTTTGACTTTAGGTCTTCCCCACTTCATACACTGCAACTGTATATTCCTCCCTGTGAAACACACCTTTGTTTGTGTCACTGCTACTGTTTGCAAAAATGGATTATATATCTGATTAACAAAACAATTCAGGATAAACAGACCTGTGAATAATAGTCCTGAAAAAAGGAAACATTTTGTTACTATTCTGTGAAAAATTTAGAAGCTTATTACAGACTTAGAGGACTTAAAATAATGATAGAACAAAATATATGTGTACGTCTCATTAATTTTCTTACTACTTGAAGTCTATAGAAACTTCTTGGAAATGTAGTTTAAAGTTTTCTCCATTTATGCAGATGCTGTTGTATGTACAATTACCCTAAAAGACATTGTGCATTACTCAACAGATCTAGAGATTGGCCTGAAAAGGTCTAAATTATAGTTTTCACTTTTCATCATGCTTTTAAAGAAATGCGTCCCCTATTCAGTCAAGGTAATTTTTTAAATTATCAGCACACTAAGAATGCCAGTCTCTTTTAAATACATTCCCAAATCCATAAGGAATACAGACTGAAGATTTTTAAGCTTTAAAAGCTGTAATGCAATGAACTAAAATGAATACATAGCGATTAACGAATCTAAAATTTGTCTTCAAATATTTTCTCTTCCATTGCTCTCTAATTGAATAATTATAGTGTGGTCTCAGATTTTATTCACTGACCTTAAGAAACTCATTCTAAAATATAAGCAATCTACATAAGAGAAAAAAAACAATCAATCAAGAAAACAAAAAAAAATCCACTCCAAACACCCCAAAACCCATACAAGGCTGACTCAAAGAGAGAGATTGGAAAATGTCTACAGATTTCTGATAGCAGGGAATAAAGAAGATGGAGCCAGACTCAGTCACACTCAGTGACAAGACAGGAGTTAATGCACATAAATTCAAGAAAATTCCACTCAACCATGAGAAAAATATTTTTACTGTGATAATGGTCAAACATTGGAACAGGTTGCCCAGAGAGGTTGTAATGTCTCCATCCTTGGAGATACCCAAAACCCAGCTGAACATGGTACTGCATTGAGTACGAGGCCTTCAGAAATGTGCTGAAATAATTGTATGATAATGATTATCTTGAAAGGCCATTCAACATTTAATTGATTTCAATTCAATAGCTAGTGACCTTGCTTGTCACCCCACCCTTTACTCCCTCTGAGATAGGAATGGAATATCTGAGAACAAGTCTATCAAGTAGGCTTAAGTCTCCTTGAAAAAACAACATGACATTAGTGGACTCAAAGGGGTGATGGGAAGATCAATTTTTGCTGAGGTTGTCCAATCAGTCATATACAACTGCATTAACATTGCTCCAGTGTTCTCCTTGTCGTTACAGTCATTCTGGTCATCCAATGCACTGACTATGAATGTGGGAAAAGACCTGACGCAGATGCAAGAGGAGATCAGGAATAACACAGTATTTCATCTGGAAAAAGAAGAAGAGGCAGCAGTGGCTGTTCATTCTGATGCAGAGGCATGTAGTCCATATTGATTAAGTCAGGGAAGCCAAGACTACGTGACCTTTTAAGGCTGAACAGCAGATATCTTCCACAGTGAAAATGACAGCAGGTACATTGTAAACACGTTCTTTAATGTTGTACATTAAAGTTCTGGAAAAAAATATTTTCTTACTACTAGTTAAATATGAATGTGGATTTTTTTTACGTATAGAGTAATCAATCTTTTATTATCTAACAATTGGTATTTTTAAAATAAAGAAGTAAAACTATTCTTTCTTCTCACATTCTTACTCAAATCTGAAATCACACAGCACTGCACAGTTCGAAAGAACTTATCTGCCTATGATAGGCAATTCTTAGTGTAAAAGTCAGAAATACTGAACTGAAAGTCAGCTTGTTAGCAGAGTTTTAAAGTCAACTGTCTAATTCTCATTTAACCAGATCTTGCCTCAGCTTCTGCTGTATATATTTTTGAAAGAAAACCAGAGTTTTGCAAGAGAGCACAAACCAAATGACTCCATGCACTTTTAAAATATACCATAAAGTTTAATAGATTGTAGTAAGTAATCAACAAGTTAAGAAGTAGTTTTCCTGTTAGTAGCCACCTGATTTTAACCAGGATAGTATCTTATGAGCTATAAAACTTTTCTAAGCAGTATCTATGGTGACAAGGAGAGGAAAATAAAGACCCAAATAATATTATTCAGCTACAAGTACATTAAAATATGCTTTTTAAAAAGCTTAAGGCATTACTAAGACTCACAGTCTTTTGCAAGTTGTTACTGTTTTGAGTCGTGGAAAAGAAAAAAGAAAGTTGCAATTATATACAAGTATAGACTGACGGCTGTGCTAAGTTTCAGTTTTCTTCTTTGATAATACTGCAGGTTACTAATTGCAGTTTGACTGCCAAAATAAACTTAATCAGGTTAGCAACTGCCTTTTTAAAGGGAATTGAAAGAACAGAATTTTTGTTGAGGTGAAAGAGATTCATATGAAATTTCTCAACAGTTTCTCAACTGCTATGGTAAATGCTTTGTAAATTGCATAAATTCCCACCGTGTAGTATGAACATGGAAAATTAAAGTAGTGTTTAGCTGAGAAACCACTTAAATGAAAACTGTTGCAAGATGTGGGAGAGTTGATTCATGTTTCCCTGGAGAGTTGATTCATGTTTCCCTGGAGATGATTAAACACTGAATAAGATGCAATAACTAAGTAAAATGTAGTAAAAATAAAGGTTTTATTTTTGAGTGTATGGTAGTCTTAGTTACTACTTTAATAAAATGGCTATTTTAAAAGTTGCCAAGTTGAAAAGTACTAACATAAAGCATTTCAATATCTAGCTGTATCTATCTGTGGCATCTATATGATGTAAAGATATATGCCTTCAAAATTATTCAAATAGGTACATAGATGGGTAGAGCCTGGTAAGGCAGATGAAAATAATATTTGGATATTTAAATATGGTATAATTTAAAGTATGTGCCATTGCAGACATTTCCTTATTTAATAATCACACTTGAAAGAATATGTACTTGAGAGCAGTAAGGAGAGATTTCTCCCCTTTGTAAAATTAGGGTTAATTTGCCTCCTCAACTCCCTCAAAGTAAAAGCCATAGTACCTAAAGCAATCAAATCATCATCAGGCTTTATCACTGTGGTACCAACATTTGAGTGATGGGCTTCACATTGATAATGGAATGTATATCTTAAGATGTGTAAGTGTATATTTTCAAGGATACAGGCTCTGTTTCAGTTCTGCTGTACAAAACACAATAAAGGATGATAGAACATGTTTTGTTGCATTGCCATACTTTTCAGAGGTGCATATTTGAGATTAGTGCTGGCTGGGATTTACTTATCCTGATTTCTGTAAAAATGGGATAGATGCAATCCATAGAACTTTCTTTTTCTTTAAAGGTCATTAAAAGCAGAATTTCTTTTGTATGTTGCTACAAGCTTAGTGAATGTCTTAAAACTTCCCTTTATATCCCATCTGAAAATAAGATCAATTATACAGGTGACTATTACAGATTCAGTTGCTGTTTTCTGTCTCCAGATGCTGGTTATGTGAAAACCATGGTAGCTAACAGAGAGTAACTCATAGCTTCTGCCTCAGATGTAATAAGCATTCAATAAGAACTGATGACTAACAGGAAGCAGTAATGTGCAAATGAACGCATAGTTTCCAAAAAGGAGCAGAGAGCAGGGAGGGAACCACTGTGTCATCCTGAGTGACGAGGGGCATCACATTGTCCCTTGATATGGCATATCTTCAGAATTTGAACAGTCAATAAAACTGTACAGGATCATGTGCTAACAAAGTGTGCCAATATAATATAAATCTGTAAGCTCAGTAGTAGGCAATATTATTGAAATTAACCCCAAAGAAGAAGCACAAGAATCTTCACAATTACTTTATAGACTCTGATCACCTTCTTTCTGACATGGGACGAGCAAAGCATAGTAAGTCTATCCGTTTCTAGTAGTAGCATGGAGAAAACAATTATTGTGTGTTTAGGACATTCAGAAGGAGGTCCTATGGAGAAAATACACAAAAGAACTACTGCATATTAAATAAAATAGAGTATTTGCACATAAAAATAATAATACAGAAATAGAGAAGTATTTAGGAATATATAAAGAAAATGCATGTGGAAAGATAAAGTGCAGAAGGAGGGAAATCAGTGAAATGGGTGTAATGAAATGGGACAAGAATGTCAGATGTCAGAAACTCACTATGAAGAAAAAGAAAGAATAACCTCTTCACCAAAACCCTGGATGCCAAACTGGCCTGTTCTGTGAAGCAATAGAAACAAAGCTAATAACACATGCATTTAAAAAAAATGAAAAAGAGAGTAATGGAAAAAAGAGTAATGATATAGTGAAAAAGTCCTTTCATTTTTTTTTTGCATCTTAAACACACTTTTTTTTTTTTTTTAATATGATATTGTTGAAGAGGTGAGAGATTTGATGTGATGCGTTCCTTTCCCAGATTACTGTGATATCACTTCTGAGGGAGTCTCTAATTTATATGGTCAAACTTGGTGAACTTCTTCAGAATTCCTGAAAAGGAAGATAACAGCCGTGGTGTTACTTGCTATGAATTAGTGCACTTTCATTGACTTGGTGGAACATTGTTATTTCTATCAAATAAGGCCCACTTTGTGCATGTAAGGAATCTTGAGAACAGAAATTTAAACTACCAGTTCAACTATGACATTTTAGGTTCAGCATCATTAAAAATTTCATATACTCAAGATAATGTGATGAAGGTGTATATTGCACAATCTTGTACAATACAATTTTTTATTGTACAAATATTGTAGAATACTGTACAATACAATATTTTTATAAGTGTTCTATGCGACTACTATATGCCAACCAATAACATTTACTATGGCAATCAAAAGTCAATTTTAGTCTTAAGTACTAGGTTTAAATAACAAATACTTAAACACTACCAGGTTATTCATGCACAACTTAGATGTTTCTGTAAGTAAGTGTTGCATTTTCGGCTGAGTTAATCAAGTTGTTGACATTTTGAAGAAACATGAAGGACCTGAATAGTAATTGCCCGGAAGAGTAAAAACAAAGTGTGTATGCATTCAGCTTGAATGTACTCAGATGAAAGAAGAATGTTTTCTATAACTTAATTGCTACGTTTGGCAGACAAAATTCTGTTCACCTTATTTATGAGCTAAGCATATTTTGACTAAGACACAATCTATAGTGATGTACTGCATTATGAAAATGGGACCTGATGCAAATCTGATGATGTTGTCTAGCAATCACATTCTGGAGCTGGAAAAAGAATAGGGAGAAAAAACATCTTGCTTGAAGTTATTTTCTACCTCAGCTGTTTGTGTCTCCTCAAGAGTTTAATATATCATGTTTGTAAGAGCTCTGTTTTCTGAAATCTACCCCCTCTCTTCATATATATATATATATATATATATGTATATACACACACAAACATACACACACTTTGTAAATCTTATTTATTAATCATATCAGTTCTTTTTTTTTAGTTATTTAGGTTACAGCTTGTTTTATATATGGATATTCTGGCACTAATTATAGAACAGATTGTGTTGGGATTTCTACAGGACTGCACTATGGCAATACAGATTAAGCAATTAACCTTGATGTCACTGTAATTATTAAGATACTTTAGCAAAATGAACTAATTTCCCCACAGGATGTTCTGCTGAAATCAACTTTCACTCTTTTTAAGATGCCAAAATAGAAAATGTTAATGAAAACTAAATTTGCAATTTCAATAATCTGTTGGGTATACAGACCTCTTCAGCAGTTGTCTATAAGTGTTTCACACAATAGCTCACTGCAAACTCACAAGATATATTTTCTCATATAGCTTCATAAAAATGTCCATATCGCAAATGATAATTAAAACAACATGCAATAATATTCTGTGGCGATCAGTGAAAAAATTTAAAAAAAAAGGAATTGATAATACCTCTTTACTGTGGCTTTACCATGCAACTTCTGATCTTAAACAAATTTTATTCTAAAATATACAGTCAAGAGGAACTAGCTCTTGTTTATATTGTGTACAATATCAGCCCTTAATATTCAAGTAATAAAACGACTTGTATCCGATATCAGAATATTATGTACTAAAGTCTACTATATTAGAAATACAATAACATGAAATATTTTGGCTTCTTATTAACATACATATTTAAATTTGTAATCCTTTTTAGAATCTTATAGCTACTTTATTACTTTAATTCATTAAAATTAAATTAATTTATTAAAAATACCAATTAATTTTTTTAACTAGCTCAAATACGAAATTAGTATTAATCTAAAAAAAAAACTTTAAAAACTCTTGATTGTGGTCTTGATTGTGGTACAGGAAGAAGAATATCTGTCCTATAGAAATTTCTTTGCAAAGGATAGTAATTTTCTTCAGTCAACCATTACATTTCAATCATTATAGGTAATGATATGAAGACTAATTGCAAAAGCAAGATTATAAACTCAAAGGATAAAAAAAAAATATTAGGCCAGAAGCAATGATTACTTTATTATATTGTTTAAAGAAACTTTCTAGCAACTTTCCTGTGTCTTTCAATACTGTTTTATGAGGATAAATTTGAATGTATTTCAATTATTATTTAAAATTCAGAATAATTACTTGGTAAGTTAATGAAATACACCTGCAGAATAATTACTATCATACATTTAGTTGCATCTGTGTTACAATAGAGTAGACATGTAATTTATTCACATTACTGTTATTAAAAAGTTTCCTTTTCCTTCTTACACAGAAATTTTGTGATATGTAAATATAAAACCACAGAAGAAAAATGGTGAACATGAAGGAAGAAAAATCTTTTTTTTTTTGTAGATTAGGAAAAAAACCCCATAATTTCTCCTTTTTGTATTTTTTCTAGTGCAGCATGTTTGCATAGCACTGAAGGGTGTAGAAACAGCTACTTCATTCATTTATAAATCGAACTGAAGATATTATCAGTCACATTGGTAACACTCCAAATAATTTTACTTCTTTTTTTCAAAAGAAGTAACAGTGCTTTAAATTCTTCATTCTCTATCTCATAGCAGAATTAATTTTTTTTTTTTCTTCAAACCTTTAGGAAATTGAGGGGGGAAAAAATATATTGTTAGAAAATATGTTGGTTTTGTCAGGCTGATATTTCCCAGGTATATCTATTCAGAGGAACTCAGAACTTTTTTTTTAATTGTTTTGTTTTTAATGAAAAAATAAAACTTGTAGGTTTTCTGGGTTCTGTTTTTGTTTTAAGAGCAGTGGAACATTTACAGACATTTAAGTAGACCAAGATGCAGCTGCACTGGACACGTTTATGCAGGGGTATGTAATAAAATGAGAGGGAAAAATGAACACAACTTTACCTAACCCAGTCAGGAAACTGAAGGATTTACGGCACCTTGAAAAGAAAGGGAAATTTAATATGCAGATCTCTTTCTACAACAACCACAGTTTTGATTGAAACGACAGGACTGCTCTAACTACTGTGTCTCCACCAGCGCATTTACCTGATTTCTCCCAACACACTGCAGCCTTGTTTCTCTCTTCCTCTGTCGTACAGGAGTCATTGCTAAAAGTAGCAGTTTCAGTAATATATTCCCAACAGGCGCTGGCAGAACAGAGGAATCCACTGCTGACTGTTTGTGGCCATTCACGCTTATCATTTACTCCAAACTTTTTCTTCTGTAGCCTTTTTTTTTTTACCTGAGAATATTTCACCCTTTTCCTCTGCTTTGCAGACATTCGTATTTATGGAAAACCTTGTCCATCTTTAATATGTTAAAAGTTTCAGTGTACTTGAATGTGCTTGTAGCATCCCAAAGAAAATATTCTATAAAGCATTTAATAGTGAGAATTACTTGTTAGTAATTCTGTCAGTGAGCTGGAAATTATTCATTTGGAGTATTTAAGTAAGTGTTTTGCAGGTGTTTTGATTCAACTGTGAAGTGACAGATACCTTCCAGAAAAGTACCAAAAAATACACAAGTTATATGGAGAAATATTAAAATTACAAAAGAGTGAAATGCTTCACTAGAATCTCTGTAAGGGAGATTCAGAGAATACAGAGAAAATAATGAAAAAAAAGAGAATTATCGACATAGACAAGATACAGAACTCTTATGAGGTTATACTGTATTGAATAACCGTAGCTGTTTAACATTTGATTTATTGAGTGCTGGTTTTTTCTTTTGTCAGGTTTTTAATAAATGTAATCGAAAGAGATACATTTACAAACAAAGGTGCTTTTTTTTTCCCTGGTTGACTGCCATCAAGAAAATATTATTAGTAGTATTATATATTAAACATTACATTTACCTACTGAAAATATTTCTAAAAACGTGCATGTCAGTTTCTGTAATGTGTGGCTATGTGATTCTATAATAAACACTTCCAGGGTAATGGCAGAAATAATTCAGGAAGAACATGAGAGCTTCCTGCTTTCTTTCCCTCCTTTCTCTTTCCTGTACATGTTGAAGATCCTACATTTTCTCATCCTCTAGCTTTTTGCCAAAGATCCTTCATGTTTTCTTCCTTCTTGAACTGAGATTATGATATAGTTTTCCTTTTAAATAATCAATTACTTATTTCACAAATGGCTGCCCCATAGTGGGTGGATGATTTATTTCACTTGTTCCTGTTGCTCAGGGCTGAAAATGCCATCACCTTGTTTTCTTTATCATGTCATTTGAATTTCTGTTGAGATTCAGTGAAGTCATGATGGGCTTCACAAATAAACATCTTCAACACATTTTTTTCCTCTCTAAATGTATATGGGCAATATAATCAATGCATAACAATAGAGGAAGAAGAATTTCTCTGAAATCTCTGAATTGGAAATGTTGAAGAACCAGGCTTTCTGGAAGTATATAAACATAAAGGAAAATAAGACACAAAAGTATAAAGGAAGATAACATCTTATTGCCTGTATCAGGAAAATGACAGCTCCTATTAATTTTTTCAAATTATGTTTACCTAATTCAGACCTAATAGTGATTGAACCAAAATTGGACGAAAATATAAACTAGAATCAAAGTATAAACAAAAATGGTCTTAAAAATCAGACTTAAAAAAAAAAAGTAGCAACTTTCACGTACTCCTTCTTGAGTTTTGAAACACTCATATCCACCATTAGAGGAAAATCAAGATGGTAGAAGTCCAGCCAGTTTTTACATGTTTTTTTTTTTTTAAAGAAAAACTTTTCCGTCTTTTCTTCACACAGAGAAGAAAAACAAGATCTGTAGACACCTCTGTGAGAGACCAAATTGGCAAATAGATGTCTCAGAGTTTGCCTGTGCAAGTGTACCTGGACACGTGTGTAGGGGGACTTGTCTAGACAAGCCACTTGTCCAAGTCACTAGAACTTGTTACACTGGGGCGAGCACTGGTCTCCCATCACCTGCCTGTCAACACTCAGGCCCGGGACACACAGACACACCCACTGGATGGAGAAAGCGCGGGCACACGCCCATTGGCCAGGACAGGTGTGCACACCCGCCCTCGCTCCCCATAAAAAGAACTGTGCAGACAGGCCTATCGCTCCGCTTCTCCACTGTTGATGTCTTGTCTGCGTGGGCTCGCCTCTCCCACTGCTGCTACGTTATCTCTGGGGTCTCACCTTTTGCACTGCTGCTGCCTCATCTGTGTGTGCTGTTGCCTTTACCCTGGTGTATCGCTCACCGCTGGAAGACAGAAGACGTCGCTGGATCCACGGTGGTGACTATCCCTGCGCATCTCTGAACGCTCGCTTATTTTCCCCCCTTTATTTCCCACCTTTTCTATTGCTCAGTTTCCCCTGCCTTTGTGCAATAAAGCGGCTTGTTTGGCAGCATTTGGCCCCGTTTGTGCCTTAATCTCGCCTCTTGGGATCGTAAAGAATCCCCTCAGGCCCAGACTCCCTGCCATTAATTGGCGTAGTCGGCAGGATCCCTTGAGGCGGGAGTGCTGCATTCCCGGTTTGCTTTTGTTTCGGCTTATCTTCCGGGTGTGCGTCTCAGGGACGTTAGGGGTGGGTTTTGTGTGGATTGAATGCTTAGGTGCGGCCTCCCTGGGATGGTTGCCCTGCCGCGCTTCCTAATTAGGAGTTTGTAGGAATTTGTTTGTAAACTGAGACTTTTGTGGACGTTTGACTGTGAGTGGTCGGGACTTCTGTAGAAATCCGCGTGTAAGATATGGAAGTGAATAGCGTGTTGTACGACCAAACTCGTGCCTTACTTAAAGATGGTGGACTTTGGACTGGCAAAGGGAAAGCCGTTACGTGTGCCGTTTTGGGTGTGAGTTTAATGGTGGCTGTGAAAGCCCGAAACCGGCAGCGTGGTGCCAAATCTCTGATGGTGCAGTCGCTGCAGGCTCTGGTCCGGTCCCTGCAGGCACAAGTAGAGAATTTGAAGGGGCAGTTAGAACAGCAGAAGCCTCAGGCTGTCTGCAGTCTGTTCTTAAAGAGCAACTCCTCGCAGGCGAGAGTCGCGATTTCCAGTCGCCCCCTCAGAGGGAAGCCGCATATCCCTGTGAGGAGTTAGAGGAGACAAAACTTAGATTAGACAAACAAGAAATGCCCCGCTCATCGCGACTCTTGGTTAAAACAAAATTTATGTATTATGATGATCTGAGTTACTCTCCTCAAATTACCACCAAAGAAACACGCTATTCGGCCGTAGAACTGGCCATACTAAAAAAGGAGTACAGCTGCACTGCTAGGGAGTCAGAAACCGAACACGTATGGAGAGTGTCACTGTCCGGTGGAGACCACATATTGTTAAGCGCACAGAAGGTGGCATGCTTACAAATGATGTACGGGCGCGAGCTCAGATCTGAACAGGAATCTCCAGTGACGTTGCCTGTGGACCCTGACCGGATGATGCCCTTGATACGGGGTCTCCCGGAATCATTTAAACTCATGGGCATACAATTACAGAGCGCGATTAAAGCAGTGCCCCAAAGCGAGAGGGTCTCCGCCACACTAGTGGAGCAGGTGACCCCTGAACGCAGGTCCCGGGATTTGAAGGCATGGACCTGGGTGGAGGTCGCCCAGGAGTTAATTAATTATGGACGAAAGTATGGTCTGGTTAACATGCCATCCACGAGATCTGCCGTGGGGTGTCGAAAAGGTATCCCTCAGGATCTCATGGACGGGTTACCCAAAGACAAGTTAAAGTTGGTCTTGGGGTGGCCTAGGGAGTGCGCGACCCAAGGAGCAATATCCAAAACCCTGACTCCTAGTGCACTCCCCGTCCCCACTTGGTTTCTGCAAAACGTGTGGTTCACTGATGTCTCTGCTAAACGGGAGGGTAAGATCTGGAGATACCGGGCAGTCTCTGTACAGATAAGAACTGATCAAAAAATGATTATGGAAGGGGGACGCAGGGTGCAAGTGGCAGAGTTAGTGGCTTTGTGGAGTGCTTGCAAACATGTGTCCCCTGTTTATATTAACACTGTCTCCTTTGCTGTGTTTAAGGGGTGTACGGAGTGGCTCCCCTTCTGGGAGCAGAATGGGTCGGAAGTTAACAGAATACCTGTATGGCAGAAGGCGAGATGGCAAGCTATAGCTAAACAGGGAAATTTTGCTATAGCAGGGTGGCTCCCCATCAGCTTGACCCGGTTTCCCCGGTCAGCCAGTGGAATAACAAAGCTGATGAGTTAGCCCAACTGGCTCCTCTGCAAAGTGAGCCAGTGGTAGAAGAATGGGAGCGATTATTAGAGTGGTTGCATCTGAAAAGGGGGCATACCGGAGCAAAAGACCTCTGCCGGGTGGCCCAAGCTCGAGGCTGGCCGGTTAGCTGGGGAAGCTGTCAAACCTGTATTGCTGCCTGAGGCCAGTGCAGCAGCCAGCTGGGCCAACACCCCCTCGAGGGAGCCCCTGTGACGGACAGAGTTTGTTTAAACAAACTTAAACAACTTGTTTGACAGCTCTGGCTGGAGGAGGGGATGGGTGTTACAGAGGCCTGCAAGTTTGGCAAGAGATAAGGGCCTTGGGAGCAGAACAATGCCTTTGGTGTGCCTTAACTGACTTACAGCTCTGGCCTGAGGAAGAGAAGTCCTGTGAAGGCAGAACGGTATCTTTTCCTTGGGGCCAGCCTACATGTGCAACATCTTTACAACATGAAGGCACCAACCACGCTTGCGCAGAAGCGGGGTCATACAGCTGATGCGACAACTAGGGGGTATCACAACCACCAGACACCCCCTGGGGGACCACCGACTCATTTCGAGAACAATCTTAAGACTACAAATGCGCAGACGTCCCAATTAGCATGAGGAGTGAGCGGATGAGGGAGACAGGAGGGATGTTACCACCCTCTCCTATCTGGCATGAAAATGACCTAAAGTATTCAGACCTTCTTGCTTGGGATGCTGGCGCTTGCTCCCGCCCACTACCTGAGGACCGATCCTGCAAGCGATTTACTGGAGGATCAACTCTGCAAGCAATTTACCAACTCTGCAAACAACTTGCATCGCTGGATCCAAGGGTGGTGATCTCTCTTTTCCTCTCTCTCATATTCTCTATCCTCTTTCTCTTTTTCCTTTTCTCTCTTTTTGCAATGCCTTTAGAAACCCAAGACATGACCATGCCACTTTCCCTGTATTAATAAATTGTTCTTAATTTCATACCAGTTATTTGGTGTCATTTCACCTTAATTTACTCCAAGGGATTTATGAACTAGTTGTGACCAGGTACACACACCCGCCCTCACTCCCCACAAAAAGAACTGTGCAGACAGCCCTGCAGCCCTGCTTTTCCACTGCTGCTACCTCATCTGTGTGGGCTCACCAATGGTGCTACCTCATCTGTGTGGGCTCACCAATGGTGCTGCCTCATCTGCGTGGGCTCGCCTCTCCCACTGCTGCTACTTTATCTCTGGGATCTTGCCTTTTGCACTGCTGCTGCCTCATCTCTGTGTGCTGTTGCCTTTACCCTGCTGTGTCACTCACCGCTGGAAGACAGAAGACGTCGCTGGACCCACGATGGTGACTATCCCTGCACATCCCTCTCTGAACACTCGCTTATTTTCTCCCCTTTATTTCCCACCTTTTCTATTGCTTAGTTTCCCCTGCCTTTGTGCAATAAAGCGGCTTGTTTGGCAGCATTTGGCCTCATTTGTGCCTTAATCTTGCCTCCCCCTCAGGGCCCAGACTCGAATCTGGGCCCTGACAACCTCCGTCATTGACACTATTAACACCTGTTACTGAAAGAAAAGAACTAGCCTCCTGAACTGCAGTTCCCAAGAAAGCTACAAGAAAACAATAATCACCTTCTCAGGTATTGGTCCAATTACCATTAGTTTTGGCCACAGAATTCTATTGGTATCTTAAGCTCTCACTAAGCCATATAAGACAGTTAAAACCAAAGACTTTTTAGAGTCTTTATTATCCAGTTCAAAGAAGTAAGCCTCTGTAATATAGTAAGAGATTGTTGCTGAATCAGTTCCATGAGGCCTCCCAAAACTAAAAGCAGTAGTGCACCAAGGATGAGCTTACACTGCAGCAGGTTAGACTCCACTGTGAAAGCAGTTCTGATCAACGCAGCACTCCCTGTGGCCTCAAGAAACATGTAAGACTTTTAGAAATTACAATTTAATTTATTTAAAACATACTTTTCTGAGACATTGGGAAGAAAGGACAAGAAAAAGCAAACCTTGAACTTACTGTAATGTAACTTTTAATACTTCTTCTAATGGAAACTTTGTTAGCTTTCTTCATTTAGATTCATCATAATTAAGTCATTTATATATTAGGAGTGTGATATAAAATGGTTTCCTTAGCTCCTCATCCCTACTTTAAATGACAGTTGATCCTATGTTCTTTAGTATTGGGATGGCTTCTTTTTTAAGTTTTCGTCTTTTTCTACTAATTATATGTTACATTAAGTTAGATTGGATTAGATAAACTTGCCTCACTTCATTTTTTTCTATCACTTATTACTTAAAATATTTATTTTAAAAATGTTTTTGTCATGTGATGCATCTTTGTAAATAAGGTAGCCAAATTGCTGCTTAATCTTCCAGCTCAGTCCTCTTCCTACATTCCTTGCATTCTGCCTCCCTCCTATCTGAGATAGTATAAAACATCTTATGTGAAGATAATAAAACTTGAAATTGTTTACACATGCATGAGAGTGGAGCAAGAATTCGTAAAATGATGCACTTCAGTAGCAGGGTTACTGCATGAACTCATTTTAAGACATTCTTGTTTCAGGAGGCCAGTATCAAGTCTAATGATACAAAATTATTCCAGACACATACTTTTTATTTTTATCAAAGATAAGGACAAATAAATCAATTAGAATTTAATAAATTTTTCTACAAATCAGTTCTACCCCAGTGAAGTCTTCTGAAATTTGAACAGATGTCATTGGATGTTGCTTAGTGAAGAGATAAGCTATCTGTTTTTAGAAACTTCTATTCTTTCAGTGACATTTCTCTTAGACTTGTTCTAAGATGTGCAAAGCATAAATGTTCTAGCAGAAAATTTTTAGTTTTTTAAATGTTCAGAGACAAGACAGATTTACTGATGTGCTAAAATGTGTTTTAATAAATTAGTAGTAAATTAATTTTAGTAGAATGGTTACACTTGATTTTCTTTTATGATTTTCCCCTTTGATTCTCTAAGGTTAGATTGTTTTAAACATTTGACATGATAAAAATCCAGGAAAGATGGAAATATTTAGTCATTACATTTAGAAAATAATATGTACAATGAAGAAAAATTTAGAGACTTTAAATGGACTGGTTCCATAGTTCTTCTACATGATGATAAGTTCAACAAGGCTAAGTGTCAGGTCCTGCACTTGGGTCACAACAATCCCATGCACCACTACAAACTTTGGGAAGAGTGGCTGGAAAGCTGCCTGGTGGAAAAGGACCTGGAGGTGTTGATTGATAGCCAGCTGAATATGAGCCAGCAGTGAGCCCAGTTGGCCAAGAAGGCCAGTAGCATCCTGGCTTGTATCAGAAATAGTGTGGCCAGCAGGGCAAGGGAAGTGATTTTCCCCCTGTACTCAGGATTGGTGAGGCTGCACTTCGAATACTGTGTTCAGTTTTGGGACCCTCACTACAAGAAAGACATTGAGGTGCTGGAGCATGTCCAAAGAAGGGCAATGAAGGTGGTGAAGGTTTTAGAGAACAAGTCTTATGAGGAACAGCTGAGGGAACTGGGGTTGTTTAGTCTAGAGAAAAGGAGGCTTGGGGGCGTCCTTATTGCTCTCTACAACTACCTGAAAGGAGGTTGTAGTGAGGCAGGTGTCAGTCTCTTCTCCCAAGTAACAAGTGATAGGATGAGAAGAAACGGCCTCAAGTTGCGCCAGGGGAGGTTTCGATTGGATATTAGGAAAAATTTCTTCACTGAAAGGGTTGTCAAGCATTGGAACAGGCTGCCCAGGGAAGTGGTTGAGTCACCATCCCTGGAGGTATTTAAAAGCTTAGGGACATGGTTTAGTGGTGGACTTGGCAGTGCTAGGTTAATGGTTGGACTATAATCTTAAAGGTTCTTTCTAATCAAAACGATTCTATGATTCTGTACTAATGTAAACAATAGAAGAAAACTACAATATGAAACATATTCAGTTAGATCCATAAGCACAACTTTTCTTACTTTTGCAGAAAGGAAGGCAGGATTTGCTTTGGTTGCAAGCACCATCCCACCATTCAATGATGCTATTTTTCAAAGTATTTTATTATATTCAAATACTATTCATAATAGATCAGACATATTTGCTAGCATTGTATTAAATTTCATAATCATAATTTGTTGTTAACTTGATATCTGATATATGATGGCTGCTTTGTGCCTCAGGTAAGCATCCCTCTGTTTCTCTTGAGAACATCATTTGGGGCTTTTTTGCCTCACATTAACATTTAAAATTTAGATTATTTTGCTTTGTTCTGTTTTTTGCAATACTGACAGTAGGGGAAGGTCCTTTCACATACTGGCAAGGGAAAAGAGCAAGGTGACGTGAATAATTTTCTTTAAAGAATTGTCAATCATTCAGATTTTTCAAGAGTGCTTGAAACTCTTCTATCTTAAGGATGCAAAATCAACCTAAACTAAGGAGGCTGCAATGAAAACAAGCATTTTTAACAATCAAGTATTTAATCTATAGAGCTGTCCAAAATCAGTCCTTAATACACATTGCAGTATTTAATTGTCCAGTTCATACAGTCGTCTTAATTCAGGAACTTAGACTTCGTGATTTTCCACAGTGATTTAAGGACTATACTAACCAGAGTCAGATGCATGGACTTTTTTAAAAAGTTATTACTTTTGTGATTTCCAGAAGTGTTTCTGTGAATACCACTGTATAGGCTTCCTCAAAACTGTAACTTTTGATAAAAAGATTTTGAATAAACAAGAAGTGATGAAAGAAAGAAAAAAGGTATTAAATACACGTATTATCTCTGGTCCATGAGTCTGTAAACTGCAGACTTGTGGATGCTAGAGAAATGTCTTGAGAAAGTATCTCTACATTTTTTTTTTTCCCCCCTCATACTGTCAGTTTACAGATAACCACTTCAGAGATAGCATGCTGGATGCAAAAAAAGACCGTTTGGCTTAACCCTTCTTATATACTTTGTTCTTATTATTTGGTGGTCGTGTTCCACCTGTTACTGGGCAAGCTGGTAGCCTCAAAGAATTGTTCCTCTTTCCTTGCATTCACTTTTGAAAGAAGATCTCTAGTAGGACTTAGATTTTCAAGAGCTTTTAGGGGAAGCTGTACCACTGCCGTTCCAAGAGGTGGCCCGTAATTCTTCCTTCTCTTCATGCTTGGCTTTTGTTTTTTTGGGTGACAATACCACTACCGTGTACTGGGTAGATTAATTTGGATTTGTTTACATCTTTATGAATTCTCTGAGGTGGAAAGCATGGAATTAGCATTCTCTTCATACAGCAGAGGACAGAAAAAAAGATTTTGAGTAGTAGATTTAGAATAACAGATTTGAATTCTAGTGGTACTAGTACCTAGATGAATGATAGCAGTGCTATGAATTAAGATATTTATTTTACTATAAAACTACTATCAAGAAAGAACTTGTCACACGTACAAACTTGCTATTATACAATTTATCCCTATTTGAAAGAGGAAGCATGCTCATTAGAGGTACAGTACAATTTGAATATTCAAACACATGAAATCAATTATTTGTATTTCATCAGTTTTCTGCAAGGTAAGCTATGAAACACAGAATGTGTCTTCTGATGCTTAATCACATTTAAACAAATAATTATTAGTTACAGACAATATAGGGAAAAAACCTGACATCAATTTTTGCTTTCTGAAACCTTTTGGAATATATAGGTCTACCAAGAAAATGCCGCATACAGTATGATGTAAAATAAATCATTTAGACTGAAATTGAGACTTGTTCAAAGCGCTCTAAAACTGACAGGTTCAATGGTAAACATCAATGTTTTTTTCATTAGTTTCAGAGTTCTCTAAGCTTTTTTTCCTTAAGAAATAAGACAGACACAAAATTGTTATTCTAAAACATATGCAATTGAATAGAATCTTCAGATTACTAATTTATTAAGATTTTCACAAAAACAGGAACAAAGGTAAAGAAAAAAGCATAAAAGCTTTAAAAATTAGAAAATATAAGGTTCAAGTTAAATAGGAACTTACTATTATTAAAAAAAATTCAGGAGAATCTCATTCATACCACTACACCAGAGAAACCAAGAGAAGCCATATAGTACTAAACTATTTGAAAAATGTAAGAGGAAAAGAGACTTCATATTTTTTTTTTTCAGATATATGTCTTTATATTTAAAACCCTAAACAAAACAGAAATGGCCTTGCTTCACCTATTTTAACCTATAGGCCCTTAAGACTTACATACTGTCAATTAAAACAGGCAGAAATACTGTTGTAAAACAACAATCACCTTCACATACTCTTGTCAATATTGTTCTCAATATTCATGTTTTCTTCATATTTTTTAAGCTGTCGTATCTTTCAGCTTTGCTGGATGAGATCAGTTTTTTTAGATCAGAGAAAAAGAGTTTTTGAGATGTTTCAGAAGTTACTAAAAGCTGTGTAGAAACATGAGTTATCTAAGAGCAACTATCAGTACTGCAGCAGCCCCTGTATTTTTCTGTCATTCATAAAGTTGCAGCAGAATAGAACCTCACTAAAAACATTTTGAACTCTTGGGCATATATATATGCTATGTACGTAAGTATTGCTATATGCAATAATGTTTATAACCCAGCTTTTTCTGACCGTTTGGTGGAGGGTTTTTGTTTGTTTGGGGGATGTGTGGTTTTTTTGGTTGGTTTACTTTGGTTTTGAGAATAAAAGGTCATAGAAGAAAACTGGTTTGCTTTGTTTTGCTTTAACCTCCATGTCATTTCCCTGTAATAAAGGAAACCGGGCTAAAAAGGGGCAGCCTTTATTCCATTCTGTACATTCATAGTATATAGTAATTCCATTCTATACATTCATAAAGACTATAATAGCATTTTTAGAAAACCAAAAGCTTAAACAAAAAAGTTTTGTTTACGTTGTTCTTTTACAAGGACATCTACTGTATTGACAGGTTTAACTGGCAAGAAAATGTCACCTACAGTATGATGTAAAAAGAAAATATTGATTTTAAATGTGAACACACAGTACTGTGGTGGCATTAAAAAGTTAGACATTTCACTCCCTTTTGTTCCTGTAGCGCTGGCAAGTGTAGAGAATGCTATTTAACCTACACATAAATTGATGTAACCTGTCCTTACTGAGGAACCAGCACTACAAAGACTGAGGTGTTATAACAAGATATTCACTGGACTAATGTGAATATATTGTTGAACTGAATTTCCTGAGCCTACTGTGCATCACTAGTTTTCTCCAAGTCTATTGAAACCAGACTTAGTCATAAAGAACTTTAACCTTCTGTCACGAGAATTTGCTTTTGGTAGGTTTGCTGTAAAGATATATTATCTGGTTCAAATCCCTCAGCTTACTTATCACTTCTATCCCCTCTCACTAGTGGGTAACTGCACTAGAACTATCCTTTTCAGTCATTTCTCAATTAATTTGAATGATACCACAGGGATTTCTGAACTTTTAATTTAATATCTGACCTTATCATTAGTATTACCAGTAATTTTTGCAGATTCTTTTCTGTCTTACGATCTCTCACCAACTGTATTTCAGCATCAGGAAAAAGTATAAAACTAGAAACTGTCATCTCAGATCCCGGGTGATACCTGCAGGAAGAGTCTGTAGTGAAAAACTGAAAAGGATCCTTAGCATGAGACAAAACACTAAAACTTAATTATACTTTATGATGTTCATGCTTTAAAATATGATACATTGATTTAACTCCTCTCTTCTGTTTTTATTCTTTCCTGTATTCATTCCTTGTATTTCTTTCATTTGGATCATTCGTCCTGATTTTTTTGGTCCCATTTCATATCAGTTTTTGAGGAAATGATCTATAAGCTTGAAAAAGCACTTGCTTAAGATACAAAGTCCTGACACCTCCTTCAGTGTCACTACAGATGTAAATTTTATATTTGAAATTTCCATGTGAACTTCTTAGCCAAAGAGCTAAGGACAGTTTGAGAAAGTATTAAAAAGTCTGAAAATTTTTATACAGTAATCCTTTTCCTAATATTTTTATATATGCCCTTCAACAGTTATAAAAACTGGGCTTTTGTTGGGGGATTGATTGGACAACCTTTTTTAGTCTATTTTCTGTTCCAGTTAGAAATCACAGAATTACAGATTATAGGGCTTGAAGGGAGCTCAAAAGATCACCTAGTCTCTATCCCTGTAGTTCAAAGATTACCTCCTTGGAAACATGAACTTTTTATACTGATCCCTACATAGTCCTAGTAGCATTAGTTTTGTTGCAAAAAAAAAATCATGAGCCATAGAAATATTTTTCCATATTTAGTATTCATTTTGGTTCATAAATTGCTGTGATGACCAGCTCCTTAGAAAAAACGGATGAAGAATTATGGCTTCCAACAAGATCTGTGCTGGAAGTAAAAACTTTGTTTTGAGGTTGGCATAGTTTCCCAATAACAGGAAAAGTCTGTCTGCTACAAGACAGAGATCAGGAAAGGCAGAGATCAGAGATGACAGGACATTGAATAAAGTTTACTTTCAAGGTATTGATCTTCAGCAAATTACTTATCTTCAGAAGAAATACTATTAAATATACAACATAAGTGTATATTAAGTTCTCATCAATAACATCTGTCACCTTGAAAACAAAGTAGTTAGTAATATTGCAAATGGGTCAAAGCAGGATTTTAGGGGAGGATGATGCACTTTCTTCTTTCAAAGTAGTGTCTCGTAGGATTATTAGGCCAATGCAAAACACATTTATGATATTGAAATTTGAATCTTATTTTGGAAATATATCAAAACCATTTCTAACTAACAGGATGATTTGCAATGTAATACATTACAGTCATTTACAATGACTTTGTCAAAAGTGTATTGAAACCATAAAATTTTTTATGTGTGTGGTTTTTTTTTTTTACAATGCAAGAAGATAGTACTGGAAACGTCTTCGTTTGAGAAAACTTGAAATTAGTCTCTAAAATAATTGGAATTGTGAGAAGATATATGACATCCATAAAGGATGGAGATATGAGATATAAGTATGTCAAAATGACAAAGTGCTTTAAATCAACTATATCGTGCTTTTGCAACACTATGATATCAGAAGAGCAATTAAAAAAATTGATGACTTTTAAAAGTACTACCACAAATTAAAAGCATTGTTGTATGATAGCAGCAATGTGAACGCTGCAATGGTAGACACAGTGACATTGTAACCTCTTATGGTTAGCAAGGACACTTGGATTCCTACCTGTTCCTCAGATATAGACTACGTCACTGTCTTTTCTGGAAAAAGACCTTGGCGGATTCAATACAAAACCACAGGTAGGCTTCTTCCCGGAGCAGATCCCTAAACCCCCAAGACTGTAATATTCTCAGGGAAAGAAGCCTACAGAAAATAACATGATTTCTTCAGGGCAAGAAGTACTGCTACCGTCTCACCAAAAATGAAAAGGCAGCAAAACATTTTTTTTTTTTGTTTATGATATTCGTGTGCTTTAGAATCTTCTGTTCTTGCTTTCACTTATTTAAGTTGAAAAGTCACTTATCAGTAATATCATCCATTCACTATATCTGCTGGCTTTTAGACTGTACCAAAATCTGCTAAACCACAACTAACATTTTTTCATCCATAATTTCCTCTTCTTTCCATGAATCTTTATTGGCTTCCCCACCTGTGCTAGAGCTCTTAGTGTGATACTCTGATGCTATAAAGGGTAAATATAGCATGGTCCTGGTACTACATCATAAATTATGAGTTAATATAGTATTTTCTGCATATCTTCTTTTATTGTTAAACTTAGTCATTTTTAAAATCACATTTTGGGGAAGCGATAAACATCAAAAGCATTTACATAGATATTCTCCCTCTGGGAAATTTTGCACAGTGCTCATGTAATCTTTTTTATTTCATTTAGGACTATATTTTAACGCTAACTAGATTATAAAATACAAACAGCATCTCACTGACATTTTTAGGCATACCTAAATATTTTGCCTCTAATATACATTAAAGGTATATAGGCAGTTACGAACCTAGTGAGATGTCAAAGGATTTTACCTAACTCCCATGAAGAAATTTTCTCTTGAAATGCTTAGTGTTTCAGATTCATACATGCCTATAAATTTTCAGGAGTCTAAACTTTTCTGTGTTTTTGTTTTCTGTGTGTTAAAAAAAAAATTTATTATAATACTTTTTTGAGAAAGAAAAACTAAATATGTTTAAATTATGAAGAGCATAGATATTTCTGTGAGCAAGCCTTTAAAATTATACAGTAGATAGAGCCATAAACCTTTGTGCAAACTTCTGTTACGCTGATACAACTGTAATACAATCCTGTCTTGCCTGATGAATAACTGAAGACTGTTGCTTACTGCTGAAATACTTTTTCTAATATTCTTAAATGTAGATAACTAACTAAACTGAGTAAAGAAAATGGACTTGAAAAGAAGTCAGTAGCAATGCTCAATAACTAGCTACAAAGCATTCAGAAGCTGTCTATGTTCTTCTACAAAACTTTTCTAGTCTATCTCCATAGATATCTACAGCAGTCCTCCCATCACCTAGTTGATCTATCTGTCTGTCTTTCTCTGTATTAAAAACAAACAAACAAAACCTAACCTAGTTATGTTGAAATTTGCCAAATTTAAAGTATTTCTTCATGGTGATACAGATCTAAACTGCAGAACTTGGATCTTCCTCTTGAGTCTGACCTCTAGGCACATACATGATCATGTCCTAGCTCTGTATAAGTTTCAAACCAAGTTGTGTGAACTTGCAGTGCTCACAGACCTCCTTCTGGGGTGCTTAACCTATGGAACAGCAAAGGTGTATCTCTGGGTGCACTTGTCATACTGTTTAGTGAGAGAGTTGAAATACCACAGTTACATATCTCACTGCACTTTGAGGAAACTTATTTATCTCCATAGAGAGATTAGCTTTTACCTCAAACATGTAAATTGACTGAATACATTTAGGCATTGTACCCATGTAAGTCACAGTTCAGTCCTTCGGAGACAGTCAATGCCCAATGTTTCAAAAAAAAAAGTGATTGATGACAAATATTGGTCAATACAATCCCCCAGTCAAACCTTCTTCTACTGCTTACACCCACTAAAGGTCAAAAAATATCCCTTCTAGAAAAAAAAAAAGAAACCAACAATATTTGGCAAGATCCTTATCAGGAAAAAGAAGTGCTTGAATTCTACATTGAGTGTGGAAATATTCACAGGCATGGTCTCTGAGGAAAACAGTTTCTTTCTGAATGGTGTTTTTTTAGATTCAAGTGGAAAAAGGTCATCCTAGAAACAAAGTCTGCAAGATTCAAAGTTCTCATTTTACAGAAGAAATACCATTGCAATTCTCATAGCAATGAAGATATTGTTCTTACCAATATACGTTCAACTAATCCAAGAGTTTTTATTTACTTGAAAGTGGTTTGAAATCAGACTTTTTCCAGATCACCAAACTGATTGTTAGGGACTGTTATAATTGGAGTGGCTTCCATTTATTTCATCACAGAAGCATTTCATTTATTTGCCTCTGACAGAAAGAATCAGAACTGCTGATGACATCACGGCAGGGTTGCTGCTTGTTATTGTAACATTAGTTTTTGAAATAACAATTCTAAGTACAGATTTTCTAAGTTTTGAACAAAAAAAAATTCTTTAGGGGGAAGAGGAAACATTAGTTTTGTTTTGCTCCAGGATGCTCATCAAACGATTGCTGCAGATGTAACTGTAGTTAATTACTGCAAGGAAAAATGTTGTCTATTGTAATATTCATCCTCTTTGCCCTTGGGTCTTATTTTCCAGAAGTTGTCAGTAATTGGTAATAAGGAAGTTGGTATTAATGAACTCTGAACTGGATCTTTTCCTAGTTGGCCTCAGAAACAAGAGGCAAAGTGAAACAGCAGTTGAAAATTACTAGCAGAAACCTTCTGTTCTATTCTGTTCATTGCTAAGCTATGCCATGCTACACCATGCTATACTATGCTATGCTGTTATGCAATGCTACTCTGTTCGTCCATTCTTTCAACTCTGTTGGGGATATTGGTTTTGGGACAGGAATAATGATACTTGTGCTACATGACTTGATGCCAGCCGAAAGCTGGGCTGGTTGTTAGTGGTTGGATGTTAATGTTGGCATTAACGTCTGTTCTTCAGCTGTCTTAATCTCAGCACTGCTCTGAAACTATGAAAATCCATAAAGGAGCTGAAACTCATACCCTGATACTGTGTACTGTGCTGAAAAGAGGAATATAAATAAGAAGTCATACTGATATCTATTCTCTGTAGACACTATTTATTATCTATGAAGTGAAGGCAGTGTCAGCATTTGGGGGGGTTACAAGATGACTCTGTGCTGAAATCTCTAATTTATTTGTGAGCAATGTTTTAGTATTCTCTTTAAACAGAATAAGAGTTAAGTCATAAATTTTTGTTGCTTTCAGTATATAAAGATATTTTATCAAATGACTATCCCTTATTCATGAATCTGAAACATGCATGAATATGAAAGTTCTTTGACGTACAATTGTGTTTCTGTATCAAAAGATCATAGCAAGCAATACATAGAATCACAGAATCAACTCGGTTGGAAGAGACCTCTGGGATCATCATGTCCAACCTTTGACCTAACACCACTGTGTCAACTAGACCATGGCACTAAGTGTCTGTTCTTAAACACCTCCAGGGATGGTGACTCCACCACCTCCCTGGGTAGACCATTCCAATGCCTAATAACCCTTTCTGTGAATAAATTTTTCCTAATGTCTAACCTGAACCTCCCCTGGCGCAGCTTGAGGCTATGTCCTCTAGTCTTGCTGCTAGTTGCCTGGGAGAGAATCATCCCCTTATATAGAAAAGTAAATATTCTAAAAGGCTTTTCTAGATTTCACTTTCACTATTGGGCTGAATATTTTTCAGTGACAGACCTCCTCTTTTGCAATAAGTTTACTAGCACTTTTACAACAACACTGAAGCAAAGAACTAAAATACTTTGGAAGACAAATTAGATCTCCATGGAAATCTCTGACAGGAGTATTTTTTCCACCTATTATACACCAGTAAAAGTAACATGGAACAGATTAACATGGCAGCTGAGAAACTAGGCAAATTAGACTTCACTTCCAAAATAGGGCAGAAAGGAAACACATCTTTCTTCAGCAAACCGACTCAAATCAAACTCTTAATGTCTGTTTTTAAACATGGCAGCTCAGTGTCAGGATATTGACAACAGTCTGAGAACTCAAAAATGAAGTGAATTTTGGTTCAGAGACAAACTAATCTTTAATTGGAGTATATAAAAGTATTTTCAAGACACTCACTTGAATCTAAACCTTTCTTTTAAATTTCTTAAATTGATTAAAATAAGCAATATTTATTTTAAGGTTTATCTTGGTCATAAATAAGACTATAGACATATGGGATTTAATCTGGCGTTCATTTTAGGTCATTTTTTATATAAATCATGGACTTCAACATAGCTTGCATATGTGTATATGTATAAATTACCATTTATTGAGGTGACTTTGCTTGAGTAAATAATGTTTAACCAATGTGACTGCCTTCTGTGATGAAGTAACTTGCTCAGTAGATGAGGGGAGAGCTGTAGAAGTCTCTTGATTTTAGTAATAGTCTCCAACAATATCCTTCTTGACAATCTGGTGAGGTATGGACTGTATAGATAGACCACAAGATGGGTTGAAAACTTACGCAGTTACCATGTTCAAAGGGTGGTTAATGGCTCGAAGTTAAAGTGTTCATTGGCAAAAGTAGAGCGCCTCTGATACATTTTCCTGTAAAAACTTTTTTTTCCGTTTTCACTCAGTCATATGACTTCTGATAAAAGTGAAGTAATATTTTATTCAGAAGCATGGTATGTGCATATATACATTTGTTTATCCTGAGACAACTGTTTCCTTTTCTCCTTTTGAAGGAACTGATACAAAACTGCGTATTTTGTCTATACCAGGAACTTAGAAAGCTAGTTTCTTTGTTGCAAAGTGAAAGCTTTTGTATGTAGGGCAGATATGCTTGGGGTTTGACTTTGGTTCTTTGCTATCTCAATGAAGGCATCATGAGCCACAGCCTCCTCAAGGAATCCTTCCATATTTTCTTCTCTTTCATATTGTCCCATTTTTTGTGTCAGAAGTAGTCCAGCCCCTGGCCTTGCCCCTGTTCCTCATTGTTGGAGTGAGGGAGAGGAAGCCATTTCTCTTCTACTACTGAGAAGCTGGCGCTGTCCCTTGTGGGGCACAGTGTAGATGGTGTTTAAGACTATGTTGTCTGGAAATGAACTTTCACACAAACAATATCTTGATTACAGTACTATCCTAAAACAGAAAAATGAGTTCAGGTCACACACATGGGGACTGAATTTCTGATTGGGTTGAGTATGAGAAGTAGAGAGAATTTTAATCCAGCTATGGAAAGCATAGTGAAATCTAACAGTTATCATATGGGAACACCTATATCCAAACTAGAAATAATGTACGTCTTTAATAGTACTGATATTTTAACTGTTAGAAGTATCTGCCACCAGACGTAAGGAATTCTCTGTCATCTGCAGCTGAGGCTGAATTGTTGTGCTCTTCCTGTCTGTGGGACAGTGTCACAGTTTAAAGCTGGGCCAGCTATTAACCAGGTGACAGATGCTCTCTGTTAACCCTCTCCCCCGCCACTAAGGGAAAGGGAAAAGGGAGAGAGACTTATGGGTTGGAAAGTTAAAACAGTTTTAATAAACTATAATAATGAAAAAGAGTATAATAATAATAGAAATAATCAAATATATACAAATATATACAAAACCAAGACTGAGAGCTTGGAAATCCTCCTCAGGCAGAGTTGCTCCCCCCAGCACAGGCAGAAGGGGAAATGCAGTAGCTCCCCCCAGCACAGGCAGAGGGGAAAATGCAGTAGCTCCCCTGCCATCACACCTGCAGGCTTTTAACTGGAGAATTGGCAAAGCTGGTACCAATCAGTGGGAGACAGGAGGGCCCCTCCCTCCTGGGCCCCACCTCCAGGAGGCAGTGGGTTAGTGATAAATAGGAAAGTGAGAATGATGTGTATGGGATGGAATACCTCGTTGGTCAATCTTGGGTCACCTGCCCTGTCTGCTTCTCCCTGCAGGTGCGACCCCCCTTCGGCTCTTCACTCATAAGCAGTGAGGAATTTAGCAGTGACCTTGGTTTCTCTAAGACTAATTGGCCTGGTTTGGGCCAAACCAGGACATTCCACCCCTTATTCCATACCATTCATGTCATACTCAGATCACCACTACCGTTTCATTTTCAAATATATATATACACATCACTAGTTTATGATTCTTCTCTATACAAAAAGTTCATTAAGTTCATTTGGTTCAGGATTGTGGGTTTCCATCTGGCTAGCAGTCTCTCAGCAGTCTCTCTGGCTAGCAGTCTCTCTTTCGTCATGGTTCGTGCCCACGGGTTGCAGGTTAAAGATGTCAGACTCGAGGAGGTTACTGGACGCCACTTGATGAAGCTAGCTCCGGTCTCATCACCACTGTCTTAACCTGAAAGACACTTATGCAGCAACAACATACAGTTCAGACTTAAGTAGTCTCACCCAGAATCAGATCACCTTCAGGGACACATCGGACTTCACCATCTTGCAACATCACCCACCAAGTACATCCAGGTCCCTGAGCAAAAGCAATCCCACGAATGGGTTTACCTTTGCCCGTTGCAGGAAGAATCCAGACAGTTTTTCCCAATAGATTCCTTTCATGCACCACCGGGACTTTATCTCCTTCTACTGTATGTAGAAGGTCTGACTGAGCAGGGCCAGCTCGATTGATAGATCCCCTGATGTTAACTAACCAGGTAGCTTGTGCCAGATGCTTATCCCAGTTTTTAAAGGTTCCACCCCCCATTGCTTTCAGGGTAGTTTTTAACAGCCCATTATACCGTTCAATTTTCCCAGAGGCTGGTGCATGATAGGGGATGTGATATACCCATTCGATGCCATGCTCTTTGGCCCAGTTGTCTATGAGACTGTTTTTGAAATGAGTCCCATTGTCCGACTCAATTCTCTCTGGTGTGCCATGTCGCCACAAGATTTGCTTTTCGAGGCCCGGAATAGTGTTCCGGGCAGTGGCATGGGGCACAGAGTATGTTTCCAACCATCCGGTGGTCGCCTCCACCATGGTAAGCACATAGCGTTTACCCTGGTGGGTTTGAGGGAGTGTGATGTAGTCAATTTGCCAGGCCTCCCCATATTTATATTTCAACCACCGCCCCCCATACCACAAAGGTTTTAACCGTTTGGCTTGCTTAATTGCGGCGCATGTTTCACAATCACGGATAACCTGTGCAATAGAGTCCATGGTTAAGTCCACCCCTCAGTCACGAGCCCATCTGTATGTTGCATCTCTCCCTTGATGACCTGAAGTGTCATGAGCCCACCGAGCTAAAAATAGTTCACCTTTATGTTCCCAGTCCAAATCTATTTGGAACACTTTAGCAGCTTGATCCGCTTGTTGGTTGTTTCGATGTTCCTCAGTTGCCCGACTTTTAGGTACGTGAGCATCTACATGACGTACCTTCACGACTAGTTTCTCTAGCCGAGCAGCAATATCTTGCCACAGTTCAGCAGCCCAAATAGGTTTCCCTTTGCGCTGCCAGTTGCTTCGCTTCCACTGCTTTAACCACCCCCACAAGGCATTTGCCACCATCCATGAGTCAGTATAAAGATACAGCCTTGGCCATTTTTCTCGTTCAGCAATGTCTAAAGCCAGCTGGATGGCTTTTACTTCTGCAAATTGACTTGATTCACCTTGTCCTTCTGTGACGCATCGTATAGGACTCCATACAGCAGCTTTCCACTTCCGATGCTTTCCTACAAGACGGCAGGATCCATCGGTGAACAGGGCATACTGCTTCTCATCCTCTGGTAGTTCATTATATGGTGGGGCTTCTTCAGCATGTGTCACCTCCTTTTCTGGTGGCATTCCGAAGTCTTTGCCTTCTGGCCAGTCCATGATCACTTCTAAGATTCCTGGGCGATTAGGGTTTCCTATTCGAGCCCTCTGTGTAATTAATGCAATCCATTTACTCCACGTCGCATCAGTTGCATGATGGGTAGTGGGAACCTTACCCTTGAACATCCAGCCTAGTACTGGTAATCGAGGTGCCAGGAGAAGTTGTGCTTCAGTACCAATTACCTCTGAAGCAGCTCTAACTCCTTCATATGCTGCCAGTATCTCTTTTTCAGTTGGAGTGTAATTGGCCTCGGAGCCCTTGTATCCTCGTCTCCAAAATCCTAGGGGTCGACCTCGAGTCTCCCCTGGTACTTTTTGCCAGAGGCTCCAGGTAGGACCATTGTCCCCAGCTGCAGTGTAGAGCACATTTTTAACATCTTGTCCCGTACGGACTGGTCCAAGGGCTACTGCATGCACAATTTCTTGTTTAATCTGTTCAAAAGCCTGTCGTTGTTCAGGGCCCCACTGAAAATCATTCTTCTTTCTGGTCACTTGATAAAGAGGGCGTACAATCTGGCTGTAATCTGGAATATGCATTCTCCAGAAACCCACAACGCCTAGGAAGGCTTGTGTTTCCTTTTTGTTAGTTGGTGGGGACATAGCTGTTATTTTGTTGATCACCTCTATCGGGATCTGGCGACGCCCATCTTGCCATTTAATCCCTAAAAACTGGATCTCCCGGGCAGGTCCCTTGACCTTGCCCCTTTTTATGGCAAAACCAGCTTTCAGAAGAATTTGGATTATTTTCTCCCCTTTGTCAAAAACTTCTGCTCCTGTATCACCCCACACAATGATGTCATCAATGTATTGCAAATGTTCTGGAGCTCCACCCTTTTCTAGTGCAGTCTGGATCATTCCACGGCAAATAGTAGGACTGTGTTTCCACCCCTGGGGCAGTCGATTCCAGGTGTACTGGATACCTCTCCAGGTAAAAGCAAACTGTGGCCTGCACTTTGGTGCCAAAGGAATAGAGAAAAATGCATTAGCAATGTCTATGGTGGCATACCACTTGGCTGCCTTTGACTCCAGTTCGTATTGAAGTTCTAGCATGTCTGGCACAGCAGCACTCAGCGGTGGCGTAACTTCATTTAGGCCACGATAGTCCACAGTTAATCTCCATTCTCCATCAGACTTTTGCACTGGCCATATAGGACTATTAAAGGGTGAGCGAGTCTTGCCAATCACTCCTTGATTTTCTAATTGTCTAATCAGTTTATGAATGGGGATCAGGGAGTCTCGATTGGTGCAATATTGTCGTCGGTGCACCGTGGTAGTAGCAATTGGCACCTGTTGTTCTTCAACCTTCAGCAACCCCACAACAGAAGGATCCTCTGAGAGGCCAGGCAAGGTAAACAGCTGTTTAATGTCCTCAGTCTCTACAGCTGCTATACCAAAGGCCCATCTATACCCTTTTGGGTCCTTAAAATACCCTCTCTTGAGGTAGTCTATGCCAAGGATGCACGGAGCATCTGGGCCAGTCACAATGGGGTGCTTTTTCCATTCATTTTTAGTTAGGCTCACTTCGGCCTCCAATACAGATAACACTTGAGATCCTCCTGTTACTCCTGAAATGCTGATAGATTCTGCCCCTTTATGATCCGATGGCATTAGGGTGCACTGTGCACCAGTGTCTACCAGGGCTCGATACCTTTGTGGTTTTAATGTGCCAGGCCATCGAATCCACACAGTCCAATAAACTCGGTTGTCCCTCTCCTCCACCTGGCTGGAGGCAGGGCCCCCCTAATTAAGAAATGGATTCGTGCTGCTCACAGGGACTGGACCTTCATTTCTCCTATTCACACTTGGGAAAAAGGGATTTGAGGCCCATCTCCCCTGACTGGGGTCCTGCTCACTGGTAACTGGAGCAGCCGTCCTTCTAGAAAAATTCTCTCTGGTATTTCTTTTAGCTTGCAACTCACGTACTCGTGCCTGTAGGGTACTGGTAGGTTGTCCATGCCATCTGCTCATGTCCTCCCCATAACCACGCAGGGCAAACCACAGGATACCTCGTGATGTGTTCCTTTTCCTTTGAGCTGGTCCTGTAGGAGAACGTTTTCTCTTAACAGCTGCAACGCGCGCCCGTGTAGGTAGAGAGTCAAGTTTATTCTCGATCCTGGACAGTTTGTCTGACAGTCGTTTAAATGAGTCCTTGTTCTCCTTAGTCAGTTTTTCCACAGCTGAGATGCGTGCCTGCAGTGGGGAAGAAATACTATCTTCATACTGTCGCATACTGTTAGCCATTTTACCCACAGTAGAACGTGCCATATCATCTTCTCCCCATACTAATATTGACAATGTATGGGTATATGTCGGTGGAGCATTCTTCACAACCTTCCGGAACATGGATCGGTTGCATTCCACTTCATCAGGATCTACAGGATCTACAATGTCCCGTGGGTGTCTATAAATGATCTCTTGCACAGCCAGTTCTCTAAGGTAGTTAATACCTTTTTCTATAGTGGTCCATTTGCTTAGGTGGCTCATAACATCATCTTTATAGGGATACCTGCTCTTTACAGCTGACAAGAGTCGCCTCCAGAGACTGATAGTGTTTGACTTTCTTGCAAGCGTCTTATCAATACCACCATCTCTGGACAGGGATCCCAACTGTCTGGCTTCTCTGCCATCTAATTGCATGCTGTCTGCCCCATTATCCCAGCATCGGAGCAACCAGGTAATAATAGGCTCACCGTCATAACGGCTGAAGTCTTTCCTTATATTTCTCAGGTCCTTCAGGGATAAGGTGTGGTAGGTTATCTCTACGTCCGAGTCCTCCTCTTGTGATAGTTCTGCTTTAGAAGGACCTTTCTTCTGTGATGGGTCTGCTTTAAAAGGATGATCAAGGAAACCCCCATCTGTGTGAGGCCCTAACTCTGCCTGAGAAGGGCCCTCACCTGGGTCATATGATGGCTCTGCCTTAGAAGGCTCTGAGTCATCATCCTTCTCTTCACAAGCTGATTTCTTTTGGTATTTCTTCCTGGTTACAGGAGCAATTGGTACAGATTCGATAGCTGCTAGGGTCTGAGTAGATGCAGTGGCTGTCGTGGGAGTGCTGAGAGTCTGAGTAGCTGCAGTGGCCATCTTGGGGGGTGTAGCAGCTGTGGTACAGGCTGCCAAGGCTTCAGTGGGTTTAGTGGCTGTAGCGGCAGTACACACTGTAGGATCTGAGGTGGCTGCATAACACCTACAACTGTCCCTGCACCGATATTTAATCTTATCCCACATCAGAAACACATTCAGGACAACCAAAAATAAAAACATGCCACCTAGACAGCACCATCCTAATTTTGCAAAATCTAGTGAAATCAGCTTGGCAGAAAAGGAGAAGGTACTATTTCCCGAAGTAAAACTGGAAGTGTAATCATTAACAGAATCAGCTAAAGGACGCCTGGAGCGTGCAGATGAAGTCGCTGCTACTGATTCGCGATTAAAGCTGCCCATCATTGTGTCATAGAGATAAGAGATCGGAATATTAACTGCCCAGTTTATCACAGCATAAATCAGTATCAAACCCCATACCAAAACAATACATTTCCACCAGCGCCCACTGCTAAACTGCATGTAAACATTCATAAGAAGCAAGCAATAACACAGTGCCCACAGCAGGTAAGGCATCATTGCAATACTCAACTGTGAAAGAAACTCCATAAAAAGATGAGATAACACAGCATTCAAAAATGACATCACCATCTTCACTATCTGTTTTAACTTTCCAACCCCTCGTAAATCTCAAAGGAAGAAATCTGATACTCTCTCAGCTGAGCTCTCCGGGTCTCCTCCCACCAGAGCCAGGATTCAACTTATCAGAGCAACCTGTTGGAGCTTCTCTGGAGCCCCACGTTGGGCACCAATAAATCTGTCACAGTTTAAAGCTAGGCTGGCTATTAACCAGGTGGCAGATGCTCTCTGTTAACCCTCTTCCCCCCACTAAGGGAAGGGAAAAGGGAGAGAGACTTATGGGTTGGAAAGTTAAAACAGTTTTAATAAACTATAATAATGAAAAAGAGTATAATAACAATAATAATAGAAATAATCAAATATATTCAAATATATACAAAACCAAGACTGAGAGCTTGGAAATCCTCCTCAGGCAGAGTTGCTCCCCCCAGCACAGGCAGAGGGGAAAATGCAGTAGCTCCCCTGCCCTCACACCTGCAGGCTTTTAACTGGAGAATTGGCAAAGCTGGTACCAATCAGTGGGAGACAGGAGGGCCCCTCCCTCCTGGGCCCCACCTCCAGGAGGCAGTGGGTTAGTGATAAATAGGAAAGTGAGAATGACGTGTATGGGATGGAATACCTCGTTGGTCAATCTTGGGTCACCTGCCCTGTCTGCTTCTCCCTGCAGGTGCGACCCCCCTTCGGCTCTTCACTCATAAGCAGTGAGGAATTTAGCAGTGACCTTGGTTTCTCTAAGACTAATTGGCCTGGTTTGGGCCAAACCAGGACAGACAGTCATCCTTCCTGGTGCATTCTGTAGGCTTGGATCCTGAGTGTGTATTTTTGATGTATGTTGGAGCAGAAGAAGCACCATAACCCTGGCCACCCACTTTTCCTTTTGAAGAAAACCTAGCACACAGAAAAGGAGAAAGATAGTTATGATGTGCTCCAAGTCAGTCCTTTGATCCAGACAATTAGGGAACCAGGCCTGTGGGGCATGGCAGGGAGGGCACCTACCCTACAGTGTGAATAAAATCAAGAAGGCTTCCTAACATGTGCTATGTCTCAAACAGAAATCATGTTGAAGTTAGGGCAAGGTCTATAGCTTTTATTGACAGTTTGATCAGATATCACTTCTTTTTAGAAAATGTATAAAATTATAAAAATAATATGCATGTAGAAGTAATACTGGCTTAAAACCAAGCCACTGCACTCAGGTCTACATGAGTGACATCACTGTTCATCTATCTATTATTTCTCTCACTGAGTTTTGTTCTGTTCCTCATCACTGAAAAAATGTGATATTACTTAGATAAGTGTAGCATCTGCCACAGCTCTGCAGCAGCAATTCCACACGGAAGGGAAAAGCACAGACCAATGGAGTCACAGGTTTCTGTATGCACTTGAGGTCAAAATTCTGGTCACTCGTGTGTTCACATATATGGCATCCTTTCTTGCAACAAAACCATATGGAAATGTCCAGTGTGACAGTTATGTAAAGCCTATTTATATAGGTTAGTTCTACATAGAAACCTGAATGAAAACAAATGTGGAAAAGTAAGAGATTCATTAGATGACATTTTTTTTAATTTCTTCAAGAAATAAGGGACAAATGAGATGTCCTAGAAAACGACTGGACTCTGCCTTTTATAAAAATCAATGAAATGGGAAGCAATGAGTCAAACAACATTGTTTTTCTGTTATGTTCTGCAGAAGTGATCATAGGTTATCAGAAGAAACTGTCTGTTTTCTTCACAACAAATTGGCACAACATTAATGTGATTTGATGGTAAAATAGTGATAAACTGTTTGACACATTCTCCGTGGGACACAGTGTGTGTACTTTGAAGAAATTGGCAGGAAAGTTAAATACTGAATAAGGTATCTTAAATGCTTCAATCAGATTTTATCTTCATTTGTGCTCTGAAAGTAGGAGCTTAGTTGCATGAAAAATGAAAGAGGAGGAACATTCATAGGAACATTTGTATTTCAATAATTAACTCTACGTAACCTTGAAACTTGCATGATGACAGAGTAAACATAAAACAGAGAAAAAAAGTCCATTTTGCCATCAAACTTCAGTCCCTCAAACACCTCGTGTCTTTTTGCTATGCTCCAGAACATATAATTAATACCTTCAGTATCATGCCATGAAAACATAATTTTGATGTACTGTAGCATAATACCTATTTCAGATGATTGGAATGAAACACAACACACAAAATTATTCTCACTCCATAAAACCACAGGAGTCCCTAAAGGGTCCAGAGGAGAACCGTTACACTGCTCTATGTGGAAGTAGTCTGTCTCTGCCACTTGGCCTCAAGACCAGAGAACAATTCCTGATAATCTTTTCAGGAATGTAGACAGAACCTTAAAGTCATATTCTGTCTCCACAGTGTTTGTGCTGATTCAGGTGAGCTGGATTTCTTGACCAAATTAGCTCTGAAACAATTTTTCTCCAAAGCGTAAGGAAGAATACAGAACAAGGATCATATGTTATTAATAATTTTATATCTTAATACTTTTGACTGAAAAAAAAACTTTTCAAAAATAGAAAATAAAATAAAAGGGGCCCATTCCAGTGATTTATTTTTCTTTTTTTCTTTATTTTTTTCCCCCATATAACCATATTCTTAATCCTTTCAGTGATAGAACAATTTTAACTTCTTGGATATTTTAATCATTTTTTCCTCAAAAAGCTACTGAAATTAAGCAGAATCTGTTTTTTTTTTCTGCTGGGATGTTACATATTTTTCTGGTGGGATGCTATATTTTATTCTGGTGGGATGCTAGCAGCAGAAATAATCTCATTTAAGTACATATGTTTGTTTATTTTTGCTCAGAACGATTGCACAAAAATATTTTCTGTTGTTGTCCATAAAGAGACTGCTTTGGAGCACTACTTTCTGTTGAGGACCTTTGTGGGCATTTTTAAATTAAATATTTCTTTTGTCTCAATACTCTGCATCTACCATCTTATCTTGCTTATCCTGTGTCTAGTATCATTCACATCTTGTAATAATTTTAACAAAGCTTTTATTCAACTTTTAAGTTTAACTAGAACCCTCTAAGGTTATGAAAATAAACATTTCATATTAAGATTTTAATCAGACACATTTTTCAGTCTATATGGACTTATAAATAGTTCATCATTTTTCAGTCTTTAAGTTATTTTGTAGTTCATCTGAATTTGTATTTATCTCTACCTTATAGTGCAATGATTTTCAACTAAAACCATAGACTGAAACTTTATACTTTTGTATCTTAAAAAGAACTTTGAAACAATATGGTCTGAAATGCTTCATCCCAAAATCACGCTCTGAATCTTGCATAAAAGAGCATAAAACAAGGCCTATCTGAGCTGGTTTATAGGAATTTATTGTCAACTGAATAGTAAGGACTTCAGTGGGGGATTACAGTTGTCTCTACTACGTACAGATTTTGTGATGAGAGCCAGCAGAACATTTCATTTCACAGAACTATTGACTATGCTGGTTATAAGTCTTAACAAAATTTCATACTTAATCATGATATTCAAATCACACACGATTATAAAAAATGAGAGTAACAAACAGAATGAGTTTACTGCATCTGCAAGGGCCTTGGTAGTGCAAATTAAACTGGTCATGCTTTAGAGAAAGAGATTTTTGATGCTGACATCCCCTGCCAGGAGAGCACAAGCTTTACATTAGGAGAAGATGACAGGACTGAATAAATGGGATATCAAGGGACTAGGAATACACAGCAAATAGGCATAGCTAGGAGGTCATTTGGAAAGAGAAACAGCTGGATGCAGTTGGTGTGAGGGCACAGTGACAAATCTATCATCTGTCCACCAGCAGAGAAAAGACACAGGAGGCTGGACTGACTTCAAAGAGTACCTGTACTAGTAAACAGTTTGAAAAGGGATAGCTGAACTGGAAACTGCTGTTCTGTCTTCACTTTATTTCTCTGCCCTTGACACAGAAGGAGTGATGAACTTCACTCGTGAAAGAGAAGTAGCGATATGTTTATTGATATAAAAAAGCTATTTAACAAAGTTTGATAGTAAATGCAACAGTGGTTTAACAAGATTTGATGGCAAGGTACACTTGATTATTTACTGCATAGAGGACAGGGTTAGACAAAACTGTCAGGGAGACCCTCCCGTTAAGTCATGATGTTCAGAAAGGACCCCCTTGCTTTCTAAACTCCTCAGAGAGGAGTCTAGCTGCAGCTGGATTCAGTCCTAGTCTCAGACTTGGTCAGTGGTTTATGTCCAAGGGATTATATGCACAATCAATCCTTTGGACCACTTAGCTAAGATTTCAAATTTTAGCATGCTATAAATCACTTACCAAGAATTTGTTGTGGCAAGGAATCTATCAGCCTCAAGGAGTAACCTTGAGAGGCATCCCTACTCAAGGGGAGATCCTGGCGTGCAGCCTGCTGCCATGCAGGAGAGCTCAAAGGGCTCTTGGGCTGCTCGCTCTTTATGGGGGGTAAGATGATTGACTCATAGTCATATTTGCATACCAACCACAGATGATAGTTTCTTCCAAATTTGGCTTGAGTCGGACATTCATCAGCACTGTGGTTAGGTAGGCACATTGTAAGCTGATGAGGACCTGTGTATAAGGAAAATTCTAAAGATTACTTTGATATTTCTTAGGTACTATTCTTTTTTTTCTTCATATGAATAAATAACAAAAGGATCAGTCTTCTTGCCCTAGCTTAACTTTCATAAATATAGCAAATGCATCTGTATATATATGTGGAGAAACTGTGATCATTATATACCCCATTATTTGTTTTTATCCCCTGCTTTACATCTTCCTTAGAAATTTCATTATGAAATTCTAGCTTTGTCCGTCATTGTCATGAGCTGCTGACCTGTCCCATGTTAATGAATTCTCAGTGAACTCCACTGACACATCTTACTGTGTCCCTATGATAAGGACTGTTCCATGGGTAGTGCTAAAGAGCGTATGATTCTATGGGAGACACTTTTAAGTCTTTTTCACGATCCATTTATATTATTAAATAATGCACAGTCTGGCTCCTTTCCCCCAAACTGAATCTCTGCTGTTTTTTTCTGGCTAGTCAAAAGGACAGTTTCTGGATTATGCATATTTTTGCTGCATATTTATCTTGAAATTTTTATTTAATATGCACTTGGATATAAATCTGACTCTTTGGCAGCCCATGAAGCTTATATTCTTTTTGTTTTCAGAAAAAGGTACAGTGGAGGCTTCTACAGTCTCTGCTGCCCAAACAAATTAGCAAAATGCTTTGTTAAAAAACACCAAAGGGATTTAGGAGCACGTACCTCTGTAGCTTTGAAAGCCCTAACTAATAAAATATAAGACACCAAGTAATTCCATTGAAATTACGTGACTAACTGCTCTTTGGATTATGCTCTGATCTAGAAAGAACACTTGTATGGTCAGAGAAAAGTTCGTCTTCCCTTGTCCTACTAATCAGAATGTCTCATTACTGCTTATTACTGGCCAAGGAGGACATTTTAGCAATGTAAACAGTGATCCACTACAGTAAAAAAATATTACTGTCAGGTTTCACACCATTTAACCATAATTTAACCATTTTTTATAACTGTAGAATTTGACTATAGTAATGAAAAAAGACAGATGTATATCCAGTCATTTGGAATTGTCTTGAAAATTTTCTTCCTTAAGGAAAATACAATTTTGTATTTGTTAAAAACTCATAGTGTTTGTCATATATGACTCTTAATCAGATGTGTGCTGCAAGGGTTGTGAGCATCTTAGGTAATACACTAATATTAACGACATTTGCTACTCAATTATGGGAATTGTCTTTATTTATGTTACCAGGCATCTATTAGCATGACAGGGCTGGTGGACAGCAATTTAAACAGGTCATATAATCAACATCTGCAAATATAATACATTTATCATGCCCATGTCACATCTGTCAGAAACACAACCTTTCTGGAAGCAAGAAGGAACCACAAGAAAGGTTAACGGATTTAGAATGCTGCTGAAGTCTTAACAAGTAAGCATGTGCAACAAAGAACTTATTTAATATTTGCCATACTTTGTTGTCTCTGCTTGTACAGAGTAATTGAATAATCTATTTGCTATTTACTATAACTGCATAACATCCTATGGTGTGACCATTTTCAGTATGAATAAATGTGCTTGATAAATGCTGAATGGAAAAATGCGCTGGTGTGGAACCAATGAATTGAAAAGCTCATTTAGGACCTGATCCTGTGAAACACAGAATGAGCCCTGTAAGTGACTATTGTCTCAGTTTGTATTTCTGTGAGAATTAAGATGCTCTGTTTATCACCCAAGGTACTCAGCATCTTGCAGGATCAGATATTAATAAACAATGATTCTGACAAATGAGAATGTCTGATATTAAAATGTCATTAACACCAGCTTTTTTCATCCTTTCTAAATTGTTTTTCTGCACAACTCAGTTTGAAAATATGAGAAAAATAACAGGGTGTTCTGAGGTAAACTCTTATCTGTCAAAAGTATACTGTTCATTTTCACAGTCACTGTAGTTAGATATTCAAGATGCTACTGTGATTTGTTGTTTCTTCACTGACTTGTTTATTGACTTAATTTTAATTAATGATGGAAATGAAAAGTAACTATAATATAGTATAACAAAGACAGGATATTAGATGCATCAATCATGCATATTTTATTTCACTGGTATAACCAATTTTCTAATTTACAAATTTACATTTGCATGCAGGGGATCAAATTAAAAAAGAATAGTTGTGAAGGGAAACTTCATTTTTGAAAGCTCATCTCATCAATAAATTTAAGACTAGGAAACAGATGCACAGTATTCACAGTCACGATATTATTGAAAACCACATATATTGAAAACTAATGCATGTTACATTACTTTTCTAAGATCTCTGGGATCCTATGTATGGCACTATTGATTTAATTAGTACATCTTTTTAGAAAAAGAAACATGATAATTAATGGAACATTGCATTTACCAAGAGCTCATTGAAATGCATTTTTATAGTTTCTATTTAGTTTTACGTTACTCAGGTTTTATTCAACAAATGACTTGCTGGATGGATACATGGAAGAAGAATGTCTGCATTTCGCAAGAAATGGAATTATCAAATAAATAAGTGAATGTTCACATATTTGTTCTGTTTCAGTTAGAAATGAAATAAATATACTAGAATTCACTTTTAATAATAATCTTAGCGAAGTGTTAGGCATTGGGAGCTCATAAAGGAAAATAATTTCAAAAATTCTGAGTAAACCGTGTCTGCATAGTAGTGGAAAAGGCCTAGAGAGAGCCAAAATATGAAAACAAAAGTAATTTCAGCTGAATATTTAATATTCTGAAAGCAAATTATATTCTACCAACATCTCAGGTACATATGGCAGCTTCACAGGCAAACATGGTTTAACCGTTGAAAGTTTGGTATGTTATGGGCAGTTGAGAACTTTTATGAAAAAATATTGTCATAAAATTGAAATTATTTCTGATTGATTTCAGATAAAAAATATTCTAAATATATATCTTGAGTTTATCTTCTCATCTCAACTTCAGAAATTTGTATAGACTTTTCTTTTGTTAATTAGATTGCATTTCCATTGATGTTAGGTTTTTCTTCTCTGCTTCTGTGTCATGGTTTAACCTCAGGTGGCAGTGAAGCACCACACAGCTACTCACTCACTCCCCCCTGGTGGGATGGAGGGAAGAATCAGAAGGGTAAAAGTGAGAAAACTTGAGCTGATGTAAATACAGTTTAAGAGGTAAAGCAAAAGCTGTACGCACAAGCAAAGCAAAACAAGGAATTCATTCACTACTTCCCACCGGCAGGCAGGTGTTCAGCCATCCCCAGGAAAGCGGGGCTCCATCATGCATAACGGTTACTTGGGAAGACAAACACCATCACTCTGAATGTTTCCCCCCTTCCTTCTTCTTCCCCCAGCTTTATATGCTGAGCATGACATCATATGGTATGGAATATCCCTTTGATCAGTTGGGGTCAGCTGTCCCGTCTGTGTCCCCTCCCAACTTCTTGTGCATCCCCAGCCTACTCGCTGGTGGGGTGGTGTGAGAAGCAGGAAAGGCCTTGACTCTGTGTAAGCACTGCTCCGCAATAATGAAAACATCTCTGTATTACTAACACTGTTTTCATCATAAATCCAAAACATAGCCAGTACTAGCTACTATGAAGAAAATTAACTCTATCCCAGCCAAAACCAGCACATTCTCTATTGTTTCTTTTCAACAAAATATCTTTATTTTTAGTTTCTTTCTCATTTCTCATCTGTGTATTCCTGGAGCATGCTGCCTTACATGCTCTTTCATTGGAGATGTACGAACTGTTCCCGATTGGTTCTGTGTTGTCACTTGAAGTTTTTTCTTTTCTTGTAAGTCAGCACTTGTTTGATTGTTTGTTTTCTCATTAATTTGAAGCTATTTTTTCAGCACTCCACAGTCTGCTTCTTTGGTGAAAGACAAGCAAGGACCAGCAGCTTTTAAAGAGGAATCTTCCAGTCCAACAAGAAATCAGGTGCTCTTTTTCACTGATGAGTTGCCTCTGATGATGTTTTAGTTGACAGCTTTACTCATTCGAGATCGCAGTTATGCACTGATTTAATGTCAGAAGAGAGAAGGGAAATAAAGGAAAGGCATAAAAAAGCATGTAAAAGTTTGTCTGGTCAGTGTAACACACCAGTCTCAGGCTGATGTTCTGAGATTCAGTTCACTGCTATGCATAGGGGTGTCTGACCTGAGCAAACACCAAGAAGAAGAGACAAATGAGAAAGGTTGCAACAGTCATGACAAACTGATATATAATAATAGTGAAACATCCCTGTGTTTCCTCTCAGGTACATTTCCCAGGGTATCTGGGAATCTGACTTAGCTAACAAACCTTCACTGAAAAGAAAGACAAAGCAAACAAGAAGTAAAAAGAATATCACTGCAGGCAACAAAATATGTTTCTTGGTGACAAAACTGGCCTAGTAATAAAAGAAAATGTACTAACACAAATTTCCTGGTCAGTTTTACCTATATTTCTAAGTAAGGGAAATCTTTTATTGTTGTTGTTAATAAACAGCATCTTTTACATAGAGAAACAGTGGAATTTAACAGAAGTTTTTATTGTTGCTGACGTTAGTGACAATTAAACTGAGCTATATTAAAGAAAAAAAAAGTTTAAACAAAATAGATGGGACCAAGGCATATTTAATTCTTTTTTAAACTAGGTTATCATAAAAGTGTCTTTCGTTACATGGGTTAAAACTCACATCTGGTTAGAACATGATGTTGCCACATATAAGCAAGCTATTCCAAACTCCAATTAATTTCCACCATAACAGATAGTAATTGATAGTAGTAATAATGATAGTAATAAGTATGGGTGATATGACATTTTTAGATAGCTTTAGGATTACTATTAACAGTTTAAAAAGACTGAGAGATGCAATGTCATTAAACTCAGGAGATCTCTGCAATAGTTTAATTATTTAAAAAAGGGAAATGAAATGGTCATGACCATTATAGTGACCATGGAAAATGGCTAAGCAGGTGGCAAGTTGAAGCTATTGCCTGATCAGTCTATTTTGCAACCACCTTGTATGCCACCACAGCCATTTGTCTAACCACCTGGCCTGTCTAGCTGCTATGAGCTCTTTAGAGCAGAGGCTGCCATTTCGAGTTACTAATTTTTTTCACAGTGCAGAGGAGCCTAGATCATTGATTACTAAACACGTCCATAGGATGAAACACATTGAAAATCCAGCAGGGAATTTAAGCATTATCCCTGTTCCAAATGAAAAAAAATAATTCATATAATAACATCTATCAATCAATAATAATAAAGAGCTCCAAATGTTGTGCTTTTTAATCGCATAAATGTTATAGTAAATTGAAGATGCACATTCTAAACTTTTCCAAGAAAGAAGTTAAAAGATTGAGGGACCTTTTTAACACCAGTACACAATAATTTGTCAGCTTTTTTATTTGCAATGCCCTCAGCTCTTTGTAACAGGGCTAGGCTAAGGGAGAATTCTAATGTTCATTGGCTTTTACTTTTTAAGCCTATTGTTTTTGTCACCTTTCCTGACATCACTATATAATCTGCAGCTGTAAGCTAAATGCCAGTGCTGGTGTGACAATTACAAACAAATGTGCAGTAAACAAAAGAAATTGGTTTCCTAACAATAGGATCCATGTGAATTCTTTCTGAAGAGCTTCATCCCCCAGTCAAGCTTCCTTCAATGTAGTGACCTGTCTGTGGGAGTGAAAAAGAAAAATTAAAAAAAATTCAAACAACAGTGAAAAAGGAAGATTGACCAGATTAGATGGAATGCAGTAGGGAGATCAAGTGTTTATATTCACATCACTTCAAGGTACCTAATTCTGAACTTCAGAGTAGTGAATTTACAAGAGTGCTTGTAATTACAAGACATATCAAAATTTTCATTAAGGATAATAGAAATGGTCAATTATAAAACAAATGAGAAAACAAAAATGAGAGAACAAATATTTAGTTTCCTGGTCTAACCTACCATTTCAGATCTACTGCTCCTTTACATGACCCTGTTAACTATTTAATTAACTTACTCAAATCCATCCATTCATGGATGTATTCATGCCCATACATATAAAGATATGAAATGTCTTTTTTACTATGTCGTTATTTATGTTTTATGTAAGATACATGTTCAGCTTATTTTCTCAACATTTTTAATATTTTGTCATTTCTTAAATGAAAGAAGTCTGAGATATTAATTTTTATTTTGTGGATTTTGGTCAACAAGAAATAGATCACAAGAAATTCTGTGAATATCCATCAGTAACAAATTTTAAAATGCCATTTTAAAACAACCTGGTTTAGAAAAATAAAGGAGTAAGGAACACAAAGGCTTTTAATTTTCCTCCTTTTTCCTTCTATTTAGAAAATGTCATATTTTTCTTAAAACAAATAATATTCAGTAAATGTAACAGTCCAGAGCAGTAATTCCTGATGTTTCACATTTGTAAAAATGTAAAATAAATGTTAGCTTTCAAGCCAAATATTTACATGTAAATTCATGTGAGTGTTTGGTATAACATTTGCTTAACAACAAGATTATATATGATTATCCCACTCCCAAGCCCAGTTTGACTGCAGAATCAAGTAATTGAAAAAAAAAACGAAACAAACCCAAACAGCATCACAGTTTCTACTATAGCTTGAGTTAGATTTGCAGAAGATATCCCATCCTAAAACACAGCAGTGTAGAACACCACATGTAGGTCAGGTAGGGCTGCCCAGCTGCTCTGGATCCATGAGATAATTACCTGGCCCAGAACAGTCACACCATCAGCTGGAATGTGTGACCACACAAACAGATACTCTCAAATGCCTGGCTATGTATAGGTAGAAGGAAAAGCTGGCAAATTCATTTGAGGGCTGACAGTTAGGCAGTATGCTATAAAGCTCAGCTGCCTTTTGCTTAAGTCACTGTGTGAGAATAAGCACAGGTTGCTGTTAGACATAATCTTAATAAATTAAATATGAAGTTTGTGTCACCAAGAACATTATTATAATCTGATTTATTCTTACTCATTGGATTCAGTTACCAGTACAGATGCACTTTTTGAGAACTAGGTATTATCTGAAATTTTGGAAAGAAAAGTTTTTCATTATACTTTTTTCACCACCTCTGTTAATGAAATAGAAATAAGGAGTAAAAGGAAAACTTAATTACTGTTAAAATACCCCACATCCATGAAATTTATTTCCCTGTCAGTAGGAAATAGTTCTGCAAGGCTCAAAAACATCTTACAGCTTGGCAAGACGTTATGCAGAATGAATTTGCAATAATGAATGTTCTTCATGATTTCCAACATTGCAACATGAGAAGGACAGCAATTAGAAACACTTGGGAAAAAGAAAAGAGGAATCTCACCCAGGTGAGGACTGTCAGTACCTTGAGCAATAGAATCCTGCTAAGACAAACGAGAAACAACTTTCTCCACTTTTACCCTTTTCCTGTGAATTTGTTTCCACAGAGTGACTTTTATGACTCTGGACATTCTCCCTGGGAAATACCTCATCAGCATTAGAGAAATTACTCAAATTCTCCCCTAGATCAGATACCCATATGGTGAGAACAGCAGGTTTGCTCTTCTGCAATGATGAGGCACTGGGATGCTCAGCAAGTACCACAGAATCACAGAATGTTGGGGATTGGAAGGGACCTTGAAAGATCATCTAGTCCAATCCACCTGCCGGAGCAGGATTACCTAGATCATATCACACAGGAACGCGTCCAGGTGGGTTATGAATGTCTCCAGAGAAGGAGACTCCACAACCTCTCTGGGCAGCCCGTTCCAGTGTTCAGTCACCCTCACTGTAAAGAAGTTTTTCCTCATATTTATGTGGAACCTCCTGTGTTCCAGCTTGCACCTGTTTCCCCTTGTCCTGTCAGTGGATGTCACTGAGAAGAGCCTGACTCCATCCTCATGCACTTGCCCTTTACATATTTATAAACATTAATGAGGTCACCCTTCAGTCTCCTCTTCTCCAAGCTAAAGAGACCCAGCTCCCTCAGCCTCTCCTCATAAGGGAGATGTTCCACCCCCTGAATCATCTTTGTGGCTCTGCGCTGGACTCTCTCTAGCAGTTCCCTGTCTTTCTTGAACTGAGGGGCCCAGAACTGGACACAATATTCCAGATGCCAGTATCTTGTTAGTGTAACTACAGGTCAGAGTTGACTATCTGGACACATACCCTAACAACAACCTGTTTAGGCTTGCACTGAGGAGTAAAGAGTGAGCAAGCACCCCAGTGCTAAGAAAAGTGCCTTTTGTGCTACGCCTGTCAGAGAGTGGACTGCAGTTCCCTTGGATAAATAAGATAAAAATTGTTAGAGGCAGGATTTAGCAGTTTACTTGAGTTGACAGCAGTGCAGAGCCTTCAATACAGTGAAAGAAGGCTGTAATTTCTGGTTGTGGGTATTTATGCTAATCAGGGAATTACTAACTACATTTAACTAATATAAGCAACTGTGCTCCTTCAGTTGGGGAGTGAAAGAAACACTGACAGCCAAGAATTACAGATAATTACCTCTTCTTGCCACAGAGAAGGTGAAACTGTTACTGACTTAGGAAATCATATAAAGAAAAGTAAAATTAAAGTGGGAAAAAAATTAAGGAATATTACTTTATGTATCGTAAGGTAGATAATGCTTTGTTATAATCACTTGTATCCAGCTGAGGACAACATATACCAAAGAGAGGGTAGATGTGGCGAATGAAACTGAGCAGGAAAATGAGGAAGTATCCTGATATAGTGCAAAGATAAAGGAAGCTTTACTGACTTTAAACCTCCATCTATACTGTTCGCATACATCTCTTTCATCCGTGATTAGACTTGTTTCCTGGCATGCCTGGAGAGCATTTCTGTTGCTTGAATAAGTTGTGTGTCATGGAGATGATGCCTGCCAATTCAGAAAAAGTTTGTTTCAGGTTTATTTTCATATTTCTTCCTTATAAATCTACAGAATAAATGTTAAAAGTACATCATATTAAAAATAATCTTAAATAGGAGAAATATAGAAATAGGGACCACACAAAAAGAAAATTTCTGACATATGCTTTTATTTTCCTCATTAAGATCAAGCCTGAAAAAAGTAATACTCTGTTTTTTTTTTTAATTTACTTACAAGTTCTTATATACTGTACAAGCCAATAATACTTTGTCTCAGGTGCAATGACAGAAGACGTCATTTACAGTGATTGCTATCGGCCTGTCACTTCATTTCAATGCTGTCAAAGTCAATTATCTATAGTAAAGAGGCTGGGTGTAACTGTCACTGACCAGATGCAACTGAATTTAACAATATGAGTATCTGACACTACACGTCAATGTCTTGAAGCCAGTTTGGAGATTCCAAGACCTTCATGTTTGATGGAAAAATATTACTGTAAATAGTAATAAATCAAAAGTATGACAATTATGGAGACCATATAGGAACTCTATGATTCTGAATGCTTATTAGATTGATGCCAGTCTACTGTCTGATTTCATAGACACCAAAATGCATAACATTTTAACTGTCAGAGATATTTTGTAACTGTTTGATTAACATTTATCATTGAAACATTCCAGAGAAATGTCCAAACTTGTGCTAGATTAAATACTTCCACCAAGGTAAATAAAATAATGCCAGGAAGGTAACAGATCCGTTATTTATTAATGTCTCTTACTAAATAAAATGTTGTATGATGTTCTAAAAGAGAAATGATTACATGCTGACTCCTCGAGGAGTCCTTTCTAGAACAACTGTCAAATTAAGATGAGACCAACCTAAAATATGGATTAAATATTTGGGTTTAAGATTCTGTTTTTGACGGCCCACTTGATCAGATTCCAAATTTCTTGCCTAGATCTATGCTTTAAAATATTCCAGGGGGAGCTAGAAGCAGGGGAAAAGTAGCAGCAAAGCATACCCATTACCTGGTTTAAGTGAAAATATATATTGCAGTGCTTGCAACACCTAAATTTTAACTTTGATTCTTAAAGAACAGTCTATAATCTGGATTTGGCTTTTGATGTCAATCCCTAAGAAATGCTTGGGAAGCATTGGATGATGAGAAGGTGGCACACTGAAGGCAAAGAGGTCATATCTGAGGACACAGGTTTGATCTTCTCCCTGACTGTGTCTAAGGTGTATCTCCTGGAGAAGTACTTTCCTGCTATGGGATTTACACCTCTGAACCCCTTCCAAAAGCATGACACTCACAACCTTTTTTTCTTTCAAATACTTAAATAGTATTTTATAACATTATAAAATTCCTTTAGTTTAGAAGGTACCTCTCTCTTCCCATTTTTATCAGTTAATGGTTAGGTGAATACTCATATAAGGTACAGTAAAAATGTCTTTCTCTGCCTGAGGGACACATACACGGATCAAGGGCATTCTCACTCTTTTCTTCTGAAACCATTCAATTTTTCATCCAATAATCACAGAATCACAGAATCACAGAATGTTAGGGATTGGAAGGGACCTCGAAAGATCATCTAGTCCAATCCCCCTACCAGGGCAGGATTGCCCAGACCATATCACACAGGAACGCGTCCAGGCGGGTTTTGAATGTCTCCAGAGAAGGAGACTCCACAACCTCTCTGGGCAGCCTGTTCCAGTGTTCAGTCACCCTTACTGTAAAGAAGTTTTTCCTCATATTTAAGTGGAACCTCCTGTGTTCCAGCTTGCACCCATTGCCCCTTGTCCTGTCAAGGGATGTCACTGAGAAGAGCCTGGCTCCATCCTCTTGACACTTGCCCTTTCCATATTTATAAACATTAATGAGGTCACCCTCAGTCTCCTCTTCTCTAAGCTAAAGAGACCCAGCTCCCTCAGCCTCTCCTCATAAGGGAGATGTTCCACTCCCTTAATCATCTTTGTGGCTCTGCGCTGGACTCTCTCTAGCAGTTCCCTGTCCTTCTTGAACTGAGGGGCCCAGAACTGGACACAATACTCCAGATGCGGCCTCACCAGGGCAGAGTAGAGGGGGAGGAGAACCTCTCTCGACCTGCTGACCACACCCCTTCTAATACACCCCAGGATGCCATTGGCCTTCTTGGCCACAAGGGCACACTGCTGGCTCATGGTCATCCTGTTGTCCACTAGGACCCCCAGGTCCCTTTCCCCTATGCTGGTCTCCAACAGCTCTGCCCCCAACTTGTACTGGTACATGGGGTTGTTCTTGCCCAGATGCAGGACTCTACACTTGCCCCCGTTATATTTCATTAAATTTCTCCCCGCCCAACTCTCCAGCCTGTCCAGGTCCCTCTGAATGGCTGCACAGCCTTCCGGCGCATCGGCCACTCCTCCCAGTTTTGTGTCATCAGCGAACTTGCTGACAGTGCACTCTATTCTCTCATCCAAGTCATTAATGAATATATTGAATAGCACTGGTCCCAGAACCGACCCTTGCGGGACTCCGCTAGACACAGACCTCCAACTGGACTCTGTCCCATTGACCACCACTCTCTGGCTTCTTTCCTTCAGCCAGTTCACAATCCACCTCACTACCCGATCATCCAGACCACACTTCCTCAGTTTAGCTGCGAGGATGCTGTGGGAGACCGTGTCAAACGCTTTACTGAAATCGAGATAGACCACATCCACAGCTTTACCATCATCTATCCACCGGGTAACATCCTCATAAAAGGCTATCAAGTTGGCTGAGCATGACTTCCCCTTGGTGAAGCCATGCTGAGTGCCCCTAATGATCCTCCTATCCTTGATGTGCCTAGAGACAGCACCAAGGACAAGTTGTTCCATCACCTTTCCGGGGATGGAGGTGAGGCTGACCGGCCTATAGTTACCCGGGTCCTCCTTCTTGCCCTTTTTGAAGACTGGAGTGACATTCGCTTTCCTCCAGTCCTCAGGCACCTCTCCCGTTGCCCACAACTTAACAAAGATGATGGAGAGTGGCCTAGCAATGACTTCCGCCAGCTCCCTCAGCACCCGCGGATGCATCCCATCAGGGCCCATGGATTTATGGACGTCCAGATTGCTTAATTGGTCCCTGACCCAGCCCTCATCTACCAAGACAGATTCCTCCTCTATCCTTACTTCTTCTGAGGCCTCAGGGGTCCGGGGCTCCTCAGGACATCCTCCAACAGTATAGACAGAGGCAAAGAAGGCATTCAGTAACTCCGCCTTCTTTTTATCCTCTGTCTCCAGGACCCCCACCTCATTCATCAGTGAGCCTACATTGCCTCTAGTGTTGGCTTCACCTGCAATGTATTTGAAGAAGCCCTTTCTGTTGTCCTTGACCTCTTGCAAGGTTTAATTCCAAGGAGGCCTTAGCTTTCCTAGTTGCCTCCCTACATCCTCTGACAACAGACTTATACTCCTCCCAAGTGGCCAGCCCCTCCTTCCATGATCTGTACACCCTCTTCTTCCACTTGAGTTTGCCCAGCAGTTCCCTGTTTAACCATGCAGGTCTCCTGGTACCCTTCCTTGACTTTCTACCTGCTGGGATGCTCTGATCTTGAGCTCGGAAGAAGCAGTCCTTGAATGCTAACCAACTATCTTGAGCCCCCTTACCTTCTAGTACCCTGTCCCATGGGATTTCCCCTAGCAATTGCTTGAAAAGGCCAAATTTGGCCCTCCTGAAGTTCAGGGTTGTGATTCTGCTAGCTATTCTGTTCCTGCCACATGAGATCCTGAACTCTACCATCTCATGGTCACTACAACCAAGGCTGCCCTCAACCTTCACCTCTTCAACCAGACCCTCCTTGTTAGTGAGGATAAGATCCAGCAGCGCTCCTCTCCTAGTTGGCTCATCCACCATTTGCATCAGAAAATTATCATCAACGCACTGGAGGAACCTCCTGGACGGGGGATGGCTGGCTGAGTAGGCCTCCCAGCAAATATCAGGGTAGCTGAAATCCCCCATGACAACCAGCCCCTGTAATTGCGAGACTGCTCTCAGCTGCCTGTAGAAGGCCTCATCACCCTCCTCATCCTGATCCGGTGGCCTGTAATAGACACCCACAACAGTATCACCCCTGCCAGCCTGCCCCTTAATTCGCACCCACAAACTCTCAACTCGCTCCTGATCCGCCCCTGGACAGAACTCAATACATTCTAGCTACTCACTCACATAAAGAGCAACTCCACCACCTCTCCTTAGTGGCCTGGCTTTCCTGAACAGGACATAGCCATCCATGACCACATTCCAGTCATGCGAGGCATCCCACCAAGTCTCTGTAATTGCCACTAGATCATAGCCCCCCGACCGAACACGGATTTCTAACTCCTCCTGTTTATTCCCCATGCTGCGTGCATTGGTGTACAGGCATTTCAGGGAGCGAGCTGGGCACACCGATTTCACCCCAGGGGGATGGGAGGCCTCCTGGTCTACCTCAACACTAGAGCATTGCCCCAGTGGTGCAAGCCCAGCTACTACCCCATCCCCCTTCGAATCTAGTTTAAAGCTCTCCGAATGAGCCCTGCTAATTCCTATCCCAGAACCCTTTTGCCCCTACGACATAAACCTTTCCCATGTATCACTGTCACGCCTGTTGTCTTATAAAACCAGCCATTATCAAAGAACCCAAAGCCCTGCCTGTAGCACCAGTCTCGTAGCCAGGCGTTAATAGAGATTAATCCAAGATTGTTGGACCAAAGACAGAAAGAAAGCAAGGGAGAGAATATGCACATGTGTGACTTTCTAGCTTAGTGATTAGAGCTGTCACTCAGAAGAAGACTGCACTTATGGGTGCAAGCTGGAACACAGGAGGTTCCACATAAATATGAGGAAAAACTTCTTTACGGTGAGGGTAACCCAACACTGGAACGGGCTGCCCAGAGAGGCTGTGGAGTCTCCTTCTCTGGAGACATTCAAAACCCGCCTGGACGCGTTCCTGTGTGATATGGTCTAGACAATCCTGCCCCGGCAGGGGGATTGGACTAGATGATCTTTCGAGGTCCCTTCCAATCCCTAACATTCTGTGATTCTGTGAAGACAAGACATTTGTGGTTTAGTTTCTGCTTCAGCACCTCTGTGGGTTTCTCACTATTACTTTTTCCAAAGTAATGATACACAGGATTTAAACCTTACATTGTCTTTCTGAACAGAACATATTAAAGCAGAAGAATGATATGAAAGCAAGATTTTTAAATCATAATTTTGAGTTCTAACTATTTAGTTCCTGAATTAAAATAAAGTGGTGACATTGCCATGGAACCTGTTTTGATTACGTCTTTCAGAAGCCATAGGATGTACATAGGGCATTCAGACAGCACAGAAGGATGCTAAGTCTGCAGTTCCTGAGGAAGCTGGGAATGAGTTAGGCATTGGTCCACTAAGCTCTATCAATGTTGAATTACAACACTATTTGACATGCCCAGAAAATATATAAATAACACTGCGGTGTAAAAAAAGGACTTCTCCAGGATTCAGTGCTCTTGAATTGGGAATTTGAAGATGGTAGTTTTGTACATCAGTGACCAAAGTTAGAATAAATGGGAATGTAAATTCCTGTATTCTTTTGTACCCTTAACCTTTTATGTCTTTAAAAATGAAAACCAAAACAAAACCAAAACCTTTTGGCTCTGATGTGACAGCCCTTAAAATGATGAAGAGTCATGCCCTGTTCATTTATTATTATACAGTAAAAATCAGTGGGAGTTACTCAAGAACAGTGGTAAATCTATCAACAAAACAAGGTTTAAGTTTGGTCACCTCAGGTATTTATGTGTAAGCAAGGAAGTACCTACAAGGCAACATTATGGGGAAACAACCCACAGACCTCTTATGGAAAAATCAGCATGCTTGGATGCCTCTATGAAGTGCCTGTATGCTCCCACACATACATGAGGAATAAAAACAAGAATTTGAGATCTGTATGGAGTTGAAGGGTTATAATCTTGTTGGAATCACTGAGATGAAGTGGTATGGCTCGGATGAGTTGAGTGCTGCAACAGAGGGATATGCTCTGTAGGAAGGACAGGCCAGGAAGATGAGAAGGTGGGATTGCCCCTTATGTGAAAGAATAGCTGGAATGCATCCCCTGTACCTGGGGATGGATGACTGGCCAACTGAGGGCTTATGGGTAAGGACTAAAAAGAGGACCAATATGGGTGACATTGTAGTGAGTGTCTGCTACAGGCTGCCTGACCAGGAAGAACAAGTGGATGAGAACAAGCTAGAAGTAGCCTTACATTTGCAGACCCTGGTCCTCATGGGGGACTTCAACCACTCTAACATCTGCTCAAGGGACAACACAGCACAGTGTAAGTAAGCAACCCAGGAGCTTCTTGAAGAATGCTGATGACAACTTCCTGACCCAAGTGATAGAGCAGCCAATGAGGAGAGGAGTTTGGCTGGATCTCTTACTTACAGACCAGGAGGTCTCATTGGGTATATGAAGGTCAAAGGTGGCTTTGGCTGCAGTGACCATGGGATGGTGGAAATCAGGATCATGAAAGGAGGGAGCAGGTCAAAAGCAAGATCATAGCCCTGGATTTCGTTAGAGTAAACTTTGGCCACTTTAAGGATCTTCTTGAAAAAATACCAGGTGATATGGCTGTGGTGGGAAGAAAACGCCAAGAAAGCTAGTTAACACTCAAGGATCACCTTCTTCAAGCTCAACAATCCATTCCAAAAACCAGGGAATCAGACACAAATGTCAGGAGGTTTGCATGGATGAAAAAGGTGCTCCTGGCAAAACTCAAACATAACAAGATAATATACAGAAGGTGAAAGCAGGGACAGGTAACTTTGGAGAAATGTAGAGGCACTGACCATACAAAGGTGTGGTTTGGAAAGCCAAAGTCCACTTGGAGTTGAATCTGGTAAGGGATGTCAAAGGTGACAAGAAGGGCTTCTGTAAGTACAGAAGTAGCAAAGCCAGTCTAGGGGAAAAAGTGGGCCCATTGTTGAATGAGACAGGGGTCCTGGTGACACAGACATGGCAAAGGCTAAGGTATTAAATGCTGCTTTCACCTCAGTCTTTACTAGTGAGACTTGCTTTCAGGAATCCAAGGATTTGCAGGTAAGGGGGAAAGTTTGGAGCAATAAGGATATACTTTTGGTGGAAGAGGATCAAGTTATAGAATACTAAAGCAAACTGGAAACACCTAAGTCTGTGGGCCCTGATGGGATGCACCCACAAGTGCTCAGGAAGCTGGCTGTTGCCATTGAGAGGCCAATATCAATCTTCAAATAATCATGGAGATTGAGTGAGTTTCCTGAAGACTGAAGGAAGGAAAATGTCACTTCTGTCTTCAAGAAGGATCCAGGCAGCTACAGGCCAATCAACCTCACCTCAATGCCTGGGAATGTGAAGGAACAACTAATCTTGGAAACCACTTCAAGGTACATGGAGGAGAAGGAGGTAATTGGGAGAAGACAGCATGGATTCACAAAGGGGGAAGTCATGCTTGATTAACTTGGTAAATTCCTGTGATGACATAACTGCCTAAATGAAGGTAGAGCAGTTGATACTGCCTATCTAGACTTTGGTAAGTGTTTCAGCAGTCTCTCATAGGATCCTCATAGAGAAGCTGTTGATGCCTGGGCTGGATGAACAGGCAGTGGAGTGGATTGAAAACTAGTTGAATGGCCAGTCCCAGAGGGTGGTGATCAGTAGCACAAAGTCTAGTTGGAGGCCAGTAACTACTGGTGTACTCTGGGAGTCGATAGTGGGTCCAGTCTTGTTCAATATGATCTGAATGATGGGGCAATGTACCCTCAGAGAGTTTGCTGGTGACACCAAACTGGGAGGAGTGTTTTGATATGCCAGAGGGTCATGATGCCATCTGGAGTGACCTCCAAGATGAGGATATTGGAGAGACATGTATTCACTGGAAGGAAAATGTTTCACAAAATCAAAGATTAAAAAAGGCAGTGGCCTAGTGATTAACAGGATGAAACTAAAAAATAAATAAATAAGGTAAAACACAAATAAAATTAATATATTTACTTTACTTTCAGAAATGGTAAAAATGTGGGAAAATAAATTTTTCAGTAAGTTCTTGTTTGCAATTTCTGTAAGAGACAAAAGAAAGCAATCTTTTGGAAACAGAAAATACTGTCAGTACCTTAGAATAATATGTGTGGATTTTATTAAGGGAAAAAGTTGATGCAGATAGAAGTCTGTGAAATATATTAGGGGATAAAATTGTATGAAATAGTAGAATAACCACTACAGCACTCAAAAAGTATAATCAGCAGATACTTTAAGATAAAGACAACAAAAAAAAATCTTCAGAGTAAAGAGCTAGACCTCCAGTTTTAAAATGTCAACGGTTCTTTTGATTTCGGCTGAGGGTCTGGTTGAATGCATTTCCTTTCAGTTATTGTAATATAATTGGATATCAAAACGCTGCATTAAGCAAACCATTTAATGTTCAAGGAAGGAAAGATTTTTCTGTGCATCAAGAGGTAGAGAGTTCTCTGCACGGAGAAGTTCTAGACAACCAAGCCTTTATTTCTAGTGAGTGTTGGAACTTGTATAAAATAACTTCAAAAATTAATAAATAATAATAATAAAATCTCAGGCATCTAGGTAGCTCTTCATCCTAGGTACAGAAGAGCAAGCTGAACTAACAGTAAGGAAAGAAACAAAAACGATGCTTTAACTCACTGCTGAAATATGGGAAAGTGAGTTTTAGACTCATTAATGCTTACTGTCCCTTCACTGAAAATACAGCACAGTTTCTGTCAATTACTTTAAAACAAAACTCCACCTGGATTTGCCTTTATGTCTTCTGTGTCTGAGATTACTTCCACTTTTACTTCAGAAATTAGGAAGAAATAAATGAATGCTGATATACAATAGCTTCTCAGAGTTCAAATACAGCTGTTCGTACAGAGACAGAGGAAGTGAATACTTATTCCTGCCTTCTATCAGAAATAGTGTGGCCAGCATAACAAGGAAAGTGATCGTCTCTCTGTACTTGTCACTGGTGGGGCCTTACCTCGAATATTGTGTTCAGTTTTGGGCCCCTCGTTACAAGAAAGGCATCAAAGTGCTGGAGCACGTCCAAAGAAGGGCAATGAAGCTGGTGAAGGTTTTAGAGAACAAGTCCTGTGAGGAGCAGCTGAGGGAACTGGGGTTGTTTAGTCTGGAGAAAAGGAGGCTCAGGGGAGACCTTATCGCTGTCTACAAGTACCTGAAAAGAGGTTGTAGCGAGGCAGGTGTCGGTCTCTTCTCCCAAGTAACAAGTGATAGGATGAGAGGAAACAGCCTCAAGTTGCACCAGGGGAGGTTTAGATTAGATATGAGGAAAAATTTCTTCACTAAAAAGGTTATCAAGCATTGGAACAGGCTGCTTAGGGAAGTGGTGAAGTCACCATCCCTGGAGCTATTTTAAAAGATGCGTATATGTGGTGCTTAGGGACATGGTTTAGTGGTTGACTTGATAGTGTTAGGTTAATCGTTGGAATTGATGATCTGTCAGGTCTTTTCCAACTTAAATTATTCTTTGATTATTATCGCCACACCGCTTCCACTGGAAATGATCAGCTGTTTGCTTTGGAGAGTCAACAGCTCTCCAAAAGAATGAGCTCCCAATTTATTTGGGAGCATGTTTCTCAAACAACTTTAGTCTGAGTTTTGAAGGGCTCTTAGAATTTAAAAACGTGATATCCAAGAAAGAAGATTTTTTTAAAAAATCCACTTTAAGGGATGAAAACTGGCTCATGACCTTTTTAAAAACTAGAAACAAATAAATCTAGGCATTTTCTCTCTCTTCAGCTTCAACACTGAATATTTATTTTGTGTGTCGTGCTTTCAAGATACCACACAGTAGAGCTTTTGTGTACAGGAGATCTAAAGGACAGTATATTTATTTCAAATTCTATATGTTTCACCAATTAATTTTCCTAGTAGTATTGTCCCTTATAAAGCTGCTAATATTTCAAATTACTGTTTGAAAAGAATAAAAAGGCTCAATTAAGTGCTCAGAGAGTGGTAGTGAGTATGATACGGAACCTATGGGAGACCATCAGCCTTCTGGAGCAGGAGCTCCAGAGGGGGGAGCTGCTATAAAGGGAGAGAAGCGGAGGTACTATAAGTTTTATCCAATGGCACTAGTTACTTTTCTTTAGACAACTAAATTGAACTCAAAGTCTCTGTCTTGTAAGGTCTCTCCTGAAGGGTAAGAGAGAAGGGATTTCACTGTCATGTCTTTAAGACACATTTAGAGTACAATCAGAAGCTTAGGCAGAACCTTAGGTCTTTCTGTGACCATTGATTTTAAATGTTTTTCACACTGGTTAATAGAGACCTTTCATTGCACTCCCAGCAACTGTAGAGGACTTTGACAAGATCCTAGAATATCCACAGAACTTGTGACCTAATTAGTCTTTCAAACACACTTTCTGTAGGATGGTTGTCTAGGAGATGATAAGGAAATATTCATTGCTCCATTTATATCAGTGTGCAATATTTTATTAAAACATTTTTTAAACTTTCATGCTCTTATTTGGAGTTCATAGGGGTGACTGAATTAAGAAGTCTTTCTGAAGCCAAACTGTTTCAAAAGAAGTTCAATAGATTCTATCCTCTTGTCTTAATTAGAAAGCATCTTTAGAGAAGAACTGATTTGATAACATCTGATTCAGCTATCCAAACTACCTGGGCAGCAGTTTTCTGTCATATGGTAGACAAATTTCAGTAAAGACTTTTGTGATCCAGATAATTTCCATCTCTGAATAGCTCTAAGTATCCAATATGACAATGTCTACCTTATTATTATTCTACAAGAACAATGTATTCTATTATTGTTCAAACAGTTACATGCAGATAGATTGTGCTCCTTTCAAGAGATCTTTTTTTGCTGATTATGCAACAAAAAATTAAGCAGAGAGATGATGGAAAAAACAGCTAAATGTTGCATTGGCTCCAATCAGATTTTTTTTGTGTATTGACACCTCTCTTTTAAAATATAGTTCAGACAAAAATGAGCATACCAAAACTTGATCCTTTTATTCTTAGCTGTACTTCAAACCATCCTGTAATTCTCACCTTTAAATCTTTTATTTCCTGCAAACTCTTTAATTTAGTTTTCACTTGCTCCCAAAATTCTGTTGAGTAATTCTCACAAACTGATTGAAGGGATAGGCTGTACCATATGGCATCATACTCCACAATAAAAACTGGGAGTTTGATCTTTCTAAAGTAGCTGTTGATCAGAGACTGGCTGGGTATCGATCTTCCTGTAGGAGGTAGTGAGTGATTGCCTGTATATTGCTCATTAGTTTGGATTTTTTTTCTTTCTTTTTCCTTCATTTAATAAACCGTCTTCTACTTCACCCACCGGTTTTCTTGCTTTTTTGATTCTCTCACCCATCCTGCTGCAGGGGAAGTGAGCGAGTGGAAGTGTGGGTTCTTTGTTGCTGGCCAGAGTCAACCCACCACAGCTCACAATACAGATGTAATATAAGGAGACAAAGATTAGAAAATAATAAACCATTGGTTACAACAATATTTAAGCAATATAGCATACGTACTGCAACATTGACATCTGCATGCTGCTCAAAGAGACATAAAAAAAGCAAAATAGAAGATATTTCAGGTATAGTTTGCATTTCAGAAAATATCAGGAGATGTACTGGTTTTGGCTGGAATAGAGTTAAATTTCTTCATAGTAGCTTGTAAGGGGCTATGTTTTGGATTTGTGATGAAAACAGTGTTGATAACACAAAGATGTTTTAGCTATTGTTGAACAGTGCTTACACAGAGTCAAGGCCTCTTCTGCTTCTCAGACTGCCCCACCAGCGAGTAGGCTGGGGGTGCACAAGAATCAAAGAATCATAGAATCCTAGAATTTTTTTGGTTGGAAAGGACCTTTAAGATCATCAAGTCCAACCGTTAACATAGCAATGCCAAGTCCATCACTAAACCATGTCCCTAAGCAAGAAGAAGCAAGAAGTTGGGAGGGGACACAGCCAGGACAGCTGACCCCAACTGACCAAAAGGATATTCCATACCATATGACGCTGTGCTCAGCATATAAAGCTGGGGGAAGAAGAAGGAAGGGGAGACGTTCGGAGTGATGGTGTTTGTTTTCCCGAGTAACCATTAGGCGTGATGGAGACGTGCTTTCTTAGACATGGCTAAACACCTGTGTACTGATGGGAAGTAGTGAATTAATTCCTTGTTTTGCTTTGCTTGCGCATGCAACTTTTTCTTTACCTATTAAACTGTTAACTCTACTCACGAGTTTTCTCACTTTTACCCTTCCCATTCTCTCCCCCATCCCACTGGGGAGAAGAGTGAGGGAGTGGTTATGTGGTTCTTATCTGCCCACCAAGATTACACCACAACAGGAGATTTGATGGAATTTCCTATGCTTCTCCTTATGGCATGGGGTCAAACTTTTAAAAATACAAACTCATAACTCAATCCAGTTTGAGATGCTTTTTTTCTAACATTCTCATATACTTCTGCTTGCTTTTCTAAAAAAAATATTTGTTCCCATTGAAGCTGTTATTTGAAGAGCTGGCATTAATGACACTATCACTTAAACATATTTGTTGTAGTCCTCTTCTTGAAGTACTACTGGAGATTGCCAATTTAATCACAGATTGAGATTAAAGTAGAAAAAAGTCCTCCACTGATGGGGAATCTCTTTGTTATAGGAAGGGAAGTTTATGCTGATACCATACACCTGACAAACCATGATTTTTTAAATGTACTGACATAGTATATTTCCCACTGCTTAATATAAACAGAATGATCTGTAACATTTAGCATGTGAAAACTATAGTCAGCTCTTCAGGAGATCAACCAGATTCTCCTTTTTAACTAGATGGTTTAGAATAGAAAGTTTGATGCCATGTGCTATTAAGAATCTACCATTTCATTTCTCCCAAAATAGGAAAAAGCTTTTAGTGTCAAGCTATGCAGGTTGGTTTATGAACAACAGATCTTTCAAAGAACCTAGCCATACCAGAAAATCATGATGAGTGGGATTCCTTTCACTTTACTTCTGACTATATAGCATACAGTCTGACCTGAGCTAGTCATATAGATTTCTTCTAGAGACAATGTCGAGACATAGGTGCATGCAGGATATGATTTGTCTTGTGCTAATGTGGATGTACAAAATAGGTCAATTTAATGATGTGTCTTTCATCTCACTTAACTTGAGGACAATGGACAACTCATTCATATATCGGCACTTACTCTCTAGCAACTTGATAGAGTTGTCTGAACATAGGTGCTTACAACTATCTAGGAAGCAATAAGGTGCCCCACATGGCTTCTAGTTGTCAACCCAAAAAATTATGTGTCTCTTTCAGGTGCCATGTCAGATTTGAAGGCCTTGTGGGGATGACAAATGAATTGAGTCCTAGACACTGAAGTCTGGTAAAAGAAATTTCACCCACTGTTAACCTTTAAAATATTATCGCTGATGAAACAGAATATCCAACTGAATACTTCCTTTAACCATGAAATACCATAATACGGATATAGTTAATTAGCACAACACTGTGATACAGGGACTTCAGCTAGTCCTAGATGAGACAAATTGGTACTGGTAACTCTTGGTGTTTTAGGATGGCTAGCTAGGAAACCACTAATTAGTCTTCTTGTAAACAAGAACATTTTCACACTTGCATGTAATATATTTTGTATTTGCATAAGTAACATCAAGTGCTAGAAGATCAGTTTTTGCAAATCACCGTACTCTGTTGTTTATAATTAAGATGTTATAGTGGATGAGGAGCTGAATTTTCTTTTTACTGTATGTTTACATGTCAGAGGGTACAGCAGGAGAAAAAAAATCTTACTAAATTACTTGGAAGTGTAGTACAGTCCTGTGCAATAGCCCAATTGATGCTGTAAAACACGACGATGTATGAACACGTAACTAGACCTGCAGTGAGGCTTTGTACCAATCCTCTCACATAAACCCTTCAGGTCATTTTGAGGATCATGAAAACACAGTTCTTATACAGACTAGATCAAACTAGGCCTTTCAATTCAGATTCCTACTAATCACAAAAAAATTACAAGCTTAAAGAAGATGGAAACATATTCACAAATATTTTTTTTGTCCTAATTAGGCCTTGGACAATAATTTATTTTCTGTTTTGAACACTGAACTTGAAAAATTATGTAAGGGTTGGTGCAATCTAAACAAAATCAACTGTTTCCATGTATTTTGTCTTGATGAGAAAAGCTTCTCTCTATATACAGAGAAATGGTTTGCTTATCTATGGATGTATTTATAACAAAAGATTAATGTGTATTTCTTGACTTGAAACAAAATATTTGGCTTCCATCTGGGGATTTTAAAAAGAAAATAAAGCAGTAGAAATGAAAGTGTAAGAATTAACTCTAAGAACAAAAAGCAGGAGATAATTTTCGTTTACTATTCAGCTTACTAATTTGCAGTCTTTTTTTTCCACTGGGCAAAAAAAGAGAAAAAGTAATCAAATGAGTTCATGTGAAGTAGATCATTTAACCTTACAACAACAAGATATTTTTGGTGAGAATGTCTCTTATTTTTACTCTATGTTTTTCTGGTTTGTATTTTTGTTTGATCATTAATTAAAGACTAGAGTCTGTGTCTTCTAACTCCTGTGTGAATGTTCTAACTGGAAGGTAAAAATAAATCTTTTTACAAGGCTTCTAAATTTCTAGGTTTATGAATAGTAACATTGTCCTACAAAGTGGAAGAGCTTCAGCTTTCCCAACTGCAGTCACCTTGATGTATGAGAGCTCAGTAATGGAGATTACAGGTTTAGATTCAGAATCTTTCTGTTAATAAGGATGTTGAAGCTGGGCCTAGGGTGTCTTCAGCATGTATATTGATCAATGGGTTGGTGAAAAAAATTGTCACTGAGTTACGAATTCATTTTTTCACAGCCAGAATTATTCAGGGAACTCAGCCTAATCCAGAAGTAGAGTGACTAATACTTGCATGAACCACCTTGGGAAATTACTTACACATCTTGGTGTTGCATCTCTTAAAAGAGCTAAAAGCAGTTCTCGAACACTAAATGAGACATTGTTCAGACAAGTTAATAAAATTATAACAGAGTATTAATTCTTTATTTCTTTTTTTTTTTTTTTTTAAATCAGGGAATCCTTATGGTTATAGTCAACTAATTAAGTAATTGCCCTTCCCTAGAGTTTAGTACCTGTACTGTTACTTCTCAAAAGTCCTGTTTTGAAGGAAAGATGGCTGCACAGCTGTGCAGTTCTAAACTTCTCAAGAGCTCAGAGGTGCATTTGCTGCAATGGGTAGTGTCAATAGGGGAGGCAATGGGAGTACTACAGCCCCCTCAGCTCTCCCAACAACTGTCATACACCTCTAAATCTGCAACTGTTTATAAACTATTGACAGCTGTTTTGTTGTCTTCTCTTACCTTGAGGTCTTTGTGTACATTGTGGCTTCATGAGCTACTCCATCATATTGAGTAGGTATGCTGTAGATGCATAATTCAGATATATTGATTTTCATGGTTTTAGTTTACATTTTTTTCATTCCTCCAAGGATTTTTTAATGTTCTATTGTTACCTTATTTACAGCATCTCCTGTAGCATTATTGTAATAAGATTTGGCATCTAGTACGAAATAATGATTTGCATTATCAAAGAAAGAGATTTGCAAACATTAACTGATTAATCAGAAGTATTATCTGTAAATGCAATTAATATATTTCTTCTTCCAGGTTGTTAATAAAGAACATGCTAAGTACAATGGGAGTGAACACTGATTGCTACAGTGCCCTGGTGAATACTTTGCAGTGTATCTCAATATAGGGTGATTTTTTTACTCCATCTTTATAGATACTTAGCCAGGTTCAGGTCCATCAGACTATAAAAGTAGTGAAGACTTTCATCCAGTATCTTCTGTTCTTTCTAAACTTCTTAGATTAACAGGGTTAAGACTTCCACAGTTATGTATATATATGATATGAGTTGATTTGATGTCTTCTTCCCTTCCTTTGATAAAATCTTTGATTATTTAAATAAGAATGGATAATGGTTTATTGAAAATAATAAATCTGAACCTCTCATATTTTACAAGAGTGGAAAGACTGCATTGTGTTCCATCCTTTTAATCATTTAGATCTTAATCATACATAAACTGTTCTTCCTTGAGCATTGATTTCAGAACTGTTGGCTCTTCTTAAGTGAATGCTCATCTTTTAATATTTTGCTAGGTTATTCTTATCTTTGTGAGATTACTCTTGTGTCTTTGTTAACAACCATTTATGAACACGGGTTTTGTCACTTTTTCTCTTGTTTCTTGCTTCCTTAATTTTCTTTAAAGAATTAGGCCCTTTCCCCTACCCTTTTTTTGTTCCTGTCATGTTGCTATTCTATTCCTTCTCCCACTATCCCCTTAACTGCTCTACCAAGTCATCATTCATTAAAAGTATGATGTAACTTTGCCTGGAGTTGAAACAAACATGAAATTCCCATCTAAATAATGCTTATTTTATCCCTAATATCATGTAAATTCTGGTTTCCTCCACAAAATTAATAGGTAATTCTCAGAATTTTAATTTAAACACAATTTATTATTTTTAAAATAAAATTTTCCCTAATAACTTTGTGACTTTGAAAAATGACAATGCACAGGAGAACTGAAGCATAAAACTATTTATTACTTATCCTATAGACATGGCAAGACATTGTCACAACTGTAGACAGGCTTCCTTACGTAATACAAAATCTACTTCATTTTTTACTCTTATCTTATATAGTGGTATAAAATTACTTGCATACCTAACTGGTTGTTTAAAATTAATCTTTAATATAGGGCACTGGGTCACCCAGTAACCAACAAATAGATTTCCCTTATTCTCTTTACACTTACATATATGTATATGTATTTGTATGCATATATTTATGCATATACTAGGACTATTGCTCTCGCATTGTCATCTCAACCTTGTAAGCACATTCTTTCCAGACAGGCCATCTGTTTGCACATTCTATGAGGCCTGCTTTAATTAATTCTTTGTAAAAAGCTTTATATCATTATATTTACCAATCAGTTCTCCAATAAAATCAACAATTCCTATATAATGATATAATTTTAAAGTGAATATTGTGAGTATTTGTGAAAGCCCTCTGAGCAAGTGTTTCATCTATATCCAGAAACAGTACAAAACAAGTAAGACTGATGCAAACTCTACTAATATATATCAAACTCTGCCTGGGATCATTACTGAGGGCCACAGCAGATCATTTTTTCTAAATACTTAGTGCTCCTTATCTTTCCATTGAAGGATACCAGTGAAGTTTTAGTATATTTTTCTACAACAGGAAATCCTGCCTACAAGCAGCTAAAATAGACAATTTTTTCATTTCTCATAGGCCATCAAACACTCATCAGACAGTATTGACTGTGAGACATTGCTGAGCTTGGTTGGATTAAGACTGGCAAATTAGAGATGAAAGGCTTTGCAGCTCAGATGATTTGACTTTAGTAATATTTTGTAATGTTTTGTTCTAAAATCATTATGTCAGTATTACTTTCAGAATACGTTCTTTTCTCGTGGGTTTAAGATTGGGTGAATGACAGAGGCTAAGGCTGGTTCTGATTCATAATGTACATATACAGAGAAAGAGTGAAAAAAGAAAGATATAATAAGCAGCCTGAAAGCTTGCATACGTGTTCTCTGCACATGGACTTTGTTTCTGACCTCCGCTCCTGAAAATCATTACAGAGACAGAACATGCCCAGAAATTGGGGCAAGATAAGGGGGAGTATTTGAGGATATTATATGGCCCAAATCAAATCTGGAATTTAGAAAGAACACTAGAAAGATCAACATATCTTGCATAGTTATAAATGCCTGTTTCTACATGGAGCGGAACTAAACCACGCAACAGATGATAGATAGATAAAACATCAGCATATTGCAGGGTATCTTTAGAAACGTGATAGAACAGTAGGTATATGTGATTAAATGAATGCTATCTTTGTTATCAGTATTATTTATCATCAATGCTATCCCATTAGTGAAAAATAATGTTGAAAATCAGGATGGGTGTTGTTCTTTTAATGGTAAATGCTGTATAACTAAGTTCTCCATTATATACTACACACTTCTAAGATTTGCTATGGTAACTGATACTTCACATACTTTGGTTGAGAAGAGTTGTTAAAATGGAATTATAATTGAATAATTAGTTCTTGAATAATTAGTTCTTGCACTTAAAAAAAAATATATTTCACTTTTTAATGTATTTTTGTTCTGATATAGGGACAGGAAAAGGAGTCTAGGAGAAGTGTCATATTAAAACACTTTTTAACTCTATTTTTAATTGATTGTTGTGCTGGTTTTGTCTGGGACAGAGTTAATTTTCTTCATAGTAGCTAGTATGGGCTGTATTTTGTATTTGTGCTGAAAACACTGTTGATAATACAGAGATGTTTTCATTATTGCCGAGCAGTGCTTACACAGCACCAAGACCTTTTCTGCTTCTCACACCACCCCACCAGCGAGTAGGCTGGTGCACAAGAAGTTGGGAGGGGACACAGCCAGGACAACTGACCCCAAGCTGGTCAAAGGGGTATTACATACCATATAACATCATGCTCAGCATATAAAGTTGGGGAAAGAAGAAGGAAGGGGGTGATGTTTGGAGTGATAGCATTTGTCTTCCCAAGTAACTGTTACATATGGTGGAGCCCTGCTGAACAACCTGCGTGCTGATGGGAAGTAGTGAATGAATTCCTTGTTTTGCTTTGCTTGCACATGCGCTTTTGCTTTACCTCTTAAACTGTCTTTATCTCAAGCCATGAGTTTTCTCCCTTTTACTCTTCTGATTGTCTCCCCCATCCCACCAGGAGGGGAGTGAGCGAGTGGCCGTGTGGTGTTTAGTTGCTTAATTGTGAGGTTAAACCACAATTATGAAGTTAAAGCTGAGAGGTTCTTCAAATTTGACATACTTATATTTTATAGTGAGCCACATTATATGTAATACTGTCATAAAACTTCACAGGAAAATCAAAGGGTCTTACAAATTATTTAGTGAAACATACTGATTCTGTATTGATTCAAAAGATTTAAAGTACACCACTGACATGTAGTTAGGATTCAAAGTGAAATCTTTGAAGCTATAAAGGACTTTGTTTCTATCTGCAGTTAAATGCATACACAAAACTACCTCATGGAATGAAAGTATTCTTAATTACCCATAATCTATTAAAGTTAATGATTTAATCATAACCATGATTATTATAATTAATTACAATATATCCATAATAATCCAGACAGTTGGAAGCAGTTATTACCATCGTGTTACATTTTGAATGTTGTAATTCAACTTTGCTCTAATTATACAAAGACATCAGCAATATGTAAAAGCTTTACATTAATCTATTTAAGTATTACAATATTGCAGTAACCTATTTAAATTATTATACCTAATGCATCATTGCAGTAGGTGGTAGGTGGACATCTCTCAAAATCTTTAAGTTTTTGTATAAGCATATTTTCATATGCTTATCGTTGTACTTTTTCTTTCTTCAGAAAGGAAGGACTTTGTTTTGGGATTTTGTCTTAATTTCATAGAGATACCAAAAAATCTACGAAGAAGTGTTTTTGAATTTTATTTATTTTACCTGTGGATAATTTACAAATATATTCATGATATTTTATTATCTAAAATATGTTTAATTAGCCTATTTTATGCTGAAATTGAGAAAAAAAATAAAAGCATTATGTTTTATTGATGGAAGGTTCCTAAAAAGATGCCATCAATGAAATGTTAAACATAGAGTTTGCTCTTGCCAGCAATATATGACCTTGATTTTTCATATTTGTGTAATTCTAATTAAAATACCTCCAGAAGAGAACACAATTTAACTATATTGCAGGATGTGTCTGTCTAAAATTGTCATAAACGTTCCCAATTGTACATTTTAAATAAGAAAATGTTCTGTACTATGACCTTCAGTGTTAAAAAAATATAGGAAGCAGAAGTTAATGTTTTATTTTAAAATGTTATAGTTAGATTTCTGCCTATTTTAGAGGTAAGAAATTGCTCTCCAGGGTCAAACTGTACCCTGTTCTCAAAGTGGCCTGTAACAGATGCTTAGGCAAAAGTGTGAAAATACTTAATTTTATGTTTTACATTTTTTATCTCCAAGTTCTTTTTCAAATTGGAAAATTTAAATGAGAGAAATGGGACAGAAAATTTACTTTTCATTTTCAGTCATCACTTGGTATCTCTAAGCTGAATCCCTCCTTTGCATCTTTCAGGTTGATGAATCTTATACTGTTTGGTTTGTTTAGACATAAGTTACTCCAGATTCATCTAAAGGCTGAGTCCTCATCCCCTGAAAATGACAGATGATGGGACAATGTATGACGATGAAATTCACTGTAAATAATTGCAAAGAATCTACAACTAAAAGAGTTAAAGTAGTTCACAGTGATATATTCTAAAATATCTGTAATCACTTGATCAAAGAAACGTGGATTGCTAAATAACATCATCTCCTAAGTGCAAATTAGGGTTAAAATATGTAAACAGAAAATAAAAAATGCAAATATAATATTTCCATACTGGAAAAGTATTCAGATTATTACTGATAAATTTTAATAAAATGACAATGTAGTATCACTTTGCTGAGAGGAGATTATCAAAACTGAACACAATCATCAAAGTAGGAGATAACACTAGAAGAAAAGTAGAAATTATTAGTGTGATGGGACAACTGTGGTATTCTGTTTACAAAGACAAATAAGTGATTAATCAATATTGCTAAGAATATAATGAAGGTTCAAAATGAGATTTTTTAGGCATCCTTATCTACCCTCATCCATGAGCAAAGGGAAGAGGAAGATAAATCATGGGAAGACAACATTATACAAAATGTTTTGAGGGACAGGGTAAGAAAAGAATTGTGCCTCTGACTAAGAAGGTTAAAGATATTACAATAGGCAGGAAATGTGAATTGCCTGTCTCTTTACATGTCTCCCTGCAGACATTTCTTGACAGACATAAGACAGCAAACTAACTTTCTGGTTTTGCAGCTGCTGTTCAAAAGTGTCTCAGTATAGGGGTTACGACAGAACATTGCTCGTTTTCTATTTCTGAATATGAAGTTCCTTTTCTGTTAAGATGTGGAAATTGTTACGTTGCTGAAAACCAAATCCTTTACAAATTTGTAAGATATTGCAGAAAGATACCCTTACCTGTGATGAACATCTCTGAAGAAGGAATACAAGCTAAGAAAGCTGAGGTAATTAGATTGTAAAATTTATACATATATGTCGCCAGCATTATAAATAAACAGAAAAATGAACATCAGTTCAAATAAATAAAACCACTTTTTTTCTGAAAATAAAGGAGATGATGATCTATAAATTGTCATAAAACAGGACAGAAATAGTACTTTTGCTGTTTTTCAAATAAAATCATTATGCAACTGATCTACCTAAACATCTTTAGAAGTGATAGATTTAAAAATTGAAGAAATTAAAGGAGAAAAAACTGTACTAGAGGGATTGCCAAGACATTATTTTCAGAGCAGAGTTGTGAAACTTCATGGCTAATTCTGTGGGAATTGTTCTGACAGTCTTTAGCAGAGAGGTTGGTTTCTTTGTGATATCAGTGGTGTCAGCTCACAGTTTTCAACTCTGCATGACCTTTGGTTCTCTGATGTTGAAAACCTCATAGAAGTAGTCATGGTTCATAGGTGTGGTGCAAACAAGTTGATAAATCTTGAGCTTACATCTTACTAACTTCAAATGGATCACCTGCTTTGCATAGTAAATCAGTGCAGTGTTGACCCAAAGTATTATTTCTGCTTGAGGGAAAAGTAACATGTTTTCATGTTTGTATTGTTGGCAAGTATCTTATGGATATTATGGTGGTGCAAGGAAATACATTATATGCTCAGAATTTAACTAAGTGTAATAACTCAAAACAGAATTTTAAAATATCAAACTGTGATAGCAGAAGAGAAGTATTGTATGAACACTGGTAAGATCACACCACAACTCTGAGACCCCACATCTGTTTGTTGGCATGGCCCACTGAGTGAACAGTCATGGAGAAAAGAATTTTAGAAATGCTGGAAAAGATTGGAGCTCATGCTGCCCTCCTGTTTCACTTTGATCCTTTCACTTCAGTGTGTTTCGCTTGGCTTTGTTGCTCCATCTAGTTCCCTCTACTTTGAACTTCCTTCCTGCAAATGAACCACAGTTTCTACATCTGCAGATAGTGTTAACATCTGCATCTGAATTGACATCAAAAGCACAGTCTATGACTGTGGACATTGTCCCAAGGTGGGCCACAGGTAGTGAAGTTTGTGTGTTCATTTTGGCTGCCGTGACTCCACCAGCGCCTACTCAGACCTATCTACACAGAGAAGGGATAGTGGAGAAGAAGCATTTGCAGATAATCGTCAGCTCCCTTGACTCTCTCTGCAGCCAACAGGAATAATTTTGTTCCATCACCAATGTAATTCAGATTACCTAAAGCTTAGTTGCTACTTTGTCTTGCCTTGGAGGAACATGTGTCTTTCCACTGAATAAAAGTCCAGGAAGGGATGGGTTTAGGTTAAAGTTTGTGATAATGAATGCCAAACATAGTAACCAATTTTTTACTGAAATCACAAAATCTATGAAGATGACATTTCTGGAATGTTCTCTTTTTTCACTGAAGTTGTCTTGTTTGTGACAAGAAGTTCACCATGAGCCAGCAATGTGCCGTTGTGGCCAGGAAGGCCAATGGTATCCTGGGGTGCATTAGGAAGAGTGTGGCCAACAGGTCAAGGGAGGTTATCCTGCCCCTCTACACTACCCTGGTGAGGCCACATCTGGAGTACTGTGTCCAGTTCTGGGCCCCCCAGTTCAAGAAAGATAAGGAATTACTGGAGACAGTACAGCGAAGGGCTACAAAGATGATCAAAGGACTGCAGCATCTCTCTAATGAGGAGAGGCTGAGAGAGCTGGGTCTGTTCAGCTAGGAGAAGAGAAGACTGAGGGGGGATCTTATCAATGTTCCATCTGAATATGAGGAGGAACTTCTTTACTTTGAGGGTAACAGAGCTCTGGAACAGGCTGCCCAGGGAGGTTGTGGAGTCTCCTTCTCTGGAGATATTCAAAACCTGCCTGCACGCGACCCTGTGCAACATGCTCTAGGTGAACCTGCTGTGGCAGGGGGTTGGACTAGATGATATCTGAAGGTCCCTTCCAACCCTTAACCATTCTGTGATTCTGTGTGGAACAGGCTCACCAAAAGATCAGACTATTTTCTTGCTGTGTCTAAATGTTTCTTTGAAATTGCTGATGTATTTATGCAAAACAAGGATTCAGAATTCATCACAGCAATAATTTCTCTTTTGGTAAAAATAAAATTGGTAGTGTATGTTATAGATTACATAAAGATGCATTTTAGGCATATAGGATCCATATGACAATTGTAATCGTATGTTGCTTTAAATAAACAAACAAAATTATACTTAAACTTGTATTTCATTAATGATCCAAGAGGCCTTAGCTTTGAATTCCTAGAAGTTACACTGTTTAGCAAAATGGTAAGCTTATGATGGAAAGTCAGTTTATTGTAAGTAAATTCATTGATCTACTATGGCTAGTTACAGAACAGCCTAGGAAAGGTTTGTAGGTTTAACTCCCAGGTGCCATCCTCTGATCACAGATTTTTCTGCAGTCTATCTTCCAACCAGCTGTCACACAGCCAGTAGTGTATTACGCCAGCTTTTAGGCTGTGACAACTTCTGTGCATGGCCACAGATGGGTGATGAATGGTTCCTGGCACAAACTCCAGATGATTTTGTATTAAAAAAGATAATGATAATTACCTAAGCATTTGGGAGCTCTTCTTTCTCCTCCATTTGCTAGAGTGTTGAAGGCAATTCCTCATCACTGTAACTGTGATGTGCCAGGCAGAGAATTCTCTCTTCCATATTTTACAGTTGTTTCTCAGGGGTTTTCTTCATCAACTCTAATTTAAGATATTATTTTGTAGTATTCAATATCCTAAAATTCATACTTCCTCCCTTATGTCTGGAATGATGTTATTTACTGGAGAGGTCTCTTGATGCAGGTTAAAACTTAGAAGAGATTAGTGTTCTCTCAGCTGTCCATATTGCATCATAACATTTTCCTGAAGAAAGTAACAAGTCATTGATTGAACTACAATGAAACCTGAGCAGCATATCCTCATTGATGTTAACAGACCTAAAGTCTTTCAGTAGTAGTGATCAACAATCACAAATTTTCTGTTCTGAAACGTCATTGTGGGATGGTCATTTACTGCCTTTTGTAAATGACCAGTGGCTATTTCAGTTATGACAATTACAAATATATTCCTGTTCAAGTTATACTCTGGTTTGGTAAAAATATTCAAAATCTCTAATAACTTGTAAGACATTTATTTTAACCAGGATGTAGAAGATTTCAGATTCTAAAATAATCTGTTTCTTAGATGAAAGTTCACCTTATTGAGAACAAAAAGGGTAGGATTTGTCTAACTTTGTAATGTGAAAGTTAAATATCAAATTTGTCTTGGCCATTGGTCTTGTCTCCCTAGATAGTAATATAGGGAAACTTCAACAAGACAATTCATATGTCTGTTTCAGTGTGAGATAAATCAACCCATATATTCATTGATTGTACAGTTAGATTGGTTTCCCAGTTCCTAAATTTCGTAGAGTGTTATCCCTGCCAGTAAAACCTTTGAAAAGGAATAAACCCCCTGAAAGTTTTACTAGTGAAAGACAGAATTAGATTTTTGACCTTTTCTTTTACCTATCAAGCTTCTTACTTCCGTGTTTGGGAAGTGAAAATGAGGGTTGCTCTCAACAATATCTTGGCTGAATTTTGTTTAGCAAGTTGTTATCTCTTATTTTAAAGACAATATGACCCGAAAGAGGCACATCGTTTTCATTTCCTTCTTTACTGAATACTAGTTCTAGAGACTCACAATGAGCAATATACTGATGTTTTGACACAGGAATCTAGGTCCTTTTGAGTATATAAAAAGAATGGATTAAAAATAAAAGCTCCTTTGGATAACAATGGAACTAGGTGATTGTCTCCCCACCCTGTCAAACACTATCAGGCAGTTCAATAAGAATATTGAATTAACTAGAATTCAGACATCACATTAGGTTTTCGTTTGATTTCCAGATAAATCAGTGGGAATTTTGCCACTACCACATTGGGAGCAGGATCTAACAATATACCATAGACCCTTTTTTGTGCATTTTTTTTAAATTTCTTTTCAATTCATTTAAAGGGAAAGTCATAGTCAGATCGAATTTTATCTCCTTCACACTTCTTAGTCATCATTCCCTAATAGATTAAGTTTCCAGTCACTCATTAAAAAAAAAGAAAACAAATCTTGTCAGATTTGCTCAGATGGTGCTACATGGCAAATAAACCTGACACTCCTGTTTTCAGGTAACTGTATCAACTACATATTATTTTCTTCCATGAACTCCCTATCAGCAATTAATCTCTTTTTGTGAAGCAAGAATTTTATAAATAAATAAACAAATAAACTTAGCTCTTAACTACTTAAACATTGCTATTGCATCTAAGGTATTTAAGCATTACTTTAGTCAGCAGTCTGTATGATGTTTTCACATTGTTTTTCACTAAATAGTATGCTCAGGTAACCATTTCATACTGAAAGATTTTAATACAATAGAGAAAATTCAAATGTATCAAAAGGTTAATCTTTTGACTACAAATCTATGTTTTGATTGATGATAGCTGTTAGAGAAATGTGTAAAAATTTATTTTTGACTTGTTGTAAGAGAGCAAGTTATTTTTCAATATGTCATGTACTAAACAGAAGAAATGAGAATGACTTTAAACTTGTGTGTGCCTTTTTAGTACAGCTTTTTATCTCAGTTGTAAGTGGTCTTGAAAAAGAAAAAAGTTTGTCTGTGATGCTCTTAAATAATTATTCCAACAGTATTTGAATCAAGCTGTTAACTCAGTAAGCACAGAATACTTTTGAGATCATGCAAAAAATGTAAGCTGCATTTACCATTAGGAAGATTGTGTATTGCACATTCTGAAATACACATGGATGGCAATTTTGCTATCCATTGTGATGAAAAAAGTCTTTCCAGTGAATTATCATGGAGGACTCTAATAAAATGTTGGACATATTGGCTTTTAGAGGTGTGCTTGAGGACATTAGGACAAAGTGGGCCCTGAATATATTTGTCTGTTATATCTCTACATATACTTCTTCAAGCTTCATTCTATTTTCAGTTTTATTTACCTTGTTCTTTGAGGATGTTTGAAATCATCAAGCACCTAACTGAAAGCCAACACAACCTTTCAGATAGGAGTCAGTTCACATATTTTCCTTATTCTTTGTATATTCCTTTGTGAGCCCATCATCATCATTATGATCAGGTTTCATGTTTGACATATGTTATGACATGCTAATATACAGTATAAACATGTTGTACATTAACCTTAGTGGCTCTGGGTCTAGTATGCTAACTGGTGACATTAGGCAGATGAAGTGCCAAGATAACATCATTGAAAAGACAACAGGATAACATTTTATTTTAATAGCATTTTAATTGATGCTTAATTATATAATGGAGTTGTGCATAGTGCCCAGTGGAAGTGTAATGCTGCCTCTCAACAAAGGCTGTTCAAATTCGCTATCACAGAGTATGTGTTAAACTGCATTTTCAGCCTCCTGCTGCTGCCATTGGCAGAAAAGTGTTATTGTGGAGAAGAATCACAGGTATAATGTCACTAAGCGAGCATTATCCCCTTTGACTGAAGAGTCGAAAACTAAAGTCAAACTTGTTCAAATAATCCCAAATTTCAGCATGCAAACATTGAATCTAGATAATTGTTTTTCATGAATATGTGGTAGTCAGCTTATACAATGTGACACTTTCAAAGGTGTCATAAAATGAATGGGACTTTGTGTACACCAAATATTAATGAATTATACATCTCTCTCTGCAACATATAAAAAAAAAAAAAAGAGAAAAAAACCCCATGAGCAGCTGTTTAGGTAAAGATCTTGTAATTGTACAATTCCCCTGCTCTGTGTAAGTGGAAGGGGAATATTTGCTTGTAAGACACAAAAGAAAATTGCTATTTTGAGAACAAATCTCACCTGCAGTGCTATATGTACTGTATGACTTCTGTCAATGTCAGTTGGATTTTGTACTATGTGGAAAAGAAGGGATGAACATAATATGACTAATCAAGAGAGAGAAGGTCTATGAATCTAATGTATTCTAAACTATCATAAAATATATCTGTATCATAAACAATGCTCATTTGAATATAGTCAGTGCTGGAGTCTGCAAAAAATATCTGGTATCACCTGTCAAGCAGCTTCAATGGGCTTCAACATTAATAGATTTCATGTCCAGAAAAGACCAGAAATTCCTTTAGTCTGATCTGTTGTAGACAACTTTGCCAGTACATTCCCCATGCTGGTCTCTTACTGAGTTCCCAAAGTTGTGTTTGTAAATTTGGCAATGATTTTTCCATTAAAGAAACTGAATGATAGATCATTCAATCTCCTAGACTGATTGCTCCATAACTCTTAGAAGTTTGTATTTTTCTTCTAATATACATTTGTTTGCCTTTAGACTCTAGTCACAGATTCTTGCTGTGGCTTCCCCTGCTACATCACTATGGAATGCCACATCAAGCGGACGTAAACCAGTTAGCATGTATTTTATAGAATCTACACTATTATTTTTGTCAGAATATCGTGCAGAAATAAATGATTTAACTTACATTGTTAATACTTTCTGTGAAATTTGGTAGTAATTTCCAGATGCTGGTATGATATTAAAAAAATATGTAGAAAATACACCATGGTAGGGAGAATTGTTTGATTTATGTGTTGAACTCTGTATGATCTCTTCTGTATCTGTTATATTAGTCATACACTATTACTAACCATTTATTTTTAAAATACTGATGTGAATAGTGCAAAAAGTCTTAATTCTGGTTGTCAAGTTGAGGAGGGCAACAGGTAGAGTTGAGCTAGAGGTGTGTTGATACCAGTTTCTGCTTTTAGAAAGATTCAGTCAAGCAGGCAAACACAACATGCTGTATAGGTTCTGTATTCTTTTCTAGTACACTATCATTCTTTCTACTATGGAATCTCAACACATTAAGTTGGTTTCTAAATAAAAGCTTGTTACTGCATTAAATTCATGAAAAACAAATCGATATAATACTGCTTATAATGACTGTGCTTTTTTTGTAAACCAACAAATCTTCTATTAATTAACCAGTGATTAAAGTCAGCTTGTGAAAATTAATCACAGCCTGGAAAAGTCATTTGTCCTTGTGTGCTTCATTAAGATAGTGTTTGCCCTTCAGGCAAGAAAACAGCAAGTAAATGCCAAAGAATGAGCAGATTAAACTAGAGCTGCAGTGAGCTGTTTGCCAGAGAGTCAAGATCCTACAAACACTCCCACTTCTGACTTAAAAGCTTTCTGCAGTTTTCCTGTTGGACAGGGAATAAAATAATAAATGAAAATTTATTGTAGATCCCCTAAACATTTCAATGTAATCCATGGAATAAACACTTTGTACTGCTCCAGACATAATAGACAGGTATGCCCAGAAATAATGTGAAACTGGAAAGCTGTAAAGCACTCCAAATGTGCGCAGACCATTTATCAAAGTAAAATTTCACATAACATTGAGCATTTCTTTTCATTTCAATCTAATTACATAATAGCATAACACTGATTAAAGTACGAAACATTAATTGCTGATTCATGCCTACCATACTCTAGCCCTGAAGATAAATATTATGAAATATATTTGGATTTTTTATGGAATCTGGTAGATATTGCATTCAATAGAGAGTAAGAGACCTAAGGCCCCAAGATGATGAATTACAGCTTTCTGGACAGCTCATAAGAAAAAAAATGAAAAAGCAATGCAAGAAATAACTAGAAATAACAAAAAAAACTACATCATGTGAAATATAAATCGTCTTCACTAGAAGTAATTCTATTTCTTTACCTGTTAAGAAACAGAAAAATGTGCTTAACGATGAATAAGGAACATACCTCAATATGGTTTGAGCATCCTGAAAATGAATTAGGAAAATAAAGTTCCCCTTCCAGAAAAAGGTCAGAGGCTCTCCCTTTCCTCCGTCTTTTTTTTTAAATAAGAAATAAACTCAGCTGTACTGTTAGAAGTAGCATTAATGAAGCCTAGTTCAGCCTATGTAGAATCGTATTCTATGTCTCTTACAGCCTCTGTGACACTATTCCTACAGTTACCTAGGGGATCCTGTTAGGTATCTCTTACAGCGGTCATTGTAATAATTTCAGATTCCTTTTATCTCTTGTGCCCTTCACAGTTTACTATGACATTCCCATGTCCTCAGCATCTCCTTTACCTTAACATGTGTTTTATTTCCTGTCCTTGGACTTCAGCTGTTTCCAGTCTCTCTTCCATGTTCCATGGTTCACAGATGAGGCTTGGGCTGACTTGTCCTACATGCTGATGCTGATCTGGATTTACTTGTGATGACTGACTGACACAAATTGAACAAAACAAGACTCATGCTCTTTGATTTTCTCTCAAGAGGAATACAAGCAGGATGTGTGTCTCGTAAGCCCATTGTTGACTCTCACCAAATCTGTAGAAACTTAATATTTTTGAGGTCTCTGTCCTGCATTCAAATTTAGTTTTAATTTCCTTGGAAGTTTAAGCAGTTATTAGTGACAACACTAATATGTATTTCTGCATAAACTTCCTTTCCACAGGAAGTAAGCTAAAAGCAGAGGAAAGGAATAATGCTTCCTAGAACTGGGATGAACAGTGAAGACTTCAGGAAACTGGGCAGACTAGGACAGTCCTGGTGTATAAAGGCAGAGTTAGGATACGTGTAACTCACTAAGCATCTACACTCCATGAAGTCTAATAAATGCAATCTGCATAGAATCTTGATATGGGTTCTTTTGTCTACTGAAAATAATGTTGTAACTATCCAAAGATTTTAATTAGGATCTGAGTACTTATTCTTGTATTATATTAAAACAAATCTGGGTATCAAAGTCTCAAACTAATCATATTAATCATAGTTTGAGAAGTATTCCTAGACATTAGGAAATAAGACAAGCTGATTTGAAAAAGCATACATACCCAAAGTCTGGTCAACACATTGCATATCTTCCAAACAGTCTTAACACATTGAGTTTAATGAACAACAGTCAGTCTTCTAATTCCCAGCTCCAAATGCTCAGAGTCTAAGTCTGTAACTTGCTCTTGAAGCTTTCTGTCTTCTTTGCTGATCACTTGATCAGTTCCCTCCTCTGTACTTCAAATGCCAATATAGCTGACTTGTTTAAATATTCATTTCTCTGTGTATGCATATGACCCAAACTGACCCAAAGACTACTGAGTGGTGTCAGACACCACAAATTAGAAACAATAAACTCTACTGAGTATGGTATGATTTGAGGGTGAGAGCAAGAGTACTGGATATTTTGGGATTAAACAACTAACTGCATCCTTGTTTTGTCGTGGTCCTTAGGCAATCATTTTTCTGAAGTCCATATTTTTGTATAATGGACATAATAGCAATATGGAGAAATGTGATGACATAATCTCCTGTCTCGTGAGACCCCACCTAGAGTACTGCGTCCAGCTCTGGGGCCCCCAACATAAGAAGGACATGGAGCTGTTGGAGCAAGTCCAGAGGAGGGCCACAAAGATGATCAGAGGGCTGGAGCACCTCTCCTATGAAGAGAGGCTGAGAGAGCTGGGGTTGTTCAGCCGGGAGAGGAGGAGGCTCTGGGGAGACCTCATAGCAGCCTTCCGGTACCTGAAGGGGGCCTACAGGAAAGCTGGAGAGGGACTTTTTACAAGGGCAAGTAGTGACAGGACGAGGGGGAATGGTTTTAAACTGAAAGAGAGTAGATTTAGATTAGTTATTAGGAATAAATTCTTGACTGTGAGGGTGGTGAGACACTGGACCAGGTTGCCCAGAGAAGTTGTGGATGACCCCTCCCTGGCAGTGTTTAAGGCCATGTTGGATGGGGCTCTGAGCAACCTGGTCTAGTGTAAAGGTGTCCCTGTTCGTGGCAAGGGGGTTGGAACTAGATGATCTTTAAGGTCTGTTCCAACTAAAACCACTTTATAGTTCTATAATAGGTTTTTTTTTCCATTTTCTAGTGCTTTTTATAAATCTCCTATATGTTATCCTTCACTACAGAAACTTTAAGATTGAAGCCTTCAGTTGATTCTTTAATCCCAATTATTATTTTTAACCCCAATAGGAAAACTAGAAACTTGCACAACTTTGGAGCAATGTAATTTCAAATAATTTTGGCATTTCAAAAATAGCGACAAAAAATAATGCAATGTGATGAATTTCATATAAATCACATGCACAGAAGGTATCTGTGAATGCTTACTTATTAACAGATAAATCCAAAGACATTGAAGGGAAAATAAATAGCAACAATCTAGCTTGAATTTTTTCCATTCTAGTGCTGATATAGTAAACCTTCCTCTAAGCATTTTAAACATTTATAAAAATTAACAGAAATTGAGGACATTATTTACTTCTTCGGGTAAAGTTGTATTCTTTATTCCCATTTTGTGAAACTAATAACTATAAATTCTCTATTTAACGCCCTGTAAATTCTCTATTTAACTCCTGAAGGAAAATAAAAGCCAGTTCTAGTTGAATAATTAAATGTTTAATGAATGTCAACCTTAAACAAAGTGACTTCTGCACTTTTCCATTGTACCTGCTCAGAGAAAGCAAGAGAAAGAAGGGGACTGAATAATAATTTCTTGTTATGACTTTGTGTTATTTATGGTTTTTGATGAATGTTTATGTAATTTATATGTCTTTAATGCTTATTTCATTTAGTATTTCTGCAGTCCTATTTTAATTTATTAGTTTTAATAAAATCTCACACCAAGGTTTCAAGACTGTAATAGTGCTGCCAGGGTTGCCAATTCCCATTGAAACTCAAAGGCCTGTCCCAAGGTGTGGGACTTATCTGCACAGATGCATTGGCTGATTAGGATTGGGACATTATCTGAGACTTAAATTGCTGGGACAGATTGCTTGCTTGCTTTTAGAACTACCAATCAAATCAGGAACAGCTCAATCACAAACAGACATGATGTTAGCATGAGAAACACAGGGACAATGTGTCCCCCTCCTCCCTTTGTACAAAAGTAAAAGCATGAGGGAGGACAGAAACAGGCCTAATAAAAGTCAGGGGAGATCTCTTCTTGCCTCTTTGCGCTCTTACTGTGTCTTTTCTGATTGATGGATTCAATCTCTGGTGGGTTAGTGGGGTCCAGCACTGTCCTTGTAGCTGTCTTTCCCATATGTCACCTTTTACAAGCACACTTCTGTACTAATAAGTTTCTGTGCCTGTGGGCCTTCCCTGGCTTCAGTAAAGCAGTGCTTATTTAATAATAGATCATGGATTGTAGATTATTTAATAACGGAGAAGTTCCAAAGATGCACGGACATATTTATGGGACCAACAGGGTACTTGTACAGAGAAATGGATTCAGGTGGATAAAAAGCAATAGAAATAGACAGGAACCCTCTAGATCATGGTGGAGTGAATGAAACAATCACTTAAATCCTTGGGGACTCTGAATAACACTTGACAGGGCAAAAGGACTTCTGAATGCTGGAGTTTTTAATCTTTATTTTCTCTATTCATGACCTTGAGTTTTTTGTTTTTGTTTTTGTCTTCGTTGAAGTATAAAGAATTTGTTTTATATTGAGGGGAATAAAAAAAAACAAACAAAAAGCTGTTTTTAGCTACGCATGCTGTTTTCTACCACCAGGAAAAAAACAATCAAAAAATAACTCAAAGTCATCCGTTCCCTAATGCATCAAGGTACTGATGGTAATAGAGATCCTGCAAGAGATATGACATATGACACACTATTCTATTCACAGTTTTGTTTTAACATGTAAACTGAAAACTCTGCAATGGTAATGATTTGCCAAATGATATATCAAATAAACTGCTTCATTCTAAGAGAAAGAATGATAGAGAATGATAAAGCCGTTGGTTCAGGTGATAGGGTAGACTTTCAAATTGCAAATTAACAACTCCTACCTCTAAAGCAAGCAAAAAAACAAACAAATAAGCATAGCCAACAGACAGACACAGACAGGAAATAAGAGGATCTAAAGCAAGAGAGTGTCTTGGACTCTGTGGAAATTTCATATATTTATCTTGCTATACCATAGTTCCAGCCTCCTTTAGGAGTTTCTTCACTGACAAAGCTTTTGTTCAATAAAGATACACTGTCTAAAATATTAACAAAATATGAGCAAACACTAATAGTGAGAGAAAGAATTACCTTCAAAATATTCCATTCCTTACAGAAATCTATCACAAAGTTTTAGCTGGAATCCTGACAGTACCAAAAAACTTACGCCAAAACTTCAGAGCTAGAAAGAAACCAAAATAACAATCAGTGTACCAGAAAAAACAATTGAATGAAATTTTATAAGTTAATATTGTTTAGCCAAGAATTATTGTAATAAGTAAAAATATATAAGACAGAGTGCAATTGAGTATTAAATGACGTTGAGAAGGTAGAAGACAAGCATTTACCTATCTTCTTTTTCTCATTTTCCCCATCTGCAGATCTGCAACTGCAGAATATGTTTAGTGCCCTTGTAGCAGGCCAGAAGGAAAAAAACATGCCTGAGAAAACATCAGAGCCATCAGAATGTGAAATACACATGTGCACCATGAGAAAGTCATGAGTGCTAGTAGAGGGAGACTCCTGTGGGGACAGAGTGGACCCATCTGCCAACCTGACTTACTATCCTGGGTGGTTTGCTGCTTGCAAGGGGCTCGGATCTGGTAAGTCCCCTTTCCAGGGACTATGGTGAAGTTGACCAGTTTGTAGTTCCTGGATTCTTCTTTTTGCCTTCTTGAAGATAACAGTGTCATCTACTTCCTTCCAGACTTCACGAACCTCTCCACAGTCACCATGACCTTTCAAAGACAACCGAGAGTGATCTTGCAAAAACACTGGCCAGCTCCCTCAGCACTCATGGGTGCATCTCATCAGGTTGCCATGGTTTTTTGTATGTCGAATTAATTTATATATTCCCTCCACTTAGAGTAAGTCTTCCTTGCTCCATACTTTCACAAAGGTGTCAGGAATCTGAGATTCCTGATAGCAAATCCTATCAGTAAAGACAGAGGTGAAGAAGCCATTGAGTACCCTGGCTTTTTCCATGTCTGTTGTCATCATCTCCCCTGCCTAATTGACAGGGGGCCCACATGTTCCCTAGTCTTACTTTTGCTACTGATACACATATAGAATCCCTTCTTGGTGGCTTTCACAGTGAGGCTGCCCTCCTCACCACATTCAATGGCAAGTGGGCTTTGGGTTTCCTAACCACTTTCTGATCACCTGCACATTATCTCTAAATTCCTCCTGGTCCACCTGTTCCTGCTTTCACATTTTGAATGCTCTTTTTTGTATCTGAGTTTAATCAGGAACTTATTCATCCATGCTGGCCTCCTGCCACCTTCGTCGGGATGGCCTGGTGAGGCCGCATCTGGAATATTGTGTCCAGTTCTGGGCCCTTCAGTTCAAGAAGGACAGGGAACTGCTAGAGAGAGTCCAGCGCAGAGCCACAAAGATGATTAAGGGAGTGGAACATCTCCCTTATGAGGAGAGGCTGAGGGAGCTGGGTCTCTTTAGCTTGGAGGAGAAGAGATTGAGGGGTGACCTCATTAATGTTTATAAATATGTAAAGGGCAAGTGTCATGAGGTTGGAGCCAGGCTCTTCTAAGTGACATCCCTTGACAGGACAAGGGGCAATGGGTGCAAGCTGGAACACAGGAGGTTCCACTTAAATATGAGGAAAAACTTCTTTACAGTGAGGGTAACTGAACACTGGAACAGGCTGCCCAGAGAGGTTGTGGAGTCTCCTTCTCTGGAGACATTCACAACCCGCCTGGACGCATTCCTGTGTGATATGATCTAGGTAATCCTGCTCCAGCAGGTGGATTGGACTAGATGATCTTTCGAGGTCCCTTCCAATCCCTGACATTCTGTGATTCTGTGATTCTGTGATTCTCTAATTCCTCAGCTTGGAGGAGATGATCCTTGAAAATCAACAGGTTCTCCTGGACCCCTCTTCTTCCCTGAACTGTCTCCCATGGGATTCCTGCAAGCAGACTCCTAAACATTTAAGATTCTGCTCTTTTCAAGTCCAGGATTGTGGTCCTCTTTGCTTTCTTCCACACTCTCAGGACATTTCTGAATCCACAGTTCTATTATAACTATACGGATGCTTAGATAGGTATCAGAATAGCTAGCATAAAATTTAGCTACAGTACAGGAAAAAAATTGAGACTAAACTGACTTTTATTTTTAATTGTTAAGGCAGTCTCTAACTGTTTTTAATGGTTTTATGTGAAGAACAGACTGTTCTATAGATTCTCCCACATACCTCTATGCCTCCCTTGAAATGAGGTTGCACTAAAAGTTATGTATTGGTTTGGATTAATTACCCATAAATTCCTATGTTATTTAGTCACTGTAGAGTTTAGATACCGAAGATTTATGAAGAAAAAGTGATTCAAAGGTTACACAGTTGAAACTACCATAAAAGTGAAATGTGAGACTTCAGAATGTGAAAAACATAAGATAGTTTGCCAGAGCAAATTGGATGACAGAATCCATTTCACCATGTTATATCAGGTTCTTCTCTTGTATTGAGCATCTGCAAAAGATGTCGCAAGAATCTCTAGAATGATCATGTATGTGACAGCTTACCTGTTCCTCAGCTGTTGACTGTGGACGTATGCCCTGGAAAATAGGGCTTGCACACCATCAAAAACCTTTTTTCAGTTATTTCAAATTTTCCATTTAAGTTTCAACAATTGCATTTGTATTTTTGTGCTACATGCTTGGACATTCAAAGGTGATGATACATATTCCTAGGCTTTATATGTTCTATCACAGCAGTTACTATGACAAAACACCACTCCTAACCCAGCATATTTCTGTTACTAATTCCAACAGCTAAGGGTAGTTAGTGGTCAGAAGTTGTTTTCTATGACACTTTTTTAGGTATAATCTTGATAGTTATCTTTCCTATGTCTTGAAAATGGCTGGCTAAAATACTAAGGGAGAAAGAAAAGGTTAGTTTTCCCACTGTAAGTTTTCCACTACAGATCCAGAGGTCTGTGCTACAATTCCTGTGAAAATCTTTATCATATTCAGAAATAATCTGAAAAAGAGATTAAACAGTGATGTGATCAAATTTCTGCTGACAAAATTTACTCATGTTAGTAAAAATTAAATCTGTCTCTGAAGATATGCAGAGTGATTAGGCATAATGGGCAAATAGCATCCAACATCTACAAATGCAAGGTTATGCCAATGGAAAAAGGATAACACAAAGTTTACATACGGATTAATGGTCTCTAAATAAACTTTTACAACAGAAAGAGATGTTGAACTCACTATAGATGGTTCTCTGAAAATACCTCTCAGTGCCAAAATGTAAGCAAAATTTAGGAACCATGTGTGAAGACTGAGTAACATGTTTACCGCCATGTTACATAATTCTACCTTTGATAACCAAAAAGGTGTTTTAACAAGAGATTATTTATACAATGTCAGTAAAGAAATATATTGCTGAGAAATTCTATGTTCCTAGTGTCAGAGGCATCAAATGTGTCTTTAAAAACCTTAGATTCTTCCAAAATACATCTAGAACTCAGGGTTTTGCTAGAACTCCAGAATATTTTCTACTTTTTCATTCATTCTGAGGCTGCTTCTTTCATTCAAGGATTTTATTGTCTTGACTATTCCCAGTGCTTCACCCACTGCAAAAATTTTTTTGAAACAGTACCAGGACAAATGCATATCATCAACCTTTAGCTGTCTCTTTTATACTCAGTGAGTCTGTCTCACAGGGATGTGCAGCCCAGAGGTGATTTGTATGTTTGTATGGGTTCTTTGCTGCAGGGATATATATTGCACAGAAATCCAGGAGGATTTGTCAGCTCTGCAGTAGTTCCACGTGCCCTGTTTAATTTTTTTTCAGGCTTATTCTACCATAGCTTTTCCTTGGCCAAACTCAGGGACTTCATTTTAAGGGTAAGCAGCACATATGAATTTGATAGCAATGGAAAAAAATACTAAATTAATTAAAATTCAAAGGTCAACGTGCAGTTTTGTCCTTAATGAGTCAAATAATTTGCTTTAATCGTTTTTACTTGATTATTCCCTGCTGCTCTGAACTAGCAAATAATACTCCCTCTCTTTTGTGACTAATGGGTAAGGAAAGTGGATAGAGAAAATAAAAGCAACTTTCTGATCACTTCAATGGTTACTTCACTGCATTATGAGGTAAGAGTTTACTGTACACTTACCTGAGAACTGCACTTACAACTTATTCAAGACCTGGACTTGTTGCAGTATGGCACAAATCATCTCTTACAGTCTTATATGTCAAACACAGCAAAACCTAATCAAAGAGAAGGAGTTTGACACCTGAAAAGGAACTGTGAAAGTGGGATAAAAACCCTAACATGCAGTGGGATGAGATTCCTAGTACAGCGCACTTATTGGATAAGCTGATATCTTCCTATGACCAAGAATTGCCCCTCAATGAAAGAGTTCATCATGAATAATTTCTAACCAGAGCACAGAAAGTATTTCAAAAAGGCAAAGGTGGAATTTGGACTTCCTTCCCCATGAAAAAATTATAAGCTGACTCTGAGAACAATTGCTGTCTAAGTCATTCCATAATCTTGAAATGTTTAAAGTACACACTTTTGAAAATCTTCATATGGTGAATGTGGTGGGAAGAAAGGGGCAAAGATCTGGCACAGAAAGATGAGTTGTGCAGGGAACTATGTACATCCTTAAAAGCACCAACATGAAACCCCTTGTGCTGAGAAGCAGCCGCTGATCCATTTCTTGCCACCTGGATTTTTGCCTAGCTGGATGGCTCCTCTCCTCTTATCTGTATTATGTCCTCACAGATTCAGCAGTCCAGAGAGCACTGAGAGCACAGCTAGAGAGGAAATACCCCACAGGTAGGAAAGGAGGAGAGAATTCTAAAGCTCAACACAATAAAGGAAAAGGATTTAGGGGAAAAGAAGCAAGTAAAACACACATGACAGGGAGAAATTCAAAGAAAAAAAAAGTACATACACAGGGACTACAGAGCAGGAAGTAAGATATTCCAAGTTCTTTAACAGGAATGTATATAGAGCTCTTTGTTAAAAATAAATTATTATAAGGCTGAAACCCAGAAGGACAATGCAAAATTTGAGATTATCATGTAATCTGAATTGGTTCTGTTTGTACAAATACAAACACAATCCATACCTTCATCCCTCAATTTTTAAATACAATTTTTGCTTACATGCTTGAGGTTTTATAAGATTTTTTCCTCCCTGTAGCACTTGTGGTGGGGGGGGGGGAGATTTAAAAAGGCAAAATTTGTAGGTCCTCTATACCACGTACACACAATAAGTCTCTCTGTATATTAGGTCCATACTAATTACTGTGCACTGGATCCTCATACTATTTGCTGCTTCTCCTTCTGCAAAACCACATCCCCTCTGTCAGTCTCTTCAGCTTTGCTCTTTATCCTGCAAGAGACGACAGTCAATTTTTTCCTTGTTCTCCTTACCACTTGTATGTCAATCATCAGTCTAGAAGAGATACTCTTCCTTTTCTCTTTCTTTGTTCCTGACACACAAGCTACCCTGACACACACCTGCTGTAAAAACGAATTGCAAAGACAGACCAGTCTAATTTCTGCAGGCTCATGATCCATGTGTGCTCAGTTCCTTTATAACAGGAGGATGTGTGCACACTGGCTATAACAAAGCTGTTTGGGTTTGGAGCATCCCAAGTACAGATGGATTCTGAATAATTAATATTCCAAACTCTGTATCTCAACATCAGTCATTTGAAATTTTTGTAGGCTGAAATCTTGGCTAAGTTCTGGTTGAGTTTTACAGCAAGAGCAGAAAATGGTTATTCAAATAACCCTTTAGCACAATTTCATAAATTCTGTTATCATAGATTCGAAGATACCATGGCCATTGCTTCTAGTTAGTATTTACTTTATTTCTAGAATGTTCTTGTTTCCAAATCTACCTTATTATTATGCTAGGCACCTCACATTATGTCGTATGCTTGAAGAGTGAAAGCCAATATACTGCTGTGAGTGAAAGTGTAAATGCATTTATTTTACTGAAATGTGAATTTCAAGAAATTAGCTTTTATATTTGGAAAGAAGTATCAATGAAATAATTATGCACCTTTTCCATCTATGTCTTGCTGCTGCTTGGCTTCAAAATTATTCAGTACTCCACATTATTATCAGACTCTCAAATCCAGACAGCTTCTATGATAATTTACTGGAACTGAAAAGTAATCCTAAGGATGTGTCTACATTAGTTTTACAGTAGTTCTGATCAGGGGTTTACTTTTCAGCTAAATTCTCTAGTCATCAAATTTACTACGCTTCCATTTGCATCATAGCCTCAGACCACACAAAATGAAGCAGAAGATGCACTCCAGAAAAGCACTCCACCATGGCACTCAGTGAGCACTGAGGAACTGAGCACAGCCAATGAATTCTCAAAATATCCTGTAATGTTATTACTTTTTTTTTTCTGTATTAAAAAGGAGAAGAAATTAGCACACATCTGGAACAGAGTAGGAGAAGCTTGACTCAAAGCTACAAGGAATTAGTGCTGAAAAGGAGTAAAAATCAAGGTTTTTCTGAACTCGGAGTTATTCTTACACTTTGGTTTTTTTCCATACTTATATAGGCAAGCCAAAATACAATCCACTTTGTTTATGTAAGTGAACACAACTGGTAGTGGGATGTACACAATTAGTTTCTTCATAAATATTGCTACAATGCCAGGGAATGATTTCCATTCTTATAATTAAGTTAAATTACAATTCAATTGATTTGAAAACATTTTCTTAAGCCTAAAATGAGCCCATAAAATGGGATACTGCTTGAGAAAATAAATATATACATATTAGAAGACAGGACATATTTCCAAGTAGTAGAACATGGCCTGATAAAAGGTGTCAAAACTCAGTGAAGACTTGTCACTAAAAAGAATTACTCCAAAGAGAAGCAAAAAGAGAGAGGGATCCTGAACCTTTCTCAGAGTCTGGATAATTTCATATTCATAGAATGTAACAGTCACATATCTATACCTTCCAGAGGGACCTTGACAGGCTTCAGAAGTGGGACCGTGTGAACAGCAAGAAGTTCAACAAGGCCAAACGCAAGGTCCTGCACATGGGTCGGGGCAATCCCAAGCACAAATACAGGCTGGGTGGACAATGGATTGAGAGCAGCCCTGAGGAGAAGGACTTGGGGGTGTTGGTTGATGAGAAGCTCAACATGAGCCGGCAATGTGTGTTTGCAGCCCAGAAGGCCAACTGCATCCTGGGCTGCATCAAAAGCAGCGTGGCCAGCAGGTCGAGGGAGGTGATTCTGCCCCTCTACCCTGCTCTCGTGAGAACCCACCTGGAATACTGCATCCAGCTCTGGGGCCCCCAGCATAAGAAGGACATGGAGCTGTTGGAGCGAGTCCAGAGGAGGGCCACGAAGATGATCAGAGGGCTGGAGCACCTCTCCTATGAAGAGAGGCTGAGAGAGTTGGGGTTCTTCAGCCTGGAGAAGAGAAGGCTCTGGGGAGACCTTATAGCAGCCTTCCAGTACCTGAAGGGGGCCTACAGGAAAACTGGAGAGAGACTTTTTACAAGGGCATTTAGTGACAGGATGAGGGGGAATGGTTTTAAACTGAAAGAGGGTAGATTTAGATTAGATATTAGGAATAAATTCTTGACTGTGAGGGTGGTGAGACACTGGACCAGGTTGCCCAGAGAAGTTGTGGCTGCCCCCTCCCTGGGAATGTTTAAGACCAGGTTGAATGGGGCTTTGAACAATGTGGTCTAGTGTAAAGGTGTCCCTGCCTGTGGCAGGGGGGTTGGAACTAGATGATCTTTAAGGTCCCTTCCAACCTAAACCATTCTATGATTCTATGATAGGTTCTAAGAGGATGACATGGTGTAACATTAGCAGTTCTATGGCAAACATCTGTACTACTTTGCTGTTACTTTTAATTTTCACATTTGGTCATCAAGAACTGCATGGCTAGTGATTGTTTTCTTAGATATTTGCATACCAACAGCTGGGGAGAAAACAGCATCGTCCTGATCAATCTCCAAAAGCCCAGTTTCCCAAGGAATTAAAAAATATCCAGGCTCTTAATTCTACACTAGGAAAAATTACCACAGATTATGAAATATCTTATTGATAGAAAAGTTCAGTAATTCTCTTTGGAAAAGCAAAAATTATTTGTACTACTCTTCTTTCAGAAAGCTTTGGGAACTGGTATTGTTCCTCTGTCTCACAGTGGAGTCAGAAAAGCCTGGAAGTGGGAGAAGGTCTATCAGTAACAGTAATGCTCTAAATTACGTACAAGGGTACTAAAATGGGCTTTTTAGCCCATCTTCTGAAAAGAGAGCGAGGAAATAATTTTGAAGCTTAGTCACAAGTCAGTCTTTCAGACTGTCTGCAAGGGCTTGAAAGTGCAGAAATGTTGCTTTCAGACAGAATTCATTGGTACAAAGACCTCTTTTACAGTTTTCTAGGTAGGTAAATTAGCAACATGAGATCAGGTTTCCTAAACAAAATGTCTAGATTCTCTTGAAATATTCAGGCAAACCAACATTCCTGTAAAATACTACTGTTTTGCCAGACTAACATATTTCCAGAGAACAAAAATTTTCTCTTCATTAGCTTTCTATCAGGTATCTTACCTCTCTTATTGTCTTCCAAGTGTCTTATTAGTCCAAATAAATTTCACTTAAGCTGGAATTCAGCTGCCTGCATTCCAGCTGCTGCTCTGACAACTGTCCAACCTCCATATGTGCTGGCATTGCCTAATCCTGAAGGTGCTAAAATCCCTTTGCACTTTGCTGTTTATCTTGCAAACTTCTTGATTAGATAAAAAAGCATGGTTCCAAGAACACGTAGATATGGGAAATAGGCATCTATCCTAAGATCCAGTGTATTTCTGGCTTTGGTGAAACCACCTACCTTTACAAGATGAAGTAAAAGTTTGTAAAAGTCAAATACGTGACTCAACCACTTCCCTGGGCAGCCTGTTCCAATGTTTGATAACCCTTTCAGTGAAGAAATTTTTCCTGATATCCAATCTAAACTTCCCCTGGCACAACTTGAGGCCCTTTCCTCTCGTCTTATCGCTTGTTGCCTGGGAGTAGAGACTAACACCTGCCTTGCTACATCCTCCTTTCAGGTGCTTATAGATAGCAATAAGGTCTGCCCTGAGCCTCCTTTTCTCTAGACTAAACAACCCCAGTTCCCTCAGCCACTCCTCATAAGACTTGTTCTCCAGACCCTTTGCCACCTTCATTGCCCTTCTTTGGTCTTACTACAGCACCTCAATGTTTTTCTTGTAGTGAGGGGCCCAAAACTGAACACAGTATTCAAGATGCGGCCGCACCAATGCCGAGTACAGGGGAATGATCACTTCCCTTGTCCTGTTGGCCACACTATTTCTGATACAAGCTAGGATGCTGTTGGCCTTCTTGGCCACCTGGGCACACTGCTGGCTCATGTTCAGCCAGCCATCGATCAACACCTCCAGGTCCTTTTCCACCAGGCAGCTTTCCAGCCACTCTTCCCCAATCTGTAGCAATGCATGGGGTTGTTGTGTCATATATGAAGAAAATAAACAGTCCTACCAAACAACAACAGAAATAAGGCAAAGTCAACTTTAGCATCATGCAAGAAAAACAACTAAAGCAGAATTCCTTTGTCTGTATTGTCATTAGCTTTCTGTTTTGATAGTTACAAACTCCCATTTAGGAATTTAGTATATTCATCAAGGTGCAGTAAGAGGAACATGGTACAGAGGGTGCCACTGTCATCACAGAATAGACAGAATGCCTTTGATTTAGCAGTAGTTCAATAACTGAAACCAAACCCATATATTTTTTAATAACTGTATCCCCAGAAGCCCCTCTGAAAAGACACTAAAGAGACAGAGATATATATTCCTATATAACAGTATATTTCATATCTCAAGTTGAACTGAAATCCTGTTTTGTGCATGAACCAAAGAAATGAGAAGGGTAACAAAAGTGAAGACAGAAAAGATCTCACATCAAAGAATTCCTCATGGTTCATTAACCACTAAAAAAATTATAGATGTGCTTTCTGTCCTGATAATGAGCCTACTGCAAATATGAAAGTAATATGTGAGCAAGAGAATAGTTTTTCAGCAAAGAAACAAAGAGAACTCTTTGAAAAGCCACACCTCACCTTGTTTACAAGTTCAAATTTGAACATTTTTTGCTGGAAGCTTTTCCTACTGAAAGACAGACAGTTTCATTTTTCTTTTCTTTTTCCCCCCAAAGTTTTGGATCTTTAGCTTAAATACACAAATACACACAAGAAGACAAAATAATCACACCCAGCAAAATGTGTTGTTATTACAATAGTTTGTCTTCTGTGGTCCTCTTCTTCCAGTATCTCTAATTTCTTGTGTTTACCTACTGTATAAGCCCTTAGACATCTTTAGATTTCCATAACTGTACATAGCATTTACTTTCCCTAAATTATGTGTTAAAAAAGTCAGTCACCACATGTTTTGTTTAGAGTAATTAAAAAAAAAAAAAGAAAAAAAAAAGTAGTTTTTAAAAAAATTCATTGCAACCTCAGAAAATTCTCCAGACAGATGAGGTAAGTCATCTGCTGGACATACAACTCTTCATTGATTATGAACTGACAACAGGCTTACTAGCTTACTGATATAAGTACAAGTAGATTATATTTAAGACTAGCTTTCAGCCAGCATTCACTTATATGAAGACCTCTTTTTCAATTTGCTATGTAGGTAAATGAGCAGGAAAGCCTACCACTGTGTGAGAAATACTCTACCCTGTAAAGAAAAAAGAGATGAGCATAGTCCTAGGAAACCAAGCAGAAGCATTTGCAAATCAGTTCTGCCTACCATTTTCAGCAATAGTAAATACAAATATACTGAAAAAATAGAGCAACCTGGTGTTCTTGGAAGAGAAGTTATTCTTTAGGCAATCATCATACCAACTCTGGAAAATACGATGACATTGAAGAGATCTAGATGACAAAAAAGAGAAAGAAAAGGGAAAAAAATCAGCCAGAATGTGTGTAGCTTTGAAATCTACATAACTTCATAAAAGTTCTCTTATTAGTCACAGAATATTGTAAAAGGCCAGTGAGATTTACTGATACAGGAGCTTGCACAGATGTCCAATATAGCAGAAATCCATTTATTTTCTAGGATTTCTGTGAAGATGTATTGTAATTACCGTGGTGCTATCTACTCTTATTAGGTCTTTAGTGTAGTTGCATTACTTTGCAGTCAGCTGTTCTGAGAACTGCTGATTGACGCAACAGAACAGACAGCTATGTTTACCCTGTTTATCTAACTAGGTATTTTAGAATTTCTGTCTTCCCTCTGCCTTGCTGCTCTCAAACACCTCAGGTTACATCTCCTGTTGACAAGACCAGTAGATACAATTCCTAGCACAAGGAATAAATTTAGGATGCTACGCATGAAAGTTCAGATTTTTTCTTTTTTTTTGGCTTTACTTCTGCAGTGTGTTTGTGTTTGCATTTACCACTGAAAGGAATCAGTAGGCAAAGTTAATCACTTTCACATACTTCCACTATACAGATCAAAATCACAAGTTCCTTAATACTCTAGCAAATCATCCTGCTTTTTATTAGTGTTGGAGAATTTATGTTTTTGCTATTTCCTCAATAGCACTGTCAGCAAAATAGAACAGTTGAAATTGAAGACTGAATACTCTGTCCTAGAGAGCTTGTGCAAGTATCTTCAGATACAAGAAAACTTGTGCATATGCTACTGCTTCATTTTCTTTTTGTCTTTTTCTTTTCTTTCATCTTTTCTTTTTCTTTTCTTTCATCTTTTTTTTCTTTTTTTTTTTTTCGTTAAGCACCTGATTGTAAAAGACAAATTTGTGACTTACTGTCTTGGGATTCCCCTGAGCAGATGTTTGGCCTTTGTTAGAAGGCATCCATGTGGACTGAAGTATTTTCATTTAAAAACTGTAACATTTTTATCTTCAAAAATAGTTCTCCACAGTTGGTCAGGCTAATTAAAATACTCACTCAGGGTCCAAAGAAGGAATTGGAAATACATTCATCCAAGAAGCATCGAAATTATTGTTGTAATATTTCTGTTGTAACATTTTAATACTCACATTACCCATGTAGAGGAACAGGTTATGCAATTGGGTATTCTCTGAATTTGGCTAATGGATATAAAACTTAATGTTCTGTACTGGAAAAACATATATACATATTTATAATCATGATATGGAATTACAAACTTTGCTTCATTTCTCAAGACACTATGAGACATCAAGCATCACGAGTTCATAAACAGTTGTAGTTCCTCAGTGGAAAAAATAAATGAGGAAAGAAACAAAGTAACACCTTATTAAGCAGCATAAGCTTTCTGAGTGCATGATGATCAAGGGCCCCATTCCTTGGACTCGTTAATGACTTGTGCAAATATTTTGGTTCATTACAGTTTCTGTGGGTTTAAAAAGCAGCACATGTTTAAGTACCTTTTTGAATGAATCCCTGATGAAGCCATCTGGTTGCAGAATACACAAAGAATTGGTAGTAGTTTATATTTCCTTAATACAACAGAAATAATATCATAAATATGCTTTGATAAAATGAATATTATATGAGGTTTGATGTTATTGCTTTGTCTTAGGTTGCTGTTTTTATTTCAGTACCTAATTTTACCTATTGAGAAATCCTGTGATGTTTAGAATGACAACTGACACACGCATCCAGAGAATGTTTCATCCTGCCTCTCCTAGAACTTAGTTCTCATTTTAGGATTTAATACAGTATCGTAAGGGATGGGGAAGGGCTGTTTATGTTCATTGACTCTGAAGATAATTGGAGTTCTATTCTATTATATTTTATTCTGTTCTCTGCTGTTCTGTTCTGTTCTATTCTGTTCTACCTAACTGTTTTAATTTAGACCAGCCTCAAGAGAAATCTGTTTGGTCCAATATATCAGCCTGATCTGAAAATCGTCCATACAATATAAAGCCAATTTGTCTTTAACTCATTAAACAGGTACAGACTGTGCCTCCTGCAATCTTTCACCTTTCTGCTCTCAGGAAAAATAACAGAATACAGAAAAAAGTTTATTATAATAAAATGAAAATAAAAATTGAGCTGTCTATTTGAAAGTTTGAATAATATTTATTTCTCTAGTCAACATAGATGTCCCAGCTGTCACTTTTCATCTGTTGACTTGTGAAATGGGCATTATTTTATCCTATACAAAGTGAGTATATAATGTTCCACAAAAGAAAGTGACATTTAACCAAATTCTACACTGCTGTACTATAAGAAATTCAGCACAACTTTCCACAGACTTCAGAGTTTAAATTATTGAATTTTTGTTGTTGTTCATGAATCATGAGAGTAAAGTTTTTAAAGACCATTTTGCAAGCTCTTTTTTCCTAACCACAATTTGATTATCATTTAAGGTTTGTTTGTTAATTACCCTGTTATGTTGAATGAAGACAAGGTGGTTCATCATATTAATTTTCCTTGGTTGGCAAATTTGTAAATTACTTATAACAGCCCATGCATTGGTATGAATTAGCCAATGGGACTAAGTCAACAATAAAAGAAGCTTTTTGCTTACAAAAACATAACAAAGTATAGGAAATTATATTGAAAAATCTAAACTGTTATGAATTCATTAACTTGATAAGAACTGTTCATTTATTAAATCACAGGAGTCTAAAATTAAGAGGATTTTCAGTGCTTTGACACTGAAATGTTTTTATCTATGCAGGCTCTTGAGTAAGTGTTTTCTTCTTCATGAAATTTAGTTTATGGGGTGGAAACAAAAACCCAAACAACCCTACCATCTCCTCAACAGCTATTCAAAAGCTGTCTGGACATTGTCTTTGGGCAGCCTGCTATGAGTGACACTGATAGAGCAGGGGGATTGGACCAGATGACCTCTACAGGTCCCTTCCAACCTCAACCATTCTGTGATTCTGTGAACCTTTCTGGTCATGTATGCACATGTATACATACAGACACAAAAAGAATATTAAAAAAGTCACATAATTAAAAAAAAAATAATAGATAAGATTAATAAATGAAAAATCAGAGAATTAAGTTGGAGAAGATGGTGAAATGGTGGAAGCTCAGAATATCTGTATGATCAAAGTTAAAATATTATTAGATCAGAAAGAAATAAAGCTAACAAGCTTACTCTGAAGAACAGCTTTGCACACAAATACTTAGCAATGTCAGGTTAATGCTTCAATAGAAAACAAAGATAAAATTTATGGGCAGTACTCTGCCCGTAAATACACTTTTAAAACTCATTGGGCAGTACTCTGCCCATAAATACACTTTTAAAACTCAGAAAGACTCTCCTGTGTTATGTGTAAAGGTTTAATCACAAATGCACACTATACATTCTGGCCTCTTGGGCTCTACATAATAGCACTGGAGTTTGGGTTTTTCTTTGGACTCCTGAATTTCTTTGGTAGCAAATGAAGGAATAGGACATTCTATAGTTCATTATTTTCTATAGATTCCCAAGAAAAATGTAGCAAACATTAGAAGCTGCAGTCTGCCATGATCTTTACTGAGGCTATGTACAAATGACATTAAGTCTTCATGGAGGTATTTAACTAGTGAGAAAAAGGAGAGGATAACTGTAAAAGATTAACCTCAATCCATCTTCGGCCAACATTTGCATGAGGAAATGGGGAAGTATTGAAAATGGAAGTGGAAGATGTAAGTCCATCACTACTAAAAAATTTTCGTATTTTGTAACTTCTCTCTTCCAAAAGGCCGTTTATACAAAAAAAGTTACATTAACAGCTGATGTAGTTTCCTGGCTCTTTTATGCTTTCTAATAGTTTCTCCGTAGACAGAAATTTTATCATTTTAGATTGTTAAGAAACAATTTGGACAGGCTGTATTGGAAAGAAGTAAAATGCACTGGGTATTTTAATGCTGTCTCTCAATACGACAAGGAGAAGCATAATAGGAAAAATAATAAACAAAGCAGGTGCTTGGGGTTTTTTGTATCTTCTGTTAGAGTCATGTCTAAAGATCATAATTTTGGGAAAAAATAGTCTGTGGAGCTATCAGAATAGTTTTGGAATATACAATTCAGTACACTAGATTCAACACAGGATAATCTACTATAGAAAAATTACCATACACATGTTCATAAACCCCTCATTTCTGTTTGTTCACCATCAAGTGTGATGTTAATGCTTTGCACTTCTTCAGTACCTTTATCTTTGCATCTCAAAGCACTTTATGAACAAGAATGAAAGTTCTCATTACCATAACTTGGTGCTGAAAATCATCTTCCATCAGTCCTGCACATCTGTTAAATATGATCCCTTTCAATCTGGCAAAGCAGGAATGCTTTTAAAGATAGTACAAATGTACAAGAAAAAAATATAAGTAGTTTCAAATTAATTTCTCTTTCATGGTACCATCTGTACCTGCTCAGAGAAAGTACATCCCACAGTTTGTTGTTTTCCAAAACAGATTTTTTGTAAATAGTGCGTCTAGTAGTATGTTAATTATTGTTTTAATTTTGTTTAGTGCTGGGATGATGACAGTGAATAATTTGAAAAGATTTAGATGGTGTTTTTCTCAGGAAAGTGGAGTGCTTACTTCAGAGCTTTAAAGAAGACACCTCTTTTTGCTTTTGGTTCATATAGACTTTAGATTCCTCCTGATTTCAACAGTGTGATACAATTCTTCTATCAGGGAGAAGACAAATATATACACACACACACATAGAGGTAAACATATGAAAAGAAAATTGTTACAGAATCTTTTACAGACACTCATTTTCAGTAGAGGTCTCACCAGGGATGAAGTATATAAAGAATTAATAGTTCCAGATCTGATGAGATTTGGACCTATGCCTTCCATATTTCAACAAAATGACATAACCAACATTTTCTATAAAATTATCCTTAGGGTTTGGTCTTTGCCTATTTTATTGAGACACTTCTTCTCTACTTAAACATCCACTTGAGCAGTGACAAGGGATTTCGCATATGCAAAGTGCTCTGATGGCTAATGTATTGGGCTGAATGTTAGAGGAAGTAAAAAGCACTGTAGTCATCCCTGTAGGAAAAAAAAATCATTATTTCTATTATACTTGTCTCAGAAAATATTTTGGCTCAGGTTTAGAAAGTATAGGCCAAAGTTTGTATTCACTGAAAATGATACAAATATGTTGAGCTCAGTTGAGCTATTGCACTTGGTTGAAAATGTCTAAGTTATAAGAATTAAGATTAGGATCTTTAAAACACCAAACGAATCAAACTTTCAGTGTAAAATGAATGGATGTAGGATAACAAATTCTTATATAGGTTTTCATGTAATAATTGTTTTGTGCATTTGTTGATGGTACCTTCTTTTCTTGCATATTTAATTATCTTATTTAGAATAAGAGATGTGAGCACACCTGTCTGACTTCTGACCTATTAATACGCTTTTTCAAGATGATATTATTTGAAAACATAGTTAACATAGTTAACTGTCTATCAGTAAATACAACTATTATTTTGATGATTCCTGCTTAACAATGAAATATTTCATGTTGAAAAGTCAGTTCTGAACACAATGCTAAGTTGATAATAGACGGGTGATACTAGGTGTCTGAGAAGTATTTCATTAATATCATCCAAACACCCAAATCAGTATGTAATGCAATGTACAACTCAAAATACCCGATATTACCCAAGTTGTAAAAATGAGCAGCGGCAGCTTTGAGTTACATTGGCTGCAAACAGTTAATTAACAAAGATTCATCAAGCAAATTAGATAGTTGCTTTAATAATTAATAAGTTCTCTTACACTCTCTGTAATGCATTTGATTTCATTAAACGTCCTTATATAAATTGTAACTTGGAAACTACTGCATCTTATTAGATCTCCTGCTAAAACCATTATTTCCTCCTTTTCCCTCTGCCTTTTTGTTTCTTATTTATTTTATGTCACATTTTAAGCAAATATTTTTCATTCAACCTCTGAAACAGAGTTGGGACATTTGTATTGGTTTTCCATTTGGAGACAATGAAGACTTGAATAAGACAATTTATACTTAGGAGATATTGAACTAAATGCCTAGTTACAGAAATTAAATGTGAGTTCATTCAACATTATCCCATACCAATTATGTAAAGCTAGCTTCACAGAATCACAGAATCACAGAATGGTTGAAGTTGGAAGGGACCTCAAGTGATCATCTAGTTCAACTCCCCTGCTCAAGAATGTTCAGCTGAACAGGCTGCCTAGAACCACGTCCAGACAGCTTTTTAATATCTCCAAGAATGGAAACTCCACAACATCCCTGGGCAACCTGTGCCAGTGCTCAGTCACCCTCACAGTAAAAATGTGTTTCCTGATGTTCAAGCGAAACCTCCTGTGTTTCAGTTTGTGCCCATTGCCTCTGGTCCTGTCACTGGGCACCACTGAAAAGATCTTGGCTCCATCCTCTTTGCACACTCCCTTCAGGTATTCATATACATCGATGAGATCCCCCCTGAGACTTCTCTTCTCTAGGCTGAACAGTCCCAGCTCTTTCAGCATCTCCTCACAGGAGAGATTCTTCACTCCCTTAATCCTCTTCATGCACCTTGGATGAACTCTCTCCAGTATGTCCATCTGTCTCTCTTGTAGTGGGGATCCCAGAAATGGACACAGTACTCCAGGTGTGGCCTCACCAGAGCTCAGTAGAGTAAAAGGATCACCTTCCTCAACCTGCTGGCAATACTTTGCCTAATGTGGCCAAGGATACCATTTGTCTTCTTTGCCGCAAGGGTACATTGCTGACTCATGTTCAACTTGGTGTCCACCAGAATCCATAGGTCTTTCTCTGCAAAGCTGCTTTCCAGTTGGATGGCCCCCAGCTTGTACTGGTTCATGGCACTGTTCCTCCCCAGGTCCAGAACTTTGCACTTTTCCTTGTTGAATTTCATGAGGTTCCTGTCATCCCATTTCTCCAGCTTGTCGATGTCCCTCTGGATGGCAGTATGACCCTCTGGTATATCAGCCACTCCTCCCAGTTTTATGTCACCAGCAAACTTGCTGAGGGTACATCGTTCAGGTCACTGATGAAGATATTGAATGGGATTTGAGCTGATATTGACCCCCACCACCAGTTAGTGGCTTCCCTCTAGACTTAGAACCACTGATCACCACCCTCTGGGCCTGGCCATTCAGACAGTTTTCATCCCACTTCACTATTTGCTAATGCAGCCCACACATCAACATCTCTATAAGGATCTTATGGCGGACTGTTGTAAGCTTTTGAAATTGTGCATATATAATAAATTAAATGAGCCACATCTTATCTGTGTGTAAATGACCAGAAAAATGAACAACAACCTTTTCTTGAAAGAAAGGCTCTTCTGGGCATGGAGCTTAAAAAATTTAAACACCTGCTTGTGACATTGGCTAGGTTTTCAATTCTTTTGAAATAGTATGAAAATTTTCCAGACAGCTGAAATGGGAACTACATCAAGACACAGAAGAAGAGAAGAGCGAGCCTGTCCTGGTTTGGCCCAAACCAGGCCAATTAGTCTTAGAGAAACCAAGGTCACTGCTAAATTCCTCACTGCTTATGAGTGAAGAGCCGAAGGGGGGTCGCACCTGCAGGGAAGAACAGACAGGGCAGGTGACCCAAGATTGACCAACAAGGTATTCCATCCCATACACATCATTCTCACTTTCCTATTTATCACTAACCCACTGCCTCCTGGAGGTGGGGCCCAGGAGGGAGGGGCCCTCCTGTCTCCCACTGATTGGTACCAGCTTTGCCAATTCTCCAGTTAAAAGCCTGCAGGTGTGATGGCAGGGGGAGCTACTGCATTTTCCCCTCTGCCTGTGCTGGGGGAGCAACTTTGCCTGAGGAGGATTTCCAAGCTCTCAATCTTGGTTCTGTATATATTTGATTATTTCTATTATTCTTATTATACTCTTTTTCATTACTATAGTTTATTAAAACTGTTTTAACTTTCCAACCCATAAGTCTCTCTCCCTTTTCCCTTTCCCTTGGGCGGGGTGGAGAGGGTTAACAGAGAGCGTCTGCCACCAGATTAATAGCTGGCCCAGCTTTAAACCATGACAGATTTATTGGCACCCAACGTGGGGCTCGAGAGAAGCTCCAACAGGTTGCTCTAATAAGTTGAATCCTGGCTCTGGTGGGAGGAGACCTGGAGAGCTCAGCTGAGAGAGTATCAGATTTCTTCCTTTGAGATTTACGAGGGGTTGGAAATTAAAACAGATAGTGAAGATGGTGATGTCATTTTTGGATGCTGTGTTATCTCGTCTTTTTATAGAGTTTCTTTCACAGTTGAGTATTGCAATGATGCCTTACCTGCTGTGGGCACTGTGTTATTGCTTGCTTCTTAAGAATGTTTACATGGAGTTTAGCAGTGGGCGCTGGTGGAAATGTATTGTTTTGGTATGGGGTTTGATACTGATTTATGCTGTGATAAACTAGGCAGTTACTATTCCGATCTCTTATCTCTATGACACAATGATGGGCAGCTTTAATCGCGAATCAATAGCAGCGACTTCATCTGCACGCTCCAGGCATCCTTTAGGTGATTCTGTTAATGATTACACTTCCAGTTTTACTTCGGGAAATAGTACCTTCTCCTTTTCTGCCAAGCTGATTCCACTAGATTTCGCAAAATTAGGATGGTGCTGTCTAGGTGGCATGTTTTTATTTTCGGTTGTCCTGAATGTGTTTCTGATGTGGGATAAGATTAAATATCGGTGCAGGGACAGTTGTAGGTGTTATGCAGCTACCTCAGATCCTACAGCGTGTGCTGCTGCTACAGCCACTAAATCCACTGAAACCTTAGCAGCCTGCACCACAGCTGCTACACCCCCCAAGATGGCCACTGCAGCTACTCAGACTCTAACGAGTCTCAGCACTCCCATGACAGCCACTGCATCTACTCAGACCCCATCATCTATCGAATCTGTACCAATTGCTCCTGTAACCAGGAAGAAATACCAAAAGAAATCAGCTTGTGAAGAGAAGGATGATGACTCAGAGCCTTCTAAGGCAGAGCCATCATATGACCCAGGTGAGGGCCCTTCTCAGGCAGAGTTAGGGCCTGACACAGATGAGGGTTTCCTTGATCATCCTTTTAAAGCAGACCCATCACAGAAGAAAGGTCCTTCTAAAGCAGAACTATCACAAGAGGAGGACTCGGATGTAGAGATAACCTACCACTACTTATCCCTGAAGGACCTGAGAAATATAAGGAAAGACTTCAGCAGTTATGACGGTGAGCCTATTATTAACTGGTTGCTCCGATGCTGGGATAATGGGGCAGATAGCATGCAATTAGATGGCAGAGAAGCCAGACAGTTGGGATCCCTGTCCAGAGATGGTGGTATTGATAAGGCGCTCGCAAGAAAGTCAGACACTATCAGTCTCTGGAGGCGACTCTTGTCAGCTGTAAAGAGCAGGTATCCCTATAAAGATGATGTTATGAGCCACCTAAGCAAATGGACCACTATAGAAAAAGGTATTAACTACCTTAGAGAACTAGCTGTGCAAGAGATTATTTATAGACACCCACGGGAAGTTGTAGATCCTGTAGATCCTGATGAAGTGGAATGCAACTGATCCATGTTCTGGAAGGTTGTGAAGAATGCTCCACCGACATATACCCATACATTGTCAATATTAGTATGGGGAGAAGATGCTATGGCACGTTCTACTGTGGGTAAAATGGCTAACTGTATGCGACAGTATGAAGATAGTATTTCTTCCCCACTGCAGGCACGCATCTCGGCTGTGGAAAAACTGACTAAGGAGAACAAGGACTCATTTAAACAACTGTCAGACAAACTGTCCATGATCGAGAATAAACTTGACTCTCTACCTACATAGGCGCGCGTTGCAGCTGTTAAGAGAAAACGCTCTCCTACAGGTCTAGCTCAAAGCAAATGGAACACATCATGAGGTATCCTGTGGTTTGCCCTGCGTGGTTATGGGGAGGACATGAGCAGATGGCATGGACAACCTACCAGTACCCTACAGGCACGAGTACGTGAGTTGCAAGCTAAAAGAAATACCAGAGAGAACTTTTCTAGAAGGATGGCTGCTCCAGTTACCAGTGAGCAGGACCCCAGTCAGGGTAAGATGGGCCTCAAATCCCTTTTTCCCAAGTGTGAATAGGAGAAATGAAGGTCCAGTCCCTGTGAGCAGCACGAATCCATTTCTTAATTAGGGGGGCCCTGCCTCCAGCCAGGTGGAGGAGAGGGACAACTGAGTTTATTGGACTGTGTGGATTCGATGGCCTGGCACATCAGAACCACAAAGGTATTGAGCCTTGGTAGACGCTGGTGCACAGTGCACCCTAATGCCATCGGATCATAAAGGGGCAGAACCTATCAGTATTTCAGGAGTAACAGGAGGATCTCAAGTGTTATCTGTATTGGAGGCCGAAGTGAGCCTAACTAAAAATGAATGGAAAAAGCACCCCATTGTGACTGGCCCAGATGCTCCGTGCATCCTTGGCATAGACTACCTCAAGAGAGGGTATTTTAAGGACCCAAAAGGGTATAGATGGGCCTTTGGTATAGCAGCTGTAGAGACTGAGGACATTAAACAGCTGTTTACCTTGCCTGGCCTCTCAGAAGATCCTTCTGTTGTGGGGTTGCTGAAGGTTGAAGAACAACAGGTGCCAATTGCTACTACCACGGTGCACCGACGACAATATTGCACCAATCGAGACTCCCTGATTCCCATTCATAAACTGATTAGACAATTAGAAAATCAAGGAGCGATTGGCAAGACTCGCTCACCCTTTAATAGTCCTATATGGCCAGTGTGAAAGTCTGATGGAGAACGGAGATTAACTGTGGACTATCGTGGCCTAAATGAAGTTACGCCACCGCTGAGTGCTGCTGTGCCAGACATGCTAGAACTTCAATATGAACTGGTGTCAAAGGCAGCCAAGTGGTATGCCACCATAGACATTGCTAATGCATTTTTCTCTATTCCTTTGGCACCAAAGTGCAGGCCACAGTTTGCTTTTACCTGGAGAGGTATCCAGTATACCTGGAATCGACTGCCCCAGGGGTGGAAACACAGTCCTACTATTTTCCATGGACTGATCCAGACTGTACTAGAAAAGGGTGGAGCTCCAGAACATTTGCAATAAACTGACATCATTGTGTGGGGTGATACAGGAGCAGAAGTTTTTGACAAAGGGGAGAAAATAATCCAAATTCTTCTGAAAGCTGGTTTTGCCATAAAAAGAGGCAAGGTCAAGGGGCTTGCCCTGGAGATCCAGTTTTTAGGGATTAAATGGCAAGATGGGCGTCGCCAGATCCCGATAGAGGTGATCAACAAAATAACAGCCATGTCCCCACCAACTAACAAAAAGGAAACACAAGCCTTCTTAGGCGTTGTGGGTTTCTGGAGAATGCATATTCCAGATTACAGCCAGATTGTACGCCCTCTTTATCAAGTGACCAGAAAGAAGAATGATTTTCAGTGGGGCCCTGAACAACGACAGGCTTTTGAACAGATTAAACAAGAGACTGTGCATGCAGTAGCCCTTGGACCAGTCCGTACGGGACAAGATGTTAAAAATGTGCTCTACACTGCAGCTGGGGACAATGGTCCTACCTGGAGCCTTTGGCAGAAAGTACCAGGGGAGACTCGAGGTCGACCCCTAGGATTTTGGAGTCGAGGATACAAGGGCTCTGAGGCCAATTACACTCCAACTGAAAAAGAGATACTGGCAGCATATGAAGGAGTTAGAGCTGCTTCAGAGGTAATTGGTACTGAAGCACAACTTTTCCTAGCACCTCGATTACCAGTACTAGGCTGGATGTTCAAGGGTAAGGTTCCCACTACCCATCATGCAACTGATGCTACATGGAGTAAATGGATTGCATTAATTACACAGAGGGCTCGAATAGGAACCCTAAACACCCAGGAATCTTAGAAGTGATCATGGACTGGCCAGAAGGCTAAGACTTTGGAACGCGACCACCGGATGGTTGGAAACATACTCTGTGCCCCATGCCACTGCCCAGAACACTATCCTGGGCCTCGAAAAGCAAATCTTGTGGCGACATGGCACACCAGAGAGAATTGAGTCGGACAATGGGACTCATTTCAAAAACAGTCTCATAGACAACTGGGCCAAAGAGCATGGCATTGAATGGGTATATCACATCCCCTATCATGTACCAGCCTCTGGGAAAATTGAACGGTATAATGGGCTGTTAAAAACTACCCTGAAAGCAATGGGGGGTGGAACCTTTAAAAACTGGGATAAGCATCTGGCACAAGCTACCTGGTTAGTTAACACCAGGGGAATCTATCAATCGAGCTGGCCCTGCTCAGTCAGACCTTCTACATACAGTAGAAGGAGATAAAGTCCCTGTGGTGCATGAAAGGAATCTGTTGGGAAAAACTGTCTGGGTTCTTCCTGCAACGGGCAAAGGTAAACCCATTCGTGGGATTGCTTTTGCTCAGGGACCTGGATGTACTTGGTGGGTGATGTTGCAAGATGGTGAAGTCCGATGTGTCCCTGAAGGTGATCTGATTCTGGGTGAGACTACTTAATTCTGAACTGTATGTTGTTGCTGCATAAGTGTCTTTCAGGTTAAGACAGTGGTGATGAGACCGGAGCTAGCTGCAAGTGGTGTCCAGTAACCTCCTCGAGACTGACATTTTGAACCTGCAACCCGTGGGCATGAACCATGACAAAACTCATACCATGTCTCCTGCCCTGAGAGACTGCTAGCCAGATGGAAACCCACAATCCTGAACTAAATGAACTTGATGAACTTTTTGCATAAAGATGAATCATAAACTAGTGATATGTGTATATATATTTGAAAATGAAAAGGTAGTGGTGATCTGAGTATGACGTGAATGGTATGGAATAAGGGGTGGAATGTCCTGGTTTGGCCCAAACCAGGCCAATTAGTCTTAGAGAAACCAAGGTCACTGCTAAATTCCTCACTGCTTATGAGTGAAGAGCCGAAGGGGGGTTGCACCTGCAGGGAGGAGCAGACAGGGCAGGTGACCCAAGATTGACCAACGAGGTATTCCATCCCATACACATCATTCTCACTTTCCTATTTATCACTAACCCACTGCCTCCTGGAGGTGGGGCCCAGGAGGGAGGGGCCCTCCTGTTTCCCACTGATTGGTACCAGCTTTCACAGAATCACAGAATCACAGAATCACAGAATGTCAGGGATTGGAAGGGACCTCGAAAGATCATCTAGTCCAATCCCCCTGCCGGGGCAGGATTGCCTAGACCATATCACACAGGAACGCGTCCAGGCGGGTTTTGAATGTCTCCAGAGAAGGAGACTCCACAACCTCTCTGGGCAGCCTGTTCCAGTGTTCAGTCACCCTTACAGTAAAGAAGTTTTTCCTCAAATTTAAGTGGAACCTCCTGTGTTCCAGCTTGCACCCATTGCCCCTTGTCCTGTCAAGGGATGTCACTGAGAAGAGCCTGGCTCCATCCTCATGACACTTGCCCTTTACATATTTATAAACATTAATGAGGTCACCCCTCAGTCTCCTCTTCTCTAAGCTAAAGAGACCCAGCTCCCTCAGCCTCTCCTCATAAGGGAGATGTTCCACTCCCTTAATCATCTTCGTGGCTCTGCGCTGGACTCTCTCTAGCAGTTCCCTGTCCTTCTTGAACTGAGGGGCCCAGAACTGGACACAATACTCCAGATGCGGCCTCACCAGGGCAGAGTAGAGGGGGAGGAGAACCTCTCTCGACCTGCTGACCACACCCCTTCTAATACACCGCAGGATGCCATTGGCCTTCTTGGCCACAAGGGCACACTGCTGGCTCATGGTCATCCTGTTGTCCACTAGGACCCCCAGGTCCCTTTCCCCTACGCTGGTCTCCAACAGCTCTGCCCCCAACTTGTACTGGTACATGGGGTTGTTCTTGCCCAGATGCAGGACTCTACACTTGCCCTTGTTATATTTCATTAAATTTCTCCCCGCCCAACTCTCCAGCCTGTCCAGGTCTCTCTGAATGGCTGCGCAGCCTTCCGTTGTGTCAGCCGCTCCTCCCAGTTTTGTGTCATCAGCGAACTTGCTGACAGCGCACTCTAATCCCTCATCCAAGTCATTAATGAATATATTGAATAGAACTGGTCCCAGAACCGACCCTTGAGGGACTCCGCTAGACACAGACCTCCAACTGGACTCTGTCCCATTGACCACCACTCTCTGGCTTCTTTCCTTCAGCCAGTTCACAATCCACCTCACTACCCGATCATCCAGACCACACTTCCCCAGTTTAGCTGCGAGGATGCTGTGGGAGACTCTGTCAAACGCTTTACTGAAATCGAGATAGACCACATCCACAGCTTTACCATCATCTATCCACCGGGTAACATCCTCATAAAAGGCTATCAAGTTGGTTGAGCAAGACTTCCCGTTGGTGAAGCCATGTTGACTGCCCCTAATGATCCCCCTATCCTTGATGTGCCTAGAGACAGCACCAAGAACAAGTTGCTCCATCACCTTTCCAGGGATGGAGGTGAGGCTGACTGGTCTATAGTTACCCGGGTCCTCCTTCCTGCCCTTTTTGAAGACTGGAGTGACATTCGCTTTCCTCCAGTCCTCAGGCACCTCTCCTGTTGCCCATGACTTAGCAAAGATGATGGAGAGTGGCCTAGCAATGACTTCCGCCAGCTCCCTCAGCACCCGCGGGTGCATCCCATCAGGGCCCATGGATTTATGGACATCCAGGTTGCTTAATTGGTCCCTGACCCAGCCCTCATCAACCAAGACAGATTCCTCCTCTATCCTGACTTCTTCTGAGGCCGCAGGGGTCCAGGGCTCCTCAGGACAGCCTCCAACAGTATAGACAGAGGCAAAGAAGGCATTCAGTAACTCCGCCTTCTTTTTATCCTCTGTCTCCAGGACCCCCACCTCATTCATCAGTGGGCCTACATTGCCTCTAGTGTTGGCTTTACCCGCAATGTATTTGAAGAAGCCCTTTCTGTTGTCCTTGACCTCTCTTGCAAGGTTTAATTCCAAGGAGGCCTTAGCTTTCCTAGTTGCCTCCCTACATCCTCTGACAACAGACGTATATTCCTCCCAAGTGGCCAGCCCCTCCTTCCACGATCTGTACACCTTCTTCTTCCACTTGAGTTTGCCCAGCAGTTCCCTGTTTAACCATGCAGGTCTCCTGGTACCTTTCCTTGACTTCCTACCTGTTGGGATGCTCTGATCTTGAGCTCGGAAGAAGCAGTCCTTGAACGCTAACCAACTATCTTGGGCCCCCTTACCTTCTAGTACCCTGTCCCATGGGATTTCCCCTAGCAATTGCTTGAAAAGACCAAAGTTGGCCCTCCTGAAGTTCAGGGTTGTGATTCTGCTAGCTATTCTGTTCCTGCCACATGAGATCCTGAACTCTACCATCTCATGGTCACTACAACCAAGGCTGCCCTCAACCTTCACCTCTTCAACCAGACCCTCCTTGTTAGTGAGGATAAGATCCAGCAGCGCTCCTCTCCTAGTTGGCTCATCCACCATTTGCATCAGAAAGTTATCATCAACGCACTGGAGGAACCTCCTGGACGGGGGATGGCTGGCTGAGTAGGCCTCCCAGCAAATATCAGGGTAGTTGAAATCCCCCACAAATTTTTTTTTTTGCCAATTCTCCAGTTAAAAGCCTGCAGGTGTGATGGCAGGGGGAGCTACTGCATTTTCCCCTCTGCCCGTGCTGGGGGAGCAACTTTGCCTGAGGAGGATTTCCAAGCTCTCGATCTTGGTTTTGTATATATTTGTATATATTTGATTATTTCTATTATTCTTATTATACTCTTTTTCATTACTATAGTTTATTAAAACTGTTTTAACTTTCCAACCCATAAGTCTCTCCCTTTTCCCTTTCCCTTCGGGTGGGGGGGAGAGGGTTAACAGAGAGCGTGTGCCACTGGGTTAATAGCCGGCCCAACTTTAAACCATGACAGAGCCTTACATGGTCAATTCAAGTTATGAAGCAATAGTGCTTCTAGAATTTTATGCTCCCAGGAATTATGTTTTGAAGGATCAAACTATGCTGTTTTGTGTAAAAGTTTAAGAATGAGACATCACCAGTGCTTCTGCACTTGCAGCAGTCCATTATGCTTAAGCACATGACAGTTTTCAAAAGGCGATATCCTGATCAGATATTAGGAAAAAAAAGTCCATACTGAGTGTCGTCAAACTATGAAACAGATTGCCCAGAAAGGTTGTGGAATTTCCATTGTTGGACATATTTGAAACTCAGCTGAACAAAGTCCAGAGCAACCTCATCTAAATTGGTCCTGTTTTGAGCAGACAGTTTAACCAGATGACCCCCAGAAGTCACTCCCAGGCTATATTGTTCCAAGATTCTATGTTTAACCCTCAACTGTTTCAGTATCCATGGACTTTTCAGTTCCTAAGCTTAAACATAATCCTTTCAAGTCAGTTTCACTTTTACGCACTAAAATTTTTTGTAAGACAGACCAGTTTTAACAAGTGTGTATGCTTTAGAATGGCTAAATAATTGCAATGTGAAAATTATTACAGCACTTTTGGTACTTCCCCTAATTATAGCTTCTGGACTGTATTCATTAAAAATGACTCTCATATATTATTAATATAACTCCTCTAATTGCATTCAGACATAAGTAATTATAAATTTTAACTTTTATTCATTACATTGAAAAGGTTGTGAGAATTGCTGACATTCAAAGAGGTTTCACAAGACTATTTTAGCAGAAGCTTAGGCAAAAAATGTATATAAAAATTACTAGCATTTAATCATTATGTTTATTTCTTGACATAGCTTCAACATAAAATATGTATAAAGCTTTCTTGTTATATTAAGAAACCTTCTCTTACAAAACTCCCTACTACATTGCTAGAATAGTTGATATGTTTTCTTTTTCTGGGCTGACAATTTTTATATTTTTGGTAATATTTTTTCTTACCGATTAATTAAATACAGTTTTAGAAAACTTAGCCACAAAATAAGAGGCTGAAACTGAAGAGAAAAAAAATCATAGTCAAGGACAAAAATGAAGAAAGCATAAGACCAGTATAGTTCTCTAGGCTCTTCCATACAGACACGGAAAATAATCTCAGCTAGAGTTGTGTGACTCAGAAAGGTATATAATACAGAGTTAGTTTCCTTGGGTTTGCTTCAAAGGCTTAAACAAAGAAGATAGATAGATAGCTACTTAGTGTAGCAGACTTCTTCCTTTGTTAATGTCAGAGGAGGAGGTGATTAGCCTTTACATCAAGAGCTCTTTCCTCTTATTTGACCATCTTTTTTGCTGTTGCTACAGACTCAGCTGTGTGGTATATTAAATGGCATTCCTTGTTGTCCCTTCACCTCTGACAACAGCAGCAATAACTGTCAAGAATCCATCGTTTTTGACTGGTTCTGCCCTTTCCCTCTTTCTTGTAGCTGGTGCGTGCCATGAGGCGTCCTCTTCCAGAAGCCAGAAGGAGGATATTTTAAAAAAAGGGGATGTGGCAATTGGATTACAAAATAGAGCCTTGGGATACAAGTTTAGTGAAACAATGGGAAAAAGAAAGAACAAGCCCCCTTCCCAGGAGCTGTCTTCCCCATTTGCTCTTACTCCCTCATCCCATTGTCCTATTCTATCTCTCCTTCTGGAAATCTTGAAAGACTTCAGCTTCTTAAAACATACACTGGCCCACTGTCAAAGCCCCTTTTCTATGACAGCCTTCCCTTTGCTAACATGCTCAGTGGATGCATTGCTCTAATGCTTTCAATTCATAGCCTGTGGAACCTGCTCTGACAGTACCATCAAATCAAATTTTACTCCCTCCAAATATTCTGATTCTCACTTATTTCGATTATTCATATACCTAATCCAGCAAAGGATCTCTATTTCAGTGTACACTTTAGCATATGTTTAAATTTAAGAATACTAAGTACTTAGATAACAATTAGCCTAAACTGGTGCTTTAACTAAATACCTGCTAACCTCCTTTGCTGAACATCAGCCTAATACTGAATTTTTGTCAGGGAAAAACTCACTTGAACTTCAGAAGAATTTCACTGTGTTGCAAATGAAGTTAGTATTTGACTTTGATGAAAGATTGCAAAGAAGATGACAGAGAAATAAATGAAATGTCTGACTTTTTCAAAATCAGAGAAATAAATATATAAAGGATAAAATTCTGATTTCATTGAAGTCAAAGACAGAATTCCTATAGAAAGCAACAGAGTAAGGATTTCATGTCACATCTTCAGACTCACTGACCCAGACAGAGCGTCAGGCATCTGACTCCTCTCTTCTCCCTTGTGTTGAATAGTACTTTATAAATAGACCCTATGAAGTCAATAGCACCATTTGAAGAATGGCATTAGTCAGCATGAATAAAGGTAATCGAAATGTAGCTATTTTTACTAATGAACATGTTTTTAACTGCCAGATACAGAGCTAGGGAAATTACAGCAAATAGAGGATATTTTTGCAAGTGGAAGTATTCCTTTTATTTGAATTTATTTTTTGCTGAAAGCAACTAAAAATAAAAAATTATTTACTTTTTTTTTTTCCACCTTTCAAAACTAGAAGTAATAAGATTTTATATTTTGTTCCATTTCATGAAAAACTATAATTATTGTCCCTACAGTAATTGTTACACATTTGCATGTCTGAGAACCCATCCTCTGTTTGTGACATATGCTCTGACAAAGCTCTGACATTTTGCTGGATATGTTTTTATATCCATCATCAGATGTGGAGGTTCAGTTCCAAGGAATAAAGAATATTTGGATTATTATTAAATAAACAATTGATACAATAATACACACAGACCCTATTATATAAGATATTATATATAAAATTTATAAATATACTAATATTTCAAGAAGTTAGATATACTTAGGAAATACTTGTATGTACAATGTCTCATAAATCAAAAAGAAACAGTCCATGAGGACAAGAGTCCATGTTGAAAACTCTGTGTTTGGAGCTACTTCAGCTGTTAGTGAGTTCCGTTGCCTCCATCAACATTTTGTGCAATGGTTTACACATTTCACTATAGCTGAACATTTAAGCTACATCCACAATACAGTTTTTGACCTGAAATGTGAACCTGACATCATTATCTAAAGCATGGAGGCCAGTAACTGGCAGTGTACCCCAGGGGTCAATACCAGCTCCAATCATGCTCAACACCTTCATTAATGATCTGAATGACAGGGCAGAGTGCCCTCAACGAGTGTGCTGGTGATGCAAAACTGGGAGGAACGGCTGATACACCAGAGGGTCGTGCTGTCATCCAGAGGGACCTCGACAAGTTGGAGAAATGGGATGACAGAAATACCAACAAGGAAGTTCAACAAGTGGAACTGCACCTGGGGAGGAACAGCGCCATGAACCAGTACAAGCTGGGGGCCATCCAGCTGGAAAGCAGCTTTGCAGAGAAGGACCTGAGGGGTTCTGGTGGACACCAAGTTGAACATTAGCTAGCAATGTACCCTTGCGGTGAAGAAGGCGAATGGTATCTTTGGCTGCAGTAGGAACAGTGTTGCCAGCAGCATTCAAAAACCATCTGGACATGGTCCTGGGCAGCCTGCTATAGGTGGCCTTCCTTGAGCAAGGAAGTTGGATCAGATGACCTCCCGAGGCCCCTTCCAACCTCAACCATTCTGTGATTTTATGATTCTGTGATTTCACTTCTGGGAATATGCAAAATTAATATTTATATATATTACACATTACATATTATACATTACATATTACATAATATATGATATCATATATAGCATATACTATATTACATTATACATTCTGTGATATATGTTATGTCTATTATTTTAAATATATACTACTAAAATTATTGTATATTATTATTATATATTTAAATGATATATATATATTAAAAAAATAAAATTCAAAGGTACTTTTGCTGCCTTGACCAAGAAATAGAATTAGATCTAGTTTTGGAACTGTTTTTCAGTTTCTTATTAAAGAAACTGAAGGAAAGAAACGTTCTTTAATGTCACAATTATACTTGTTACAGGAATTTAAACCCACACCAGTTCTTTACTGGTTTTGTTCTTGTTCTGGAAAATCTGTACCATATTTTCTGCAACAAATAAATGTATATATGCCAAATTTGCTTTCTTCTAAGTTCACACAGAAACAAACAAACAAAAAGTGGTGATTTTGATCTGAGCATTAAAAACAGGAAAAGCTTTAAAGGAAGCATGAATAGGAGTCCAAAAGAGGCATGAAGAAAATAGAAACAATGAGAATACTTCGTTACCTTCTCTAACACTTCTAAAATTGGAAAGGAATTGCAAAAAGTAGGAGGAATATTCCCTTAATAGTACTCCATTAAAGTCTTGTAAGTGGTTTTCTGTCTTGATACGCTGATATTCAAGCACTTCAGTTAGTGTTCTGAAAAGAGGTATGTTTCCTTAATGAGAAACCTGTATACTGTTTTTTAAGAAAGAATATTAACAGAATATGAAAATATCAAGTGATGGGAAAAAATAAAAGTTCTTGATAGTTTTAATTTTCAGTAGAAATCCCAGTGAACTGTAAACATTGCATAGCAATAAAAATCTGCTTTAGCTGCATGAGTGCATTACAGGCATAACACAGAGATGTGATGTCTCACTAGAAGCCCCAGCACAAAAATGGTTAGGATTTAACTCATCTCACTGAAACTGTCAACAGTATAGAAATCCCAGGTTTAGATTACTATCTATCTGATTTATTTATTTATTTATATCTACATCTATGTATTTATTTATAATGATTAATGAAAATATTTACTTTTATGGGGTTATTCATAGGACCTATATTTTGGGCATATACTTTATGAGTTGTATAACTATCATTTTGAAGGTACTTCCTGGAGCTACCTGTCACTAAAGCCAGTGCTGGTTGTACTGAGTGTTTGGCAGAGGGTGTAGGAGAAAAAATTAAACAGGGTTTCCTTTCCATCTTTAATACTGTTTTCTGCCTCAGCCTTTACTCACCTTTGTAGCCCAGCACTTTGCCTCTCAGCTTCCTGGACCCTGGTGAAGTTGCACTTTCCATAGCCTGAATATGTTTCTGGAGAAGATACAAAGAGTTAAAGACAACGTAGTTGATATTATTGTCAAGAACTGATAGGTAGTCACCAGCTTGTTTGGAAAACAAAGCAATGCTCTATGTCTATTTCAGATGTTAGGAATGACGGTGGTACCAGCCACTGAGAAATAACTCTCAGAGAACATAATGACCAAAATGCTAGTTATTTGTTGCTTTTTTGTTTGTTTTTCATAAAGAAGCTTTGTATCCATATCTTTTCTGCACTTCCAGAAAAGTTCTGCATTCTACTTCCAAGGGTATGCCTTGAAAAGGTAAAACATTGTGCTTAGAAAAATATCTCTCTGCCTGTCCTGCAGGTGACACTGTCCACAGATCTGTTTCAATGAATACTTCAGTTTGCTTGAAGGCTTTGGGCAGAACTAGACCTGCCAATCACTTGTCATAAAATACAACCTAAAGCACAGAATTATTCATATCTACTTTCCTAAATTACAGAGATTGTTTTAGTACATGCTGAGGAAAATGCATAGTAACTGCTTCTACTGTAGAGTATGGTAAATTCCACCTAAATATGTTCATAAATCTAAATATTTCCAGAATATTTTCTATCTTTATGTTACATTAACTATTTAGATGGAGAGTATGCTGTATATGTAGTTATTCTTACTTAAAGAGAAAGAAATGTTTAGATAGGCACACCTGTATTATCCTGTACTTTATGATAAAATCCACAGACACATTACAGTGCTATTTTTACAACAATGGTGATATCTTTATGTGGAGCTTTAATCTTTAAATAGAGGCATCTAAATTACTTAGGTAACATAAGTCTCTCTTCTACTTTCTCATGAGCACTAATGTACGTGGAAGAATTCCGTTAAAGGACAATAAACAGAATAGGTTAAGATCAGAAGATCAATATACACATACTGCTGAATTAATAGATATTTGCTAGCTCTCAAAAGAGGGCATGTAATTACTCTGCTTTAAAGAATGACTTTAAAGTTCAACTGAAGGAGAAACTGAATGTGCTTATGCTATCAATGCTATAATACTTGTTAAGGACTACTTGTCTAAATTAAAACTGCAATATCACATCTCACTAAAAAAGGCTCCCAAGTCTAAATTTAAATAAATAGACAACAGTTTCATTTACATTGGTGCATATAGTGGATAGTTAGTTGGCCAAGGTCAAACTCATAACAGAGACCAAGCTAAGAAGTAAACAGTGTGAATGATCCACACTAATACTTCATGCTGTTTAGTTTACAGTTAAAGGTATAAATGCACACATACGGATCTATTAGGATGCCTGTCATAGATAAGTATACAAATACATTCTGTAGAGATTTCATAAGCTACAGAATGATTACCCAAGGACATACTCTTTAAGCTTAGAGGTTTGGAAAGTATGTATTCCCAAGATACACATATTTGTAAGGATTGTGTATAATTTCCTTTCTTTTCTAGGCTGAAAACATTGTATCACAGAGACATGATTTTTTGCTGCGACACTTCTGTGTAATCACAATGATGTCCTTCTGAAGAAACCTGAGTTCATTTCTTTACTCATTTAACAAGGTTCTGCTTCAGCCAGTGGGATATGTTCTTCTTATTGAGTTATCTTTTGGGATCATCAAAGGCAGGAATTACCTCATACACTTATGAAGGAATAGTATAACTCTTCTGTGATGCTTGGACATGTAAAACTGTAGTATTAAGTTAATAAAGCTTGAAAACAGTAGCTTTCAGTGTTAGAAAGACAGACAGTAACAGTCTGACTTTCTATTCCAATCTTTCATATTGTCCAGCTGCTCTGGTACAGTCAGATCCTGCCCTGAAGGGTAAACAAATCCTTTACAGACAATTCTGTGTCTTAATGAAATCAGGAGGTGAGATGTTGTACCTCCCCAGCCTGGTTCTAGACTCATGTCTCTTGCACTTGTAGTGGACCTAACTGGGAAGGATATGCAGAAGAGATATAATCTGGAAGTCTCTCTAATCGTTTGAACATCAGAGTGGGAAACTAAGGCTTTTTTAATAAGTGCGCGCTAAATAGGTCAGAAAGGGAACAGAGAATCCTAACAGATAAATTCTGTGAAAGCGAAGAATGTCCAAAAAAGGAAAGGAATCTTGATAAAGAAGAAAGTTAGAAAGGGCTTCTCAATATAATCATTATTCTACATTCTTTTTAGTCCAAAATGACATAACTGTCAAGTATGAATTCTGTATATTCAAGCCCAACCTATAATATAATCACATAATCAGAAAAAATACAGAAATTCTGGAATTTACATGTATAGTTAGTTGACATCACCAACACACCTACAGGAATCAGGGTCTGCAGAGATTATCTATCTGAGCCTGTTTTCATTAACCATGATCCCAAGGCAGTCTGCCTTTTTGGTAGACCATTCTCTGACCCTACAAGTACAGACCTCCTTCTCTGCTGCTCTTTGGAGATGTAACAATGGATCACCACAGAACTTCTCTGAATGATTTTCCCACAGCTACTAACCATGATAATTAGGAGGTCACATTAATATGGCATTTATGAGTGGTTCCTATTTAGCAGTTACAGATACATACAGAATTCAGGGAAGAGAAAGAAATTTTTTTTTCCAAAAATGCATGATTTATTTTACCAGGAAGTGCACAGTAGTCAAAAACTGCTTTAAGATAAGAGGGAGCAGATCTGAGAGACATTAGCAGGGATATACTCCAATATGCCCCATCTTCTGGAGCTGGTTTACAGCTAGATTGATACATTTACTACACTGACTAGTTTAGATGTCCTTCCGGGTCCCTCATTTTAGATATAACAAAGAAGACATATATCACACCTGTGCACGAATGTCTTCTCAAATCTATAGGAAAACAGGATTTAGCCTAATTCTTAATGCACTCTTACAACTCGCTTTCTATAGTCTGTGCCATCCTACAATGACTGATCACAGTCTTCTCTATCTCTCTTTACTAATGAACTTTCCACACACGTGCATTCCTTAAACTCCTTTTTAATCACACTTGGCAATACCCCTGTTTGCAGGACTAGTTGATGCGATGTCTCCTCGTCATGTTTGTGTCTGGGTGCTATAGGAATATTAAGTGAGCTCCAGACTCATCCTTCGTCCTTTATTTCTGTAGCTAGTTTTGATCTAATAGTACACATTTCTGCACAACAATATCAGAATAATACTAAGGGACATTACTTAAAAAATATGCTGCAAGCATATTTTCAGTTGTGTACATGAATTCAGAGTATTCTCTGAAGTTTTACCTTCTTACGGGTTAGGACTTAGTATTATTCAATTTCATATCTTTGCAGAATTATTTTTTAGTTCTTATCAGAAAGCCAACCACCCTCTTTAAAAAAATAACATTTTATGGTATGGGAGCACTGATAGAGCCTTAACAATAGCATTGTGATTGTGAACTGTAATTATTGATAACTGATACTGCTATGTATAAAGTTGCCTGTTCATATGTCACAGAAAAATCTACAGAAATAGCTCTAAGAAGTATGGAGGCATTGAATAATTTTTCCTTTTCTTTGCATCAGTAAGAAAAGTTGCTTTTTTTAAAAAAAAGTTAAGTAAAATTTAACTCTAAGTAATGCTACTTTATTGCAAGATACCAGAGTTCGTGTGCAACAGTGTTTTTAAAAGGAGGCTTTTATATCAAGATTGTCTTTAAAATGTGTCAGAAAGTATGCATCCATTAAAGTTATGTAGGTATTTCGCCTTCTTTCCACAGTGTTTCCTGACAGCTCAGGTCAGCTCTCACAGCTACTGCTCCAGCCAGGCACGACTGGCCAGGTTTGAAGTCAGTATAAATTAAATAGGGAGCTCCAGCTCACTGCTGAGAAAAACATTGATCTGATTGGAAGCCTGTTCCACCATCCCTCCTTGTAAGGAAGATCAGATAACTAAAGCTAATATAAAAAGCTGGTTAATATCCTCTGGTCAGGAATATTACCATTTGTAGAAGAGAGGAGCATAAGGAAAGAATAACTCTTCGAAGCTCTTCCCTTCCCCCTCTCATTTTTCTTTCTCTTTTGCTTTTCTTTCTTTCTCTTGTTTCTCATCCTTTTGCTCCTTTAAAGCCAGAGGAGTACTTTGTATTTTTCCCTCCTCTGTTGCCACCTAGAGGAGAGCATAATGAAGAGCTGGTGCCAGAATATACGTGATAAACCAGGACAGGGTCCAAGAGGGCTGGAACTGGCAGGAGTTGGGTGGGCAAACTCACATAGAGATGTGGGAGTACATGCCCTGGTGGACACACAAATGGGAAACAGCCCCCACAGAAGAGGCTTTGCCTGTATAAATTCTCCTAAAAGTCCAGGCAGGAAGAGCTCAGATAGTAATTCTTCACCCATTCATTAATAAAGTTATTGTTCCTGAGAAAAGTCTAATCTATATACTTACAAAATAAGGGATTTACATGCATATGTACTATAGTTTTAATTTAAGATATAGATATGTGCTGATATATCTGAGGAGTTCAAACAAGCTGTACAACAAAGGCTTCTGCTGCTAGCAGCCTGTATTATAGGTTAATACTGCTAAGTAAAGGGGGTAAATTAATTTATAGTTATAAAGGCTCAAGATAATCCATAAGCAACTGAGGAATCATATCAGAAATAAGCAATCCTATCCAATTTTTACAGCAACTGGACAAGAAAATTTAAAATACCTTAAAAATTTGAAGTATCCACCAAACAAAGCATTCAGCTTCTGTTCAGATTTCAAAGGCAGAAAAAACAATTAATGTAAATACCAACAAGAGTTGGTAGGATGCTTTTACAATACCAAAAATTTTAGAAGCTAAAACATAAAGGAATGTTGAACAAATGAGGAAATGCTGTATTCTACCCAACAGATGTCAGAAATATCTCATGCTATCAACGGGTGAAACCAAATCATGTGCTTAGGCACAAATTCAGAAAACTAGTGTGTTGCAATCACTGATTTGAATATTGAAAAATAAACTTCTACTTGATTTCAGACCTCAACACCTTTCAGTCTTGTAGTGGTAGAGAAAGTCGCAGTCTATCTGCTATTATTATTGTTGTTGTTGTTGCTGATGTTGTTATTTTAATTATCATGATTTACTGGAATCAGATTTCAACTTGTAAGCTTTAAACTTCAAATATTCTATATCTATCTTCCACAAATATTTTTAAAAAAAGGTTCTCTACTTTCAAAGTTCAATTTATACCCATCACTTAATCTTTCAGATTGAAAGAGAACATTCATTACTATAGAAACAACACCTTGTGTTTCTTCATAGGAAACATAAAATTGATAATTTGCCATGTAAAGACAAAAAGTATCCTAAAAAAAACCCACGAGACAAAAGTAAGGACGTCAGTCAGAAAAGTGTCCTTTCTGCATCCAGTCTTCCTTTTTCTTCATGTATTCAAGCAATACCAAGGGCCTGATCCAAAACTTACTGAAGTCAATAAAAAACCTTCACTGCCTTTGGAACTGGCCTCAAATATAGAATCTGGATTCCTAAACAAGGTTTTCCAAGCTTCTGTGTATGGAATTAAGAACCTGTTTTAAAAAACCTTTACAAAGTAATCTGTATTTAATAAAAGTGTGTTCTGTTTCTTAGAGATGTCAAACACTTTAAATTCAAATGACTGACAGGAGTTTTAATAGGTTGAATGCCATCAGATTTGCAGTTTATGGTAATGAGTTTGACTTATTTTTTTAAACAAATTGATATTTAACCTTTACAGCTATTCAAGGCCTCCTATTGCTGACAGTTGCACTTGTTCCGTGTTGCTTGAATTTTAAGCAAGTCAGTTTTACTTCAGATTTTATTGCAGCTATTTACTAGAGTGCAAACACTGACTTCCACATGCTAGCAGCAGAATGATGCCTTTTTGAGCTGTTGATGCTAGATTGCACGCACTAAGCTCAGCTCCTTAGAAGTACTTTGGCAGTGCAATATCTAACATTTTCTGTGCTTTTTCTTCAATGGAATTGTCAGACTCAGATCAGAAGTTCAGACTACTTATGATTTGGATGTTTAATAACAAGATTTGTAAATGACTGAACAGCTATGTATATTACCAAGGACAAATAAAAAATAAATAATAGGTTCAGTTTATGAAACTATCAAGTTGACTGGTGCCTAAATTTACAGCAGTGTTGAACTTGTTCCAATACCTCAGATAACTCTAAGCAAGCTACAATATTTACACAGCACAGTTTAATACAGACATGCTACCTTAGTTCCTTCATTTGTGAAGAAATACCTCCAGGCTTGTTAGATCTTCCTCAGCTGAAGTTTGCTTCTGGAATAACCTCCTAAAAGGTCAAATAGAGTAAATCCTGTTTTAGAAAGGCAGCTACTAAATTTATGAAAGGAACTATATGTAGTTGTGTCTGATAATTAGAAGGGACAGTATTCAGTGGTCTAATGTATTTTCCTTAAGAACACATCTGCCCTGTGTTCGTGAATGTTCATATCACTTAGCTAGTTCAGATTAAGGCATTGCTATTTTCTTGAGATGGCTTAAATGGGCCTGCAAGTGCCTTAGAATTAGGACCTGCTGGTGTAATGCAGCAATAAGAATCCTGTTCCTGTTTGAGATTGTCAGTTGAACAGAAGTTCTGGTGCGTGCTTTGCCTAAATACAGCACTTGAAATTTACCTTCTGACTGGATTGTAGCAGCTAAACAGTAGTAAAATTATACAATTTGTGATAGATTGTTTCATAAGAGTAATTGATGATCCAATTCTACAAGTAAACTCTCTAAAATGAATGCCCAATTTCTGAATATCAAAGACAAAAAAACAGTTGAAGGGTCCGAGATGGGTTTTTGGGGGGATTAAACACCAAGTCTTCTGTCAAGAGAGACTTATCTACAGTGTTACTCACGGCTTCTACATACTGACCAAGGTATTATCCATGGCTAATAGGAAATGCACGGTGGAAAAATACATTTCCAGCTATACTTAAGCCTTAGGAGTCTTTTTTTTTCCCACAGTTGTGAGTAACTTTGCAAGATGAAGAGAAGGACAGATATCCTAATTAAATTATTAGCCTTTTTTCAAAAGCTTAAGATCTTGCCTCAGACTTGTTTGCGAGTGATCTCTAGACAGGTATGATCTGGTTAGTGGAGTCCTTTCCCAAGGGCAAGGACCTAACTGAACATAGCCCACGTTTTAATCCATCACTACTGCTGCAGAGCTACTCCTCTTTGGAACAGTTTAATAGTTAGAACAGTTGTCGAGGAAATAGGAGATGTGTTCAATTTCCTTTTCAGCTTCATCTCCTATTTCACAAGGTCATGCTCACTCTGGTGGATTATAGAGCAACGTAGAGTGAAAAAGGAAAAGAGAAAATGTAAAGCTACTCTTGGGTTGGGTCACTGTGCAGGCAGAAATGCAGGATTTATAAAGACAAGAGAAGATCTGGTGGTTATAGTTCTGAAACTCCTCATGCCGAATCTTGGTCTCTCTTCTCTCACTTAGGAAGTGAGTGCTTTAATAACCAGACTAGCATATAAAAAGTATATGTGACCCTTGTCATATATCATTAGGTGTTACTAATGTGAGTAAGCTTTTACAACTTGGAATGAAACTAGAATTAGACCTAAACAGCTCTGTGAAGTTTTAGTACATGACGGAAATCACTTTGACTGCTTGCAAGTGAGCCTGACTGTGGAGCAATAGATTAACCATATGGTAAAGATTCCTTTTTTTGCAAACAGCTGTGTAAATTGACTGGCCCGTTAATAAAGCAACGTCTCCACATCGGAGGTGGCTACCAGTTCTTAAGGAAGAATAGGTGGTTGCTAAAATTCATGCACTTTGGGGTATGGTCCGTTGCTTTCAATTCTATATTCAAAGGGCAGCAGCATTTTGAATGCCAATGCAGATTGATGTCATCACTAACAGGATAAGCATTTGAAGTGGCACTCAGTGAATGATTGACATTAGGTATACAGTGAGTTCTTATTCTGTCAGAATTTGGCATGTTTCTAGGTGTCAAAGTTAATCCACTGCCAGCTATTTGACAGGATTGTACTTAGTGCCTGATGTCAGTCTCCAAAATGTTCATGATTAAGGCTGCATACAAATTCTCCTTATTCAATTGAATAAATAACAGTTCCTCTCACAAGAAAAGGTGGACTCTCCATACAAAGATATTACTTGCACACAAAGTAGTAAATTGTGGCATGGGATACCAAGGTGTTTGCGCTGAGTGTGTGAATTGGCAATCAACTTTGCAGGGCTGGCAGTGGTGATAAATATTCTACCTATGTGAGGTGCAATGTCAGCAGGAAAGCTCTGGGAATATAATAAGCAGCAGTAACTGCCCTGGTTGTACAAAAGGAAAAGCATGTTGCATTCTCAACATTTTGGCCAGCACATAGAGGGTTAGGACCCTAGAAGTTCTCTTTGGGATTTGTAATGCTCCCAGCAGTTCAACAGCTGAAAGCTCTTATTCCAACTAGCTCTTGAGCTCAGGAAATAAAGAAGCCTTCTAAAGAGATGTACACAGGTGAAATGTAGAGATGACATTCTGCCTTCCCTCCACAGGGTTCAGGCTGCCTGGATCTATGCATTGTCCTGTACAAACATCTCTTTCATACTTCCATAGTATGCCTACAGGTGTCATGACTAAAACAAGTCAGTGCAAGCACAGAAGAGCTGTAAGTAAAAAGAAGTATGAAATACTATTCTCTTCTTCCTTCGCTCTCCTTCTTTATTCTTCAGTCTTATAACCTGCTTTCGTATATGCACAGAGTGCTTTTTTTATGGTAACAGAAGTAGAAATTTTTGACAATCATTTCCAAGATAGCAAAGCAGAGAAGGCAAATTATAACAGATGCAAGGAGACCAGCCAAAAAGATGGGAACATAAAAGGACAAGAAAGGAAAAGCTGGGGCATGTAAAACAATCATCAGAGCGTATAAAATTGTTAGGACGAGAGTGTGAAAGACAGTGATGACACCAATGGAAACTTACAACAGTACAGATGGAACTTCTAACTGGACATTTTGTACCCTACAAACAGATACTTTAAAAATCTCAGACTTTCACCTTCTCTTATCATATGCTTTTCACATTTCTTTATATTTCTCATCTCTCATGTAAAAAATTGTAAGCTTCTTGGGACAGAGATTTGTTTTCCGTTGTGGAACCCCAACTACTGGCTGGGCCTAGTAAGCATTTCCATACATTATAAGAGTGGTTCAGGTATTCTCTATCTATATCATCTGGAGAAATTTATTTTTCTTCAATAAAAATTGTAGATTTCTTGAAACTTCTTTCAAATTACCTACAGGAAAAGAGATACAGAGTAACTTGGTTTGGGTACTATAATCTAATTAAAAATATTTCCTTTTTTTGAACTGACCTCTACAGGCTACTACAAGTTCTGGTTTAGCTCACGGGAGTAATCCTCATCGTTTTCAATGACATCCATTTTTCCTTCTCAACTTACATCCATATTCCTCCTAAATTTACCTTTGATCTAACTTATTTTCTCCTCTAACTTTTGTTATGCTTTGTGGCAACCATGTAAGAATGGAGTTAATACTGTTGTCAAAATGGGAAATGGAGGTAGCACTAAGAAATGCAGAACTGAAATGAAATGTATTTATTTTACATTAGAAGTGTCTGAAAATTATTTCATTAAACTGGATTTTTTTAAATTTTATTATACATAAATTTTCAATATTCCAACTTCTTCATTCCCCTTCTGTGGTGAAGATAATACTAAAATGTTCTATATTTTCTTAACTTTAATTGTACGACATTGGTCTGGTACACATGATGCCATTTCATAGCTGGATATTCTCAGACAGGTTTCTTTTCCTATAACATAAATTGAGTTGGCTTTTCAACGCTTTTTATATTTGTCTGAGATTTCCAGATGACTGCCAGCCCTATCAGTTTTGTTGGCACTACACAGTAGCTCAGAACAGGCAGCTTGTAGGCCCAGAGGTACCAGGTATGTCCACAGTCAATAAGCATCAGTTTGTTCCATAGGTGCAATACTTACTAAGGCAAATCACACACAGTCAATCTCCCCATTTGAACAGGTCTGGAAAGTCTGGCTTATCCTGTGCACTCTGTAGAGGTGATATGGGCATATACACTAAAATTCACATAACTTGAAAATACTGGATAATTGAACCTATGCAGTTTAAATGGATTTCAGCACACAGTGGTATTTTTCTTTTCAGGAAATCTCAGACAACTGAATGATAACCACTATCACCATCCTGTAAAACAGTAAGTATTTTACCTGATAAGAAGTTCCAAAATGTATCCCACATCAAATAATTTAATTACTCTCTACATTAATAGGTATAAAGTTTGGTTAAAATCATACAACTTGCTTATAAGTGGGTTGTTACCCCACACAAAGCAGTGTGTTTACCTCAATCTGCCAGAAGATAAACATTGCATTACTCTGTGGCTTCTTACTTCCTCATAAAGTAATAGAGTCTCATTTGTCACAGGTCATTGGTTGTAGTACTTCCTAATCTTGGCACCAGAAGTGAGGTAAAACAATAAAAGTGAAGATGTAGATCTGTTTACTGATGGTCTTTAGTGGCAGTTACACTTTTACACTTAGGCAAGCAGCACTTGATCCTCTTAGTCACTACATGCACAGTATTTTCTTAATGAATTTCTGGTCAGAAACAGCATAGCAAAATGTTGGAAAATCTTATTCAGAACATGTCTGTTGTTTATCATTGTTTGCGTTTTTCCTTTCTCTTGTTTGTTGCTCAGCTGGGTGATTTTTTTACTTGTACAATACTTCTTAAAAATGCAGTATATTTTCCTGGAGGAAAAGCATGAGTTTTAAGGTCAGGTTAATCAAATTATTTTTTTATATATAGTAATGGCTTAAGTTCAGAGCTGAATGGAAATCTTTTTTTGTACATGTGTTTTTAATATGCTAGCCCAGTGTTATAGTTATTATGAGCAAAACACACACTATATGTTCAGCCATATTATAACACACTGTTTATATGCAGCCAAAAATTTGCTGTTAATCTAAATAATATTTTAACAGCCTAATAGTAAAAATTACTATAGAAAATTCTCACTAAAATAGAGCCAAAATTGTTATACATAAACTTCCTGATACCTCTGTCTTTTCATCAATGTTATGTCTAATCTTCTAATGTCCCTCTAGGTCCTAAGACTGATGATAGTCTCAGTCTTCCTGAAGAAGAACAAGTGATGGTTACAATGAGCCATCCGCATCCTGAGGACTTCACTATAAGGAGTTTAATATTCAAAGTGGGGGCTACTTCCTCCTAGTCTTGAGTTGTTTGGGTTTATTTCTATAATTTCTTACTACCAGTTGATCCCCTCTGGCTTCTCACAGTTGAGTGTGACGATGGTCCCACAGCCTCCCCCAGGCTCAGCCTCCCCATGGCCTCTTGTTTCTTAGACAGCAACTAAGATACTGTGTTTCCAGAACCTTCCCATGGCTGCACTGGCAGAGCTCAAGCTCAAGCTCAAGCTCAGGCAGGGGAGGCAACATACACTTGGCTACATAGCAGGCATGAAACCAGCTCAGCCCAGCTCCGGCCAAGTTGAGCCCAGGCCAGCCCTGAGCCCCGTGCTCTCAGCTCAGGGAAGAGCCTTTCATTAGTTGTTAGAGGTAGCCTAATTTGGCGGATTTCATGACACTGATGTATTTGTCCTTTCCCCTGCTTGATAGGTGTGACTGCAGCAGGTCAGTGTGGGGCTGTGCACTTACTGCCAATTAGATGTGTGCATACACATGCACACATGCATAATATACAAGACATATGTGGGTTGGCCACACAGAGTGGTGTCTTTACCAGCACCCACATAATCACACAAAGTACTCACATACATACAAAGCTTTATACATACTCAAAAGTCTTCCATCTCCATCCAATAAAATTCCTAACACCCTATAGGCAATTACTCCTTTGATTGGCCCATCTTGGTGTAAAACCTTAAAAGTAGTCAATTCAGTGTGCCAGGGTTTGCCCCCCTACTGTACTACCTCTGATTCTTGGTACTCATTGTGGTTACTGCAATTATCTTTTAAACAGATAATCTAACACTAGCAATGGCAAAATCATATTTATTGAGCTACTCCAGAGGCAAGAGTCACAAACTGGAATACGGGATATTTCATTTAGACATAAGAAGGAAAAGGGAAAAAAACTAGTGTGAGGATGTTCAAACTCTGGCACAGGTTGCCCGGAGAGATTGTGGAATCTCCAGCCTTGGAGATATTCAAAATCTGATTTGGCATCGCCCTGAGGAATCCTCTGTAGTGAACACCACTTTGAGCAGGGAGATTGGACTAGATGATCTTCAGAGGTCCCTTCTGACCTCAGCCACTGTGTGAAAAATGCAGAAGTGCCACAGAGAAGTGAAAACTGAAAATCTCTGTGCCCACCTTTTCACCTGAAGGAAGACATCGATGTCACCATTTCTAACACCTCGAATCCTCTGCCACCAGGAAATTAGTTTTGAAACCTAAATTAAGAATGCCTTGTTTCCTTCGTCCTTCTTTCTGCAAGACTGCATTCCTTTGTACTCTCTAGAGATCTGATTTCTCTCACGGATCATGATGAGCACGTGACTCTCTTATGACATCACATTTGTACTTTGAATTTTCTTTATTTTCTTATACAGTCGAGGGACCCATTTATCACCTACTACTTTAGCAATGGAAGTATGCAGATCTCAGACATTTGTTTCTAAGAACTCATTCTAGCTTGCAGAAATATCATCTGTAATTAAAGCAAAGAACCACTGTATTCAGCACATTCATTAAATACAATACAGAAACAATGCCTCTAGTGAGAGCTTACGTGCTTAGCTTGACAGCCGAGTGATATTGACAAGAAACATACGTTAATAGGTGTGTTAGAAATAGTTGCATAAAGTTGCAAGCACTGTATTTTGTGCTAAACATGCCGGAAGTTGTCTAACAGGCTGTTATAATGATGGGGAGGAACTTTTTCTGCTAGGAAAAAAGCTTTATAGATCATGTAAGGTCTTTAATTTAGAAGTCATCAAGATGTCAGTCTGGGGTGATGTGACTTGTCCCACTTCTTAGAATACTCATTTCCTACATACAGGTTTGCTCGAGCCTGGCTTGTTTGAAAGAGAGTCACCAGAGCATGAGAGTTTGGGTACATGCCAGAATGACCATACCTGAGAAAGTTATTTTTAGAAAAATTTTACATCCTACTGAAGAAGAAGGTTCTGTTATTTGCAAGTGTGATAACCATTGTTACTTCGAAAAAAAAAAACATAAAATAAATGGGCAAATTCTGGTAAATCTTAGATTTTAGGGGAAATTCAATCATTTAAGAAGGCCATAAAACTTGCTTTTGTAGAATTCTATACTATTCAAGTGTTTACTCAGCTAAGTATGTCTATCTTCCTCATGTACAAAAAAATTGTCTTTGGGCCAACCATTTATGTGGGCAATAAGATTACCACAACTAAGTGACAGGAGAGATGTAGGAGGAACTGCTTTTTTTTGGTGTGTAAAGATGAATGGGTGACATATCTGATCTTCTGAAGAAGTTCAGATCAAAGTTTTGATCTGAGGGCTGTAGGTAATGGAGCTAGAACCAAATAAATCATAAAATACTGTCAGTTGACTTGAAACCAAGATGACCTAGTTGCTAAATCCGCTTGTACTCAGGTATAGATCACCCACTGATGTCCAAACAATTTATGCTGGGAGACTTTGATACCTCCCACATATAAATCTACTCTTAAAAAGATTTATATTCAGTGGTGACCATGTGTAGAACATCCTATGCCTGTTTTTTCTGAAAATTAAAATTAAAAAGATTTTTTTTGTCTAATATATTTATTCTCCTATAGTCTTCTTCTTCTTCAGCCCTTGCTATGGCCCCAAATAATGTTCTAAGAAAAGGTATAACTAGTACAGATGATGCATCACACTCTTAGTTTTCTTGATTTTTTTTAAAAAAAATCTCTTACTATCTGTTTTCCAAGTGTTTTTCCACTTTACACTCCTATTTATAGTCCTGCAAGAACAAAGGTTTTCTGATAAGCAAACATCTTATGAGGTATCTAGTCTTTATTATACAATCAAAAAAAAATTCAAAACACTAATCTGTCTTGTATAAATCAGACATGCTATGAGATAAACCCTTAGGGAAATGCTTCCTGATTTTATTTTTTTGTCCTGAAGTCATCTGGTATTAGAATGAAATGAAAAGACTTTACGATGCAAACCTGTTCTGTAGGGTGTTCACTGGTAAACTTGTATCACTCCCACATGATGATAAGAACATGAGGAAAGGGAAATGAAATAAAAAGTGAGTGCAGTGTAGTTTCGTTATTCTTGGCAGCCTCTTAGCAGAAATAGTAAAATCTAAGCAAAATCAGCCTTTCGTTGTTCAAGCTTTGTTCGGAAGCAAGACAGGCTCCCAAAAAGTATGGAAATAGGGGAGTACACTAGTAAGGTGAAATAAGATCTGAATATTTCATGAAACCAAGAGCAAAAAACCATCATGGAATCACTGAGTGTTGCTTTCTTTTAGACACTAAATCTTCAAGGACTCTGCACAGGAAAAGACCTACTTTCCTCATGAATCCTTTTCCATAGATCATCATCAGTGTAGCTGGTAGCAAAAGGAAGAGGACTCCATGTTGAAGGCTATACCTCAAAGGACTCTGACATCTTTCCCTCTCTGAGGTTATGGGTTTCCTGAACTTTGTTCAGACTCCTTAATCAAGTTTTATGTCTCTTACCCCATCCTGCAAAAGGAGTAGGTCTACCTTTGCACTTTTTTAGGGGGAAAGAAACAGAAAAAAATATAACTACTATGCAGGATTGGACAAGAGGCAGAGAAATAAGGTCCATTGTCAGTATTAACACATCCACACCACTGGACAGAAGAAAGGGTGAAATAGATGGCAATGGCATGGTACTAGACTGAGTGTAGAATATTATTATAATCTAAAATGTACATGAAAGAAAAGAAAATTAGTCACAGAATCATAGAACAAGTTATGTTGGAAAACACCTCTGGAGGTGACCTGATCCAGCTCCCCACTCAGAGCAGGACTAGATTGAAAATAAAATCCAACTTTGAAGTCAGATTGTTCAGAGCCTTGTTCAGTCAAATTTTGGCTTTTCTTCAAGCCCTCTTGGAAATTTCTTTCCAGTGTGGAAATTTCTTTCCACATCACCATAAATTTGTTCTCCTAATGTCTAACTCAAATTTCTGTTCCAACAACTGGTGTCTGTTGCCTTTTACCTTTTCACTATTTATCTCCAGGAAAAGCCTAGCTTCATCTTCTCTATAATTTTCCATTAGGTGATCAAAGATAGCAATAAAAACCATATAGTTTTGCCTTCTCCAGACTGAACAAACTTTCCCAACTTCCTTTTCTTTGTGCTCCAGCCCCCTAATCATCTCAGTGACCCTTTGCTGGACTTGCTCCAATATATCAGTTCCCCTCTTGTATTGTGGAGCCTAAAACAATGTACATTCTCCAGATGCAGTCTCATAAGTGCCAAATAGAAATAAATACTTTGAGGGAAATCCTTCAAACTCTTCGCTACGCTTTTAGTAACGCAGCCCCATATGTGGTTAGCTTTCATCACTCTAAGGACATACCACAAACTCAACTTCATGTAATTTTTTTTGAAAATTAGTTGTAAGTGTGTTTCAAAAAGAAACTGAACAGAACCCTAAAATTTAAATTCTGTAATATTTCTCCTTGTTTCCACAGTGCAGAAAAGGTTTGCAAAATAAACGCTTGTAAATATTTAGAAACTTCAAACATAATATAGTAAAAGAGAAATAGAACACATCTGAATATTTTTATTTGTTGCCAAAGTGGCAAATGTTTTAAGAAAATCTTATCTGCTCCTTTTCAGATTTGTTCAAATTCAATAAAAAAACCTTTTATGCAAAAAAAACCCCAACTTTCAGATTGAATATTCTCTTTGAGGTATCTCTTCTGAGTCTTAGACAAGATACGTAACATTAAAACACTTGGATAAAGATTAATTCACTTCGCCCTTTAAATAACATCATGGGATTTTGACCAAGCTACGTCTCTAACAGCTAACATCCATTTTTGAATCTGTTTTTGTAAATTAAACTTTCAATTTAATTCACTAGAGGAAAAGGTGAATTAATATAATCAGAACCTTTAAACATCCATTTTGCTTATCTTTAGTATTATAGTAATATGTGTGTAATTTTCTAACTGGCAATTCTTTAATGCTGGCAAGGGGGAGAACTGGCTTGGCTTTGTTCTGCTAAAGTTTTTTATTTTGCTTGGCTGAAAATTTGAAAAGGTGCTGCTAAGATCTGCAGGTCAAGTTATTTGCATGACTAATAAGTTTCAATTTGACACCATAGCATTGACAGATGCTAATTTTCAAATATCTATCATGTATGTAAAGGTAAATGTCAAACAGTACTTATTAAGAAAAGACTTTACTCCTGAGAATTATTATGAATTAGAGAAGAAGAAAAACAAAATAAAGTATGGCAGATCTGTCAGCAATGAAAAATTACTCTGTTTCTAGAGACACATGTAAGAAAAGGCCCACATTTTGCATTTTATAATTACGTTCTCTAGGAGAGACATTTAAATTTCTTCCAGTTGCTATCAGAATTTATTGACAGTCACATTTTATATATAAAATGGAAATTCATATACTTTATAAATAATTAATACATGAATAAAACATCTATAATAAGCATTCATTCAGTTCATATTTTTTATAGAGTCTGACAAGAGAATACGTGCTCATACTATGCCTTATAATAACGCAACTTTGACATTATTAGTAAACCTATGCTGCTTCTGTTTGTAATATCTTTTTAACTTCTATTCATAAATAGAATACAAACCAAAATACTTCCTAATTATATGTATTACAGATTAATTTAAATGTTTCAAGATTAGTGTTCCACTATATGAAGTATTGCACAATTCCAAGCAGATATCCTTTCTCCACCCAGAGTGTTGGTATTTTTCACCACCTATTTTAATATCTATTTAATGTTCCTGAGAAGTCACATCATTAAATCCACAGAATCACAGAATCAACCAGGTTGGAAGAGACCTCTGGGATCATCGAGTACAACCGTTGCCCTGACACCACCCTGTCAACTAGACCAAGGCACTAAGTGCCATGTCCAGTCTTTTCTTAAACACATCCAGAGATGGTGACTCCACCACCTCCCTGGGCAGCCCATTCCAATGTCTAATGACCCTTTCTGAAAAGAAATTCTTCCTAATGTCCAACCTGAACCTCCCCTGGCGAAGCTTGAGGCTGTGTCCTCTTGTCCTATCACTAGTTGCCTGGGAGAAGAGGCCGACTCCCATTCCACTACAACCTCCCTTCAGGTAGTTGTAGACTGCAATAAGGTCACCTCTGAGCCTCCTCTTCTCCAGGCTAAACAACCCCAGCTCCCTCAGCCATTCCTCATAGGTCAGACCCTCCAGACCCTTCACCAGCTTGGTTGCCCTCCTCTGGACTTGCTCCAACACCTCAACATATTTCTTGAAGTGCAGGGCCCAGAACTGGACACAGTATTCAAGGTGCGGCCTCACCAGTGCCGAGTACAGAGAGGGATGATCACTTCCCTAGACCGGCTGGCTACACTATTCTTAAGAGTGGCCAGGATGACATTTGCCTTCTGGGCCACCTGGGCACATTGCTGGCTCATATTTAGCCAGCTGTCGATCAGCACCCTCAGGTCTCTTTCCACCGGGCCGCTTTCTAACCACTCTTCCCCCAGCCTGTAGAGCTGCATGGGGTTGTTGTGGCCAAAGTGTAAGACCCGGCACTTGTTCTTGTTGAACCTCATGCCGTTGGTCTCAGCCCATCTATCTAACCTGTCCAGATCCTTCTGTAGGGCCTTCCTACCCTCCAGCAGATCGATGCTCCCACCCAGCTTGGTGTCATCTGCAAATTTGCTGAGGGTGCACTCAATCCCTACATCTAGATCATCTATAAAGATATTGAACAGCACCGGCCACAGAACTGAGCCCTGGGGAACACCGCTAGTGACCGGCCGCCAGTTGGACTTTGCCCCATTCACCACCACTCTCTGGGCTCGGCCATCCAGCCAGTTTTTAACCCATTGAAGAGTCCACCCATCCAAGCCCCGGGCAGTCAGTGTGTCTAGGAGGATGCTGTGGGAGACAGTGTCGAATGCCTTACTGAAGTCTAGATAGACTACTTCCACAGCCCTGCTCTCATCTAAATCCAATGTTTATTAAATCCAGTACTGATTTAACTAGCATTATATGTGTATATAGCTTTGCATAAACCTTTGCAAGAGAGATGTATAAAATGAGACTGGACAGAAGTGCAAACTGGGTGTTGATATATTTGGGAGACTGTTGCCTTAGAGCAGATACTGGAATTCCCCAACTGTTTTACTATACTCAGTACAGTTCAGATTCCGGTGGTATGTACTATGATATCTAGATTACCTAAATCAGTTAGGTTATGAGTCCCATAAAATTGGTTGTACCAAAAAGCCCACTTAGGAGATATTAAAAGTTACTGCAGCGGGTGTCAACTTTATTTAAACAAATCTTAACATTTAAAGTATAAAGACACAGTGAAGAAAATGAGAAAACTCACATCTGAGCTGATAGTACTTGATCATTCTAACTTCAGAAGAATAAAAATGATAAAAAAAGTTATAACACCTTATTAAGAGGTGAAAAACCTCTAATTAGCTAATTTCCAACTGATTTTTCAGGAGCTTACAATTAAGCAGCAGTGAATGTTAGCCATTATTGTAATTGTGATGTCTAAATGAGATTGTTCTTGTAACTGGATGGATACCACCACCCCTGGACCATGCCTCAGACAGAGATGGGATGAGTCCTGACACTTAAACTAATCTAATCTATTTTCCTTTGAATGAAATGGAGAAAATTCTTGAAAGTTATTTTGTGAATACAAATTACTATTTTAGCATTATGACAATTAGGAAGGAAACGGCTCGATGTCCAAGTGGAGACCAGTGATGAGTAGCATTCCTCAGGGGTTGGTATTGGGACTGGTGCTGTTTAACATCTTTGTCAGTGACATGGACAGTGGGTTTGAGTGCACCCTCGGCAAGTTTGCTGATGAAACCAGCTGTGTGGCTCAGTCAGCTAGCTGGAGGAAAGGGATGCCATCCAGAGGGACCTTGACAGGCTTGAGAGCTGGGCCTGTGTGAACCGCATGAAGTTCAACAAGGCCAAGGGCAAGGTCCTGCACATGGGTCAGGGCAATCCCAAGCACAAATACAGGCTGGGTGGACAATGGATTGAGAGCAGCCCTGAGGAGAAGGACTTGGGGGTGTTGGTTGATGAGAAGCTCAACATGAGCTGACAATGTGCGCTTGCAGCCCAGAAGGCCAACCATATCCTGGGCTGCACCAAAAGCAGAGTGGCAAGCAAGCCGAAGGAGGTAATTCTGCTCCTCTACTCTGCTCTCGTGAGACCCCACCTGGAGTACTACATTCAGCTCTGGGGCCCCCAATGTAAAAAGGACATGGGGTTGTTGAAGCGAGTCCAGAGGAGGGCCACGAAGATGATCAGAGGGCTGGAGCACCTCTCCTCTGAAGAGGCTGAGAGAGTTGGGGCTGTTCAGCCTGGAGAAGAGAAGGCTCTGGGGAGACGTTCTAGCAGCCTTCCAGTACCTGAAGGGGGCCTACAGGAAAGCTGGAGAGGGACTTTTTACAAGGGCATTTAGTGGTAGGACAGGGAGTAACAATTTTAAACTGAAAGAGGGTAGATTTAGATTAGATATTAGGAATAAATTCTTGACTGTGAGGGTAGTGAGATACTCGAGCAGGTTGCCCAGAGAAGCTGTGGATGCCCCCTCCCTGGCAGTGTTTAAGGCCAAGTTGGATAGGGCTTTGAGCAATGTCGTCTAGTGTAAAGGTGTCCCTGCCTGTGGCAGGGGGATTGGAACTAGATGATCTTTAAGGTCCTTTTCAACCCAAACTATTCTATGATTCTATGAAAAGGATGAACATTAAAGATTAACAACATGTTCAAAAGGTATGTAAAAGCCCACCCTTTATACCTGGCATATTGCCTGCATCTCAGACAGTCTTTGGAACCAGATGGAGTTTATTCCTCATGGGGTATCATCTCCCCCTAGACTGAAATTAATCCTGACACCTTCAACTCACAATGCTAACTGCAGTATGAGCAGGACCCAAAGAGGTGGCTGAGGGCTTTGAATCTTTCAGTCAAATAAGGTTCTGACAAACAGTAGGGAGAAGGGGGAGCTTGTAATCCAGTTTGCCCTTAGTTTATATTGGCTCAGAGACAAGGTGATTGGAAACAAAATATCAGAGCAATTATACTTTTTTTTGAAAGAGAAATTGAGCTGGATAAAATTACCATAATTATCTTGGCTGACTCAACTTATTTTTGTTTCATTATTTTTTTCTATTTATCATACAAGTTCAAACATGTCATGTCATTATCATTAACTGAACATTGCTGAGGTTAGATGATAGAAATTTGTTATTTTCTTTAATCTCACTTTGTTTGATCAGTTATTAAGGGTACCTCTCTCTCAAAGTATGTATAAATGGTTTGTAATCAAAGGCCTTATTAAAAAGGAGAAAGAAAAGAACAATTTTAAAATAGAATTCTCGCCATCAGTTTCTTAATTCAAAACACCAATAGGCATAAACACACAATACAGACATGCACAGTTGCTTAATATTCAGAGTCCAATCTTATATTTATTGTAAAATCTCATACTGCCCTTGCAAAAAAAGGCATCACCACAATGATGCAAACAGAAATCAGACCATTATGCTTTAAAATACATAAGACCTGTTATACCTCATAACTCATAAAAGATTCACTTTATTCTTCAAAAGGTGTTATTCCTCCTTTCTTTGCTGCATATTATCTCACAAATTATTTTTGTGTGGAAAAGATAGGTAGAGAGAGGGGTGTGAACGTGAAAGGTGAGGAAGGGGGAAATCTACTTAGTCTTAAAAAACAAAAGGTTTTAACCTTTTTCCTAAATAAGAGTAGGGACAAAAAAAAAAAGAAACAACAAACAAGCCCAAACAAACCCCAAACAATCTCAGCAGTTACCCTTAGGGTTATTATTTTAGTGTCTTTCTGTGGCAATCACTTTGCTGAAGTGCACTTATTTTAATTACTTTTTAAATTTCTAATGACATTCTGTGAAATTCAATTTGCAGTACATTAGCTGCCATTTTGAATCTGGGAAATGCATAACTTAACCATTTGCATTTGTGTAAATAAGGTATCCACATACCAGTGGTTTCCCAGTGGTGAATGTGCTATGTTCCTGCCAGTTTTGAGGTTACACATGCCTTTGTTACTGTGATCTGGCAGTAATAAGAAGTTGTTATTTATAAAGGCAATTAGAAATGACCAAGAGACCTATCCAGTTGCAGTGTTGCACTGAGTATATTACTCAACATTAGTAGTTGATCTATCAGGAACAGAGAGGACTGTAAGAAACATTTGCAGATACTGTTATTTTTTCTTGCCTCCACAAATCTAATTTGAAGGTTGTTTTATCAGCCTGACAAGTCTAATGATTAGGAGACAGTCCTAGAAGCATGGACTATTGCTAAGGAGGGATTCACCTGAACAAATATGCTGGATGTATATAACCATCCAAACATTCCGTCATGGTTGAAGGAGACAGTCACTCTTAATCATTATAACAATGGATAAAAGTAGACATTCAAAATTTGCTAGGTGAACTAAATAATCAAGTGCTTGCATTTTCCCACTGACTATAAATTGAATCTAGATGCCTAAACTCTGACACAGATGCTGGTATGGCAGACATCTCAAGTAGCTTAGCAGGATATGTACTTCTTGTTATTTTTACAAGACAAACTTCTCTTTCTAATACTGAAAATCCTTGGTCTGCCTCTGTCCCTAGGGAATCCTGTTGTAAATTAATTGGTTTTAAGATTCTTATTTGCAGAGTAACTTTGATAGGCCACATTCCCTGGTGATGAAATATATTCGGTTGTACTGATTTCAGTACTTTGCCACATGTGTCAACAAATAATTCTGGCCTGTGGTCAAAAGAAGCCACATCCATATTCCCTATTTCAGCATTTTGGGTGAATAGCAATGTAGTGTATCTGCACTATCTAACCTAGGGCATCTAACATCATCACTCTGAGCTGCTTCCTGCAACATCCTACATCTCTTCCTGGGCCAAACATGGAATCTGGCTGGCTTCCTGAACATGGTCACTCTAAGACCTATGATGTGCGATGTTTAAAGTAAACCTGAAGTAGAAGTGAGTCTCCCCATATATGAAGAATAATTAAGTACTCTTTGGCAATTCATGGAAAACACATCCTCAGGAATCAGGTTCAATTGAATTAAATACAAAAAGTTACATCTTAAAGCAGTTTGAGATGATAGTTCTATGCAATCTAGTTAAGCATTTTAACTTTTTATGTAAGTATTCCAGACATTCACTCATTAATACACAGTCCCAATCATTTGATACCTCTTTTAGAGATTATGAGGGAGACTGTTGTATTGATAAAATATTTGGATTTATTTATATTTTTTATTGAAAAATATTACAAAAGGGGCAAATCCAGCCCATTTGTTTTCAGGAAAAGGGCATTAACCAATGCATAGCCTTGCAGTTTGATAACAGGGGACCTGAGAATCAGCAAGTGCCAGCTGAGTAACCTTGGATATATTTCAGTCCTATTTCAAGTGCAACAGTTGTTGTCCTACAATACTCTGGTATTTATCCTGTCTCAGTTTCCTAAGAAAGAAAAGAGAAAAAAACCTGTTATTTAGATTTTTTTGTTTCAACTTTTTCTTCGTTTGTTGCATCTGAACATTTTTGCTGGCTGTATAGGGCAAATATTCCCTCTCAGAGATATTTTTCCATCTATACACACTAGATGAAGATTAAGTGTGTGGTACTCGAGTCATATAAACTAGTGTCTAAACTGGTAAATAGGTGGCATCACAAAGTACAGATATTTCTCTTTCTCTGAATTAAACTGAAAATAATCTCTGCACGAACACTCTAGACCAAGCTCTGCTAACTGGATACCAGGGAGCCATGATTTCTGTCTTGGAAGGACAACTCCTTTGCAAACTGAAATTCTGAAGCATGGGGGCTCAAATGCCTTCCAGGTACAATGGCTTCTGCTGAAGTCAAAACTGAGGAAAATGCATGATATAAGTGACTCTGGTATTCAGAACAGTCTATACATAACTGAATGATTTAAAATTAATTATAAATGTGTCACGGTTTAAAGCTGGGCTGGCTATGAAACTGGTGGCAGATGCTCTCTATTAACCCTCCCCCACTCCCCGCAAAGGGAAAGGGAAAAGGGAGAGAGACTTATGGGTTGGAAAGTTAAAACAGTTTTAATAAACTATAATGATGAAAAAGAGTATAATAATAATAATAGAAATAATCAAATATATACAAATATATACAAAACCAAGATCGAGCTCTGCCAATGTCAGTCACGTCACCACCGGCACTGCAGGGCAGGCTCCAGAAAGGCCCAGGCTGGGCCCAGTGATGGACAGGAACTGGATTCAGGGATGCACAGATCGGGATCAAGGCAGCAGGAAAACGAACAGAGTCCTCCTTGGACACCGGCCATAGCAGAAGGGGTGAGAAGGGGAAAAGAAAGGGCTGAAGGCTCAAGGAGGAGGAGAAGGCCCAGACCCTCGTGATCCCCCCACTTTATACTGAGAATGACGTGTATGGGATGGAATACCTTCGTTGGTCAATTTTGGGTCACCTGCCCTGTCCGCTCCTCCCTGCAGTTGCGACCCCCCTTCGGCTCTTCACTCGTAAACAGTGAGGAATTTAGCAGTGACCTTGGTTTCTCTAACAATAAGTACAGCAAGAGCCTTTCTGCATAACATCCCTACCGGTGCCTCAGCGATAACTACAAACTTCGAGCGTTATCAGTCCTGGAAGCAGACACTGTCTGCAAAACATGCAGTTAGTTTCAGAAAGTGCAGTTACTTAGAAGAGACTTAGCTGAAAGTAACAATCACTAAAAGGAAAATTGGTCTGTTTCAGTCCAAACCAGGACAAAATGTTATTGTATTTAATGAATTATTCTACTATGAGTACTTCATGTACTGATATGGTGTAATCCTGGATTTGTACAGAAATACAGTAGCAAGCCAAAGGAGGTGATACCCTACTGAGCACTGGTGAGACACAGCTGGAGTACTGTGTCCAGTGCTGGGGCCCCTGGTATGACAGAGATCAGTAATAGTGAATTCAAAATTTTAGATGAAACATTAAACTTATATTCAATGACAAACTAAAATTTTAGATAACTAGTTTTTCAACTTTTCTATACACAATTGTAACAAATTGTTTAGACACTATCATAAAACACACATTTGCAATTATTTATAGAAATAAGGACGATTAGGTCAAATCAGAAAACTCGTATAGAAAAAGCAAGTTATTTTAGAAATTAAATATATTTAAGTAATATATAATTTTTAATTATCAAAAACCTGTTATATATATTGCCAAAGAGACATTTTGTTAGCATAGAGCAGGCTGTCATTTGCACAAAATAAACAGAAACCTGCACTGGCACTTCACCAAACTGAACTGAAACATGTTGTGTGATATAGGGCATAACTTTCTACAAATGTAATTTAATTTTCTCTTCTGATGATGTTCTCTAAACATACCATAAGAACAGATTTGGGTTTACTTTCTAATTTTTGTTTTTAGGAGACTAGAGGTTTCAGCTTAGTAAGTCTCATTTTTAGTATAAAATGTGAGTTTCTGATCTGACTACTTAGATGTTTTTGCTTTTTACTAAACTAAATTAGAACTGGGGAGAAAAAAAAAACCTCAAGAGACTCAAAGGGTAAGAGTAAGTTAGGGTAATCATCAACTTTCCAAGGACTTTCCAGCTGACTGGAAATTAGCAAATGTAACGCCCATCTACAAGAAGGGTCAGAAGGATGATCCAGGGAACTATAGGCCTGTCAGCCTGACCTCGGTGCCAGGCAAGGTGATGGAACAGATCATCCTGAGTGCCATTACACGGCACATGCAGGACAATCGGGGCATCGGGGCCAGCCAACATGGATTCATGAAAGGCAGGTCCTGCTTGACCAACCTGATCTCCTTCTATGACAAAGTGACCCGCTTAGTAGATGAGGGCAGAGCTGTGGATGTAGTCTATCTAGACTTGAGTAAGGCATTTGACACTGTCTCCCACAGCACCCTCCTAGACAAGCTGGCTGCCTGGGGCTTGGATGGGTGGACTCTTCAATGGGTTAAAAACTGGCTGGATGGCCGAGCCCAGAGAGTGGTGGTGAATGGGGCAAAGTCCAACTGGCGGCCGGTCACTAGCGGTGTTCCCCAGGGCTCAGTTCTGTGGCCGATGCTGTTCAATATCTTTATAGATGATCTAGACGAAGGGATTGAATGCACCCTCAGCAAATTTGCAGATGACACCAAACTGGGTGGGAGTGTCGATCTGCTGGAGGGTAGGAAGGCCCTACAGAGGGATTTGGACAGGTTAGATAGATGGGCCGAGACCAACGGCATGAGGTTCAACACGAACAAGTGCCGGGTCTTACACTTTGGCCACAACAACCCCATGCAGTGCCACAGGCTGGGGGAAGAGTGGTTAGAAAGCGGCCCGGTGGAAAGAGACCTGGGGGTGCTGATCGACAGCCGGCTAAACATGAGCCAGCAGTGTGCCCAGGTGGCCAAGAAGGCCAATGGCATCCTGGCCTCTATTAAGAATAGTGTAGCCAGCCGGTCTAGGGAAGTGATCGTCCCTCTGTACTCGGCACTGGTGAGGCCGCACCTTGAATACTGTGTTCAGTTCTGGGCCCTGCACTTCAAGAAAGATGTTAAGGTGTTGGAGCAAGTCCAGAGGAGGGCGACCAAGCTGGTGAAGGGTCTGGAGGGTCTGACCTATGAGGAACGGCTGAGGGAGCTGGGGTTGTTTAGCCTGGAGAAGAGGAGGCTCAGAAGTGACTTTATTGCAGTCTACAACTACCTGAAGGGAGGTTGTAGTGGAATGGGAGTCGGCCTCTTCTCCAAGGCAACTAGTGATAGGACAAGAGGACATAGCCTCAAGCTTCGCCAGGGGAGGTTCAGGTTGGACATTACACAGAATCACAGAATCACAGAATGTTAGGGATTGGAAGGGACCTCAAAAGATCATCTAGTCCAATCCCCCTGCCGGAGCAGGATTACCTAGACCATATCACCCAGGAACGCGTCCAGGCGGGTTTTGAATGTCTCCAGAGAAGGAGACTCCACAACCTCTCTGGGCAGCCTGTTCCAGTGTTCAGTCACCCTCACCATAAAGAAGTTTTTCCTCATATTTAAGTGGAACCTCCTGTGTTCCAGCTTGCACCCATTGCCCCTAGTCCTGTCAAGGGATGTCACTGAGAAGAGCCTGGCTCCATCCTCATGACATTTGCCCTTTACATATTTATAAACATTAATGAGGTCACCCCTCAGTCTCCTCTTCTCCAAGCTAAAGAGACCCAGCTCCCTCAGCCTCTCCTCATAAGGGAGATGTTCCACCCCCTTAATCATCTTCGTGGCTCTGCGCTGGACTCTCTCTAGCAGTTCCCTGTCCTTCTTGAACTGAGGGGCCCAGAACTGGACACAATATTCCAGATGCGGCCTCACCAGGGCAGAGTAGAGGGGGAGGAGAACCTCTCTCGACCTGCTGACCACACCCCTTCTAATACACCCCAGGATGCCATTGGCCTTCTTGGCCACAAGGGCACACTGCTGGCTTATGGTCATCCTGTTGTCCACTAGGACCCCCAGGTCCCTTTCCCCTACGCTGCTCTCCAACAGCTCTGCCCCCAACTTGTACTGGTACATGGGGTTGTTCTTGCCCAGATGCAGGACTCTACACTTGCCCTTGTTATATTTCATTAAATTTCTCCCCGCCCAACTCTCCAGCCTGTCCAGGTCTCTCTGAATGGCTGCGCAGCCTTCCGGCGCGTCAGCCGCTCCTCCCAGTTTTGTGTCATCAGCGAACTTGCTGACAGTGCACTCTAATCCCTCATCCAAGTCATTAATGAATATATTGAATAGAACTGGTCATATAATGTTCTGTTTCAGTCCAAACCAGGACAAAATGTTATTGTATTTAATGAATTATTCTACTATGAGTACTTCATGTACTGATATGGTGTAATCCTGGATTTGTACAGAAATACAGTAGCAAGCCAAAGGAGGTGATACCCTACTGTGCACTCTAATCCCTCATACAAGTCATTAATGAATATATTGAATAGAACTGGTCATATAATGACTTGGATGAGGGAATAGAGTCCACTGTCAGCAAGTTCCTGATGACACAAAACTGGGAGGAGCGGCTGACGCGCCGGAAGGCTGCGCAGCCATTCAGAGAGACCTAGACAGGCTGGAGAGTTGGGCGGGGAGAAATTTAATGAAATATAACAAGGGCAAGTGTAGAGTCCTGCATCTGGGCAAGAACAACCCCATGTACCAGTACAAGTTGGGGGCAGAGCTGTTGGAGAGCAGCATAGGGGAAAGGGACCTGGAGGTCCTAGTGGACAGCAGGATGACCATGAGCCAGCAGTGTGCCCTTGTGGCCAAGAAGGCCAATGGCATCCTGGGGTGTATTAGAAGGGGTGTGGTTAGCAGGTCAAGAGAGGTTCTCCTCCCCCTCTACTCTGCCCTGGTGAGGCTGCATCTGGAATATTGTGTCCAGTTCTGGGCCCCTCAGTTCAAGAAGGACAGGGAACTGCTAGAGAGAGTCCAGTGCAGAGCCACGAAGATGATTAAGGGGGTGGAACATCTCCCTTATGAGGAGAGGCTGAGGGAGCTGGGTCTCTTTAGCTTGGAGAAGAGGAGACTGAGGGGTGACCTCATTAATGTTTATAAATATGTAAAGGGCAAGTGTCATGAGGATGGAGCCAGGCTCTTCTCAGTGACATCCCTTGACAGGACAAGGGGCAATGGGTGCAAGCTGGAACACAGGAGGTTCCACTTAAATATGAGGAAAAACTTCTTTACGGTGAGGGTGACTGAACACTGGAACAGGCTGCCCAGAGAGGTTGTGGAGTCTCCTTCTCTGGAGACATTCAAAACCCGCCTGGACGCGTTCCTGGGTGATATGGTCTAGGCAATCCTGCCCCGGCAGGGGGATTGGACTAGATGATCTTTCGAGGTCCCTTCCAATCCCTGACATTCTGTGATTCTGTGATTCTGTGATTAATGAATATATTGAATAGTACTGGTCCCAGTACTGACCCTTGAGGGACTCCGCTAGACACAGGCCTCCAACTGGACTCTGTCCCATTGACCACCACTCTCTGGCTTCTTTCCTTCAGCCAGTTCACAATGCACCTCACTACCCGATCATCCAGACCACACTTCCTCAGTTTAGCTGCGAGGATGCTGTGGGAGACAGTGTCAAATGCTTTACTGAAATCAAGATAGACCACATCTACAGCTTTACCATCATCTATCCACTGGGTTATGTCCTCATAAAAGGCTATCAAGTTGGTTGAGCATGACTTCCCCTTGGTGAAGCCATGTTGACTGCCCCTAATGATCCCCCTATCCTTGATGTGCCTAGAGACAGCACCAAGGACAAGTTGTTCCATCACCTTTCCGGGGATGGAGGTGAGGCTGACTGGTCTATAGTTCCCCGGGTCCTCCTTCTTGCCCTTTTTGAAGACTGGAGTGACATTCGCTTTCCTCCAGTCCTCAGGCACCTCTCCCGTTGCCCACGACTTAGCAAAGATGATGGAGAGTGGCCTAGCAATGACTTCCGCCAGCTCCCTCAGCACCCGCGGGTGCATCCCATCAGGGCCCATGGATTTATGGACGTCCAGGTTGCTTAATTGGTCCCTGACCCAGCCCTCATCTACCAAGACAGATTCCTCCTCTATCCTTACTTCTTCTGGGGCCTCAGGGGTCCGGGGCTCCTCAGGACAGCCTCCAGCAGTATAGACAGAGGCAAAGAAGGCATTCAGTAACTCCGCCTTCTTTTTATCCTCTGTCTCCAGGACCCCCACCTCATTCATCAGTGGGCCTACATTGCCTCTAGTGTTGGTTTTACCTGCAATGTATTTGAAGAAGCCCTTTCTGTTGTCCTTGACCTCTCTTGCAAGGTTTAATTCCAAGGAGGCCTTAGCTTTCCTAGTTGCCTCCCTACATCCTCTGACAACAGACTTATATTCCTCCCAAGTGGCCAGCCCCTCCTTCCATGATCTGTACACCCTCTTCTTCCACTTGAGTTTGCCCAGCAGTTCCCTGTTTAACCATGCAGGTCTCCTGGTACCCTTCCTTGACTTCCTACCTGCTGGGATGCTCTGATCTTGAGCTCGGAAGAAGCAGTCCTTGAATGCTAACCAACTATCTTGAGCCCCCTTACCTTCTAGTACCCTGTCCCATGGGATTTCCCCTAGCAATTGCTTGAAAAGACCAAAGTTGGCCCTCCTGAAGTCCAGGGTTGTAATTCTGCTAGCTGTTCTGTTCCTGCCACATGAGATCCTGAACTCTACCATCTCATGGTCACTACAACCAAGGCTGCCCTCAACCTTCACCTCTTCAACCAGACCCTCCTTGTTAGTGAGGATCAGATCCAGCAGCGCTCCTCTCCTAGTTGGCTCATCCACCATTTGCATCAGAAAGTTATCATCAATGCACTGGAGGAACCTCCTGGACTGAGGATGGCTGGCTGAGTAGGCCTCCCAGCAAATATCAGAGTAGTTGAAATCCCCCATGACAACCAGGCCCTGTAATTGCGAGACTGATCTCAGCTGCCTGTAGAAGGCCTCATCACCTTCCTCATCCTGATCCGGTGGCCTGTAATAGACACCCACAACAGTATCACCCCTGCCAGCCTGCCCCTTAATTCGCATTAGGAAGAATTTCTTTTCAGAAAGGGTCATTAGACATTGGAATGGGCTGCCCAGGGAGGTGGTGGAGTCACCATCTCTGGATGTGTTTAAGAAAAGACTGGACATGGCACTTAGTGCCGTGCCATGGTCTAGTTGACATGGTGATGTCAGGGCAATGGTTGGACTCGATGATCTCAGAGGTTTCTTCCAACCTGATTGATTCTGTGTGATTCTCATTCTGTGACAAAGAAAGTAAGATTTTTATAATAAAGAGCAGAGAAAACCAATCCAGCATATTTTCCAGCATGGGTTAAAGACTAATCTCTGTATAAAACAACCAGTGTATTATGCACACTCTACACCAACTATTGCATTTGAAAAATATATATCACATAAGTAGAAAAGAATGAATCTGAAGACTGTCATATTTTGTCTGCAGGTGGCCACAACTCTGAAAGCAGAATGAAAAATTTTACATTAGTAGATCATTCTATGACAAGATAGCTGAGCTATTTCATATTCCTTTCTTCCAAATTTATCTTTAGTATGCAACAAAAGAATTTTCATTTCTAAAAAGTAATGCAATTAAATAGTAGTTAGATGAATTCATTAATTAGCCATATGCCCCATCATTGTCTTGGTTAGTTATACTGTAGGGATACCCTCCTGCCAAAGCCTCCCCACCCTCTGAAAGCACGAAAAAGGGATAATAGTTCCTCAAAAGAAAAATTAAAAGCATGTATATTTCACATATGGTCAAAGCGCTGGGCTTTTATCCGGTGAGTCCTTAACCTGAATGCATTTCTATCTAAATGACATGGCATGTGCTAGTGTTATACAGTCAAATAGAAGAGATATGTAGTAAATTCAGTGTGGATATTTACAAATTGACTTACATAACAAGCCTTGAAAACATTACATGACATAGATGAGTTTCCTCAAGTATTGAAAAATATAATTGTAAAATTTAAATTGAGGGAGTAGGAAGTTTTGGAGACATCTTTTCTCTTTCTGATAACATGTTGCCCGCAGTCTTCTGCTCTGGCAATAAACAACTTTGAAAATTTTTCTCTCTGTGAAGCAATATTTTATTTCTACTGCCCCCACAGCCTTTGTGAGAATAGCATAATTCTTAATCTGTAGCCCATAAGTAGTAATATTCTGTAGGAAAATATTTGCTAACTATTGTTTATACACTGTAGCATGTTTGAAATGGAAACACAATTTAAAACATAGCCTTTCTGAGTAACTACACTTTTTAGTCTCACAAACAGCAATGCTAAAATGTTATATACTATTAAAAAGACGTATATCACTGGATAACTGCTAACTTTATAATAAGAAGGAAGTGGAAAAAAAAAGGAAACATCTTTGGGATGAGAAACTTTATATCTTTATGTATCATTTTCTATCTAGTTTGGCCTTCACACACAGCTAACCATATTAGGTAAAAGTTGCATGTACTGTGTGGCAATATATAATGAAAGATCAAAGAATAGACCAACTGATGCATTTTAATCTGATTTTATGCAGGAAATGTTGTAGAACAGCACCATCTGCAGGTGTGCTATCATAAATTTAATGTTCTTGGCATAGTTAGACTGTTAATGTCATCTGTCCTTTTTTGGTACAGATTTAGTCTTTGCTTTTGGGGAAAATCCAGCAGCCAGTAAGGTACAGATTATTTTGCAGACAAAATGCTAGTCATAAAGGACAATTAAAAATGAAACAGAAGTACAGAACCAAATCTTTTTTTTAGCAAACATTTAGTTCGAAAGATCTCTTATCTCGTTTGAGAGTCCTTTTGTTTTTAAGAACTGAACAGACCTATCTGTTTAGTTACATTTCATGTAATCATGTCTTATATGCAGTTACACAATCTATATTTTTTCTGTGTGTTGCTAATATTTATTTTTATATTTGTAAAATATTAGACATGGTTCTGAGACAGATCAGAAAAGAAAAAGAAGTGTCAGTATGTTGCTGTATCACATGCTTAGGAATTGCATCAAATTACTTTATAATGTATCAATAAAAAGTATCATTGCTGCTTAAAAGAAAACAATCTTGTGCTACTCCCATCAGAAAGCTGGATATTCTTAAAGACCATATTTTTGCCTCACTTTCTTCCATCCCCACACCCTCCAACCCATTGTAGGTGTTTGGAGTTGAAATACTGTGTACTTTGAAAAATGGCCAAATGATTATGTGGAAAATTTCGGAGAGGAGGGATTGGAGAGTATGCCATTCTTTTGTGTTAGGATTTATGTTTATTTACATTTTAAGGAACTCTGATTACTAATTTGGTCCCAGGGAATATGTGTAGCAGTAATAAAACCTGAATACTACTCATATATATTCAAAGGATGTGAATAATTATTTCTTCAATTGTTATAATTCAGAGCTTTCCATGACAGTACAAAGCCATTCAGAAAAAATACAGTGATGTCCCTAGATCCCAGATCAGTGCGCTTATAGGTAGATTTAGAGCTCCAAAACAAGCTGAGCTGGTCATGGTGCAATATATGCAGAAAGGCTAGGGGAAGAAAGTGTTACCCATTCATGTGTGATCTCTCTTGAGCTTAATTCAGCTCAGGGCTCATCCAGTCCCTAGCACAATGCAGAGGAAGCAGTGAGTTACATTTAGACATCGAAGTAAAACTTAAGGACTTTAAGCCTTCAGTTCTTTATGTTTATGCCTTTGTAAACCAAATACAGAGCATAGGTAAAGATTATAGCACAGCAAAATATCAATGTTTTACAGCCATTTTCTCACTTTTGCCACACACGCATAATGTCTTCTAGGAGATGAAACTCCAAGCTAGTAATCTACATTTATATATCCCTTTTTTAAAGATCTCGAGACTTTTCTGTAACTATTTAATTCATTCATTTTTGTCAGAGAATATTTTTCTGACTATTATTTATTGAATATCTGTTAAAAAAAAAAAGGGCAAATCTTTCTTAGTTACTCTAGATTGTGTATCATGGTGCTTGGAAACATACAACTGTTTTCCAATGTATTTGTCTAAGACTTCCAGGAAGAAAAAAAACCCGCTATGAACAGACGTAGACAGGAAACATGCAGCTGGCCATTTTTCAGGGAAGTTGATTTTTGTGGGAAAATATTGATCCATTAAAATGGAAACCACGTCTATAAATACATAGGGTGGGAGACAGTTCAACTAGGGAAGCTCATTACTTATGTCGTCTCTAATACATATTGCTGTAGTTCTGAAGCATAAAATGCCTCTTTCTTCCTCTATCAGCATTCTATTTCTCCAGGTGTCTGCTCTCCATTTCTTCCTCTTAATCACTTTGTTGGCAGGATTTCCTATTACGTACCAATCTACCCACCATACTGGCCGTTTTAATATTTAAAAACCCCTACCACACCAAAACACCAAAATGGCTCTTTTCAAAAACAGAACAAGGAATGCGGATAGACAGAAAGTGAAAGAGAATAATATTTGGGAAGTCTGGGCATTCAGTAATTAATTAAAGAGAAATAGTCCCAGAGAGTGACGGAAAGAGGAAATTCAAGTTATTTCAGTTCAATGAATTCAAATCTCTTCAATGATCAATTCAGCCCAGGAACATGAAAATTTTGTCTCTGTATCCCATGTGGACATATAGCTGATCATGTCTTAAGTGTCCATGTGCAATGTGCAACACTCAAAATGAGGAAAATATTTTCATCGGAAGGGAAAAACCTCTTCTCTCCCAGCTCTGCTTGGAAACAAAATATTCAATTCTTATTTTATTATTTTATATTTGTTAAAACTGCCAAAACATGTCCAATATGAACAGGTTAATGTCAGAGTTTCAAGGTTCAAATAACTGTAAAAATTGAAAGCAGTTTGCATTTTTTTGACCTATTACATTATAGTAGCTCCTCAATTTTAACCTGATTTTTTAGGTTTTCTCCTATATGAAGCAATTTGTCTGAAGATATAAATCCAAAGTTGTTATTGTATGGCGCTTTCAGAGGCCCTTGATAGAAACTTAAAAATTTTGCTCAGTTGCTAAAAGACCGGCCTGGTTAAACAGGGAACTTAGACTAGAACTTAAGGAAAAAAAGAGAGCCTACTTGCTCTGGAAGAAGGGTCGGGTAACTTGGGAGGTCTATAGGGATGTTGCCAGGTCGTGTAGGGAGAAGATTAGAAGGGCCAAAGCTCAATTAGAGCTCGATTTGGCTGCTACAGTCAAAGACAACAAAAAAAGCTTTTACAAATACATCAACAGCAAAAGGAGGGTCAAGGAGAGCCTCCACCACTTGCTGAATGAGGAGGGTAGTGTAGTGTCAGGGGATGAGGAAAAGGCAGAGGTGCTCAATGCCTTCTTTGCCTTGGTCTTTAATGTCAAGACCGGTTGTCCTCAGGAGACTCGGCCCCCAGAGCCTGAAGTTAGGGACGGGGGGCTGTGTGAACCTCCCAGGATCCAGAAGGAGACGGTTAGTGACCTGCTGTGCCAGTTGGACACCCACAAGGCTATGGGCCCGGATGGGATTCACCCCAGAGTAATGAAGAAACTGGCAAATGAACTTGCCAAACCACTCTCTATTATCTACCGGCAGTCCTGGTTAACTGGAGAAGTTCCAGCTGACTGGAAATTAGCAAATGTAATGCCCATCTACAAGAAGGGTCAGAAGGACGATCCAGGGAACTATAGGCCTGTCAGCCTGACCTCAGTGACAGGCAAGGTGATGGAACATATCATCCTGAGTGCCATTACACGGCACATGCAGGACAATCGGGGCATCGGGGCCAGCCAACATGGATTCATGAAAGGCAGGTCCTGCTCGACCAACCTGGTCTCCTTCTATGACAAAGTGACCCGCTTAGTAGATGAGGGCAGGGCTGTGGATGTCGTCTATCTAGACTTCAGTAAGGCATTCGACACTGTCTCCACAGCATCCTCCTAGACAAGCTGGCTGCCTGGGGCTTGGATGGGTGGACTCTTCAATGGGTTAAAAACTGGCTGGATGGCCGAGCCCAGAGAGTGGTGGTGAATGGGGCAAAGTCCAGCTGGCGGCCGGTCACTAGCGGTGTTCCCCAGGGCGCAGTTCTGTGGCCGATGCTGTTCAATATCTTTATAGATGATCTAGACGTAGGGATTGAGTGCACCCTCAGTAAATTTGCAGATGACACCAAGATGGGTGGCAGTGTCGATCTGCTTGTCGATCTGCTGGAGGGTAGGAAGGCCTTTCAGAAGGATTTGGACAGGTTAGATAGATGGGCCGAGACCAACGGCATGAGGTTCAACAAGAACAAGTGCCGGGTCTTACACTTTGGCCACAACAAGCTCATGCAGCTCTACAGGCTGGGGGAAGAGTGGTTAGAAAGCGGCCCGGTGGAAAGAGACCTGGGGGTGCTGATCGACAGCCGGCTAAACCTGAGCCAGCAGTGTGCCCAGGTGGCCAAGAAGGCCAATGGCATCCTGGCCACTCTTAAGAATAGTGTAGCCAGCCGGTCGAGGGAAGTGATCGTCCCTCTGTACTCGGCACTGGTGAGGCCGCATCTTGAGTACTGTGTTCAGTTCTGGGCCCCGCACTTCAAGAAAGATGTTGAGGTGTTGGAGCAAGTCCAGAGGAGGGTGACCAAGCTGGTGAAGGATCTGGAGGGTCTGACCTATGAGGAATGGCTGAGGGAGCTGGGGTTGTTTAGCCTGGAGAAGAGGAGGCTCAGAGGTGACCTTATTGCAGTCTACACCTACCTGAAGGGAGGTTGTAGTGAAGTGGGAGTTGGCCTCTTCTCCCGGGCAACTAGCGATAGGACAAGAGGACACAGCCTCAAGCTTCGCCAGGGGAGGTTCAGGTTGGACATTAGGAAGAATTTCTTTTCAGAAAGGGTTATTAGACATTGGAATGGGCTGCCGAGGGAGGTGGTGGAGTCACCATCTCTGGATGTGTTTAAGAAAAGACTGGACATGGCACTTAGTGCCATGGTCTAGTTGACAGGGTGGTGTCAGGGCAGCGGTTGGACTCGATGATCCTGAGGTCTCTTCCAACCTGGCTGATTCTGTGATTCTGTGATTCTGTGATATGAAGCAATTAGAATAAAACAGTTTATTTCAGAAGTATTCTTGTGCATCATACACTTTCTTATTTTCAGAATTAGAATAATTAAATCTTTGTGATCTTGAGCTGTATTTTATCAGAAAACAAAGTGAGGTGCTACAAGTGTCCCAGGCTTCTAGAGAGAAAATAAAAAAGACAAAAAATGTTTCAGGCCATGACAATCAGTACTTGAGGATTTATTTTCAATCACTTTTTTTGCCAATTTCAAATTTAAATAATATTAGCAAATTTCAATACTTTACACTTTTTAATTTCATTCACTTATTTTTATGCCATTTTTATATTTTTAATTTTAAAACCATGCTTTACAAACTGCCTTTTATTGTTTATCATTTGTTAGGTCATTTGCAGCTTCTTTTTAATAGCCATTCGTCTTTCAAAGCAGGAAAAACAGTTACATTGGAATTCATCACATTTAATATCAGAACACTTTGTTTATGCAAGCTCCCTTGCACATGTGGCACAGAATTGATAGATTCCATGACAGTCTGGATGTATTAGATTTTTCTATGCCTTTTGAAGTCAAAGGCAGAGTACAGGTAGCCAAGTGAGCCTGGCATGTCTGTGCTGCACCAGATTAATTTAATATCCAGTATCATGTGAGTATTTATTTCCACAAATTTCAAATGGAAATGTGGGACCTGAAACTATACATTTTCCAGAGCATATAATGCAGTCACAACTACTTGGCTTCGCAGACTCTCTGTTGTTGGTGGAAGGAGGATAACGCATTTGTGTCCCTCTGCTCTATTCGTCAGAGGCCAGGGTAAATCCTTATGTATGAGTGTTCCACCAATCCTTAGACCTGGTTCCTGACTCACTGAACACACGGTGTAAAATCCCATACAAAGAAGAATATAGAAGGACAAAGCACAGAATTTAAGTTATGAGAGTTAATGGCTGTCAAAATGCAGGGAAATCATCATTTTTAGTAGGGAGGGAGTATTGGATTTGTTTGTTTTTAATTAATATATTACAACAGACAGAGTGGGGAGAATGAGATGGTACAAGAGATAAGGTAATGCTACCAACAAAGCTATTAAAACCAGGAAATGGAGGAGACACTGAGAAAAGCAGAAGGATGATGGAGGGAAAAAAGGGACATTTTATGCTTCAGAACTACAGCAGTGTGCCAGAGATTGTATCAGTAATTGTTACCAATACTTAAAAATCAAATGAAAATTTAATCACAAAATGATAAGTTTGTGTTCTGTATTAGGTTTGTAACCTAGTTAAAGGATTGTTAAGTATGAAACAGGTAACCATAGGCACTGTTAGGTTTGAAGAAGGTAGCCATAGAAACCCCACTAGGTAAGATGCTGGACTTTTTTGTGCTGTTAGAGACCGTCATGGACACTAGTTTAATACAATAGAGATACTTACTGGACAAACGAGTTATAACATGTTAGAGAGCCAAGATGCTACCACGCCTGCGCAGGAAGGAAAGGTGAAAAGTGCACAGCGAGGAAGACATACGGCCTTCATGTCACAGACCCCGGCCCACAACCACCAGAGGAAACTGCGCGTGCACAACCGGGAGGAGTTAAAGGCGGAGACTATGGAAATGAATTCCCAGAACTCATTATAATAAGGACCACCTTTTTCGGGATAGGTTATGAATATGTATAGGCGTCCTTGGATACATGATGAATATGTAATTAACTTGCCATATAAATATGAAATGAACTACTGACGCGGCACGCGCGTTTTGGAGGGCTACCTCTTGTGCCGCCCAGCTGCAATAAAAGTGTGCCTGCTTCTTAATGCTACATTGGTGTTAAGAGGTTTTATTCCCGATTTCGGTGACATAATGAGTTTGCAACACCTTGCTGAAGCAACTGTAATTTTGCAAGCTAAAATAAAAGTTAGAAATTATTCTTGCAGACATGTTTATCACATCTTGAATCCCCAGCAAACAGCTGTATGAGGTCTTCCCCTTCACTGGTGTCTAATGATATTATTGTATCAATCTTCATACAGCCTTGCACCAGTGTCTTTTTCACACATTTGCGTGTACACTGCTTGACTAGTTTGACATGTTAACATCATTCTCTGTTTTAGATGACAGTGCTTTGATAATTTTATGGCAATAAGTAAATCAAAACAATTTTGCTCTAAGCCTGATAAGAGAAAATAACAACAGTTTAGTTAAAATTACTGGAATAAGGGCTAGAGAGGAGTAGTTAATAGTTTGAAGGTTAAAAGTGAAAAAGTACTTTGGGGAAGGATGGAAAGATGGTGACAAAAGATAAGTATATCATGTACGTGCCTGTGTGCATAGATAAAAAAATAGAAAATGTCTTCTGCAAAAATATACGTGTATAGATACGCTCACACACATATGTATTTATGTATACACATTGGTGGTAGCTTTCATGACTCACCCTTGGCAAAAGATCTGTGTAACAACATTCTTCAATACAAGAATATGGGTGTAGACACTGAATGAATCAAATACACCAGGCTGTCAGGAAGGGCATCTTCCCCAAAACTGGTCATGTTAAAGACAAAGATGACCATCAACTAGATTAAGCAGTTAACCGGGGGATTGCCAAGAGCCTCTGAAACAAAGAAAGGGTCGCCTTGAGAAGCAATATAGGAGAAACATGAAGATCTGTAACGGGGAGCAGATCCCCGGGCGGGTGGGGGGGGACACGGGGCGGGCAGGTGGGTGGGTGCTGCCCGCTCCTCTCGGGCCGGGCAGCGCTGCCTCCCCCGGGGCGCCCCGGGGCGCTGCCCCCCCGCGGGCAGGGACTCGCCCCGGTGCGCGCCCGGCAGCGCCGGGGCTGCCTCACCGCGGGGCGGCCGCCTCCGCCCGGGGCGTGCCGGGGGGGGCACACGCACGGCCCGGAGCGGCTGGGGAGAGCGTGGTCCGTGCAGCCAAGGAGGGCAAGGGTTTGTGTATGCGATTAGAGGGTTTGGAAATTAGTTATAGAAGGATACTTTAGAAAATTAAGGTGTTTATTAACATTTTGTAACTGTCTAGTATTGTAGTTTATCTGTTGACGTAGATCCTGATTCTATAGATTGGCCATTACACAAATGTCATTAAGAAATCAATAAACCGCTTTGATCCTGACTTGGTTTAAACTACGTGAAATAGACAATGCAACACCTTCTGGATTGAAAAGCCTCCAAAAAACAAACCCCAAACCAAACAAACCATCCAACACTCAACCGTGTTTCATCTCTGTGGCACTTTGGTTAGGAAAGATATTAAACCTGCAAAGTTATTACATGCAACAGAAAAGTCAAGTCAATTATAGTACTAACACTGTCACAACGTTGCTTGTGATGGAAGATCAGGCTTTAATTCTAAGTCACACGTTGCTTCCTTTTTTACTACAGCTAATCCTGCATGCAACCTACGCAGTCTGTGCACCTGGATGTTCTATGAAGAGGAATGTACTTCCAGGGATACTGACAGAATGATACTTGTGCATGAACATCAAGGACAAGATTATAAGCTGTCTCAATTTAATGAGTCCTCTTGAGACTTGGACATTGCAGCTCTGATCTTTCTGACACTTGTCATTTACATAAAGAATCAGTTTTAAAATCCAGGGATGTGCCAAACACTGAAAAATATGCAATATCCCGAATTTCTTTCTTTGGGAGAATACACTTAAGAGAACACTTCTCAACACATTTACATACAGGGAAAAATTACAACTTTCACAAATAAGTTAACTCTGCCTAAAATATGGATAGAACCACTTTGACATTGGCACTAAGCCATTTTAATTTTCTATAGAGATCTTTATTCATTTGCAGCACCAAATTTATAATTAAACATTATTTTCAGTAACTTATATGTACACTTAAATATTTTTATTACCTTTCAGCTGGGAAGCTAATGTTGTAATATATCTGGCTACAAGCAAAACTAGAACAGATGATAATCTTATGTTTTTATAAGGTTCCAAATCCATTTCCAGAGCTCTCAAATAATTACATTTGGAAGCCAGATGACACAGGAAAATCTAAAAACCAGATTATATACACTGGGAAAGCAAATAGAATTAAGTCAATTTTCATAAATGTATTGATAATAGTTGATTTTTATAATTGTAATAATTTATACTAAAGTATTTGAAGTTTGAGATTTTATCTACACAGACTTTTTGGCAATTTGTTGTGTGTGAGAAAAATTCTTGCCATGCCTGGTCCAGACAACTGAAGCACTATAATCCACTGGAAATGCAATGGATAAACAACCCAGATGAACATTTGGAAACCAGAATGTAATTCAATCCTTTCACTGCATCTAACTACTTCGGAATCCTTCCTCTGACATCAGACAATTTTCCATCAGGTCTGTAAAATCTGTCTTGTAGTTTTCAAATCTCCCTGATTTTTCTTGCAAATAGACCTGGATTTCTGAGTGTGCTTTGACATTATGAACCATGCTACATCTTCCGCTGTATATTTTAGGTCATTTTCTACAGGGCAGCTGAAGTGACTGTTTGCAGTTTATTTTCTATTTAAATACGTATGTGTGTGTAAGTGTATGTATATATATGTACACATTTTCTTTTTATAAAATAATGCTTAGGTTCCTACTACAAGGTGAAATGTCCCAAATCAATAACAAATTGAAGAATTAAAATAGTGACTATTAATTATATCTGGTATTATCCGAAGTAAATTATTCTGAATTCAATTACAGTTAATTATTTTTCCCTACTTAATTACCTAACCATTATTTTTTTAGTGAGTGTTTAAAGCTTACCTCAGCTATCGTATTTTTCTGCTGCTTTCTTATAACTCACTGCGAGGTTTTCTTTCCCTTTTTTAGACAGACCAAATCTTTGACCTTACAATGCTAAAGGTACTGTGAGCTTTGACACAGACTTGAGTAAGTGGATGACCGATGCCTTGAATGGTCTAACAGAAAACAGATCCGATTTGAATTTTTCTGGATTTGATTCTGTACTGTGCTCAGATAATTTGTGGTTTATAATTAATGTTCTGAATATTAACATTTCTGAGTATAAACACAAAAATCAAACTTAACTTCATTTAATGAAACAGTAACTTGGTTGTCAGGGCTCTGCTTTCAGCCACTGCTTGTGTAAATGCATCATAAGAAATATATCTCTGAAGATATGGATTTGTATATAAATACGTATGTGTGTATATATATGTATATATACATATGTTCACATGGGTGTGTATGTAGATGTGAGTGTATATTCATACATTTTCTCTAATGTGAAAAAGTGGATAATACCCATTTGCTATGCAATTTTGTAAAACTGGTAAACAATACATAGAAATATTGATTTTTTTTTTAAGTGTCTGTTAAAGTTACACAAACACTATAGATATAAATATATCCTGTACAGTAATATCAATATTCTTGTATTTTCATTTTATAATGTAGTTGCACTTATAACTGGTTAACTGATTTCATAAATGAGTTGCACTGATTCTGCAATTAATTTGGTTTTTTTTTTTAGCTTACTGTATTACTGAACTGGAACAAAAAAATCTAATAAACTTTATTGTGCTTAGGTAACAGTAAATAAAATTTAAAAGTAATCACATTAAAAGTATATTTTTCTATTTCCAGAAGACACAGTGGAAAACAGAAACCTGTTGGAAAAGATTACTACCTGTTGTGGTAATAACATAGTTACTGGGGTTTTTTGGTTGGATTGTTTTGGTTTGTGGTTTTTTTGTTTGGTTTTTTTTTGTGTGTGTGTTTTGTTTTCTTTTTTTTTTAATGTCTTGTAGCGGTGAATGTGAACCAGGAAAGCATGCTTCAGCAAATCAGTTTCTTCTGCTTACTTTCCTCCAGACTGGAATGCTCTACTCTTTTTTCAAAGGTGCCTCTCTATTATGTTTCATTGATTGATTTTGGTACAAGACAGCTCTTCAAACCTCTCTCCAATGGTCTCTGCATTTAGCTCTCTGCCTTTTGTTTTTGTCAGAGCAGCATTGCTGTTTCACAAAAGCATTTAATTTTCTACTTATATCTCCTTTTTTTTTTTGTCCCGCTCATGTCTTCTCTTTTTCCCAAAGTTCTTTTTGAATGAATTAAATATACAAAGGAAATCTTTAGTAATACATTCCTGTAGATCAATTAAAACGTTTTTAATAGACTTGTTTTTGCCCAGAAAAGTCTTGCTTTCCCTCGTGAATAGGCTATGAGTAGCTGTTGTGTGGCTGGATGGAGAGAAACAGATAGCAGCTAATTGGGGAGCTGTGAATGATTACAAATTGGAAGAACAAGCCTGTTAATTCACCTGGGTTGATATGATCCTACAGAAGGTTGTTTTCTAGCAGTTGGTGTAAGTAGGACCACACTGAGAAGTTCTAAGCAAGTACTGCTACTCTTCTTCCACACTGGTCCTCAGAAGTGAGTGACAAGCTTTGGGCTGATGTTCTTGAAAAGATTGGGGAAAAAAAAAGGCAACTGTGTTTTTCAAAAATTATTTTTGTGTAACCATAGTAACAACATTTTGCTGCATCTTTAGCACTTGAAACTGTAAATGGGGGAGCCACTGAGAGATGGAAGTGAAATAGTCTCATTGCTGGAAAACCTACAGACATGCCATCAGAGTACTAGAGGGACTGAAGAGTGACAAAGTGGTGGCTGATTATAGTGTACCAAATTTTAGTCACCAATGCCTTTCACTTTAGATTTACGAGACACATGAGAGAATACAGCAAAGGGAGAGTGTCAAGAAAAAAAAAAATCTTTACTACTCCTTTATTTTCTTTCCTGTGCCAGTACAGCCTTCTGCAATCCATGCAATTAGCATATGGGTTATTTTATGGAAGCTTATATACACAGCTGTGCATAACTCACACAAAAGTGTGGCAGATTGTATTTGCTATCAAACCAGCCAGCAATCAAATTTTCAGAGGGATTACCTAAAAATGTTCAGGCAGAGAAAGTGAGTGTGTTAACATATCACATCCACTGGGAGTACATTTTTTTATATGCCTTGCCTAGAGGGTTATAGGTATATTTCCAAGAAAGTCTTATCTATTTCTCTCTCTTCTTTTGAAATTTTTGTATTATACATAAGTGTTTTTTACACAAAAGAGCCATCAGCAGTAGCGACAATGTGTTAAGTGTATGTTGAAAGAAAAGTAAAATAGAATAAAAATACGAAGTGCTGCTAGAGTTAAAAACACCTGATTTTTCTGTTTAAGGCAACACAAACAAAAACTTCTAGACATCAATGCATCTTTTGTCAAGGAAACATCTCTTTAACAGTATATATCCTCATAGTGAAACCTTCCCATGCTTTGGCTTAAATGGAAAGGCCTATTGATTTACTTTAAGCTGAGTATAGTAGTCTGATTTCAGTTAGATATTAATAAGTATCTTTTTTTTTTTATCAAAGCCAGGAATAACTGTAACCAATTATTCAATATGTACTATACATCCAGGTATGGTCAAAATATGCTTAGGCCTAAGAATTCCTGTAAGTGGAGCAAAATAGGAGAATCATATATCCTGCCTTTGAGATGATATAGTGAGGTTTTGCTTAAAACTATAGGCAAAGAACCAATGTTTATTCAGGCAGATTTATTAGCCCTTCATGCAGACAGATCTGCTGGGTCAGTCATACAGAACAGTAGGGAATTATGCCATGTGAGTTGCCTAACTTGAACTTCATTGTTTAATAAAATCATATTGAAGCAAACAGCAATTTTTATTTGCTCAATGCTTACAAAGATGCAACTGATTTTTTAAAGAGTTTCACTCCTGAGATGATGTGGAACATGCAGTGCAAGTATTGAGCATCTCCAAGAGTATCTGACTTGTCATCTTTGAGGCTGAGGTGCAACTGAAGGTGGGTTTTGGGAAGCATATAATGATAACTTCTTTATTTACTGTTCCTATAAGAACTTTCGTACAGTTCTTTAAAAGACATAAAGTGTCTTAAATAAGACACTTCGACTTCCATCTCTGTTTCAATTACCTTAGGCCAAGTATTTAACTGCATAGTTTGACTTCTGGGAGACGATGTATGAGTTGTTGGTTAACAGAGTGTAGTGAGCAGAAAATAGCAAGATATGAATAAAATTATCCTTCCAGAAGACTACGTCATATATCTGTGAGTTACACCATCAACTGATTAAGATCAGTTAAGATCCCAGTTTCAGGCTAGAAGTCAAGAAGTATAAGGTAGTACATACCAAGTAAATCTTTTATCTGTGCTACCCAAGATGGGTGCTGGCAGAAAGCTGTACCCATGTTTTGGAATAAGTCTTGCAATCATTACCTATGCTTTTATTTACAGAACTTCTAGTCCAGTGCTATCACAGAATATTTTTCAGACATCCAGAGCTTTACATAATTCTTGTTCCTAGTAAGGACAAACATAATGTCTCTGCACACCATTCTCTGCAAATATATCTCAGTCGTTAAAATTAAGAATCTTTTTTCTGTGCTTTAGAAAAGAAAACTTGACAATAACTTGTGACAGGGTGAGATTCACTAAATCAGCCAAGCTGAGGGTCCAGAATTCTTACGCTATTTTGCTTAATGATACATCATCTACAGGCTTTAGTTTCCTCTCGTGGTTAGTTTTACTGCAGCAGTATTTATGTTCTGGCATACAGACTGCCTTAGAGGATTCTTGCCATCTGTTGGCTTATTCACATGTGGAAGTCTGCTTTGAATTTGTATTTCATAATGTTATAATACACAAATGTGTAGATTCTAAACATATCACAGAAGTTTGGTGCATATATGAAAAAAAAATTATTTCATTTATATGTATATACACATGCATACACATTTCATTTATATATACATATATAAATGAAATCAATTTTATATATATATATATGTGTTCTGTTTATTCAGAGTTGAAATGGTTTGTTATCAGTTCAAAATTATTTAACCCTGGGAGTAGTTGCCACTTAGTGGAAGAGATGAGCCTAAGGTTGTCAAGACAATTTCATAGAATTATAGGATAATTTAGGTTGGAAAAGATCTTTAAGATCATTGAGTCCAACCATTAACCTAACACTGCCAAGTCCACCACTAAACCATGTCCCTAAGCACCACATCTACACATCTTTTAAATACCTTCAGGGATGGTGACTCAACCACTTCCCTGGGCAGTCTGTTACAATGCTTGATAACACTTTCAGTAAAGAAATTTTTCCTGATATCCAATCTAAACCTTCCCTGGTGCAACTTGAAGCTGTTTCCTCTCATGCTATTAATATATCTGTTAATGATACAGAGGGATTTTCATCGTATTCCTATGGACACTTTTCTTACCTTACCCAAAGGATTATCAGGCTTCATGTTAACATATGAGTTATTCCTTTAATTTTATTTGCCTGAAAACATAAGAAAACAAGCATATACCAGTTAGTAGTTTTATCTACAATGCGTGTAGATGTGTACATTTAATATCAGATCCTTATCTCTCTTTTAGAATTTGAGTGTTTTTTCAAAGAACAGCTACCAAGCTCATAAGGTAGTTATAACTGAATACTTCATAACAAACGCTAAACATTAGAACTACCTAACAATTTCTCTGTGTTGGAACAAAAAAATACATAATCTAGTCACATATATTTTGTGTTCCACCTTTCCATCCAATAACTGAAAATAACAAAACCTAAGCCAGATCTACTTCTCTATAAGCCAGCAACTCATTTCATTGTTATTTAAACATGTATATATGTTTTTATGGATACTTACATAAATAAATGAATAAACAAACTATATATTTTTAATATATATATAATATATATAACATCTATTGCCAGGAAATGCTGATGAACACCCTTGACATCACGATTTGAAAGCCCAGATATGGTAATTATCTCATTAACTTGCTCATATTATAAAGAGACATAAATTCTTGAAGAACTTTAGCAAATGGTTAAAAGGCCTAAGGTGAAAAGACACGATCACAATGAGGCCCAGACACAGGAGTTGTGTACCTTATATGAGGTAGGTAGTTAGGTAGGAAACTGGAAAAAAAGGAGCCCCTGATCACAAGAATATTCCTGTGTACCTACAGGAAGACATAAGGTTAGCTTGTCATTGAGTTCAAGTACTATGCTAGCAGGAATGTGCAAAATGAAACAGAACTCTGAAGAGGCTTATGCAAAAGTAAGTTTTTGGCATACATTTATCATAGAATTTGAATTTGCCGCATGCTGACTGTTTCTGTTAGTTCCACCAAAAATAATAAAAGCCTTTTCTCAAAAAGGAAGGAAAAGAAAGTACCTTCTTCTTCTTATGTCCCTTAAACCCTGTTGCATGCTGAAGTCAAACAGCTAGATTTTTCATTTTTGCTGTGAGAGAACTTTGCTTCACTTAATTTGAAGTAAGTTTCCAAACAAAATTTTTCCTCTCTTCCTGCTCACCCTGCTACAGAAACTTTCTTGAAGGTCAAGTTTGTGAAAAAACTTCAGCATTCATTATGAAGTAAGAAAACTGAAGATGATTTTGAAGTTTGTCAGCTTCAATACTGAAATCTGGGTTCTATCTATTAGGCTCTATCTCTTCCTTTATTAAATAATAGCTGTTTTACAGTAGTACCTAGCAGTCATTTGACAACTTCTGACCTTTCTGTTTTTCTCTAACACATATCTGAAGAAGAAAAGCAAACTATCTGCTGTTACCAGACAAAATTCAGAAGGTCCATATATTTGTTACACTTTTAACAAGTAATTTATCTTTAGTTTTCAACAGAAGCAGGAAGTGAGGCAGAATACTCTTAATGCTAGTACTTTGTGTCTTTAGAGTCAGACATGCTAAGAGAAAACTATCACTTGCCATGAAAGAGGGAACATGCTCCATTGCTCTATTGGTTTTGTGAAATGTTTGAATATGTTTCAAAATCTCAAAATTCTGATTCCGTGAAACACTGATGAGCAAAATTGGTACAGGAAACAAAGAACTTTTTCCAAGCTAATTTGTTTTGTGTGGGTTTTTTTGGTGGAAGGGAAGGTGAGAATCAGTTGCTTTATGTCTGTTAGAATTTATGAAAGGAACTGTGTTGCTAGAGAGGACTTTTTCAAGTCATTCCTCTTTCAACTTAGAGAAACTATAGGGATAAAACAGCTGCCTGCTATAGAAATAATCCCTAAAATTAAAACAGTCTTTAGCTCTAAGAGAAACCAGACTTAAAGAGTATGAGTTAAAAAATGTATTTGAAACAGAAATCAAGTTATATTTACAAAAATTCAAGGGGGACTTATACAGCTACAACTGAGATGAAAGTACAACACCTATTGTGAATTATAGAGGACTTCTAGAGACTTGATTATATATATACAATTAAAAAGTTAAAAGAACTGCATAGCAGTCATGAATTGCCCCTTGCAAATAGCTACTAATCAGTCTATGAACAAATGTAATACTTCTAACTAATGTCTTGCATAGCCAAGAATAAAGGAAAGATTAATGACATCATTACTTTCAAGTGTGCGTAATTTGATGTAGGTGATATCTAAGCACCAAAGGTGTTTCGGGGTAAAGAATAGCTATGCAACTCACCCTACTGGCCTCTTTTTGTTCACTATTCTCCTTTTTTAACAATTCTCTCCAATGATTTGATCCACTTGAATAGCTTTAACTCATTTCTGCAATCAAATTGAATAAAAGAAAAGGTAGTATGGCAGCATGTATTGTACTATATGTGCCAAACAGTAATTGTTAAAATAATTTTTAGTCTTTTGTGCATTCTTGAGCATCAGCTATTGATTATAATCTCTTATTGAATATAATTCTTCAGATTTTCCTTTATAAATGTCACGGTTTAAAGCTGGGCTGGCGATTAAACCTGCAGCAGACGCTCTCTGTTAACCCTCCCCTCCCCCACCTGAAGGGAAAGGGAAAGGGAAAAGGGAGAGAGACTTACGGGTTGGAAAGTTAAAACAGTTTTAATAAACCTATAATAATGAAAAAGAGTATAATAATAATATTGGAATAATCAAATATATACAAATATATATACAAAACCAAGATCGAGCTCCCCCGATGTCGGCAACGTCACCACCGGCACTGCAGGGCAGGCTCCGGGAAGGCCCAGGCTGGGCCTAGCGACGGTCGAGAGCTGGATTCAGGGATGCACAGATCAGGATCGGGGGCAGCAGGAAAACAGTCGGAGTCCTCCTTGGACACCGGCCATAGCAGAAAAAAGCAAGAGCGAGCAAGAGGGCGAGACCCTCGTGATCCCCCCGCTTTATACCGAGAATGACATGTATGGGATGGAATACCCTCGTTGGTCAATTTTGGGTCACCTGCCCTGTCTGCTCCCCCCTGCAGCTGCGACCCCCCCCTTCAGCTTTTCACTTGTAAACAGTGAGGAATTCAGCGGTGACCTTGGTTTCTCTAAGAAAAAAGTACAGCAAGAGCCTTACTGCACAACATCCCTACCGGTGCCTCAGCGATAACTACAAACTTCGAGCGTTATCAGTCCTGGAAGCAGACACTGTCTGCAAAAACATGCAGTTAGTTTCAGAAAGTGCAGTTATTTAGAGGAGACTTAGCTGAAAATAAAAATCACTGAAAGGAAAATCGGCCTGGTTTAGGCCAAACCAGGACATTCCACCCCTTATTCCATACCATTCACGTCATACTCAGATCACCACTAACTTTTCATTTTAAAATATATACAGATAACATTAGTTTATGATTCATTTCTATACAGAAAAAAAAAGTTTATCAAGTTCATTTAGTTCAGGATTGTGGGTTTCCATCTGGCTAGGAGTCTCTCAGGGCAGGAGACATGGTATGAGTTTTGTCACGGTTCATGCCCACGGGTTGCAGGTTAAAGATGTCAGTCTCGAGGAGGTTACTGGACACCACTTGCAGCTAGCTCTATTCCCATCACCACTGCTTCAACCTGAAAGACACTTATGAACACTGTTAGTATTATGCAGCAATTAACATCATACAGTTCAGAATTAAGTATTCTCACCCAAGATCAGATCACCTTCAGGGACACATCGGACTCCACCATCCTGCAGCATCACCCACCAAGTACATCCAGGTCCTTGAGCAAAAGCAATCCCATGAATGGGTTTACCTTTGCCCGTAGCAGGAAGAACCCAGACAGTTTTTCCCAACAGATTCCTTTCATGCACCACAGGGACTTTATCCCCTTCTACTGTATGTAAAAGGTCTGACTGAGCAGGGCCAGCTCGGTTGATGGATCCTCTGGTGTTAACTAGCCAGGTAGCTTGTGCCAAATGCTTATCCCAGTTTTTAAAGGTTCCACCCCCCATTGCTTTTAGGGTAGTTTTTAACAGCCCATTATACCGTTCAATTTTTCCAGATGCTGGTGCATGATAGGGGATATGATATACCCATTCAATGCCATGCTCTTTGGCCCAGTTATCTATGAGACTGTTTTTGAAATGAGTCCCATTGTCCGACTCAATTCTCTCTGGCGTGCCGTGTCGCCACAAGATTTGCTTTTCAAGGCCCAGAATAGTGTTCCGGGCAGTGGCATGGGGCACAGAGTATGTTTCCAGCCATCCGGTGGTCGCCTCCACCATGGTAAGCACATAGCGTTTACCCTGGCGGGTTTGAGGGAGTGTGATATAGTCAATTTGCCAGGCCTCCCCATATTTATATTTCAACCACCGCCCCCCATACCACAAAGGTTTTAACCGTTTGGCTTGCTTAATTGCGGCGCATGTTTCACAATCATGGATAACCTGTGCAATAGAGTCCATAGTTAAGTCCACCCCTCGGTCACGAGCCCATCTGTATGTTGCATCTCTTCCTTGATGACCTGAAGTGTCATGAGCCCACCGAGCTAAAAATAGTTCACCTTTATGTTCCCAGTCCAAATCTATTTGGAACACTTTAGCAGCCTGATCTGCTTGTTGGTTGTTTCGATGTTCCTCAGTTGCCCGACTTTTAGGTACGTGGGCATCTACATGACGTACCTTCACGACTAGTTTCTCTAGCCGAGTAGCAATATCTTGCCACAGTTCAGCAGCCCAAATAGGTTTACCTTTACGCTGCCAGTTGCTTCGCTTCCACTGCTTTAGCCACCCCCACAAGGCATTTGCCACCATCCATGAGTCAGTATAAAGATACAGCCTTGGCCACTTTTCTCGTTCAGCAATGTCTAAAGCCAGCTGGATGGCTTTTACCTCTGCAAATTGACTTGATTCACCTTGTCCTTCTGTGGCTTCCGTGACTCGTCGTATGGGACTCCATACAGCAGCTTTCCACTTCCGATGCTTTCCTACAAGACGGCAGGATCCATCGGTGAACAGGGCATACTGCTTCTCATCCTCTGGTAGTTCATTATATGGTGGGGCTTCTTCAGCACGTGTCACCTCCTTTTCTGGTGGCATTCCGAAGTCTTTGCCTTCTGGCCAGTCCATGATCACTTCTAAGATTCCTGGGCGATTAGGGTTTCCTATTCGAGCCCTCTGTGTAATTAATGCAATCCATTTACTCCATGTAGCATCAGTTGCATGATGGGTAGTGGGAACCTTACCCTTGAACATCCAGCCTAGTACTGGTAATCGAGGTGCCAGGAGAAGTTGTGCTTCAGTACCAATTACCTCTGAAGCAGCTCTAACTCCTTCATATGCTGCCAGTATCTCTTTTTCAGTTGGGGTGTAATTGGCCTCGGAACCCTTGTATCCTCGACTCCAAAATCCTAGGGGTCGACCTCGAGTCTCCCCTGGTACTTTCTGCCAGAGGCTCCAGGTAGGACCATTGTCCCCAGCTGAGGTGTAGAGCACATTTTTAACATCTTGTCCCGTACGGACTGGTCCAAGGGCTACTGCATGCACAATCTCTTGTTTAATCTGTTCAAAAGCCTGTCGTTGTTCAGGGCCCCACTGAAAATCATTCTTCTTTCTGGTCACTTGATAAAGAGGGCGTACAATCTGGCCGTAAGCTGGAATATGCATTCTCCAGAAACCCACAACGCCTAAGAAGGCTTGTGTTTCCTTTTTGTTAGTTGGTGGGGACATGGCTGTTATTTTGTTGATCACCTCTATCGGGATCTGGCGACGCCCATCTTGCCATTTAATCCCTAAAAATTGGATCTCCCGGGCAGGTCCCTTGACCTTGCCTCTTTTTATGGCAAAACCAGCTTTCAGAAGAATTTGGATTATTTTCTCCCCTTTGTCAAAAACTTCTGCTGCTGTATCACCCCACACAATGATGTCATCAATGTATTGCAAATGTTCTGGAGCTCCACCCTTTTCTAGTGCAGTCTGGATCAGTCCATGGCAAATAGTAGGACTGTGTTTCCACCCCTGGGGCAGTCGATTCCAGGTGTACTGGATACCTCTCCAGGTAAAAGCAAACTGTGGCCTGCACTTTGGTGCCAAAGGAATAGAGAAAAATGCATTAGCTATGTCTATGGTGGCGTACCACTTGGCTGCCTTTGACTCCAGTTCGTATTGAAGTTCTAGCATGTCTGGCACAGCAGCACTCAGCGGTGGCGTAACTTCATTTAGGCCACGATAGTCCACAGTTAATCTCCATTCTCCATCAGACTTTCGCACTGGCCATATAGGACTATTAAAGGGTGAGCGAGTGTTACTAATCACTCCTTGATTTTCTAATTGTCTAATCAGTTTATGAATGGGGATCAGGGAGTCTCGATTGGTGCGATATTGTCGTCGGTGCACCGTGGTAGTAGCAATTGGCACCTGTTGTTCTTCCACCTTCAGCAACCCCACAACAGAAGGATCCTCTGAGAGGCCAGGCAAGGTAGACAGCTGTTTAATGTCCTCAGTCTCTACAGCTGCTATACCAAAGGCCCATCTGTACCCTTTTGGGTCCTTAAAATACCCTCTCTTGAGGTAGTCTATGCCAAGGATGCACGGAGCATCTGGGCCAGTCACAATGGGGTGCTTTTTCCATTCATTTTTAGTTAGGCTCACTTCGGCCTCCAATACAGATAACACTTGAGATCCTCCTGTTACTCCTGAAATACTGATAGGTTCTGCCCCTTTATGATCCGATGGCATTAGGGTGCACTGTGCACCAGTGTCTACCAAGGCTCGATACCTTTGTGGTTTTGATGTGCCAGGCCATCGAATCCACACAGTCCAATAAACTCGGTTGTCCCTTTCCTCCACCTGGCTGGAGGCAGGGCCCCCCTAATCAAGAAATGGATTTGTGCTGCTCACAGGGACTGGACCTTCATTTCTCCTATTCACACTTTGGAAAAAGGAATTTGAGGCCCATCTACCCTGACTAGGGTCCTGCTCACTGGTAACTGGAGCAGTCATCCTCCTAGAAAAATTCTCTCTGGTATTTCTTTTAGCTTGCAACTCACGTACTCGTGCCTGTAGGGTACTGGTAGGTTGTCCATGCCATCTGTTCATGTCTTCCCCATAACCACGCAGGGCAAACCACAGGATACCTCGTGATGTGTTCCGTTTCCTTTGAGCTGGTCCTGTAGGAGGGCGTTTTCTTTTAACAGCTACAACGCGTGCCTGTGTAGGTAGAGAGTCAAGTTTATTCTCGATCCTGGACAGTTTGTCTGACAGTTGTTTAAATGAGTCCTTGTTTTCCTTTGTCAGTTTTTCCACAGCCGAGACACGGGCCTGCAGTGGGGAAGAAATACTATCTTCATACTGTCGCATACAGTTAGCCATTTCATCCACACTAGGTCGTGCCATAGCATTTTCTCCCCAGACTAATATTGACAATGTATGGGTATATGTCGGTGGAGCATTCTTCACAACCTTCCGGAACATGGATCGGTTGCATTCCACTTCATCAGGATCTACAGGATCTACAATTTCCCGTGGGTGTCTATAAATGATCTCTTGCACAGCTAGTTGTCTAAGGTAGTTAATACCTTTTTCTATAGTGGTCCATTTGCTCAGGTGGCTCATAACATCATCTTTATAGGGATACCTGCTCTTTACAGCTGACAAGAGTCGCCTCCAGAGACTGATAGTGTTTGACTTTCTTGCAAGCGCCTTATCAATACCACCATCTCTGGACAGGGATCCCAACTGTCTGGCTTCTCTGCCGTCTAATTGCATGCTATCTGCCCCATTATCCCAGCATCGGAGCAGCCAGGTAATAATTGGCTCACCATCATAACGGCTGAAATCTTTCCTTATATTTCTCAGGTCCTTCAGGGATAAGTAGTGGTAGGTTATCTCTACATCCGAGTCCTCCTCCTGTGATTGTTCTGCTTTAGAACGACCTTTCTTCTGTGATGGGTCTGCTTTAAAATGACGATCAAGGGAACCCCCATCTGTGTCGGGCCCTGACTCTGCCTGAGAAGGGCCCTCACCTGGTCATGTGATGGCTCTGCCTTAGAAGGCTCTGAGTCATCATCTTCCTCTTCACGAGCTGATTTCTTTCGGTATTTCTTCCTGGTTACAGGAGCAATTGGTACAGATTCGTTAGATGCTGGGGTCTGAGTAGATGCAGTGGCTGTTGTGGGAGTGCTGAGACTCGTTAGAGTCTGAGTAGGTGCAGTGGCCATCTTGGGGGGTGTAGCAGCTGAGGTGCGAGCTGTAGCGCAGCACACACTGTAGGATCTGAGGTGGCTGCATAACACCTACACCTGTCCCTGCACCGATACTTAATCTTATCCCACATCAGAAACACATTCAGGACAACCGAAAATAAAAACATGCCACCTAGACAGCACCATCCGAATTTCACAAAATCTAGAGGAATCAGCTTGGCAGAAAAGGAGAAGGTACTATTTCCCAAAGTAAAATTGGAAGTGTAATCATTAACACAATCAGCTAAAGGACGCCCGGAGTCCGCAGATAAAATCGCTGCTACCGCGGTCAGAATAGTAACAGCCCAGTTTATCACGACATAAATCAGTATGAAACGCCATAACAAAACAATGCACATTGACCAGTGCCCAGCAGTGATAAACTGCACATAAACAGTAACAAACAGTGCACACGGCAAGTAAGGTATCATTACACTTAACTCTGTAAAAGGCTTTATAAACAGATGAGATAACACAGCATTCAAAAATGACATCAGCATCTTCCCTATCTGTTTTAATTTCCAACCCCTCGTAAATCTCAAAGGAAGAAATCTGATACTCTCTCAGCTGAGCTCTCCGGGTCTCCTCCCGCCGGAGCCGGGATTCGACTTATCAGAGGAACCTGTTGGAGCTTCTCTCGTGCCCCACGTTGGGCGCCAATAAAATCTGTCACGGTTTAAAGCTGGGCTGGCGATTAAACCTGCAGCAGACGCTCTCTGTTAACCCTCCCCCCCCCCACCCGAAGGGAAAGGGAAAGGGAAAAGGGAGAGAGACTTACGGGTTGGAAAGTTAAAACAGTTTTAATAAACCTATAATAATGAAAAAGAGTATAATAATAATATTGGAATAATCAAATATATACAAATATATATACAAAACCAAGATCGAGCTCCCCCGATGTCGGCAACGTCACCACCGGCACTGCAGGGCAGGCTCCGGGAAGGCCCAGGCTGGGCCTAGCGACGGTCGAGAGCTGGATTCAGGGATGCACAGATCAGGATCGGGGGCAGCAGGAAAACAGTCGGAGTCCTCCTTGGACACCGGCCATAGCAGAAAAAAGCAAGAGCGAGCAAGAGGGCGAGACCCTCGTGATCCCCCCGCTTTATACCGAGAATGACATGTATGGGATGGAATACCCTCGTTGGTCAATTTTGGGTCACCTGCCCTGTCTGCTCCCCCCTGCAGCTGCGACCCCCCCCTTCAGCTTTTCACTTGTAAGCAGTGAGGAATTCAGCGGTGACCTTGGTTTCTCTAAGAAAAAAGTACAGCAAGAGCCTTACTGCACAACATCCCTACCGGTGCCTCAGCGATAACTACAAACGTCGAGCGTTATCAGTCCTGGAAGCAGACACTGTCTGCAAAAACATGCAGTTAGTTTCAGAAAGTGCAGTTATTTAGAGGAGACTTAGCTGAAAATAAAAATCACTGAAAGGAAAATCGGCCTGGTTTAGGCCAAACCAGGACAATAAATGAAAAAGGGGGGACGGCATCATAATTCAAGGTCTTCTCAGTTATCCTCTGAATTTTACGATCCCCTGCATGCTCTATTCAGTCCTTGTCTCAGGTACCGAGATTTGTGCTGCAGTGCTGTTAAATGTCTGTAAGACAGTCATATTGCAACAGAGAAGTGGTGTTGTTAACCCAGTGTCCTGTCTTTCACAAGTGGAGGTAGTAGATGCATACAGAACATTATAAGACGTAGGTAAGGATAAAGCGGTATTTCCCCAGCATGCTATGCCAACCTCTGAAAATTAATAGCTTTGAGTCTTCCAGATTAAGAAATGATGTTTTAGTTGATGTCTCTCCTGGAAAATAACGTAGCACCAGAATTCATCCCTAGGCCCTAGCTTTTAGAATTGCTCACTCTCAGGCTATCTTTTTGATTGAAATAACTAGTTTCCTCTCAGACAAATCCAGGTTGATGTTCTGGAGATAGTTCACTCCATGAACTACCCCTCAGAGTCTTTATGGACAAAACTGCACCAGTTTTTCCTTCCTCTAGTATATGATGGTACTGTCCCAGTGCGTGCTGTGACCTCACACAGCTCTATTTTCTTTCATGCCACGTACTCATCCCATACTCCAAACTTTGCTGTATCATTTCTGGTACTTGAACCCAGGGGGCTGGGGAAGGGTAGGAAAAAAATTGTCTAAAAATTAATAGTTATCTTGAAGCCTATAGAGCACTGACTGCGTCCTTGAAGAGACCTGAGCCTGAGAACATTCAGTATGGATGTATCAGTCCACTCAAGTGATGTCTAGTCCTCAGCTGTGTGAATGGGAGTTACTCTGCATTACTTGTTCTGAAGGCCACAGCTCATTTCCTGGAGAGGATTCCTTACCAATATAGATGTAGCTTCCATGTTTAATAGTCCCTGAAGACTTGTCTTACACAAATTACCCTAATGAATCTGCTAAATGCCAGCTGGAGACATAAGAAAAAGAAAGAAAGAAAAGTAAAGTTTATTGAAATGACGTGGTAGGAAATGCTAAATGTGCAAGGTAACAAGTGAGGAGCAAAGTGTTCATAGAATCATAGAATCATGGAATGGTTTTGGTTGGAAGGGACCTTAAAGATCATCTAGTTCCAACACCCCTGCCACGGGCAGGGACACCTTTCCACTAGACCACATTGCTCAAAGCCCCATTCAACCTGGTCATAAACACTGCCAGGGAGGGAACATCCACAACTTCTCTGGGAAACCTGTTCCAGTATCTCACTACCCTCACAGTCAAGAATTTATTCCTAATATCTAATCTAAATCTACCCTCTTTCAGTTTAAAACCATTCCCCCTCTTCCTGTCACTACTTGCCCTTGTAAAAAGTCCCTCTCCCGCTTTCCTGTAGGCCCTCTTCAGGTACTGGAAGGCTGCTAGAAAGTCTCCCCGGAGACTTCTCTTCTCCAGGCTGAACAGCCCCAACTCTCTCAGCCTCTCTTCATAGAAGAGGTGCTCCAGCTCTCTGATCATCTTCGTGGCCCTCCTCTGGACTCGCTCCAACAGCTCCATGTCCTTCTTATGCTGGGGGCCCCAGAGCTGGACACAGTACTCCAGGTGGGGTCTCACGAGAGCGGAGTAAAGGGGCAGAATCACCTCCCTCGACCTGCTGGCCACGCTGCTTTTGATGCAGCACAGTATACGGTTGGCCTTCTGGGCTGCAAGTGCACATTACTAGCTCATGTTGAGCTTCTCGTCAACCATCACCCGCAAGTCCTTCTCCTCAGGGCTGCTCTCAATCCATTCTCCGCCCAGCCTGTATTTGTGCTTGGGATTGCCCTGACCCATGTGCAGGACCTTGCCATTGGCCTTGTTGAACTTCATGTGGTTCACACGGTCCCACTTCTGAAGCCTGTCAAGGTCCCTCTGGATGGCATCCCTTCCCTCCAGCATGTCGACCACACCTCACAGCTTGGTGTCATTGGCAAACTTGCTGAGGGAGCCCTCAATCCCACTGTCTATGTCACCGACAAAGATGTTAAACAGGACCAATCCCAATAACAACCCCTGAGGAACGCCACTCGTCACTGGTCTCCACTTGGACATCGAGCTGTTGACCACAAGTCTTTGAGTGTGACCATCCAGCCAATTCCTTATCCACTGAGTGGTCCATCTGTCAAGTCCATGTCTCTCCAATTTAGAGACAAGGATGTCATGTGGGACAGTGTCAAATGCTTTGCACAAGTCCAGGTAGATGACATCAGTCTCTCTTCCCTTATCCACTGGCGCTGTAATCCCATCATAGAAGGCCACCAGATTTGTCAGGCGTGATTTGCCCTTGGTGAAGCCATGTTGGCTGTCACCAATCACCTCCTTGATTTCCATGTGCCTCAGTATATTTTGTTGGGTTGAGAACCAGATAGAATTTCATACAAAGATACATTACCTTCTGCTAATGTGAGAAGCTTTCATTAGACTCTGCAAGTTTTCTACTTATCAGGTTTTCACTAGCTTGCTGGGTTTTCTGACTCAGTTTTGTTTACTGTTTGGTTATTTTTCTCTTTCTTCTCATTCCTCTTTGAGTTGAAGAGGTAGAATTCAGTAACACTCCTCAAGCCATCCCCTCTGTATGTCTGATTGTAGAACACTACATAGTTCGAATGAACAATTTAAATACTCTCTTCTATTTAAAAACAATTTCAGAGATGTTTTTAACTGTAATTATTTTTAATCTTCACTGTAATTTAGTATAGATCAACTTTGTATATATGTAAGATGATTCTTTAACCCAAAAGAAGGATACGATATGAACAGGCATTATTACATCAAGATGCAGCAAAATATTAGGCATAAGCTCAAAGAGCTGCTACAACTGCAAGGAAGATAATTGTACACCATGTTACAAACTCTTTACCACTGAGTGAGCAGCTGCAAAACCATGGCGTTTTGGCTAAGTCGTCTATACTGTCTTTTGAGAAAACTGCATCTTTTCAATCTGTAGTTCTTTACGTAATGTGCAAGCGGGCTTTGCAGTAGCTGAAAGATGAGCAGGATTGCTATCACTTTGCTTTTTCTGTTGGATTGCTCAGTGCAGACAGTGAATAATGGGTAAGTGACATCTTTCCTTCGCCAACTGGCAAATTTTAGCACTGAAATTTCTGTCACTAGGGAGTGCACTGAGACAGGTCATTTAGGCTGCATAGTAGAACTATAGATTTAAAAGACTAAGAAGAATAGTTTATTTGTTTTAGAAAGTTTGTACATTCTAAGGAAAACAGAAGATTGTAATGTATAAAATCTTCCATGATATTTATGAAAAAAAAAATAGCAGCAGCTTTCAAGCTTATTACAAATCTCAGAATGTGTATGCATTCCTATTTTTTCTTTATCTTTAAACAAAATTCAATATGTGCTTTATGTTTTGTTCTTTCGTGCTTAGTTTTTCCATGATGAGAAACAACTTTGTTTTTCAAGTAAAAGAGAATATGGATTTCCCCTCTAAGGGGAAAAAAAAAATGTTTTGAGATCACCACGTTGCCTATGAGAACTTTTAGCATTCCACAAGAAATGATTTGCAGTAGGAACCGTCACTGTTAAGTTTAAGTCAGCAAAATACAAGTCCGTCCATACTGTGATATTTACTAAATAGTCTTGAGCAAACCACGAGTAAAGGTCGAAGTCTATTTGTAATGGCATTTACGGAAGGATTTAAGAAGAATCTTAAGATTCGTAAGATTTGGATACTATCAGAATTAGTAGACCCTCCAAATACTCTTATAGAGAGCAAAGTTTAGAGAAAATGCTGTCTAGATGAGAATGGTGATATTTCAGAGGTCCTAACTAGTGTGTTGTGTGAAGTGCTGATGAAGGAAAAAGAGAAGCTTTTGTAGTTAGGATGTTTTGAAAAAAAAGGGAACCGCTAAATTTAGGGTGTTAGAAAAGATACTCTGGGAACAGAAATATACCTGTGTATGAGTCCTGTACACAGACATATGAGGTGCTGAAATAGATTGGTGAAATATTGATGGCTACTTCTTATAGAGGTCTCAGGGGTGAAATGTTGACAAATGAATGGACCAGTGTTTTTAATAAAAATCCTAGTCTACTGAGTTACTAGCATAAGACACTTGAAATATTTGTAAGTGCTCAATCAGGACTTTTTTTTTTTGGTCCATTTTGATGACAGAGAACATCGGTAAAAATCAGATCCAAACCTGATTCTGTCTTCATCCAGAATTTGTGATTATATGAATGTAAGATTATTATTTTGGCCCTTTACCACATTTGAGCAGTGTATGAGTTTAAAAGATTTTGGCCAAAGTGCATCTACTTGCCAAACTGGCACATCTCAAGTAAGACTAATATTGCTAACACCCCTCTGGTTTCTAACTCATGAAACAATCAGCTTCTGTTGGCTTTAGCATACATTCTGGTGTTACTCATGTTTAAAAAAGAGCAAATTCATTATCTGGAGTTTTATTCTCCTGACACTTAGATATATTTTTAATCTCCTGCTCTGCATGAATGGGTAATGGGCTCATACTATCATAGAATTATAGAACACTTCAGGTTGGAAGGGACCTCCAGAGATCACCAATCCAGCCTCCTGCTCAAAGCTATGAGACTGAAGCAAATAGATACTGTGTAAAGTGTTAAATGGAAATCTGATTTCTTGTTTTAAACCTTTTATGTCTTTCAACAGGTTGTTTCATAAAAGGCTGTTAGATATAAAGGAATAAATCACAGATGTAAAGATCACTATGTCTTCACTATATAGATATACATATGCATATACATATACAACAGGGAAGAACTTAGGTTACAGGAACAAAGTCTTTTACAGGGGTTAGAAAAGTAAGCTAGAATTCACCATTTGGGGTATGTTCATGCATATTGTCTTGGTCAACTTTTTATTATAAATGGAGAAATAGTTTTATAACAGCTTCATAAATAAAACTTACAATAAGGCTTTTAATGTACCTATTTCCCTAGAGGCCAGCTTTTCATTCTGCATAGGATTTTTTTTAACTACTGCATCAGTAGGAGTTTTGCTTAAGTGCCAGTTTATTCAAGTTGTCATTATGAAAAGAAACGATGATGTCTAAGTAGAAAGGAAAAACCTATAAATGCTTCACCCAAACGCTTTTTCCTCTCATTACCACAGTCATCCTTTTCTCTGGTAAAGGATAGCTGTTTTTTGTAAGTAATGTAAATTACAGTATACTTTATGAAAATGGCTTTGTCATTCATAGGCAAACACTGAGAAACTGTCTAACATTGGTAATTTCTTGGCATGAACAGGATATATGCAACTATTATACTCTTGAGAAAGCAGATTGCAATTCAGTTCCCTGGCCAGAGACTTCATCTATGATACAAAATGTGTGGGCTTGTTGAGTTGTCATGATGATAACTACAAATTGAAAAATATAACCACGACTATCATTTTACTTACATCAACACTTCTGAATCAAAACAAATGTTTTTCAGAAGCAGATATACAAAACATCTCACATCATTAAAATCATCAGTATTTACACATGAGGTAAAATTAATCTTGGGCAAGTAAGGCAGTGTCATCTCCACAGACTTCTAATATGGCATAAAAATCATGAAGCTGTAAGATCAAAACCATAAAAGGTATAGATAGATGAAGAGATTTAACCATGCTTTAAATAACTAAAGAATACTCAAATTTTTGTTAAGAAACCCACAAAGCTCTGCTGTCTGAAGTTAGAAGAGGATATTGAAATACTGTCACAAGGAATTCAAGGTGAGGTATTGATGAGAACAGAACCACACCATTGAGTGACATAAAATCCAAGAGTAATTTACTAAGCAGGATGGAGGGTGGATACTGTTTTCTATTCTAAGATTTCAATTGTGTCAACTGAGGGGAACAGGACATCCACTCTGACTGCTCAAGATGCCCAAGTCCTGCTGCCAGTCTGGCTTTTACTCCTCAGCCTCAGTCTTCTGCACAGTGGTGGATTCCCCTAGATGCGTTCTTCCTTTGCCATGCCCAAGGGGATGGTTTTCTTAGTTATATATTGCTTCACAGTTCAGATGGTGGTTATAAGCCACAAACAGCTTTACTAATCAGATCTCTTCATGTTTCTCCATATCTAAAAGCAATAAATGATCATCATTTTGGTCATTATCTCCTCCTTGCATCTTGTCCTAAATATATTACAAGGATGTTAAGTTGTTAATACTTCATCTGAGCTGCTTTATTTTTTTCCCCAGATACTTAAACCATTAGGGAGGGTAGATGCATTTCAGAGCTTTCAGGAAGGGATTCCCCCTGCCAAGACAACTATCTGAACTTCAGTTGTTACCACAGGACACATCAAAAACTTCTGATGAGTAAAAACTGGGGAGATGCAGTCAAAATCTCATTTTTTCTGAGCAACATTTTCAAACAGGTTTCATCCCATAACAAATATTTCCATTAAATACTTACCATATGTAGGGTTTTTTATACACATGCAAACTCCCAAATAAACACAAGCTAAATGCTATTCAAAATGTTAAAAAATGCAGTATAAATTTAACATTTTAACAAAACCTGAAATATATATACAATTTTTTATTTTTAACCACTTGTCCAATTCAAAGCAAGCAACCAAACAAGAAACATATTCTATTAAAGCTTTTAAAAAAACCCAGAGCTCTCAAATGAATAAAATTTCTATTTCAAATAAATCAAGCTTTCCATGTACAAAAAAATTATTTGCCAATGACTTTGATTAAAATGAGTTGCATTTTATACTGATGTCAGTGAGCTGCACAACTCTCCTGATGAGAAATTTTACAGCTTCATATCTCTGAGTTGTGTCAGTAACAAATCTGATAATGTTGCACATTAGAAATAGCCTGTTCGATTGCATTAACTAGTTTCTGATAAATCCCTTCAAAAACATTTTTGAAATTTCACAGAATCTGGAAAACACTGTATGGAAATGAAGTAAGCTTTAACTATGAAGATCAAAAAGAGAATTAAACAAGAGACATAGCAAACTCTAAAACATTTATATTTTAATTACTTTCCTCAAGAATCAAGACTTTATGGACAGATAAATCTCTGGTGTCTGTAATGATTTGGAACAAAAGGTGGTAATCAGCAGAAAATTCGCTTTGTAACAGGAGTTACAGGTAAGAACAGTTGTACCAATTCAAGTACCACAGTGGCATAACATGAATTTTGTCTTGTTGAACCTGCCCTTCTATATCATCTTCTCCCAATATGCACATCCACATGGTTATCTTACATTATCAGTATATTTTTCAAGTTTTAATACACATGTACTTATTCCAAACTTTGAGATGAATAATAAAACTTTATCCATCAAGAAACATTTTGAAAACAGACTTTTTTTTCCTGAACATCTAATGAGGTTTAACTGGGAAGGAACGTAGCTCATCTTTGGTGATAAGAGGTGGGGATTTATGAAAATCTTAATTAATAACACCATTAATTTTATATGCACTTTGGATAACAATCCATTGTATGGCATCATATTTCCATCTAAAAGAAAAAAAAAAGAAAATCAACCTTTCAGGGGTTCAGTTCCTCCCTGTTAAAATATGAATAGCTTACTTCCAAACTGAATGTGTGATGTTTCTGGTAGTCATTCCTACTAGCCACTATAAGATCTCTCAACCTATATCAGTGTCCTGGCTTGGCCTAAACCAGGCCAATTTTCGTTTCAGTGATTTTTACTTTCAGCTAAGTCGCTTCCAAGTAACTGCATTTTCTGAAACTAACTGCATGTTTTGCAGACAGTGTCTGCTTCCAGGACTGATAACGCTCGAAGTTTGTAGTTATCACTGAGGCACCGGTAGGGTGGTTACGCAGAAAGGCTCTTGCTGTACTTACTCTTAGAGAAACCAAGGTCACTGCTAAATTCCTCACTGTTTACAAGTGAAGAGCCAAAGGGGGGTCACACCTGCAGGGAGGAGCGGACAGGGCAGGTGACCCAAAATTGACCAACGAAGGTATTCCATCCCATACACGTCATTCTCAGTATAAAGCGGGGCGATCACGAGGGTCTCGGCCCCTTCCCCCTTCTTCTTCTGCTGTTTTTGGCTGCTTCTACTACTTCAGGCTGCTTCTGCAGCTTGAGCCTTTGGCCAGTGTCCAAGAAGGACTCTGTCCGTCTTCCTGCTGCCCCCAATCCTGATCCGTGCATCCCTGAATTCAGTTCTCAGCCGTCGCTGGGCCCAGTCTGGGCCTTGCTGGAGCCTGCCCTGCAGTGCCGGTGGTGACGTGGCCGACATCGGGGGAGCTCAATCTTGGTTTTGTATGTATTTGTATATATTTGATTATTCCAATATTATTATTATACTCTTTTTCATTATTATAGTTTAATAAAACTGTTTTAACTTTCCAACCCGTAAGTCTCTCTTCCCTTTCCCTTTCCCTTTGTGTTGGGGGGGGGAGGGTTAACAGAGAGCGTCTGCCACAGGTTTAATAGCCGGCCCAGCTTTAAACCTTGACAATCAGCTAAAGTTTCAAATTTGAACTTATGAAGACTTTATTTGTGTTATCCAAATACATTTCCAACATAGTGTTTAAGGTTTTTGAGACTAAATAAGTAGCTCAAGGATGACTAAATCTATCCAAATTCCAGGTTATAATCCAGTTTACCTCATTGTTTAGTTACCTCCATTGATTGACTTCCTCACTACATAGATTAAGAGTTCCATACGTCCAAGTATACAGAGAAATGTCCATTCTGGTCTCTGCCTAGAGCTCCACGGTGATCTAGGTCTAGCATACAACCTCTGAATTTTGTCTAATTTCGCTTTCTCAGCAAATCCTTAGAAAACTCTATGCGCGCAAAAAAATGATTAGCCAATTCAGAGGAAAATTCAACTTCTGCATTACAGTCCACAACATTGGCAAACAAAACTGCATATCACAAAGAAGTCCATAGCTCTTGGGATAAGAGGAGTTCTGCATATGATCACTTTTTATTGAATCTATTGCTAAATACACTATGGAGAATCCAGTAGTTAAGATTTTGATGGATCTGTACTACTTCCAGCCCTACCAGTCCAAGAAAAGTTTTTACAGGTATTCATCTTTATTTTGGAAGAAAAGGTGATCTTTCTCTACCATCTTCCTTTTTGTATAAATGGAGAAGACACATCATCTGTGGTAGTGGCATTACAAGAAAGGCTGTATGCACTCTTTTGCATTTTATTCACTTTGCCTCTCCACTAAGACACCTCCTTATTTAAATCACTTTGTCTGGCATGGTACCTTGTAGTGTATAACTGAGTCTGTACTGACTTGTATCACAAGAAGATGCAAATAGAATGTGACCTATTTGTATACAGTGTTATAATTACAGGAACATGGATATACACATATTCATGTTCCTTGTTCTTCGAGATTCATGCAGAATCACCTCTGGAAGCACACTTACTGCTGACTGCCACAGCTGAGAACACATGCATATCCCTAACTAGCACAAAACTACTGTATTATAATGAAGTGATGTGTAACAAAAGTGTGTGCTGTTGTTTCTATTAGTTCTACAGCTATAGTAATTTGGCAAGGTAAATTGAGGTACAGGCATTACACAAGTTTTTGAAAAAAAAAAAAAGAAAAATATAAAGAAGATCTGCCCCGCTGAACTCCCAGATAGTGATATGGCATCAAAATGAATCAGAATTCACTATCCCTTCTCCTGTCTTTATTTCTATGCATCCAAGTGAGTATTCTTCCTCCAAATTATCAGCTTCCTAAGTGGCAGGGATAAGTTTTACTTGTGTCTCGCTTCTTTCCTAATTAAAATCTAAACAGTTCTAGTTTTTTCATTCATTAACTGCACTGTGTGTAAAATGAACATAAAAGTTTGCAACTTAATAAGAACATAATTAGGTAATTACCCAGTACAGAACATAGAAATAAAAACATAAACACCCTAAAATTATTTAATAGATAGCTAAAAATACATACTTCTCATTTTATTTTCACAATTAACCATTTTGTAAAAGCAGCAAGCAGCCAGAAGATTATCCTCTTAAATGAAGCATAAAAGTAGACATTTGACTTTTATGTTGTGGTTTTCTTTCCCTCTTGATTTTAATCCTAACCTCCGCAGGGGACATTTATGCTAACCCCCTTTAAGTCAAATGGGACAATACAGATCAGGCAAATACAGATCTCTCTGTGAAATATTTGGTAGCTGAATTTTGCACAAAAATTAAGAAATGTCGATTGACAAGAACCTGGATTGACCAATTTTGGTCTATGCAAAGAAATATAATGTTAAGGTCTCATCTAAGTTGTTTAAATCCTAATTGAAAGTCACATTTGTCATTTTAGCATATATTACTTAATACACTTTATCTACAATAGAAATATGTCTATTTTTCTTTGAGACAGTACCTAAAGAAATATCAGGAGATCCAGTACAGAAATAGAATGTCTAAAAGAAAAAAACAGTGGAAGTTTTTTTGGTCTTCTTCTCTAAGAGTTTCCTTTCACAAAGAATTAACACAGGAGATATCTTTTTATATGTATCCAGACTCTTGGGTCATACCTGGTTAAGGGTAGCACTCCATAAAATTCAACTCTGTACTGTCATAAGAGAATAATAAGAACAGATATGATAGAAAACAAGGTAGACTTAGAAGCTCTCAGCCATCTCTTGACTCTTCCCAGAGCATTTGCAAGATTTCACTAGTCTTTGACTGAAAACTTTTGTTATACCATTGCTTTTTAGATTAAAGACACTATTTTTAACTATTTTAATCTATCAAATATCTTTTCATCCCATATTCCTTGTAAATGGTGCTATATAGTACCCTGGAGAGAAACCACTTTTGACTTCTTCCCAATTCCTCCTATTCCACCATCTGATTCACTGAATCCATAAGGAAAACAGGGTAGGAGAGAAAGATCAATGCTCTTAACTGCAAACAAATCAAAATAGTCAGACAGATTGAGGTCTTTAAAACAGATAGCTTTCAAAGTTTTGTCTGACATCTGTCTTAGGGACTTTGATAGGGAATAAAAAGTTAAAAGTTCTTTTGTTCTTATTGATCAAGATGATGAAATTACATTAAATCACCAGAAGCAGTTGCTATGTCCATCAGCCTGAATAACACTGGATATAAGACTTCCTCAAACTAACTGCTACCTGAGAAGGAACTTCTGTATTATTTAAAAAAAAAAAAAAATCACTTTGTGAATAAATTATAATCAGAACTTAAAAATTTAAGTTCTTAAATTTTTGTGCCAGACTTAAAAAGTATTCCAATATTTTGGTCCACAACACCACATTAATCCACTACCCACCAGATACTCTTTAAGGCATTTTCAGAATCAAGTTTCTGATGAAAGTGTTCTTCATGATTAATTATAGATTAACTCATTTTTATCCTATTAAAATATTTTTGCCACTCCTAGTTAAAGCCCTTGGGCTCTGCCCTGAGCGCAGAGCCAAGGTCTCAGGGCAGGCCTGGGCTCTTCTTGCCTGGAGCTGGGCTGAGCTGACTTCAGCATCTGCCTCAGGCCAAGTGCCTGTTGCTTCCTCTGCCTGAGCTTGAGCTCTGCCAATGCTATCCGTGGGGTGCACAAGAGCCTCATACTCCCTCCAGAGTTTAATTTGGGACACTAATGACTTTTCATAAACTGCCCTTCCCCATGCGTACAATTCTTCGTGACGAAGCTGCAACTGTTGACAATAGGACCCACAGAGACATTGGAAAGGAGAGTATTAAAACAAAGAAAAGGGGTAGATATTAATACATTTTCTTGTATAACAGCTTTGTGTTATTAAAGAGACTCTACTGTATTACTTTGGGCTGTAGGATGATGTAACTGTTGTAACTGAACTAATAAGTGTTCATTGCATTTCGATTACACTGTTAATTTTTTATTCAGACTAACAATAAATTCTTGGCTCTATTTATATAGTGTGTTCCCTTTGTCCCATAACAAGAACCTAACACTTTAAACCACTTGCAAGTGTTTCTTCTTATAAGTGTTTTGTCTTCCTTTTTATTTAGTACTATCCTAATTCTTGAGTCATTGCAAACTTTATCAGTCATTATTACTATAGGTCCAGTTCATTATTAAAATATTAAGCAAAAAAAAAAAGAATTATGTGCAATTCCCTGTTTGATGAATTCATTGAGACATATCAGTTTCGTAGTTTTTAGTTAATTTATACTATGTCATGTTGATTTTGTATTGTTCTAACTTCTTAATGAAAAATGCTTTCCCAATTCTAATGATGTAATTCCTCATGCATTTATCTTCCAAACTTGCAATGTAATTTCCCAAACCTATTTTAGCTTGAATTTCACTATTTTTTCATGCAGAAAATGTGCATGAATAATGATTACTCAAACCTGAGCTATCATTACTTTTTTCTTCTCTGACTAATTTAAAAGATCAAATATCAAATTCCCTCCTCATGTTGTATGTAACTAGTTGTGAGATAATAAATTGCCATTTAAGATTTTGACCATGACAAGAAACTAGCAGAAGGACCTTTCAGTTTTTAGCAACAATTCAGTCATCAAGGATACTACAGCTTTGCTTTCTCCTGTACATACACAGGGAGTCCTAATTACCGTATATAACTGCAGCTCTAAGCTCGTATGAGATTTCTTTCTCTAAAGTATTATTACTGATCCAACTTCTGCTTTATCTGTTAGAACACGTAGCCCTAAATATTCAGAAGCTGTTACTTGGAAAGAGATTATGTCATTTTTATAGAGATAAGTTCCTGCCCTTTTTCCTCACACATGGTGTTAATATTTCTGCCACACCAATCGTCCCAGAAAATACCAGTAAACTATACTTCTAAATGAATAATTCCAACTCCTAGCGACTGCTAGCTTTAGCTAAAAACAGTTCAGAGTATGGGGAGTCTCTGCTTTGGGCTGATGGGCATGGCAGCTGCTTTCTTGTATCCACCCAGCTGGTCACCCACTCCGCTCTCTTAGCAGGACATGAGGAGAAGCTAAGACGACAAAACTAATTGGTCAAACTAAAGACAGAGAAATTGCTTACTAATTACAATTCCTCATAGACAACTTTTTATGGGTATTTCCTATTTGTCCTGGATTATTAGCTGCATTTTTGGAACTGTTAAATTTCCTGTAAACACCATTGTCAGAACCTACAGTGACCATACTTTATAGTGACTTGGAGTTACGCTTATCCTTTTTTTTTTTTGGTTACTCAGAGTCCATTTATCTTTGCCTGTCTCCAGTTAGGTAGAACACAACGTTGTAGTTTTGATTTTGATTTCTAACAAAATTTTCAGTTACTGCTTTGATTGTTTGCTCTTGGTAAGTGGTTCCTTTCTTCATTGAATCAGAGCTAGCAGCGTTTACTGATGCCTGGTTATCTAGGCCTCCTTTTCCTCTTTGTTCTACAGTGTCTATATGCATTCTTTTTACATGAAAAATCTTTCCTATAAGTAAAGCCATGTATAGGCTTTGTAAGAAAAAGTATGTTATAGCTTCAAGCAAGAAAAAATTATTTTAGAGCAATTAAAATTGGAAGAGATCTTGGTGATAACCGGGTTCAAATCCCTGCTCAAAACAAGGCCAGTTTCGAACTCAGATCTGACTCTAGTTAGATCAGGTTGCTGAAGGTTTTGTGCAGTTGAGTTCTGAATATCTCCAAGAATAGAGATTTCACAACCTCTGGGCAAGCCTAAACCACCTGTCAAGTTTTTCGCTGTATCTAATTAGGATTTCCCTTCTGCAGTTTGTGTGAGTTGCCTCTTGTCCTCTTGCTTTTCACTTCTAGGAAGAGTCTATCTTCTTCTTAATAGCCCACAGACTGCGGAAGACAGCAATTAAAGCTCTCCCTTGGCCCTCTCTTCTTAAACCTGAACAAATAACTGTTCTCGGTTCCTCTCAGTGCATCATACTCCAGACCCCTTCTCATCCTGGGAACTCTCTGCTGGCTTTGCTTCTCTTTTGCAAAAATTTCCTGTACAAGATAGCCCAAAACTGATTGAATAACAAATATTTTATCAGCTACAATTATTGTTCTATTGCTAATCATCGCAATACTGAATATAGATTTGTACCAAAGGAGTAAACCCCTCGTACTCCCTCTTTTTAATTTTTCTCAGAATTCCCATATCTACCATTGCTGTTGACATTCTCAAGCTGTTAACTTAAATACACTGTGTCTCTTTCTTTGCTCATGTTCGCTACCAACTTATTAATAAGGAAAAATTAACCATTCTGTGCTGGAACAATTTACTCAGTGCTTCATGGCCTTTGTATCCATAACACCAACATACTTGTCTCACTTGCTTAAGAGACCATTCCAACAATAAAATCTCCATTGGAAATCAGTAAGAATAAAACCGTCATGGCCTTCTTTTATAGGATAAAATTCCTCACTTATGCCTACATTCACAGAAAATATTTTTAATTTCTCTTTGTATGTGTATGACTGTTCATGTATTTCAGACCTGCTACTGTAGATCCTCTGAATACTCTCACTGACAGCAGTTGTACTCACCTTGCTTTTCCACGGATTTTTTTTTTTCACCAGAGGTCTGGGAAGTTTTCTTTTGTTTGTTTGACTTTTTGTCTGAAATGAAAGCTGTGAATGATGGAAGATAAAGTGGTGGCCACAGAAAAAAGCACTCTAGTTTGATAAGCTGCCAAAAGACAATCTATTTCAAACTTTGTGTGGGTCAATCGATATCCCCAAACTGAAAAGGCTGCAAGCACATTTATATTTCAATTGCTTTGTTTAAAAATGGTAGGAACATAAAATATTGTAAAAATATGAAGAAGAAATTGATAGATGAATCTGTGATTTATTAACAAGTCCAACCTCAGCCAGTGTTGTAACTGACTGAGTCCTAATACTACATGGCAGGTACAAACTTCTTGTAAACTACTTACAAGGCTGAAAGACAAAATTAAATTAAATGGTTCCTACCTCTCATGGCCCCATACACAAAATCAACTTTAATTTGTTACTGAGCAGTCCATGAACATAGGCACAATGGAGTAATTAATCATTTTCATGAAAAATGTTGATCTAACTTTTAAAATATGGTTATGTTCATAATTATTATTTTGTGTTATTTGGCTCAGGAGAAAATAAAAGTTTGTGTAGAATATCCGTGTAAGTCTCAAGGAATACTAATGATCCATGAAGTCTAGTGAGCTAGGTGAGAGCTTTTTTCAATCAGCTTCAAGAAAGGTCCTATTTTCTCCTAGAACACAAACTTTACAGTATTCACTTCAGTTTTACTTTATGCTGTATATTTTCTTCATGCACATGTTCAGCTGTATATTTTCTTCATGCACATGTTCAGTATGTATTGCACGACTTATTTCTTCAGCATCAAGAGTGACGCAAGGCTTTTTGCTGTTACTTAGAAAGAGCTTTGTAACACATTTAGAAGCCTTCCATGAGATTCATTGCTTGAAATGCAGTTAGACTTATTTTCAGAAATGCAGTTGATACACCCAGCACAAATTGAAATAAAGCATGTGCTGCCCAGTTATACACCTACCACTGTGCATGCAGTCACCTGTCACTGAAAATGAGACCTAATATCGCGTTGTAAATATTGAGACAAATGTTTCATTCATATAATGAGCAATACCTTTCTAATTGTTACAATGCCTCTTTCCTCCAATGTTTTCCCAGTAGCTTTTATTTTTGAACTCCAGAAAAGTTATTCTCTTTGTTCGAACAGTAATTATGTACCGAAAAGTCTAAAACTGTTAATTTAATGATGTGAACCACACTGATGTTTTATTAGCATGTACATTACTCTCCTCCTCTCTCTTATACCTGCAGAAATTCCTTTAATTTCTGAGAGCTGTTAGCTGTGAACCTAATAGGTTTTGAAACCCACCAGCACGAATGAAGGAAACTCCAACACATCTTTTCTGTGGGCAATAGAAAGAGAAATGTTGCCTAGCTACTTTCTACTTGTGTAACAAAGTCAGGATAAACTGTCAGATAGGCAGCCAATGTCTCCTGCACTTAGGCATCAGTCATATATAGTTCTTCAGTATTCAAGGAACTGCAGTCACAGGATGATTGCTAACTCAAAATTGCACTAAGCAAAGAGCAATTTCCTGTGGAAGATCAGAAGGTTTTCACTTTGGTTGTTTGATTTTTCGTATAGCCTGGTAAACTATAAGACTGAGTTACCTTGCTCCACAGACTTTTTAGTCATTTTCTACGAAAGGTCCTTTTGCATAGAGATATACCTTAAAATATGAAATTTGTTTAAGAATGACAAAGTGCCATTGGGAGAATAAAGATGATTTTTTTATTTCAGATCTTTCCATCAGCATCAGATTATTTTGTCTTTTCAGGTGTCCTGAAAAAGTTTTATTCTAAAACTGTTTTATGAACTATTATATACATTTTCTTACTAGCTCACCATCCTTATCATGATGGTAGGAAGTTCAGACTGTACATTTCTGTACTTCAAAATGCAGTGCATATTTTCTTTTGCCTAAGCTCTAGCCTGATATATTTTTGCTTAGGGAAAAAAAAGGGGCATCTTACATGTAAACTCCAGTTTCCAGAGAATAAGACACTGAACAGGGAAAATATGCTATAACAATTTAAAATAACAAAGAAAAATAATCTTGTTCTTTCTATTAACTGACAGATTTCAACTTTAGTAACGGAAATAAAAATTGGTGATACAAATGATTATTTTCTTTCGACCCTGGAGAAAAAAAATCAATTATATGTACAAATTTTTATCAAAGCGGAATTAGGATATTGTTTGTTTCATATTGAAAGGGAATTCCATGCTTCTCCTACCTTTAGCCTGTATTGTACACTGGCTTCTTAAATTTGGTTAGTTCAGAAGAATCTTAAAGTATATTGCAGTTACAACAGAAAAGCAGGAACACAGGTCCACAAACTTTAGCTCCGTGATGAAACACCGCACATATTCTTTAATGTTAACTTCATCCAAAATGAAATATTCAAACTTGTTTTGTTGTATATCTGAAGCAATTTAGTTAAATTTTTATATTTCCATGAGATGTTTTGATTTTACAGAAGCACCTTCTCCATTTGAGAAAACAAAACAAAAAAAGAAAATTATTTAGAAAATTATTGTTCACATCTGATGGGCAATCAGGTTCAGAAATGTCTTCCAACAGAAGGGAGCACTAAGTGAAAAATCAAATTTGCTAAATAGCTCCTTAAGCTATTACCGTTTTAAAAGACAGGAAGGATACAGGGAACTAAAGTTGGTCAGGCTTGCATCAGTCTCTAGGAAGATTATGGAGTGAGTTCTCCTAGACGTTATTTCCAAGAACAAGAAGGACAATGTGTCTGGGAACAGCCAGCAAGAATTTACCAAGAGCAAATTGTCCTTGACCATTTATTCAATTTCTATCATGAAATGACTGACTCTGTGGATGAGAGTAGATGTTTACCTTGACTTTATCAACTCTTTTTTAAATGATCTCCAATAGCAATCTGGAAGTCAAAGTGGTGAGTCATGAACAGGCTGTGTGGATTACAAGGTGGGCAAAAAATGGTTTATTCATCAGTTTTAAAAGGCTACTGGACAACACTTTGAAATCTAACCAGTATCTAGTCACATTGGACTTTACACAGGTATTGACTTAAGGTCTTCATCAATGACAGGAAGAGAGATAACCCTCATCACTATTGTGGACAACACCATAATGGAGAGTGGTTATTAGTGGGACGGAGCATTTCCATTCAGAGGAACTCCAAAAAGCTAAAGGAATGAGCCATTGCAAAATGATGAAGCTTAAGAGACAAATGTGAAGGCCTGCACCTGGGATGGAAGTGCCCTACACATCAGTATGGACTGGGAACTGACTGGCTGTTTTCCTTCAGGGAAGGACTGGGGGATTTGAATACTCATTAGCAAGGTACCCTTAGGCATGTGAAAACTCACCAATTACTGGGCTAAACTAGCAAAAGTATAGCTGTAGATCAAGGAAAGTAACCAATTCCCTCTCTTGGCATTCATGAAGGCATATCTGTAATACCTTGTCCAATTTGGGTCCTTGTATTAAAGGTATGTGAATAATCTGGATCAAATCCAGCAAAAGGCTACTATGATGCTTAGAAGACTGGCACACATAACATGAAGAGGGGCTGAAGGTTTGTGTACCCTGGAGAAGAGAATACTTAAGGGGAAAGACCTAACTACTGTCTTCCATTACCAAAAGGGAAGGTATAGAGAAAAATGGAACAAGCCATCTCTCAGAAATGCACAAGGGAAGAACAAGAGGCAGTGGTCACAGGCTGGGGAAATGAAAAATATCCAATTAAATTCCTTACAATGAGATAGTTTAAATCCTGTTGCCCAGACAGGCTCCAGATTCTTCATCCTTGGGTGTATTCTGAACTGCACTTCACAGAGTCCTAGCATTTACCCCTTCTTTGTGCAGGAGGTTGTTGACCTTCATAGAAGCTTTCTAACTAACAGTTTAGGTTGGTTATCTATAAGTAGCACAGGTAGAGGTTGGGAAGAAGACTAGGTATTGAAGAAGAGGGGAGAAAGCATAACAAAGTATGGCAAGTGTGTACTTAGTGTACTTAGTTGCAGAAGAAAGTGGGAAGAACCAGTTATACAAGTACCACTCCAGCACTGTGAGAATGTACGGTCTGGGTGAATTTCACCTTGCCTATAGTGAGGTGTCTGGAATGTGATTTATGTATGAGTTACTTGTCGCAGCTAGCATTGTGATCAATGGAGATTTAGTCAATAAAGCCAGGGGAATCATAGAGAGAAGTTCCTCAGGAAATAGGGAGAACCTTTGTAGGCTGTGATATTTTACAGTTTCTGTGTAATAATTATGTAATTGATCTCTCTTGCCTCTTCCACATTTTACTTTGATCATGCTGTGCTTTTTACCAGTTATAGTGAAACTGTTTCTGTGAGTGCTAAAAGGGAATAAATTTATTCTCCATAAACACAGAAATACATTTTTATAAATATATACTTAGAAAGGACTTCTGCTGACACTGCTTTCTCAGCGACATAGTAAATCAGAAATATTATTTCTCTGACTTATATAGCAAGGATAGCAAAAGTCTGTAGTTTAGATATGAGGGAGTTATCTTGCCTAGCTTTAGGTGTCTACAATACTGGCGCTTCTCATTCCAGATGGATAGCTCTCGAGAGCCCATTGGCTAGTGTCCATAGACTATCATAGCACATGCTGATACTCAGAAAGCTGTTGCTTCATGCACTCTCAAAGAAATTTCTGTGTTTCAGCTCAATTTCATAGCTATTAAACAGCAAAAGACTTATCAAATGGAAGATCTTCTTGTGGAGAACTGGGAAGTCTGACTCAGTAATCCTGGAAAACCTTGTACCCTTACATCTAAGAGAATGAAGAAGTTACGAAATTACAAGACTGAAGTTACAGATTCTAATAAATAGGACTAGTTACTTGATCAAGGTTGGGAAACAATGTCATTTGTAACAGTTTATGTCACATATAACAGTATCTGAGTTTTAACTAAAATGCAGACATTACTTAAACACAGGTGTTTTGTGATCTATGCACATAATATTTCAAAAACAATCCTCTGCTCCCAACAGCAATAGGAACTCTGGTAAATCTCAGTCATGACTGTCTCATTGTCTTGATGTAGGAATTACTGAATTAAACTCTATGACCTGCCTTACACAAGAAATCTATCTATCTACCTGACTTTATGGCTGTATTTTCCAAATAAAAATGTCAACATATCAAGTGAATTATCTTCTGTAAAGTTTTCTCCCTCTGCACATACTGTTCCACAGTTGGTTGAGGTGGTTATTACTTTAGGCTCAACCAACAAAGTTAAACTGATTTCTTAGAACTACTGTCTTGGCAGAGACTTGCTATATGAAATGTCCATAAACTTGGTTCATATCAATCAAAATGGATTAGGAGTGATATTGCAACCAGCAGAGGTAAGAGGACTGACAATCTCAATCAGGAGGAAATGAATGGTCATGTGCAGCTGAAGTCAAAATGGTAGCAGTAATGCACTCCTCTGCCTATGGAAAAAGACATGTGAAAACAAAATAACATAAATATACATGTTCAGCTGCTAATACAATTTACTTAGGATAAATTCTGTGAAAAGGATTACTGAGGTACAACTTCAAAGTTTGTTCTCTGCCACTTCAATCTCCAATTTCGAGTCATATATGTTTCTGAGTGTCTTGGGATGGCTTTCTTGCAGCTTTCTACCAAGCCTATGACATAATCCATCTTTCTACAGTAGAAGATCTGATGTATAAGATTCTTCTCATGTTGAGTTCAAAACAAACATTTTATTGTTTGAAGCAAGAGTTAGGGTCAATGTAATCTTGCTTCACCTACATAACAGCAAAACTTAAGTTAGTTTTAAGGTTATTGTTAGATGCAAACTGCTTTTAACAATAAACTGAATTTTATAATACCGATGGAGAGAGAAAGGGGAAGTAATTTCCCCTTAAACTCCTGTTCATTTCCTGTGCATGTAACAACAGAAAATTACAACCTGGTAGTGTGTAGTATAGAAATAAAGGAAGACATCTGCAGATTTGAGGCTCTGATTGATCACATTAGAATCTGATTAGCTATTCATAGGGTAAGCTAGGTATGCTTTTTTCAGTTTTTAGCGCACCAGTAGTTGCAGAGTCAGTGTATTCATTGTAAGTGTGAAAGATGAAAGTTGCAAGGGCAGAAGTTTGCCTGCATTATTATTTTACACAATTGTTGCTAAATTCAACTTTCAGTTGTTAATTTTTGAGCTCTGGATCATGAGGTTTTAAATTAAAATTATAAGGACTGTAATTAAGCACTGGTAGAAGCAAATAAAAAAATGAATGGCTTCCCCTACTAAAGACACTCTTGGGAATATTATAGAGACAGCTGGACAATTTATCTCTCTCTGATGTGCAGATGATAAAAGAGTTAATATACAATACAAAGTCAATTACTTGCTTATACAATTCTGAATGTGCCAAAACCATAATCAGAATCACAATTAGCTAGTTAGCACCTTTCCTCACACCCAGTGCTATTGTATTTGTCTTTGAGTGATCACTGAACAAACAAATGCACACTTTTGCATCTGTTCCTAATTTAATGGTTCTGATCAAAAATCCTAGCTCACCAGGGAAACGATGTCTAGATCCAATGGTCATATGTAGGAGAGTAGAGTGACAATTAGAATTTTAAATGCCTGACTGAAAATTCACAGTTCTACTAACTTCAGTGTATCGCTTTTTAATTGTGGAAGTGTTGAACAGACTGGATTCCCAAGGCATTGCAACTTTTTAAGCATAATATTCCAGTTCTTGAAATTACTTCTTTGATTTGTTAGAAGTGCCCTAATTATTATTTCAGAAGGTATTTGCCTACCTTATACTTTAGCCCAGTAAGAATCCAGGAGATCACTTTACTCCAGGATTCAGTTCCCCAGTGGATTAAGCACAGTTAAGCCACTGCTGCTGGACTCCTGCCTGAGCTTGAGCTCTGCCAGTGCCTCCATGGGAAGGGTCTGGCAAACCCAGGGAGTCGCTGCTTAACAAACAAGAGGCCCTGTGGAGGGCTGAGCCTCGGGAGGCTGTGGGACCATGTGCACACTCATCTGGGAGCAGCCAGAAGGCAGTGGCTCAGGCTGAGGAAACATTTAGAAACAAGCCAAAGCAGTCCCCAGGACTGAGGAGGAAGAGACTCCCATCACTGGTGCTGAACTTCTCCTTAAGGTGATGGAAAACCACTGGGACACCTCATCATTTTCCTGCTTGAGAAAAGCTGGGTCTTCCACATTAGGAATGCTGAAATTGTCAACACAATATTTGGGAAAAGGCATGGATATTATATGTTTTCTTGAATAACAATTATTAATGAGGCGCTTTTTTTGCTATTGTTTGGCTTATGAGAGTTAGCAATATTGTAACTTAACTAATAAGTGTTGCATTCTGATAAGACTGTTAAAGATTTTAATTAAGCTAATGACAAATTCTTGGCCCATATCTATGACATGTTCCCTTTATCCCGTAACAAGACTCTGAGTGTAATATTAGGAGTCACATTCTCTTACTGTTCAACATTCAGACTGTTCAAGTGATGTGCATGCATATCCTCTCCTGTTGTAAGGGGTAATGGTTACAGAGAACATGTTCAGAACATGAGAAAATATTCCTTTCTTTTCTAAAAGAGAACCAGAATTCTGTCTTCCACTTAGCAGGAGAGGCACTATCAAGCTGCTTGGTCTTGTTTTCTGGAAGTAAAGTGATCATCTTCCTTCTACATACTGGGTTGCAGAAAGTGCTGACTCATCTGCACTATCTAATTGCAAACAATTTTAGATTTGTCCTGCCCAGTGATTCCCCTTCAGGAAAACTAAAGAGATCCCATATGCCAGCTAGTCTTTAGGCCACTTCTGTCATTTTCTCTGTCATCTCCTCTACTTCGGACATCCTGTCATCTCCTGCAGAATGCAACTTGCTCTAGAAGCAACTGGCAAGAAGCAAAACAAACCTCAGATTGTTTCAGTCACTTTGAACTGAAAATCTACACATACAGAGGCAAGTCAGCTTAGGACCACAGGACTGTCACACTGATGAGGAGGAAACCTGGTTCAAGTTCTGTGAGGGGTAGATATGACCAATCCTCTCAAGGGATTTCTAGCCCTATCACATTCCCAGCTTGTCTGTCAAGGTCTGTTCCTACCCAAGGACGCTTTTCACACAAGCTCTGCAGAGTACTGTACAGATGGTCTTGGGCCTCAAAGAGAGACAACGATATCTGTTGAGTTTAGGTGCAAGCTAAATGTCCTTCTGAACAAGGGCAAGAACTTTCTGGGAACAAGGCAAATATATGGAGAGGAGCTTCATTAGTTTTTCTTGATATTGAAATATTGTAATCCAGGTTTGAACATCTTTGTCTCTTAAAATCTAACTAAAATCTTATTTGATACAGATCAAAATTCACGTTTTCCATTTGCACAAATTCAAGTACAAAATTCATCTTTTCCGTTCAATTTATAAGGCAAAATTGCTCATGAAATTTAGCAAAAAATATATCCCCACTACAAGATTCAGAGTGACATATGTTGTCTTTTAACACCACGTTTTCAGGTGCTAAATAGAAAAAAAATAGAAATAAATTTATGTAACCTGTCTTTCTGCAATGAGAAACAAGTAGAAGGCTTGGAAGTTGATAAAAGTTTTGTATTAAAGAAAAAGGACAAAAATGTTTAAAGATTAATATGCTTATTACTATTCTCTGTATTAGGAATCAAAAATACAAATAAGAAGAGCAGCAAGAATAGATGCAGTATAACCTGGGGACTGTAAGTATTTTTACAGCACACGGAGGAGCATGAACTCCACTCAAGGGGGGCTAGAAATTTCACATAGATAAGCCTGTATTGTGGCTGTGATTCATATTCCTACTTTAGTACATCAAAGCTAAGAGATAAGCAACTCCAAGGGGGGAATCTATTGTATCTTAATATAGGATGAACCTTAATAGTTGTCTAGCATACCTCTTGAGACTAGGCATTCAAGTCCTGAATGATAAAGGTTAGGTGAGAGAATATCTACCCTATGTCTGCTCCTTTAAGGAATAACAAAATAGGCACAACACATATTACTACTAATAAGGAAGGGATTGTGTTGCTTTTTGCTAGCCCTTACCTGGAAAGGCATAACTAGTTTTCACTCATGCAAGATACTAGCAGTGGATTTCTCCTACATCCTTACAAGATGTCAATATTTTGTCTGAAAGAGATACTGGTTGTTTTGGAAATTTTTATGAGAAAACTACAAATATCATATTGGATATTCACTGTCAGGGTACATTTTAGAAAACTCACAATTAAAGGTGTTCAATGAAGTATTGAAAGTTCTCTTTTGTATGTTGAAATAATTTGCCAAAGTAATTGTAAGAAAGGTAGAAATTATTACACAACATTTCTTTTGTGATAATATCCAGTGCATTTGATAATGGACCCCACTGATTCCAGCATAAAATTATTTTCAACTTAGCACAGTGATTTTTTTACAGAATATTGAATTTTACTAGAATGATTGAAATCCCTTTGTCCTGGAGATCACTAGTATGAAATATAAATGTAGAAGTGAACAAAAGCATTTGTTCTAAACCTGACAAAGTCTACATTTTGATATATAGGCCAAATTTTCCTTAAATATTCATTTTAAAATTGCAAGTTGATAGACTTAAAACTAAAATATCTGTGAAAGAAAAATTATTTCCTGAAATGTGTTCCATTGTAAAAAATATATTTTTTTTACAATTCCAATCAAAGTGTCATTCATTTAAGAACAGTCCCAGTTTGAGGTAAAGATTGCAGAAGGAAAGAGTCTTAGAAATATCAGATACGCAGAGATTACATTTGATGACAGAGATCAAAGACAAAATTTGTGAATTTTGTGGACAAAAATTAAAAATTATTTGTTTTCGTCTTCCCCCCAAGACAGTGGTGACACGTGAAAACATTCTTCAAAAACCACTTGGATCTCTACAGTTTCCACAGAAGGTGGGTGAGATCCATATGAGAAAAGATGTGATTCACTTCAAGCTTTTTGCTACTCACAACTCACAATTTATGTCAATGAGAAAAAAATTAATTGTGATCATATGTATGTCATAATTACCATAACGTAATAAATCAAAGCTTTCCCTAATGTCTCAAAACAAAGGCACACTAAGGCACACTATCACAGCCTAAGGCAAACTGTTCCCATGGTACTAACCTTTGCACTATATTCAGTGTTCATCTCCTGAGACATGTGAATTTTGTGCATATCCTTCACTTTCTTGCTCAGATTTTATACTAGATAAGGCAGTAAAATGGCACTGGTTTTATATCACTGTAAGAGTTATAAGGCTAGCCTATTTACTTCTGTGGAGGAACTTCGAGAGTATAATACAAAATTGTTAATTTGGGTTAAAAATCCATAACTTTAAAAGACGTATGAAGTCTCTGATCTTTGTAAAGAATGAATCATTAAAAAAGAGCTAGTGGCAAGTCTGGAGATAATGATTAAAATTATATTTTCTGAGGGAGGGGTCTCAGTGGGGGAAATTGCTCCAGACCATTCTAGGGCATGTTATTTGAATTGGATTCCACAGAGGTAACAATTTGAACTTACAATTCCAGCAGAATTTAGAGTGAACAGTAAGGTTTATAGGTGGATTTTAAAGACAAAGCCAAAAGATTATTAAATCAAGTTGAGTGTATGCCATTTAACTGGTAAGCAGTGAAAAGTACTGGGTGTTGTCTTCACCCTTTCAAAACTAGATGGAAATCTGATGCTATGCAAATGGGAAGGTATGATGAATGTCAAAATCAGAGTTTGGAAAGAGGAAGAAAAACTTGAAATACAAAACCAGTCAGACACACACTAGCTTGTGGAAACTCATCAGTGATTTTCTATCTGCTACTGGAGTGTATGTAGAATTAAGGAATGTTATATAAGTCTAAATAATATGAAGGGTAATTATTTTAGCTGTGTAACTTAAGTAGTTGGGACTTTGTGATTTACAGGCGGCTAGATAACAGGCTATTGAGCAGAAAATCCATACAGCATCAAAAGGAATAGTCAAGGTATACATCATAGAACTCTGATATTGTCCAGTAATATGTAAAATATAATTTTATTATATTTATAAATATTTTTATATATAAAATGATCTTTTATACAAACATAAGAGACAAATATACAGCATGAACTGAACACATAGGACATATAACAATGCTAAAAGACATTTTGAGATTATAGAAGATATAATTAACCACTTTAAAAGTGGTTATAAAAATAATATTAAAAAAATATATAAAAAATATATTAAAAATATATAAAACTTGATATAGAAGAAACTTGCTAAATATGTACAGAGAGATGTGGTAGAATACACTCTTTGGATTTGGACAATTGGAATCTGCTGTGTACTACTTGGACAAAGTTATCTGCTCCAAGGGTATGATCCTTCAGCTCCAGACCAAATGCCAAAGAATAGTTCTATGCCTCCAATCCTTTCCTGTTTCTGGAGTAGACTGGCTACAGCCATAAAGGTACTATGTCTGTGATGCTCAGATATCATTACAGTTTAATTTTTTTTCTGTGCAGGGTGCCTAAAATAATGAGAACTCTATCACAGACCACTTTTCTTGTGCATTATGCTATGATGTGTCTGTTGCCTACCCGAAAACCTGGGTTGAGGTTGCTTGGGAGTTTTCCAGTATTCAAGAGCTGCTTGGATGATCTTGTATAGGGTGAAAATAGTAAAACTAGTATGATTTCATCCCTATTGACCATAGGGAAATCTTTCTGATGGAATTATTCCCAGAATTACAAAAGCTTTTGTCACAGGAAGAAAAATCTGAGAAAATTAACATACAAAGTATGATGCATTACTACAGATATAGTAAATGTATATATCTAGTATGTCACCTTGCTTTTAGGCAGACTGGATCTACTGTAGCCTATTTTCTATTCCTTACAAAGTAAGCCAGTCTGGTTTTGTTCTATGGTCATTTTGAGCTGTTCAGGTTGAGGCCTTTTGTTTGTTTGTTTTGGTTAGGTTTTTTTTTCCCTGAAGGAAAACTGCATGCCATTATTTAATTTGATTCTTTTCCCCTTGAAATTTATTTTTTTGCCTACATTAGGCTTAAAGTCTTAACTTATTATTTATAAAAAGATTTAGAAAATTTAAAAGGCGATTAGCACAATAAAATCCTCTCTAACATTGCCTGAGCATCTTTCCAAGTTGTTCCTGAGGTCAGGAAAAGTCATCTTCATCTAAGTGACAGAGCTCTGACCACATCACTTGGGCTCTGAGATATTGTGAAGAAGACTATATGAAGTCTACATCTGGCAAGTCTACATCGCTACATTGCTTCAAGGTGAAGATATTTTCTCTCTAGCAAGAACTGGCTATGAGAAAAAGATTTCTAATAAAATTATCTCCTCTATGGACCAGCTTCATTCGCTCTTGCACACTTTCAAAACAGAAGCCATTACAGGTTTTATTCAGGAGTTGCTTTATAAGAGCACTGGTGCAGGTGTCAGTCATTGCAGTGGGGTAATGGCACACTGTCAAATACCTTAGCTTCTCTGTCATGGTTTAAAGCTGGGTCGGCTATTAAACCGGTGGCAGATGCTCCCACATGCAGATGCAATGAGACTTTCACTTTTTGGCACTTCTATATCTGAAACTTGTTCAAGGTTTAACTTAATAAGCTGGCCATCTACTGTTGTTTCCTTAAGTCTTAAAACATTTAAGAATTTTAAAATTAATAGTCTTAAGAATTAAGATTTAAATTTCATGTTGCTCCACCAATTGCCAAGAATGTCACTGTATCTTAGAAATCATACAAAGCTCTGAAATTTTCAAGGTACTTCTTTGCTAAGTAATTGCTACATGTACAATTTTGAAAGGACATACTCCTATTCATATTAAACTGCATGATGACATATTAACTGCATCATTCCACACCTCGAATACGGTGTTCAGTTTTGGGCCCCTCACTACAAGACATTGAGGTGCTGGAGCAAGTCCAAAGAAGGGCAACAAAGCTGGTGAAGGGTCTGGAGAACAAGTCTTATGAGAAGTGGCTGAGGGAACTGGGGTTGATCAGTGTGAAGAAAAGGAGGCTCAGGGGAGACCTTATCGCTGTCCATAACTACCCGAAAGGAGGTTGTAGTGAGGTGGGTGTTGGCCTCTTCTCCCAAGTAACAAATAATAGGATAGGAGAAAACGGCCTCAAGTTGTGCCAGCAGAGGTTTAGATTAGATATCAGGAAAAAATTCTTCACCAAAAGGGTTATCAAACATTGGAACAGACTGCCCAGGGAAGAGGTGAAGTCACCATGCCTGGAGGTATTTAAAAGATATGTAGATGTGGTGCTTAGGGACATGGTTTAGTGGTGGACTTGGCAGTGCTAGGTTAACGGTTGGACTTCATGGTCTTAAAGGTCCTTTCCAACCAAAACGATTCCATTATTCTATGATTCTATGATTAGCTCTATGCTGATACTTGATGATGGTTCCTTAGTGCAATACACTTAAGGAACCAGTACTGTTATGCTTGATCAGTTCTGGGTCAGTGGCTTTAGTGGTTTTTTTTCCCCTTTCTTTTAGCAATGTTCATAAGTCTTTGGGGTTGAGACTAGAGCTTTTGGATGAGTTAAGCGTTTTGATGGTGTTTACTCTTAGCATCTAGGTAGACACCAAGTCAGTGGCCTAACTTACACCACAATATAGCACATTAGAGACAGAATTCTGAGTATTCTAAAACCTGTCTCCAATTAAGACACTAAATGATAGAGGGCAAAACCAAATAAATAACATCAGGTTTTCACAGGATACCTCATTTTCCTTCCATGTTCTCAGAATGGAAAACTGCTTAAGGTCTTTGAAGGATTTCAGTTTTCAGGCTTTTGCCGTTCAACACCTACAGACCCAGTGAGGCACACCGCCTTTTAGTAGTATTTGTCCGTCTGAAGATATTTTAGCTAGATCTTAGTAGTTTCTTTATGAGTTTGATTGATGAGAAGCTCAACATGAGCTGGCAACGTGAGCTTGCAGCCCAGAAGGTCAACAGTATCCTGGGCTGCATCAAAAGCAGCATGGCTAGTAAGTTGAGGGAGGTGATTGTCTCCCTCTACTCTGCTCTCGTGAGGCCCCATCTGGAGTACTGTGTCCAGCTCTGGGGCCCCCAGCATAAGAAGGACATGGAGCTGTTGGAACGAGTCCAGAGGAGGGCTATGAAGGTGATCAGAGGGCTGGAGCACCTCTCCTATGAAGAGAGGCTGAGAGAGTTGGGGCTGTTCATCCTGGAGAAGAGAAGGCTCCAGGGAGACCTTCTAGCAGCCTTCCAGTACCTGAAGGGAGCCTACAGGAAAGCGGGAGAGGGAGTTTTTACAAGGGCATGTAGTTACAGGACGAGGGGGAATGGTTTTAAACTGAAAGAGGGCAGATTTAGCTTAGATATAAAGAAGAAATTCTTTGCTGTGAGGGTGGTCAGACACTGGAACAGGTTGCCCAGAGAAGTTGTGGTTGTCCCCTCCCTGGCAGTGTTTAAGGCCAGGTTAGATGGGGCTTTGAGCAACCTGGTCTAGTGGAAAGGTGTCCCTGCCCATGGCAAGGGGTTTGGAACTAGATCACCTTTAACGTCCTTTCCAACCCAAACCATTCTATCATTCTATGATTCTATGAAATCAATACATTCTAGTATTCAGGTCCGTGTGGTCTGACAAGCTTCAGGAAAATACAAGTGAAATTCTTCTGGAACATCTTCTCAACTAGGACAGAAAACAAACCCTCAGGAAAAGACAACTCTAATATAAAGATCTTTTGCTCTGAAAATATTTCTTATCAATGATTCATTATATATAAAAATGTTCCAGATGATAGAAAAGAAATCACTGGACATATTTAAATATCTTTAGATCGAAATACCCAGATGATTTAGTGAGAATATTCTCATTTCATATATGAGCCTTTTAGAGTGAGAGTGGTTTAAGACCACTCTGATTTCATTTATTTTCAAAGAACTACATTGACTTAATCCATTTTGGGATGGAAAATAATTTTAGAAAACAGTAAAATTTACACATTATTATTTGAATAAAGATTACTGACCAATTCAATATATGAATTAATATGTCCATATTTTCAGTGAGTTTTAGGAGTTTTCTTGATGTGTGGAGGAGATCCCAAGAAGAGACAAAGTGCCATCAAGTTATGCTTCATTATAATTTCATTTCAGACTTTCACTTTTACAGTTTTTCCTGGTTTGGAGTAGGACAGATTTTTTGGTCAAGTTTCTTTTAAGTGACTTTACGTTCTGAAGTTGACTACACCCAATTGTTGCAGTGGAAACTAGGGTCCTTGTTGGGTCTCTTTGTTCCACAAGTGAAAGGACTGTAAAAGCGCTGCACCTGCGGGGAGGAGTGGACAGGACAGGTGACCCAAGCCTAACCAATGTGGTATTCCATCTCATCCACATGACACTCAGTTTAAAGCTGAGGGACCACAAGGGTCGTGCTCTCTGCTCCTATGGCTGGCATCCAGGGAGGACTCTGCCTGTGCTCCTGCCCTCTCTCCTTAATCCAGTTCCCGCCTGTTGCCACATCTGGTTCAAGATTCCCCAGCGCCTGCCCTGTGGTGTCAGCGGTGATGTGATCGTCACTGGGGGAGAGCTCAATAGTGGTTTGGTATATAGTTCTTCCTTTATTATACTTTCTTTCATTGTTATTGTTAATTAAAACTCTTTTAACTATCTAACCCGTAAGTCTCTCTCCCTTTTCTCTTTTCCTTTTCCCCTCTCGGGAAGGAAAGGGTTAATAGAGAGCATCTGTCATCTGCTTATCCTTAAATGATGACACAGTTCTATTATCCCAGCCATTCAAAGACTAAATAGGGTTTGTTTGTGGGTTTTTTTTTTTCAGATCTGTAAAATTTTAGTCTTTACCTAATCAAGACTTCACTAACTTAGACAGTTATTACTAAGTTTTAATGATTCAGAAGCAAATTATCAACAGTGTGGATATTTTTTTTTCCTGATGTTTCCCTTATATGGTTTATAATTTCTTTTTAATTAAGATATTACATATGACTTTCACAAACTCTTGAAGTGCAAATCTTTGTTTTTATTACAGTATTGAAATCTCTGACCTCCATTTTCACATTTATTTAATGTAAAAATTGAATATGAACAGCATGCTTGCTTGCACATGTTTTTCAGTATTTTCCACAATAAATTAACTGCAGACTGACTAAAGCAACAGACACTTTAAAAATGCTGAAAGTTAATGATCAAATCCTAGAAAATAGACCTGTAATTTATATATGTTACTTGTATGGTGTTTGAAGTGGAAACCAGCTTCAGAGTCAGTTTTCCAGTTTCTGCACAGATGTTCTAGAAGGCAGTTGATGAGATAACAGAAAAAAAGAAAAATTAAGAAAAAAGAATGAAAGTGAGACTGAAGAAAACCTCTGGGCACTGAGCAGAAATTTGTTTATGGTTAGTCTACAATACACACATATGTTTATGGTTAGTCACTGTGCACAGGGCAACAATGAGCCTCCTGGAGCAGCAACCAACGTGACCCAGAGACCTATTATTTTTAAAACATAAATATGGCTTACCTCTTTTTTTCCTGATTTTTGTCTCACAGCCCTTATGTAATTGTGAATGCTTGGGATTTGGGTTGTTTTTCAGACAAAGGAGGTTGAAACCTACCTCTTTAAAAATGTGTTCCAACCACTAGAGTTGAGCTTGAAATCAGCATTTTTTTTCACATCAACAGTGATGAGCAAAACAGGGTCAAAGGGCTGGATTCCATCTCACATAATTTTGGAAGGTTTTTTAGGTATAGACAGCTAGAATTACTTTGTAGCAAACAGAGTTACAAATGGACACCTGAGGAGTTAGTTTGAGATATCTTATACACCTTTGGGTTCAGATGAATAGTCTTAGAAGTACCCACTTCTTTCCATTGACAACAGATGGTAACTTCGTTGGCAGTAGAATTGCAAAACAAATTTCTTCCTTCACATATATGAATCCCACCGAGCTGAATGTGAAACTGAGTATGTACATAACTTTATAAAGAAATGGTATATACAGTGAATATGCTGGATTCTAGTATCTGTTCTAGAGATTGCTTTATTAATTAGACATTAAATAGTCATGGAGATAAAGGAAACATAGTCTTTGGAATGTAAAGAAGAAAAGAGGATTCTTGTATTACAGCAGTCTCTAGCTTTCTGTTATTTCTGCTACCACAGTTCCTACATTTTATTGTTAAAGATTGCAGCTTCAAGAGAGCAGGGAAAGATGCCTCGGGGCAGCCTTGTTCAAGCATGGTAAACTTTTTCCTAGGCAATTGTCACGGTTTAAAGCTGGGCCAGCTATTAAACCTGCGGCAGATGCCCTCTGTTATCCCCGCCCCCTCCCCCCAAAGGGAAAGGGAAAGGGAAAAGGGAGAGAGACTTCCGGGTTGGAAAGTTAAAACAGTTTTAATAAACTATAATAATGAAAAAGAGTATAATAATAATAATAGAAATAATCAAATATATACAAATATATATACAAAACCAAGACTGAGCTCCCCTGAAGTCAGCCACGTCACCACCGGCACTGCAGGGCAGGCTCCGGGAAGGCCCAGGCTGGGCCTAGCGACGGTTGAGAGCTGGATTCAGGGATGCACAGATCGGGATCAGGGGCAGCAGGAAAACAGACGGAGTCCTCCTTGGACACCGGCCATAGCAGAAAGAGAGCGAGACCCTCGTGATCCCCCCGCTTTATACCGAGAAAGACGTGTGTGGGATGGAATACCCTCGTTGGTCAATTTTGGGTCACCTGCCCTGTCCGCTACCCGCTGCAGCTGCGACCCCCCCCTTTGGCTTTTCACTTGTAAGCAGTGAGGAATTCAGGAGTGACCTTGGTTTCTCTAAGAATAAGTACAGCAAGAGCCTTACTGCACAACATCCCTACCGGTACCTCAACGATAACTACAAACTTCGAGCGTTATCAGTCCTGGAAGCAGACACTGTCTGCAAACATGCAGTTAGTTTCAGAAAGTACAGTTACTTAGAGGAGACTTAGCTGAAAGTAAAAATCACTGAAAGGAAAATCGGCCTGGTTTAGGCCAAACCAGGACTTTCCACCCCTTATTCCATACCATTCATGTCATACTCAGATCACCACTAACTTTTCATTTTAAAATATATACAGATAACATTAGTTTATGATTCATCTCTATACAAAAAAAAAGTTCATCAAGTTCATTTAGTTCAGGATTGTGGGTTTCCATCTGGCTAGGAGTCTCCCAGGGTAGGAGAGATGGTATGAGCTTTGTCACAGTTCGTGCCCACGGGTTGCAGGTTAAAGATGTCAGTCTCGAGGAGGTTACTGGACGCCACTTGCAGCTAGCTCCGGTCTCATCACCACTGCTTCAACCTGAAAGACACTTATGAACACTGTTAGTATTATGCAGCAATTAACATCATGCAGTTCAGAATTAAGTATTCTCACCCAAGATCAGATCACCTTCAGGGATACATCGAACTCCACCATCCTGCAGCATCACCCACCAAGTACATCCAGGTCCTTGAGCAAAAGCAATCCCATGAATGGGTTTACCTTTGCCCGTAGCAGGAAGAACCCAGACAGTTTTTCCCAACAGATTCCTTTCATGCACCACAGGGACTTTATCCCCTTCTACTGTATGTAAAAGGTCTGACTGAGCAGGGCCAGCTCGGTTGATAGATCCTCTGGTGTTAACTAACCAGGTAGCTTGTGCCAAATGCTTATCCCAGTTTTTAAAAGTTCCACCCCCCATTGCTTTTAGGGTAGTTTTTAACAGCCCATTATACCGTTCAACTTTCCCAGATGCTGGTGCATGATAGGGGATGTGATATACCCATTCGATGCCATGCTCTTTGGCCCAGTTGTCTATGAGACTGTTTTTGAAATGAGTCCCATTGTCCGACTCAGTTCTCTCTGGTGTGCCATGTCACCACAAGATTTGCTTTTCAAGGCCCAGAATAGTGTTCCGGGCAGTGGCATGGGGCACAGAGTATGTTTCCAACCATCCGGTGGTTGCCTCCACCATGGTAAGCACATAGCGTTTACCCTCGTGGGTTTGAGGGAGTGTGATGTAGTCAATTTGCCAGGCCTCCCCATATTTATATTTCAACCACCGTCCCCCATACCACAAAGGTTTTAACCGTTTGGCTTGCTTAATTGCGGCGTATGTTTCACAATCACGGATAACCTGTGCAATAGAGTCCATGGTTAAGTCCACCCCTCGGTCACGAGCCCATCTGTATGTTGCATCTCTCCCTTGACTAATATTGACAATGTATGGGTATGTGTTGGTGGAGCACTCTTCACAACCTTCCGGAACATGGATCGGTTGCATTCCACTTCATCAGGATTTACAGGATCTACAATGTCCTGAGGGTGTTTATAAATGATCTCTTGCACAGCTAGTTCTCTAAGGTAGTTAATACCTTTTTCTATAGTGGTCCATTTGCTTAGGTGGCTCATAACATCATCTTTATAGGGATACCTGCTCTTTACAGCTGACAAGAGTCGCCTCCAGAGACTGATAGTGTTCGACCTTCTTGGAAGCATCTTATCAATACCACCATCTCTGGACAGGGATCCCAACTGTCTGGCTTCTCTACCGTCTAATTGCATGCTATCTGCCCCATTATCCCAGCATCGGAGCAACCAGGTAATAGTTGGCTCACCGTCATAATGACTAAAATCTTTTCTTATATTTCGCAGTTCTTTCAGGGATAAGGAGTGGTAGGTTATCTCTACTTCCGAGTCCGAGTCCTCCTGTGATTGTTCTGCTTTAGAAGGGCCTTTCTTGTCCTTCTTGTGTAATGGGCCTTCTTTAAAAAGGCGATCAAGGAAACCCCCCTCTGTGTCAGGCCCTGACTCTGACTGAGAAGGGCCCTCACCTGGGTCCTGTGCTGTCTCTGCCTTAGAAGGCTCTGAGTCACCATCCTTCACTTTACTAGCTGATTTCTTTCGGTGTTTTCTCCTGGTTACAGGGGCAGCATGATACCTACCGCTGTTGCTACACTGACATCTAATCACATACCACACCAGAAACACATTCAGGACAAACGAAAATAAAACCATGCCACCTAGACTGCACCATCCTAATTTCGCAAAATCTAGTGGAATCACCTTGGCAGAAAAGGAGAAGGTACTATTTCCCAAAGTAAAATTGGAAGTATAATCATTAACAGAATCAGCTAAAGGACTCCCAGAGTACGCAGATAAAATCTCTGCTACCGAGGTCAGAGTAGTAACAACCCAGTTTATCACAACATAAATCCGTACGAAACGCCATAACAAAACAATGCATGTTGACCAGTACCCAGCAATGATAAACTGCACATAAACACTAACAAACAACGGCAAGTAAGGTATTATTACACTTAACTCTGTAAAAGGCTTAATAAAGAGACGAGATAGCACAGCGATCAAAAATGACATCACCATCTTCACTATCTGTTTTAATTTCCAACCCCTCGTAAATCTCAAAGGAAGAAATCTGATACTCTCCTGACTGAGCTCTCCGGATCTCCTCCCACCGGAGCTGGGATTCGACTTATCAGAGCAACCTGTCGGAGCTTCTTTCGTGCCCCACGTTGGGCGCCAATAAATCTGTCACGGTTTAAAGCTGGGCCAGCTATTAAACCTGTGGCAGATGCCCTCTGTTATCCTGCCCACTCCCCCCAGAGGGAAAGGGAAAGGGAAAAGGGAGAGAGACTTATGGGTTGGAAAGTTAAAACAGTTTTAATAAACTATAATAATGAAAAAGAGTATAATAATAATAATAGAAATAATCAAATATATACAAATATATATACAAAACCAAGACTGAGCTCCCCTGAAGTCAGCCACGTCACCACCGGCACTGCAGGGCAGGCTCCGGGAAGGCCCAGGCTGGGCCTAGCGACGGTTGAGAGCTGGATTCAGGGATGCACAGATCGGGATCGGGGGCAGCAGGAAAACAGACGGAGTCCTCCTTGGACACCGGCCATAGCAGAAAGAGAGCAAGACCCTCGTGATCCCCCCGCTTTATACCGAGAATGATGTGTATGGGATGGAATATCCTCGTTGGTCAATTTTGGGTCACCTGCCCTGTCCGCTCCCCGCTGCAGCTGCGACCCCCCCCCTTCGGCTTTTCACTTGTAAGCAGTGAGGAATTCAGGAGTGACCTTGGTTTCTCTAAGAATAAGTACAGCAAGAGCCTTACTGCACAACATCCCTACCGGTACCTCAACGATAACTACAAACTTCGAGCGTTATCAGTCCTGGAAGCAGACACTGTCTGCAAACATGCAGTTAGTTTCAGAAAGTGCAATTACTTAGAGGAGACTTAGCTGAAAGTAAAAATCACTGAAAGGAAAATCGGCCTGGTTTAGGCCAAACCAGGACAGCAATAAGTAATGTAGTTTTAAATTCTTTCATTAGGTAGTCTACAATATAGAACTCTTTCCTTAGCTTAAATTGCTTAGCAATTTACCCCAAGTAAATAATATACAGTACTATAAGTAAATAAACATATAACAATAATATAAGGAAGATGTGTCTCCAGTTGTGTCTTTGAATAAAAGTAATCATTAGGTCCTGGGCAAAAGCCAAAGATATCCACACATGTAAACTGTAGTTTACATGCACATAACAAATTTGGACCTTCAGAGTGCTGAGACGCTACTCTGCCCGGTTCCTAGGTCCAGTTACAGAGCAAATAGAAGTTATATTTATAGGTGCCTAGAGCAGAAGACACCTATTTAAAAGACTCCAAATCTGAATTTTAACATAAAAAAATAAAAGTATCTTTCAAGTTCAAAAGTAGTTTAAGTAACTGTTGAATAGCACTTTTGTTTTGATTGTTTGTAACACAGATCTTTAACTGTTATCAAAGTCCTGTTCTAGTCAAGGAAACACACTATTTTGGACCTAGCTCCAAAACATTACTTTAAAACTATACTAAAAATAGAAAAAATAAACTCTGTAACTTGTTTTTATTAAAAATACAAAATCATTTATGACTCAAAGCAAGTATGAGCTTTTCAAAAGTCACATTAAGAACATATTCTTCTCATACTTATTTTAATATAAAATATCAACATTCTTTTCCTATATTTCACAAGTCAAAATGAGCAAAGAAATATGCAACAAACTGACTCAAAATTAATGCTGGCACATCCTTAAAACAGTTTGCTTTATGCTGGATTGTACTAGCATTTTAAATTTGTTTAAATGTTGCGTTATGTTCATGCTAGGATTTCAGTTATGACTAGTATATTTACTGCCTGTAGCTATTCAAGTTAATTACCTGTTTAGCTGACTAAAAGGAAAATTTCTTAGGCCCTTTTCTGTTTTCCTTTTTTCTATGTGAAATTTCAAAACCTTATTACCTGAACTTTGAAAATCTATTTTGGTTGACTTCTCCGTTCTCTTCTTTTTTTCCCACGGGTTTTCAGGTATCTCACTTCTGCACATAGTCATGTTCTCAGCCCCAGAAATTCAATCAGGTAAAATAATAAGCACTGATGTTGCCTGTAAAATCTCTGACTTTTTTTTCCCCCACCTACCTCTAGCAGATGTAATGTTTTCATCAGTGACTTTGGGCAATGTAATATTGATTTTTTCAGGTTTTATTTTTTTGTGTGATCCTGTACAGAGTATGAATTCCAAATTCAATTTCTTGTCATAATATTAGCATTTGCTGTTTCAAGGTGCAGAAAACTACATTATAGGCCATCCTAGTAAGCAAATGATTATTACTGCTTTCTAAAATAGATATTTGTTACCACTGAGGGATCACTATCTTTCTTGTGTCAGTTGGTACTGATAACACTGACGACACCTTATACTTGCCCTTCAAATAACATACATAAAATGCAGGGGATTCCAAACTATGATTTGTCATTTCAGGATAGTCATGTGAAATATGGACATATAAAATAGCAGAGAAGAAATATTGTGAGACAAGAACTCCAATATCTTGGTCTTTGGAGTCTTTCAAAAATGCTTGAAAGAACTAAGTGATTGGTTTGTTGTCTTTATATACAATAGTATTATAGCTTCTATGACTCAACTTCTCCAACAGTATCATTCATATAAATGACTGAGGAAAAGCTGGCTTAAGACACTTTTTTAGTACTGTGTTTCTACTTCTCTGATCCCACCCCTGAATTTTGATTCCTATCAACTGAACCTTTTATCCACAGGTAGAAAAGACTTTTCTGATCACATAGAGAAATCTAAGTGGCAGGAACTGTATAAAACACCAATCACTGATAGGATTCTTTGAGGTCTGCAGATCCTGGTACCTCCATAGCTAGTGCTGAAAAGCTGCTACTATCATTTTTTTCAGAGGCACTAAAAATTATGTTTAGTGTGATGAGGCAGCAGTGCAGCTGGGAAGTTTGAGGAGACAGATGCTGTTTATTGACAAAGAGAAAGCAAAAAAAGAATTGAAGGAAAGGTTGGTTTATGAAGTTGGAACAGATTTATTATTACACTTAATCTGAGTACAGGATGTCTGCTTGCTTATAATTGCTGGAATGAAATAGGAACACCAGAGAAGCCCAAAATAACTGAGAATGCTTAACATCTTTCGGGTAAAAAACAATTAACAACTGCTCATTTCTATTTTTAGTATACTGCTCTAGATATCCTGTTTAAAAGCTTATTGAGGAGACTGAAAATTAAAGATCCTTTGGCAGAGCTAGAACTGTGGCTTTACAGGCTCACAAAAACACTCACTGCTCTCATAAAAACATTCTGACCTAAATATCAGAAAGAACAAAGTTGGGAGAAATATGTTTGTCACTCCAAGTCCCTGCAAACCCCAGACCGCGTCAGCTATGGATAGTCCATTCTGCTATGACATAGCTATTTTGAAGAGTCAAAACTCCATTACAAGAAGGACATGACATATTCTGCTTCAGGATATCATCAGGTGAGTGGGTGCAAGTTTTCCACAGAAGGCTTTGGCTTATTGGATCACAGAATCACAGGATGTTAGGGATTGGAAGGGACATCGAAAGATCATCTAGTCCAATCCCCCTACCAGAGCAGGATTACCTATATCATGTCACACAGGAATGGGTCCAGGAGGGTTTTGGATGTCTCCAGAGAAGGAGACTCCACAACTTCTCTGGACAGCCTGTTCCAGTGTTTGGTCACCCTCACTGTAAAGAAGTTTTTCCTCATATTTATGTGGAACCTCCTGTGTTCCAGCTTGCACCCGTTGCCCCTTGTCCTGTCAAGGGATGTCACTGAGAAGAGCCTGGCTCCATCCTCTTGACACTTGCCCTTTACATATTTATAAACATTAATGAGGTCACCCCTCAGTCTCCTCTTCTCCAAGCTAAAGAGACCCAGCTCCCTCAGCCTCTCCTCATAAGGGAGATGTTCCACTCCCTTAATCATCTTCGTGGCTCTGCGCTGGGCTCTCTCTAGCAGTTCCCTGTCCTTCTTGAACTGAGGGGCCCAGAACTGGACACAATATTCCAGTTGCGGCCTCACCAGGGCAGAGTAGAGAGGAAGGAGCACCTTTATTGTCCTACTAACCACACCCCTGCTAATACACCCCAGGATGCCATTGGCCTTCTTGGCCACAAGGACACACTGCTGGCTCATGGTCATCCTGCTGTCCACTAGGACCCCCAGGTCCCTTTCCCCTTCGCTGCTCTCCAACAGGTCTGTCCCCAACTTGTACTGGTACATGGGGTTGTTCTTGCCCATATGCAGGACTCTACACTTGCCCTTGTTATATTTCATTAAATTTCTCCCCGCCCAACTCTCCAGCCTGTCCAGGTCCCTCTGAATGGCTGCGCAGCCTTCCAGTGCGTCAGCCACTCCTCCCAGTTTGGTGTCATCAGCGAACTTGCTGACAGTGCACTCTATTCCCTCATCCAAGTCATTAATGAATATATTGAATAGCACTGGTCCCAGTACCGACCCTTGAGGGACTCTGCTAGACACAGACCTCCAACTGGACTCTGTCCCATTGACCACCACTCTCTGGCTTCTTTCCTTCAGCCAGTTCACAATCCACCTCACTACCCGATCATCCAGACCACACTTCCTCAGTTTAGCTGCGAGGATGCTGTGGGAGACAGTGTCAAATGCTTTACTGAAATCAAGATAGACCACATCCACAGCTTTACCATCATCTATCCACCGGGTTACATCCTCATAAAAGGCTATCAAGTTGGTTAAGCATGACTTCCCCTTGGTGAAGCCATGTTGACTGCCCCTAATGATCCCCCTATCCTTGATGTGCCTAGAGACAGCACCAAGGACAAGTTGTTCCATCACCTTTCTGGGGATGGAGGTGAGGCTGACCGGTCTATAGTTCCCCGGGTCCTCCTTCTTGCCCTTTTTGAAGACTGGAGTGACATTTGCTTTCCTCCAGTCCTCAGGCACCTCTCCCATTGCCCATGACTTAGCAAAGATGATGGAGAGTGGCCTAGCAATGACTTCCGCCAGCTCCCTCAGCACCCGCGGGTGCATCCCATCAGGGCCCATGGTTTTATGGACGTCCAGATTGCTTAATTGGTCCCTGACCCAGCCCTCATCAACCAAGACAGATTCCTCCTCTATCCTGACTTCTTCTGGGGCCTCAGGGATCCGGGGCTCCTCAGGACAGCCTCCAGCAGTATAGACAGAGGCAAAGAAGGCATTCAGTAACTCCGCCTTCTTTTTATCCTCTGTCTCCAGGGCCCCCACCTCATTCATCAGTGGGCCTACATTGCCTCTAGTGTTGGCTTTACCTGCAATGTATTTGAAGAAGCCCTTTCTGTTGTCCTTGACCTCTCTTGCAAGGTTTAATTCCAAGGAGGCCTTAGCTTTCCTAGTTGCCTCCCTACATCCTCTGACAACAGACTTATATTCCTCCCAAGTGGCCAGCCCCTCCTTCCATGATCTGTACACCCTCTTCTTCCACTTGAGTTTGCCCAGCAGTTCCCTGTTTAACCATGCAGGTCTCCTGGTACCCTTCCTTGACTTTCTACCTGCTGGGATGCTCTGATCTTGAGCTCGGAAGAAGCAGTCCTTGAATGCTAACCAACTATCTTGAGCCCCCTTACCTTCTAGTACCCTGTCCCATGGGATTTCCCCTAGCAATTGCTTGAAAAGACCAAAGTTGGCCCTCCTGAAGTCCAGGGTTGTAATTCTGCTAGCTATTCTGTTCCTGCCACATGAGATCTTGAAGTCTACCATCTCATGGTCACTACAACCAAGGCTGCCCTCAACCTTCACCGCTTCAACCAGACCCTCCTTGTTAGTGAGGATAAGATCCAACAACGCTCCTCTCCTAGTTGGCTCATCCACCATTTGTATCAGAAAGTTATCATCAATGCCCTGGAGGAACCTCCTGGACTGGGGATGGCTGGCTGAGTAGGCCTCCCAGCAAATATCAGGGTAGTTGAAATCCCCCATGACAACCAGGCCCTGTAATTGAGAGACTGCTCTCAGCTGCCTGTAGAAGGCCTCATCACCCTCCTCATCCTGATCCGGTGGCCTGTAATAGACACCCACAACAGTATCACCCCTGCCAGCCTGCCCCTTAATTCGCACCCACAAACTCTCAGCTCGCTCCTGATCCGCCCCTGGACAGAACTCAATGCATTCTAGCTGCTCACTCACATAAAGAGCAACTCCACCACCTCTCCTTAGCGGCCTGTCTTTCCTGAACAGGACATAGCCATCCATGACCACATTCCAGTCATGCGAGGTGTCCCACCAAGTCTCTGTAATTGCCACTAGATCATAGCCCCCTGACCGAACACGGATTTCCAACTCCTCCTGTTTATTCCCCATGCTGCGTGCATTGGTGTACAGGCATTTCAGGGAGCGAGCTGAGCACACCGATTTCACCCTAGAGGGATGGGAGGCCTCCTGGTCTGCCTCAACTCTAGAGCATTGCCCCAGTGGTGCAAGCCCAGCTACTACCCCATCCCCCTTCGAATCTAGTTTAAAGCTCTCCGAATGAGCCCTGCTAATTCCTGTCCCAGAACCCTTTTGCCCCTACGACACAAACCTTTCCCGTGTACTACGGTCACGCCTGTTGTCTTATAAAACCAGCCATTATCAAAGAACCCAAAGCCCTGCCTGTAGCACCAGTCTCGTAGCCAGGCATTAATAGAGAGAATCCTACTATTCCATCCCATGTCATCACCTGAAAATGGAAGGAGGGAGGAGAAAACGACTTGTGCCCCAGACTCTTTCACCAACCGTCCTAGGGCCTTGTAGTCTTTCTTCATCCCCCTCAGACTACGGGATGCAGCTTCTTCCCCACCTGTCTGGAAGATCAGCAGGGGGTAGTAGTCTGTGGCCTTCACCAGGTTGGGGAGTTGCCTGGTGATATCCCTGATTCGGGCTCCAGGCAGACTGCAGACCTCCCTGTGATGGGGGTCAGCTCTGCATATTGGGCCCTCAGATCCCTTTAGGAAGGAGTCTCCAACCACTAAAACTCTTCTCTTCTTCCTTGTGGAGGAGGTAGCTATACGCCTGTCAGGTTTTTCTGACTGTGGTGGGACCTCTGATATAGGTTGCCTCTCCACCACATCCCCATTGGACTGGCTGTATTCCACTAGGGCTTCATATCTATTGCTCAGAGGCACCTGTGGAGGCAAGGTAGGCAAGGAGGGCACTCGCCTTTTGCCACGGCCATAGACTTGCCTCCACTCACTCCTTTCCTCTAGGTTATTGTTTTCCACCTGAGAGGGGCAGAGTACAGGGGTCCCTCGATCCTGGGAGCTCTCTGGCAGGTGCTCCCATTTTTGTTGCAGGGAGGGCAGAGCCTGGCTCCACCAGTCTATCTCCATTTCAGCCTCCCAAATGCTCCTAAGCCTTTCTACTTCTGCCTGAAGCCTTTCAACCTGGCTTTGCAGCTGTGCCGCTCGGCCGATCAGATCATATACCTGCTCACAGTGCACACAGCCCCCTGTCACCACAGAGACGGTGTAGCATTCCCTGCAGCCTGCAACCTGCACCATCGCCTCCTTCTGTGGGAGCTCTGTCTGGGTTCCCACATCCATTTTGATCTTCTTCCGCCGGTGGAGACCATTGTTCTTTCATTGAGTTGGGAAATACCTGTTGGTGACACCCCTGGTTCACAGCTCCTTGGCGCCTTCACAGCTTGGCTGGTTCACAGCTCCTTGGCACCTTCCTCGCCTTGTGCACTGGGAGGGAGTCAGCACCCTCCCCAACGAGCTGCAAATGGCTGTGGCCTCCCCCACCCTGGGAAACACACAGTCACTGCTTACTCACCCTCTACCCTCTGGGCAGGGAGTCTCTGCCCACCCAGAGGCTCTTTATCACCTAATCGACAGGGGGTGGTGTTACGCGCCCCCCTCTCCTGATTCGTTGCCGGGAACTTCCGGGTCCAGGGGAAAGCAGCTCGGGGCTGCTTCTCCGGGGGCCCAAAGTATGAAAACAGCCCGGTACAGCTCGATCTCGCCTCGCCCCGCACTGACCTCAGTGAACCTATGAAGGTTCATAGATGTTTTGGTTTCTACTTAATTTACAGTTTCATCCCTTCACCCTTCTCACCTGCCACAGATGAGATAGGAGTGAGACAACTGTCCAGGTTGGGGAATGGTTTTACATTTTCTGGCTCAATTAGCTGGGAGACCAACATGATATGAAGTCAGACATCCTTGACCGTTTCTTTTAGTATACTATATTTGTTAGACTTTGTCTCACTTCAAGGACAGAGGACAGTTGGATCTGTTATGGTACTGAAATATCAATACACCATGTGTTAATGTAGACAGAAACTCCCGTATCTCATCTTCCCTTTGCAGAAAGAAAGCATGATTACTTTCTTCTCATGCACACGGAAAAGTCTATAATGTCACCAAGTAAATTTATAAGTGTGTCAATGACCTCATGTTTGTCTGTCTTTCAATCTTTTGTTCTGTGATTTACCAGGGACATAACTTAAGCATTACAAAATGGTGATTATCCAGCTCACTTACCTTTTCTTTTTCTGAAATTCAATAGTTTTTAATTTTATTCCTTTAAAAACAAAAATCTTGATCTCTTAAAATAAGCAGTAGTATAGAACATTTATTACCTAATTTAGTAACTAGATAGTAATTCAGTAATTCCATAAAGGTTTTCTTTATACCAGATTTGATAACGAGTCTCATTCTCAGTGGCTGTTGCTATTGCTCCCCAGTGCAAAATTAGACCCTTGTCTCACCTTCCTTTCTCTTTTCTACCGCTGAGCTCTTTCCATTCCAAATACAAGTGTTAATCCTGCAATGAGCCCTGAGCAGCCGGATCCCTACAATTAGATGGAAAACACATTACAGTTGTCAGAGAGGCAGAAAAGCCAGCATCTATGCAGCTCGTTACTAGGTCATGGTTATTATAAATCACAACTGTTGGCTGCTGTTTTCCCATTATCAACATGATCCTTCTTTCTCTGTATACCCTCTGATAGCTGTTTCGTGCAACATGATAGATGACTCTCTTCCTTTCAATTCTCTGTTTTTTAAAATGATGTAGGAAACACCAAAAAGAAAATAATTTATACCATCTTCATATGTCTCACATATCCATCTCATATATTTGCTGCTGCTACTGCCTTTGTGTTTTTTTTCCACAGCTGACAATGCTTTAAGAGTTGGCAAAAGCATTAAATGTGCAGTATACAGACTTGGTGAAGTATAGAAGATGCCTTTCATTGCGAAGCAACAGTATCAGTAAAATATACTTCTCTTATGCTAGTGAAGAATCACGATGAAGAGAGTTACAAAGAGAAAGTTATATAATTTGGGAAGAAAATGAAACTGTGACAGAATTTGGGATTTTTTTATCCTGGAAGAATAATATCTAGAAGAAAACTGGTAGATAACATATCATACATAACAGGGTAGAAGAGAAACAGATGACAAAATGCATATATAAATAATACCTGGCTAGCTGGCGGATAAAGGATCCAAGAAAATCCAGATGGGATTTTCTGTATTCAATCAAGCAAAGTTCAGTTTCACTGAGAATCTGTATAATTAAAAGAGACAGGAAAAAGAAAGAAAGAGAAAGAGAAAGAGAGAAAGGTAGAAGATGGAAATTAGGAACTGACAGGTAGACTCCTAGGCTAATGTTTTGGCCTCATCTCAACAGTAAGCTGTCTAAAAAAAATGGAAACCTGTGTTTAGATTTTCTTCCCCAAAATTTTAATACTTTTGAATATATTATTAGTTTTCATTTTCTGTCTTAAGCCTTCCTTTAGGGTAGTAAGTTTTCAACATTTACATTTAAGTGGAGACTGAAAATCATGAAATGTAAAGAAATAATTTTCTGTGGATTTTCTTCAATAGCATTGTATTACAAATGAATTTGAAAAGTAGAACATGGAATGTGGAGTTTTTGCAGCAGTTTCTGTCACAGATATCACCCACACCAGGAAGCTCTGAAGAGATGATTTTCAGTATCAAAGGGCCATCAGGATATAAACGGAATGTCCAGAGTAATACTTTCTTTTTTTTTTGTTTTTGCTACATGAAGTAAATAATTATTCCAATATCTTTTACTAGATTAGAAGAAAACTATTAGGTTGTTGTTGACTTGCTGATGATATTTCAGTTTCTTTAAAAAATTTTTCTTTAGTTATGACACTGAAGGCAGATGGCATATTATGCAAGCTAACTTAAATCTGAATAGTTTGCATTTATTGTGTTAGGTGACCATTTCTTGACATGACAAACAAAAACAATCGCATGTCCTGGTTTGGCCCAAACCAGGCCAATTAGTCTTAGAGAAACCAAGGTCACTGCTAAATTCCTCACTGCTTATGAGTGAAGAGCCGAAGGGGGCTCGCACCTGCAGGGAGGAGCAGACAGGGCAGGTGACCCAAGACTGACCAACGAGATATTCCATCCCATACATGTCATTCTCACTTTCCTATTTATCACTAACCCACTGCCTCCTGGAGGTGGGGCCCAGGAGGCAGGGGCCCTCCTGTCTCCCACTGATTGGTACCAGCTTTGCCAATTTCTCCAGTTAAAAGCCTGCAGGTGTGATGGCAGGGGAGCTATTGCATTTTGCCCTCTGCCCGTGCTGGGTGGAGCTATTACATTTTCCCCTCTGCCCGTGCTGGGTGGAGCTATTACATTTTCCCCTCTGCCCGTGCTGGGGGGAGGTACTGCATTTTCCCCTCTGCCTGTGCTGGGGGAGCAACTCTGCCTGAGGAGGATTTCCAAGCTCTCAGTCTTGGCTTTGTATATATTTGTATATATTTGTATATATTTGTATATATTTGTATATATTTGTATATATTTGTATATATTTGTATATATTTGTATATATTTGATTATTTCTATTATTATTGTTATTATACTCTTTTTCATTATTATAGTTTATTAAAACTGTTTTAACTTTCCAACCCATAAGTCTCTCTCCCTTTTCCCTTTCCCTTTCCCTTAGTGGGGGGGAGAGGGTTAACAGAGAGCATCTGCCACCAGGTTTAATAGCCAGCCCAGCTTTAAACTGTGACAGATTTATTGGTGCCCAACGTGGGGCTCCAGAGAAGCTCCAACAGGTTACTCTGATAAGTTGAATCCTGGCTCTGGTGGGAGGAGACCTGGAGAGCTCAGCTGAGAGAATATCAGATTTCTTCCTTTGAGATTTATGAGGGGTTGGAAAGTTAAAACAGATAGTGAAGATGGTGATGTCATTTTTGAATGCTGTGTTATCTCATCTTTTTATGGAGTTTCTTTCACAGTTGAGTATTGCAATGATGCCTTACCTGCCGTGGGCACTGTGTTATTGCTTGCTTCTTATGAATGTTTACATGCAGTTTAGCAGTGGGCGCTGGTGGAAATGTATTGTTTTGGTATGGGGTTTGATACTGATTTATGCTGTGATAAACTGGGCAGTTAATATTCCGATCTCTTATCTCTGTGACACAATGATGGGCAGCTTTAATCGCGAATCAGTAACAGCGACTTCATCTGCACGCTCCAGGCATCCTTTAGCTGATTCTGTTAATGATTACACTTCCAGTTTTACTTCGGGAAATAGCACCTTCTCCTTTTCTGCCAAGCTGATTCCACTAGATTTTGCGAAATTAGGATGGTGCTGTCTAGGTGGCATGTTTTTATTTTTGGTTGTCCTGAATGTGTTTCTGATGTGGGATAAGATTAAATATCGGTGCAGGGACAGTTGTAGGTGTTATGCAGCCACCTCAGATCCTACAGTGTGTACTGCCGCTACAGCCACTAAACCCACTGAAGCCTCGGCAGCCTCTACCACAGCTGCTACACCCCCCAAGATGGCCACTGTAGCTACTCAGACTCTCAGCACTCCCACGACAGCCACTGCATCTACTCAGACCCCAGCATCTATCGAATCTGTACCAATTGCTCCTGTAACCAGGAAGAAATACCAAAAGAAATCAGCTCGTGAAGTGAAGGATGATGACTCAGAGCTTTCTAAGGCAGAGCCATCATATGACCCAGGTGAGGGCCCTTCTCAGGCAGAGTTAGGGCCTGACACAGATGGGGGTTTCCTTGATCATCCTTTTAAAGCAGACCCATCACAGAAGAAAGGTCCTTCTAAAGCAGAACTATCACAAGAGGAGGACTCGGACGTAGAGATAACCTACCACTCCTTATCCCTGAAGGACCTGAGAAATATAAGGAAAGACTTCAGCCGTTATGATGGTGAGCCTATTATTACCTGGCTGCTCTGATGCTGGGATAATGGGGCAGATAGCATGCAATTGGATGGCAGAGAAGCCAGACAGCTGGGATCCTTGTCCAGAGATGGTGGTATTGATAAGGTGCTCGCAGGAAAGTCAAACACTATCAGTCTCTGGAGGCGACTCTTGTCAGCTGTAAAGAGCAGGTATCCCTATAAAGATGATGTTATGAGCCACCTGAGCAAATGGACCACTATAGAAAAAGGTATTAACTACCTTAGAGAACTGGCTGTGCAAGAGATCATTTATAGACACCCACGGGACATTGTAGATCCTGATGAAGTGGAATGCAATCGATCCATGTTCCGGAAGGTTGTGAAGAATGCTCCACCGACATATACCCATACATTGTCAATATTAGTATGGGGAGAAGATGCTATGGCACGATCTAGTGTGGGCGAAATGGCTAACTGTATGCGACAGTATGAAGATAGTATTTCTTCCCCACTGCAGGCACGCATCTCGGCTGTGGAAAAACTGACTAAGGAGAACAAGGACTCATTTAAACAACTGTCAGACAAACTGTCCAGGATCGAGAATAAACTTGACTCTCTACCTACACAGGCGCGCGTTGCAGCTGTTAAGAGAAAACGTTCTCCTACAGGACCAGCTCAAAGGAAACGGAACACATCACGAGGTATCCTGTGGTTTGCCCTGCGTGGTTATGGGGAGGACATGAGCAGATGGCATGGACAACCTACCAGTACCCTACAGGCACGAATACGTGAGTTGCAAGCTAAAAGAAATACCAGAGAGAATTTTTCTAGGAGGATGGCTGCTCCAGTTACCAGTGAGCAGGACCCCAGTCAGGGGAGATGGGCCTCAAATCCCTTTTTCCCAAGTGTGAATAGGAGAAATGAAGGTCCAGTCCCCGTGAGCAGCACGAATCCGTTTCTTAATTAGGGGGGCCCTGCCTCCAGCCAGGTGGAGGAGAGGGACAACCGGATTTATTGGACTGTGTGGATTCGATGGCCTGGCACATTAAAACCACAAAGGTATCGAGCCCTGGTAGACACTGGTGCACAGTGCACCCTAATGCCATCAGATCATAAAGGGGCAGAACCTATCAGCATTTCAGGAGTAACAGGAGGATCTCAAGTGTTATCTGTATTGGAGGCCGAAGTGAGCCTAACTAAAAATGAATGGAAAAAGCACCCCATTGTGACTGGCCCAGATGCTCCGTGCATCCTTGGCATAGACTACCTCAAGAGAGGGTATTTCAAGGACCCAAAAGGGTACAGATGGGCCTTTGGTGTAGCAGCTGTAGAGACTGAGGACATTAAACAGCTGTCTACCTTGCCTGGCCTCTCAGAAGATCCTTCTGTTGTGGGGTTGCTGAAGGTTGAAGAACAACAGGTGCCAATTGCTACAACGACAGTGCACTGACGACAATATCGCACCAATCGAGACTCCCTGATCCCCATTCATAAACTGATTAGACAATTAGAAAATCAAGGAGTGATTGGCAAGACTCGCTCACCCTTTAATAGTCCTATATGGCCAGTGCGAAAGTCTGATGGAGAACGGAGATTAACTGTGGACTATCGTGGCCTAAATGAAGTTACGCCACCGCTGAGTGCTGCTGTGCCAGACATGCTAGAACTTCAATACGAACTGGAGTCAAAGGCAGCCAAGTGATATGCCACCATAGACATTGCTAATGCATTTTTCTCTATTCCTTTGGCACCAAAGTGCAGGCCACAGTTTGCTTTTACCTGGAGAGGTATCCAGTATACCTGGAATCGACTGCCCCAGGGGTGGAAACACAGTCCTACTATTTGCCATGGACTGATCCAGACTGCACTAGAAAAGGGTGGAGCTCCAGAACATTTGCAATACATTGATGACATCATTGTGTGGGGTGATACAGGAGCAGAAGTTTTTGACAAAGGGGAGAAAATAATCCAAATTCTTCTGAAAGCTGGTTTTGCCATAAAAAGAAGCAAGGTCAAGGGACCTGCCCGGGAGATCCAGTTTTTAGGGATTAAATGGCAAGATGGGCGTCGCCAGATCCCGATAGAGGTGATCAACAAAATAACAGCTATGTCCGCACCAACTAACAAAAAGGAAACACAAGCCTTCTTAGGCGTTGTGGGTTTCTGGAGAATGCATATTCCAGATTACAGCCAGATTGTACGCCCTCTTTATCAAGTGACCAGAAAGAAGAATGATTTTCAGTGGGGCCCTGAACAACGACAGGCTTTTGAACAGATTAAACAAGAGATTATGCATGCAGTAGCCCTTGGACCAGTCCGTATGGGACAAGATGTTAAAAATGTGCTCTACACCTCAGCTGGGGACAATGGTCCTACCTGGAGCCTCTGGCAGAAAGTACCAGGGGAGACTCGAGGTCAACCCCTAGGATTTTGGAGTCGAGGATACAAGGGCTCTGAGGCCAATTACACCCCAACTGAAAAAGAGATACTGGCAGCATATGAAGGAGTTAGAGCTGCTTCAGAGGTAATTGGTACTGAAGCACAACTTCTCCTGGCACCTCGATTACCAGTACTAGGCTGGATGTTCAAGGGTAAGGTTCCTACTACCCATCATGCAACTGATGCGACGTGGAGTAAATGGATTGCATTAATTACACAGAGGGCTCGAATAGGAAACCCTAATCACCCAGGAATCTTAGAAGTGATCATGGACTGGCCAGAAGGCAAAGACTTCGGAATGCCACCAGAAAAGGAGGTGACACGTGCTGAAGAAGCCCCACCATATAATGAACTACCAGAGGATGAGAAGCAGTATGCCCTGTTCACCGATGGATCCTGCCATCTTGTAGGAAAGCATCGGAAGTGGAAAGCTGCTGTATGGAGTCCTATACGACGAGTCACAGAAGCCACAGAAGGACAAGGTGAATCAAGTCAATTTGCAGAGGTAAAAGCCATCCAGCTGGCTTTAGGCATTGCTGAACGAGAAAAGTGGCCAAGGATGTATCTTTATACTGACTCATGGATGGTGGCAAATGCCTTGTGGGGGTGGTTAAAGCAGTGGAAGCGAAGCAACTGGCAGCGCAAAGGGAAACCTATTTGGGCTGCTGAATTGTGGCAAGATATTGCTGCTCGGCTAGAGGAACTAGTCGTGAAGGTACGTCATGTAGATGCTCACGTACCTAAAAGTCGGGCAATTGAGGAACATCGAAACAACCAACAAGCGGATCAAGCTGCTAAAGTGTTCCAAATAGATTTGGACTGGGAACACAAAGGTGAACTATTTTTAGCTCGGTGGGCTCATGACACTTCAGGTCATCAAGGAAGAGATGCAACATACAGATGGGCTCGTGACCGAGGGGTGGACTTAACCATGGACTCTATTGCACAGGTTATCCATGATTGTGAAACATGCGCCGCAATTAAGCAAGCCAAACGGTTAAAACCTTTGTGGTATGGGGGGCGGTGGTTGAAATATAAATATGGGGAGGCCTGGCAAATTGACTATATCACACTCCCTCAAACCCGCCAGGGTAAACGCTATGTGCTTACCATGGTGGAGGCAACCACCGGATGGTTGGAAACATACTCTGTGCCCCATGCCACTGCCCGGAACACTATTCTGGGCCTCGAAAAGCAAATCTTGTGGCGACATGGCACGCCAGAGAGAATTGAGTCGGACAATGGGACTCATTTCAAAAACAGTCTCATAGACAACTGGGCCAAAGAGCATGGCATCGAATGGGTATATCACATCCCCTATCATGCACCAGCCTCTGGGAAAATTGAACGGTATAATGGGCTGTTAAAAACTACCCTAAAAGCAATGGGGGGTGGAACCTTTAAAAACTGGGATAAACATCTGGCACAAGCTACCTGGTTAGTTAACACCAGGGGATCTATCAATCGAGCTGGCCCTGCTCAGTCAGACCTTCTACATACAGTAGAAGGAGATAAAGTCCCTATGGTGCATGAAAGGAATCTATTGGGAAAAACTGTCTGGATTCTTCCTGCAACGGGCAAAGGTAAACCCATTTGTGGGATTGCTTTTGCTCAGGGACCTGGATGTACTTGGTGGGTGATGTTGCAAGATGGTGAAGTCTGATGTGTCCCTGAAGGTGATCTGATTCTGGGTGAGACTACTTAATTCTGAACTGTATGTTGTTGCTGCATAAGTGTCTTTCAGGTTAAGACAGTGTTGATGAGACCGGAGCTAGCTTCATCAAGTGGCGTCCAGTAACCTCCTCGAGTCTGACATCTTTAACCTGCAACCCGTGGGCACGAACCATGACGAAAGAGAGACTGCTAGCCAGAGAGACTGCTGAGAGACTGCTAGCCAGATGGAAACCCACAATCCTGAACCAAATGAACTTAATGAACTTTTTGTATAGAGATGAATCATAAACTAGTGATATGTGTATATATATTTGAAAATGAAAAGGTAGTGGTGATCTGAGTATGACGTGAATGGTATGGAATAAGGGGTGGAATGTCCTGGTTTGGCCCAAACCAGGCCAATTAGTCTTAGAGAAACCAAGGTCACTGCTAAATTCCTCACTGCTTATGAGTGAAGAGCCGAAGGGGGCTCGCACCTGCAGGGAGGAGCAGACAGGGCAGGTGACCCAAGACTGACCAACGAGATATTCCATCCCATACATGTCATTCTCACTTTCCTATTTATCACTAACCCACTGCCTCCTGGAGGTGGGGCCCAGGAGGGAGGGGCCCTCCTGTCTCCCACTGATTGGTACCAGCTTTGCCAATTTCTCCAGTTAAAAGCCTGCAGGTGTGATGGCAGGGGAGCTATTGCATTTTGCCCTCTGCCCGTGCTGGGTGGAGCTATTACATTTTCCCCTCTGCCCGTGCTGGGGGGAGGTACTGCATTTTCCCCTCTGCCTGTGCTGGGGGAGCAACTCTGCCTGAGGAGGATTTCCAAGCTCTCAGTCTTGGCTTTGTATATATTTGTATATATTTGTATATATTTGATTATTTCTATTATTATTGTTATTATACTCTTTTTCATTATTATAGTTTATTAAAACTGTTTTAACTTTCCAACCCATAAGTCTCTCTCCCTTTTCCCTTTCCCTTTCCCTTGGGGGGGGGGGGAGAGGGTTAACAGAGAGCATCTGCCACCAGGTTTAATAGCCAGCCCAGCTTTAAACTGTGACATCGCATTATTGTGAAATTGAATGTACCTGAATATCTAATATCAGAAAAGAAATTTAAGCAGAAGAGAGGTGCAGAAAAGAGAATTAAAAATTACTTACAATAATGATGATTCATACAATGGAAGAATGAAAATTCAAAAACATAGAAATGAAAATAGAAATTCTGAAATTCACTGAAAAAATAGCTCATCTCAAGAAATAAAATGTTCTGGAGAAAAAGACAGGTAAAAGAATATTCGGTTTTCACACTAATTCTGAAAGTAAAAAAATAAATCACACAGGAAGTTGCTTTTGGTCACTGTGATACTGAAAATTGTTACTGCTGAAGTTATAAATGAAAACAAGAGACATAGCAACAAAACTTTCCCAGATTCAGATGCCTTTTTTGTTTGTTTTTTTTTTTCAAAATAAAACAAGAGTTAAATTACTTCAAACAGTTTGGACATAGACAAATAAATCACACAAAATGATCTGTAGAACACTTACATTCAAGATGGTTTTCTAGATACATTTTTGTTGATCAAAAACTGATAACTAGGGTTAATCTTTGCATGCCATCTGGTCATGAGAAGACAAGTTTTAAATTCAAAATATTATGTTGCTACTGATCTAAAAAAGAAATAAATCACTGAAGGTTATATTAGGCAAGGGAATAGTTTCAGTTTTCAAGAAAAGAAACTTAGAAACATCTGCCAGGGCTGTTGAAACAGATGAACGTGCTTGTTCCATCTGATTGTACAAGCATGACCTTTTAACGGAAAGGTTGTGAAGACAGACTCAGATGAAATACAGATTTCCCTGACACATTACCCTCCTTATTGATACTAATTTTCAATTATATTGTCAAGATGTCTGATAAGGTGATAGTGGTAGTCAAACTGTGGAGAATGGAGGAGGGATAGTGATGGACACAGAACAAATATTCAAGTTCCCTTGAAATGAAAGTATCTACCTATGTATTGATATAATACACATAATTATGTAACTTGCAAAGTGAGTGAAGTTTCAGGGAGGGTTGTTAGTATAATCATAGTTCATCCCAAAAATGTACGAACTTTTTACATTTCACTGGGCTGAATAAATATTAAAAAAATTATTAGGAAGGCTGTTATCATTACAAGTTCTACGAACAAACTAATGAATAGCTCACTTAAACAATGGAGGATTTGTAATACATGTAATTAGAAAATAATGAAAAAGCACATTAAAATAAAAGAAAGAAAACATCATCCAGTAACTGGTGGCATAATGTTTTCTAACAGTATGTTTTCAGTAAAGATTTGCTTTGGTGTGATAGTTTGGGTTCCTTTGTCATGAGTGATCTAAGGCTGCATTATAGGTAGCTCTGGTTTTAACCAAGTTTTTATCTAGTCCATTTATTTTTCTTTTTAACTTTTGTCATTTAGTTTTTAATTGACTTTTTGTTTTGGCCTTTCAATATGCTTAATTTATTGTTAGATTATGCTGTGTTCTATACCAGATTGCTGCCAGCTGTGCTGTTTAAATCCACTATAAGATCATGTAAAATGTCTGTGCATAGTTTCAGGTTTTTAGGGTCTGAAGTCTGAGAAGAGTCACTACTTGTGGAAGGAACTTAATTATGTTAAGGAAAAAATCTGATGAAATTTTGGAATAGTGTACAAAACAAAGATTTTGTTAAAATCTGCTTCATAGAGGTGCAGTAGAACTGAGAAAAATTGAAATTGGAGGATATTAGGTAGAAATGAGTAGAAGCAGACACCTTTTTTTGTTAAATCTGCTTTCACTGAAAAATGGTGAGTGAAGCCACATATCAAAAATTACTGTCAAAGTCTTTACTTGTTTTCAGACAGAACAAGTTGTTTTTCATTTTGGTAATTTCACTAATTTTATTTGTAAATATATTTCAATTTTAGAAAGTTCTGAAATATCTTCAAAAAGTCTCCCCTTCTCAGAGATTGTGTAATAGTCAGAATTCTTGTTCTTAATTGATCCTAGACATTTTAGAGCTAATATAAGAAGCAATTGATAGCAAAAACCTCTCAAATGTTCAAGCTTCATTTCACTTAAGTAACAAGTAAAGACAGATAAATTTTTATTTCAAGGAAAAAATTTTAGTTCCTTAAAATTAAGATTATAATTTCTGACAAAATTTCTCAACGGTTTGGTTTTGGGGTTTTGGTTTGTTGTTTTTTTCTTTGTTGTCTTTTTCTCCAGATGTGGGAGATCTTTTGGATACTAGTCAGAACACCATCAGCCTGGCTACTATGCATACGAAGAGATGCCAGACTGGTAGCTGCTAATAGATTTAGGTCTTGAATGGGCCTAAAGTAGAAGAAGAGTCAATCTGTCTCAGGCAAGCTTAATCTCTCCTGTGTACCCAGTGTTTATGACATAACTAATGGGAAGACATTTGGAAGCTGAGTCTGACAGAAGGAAATGAATGGAAGAGAAGAGGTAAGAGAGAGATGTTATATCACCTTTAAGCAGTGCTTGTCTGCTGTAAGAGATGCTGTAAGAGATGTACAATGCTCTGCATTGTGTTTTCTTCATTCCAATGCAAGGTGAATCCATTGCTTAGACATCTGCATTGAAACTTCATTGTACAGCAAAAGAAGAGAACCCCAACAACCAGAGTGTTATATCAGCTAGGAAGGAGAGGCTTTCTGGTGCTGCTTCCTGAGCAAGACTCACGCCTGAGAGCCTGAGCAGCTCCCTGTCCTTTACAAGATACTGTTGAACAGGTTGCGTTAAACTGTTGACTAGCACTGAGCCAGTAGCCTCAGCTAGGAGGCAAAAAATATTGTGTAGTATCTTACCTCCTGCACCAGTTGCTGCCTCCCAGATTCAACAATCTGAGCATTTCCTAAATTTTGACAGAGTAGTAGGAAGTAGAGTTTTATCTTACAGTTAGGTTTATCATCCAAGTTTGTATGACAAATGCCAGAAAAATTCTTTATCCTTACAGTACCCTACAGTACCACTTCATTCCTTTCAAAAAACCACCTTTTTCTCTAAAAATGTAGCTGCTATTTTGATCTGTTTATTTGGGACTTCTGGAGAAAAGGCATACAGGACTTACGAGCCTGTAACAGACTCCAATCCTTAGCAAAGCAGCACAAAGTAGGACACTCATTGCTATGCTGCCCACATTCCTTTAAAATTGTTGCTGTTCTTGAACAGTTTTCTTAGAATTATAAACTTTTATGAATACACATGGCAAAGAAACAGCGGACTTTGTTTCTTGGTTATTTTAGTTTATCCAGATTCTGACACACATCCATCTGTGTTTCCATGTACAAAATCTGGTCAGAGAGCGCTTTTATATTTTTGCCATTTTTTTCTTTTTTTTTTTTCTTTTTTTTCTTTGTTTTTTTTTTTTTTTTTAATCCAAGACAAGTAAATTTGTTTACAGTTGAATACTTGTCAGTGTATCAAGTTTCTCTGATGCACTTCAATGAGACAGTTCTTTTAAATTCCAATTAATTACATTTTAGGAAGAATGGGTTAATTTCCTAATCCTTCTCATAATGCCCCATGCTTGGACAAGATGACATTTCTGTTCCCTTAAGCTTTGTATTAATTTTTTTAAAGTATCTAGGGAAGGCATTTTTTCTGTGCCTGATACTTTTTAATCTATCATGCTATTACACTAAGATTTACTAATTATAATGTTCCCTAGACAGATCTCCTATTGCTGTTCTCACCTTTATAGTAGATCTAGAAAGGGACAGATACTAATTACTGTTTTCAAATGTATCACAATAACTTAGGGATCTATAACTCCATTTTCAGTCACTACTTAGGAGCCTAACATTTGTTTTGTTTCAAAATAATTTTAGAAACATTAGATTTGTAGTGGTTAAATGAGCACAGAATAATCTTGACTCATTCATTATTTTGAACATACAGGAAAATGAGATGCTGATGTGGCTCCACAAGCAGAAATCAAGGAAAAATGAAGGGATATTTGGTGAATGGATGACAAAACCAAAGCTAAAGAACAAAAATTTTTGGCAACTGTTTGAGAATGAGTGGCATCTGGCCTTTTTTAACACTAATGAGTGCTTACGTATCTAAAATTTCTGTGGAAATGTTATGCTTATAACTAGCACCACCCAGTTCATTTGTTTAGCAAGGCTTTGCCATGGGGAAAAAAGTATAGTTTCTAATATATTGCAGTATTTGACACCATTTTAACTGTAATGGAAAGGGTGATAATAAGGAAATTGATTGATTCAAGTTCATTTACAGATTGAAGAACTTTTCACAACAGAGATCTATGCTTCATGTTCTCATATTCAGCAAAGGATAAACAAAAGAAGAAACATACTGTGGATACATATAAGACCATGCATGGAGTAAAAAGAATTAATTTTAACCCTAGGTATTTTTACAATGGGATTTTATCTCCTTGCCCTGGTTTCAGCTGGGATAGAGTTAATTTTCTTCCTGGTAGCTGGTATAGTACTGTATTTTGGATTTAGTATGAGAATAATGTTGATAACGCACTGATGTTTTAGTTGTTGCTAAACACCAAGTCAAGGACTTTTCAGCTTCTCATGCCTTGCCAGCAAGAAGGCTGGAGGTGCCCAAGAAGATGGGAGAAGGCACAGCCAGGACAGCTGACCCAAACTGGCCAAAGGGATATTCCGTACTATATGATGTAATGCTCAGCATATAAACTGGGGGGAGCTGGCTCGGGGGCAGCAATCACTGCTCGGGGATGGGCTAAGCATCAGTCAGCAGGTGGTGAGCAATTGCATCACTTGTTTTGTATAGTCTTTTATTATTATTGTCTCTTCCTTTTCTATCCTATTAAACTGTCTTTATCTCAACCCATGAGTTTTACTTTTTTCCCCCTGATTCTCTTCCTCATTCCTCTACAGGGAGGAGGAGTGAGCGAGTGGCTGTGCGGTGCTTTGTTGCCGGCTGGGGTTAAATCATGACAATCCTGTAATTAGACATATTTATCTTTATGAGCAATTCTGAAGTTTGAATTGGAGTTCTTCCACTGACCTCAATAAAATCAGTATTTATTACAAAAAATCAAACTTGGGTTTTACATCTGACTTTCTGATAAGCTCTGAGGTTGTTTTCCTTTTTTGAAGAAAGTTGAAGAAATCAACTGTATTATTCATCAAATGAAAAGATATTAAACATTAAAAGAATAGCAAATAATCTCTGAGAGCTTCATTTTTTACCCTTAATCTAATTCATTACATAAATATGTACACATGCATGCACACACACACAATTTTCAATTAGGTTTTAATTCTCCTTATGGTGCCTGCACAGCAAGACACTACACATTATTTTGCATTGCATTTAATACAATAGGATATTGGGTTATGTTTACAATTAGAGATTATGTTATATTTGAAAACTTATACAATGCTCTGGAAATAAAGGGAGGAAGAGATGGTTAAAAAGTGAAAAATTAAAGATGTGACATCAATCTCCCTGAGCCATGACAATTACACAAACAACATACCCTGATGCTGGTTGTGTGGTGTTGAATACTTTTATTCCATTGTGGCACAAAAGCATAGGGTAATGTAAGAGGAACCATGAAGAGCAATCAAACCATGATAATTCCATTAATCACACTGATTTTAAGAAACAGAATTCCAAGTATGCTTCATAATGCAAAAGGAAATCAACCATCACATCATACTTCAGGGGTATGAGATGTGATGGACAACCATATTAACCAGGGAATACACTTACATCATTTCTAATGCTTAGGACCTTGTGGGATGGCTGACTTAAAAATGCTATTGTCTCCATCTGTATGAATATGTAGCACAGGGAGTGAGTCTGCACAGGGCAACAGTTGGTATTGAGAACCTTTTATCCCCACTGTATACATTTTCTTTTTGTTTGGTTGTGGTCTTTTCCTTTCCTTTTTTACTTCAAATTATCCCTAGTCTGTTTCTATGATGGCACACACAACAACAACAAGAAGTTATTGGTTGGAGAACACCAGGTGCTTTTCCATAACTCATCTTCTGATTTTGTTTCATCTGAAAGGAACCAACTTGCACACTCCAAGACTGATGTGTGATGCAAAAACTTTCAATATGTGGAATCACTCACATTAAAGGTGCAGCCTTGGTCTGTATAAAAATGCAAACCATTTTTGCTTTTCCTATGCTGAGGAAACAGTCACTGACTCTCTCCCCTTTTCATTCCATTGGTGAGTCATAATTCAACCCAGAATTATAATAATATCAACACCATGTAACATAGTAAGTGGTGTCTCCAAACAGATTCTTTCATTTTAAATCAACTTATTTTTCAAGGAGTTCATTTTGTAGGTCAGTTCAGGCAGGTAGTCAAGTATTAACTACGGTGTACACCTTGGCCTGAACCTGTAAAGTTCTTCCAGCAGTTCTGCATTTAGACAACCCCAGAATAGCTAAATGGAAACAATTATCTACTTGGGTTTTTTTAAAAAATAATTACAAAATTAAACCAAAATTCAAAATGCCAAGAGGATGATACACTGTTTCTCTAGTATCCTTTTTTTTTATTTATCCAGTCTTACACTTTATGGGTGTAAGTATGTACCATGTGAACATTAACATGTACATCTAGGAATCTACATCTCAGTGTTATCTGGGGTGATTTGGTGATTTTTTTTGTTGTTCCTAGAAGCCTACGAGTAGATGAGGTTTGTTAATTACAGGTGTTCTGCTACTAGTAAACCTTCTGAAGTGCAGTATACTAAGAATTATGGTAATGCATCTATTAAAAAGTTTGGTAAGAAGAAAAGTACTTATTCCTTCAACAGAATTTCCTAATATTAAAAATAATCTGAAATTTTCTCAATGTATTACTTCTGTTGTCTGTTAAATGTTTTGTTTGTGTACCAAAAAAGCTTCAAAGAAAGCACAGAATCACAACTGATTGAAATAATAGTATATCCAATAATTCTGCTCTATGCTATTCAATAATAAAACTGACATCTTCAGAAATGGGAATCCTGTTTGATGAAGAAACTGAGGATAACCTTACTGGCTCTGCTGTGACGTATAGACACTTTTATTTCTTGTGAGAGTAAGATTCAACACAAACTTCACATGTTTTCCTTTCCTCTTGAGTTGTAATAAGACGTAATTTTAAGTATTTGTTTTTATTTCAAAGTAATTATTTTGGGGTGAGGAAGTTTTCATTGCACTGGTTTTGTGAAAACAATATATATTCTTGCTCCAGTATCTTGGTATTCTTTTTCTTGATTTATAACTCATACAAGTTACCTGCAGAGAGGTAAATTGATTTCTGTTTAGCTGCTAGATGTTGTCATACACGAAGACTGCACTTCCCATAACTAGATTAGTAGTGAATGGCAGTGAGACTTTTATGTATATATTAGTACTTCAGTATAACAGGAATGAAAACAAAGGCTAACAAGCCAATTCATTCACTGCTGTCAAGCTAAACAAGCAAACATATTTTAAAGTTTACTGCTAGCAATGGCAGAGAGATTGATTCAAACTTTAATTAGTACTAGCTTGAAAAGAAACATTGCTTTTGCTCTGTGCACTTAAACATTCATGTCTATGCTACAAAAAGTGCAAACATTCTTTTTCTTTCTCTATTTTTCCCTGATATAAAACTGACCTAATTCCCAGCAGAAAATGACAGGCACAAAGCCTCAGCTAGCTGTTGTGGTTATTTACTAGGCACTCACCTTATTATGTGTTCTTCCTTAGGGATCAGGTACAGTTGTTCCTATTGGCAGGTTTGTTTGTCCAAGCTCCAGAACTGTCGCGCAAGAAATAGCAATTATTAGCAGAGATCACTTAGCCTCAATCCCAGTGCTTTCAAGATTTGTGTCTATTGTTTATTTACACCTGAATAGAGTTCAGGAGTTTTAACAACAGCAGACACAAAACCAAATAAAGTTTCTTGGCACTTCGGTATCAGAAGTGACAAGAGTGCCTGTGTAAATATCACTTATCTAGTGGCTACACTCAATGTATTTAATAATCAGTATGTGTAGAATATTTCTACTATGACCCTGTGTAAAAATCCATAATGAAAATAAGCATTTACCTAGGAAAAATTGTCAATCATATGTTGATAATTTATGTGAAGTCTATATGACTTTTGTAAAGCACTAAAAATGGTCCATAGCCACTGCATTTCTAAACCTAATGAAATAATTTGTGAAGTATTATCATTTTTCTACTTATCATTGTCAAATATTAAGTAATTGGTTGCAAAGACAGAAAGGGAGGTGAAAGTGGCATGCTTTGGCAGGTAATATTAAAGTGCAGAATTACAATCCATTACGTTCCATTAACAGTGAACAACCTGATTCATAATACAGTGTTAAGTGCCAAATATCATAAGCATTCTGCTTATTAGTTGATGTGCTAGTAAGCATTACAGCTTTTAAAAAAATATGGAGATTTATTTGGATTGGCATACTGATTCTTTCTGATGTCTGAATATGTCATAGAATCATAGAATGGTTTGGGCTGGAAGGGACCTTAAAGATCATCTAGTTCCAACCCCTCTCCCACAGGCAGGGACATCTTTCCTCTAGACCAGGTTGCTCAAAGCCTCATCCAACCTGGCCTTAAACACAGCCAGGGAGGGGGCAGCCACAGCTTCTCTGGACAACCTGTTCTATGAAAAACTACTACCTTTAAACAAATTTAGTTCCTAGTGATGTTTATTCAAACTGACAGTAAATTGCCACAGTACATACATACTAATATTTTGCCTTGGGGGCAAAAATGTGCAAATATGGAGACAAAAATATCCTCCGAAATGTTCTGAGTTCCCATGCATAGGTCCCTTCCTCCAGATTGCTGCCCTGAGATTTACTAGAATTTTTCTTGTGTTTCAGTCATGAGCTCAGGTTCCCCACTTTGGTGAAGCATTTTCTATCTGTCTCGCAAAACTTATCAGCCATTTAAGGTCTGAAGGTCAAATTACCCCTACAGCTTTATCTATACACTGTAGTTCTCTTTTGAGATAGAAATCTTCTTTGTGCTATGCCATTCTGGTTGCCTCTGAATGACCCAAAGTTTTTTTAAGTTTTATTCTATCGCTTGAAATGTCTGAGGAAACATTCTCAAGGTTTTCTCTGCCTGAAGTATACTGTTTAAATTAGAGATTTTCCACAAAAAAAAAAAAAACCTAACAAACAAACAAAAAAGAATATGTAAATATTAAAGATAATATCATGTTACCTTGTTCCCTCTAATTTTTCACTAGGCCTACAGAGGAAATATGGGCATTCCTTCGAGAAAATCTACCAGAGATAAGGCTGGCCTGCTTATATGCAAAACATTAAGCCTGGATTTTTTTTCAAAAATCTATTAGATTGAAATAGAAACTAATTTCTCAGAAAGATTCTGCAGAATTTTCACCTGAGTTGTGAAAATGACTGCTCTTCATCCAAATTGTTAATAATGGTATTATTAATACAGATGTCAACACATAGCTTGGAAAATAAGCCTATACCAGAATTTACTCAAATATGTCTAATTAACAATAGAAATTACATGCTATTTTATACAGAAAAAGAAGCTCAGTCAGTAACAGAGTCAACAGATAGTCTATTTACATTACAGTGATTTTAGCTAGTTTTCTGCTGCTTCTTTCCTTCTAACAAACAGTAGCATACATACATTTCAGGAGAAATTTTGAAGGTCTCTGATACTCATCAAGCTTTCCAGGTGCATTTGCCATTGGGTATCCACTAGCTTCTGTTCTTCTGTCTATATGTTACCCAGAAAAAATGTCAAAATCTTGGTGTAGGGAGCCTGACATTCTGTCTTAAGCAGCAAAAAGAGAAAAAATAAGTATGGGACTTTAGAAATTATCGTTATTACTAACAATGCTGTAAGTATAGGACATACAAACTACCGTCATTCACATTGACTCAAAATGTTTCTTTTAATGGAAAAGTACAGATGAAAAGTCCCATAGGGAGCTCCCTCAGGTGTCTCTTGACGTTTCATGGAGTCAGGGGCAGGGTTTGCCATATAACAATTATCTAGCTAGCGGAACAATTTCAGTTTTGCATGAGAACATTGTGACCTCCCTCAGGTGTATTCCTCATCTGTGTGTTAGCTGGAAAGAATGTAGTTACAATTAATTTTACTGCATGGATACTGATTCAGTAACACAGCTTTGATCTATTTATAACAGTTTGTCTAGCCAGTGGCCATGGTAAGTTTTTAAGTCACAAAAGTGTAATTAGTCAGTGTTCTGCTACATAGCATAAAAATTCATCCGTTGATGCTATTATTTTAGTTTAAACCCAAGTTCATTTTATTCCATAGTGATCGTGGACCCAGCTGCACAAAACACAGAGACTAAGACTTCAAGCATATACCCTGCAGCAATAACACTTAGTCCCTGAGGTTATCAGAAACTCTTTAAGCAGACATAAAACAAAGGTAAAAATTCATCAGCTGAGATTAGCTTTCTCTTGTTAACTAACAGCTATTATGCATGGCACTTTGAGATTCATTCTCCAATGTGTTACTGTACAGAAAATAAAGGCTGGTTGAGTGATTGATGGATAGCAAGGCTAAGCTCAAATAGAGCAAAGTTTTCCCTGGAGAAGTTTGAAAGTGCTTAATGCTTTATTTTCATGTCGAGAAATTCTAAAAAGAGAAAATTGGAGAAGAATGTTTGTAAAGAAAGAAAAAAAAATGAATCAATATCTGAATTCACAAAATATTATAACTTTTAATGGAAAATGTTACAATTTACCAAATGATCTACACAATCAGCCTAGTTAAAAAATTATGGTGAGAAAACCTACTCTAATTTCTTTGAATTAGGGCTTTTTGCTGATCATGCAGACATTGTTAGAGTGGTGCAATATTTCTAATATGCTTTCAAATATCTCTCCTCTGGTTTGAGAAGAATATTTTCCTTCTCCATTTCCCTCATGCCTCTCTATGGATAATACTTGAACTAGAGTATACTAACATTAATGACCCATTGAAGACTGTGACCTTCAAATTAGAAACAAACAAAAAAAAGCTAGAAGATATTTTGTACAATTTGTTTAAAAATAACGTTATGTATTTGATCAGAAAGCAGTTTATTTTAATTCCCTTTTGTCAGATGCTGATTTATAGTCACGTCTTTATATCTCAGAGAAATCCATCAGGCATTGTATTAGAAATGATGCTGCAACCTGAATTGTATTATTAGGTCTTTTTGAAATATCTATATCTCAGTTGCTAATCAACATTAATTGTTATAACCTCTAACATGCAAAAATATTTTACATACTTTTTTAACACAAAATGTGTCAATCTAAGAAGTTAATTGTTTCAGTCAACACAGAAACTAAGCATGTCATTAATGGATTTAGTCTAAAAAACACGTCTGTGATGTAGAGAAGAATTTATAGATGAGAAAAAAAAAAACCACTATAGATCACCAAGTCATTTTCCCAAGACCAAAGAGTGAGTTATCTCAGATATATCAGAAATGGGTGGAGGTCTGCAAGACAAGCTGTTGAATCCTATAGCTTAAGCCTTACAGGCTTAGGACATTTCTAAGAAATAAATGTATAGGAATTTGGGAGGAGAAATTGAAACTGAGGACATAAAATTAACTCAGAGCACACTAAGAAAAGCAATTGACTTTTCTGCAAGAAATCATTCCTGTCTTCCTAATTTCAACATTTTCTACCTGAGCAGCAAAGCATAAAAACTTGCTTCCTGCTCATAGATGTAAATAATGACAAGTAGTTCTTTGGAAGAAAAAAAAAAAAAAAGAAAGTAGCTGAAAGAGCAGAATTTTCTGAAGCCCGAAATTCGTGGGTTCTTTGAGCATGTTTTACTTTAAATTTATGTTATACAAATTGAACTCTTCATTTTTTTCCTAGACAAAAATGCAAGGTATTTGAAATAGAATTAGGCACATGACAACATATCTATTATGAGTCTCAAGAAACTGAGGTATTATTGTAAAGATCAAAGCAGGTGAAAAATCCAATATAAATTAAATACAGAGGAATCAAAAGATCAAGAGTAGAAAAAGTTCAGGAGTCAACAGGAAGTAGAGAGATGGAAACAGATACAAATTTAATCTGATGATTAATAAGGTACCTGATGTGTAAATACTTATCATTACTTCTGGTAAGTGTATTTTAAGTTCTTCAGGGTGGAATAATGGTTTATCTGATGTTAATTAGAATATTTCCATTAATTTTCTGTTCGCTTCAAGTTCATCAGTGTTTGACTATGACTTTTCTGCTGTGGGTTTAATCCTTTAATGTACTAGAAGTATACCATTTTGAGTCAAAGTGCTAAATACAGTGATTTGGTTTGAAGGTGATGGTAGAAACTGTTCTTTATTTTATTGTGTATCTACAGTTTTCTGTTCATAACCTGAGACTTAACCACATGTTAAGAATTTTAAAAAAAAAAAGATTTTGAGCTTTAGTGGACAGAAATCCTTCTGCACAGCTGTTCTGAAAAGATCAGTTGTATTGTTCATTTTATGTTCTCTGAAAGATTGGAACATCTACTGAAGACAAGAATCGAGATGTAAATTTGCAGATGATTAACAAGACAATTTAAAAGAATTCATAGGTGAAACAGTAACAGGAAGTGATCTAAACAAACATATTAAATGATAGCAAAATTATCATACACCAATGCTGTCTTAGTCATGAGAATAGATCTGTGTCCTACTTTGTGCTAGTGGACCTAATGGGATATTTCTGTTCCTGTTCTCATCTATCTGGTATCTCTTTCAAACTTGTTTGATATTTATCAGTTTCAGTGGTGGAGAGGGTTGTTTTAGGCCAGAATCCACTTCTCTTTTCTAGAGCAAGATAGAGAATAACTATTTTAAAGCAAAAGAGAGGACAGAGTCTTCTTGGGAGTTGAAGTAGGTAAAGCAGAGGATTTCAGCCTGCACTGCACAAACTGCAGAACAGGTCCCAGACCTCCACAGAAATCAGATTAGCTAATCACAGTCAGCTGGGAAATAAGGAATTAGAGAAGAGAGACAGACTGTTGACACCCCCATCCTCAGAACCACCATAGTATAATAATTATATGATTTTGGTATTTTTGGTATTCATTTTTGTGTTTTCAGGCATTCAAATTATTATATTGCTAATAATTACCAGAAGGATGTTCACTTGACAACACATCTTGTAGCAGACAAAACCTCTTACACTACTCAACCTATCAGTGTCACAAACATGTAACAGGGTACTTGAATCCTGATTCTTTAAAAATGCCATCTTCCTGTGGAAAGGAAAGTCTTGAGTTCACTACTTAGTAGTGTTTGCAATTCTACATTGCTGTGAACACTGGGACTGTGTTACTGACTGTTTGTATGACATTTAAATTAAAAAAATAATAGAAAATGTCCTTGAAACATGGCTAAAAAAAACCAAACAAAACCAAAACAACAGAGACTGTTTGGTTAGTATTTCTGCTTGCTTCTTTTTGAAAGTGGGAACAAAGTAGTGTATAATTATATTTAGTGTATCTCTTACTATTCTATGCTGAATATTTCCATTCTGAATTGCAACTTTTTAATTATTATTATTATTTTTATTTTATTTGTAAATGTATCTTATAACATAGACATTACCCTGGAATATTAAAGAAGCATCCAGGTAAATTCTTATACCTGAAAGAGAAGAATGTCAAATAATGTTTTTCCAGGTAGAGCAGGTACAAACTAAGAAAAACAGTTTTCATTAATGGGCTGATAGTTGATTTGTCACCGAGACAGAGGAAAGGGAGTAGATCTTGGGCATTGTAGAATATGGCTAACGAATTATTTGGGACAGGGAGAAAACACAACAGGTTATTGTGATTTGTGCAGGTAGAGGGTTTTTTTTAACTGAGGGAAGCCTTTGATCTCTTGAACAATCTAAAATGACAAGTGAATGGTTTAGAATCTCTTTTGTGAAATCTAAATGTTGTGTATGTCATATTATATCTCAATAAACAGACCCTGTTTGAATATCTGCAAAGGAGAGAGAGGACGTACCTGAAATATCTTAGCAGCTGAACACAGAGACTGATTTCTGTGAGGTTAAAATTACTTGTGTCCAGAAATCATCTCAGAGTGGCTAAAACAAAGGTATTGTACTGAATAGGAGAGAAAGGAGAAAAGTATATGTGGGAACTAAACTAACAAATTAAACCTAGAAGACCAAAAACACTTAGGAAGAGTGAGGAAAATTTGGGAATTCCTCACCTTGAAGTCAAAACTCAAGAAAACACAGTTCATGGACTTTGGAAAATGTGTGGATGTGGAAATGGATAGATAATTGATCCTTTGTTTTAAAAATGGTCACTCAGGAGTCCTATGCATTGTGTAAGAATGTGCATACTTTTAAAAATCATATTATTACGAATATGCAACAGGGGACTTTAACAAGTACCCATGAAAAAGCCCTGCTTTTAGCATTTGCTTTGACATTTTTTTGTGGCCTGCCAGATTCCCCAGTACTTCACTACAGTCTGTTTAGAGAGGAGGTAGACTTTGTCTTCTCATGGATAATACAAGAGAGAGGCTGCAACTAAGAGATTGGACAGATAATGCTCTACAAATAATTTCTTTTACATGCTTGCTTTTTTATTATTATTTATAATTTATTTACAACAGAGTTCAGTGTTTACCAATGAGTTGCTTACACGAAGTGAATCAAGAAATTGTGTGAATAGTTTAATATAGTTCAAGCCACAAATTGATTATGAACACCTTACTTTGAGTTTTAACTATTCAGTTACTGTTGTTCTGGATGGTCGCTTAAATCACAATGTTTCCTTTTCCAGACTGAATGTCTCACAAACCAGCAGAGAATTTTCAAAACGTTGCAAAAGCACTTCCTTTACTAAGCAGAGGTGTCATAGACATGAACATCTAAGAACATTAATAAGTAAGGCAATATTTCTTTTTAGGCGTGATGGTTCTGACAAGGCACTAGACATGTAACAAAGGCTGAGAAAATATACTAATTATCCCTAGAGACTTATTTATCTTCAAAAATCCTCATAAGCATAAGTGTTCACAAATGACCTCCTTTGCTGCAGTCAGTCCTGCAGACAGAATAGCAAGAGGCATCTTGAGGTATGGGATAAGCCAAGAGACCAGAGCTGACAGATGAGTCTGAGTAGCTGAGGTGACAGGGTACATTAGCGTTTTTCAGTTGTGACTATGAGTCAGCAGAAAACTTTAAAGCAGCACATGGACATTTAAAAACCATCATCACAGTAACTGTAGGTAAGCCTGAAGGTTCACAACATCAGGACTTCAGATGAATGCCTGAGGCATAAAGAATTTAAGATAAGAAACTCCTTAAAGCAAATAAATAAATAAATAAAATTTGTGGGCAATCTGATATTAAGAGTTCTAAAGTCTCTCATTTTCTAGCATGAATGTTATAAAAGCATATATTAAGCCTTTAATTTAATGTTTCTAAAAATATTTTGTTGAAAAATACAGCTGGAACCATACATTTTTCTTTTGGACCTTGGCTGACAGGAAAATTAATTCAAAAACTCTGCACACAAGCGTAGAATGATGCCAAAAGCCATCAATGGAACTACTGCTCTTTCATTATATTTCTTATTATTTAAATGCATGTATGGTAGTAAATGGAAGAGCACAAATTACAACTCCATCCCTAGACAATACCATCTGCTGCCTTCCTGTGGTCCTTTCTGTGTCTAACATTTCTGTGGACATCAGCAATGAAACACACAACATGGCCAATAGTTACTCTTGCTTGTGGACAGCTGAGGTAGGGAAGGGATGTTTCTAGGTAGGTAGAGGAGATATATCTACAGGGACAGGATGATGGATTTTACTCCTGATCCCATCATCAGCTAACAAACAGTTTTATTTGGGACACTTTTATTCCTTACTTTCCTTATTGGTAAAAATAAGGATGCTACAATATTTGGAAAAAAGAGATGTTTAATATGGAAAAGCTTTTGAATATAACAAGATTTCTTTTTCTGAGAACAGAACCTTGAATCAGACGTCAATTCCATATGGTTTAGAAAGAAAATTAAACATAAAGATTCTTATATATCCAAAGAGATTAAAAAGAACAAAAAATAAAATGAAGTTTTATTTATGACATTTAGTTCAGCTCCATACTTTCTTGCACAATGCTAGTTATTTGCCAGTGAGGTTGTACAATTTTTCAAGAATTATTTTCACTATATGCAGATTTCTATTAGATGTTTTGTATCAGTATTTTATATGTTGTGTCTTCTCAGTACAGGTATTCGTGTTCCCAGTGGCAAATTCTTGATTAGTAGGAAATATAGATCTGAGAAAAATACTAATTCTGGTTCATTAACTGTAGTACAGATGGATAGCTGCTTTCATGAAAAGACACAATAGTATCTTTGCTGTACATAATTGTCGTGGTTTGACCAGGCAGACAGCTAAATACCACGCAGCCGCTTGCTCAGTCTCCCCTGCCCCTTGAGGAATCAGGGAGAGAATTGGAAAGGTAAAGCTAAAGAGACTCGTAGGCTGAGTTAAAAACAATTTCATAATTGAAATATAATATAATAATAATAATAATAATAGAATATACAAACAAGTGAGGCACAGTGCAACTGCTCACCACCTGCTGACCAATGCTAGTCCCTGGCTAGCTATCCCAGAGGAGAGAAACCCCAAAACTGCAATTCTGAAAGACAGAGAGAGCAACTTCTCAGCCAGTTCTCATCTATATACTGAGCATGATGTTGCTCTTTGGCCAATTTAGATCCATTGCTCTGGCTATGCTCCCTCCCAGCTTATTGTGCACCTGCAAACTAACAAAGCATGGGAAGTCGAAAAGTCCTTGATTTCTTAGCAGCAACTAAAAACATCAATATGTTACCAACATTATTTTCATACCAAAATCCCATACTAAATCCAAAACATAACGCTATTTAGCTACTAAGAAGAAAATTAGCTTTATCCCAGCTGAAACCAGGACAATAATCTAAAAGCATGTATTATCCTAGAGAAATATCTGTGCAAATTGTGCAGCCTGAAAGGACAAGAGAATGAATTTCAGCTTTACAAATAAGTTGCAGTCAGTTATTGAGGTGTAAATAGGAATACATTTGTGGAATAGAAAACTTCAAATATGAGTCAATCTTGAAAGAAACCTAATCTCTATAGTTTTTACCGTATTTCATAGAGAAATAGGCTCAAATGGCATGTGAAAGACTCCTCCATTTCCTTCCCTCATTGACCTTTAAATCTAATTGTACACAAATTAATGTGTATATATTTATATAAACATATTTATATCTCAGTGCACAAAAAATTTGCTGCAATAACATGTCTTCCGTACTGAAAGACCCAGTGGACCTTTGCAAAATTACCAGTTTTTCAAAAAGAAAAACCGCAAACATGCAAAATGCATTTAGGTAAAATGTCAAATAACGATTTATAAGCAAAATAAAATTACCCAAAAAGAAACACCGAAGTTTTCTAGTCTTCAAGAAAAAGACCAAATTAATTGCTACACTACTACAAGTGTTTCCTAAAGGCTAATTTAGAAAGTTTCAAATGTTCAGAGTCTGTTGTTGCTGTTATGATTCATTAATGTGTCTCTGTATTGTATAAAGAATAAAATGTCCAATTTATAGTTACTAAAGTGTATTTTTTAAATGTTCTTCCACCAACAGTGTAGATAGCTAAATATGATCTAATTCCAACTTTCTCTATGGTCACTAACAACGAGTTGATGTTTCAATAGCACAATTCCTCTATCCTATTTTTATCTTACATTAGGATGAGACAAATTTCATCCTGTAAGTGCTTGTTTTACTCCACTGCCTGTAAAGGAGTCTGTTTAGGTCATGTAGATGTCTGCTCTGTAGATATCTGGGATTAGGTGAGATGAACCAGAGCATTACTGATGAGGCAATGTAATACTCAGTGCCTAAGTACTTCTTTTGATCCAGATCTTAGCCTCTAGCTAGTGACACTGTCAGCACTGCCCAGCAGTTCAAGACACAAAATTCTGTTGCCTGAAGAACCTCTTTGCATCTTTCTCAATATCATTCCATTAATTTGACAGTTCTGAACTTTTCTAGTTTGGATAAAATAAGTCTTTTAGTAAACAGGAAAAGACTGAAAGCTGAAAGGGAATAATTTCTATCTTTCTGTAAAAGCTGAATCATTTGTCTCTGTCTTTTCACCATTCTTTTGGAGAAACTAAAGGCGGACAACTAAGCAACTTAGTGCAGCTAAAGACAGGTTATTGTTTCTAGCTTCTACTCTTTATTGGAACGCAGTGGTTTAGCACTCTGGAAACTGGGATGTAGAAAAGTATATTAAAAGTGTAGAAAACTAGGACAATAATAAAGAATGCTGGCTTTTTGCCAGCTTAGGTCCTTGCATATTTTAGGAAGGTATGGATAATCACTTGGACTCTGAAGCTTGTTTGTTTATTTCCAGAGATTTTTCCTAAAGTGGGTGTGACAAATACAGGCAATTCATTTTCTCCACTTGACCAGAACAACTGTTTGGGTTTTAGTTTTGTCTTACAAGCTGACCCATCCACTCAATATCTGTGTGATACATCTGCCGAAGGCATGGTTTCTGTAATGACTCAGAAGGAAGAGAACCAACATGGAAGCAATGCAGTTAGTACAGCTGGTTGTTGTCCCATCTTTTGACCTTTAACAGTGTGCCCAGTAAGACGGACCAAGAAAGCATGATAGAGTTCATTACTGGCCCCTGGTCTAGCAAGGTTCTTATGGCTTCTGAAACATTTAGGGCTGCTTGAGTGTACGTGCATTATTTATATGTACGCTATCATATTCCTATAAATGAATTGAAATAATGAGGTTTTTGTCATGGATATTGATTCTGGATTGATATTAGAAACTGAAATGTCTGAAAAAGGAGAACAAAGGAGAACAACGAAGGAAACATGACACAGAGATGCCATGCATGAGTTATTGTTTGGCTGTCTCATCATATGCTCTTCTTAAGGAATACCACAGATACACCGAAGTACCCATGACATGCTATAGTAACCACCCTTGCCAAGTGAGTATCCTAAACTGCTGGTTTCGGTTTTGTTTTTTTGGGGGGAGTGGGGGGCATGGCTATAATGGCTATAACATTTTGTGTTGAAGTAAAAAAATAAGATTCCAGTTACAAATAATTTACACATGTTAATACAGAACATGTTTTTCCTTTGGAATTAAAGAAATACTGAAATCTTCCTCTCTTGAAAAGCTGGAGTGCTTGAATGTCTTTGAGGAAGGTCCGCCTTAGTTAAATGCACATTTTTGGGCCTGGAGTGCACAACAGGTCACATTAGATAATCCAATATCCTTTTCTGGCATAAATGTCTATGAAATTATGAATTAATAATATACCTACAATATCCTAGGCAAAAAACAGAGTACATGAAGATTAAGTCATTAATATAATGCTAACAAAATTCTAAAAGGAGGGAAGGTTACTCACAGCCTAGTCTACTATTACTGAAAATATCTCCTTATTTGCACATCAACTGCATTAACTGAAAGATCAACAAGTATGATTTGTGTGGAGCAAAATACAAAGAAAATCTTATCATTAATGAACTTTTCTTCTCCTCAAGACACTTCCAGGTCAGACTTCTCTTTTAAAATATGATCTGAAGAGTTTTCCTCTTTCTAATCAGTAAGTCAGTAGTCAAAAAATTCACCCAGAGGTTCTTCATGCAAAGCTGGAAGGGTGATTTTATAACCTCTATGTTTGGGATGCTAACTTGGTGGAAGATATCTTGGCCCATACTTTCCCAGCCCTTCGTACCTTGATGGGGTGGTTCTTGTGGGGATAGATCAGACAGTAACTTCATCACAGAACCTTCAATATATTTAAAATTCTAGTTCTCACTAGGTTTTCAAAAATGTTTGACTTTGAGTAAAAATCTCTGAGGAATATCACCAAGTTATCTTCTCGGTACTAGCTATAGAAGTAATGTAGAAAAGCAAGAAACCCTATTACCAACATCTCAGTGAGAGAAAGTTGAAGGAGAAGAAGAACTGGAAAAAGTAGTGAGGGAATTTGGAGAAAAATAAATTCACTGTATATGATAACAATAGGATATTGAAAGGATGAAAGAGCTGAAAAGAGAGGAAAGAAATGTAAAAGAGGATGAGGTAGAAAGCATAAACATAAGGAGAAATGATACCTGATTTTGGTGGTGCTATAGAGTGTAACATTTATTGCATAGCTATGTCATGTTGTAGCTTAGTTATATTTTGTAATGATGGGCAACTATAAGGTGGTACACCATGTGCCTGAGAACAGGATATTATTTCAAGTGCATATTTATTTTCCACTCATTATTCACAATAAATGTGATCTATGGTTACTGTACTGATCTTACAATAAACATTGGTGATTTATAGCTAAACAGTGCATCGGCTAAGAAGCAGACTCATTAAGAATTCATAGACTTTCAGTATCACTCAACTTTAACAGTCTTTTCTTTCCCCCCTCACCCCTGAATTTTTTTCAGGGGGATAAGGGGATAGAGGTTTGCTGTTGAAGTGTAAGTGCAAAAAAAGTACTCATGGCACAAGAGAACGAGGCCATCTGTTCGTTTTCAGGAGGGACACGGTGCAAGCATTTTTATTTAGTTCCACCACTGGACTTAAAACCACAGAACAGAATATTCTCTTAATGCACACAGTCATTTCTTGTAAACATGTTTCTAAGTGCTCCAATTATTACTGTCTGCTTTTCCTTGGTGGGATGTCCTAGGCACTAGGATATAAGCTGCTCTTGATCCCATCTGAATTCTGAATTCAGTCTTCACATATGTTGAGGGGCTTCTTTTTCCCTGAGGCAGAGAATTCAGGTTCTTTGTGAGTCAGATTATATTAATCATTGAACCCCAAAATGGCTCCTGTTCTACACTCATTATCCCAACGTGGGGGACATTATTAATTGCTTCATAGCTGTTTACAGTTCTCTCAGAGTCAGTATGAATTCTAGTCAGAAGGATTTTTGATCAGCATTAGAAATTCTGCACTCAGTATAAAACTGGACATTTCATTGATAAAGAGATACATGAGGAAAACAGAAGAGCATGTGAATACAGTATAATGAAGCATAAGTGTGTGAGTTACCACCCCTTAAAGCAAACTTTGCAGTAATGACGACTATATTATCTTAGTGCTATGACTAAGAAAATGCAAACAAACAAGAAAAAAAAAACAAAATGAGATGCTGAATGCAAAATTGTCAAAGAATTAGGGGGAAGTGGTTTGGCCAAACAACTCACAAATTTTTTCATTTTTATTTTTAAAGAGTCACCAGCTGTCTCTGCAAAAAGCTAGCCAAAATTCATGAGTTTAACAAAATGTATTTATAAGTAATATTTTCATAATATTTTATTTGCAGATGACTGTTTGAAAAACATTTTTAATAATCTTGTTACAAACTCTATCAATCCTAAATATTTTCATCTCACAGCCTTCTGTCATATGAGCAACAGAATTTTTTACAGTTGCAGGAAGTTTTCATCCTTTTTGTAAAGCCTAATTGAGTTGTTGCCCTAAGACTTGTTTCACACAGCGATCATGAATTCCACATCATGGGCTAGGAGATTTTCTCATCAAAGATCCAATCTCCTAAACTAGTCAGTACATATTCTTTCCTTTTGGACTCCACATTAATATTGCCCTTGTTCCTACTGCCCAATCTCTATTTTGCATGTGTAAGAGGAAATTTAAGAATGCCAAAAAGGCTTGAAATCTATACCAGAGAAGGGAGTTGCTGAGCCTGGGTAGGACAATAGGCCTTAATATATACTGCTATTGTGAGAGAAGGGAACTGCTGATCTGAGGTGCACCTTAGTATGTGGCTAGCCACCATAGTGGGGGAAAGATGACCACTGAAGTCAAGAAAAGCCTTGGTGTGCCATTTGCTAATACAAATGTATTTGGTATTGCACAGATCTGAACTAATTGAAACGTTGATTAAACTTAAGTTTTAGATAGCGGAATTTCTATGGACTACAACAATTGAACTAATGAACTGCTGAGCTAACATAATAAGTAGAACATACAAAAAACAGTAGGATAATGATGTGATTATGTCAGCTGCAGAGAGAAGGAAGAAGGAATGGTCATTCCTGATTAGTTTTGCGGAGCTGACTCCTCAGAGGATCATTCTCAGGAAGATGATGTGATGACCAACGACACAGCAATCAATTATGTCCAGAATAGGAAACAAACTCAGCAAAAGTAACAATCAGTCTGCAAAACTGGGGAAGTAAAGAACAGAATAACACGAACAGTCTTTTGAAGGGATAAAAGGCAACTCAAAAGACTACTAAACTTTTGATATAAGGAGGATCAGCACTGCAGGTATCAGTGGCTGAGAGTCAACTGCTGTGGAGGCAAGCACCTTCTCCAAGCCACCTTGACACTCCAGCAAGATGCTGCTGGTTCCCCTGTACAATGGATGTGAACTCTAAGCACCAAGATAGGAGTCTTGTTAACTTAAGTGTGTTGGGAGAACTCAGGGATTTGGGACTAAGGGTGCCCGCCACACCCATAACACTATACTGCTAATATTTTAATGATAGCATGATGTTGAGTTTGTAGTAGTTATCCACTACCATGGACGTAGACTAATTAGTTATTTTTATAAGATTCTATGATTATATTTTCTACTGCCATTCTCATAATTATCTATTTATCTAAATATCTAAATTTATTTATTATTTTTTATTATTTATTATTATTTATTTATCTAATTATCTAAATTATTATTAATTTAGATAAATTTATCTAAATTTATCTAAAGCTCTATTGAAAGAATAAAAAACAAAAAGCAAAGATCATAATGAAAATTGAAGTTGTTTGCATGAAAACTAATGAAATAAAGGGCCTTACAGATACAGTAAACTTCTGTGGTGTATACCTATAGAAAGACAAGAAGATTTATTAGAACAAGAACAACAGGTCATTTGTGGGATGACATTTTAAGGTAGCTTCTTGGTACTCCTCAGCCTGTTTCCAAAAGTCAATTGCAGACATGATTGAACTGATGCTGGCTAATGCTAAGGGCAATTATTAACTCTTCCCCTTTCCATGAATAAAGTTTGGGTATGAATATTTTTTGGTTTATTTTTAAATAAAAAACACTTTGTGAGTACAAAACTAAACATAACGACCTTTGATGAACATAGTAATATCACCAAAAACAGGCTGTGCACTTTGATGCTAACATTAATATTGGTCCATTATTTTGTTATCAGGGTCTAAATTATCAAAGAACTTCTGAAAATTACATAGGGGACCGGAGGGAAGGGGAATCATCAAGATTTATTTATATCTGTATACATGTATTTGCTGAGTACATGAATCAAGGAAATGTGCTAAAGCAGATGTACAAATATTTTCCGCACAGAAATAACCATTCATACAGATTTACACATCAAAAATTAGTGCACTCTCATTTACACTTGGCCCAATTTGGAATAGTCTTATACTCCACAAAGTTTTAAATAAATTCAACTGAAGTTGCATACATTTGACAGAACTTTGTTATCTGTTTTATAACTTTTAATATTTCTTATGCTAAACTGTCTTAAAAGTGCTTGTATCTTAAAATAATTTATATGCTTTTTGGGGGACTGATGATTGTTGTGGTAATTATCTGAATTATTGGCTGATAATTCCATGTGTCTGCTGCTGTGTGCATACTCACTAATGGCAATCGCTATTTCATCTGTGCAAAGCTATCAAGAATGTAAACTTTAATACTGTTTCTAAGCAATTAGCCGAGAATCCTTTAATCGATAACACCTATAAAATGTAATCACGACACAGAGAAGTAACACCCTGAAAATGAGTAATATCTAAGATTTTATTGCTAAGCAGAACCCCAGCTGGTTTAATGTGATGGAAGTACATTGAAATTTTAGCAACTCACAGCTAAGCATCTGACCTGTAAATGTAAACAGAACCAGGAGCTGAAAAGAGTTAGCAGCAGAATAGATGTACTTGCAAATCAAGAATATACTTCATCAGAAATGGAAATTTAACTTGAAACCGTCTTATCTTTGGGGAAGGGGAAGGAGTAGAGAAGAGTGATTTTGCCGAGAATTTAGATAGTTCGCTCACTTCCTGCATTTTCCCACATATGCTATCTTGCTTTTTGAGTTAGCACACTGAAGGCTCCCAGCTGATGTGCAGACTTAATGCGTGGAGAATTTCCATTAACTTTCTGACATATAGTTAATATTTTTAGTGACTATGGGCTGTCCGAACACTTGCCAGAAAATTAGGAAAGTGAATAAATGGTTTCCTGTGTTACTACACAGAAGGTGTTCTTGTCAGTTCTTCCCTCTTTGACATTTGGTTCTGTCTCATCCATGACAGAACTGACTATTACTGAGCAGGAGAGTTTTTTTTAGGTCTGTACTTTGCTACCTACTGTATCTCATTTTCTAGAGAGACTCTGCTATTAACAGAGAAGGAACAGTCACTGCCAAACAATCTTATAGTTACAGACAAAAATTACGTGGAACATCATGGCAGGGATATCAATTTCCATTTTATTTGTGTGACCAGTCAATGAATCCCTACAATGGAAGAAGGGTCAGAGAAGATAGGTGTGGTTGGCTAGCTGCCAGATGCCCACCAAGCTGCTTTCTCACTTCCCCTCCTCAACAGGACGGGGACAAAATATGATGGAAAAGCTCATGCATTGAGATAAAGACAGAAAGATCACTCAGCAATTACCGTCATGGGCAAAGAAGACTCAAGTTGGAGAAAGAGCAATTAATTTTTTTGCCTACAAAAATAGAGTAAGATGGTGAGAAACAAAGACAAATCTAAAAATACCTTCCCTCCACCCATCCTTCCTCACAGGTTCAGTTTCATTCCTTCTTTCCCGACTCTTCTATTTCCTCCCCCTGAGTGGCATGGTGGGGAAAGGGAATGGGCATTGCAGTCACTTTGCCTCTGCTGCTCCATCTTCCTTATACTTTTGCCCTGCTCCAGCATGGGGTCGCTCATGAGGGATATAGTCCTTCATGAACTGCTCTAATGTCAATCCTTCCCATGGACTGCAGTTCTTCAAGAACTGCTCCAGCATGGGTAGTCTCCATCGAGTACAGTCCATCAGGAACATACTGCTACAGCATGGGCTGCAGCTCCTACCAGGAGCCTGCTCCTGCATAGGCTCTCCACAGTCTGCAGCTTCCTTCAGGGCATCTCCACCTGCTGTGGCTTGGGGTCCTCCATGGGCTGCAGGGAGGACAACCTGCATCACCAAGGTCTTCTCTATGGGCTACAGGAGAAGCTGCTCTGGCACCTAGAGCACCTTCCCTCAGCTCCTTCTTCACTGACCTTGGTGTCTGCAGGGTTGTTTCTCTCACATTTTTTTCTCACTCTCTCAACTGCTGTACAGCACTTTTCACCCTTTCTTAATTATGTTGTCACAGAGGCACCACCAGCTTGCTTAATGGGCTCAGCTGTGCCTTGTGGTTTAGCCTGTTTAAGAGGCTGGTGGACCGAGTCCCTTGGGAGTCAGTCCTGAAGGGCAAAGGAGTCCAGGAAGGCTGGACATGCTTCAAAAGAAAATTGCTAAATATTCAGGAGCAGGCTGTCCCAGTGTGTAGGAAGACAAGCCGTCAGGGAAAAAGACTGGCCTGGTTAAACAGAGAACTTAGGCTAGAACTTAAGGAAAAAAAGAGAGCCTATTTCCTCTGGAAGAAGGGTCGGGTAACTTGGGAGGTCTATAGGGATGTTGCCAGGTCGTGTAGGGAGAAGATTAGAAGGGCCAAAGCTCAATTAGAGCTCGATTTGGCTGCTACAGTCAAAGATAACAAAAAAAGCTTTTACAAATACATCAACAGCAAAAGGAGGGTCAAGGAGAGCCTCCACCACTTGCTGAATGAGGAGGGTAGTGTAGTGTCAGGGGATGAGGAAAAGGCAGAGGTGCTCAATGCCTTCTTTGCCTTGGTCTTTAATGTCAAGACCGGTTGTCCTCAGGAGACTCGGCCCCCAGAACTTGAAATTAGGGATGGGGGGCTGCGTGAACCCCCCATAATCCAGGAGGAGACGGTTAGTGACCTGCTGTGCCAGTTGGACACCCACAAGGCTGTGGGCCCGGATGGGATTCACTCGAGAGTAATGAAGGAACTGGCAGATGAACTTGCCAAACCACTCTCGATTATCTACCGGCAGTCCTGGTTAACTGGAGAAGTTCCAGCTGACTGGAAATTAGCAAATCTAACACCCATCTACAAGAAGGGTCAGAAGGATGATCCAGGGAACTATAGGCCTGTCAGCCTGACCTTGGTGCCAGGCAAGGTGATGGAACAGATCACCCTGAGTGCCATTACACGGCACATGCAGGACAATCGGGGCATCGGGGCCAGCCAACATGGATTCATGAAAGGCAGTTCCTGCTTGACCAACCTGATCTCCTTCTATGAGAAACTGACCCGCTTAGTAGATGAGGGCAGGGCTGTGGATGTAGTCTATCTAGACTTCAGTTAAGGCATTTAACACTGTCTCCCACAGCATCCTCCTAGACAAACTAGCTGCCTGGGGCTTGGATGGGTGGACTCTTCAATGGGTTAAAAGCTGGCTGGATGGCCGAGCCCAGAGAGTGGTGGTGAATGGGGCAAAGTCCAACTGGCGGCCAGTCACTAGCGGTGTTCCCCAGGGCTCAGTTCTGTGGCCGGTGCTGTTCAATATCTTTATAGATGATCTAGACGTAGGGATTGAGTGCACCCTCAGCAAATTTGCAGATGACACCAAGCTGTGTTGGAGTGTCGATCTGCTGGAGGGTAGGAAAGCCCTACAGAGGGATCTGGACAGGTTAGATAGATGGGCCGAGACCAACGGCATGAGGTTCAACAAGAACAAGTGCCGAGTCTTACACTTTGGCCACAACAACCCCATGCAGCTCTACAGGCTGGGGGAAGAGTGGTTAGAAAGCGGCCGGGCGGAAAGAGACCTGGGGGTGCTGATCGACAGCTGGCTAAACATGAGCCAGCAGTGTGCCCAGGTGGTCAAAAAGGCCAATGGCATCCTGGCCTCTATTAGGAATAGTGTAGCCAGCTGGTCTAGGGAAGTGATCGTCCCTCTGTACTCGGCACTGGTGAGGCCGCACCTTAAATACTGTGTCCAGTTCTGGGCCCTGCACTTCAAGAAAGATGTTGAGGTGTTGGAGCAAGTCCAGAGGAGGGTGACCAAGCTGGTGAAGGGTCTGGAGGGTCTGACCTACGAGAAACGGCTGAGGGAGCTGGGGTTGTTTAGCCTGGAGAAGACGAGGCTCAGAGGTGATCTTATTGCCATCTACAACTACCTGAAGGGGGGCTGTAGTGAAGTGGGAGTTGGCCTCTTCTCCTGGGCAGCTAGCGATAGGACAAGAGGACACAGCCTCAAGCTTCGCCAGGGGAGGTTCAGGTTGGACATTAGGAAGAATTTCTTCTCAGAAAGGGTCATTAGTCATTGGAATGGGCTGCCCAGGGAGGTGGTAGAGTCACCATCTCTGGATGTGTTTAAGAAAAGACTGGACATGGCACTTAGTGCCATGGTCTAGTTGACAGGGTGTTGTCAGGGCAACGGTTGGACTTGATGATCCCTGAGGTCTCTTCCAACCTGGTTGATTCTGTGATTCTGTGATTCTGTGGTGGGTCCATTGGAGCCATCTGGAACTGGCTACTTCCAACATGGGGCAGCCCCGGTCTCTCCTCATAGCCCTCCGCCACCAAAACTTGGATACATAAACCCAATACTATAGCAAGGATGATGTATTAATGAATTTCAGAAAAGAATATATACTGACCACAGCTATTGCAAAGGAAGCAAAACATAAAGGGGACGAGTAGCCTTTGCTTTAGGTAAGTGGCTGTATCAGCTGACTGTGTCAAGCAGCTATGTAAATGGCCTTCCCTAAAATAGTCAATAGAAAGTATAACGCTCCCCAGCCAGCCAGACTTGCATCAGAAAGTGTATTTGTGGCTCTTATAAAAATTGAAAAACCAACAAAATGAAGTTTGAAGAGAGCAATGGGCTTGAGCTGGTTTTAATTCACTTATTCCTTCCTGGAGACTGAGGACACTCAGCACCTTGATGATGAGCTTACGGAGACCAGTAACAGGAATCATGTCTGTATTGTGATCCAGCTGTTCGTTGCAATCATTATATTGTGTTTGTGTGGTTATTTCATTATATCGCTGTATCATTCTGCAAAATCACATTCCCATGTAACTTCAAATATTCACAAATGAGTAAATTTTACATTAAACATTAAACCTTCGTTGTGTGGAATATCTAAAAGAACCTGGCTAGAGAGTACTGGATTCTGACAATTTACAATAGTTTATAAATATAAAAATGAGAGTCAATTTTGAAAAAAAAAAATCACAAATCTAAACCACTGTCTCTAACAATGACAACAGAAAAAAAGAACAAACCCAATTATTATATTTGGAGTGATTGGAAGGTGGAAAAAGGGGGAAGAATAGAGTAGTTACAACTCTATAACTACTCTGGCTTGTCCATTATAATAAAAGCATTATATAACTCTTTAAAGTTTGAATTTTAACTCAGTTCAAGAGGGTGAATAATTCCATTTCTGTCCAGATACAATCTCATCAGCCTACTCAGTGATATTAGCCTGGTGATCCATGTCTTCAAATCATTAGACTGCATTACTCACATGTCTGTGTATGACATGTGTAGTCTTTCAGGAAAACAGTAAGAAAATATTTACTGATTTCATATCTTGTAGTTTATTTCTTATAGTTATCAGTGGTAGATTTTATGAAATATTCCTTCTAATTTTTTGAAATACTTTTGTTTTTCTGGAAACATTTAGGTTACTTTTAATATTTAACATTTTGCTTTCCACCGTGTTTTCTGTAAGTCAGACTTGTAGAGTGGACTGGAAATCCCTTACTTGAAAAAACAAGATGGCGTTGCTTGAAACCTTTATTTTGAAAGAACATCTTGTTCATCATTTAGTGTTTAGCTTTGTTAAGCAGTGTCATATCAAATTAAAAGCAAGCAGCAAAAAATGAATAGTGAAATCTCCACTCTGCCAAACAGCCAATACACTATGTCAATCACTATCAAAACACCTTGTGAGTCTTGGGCACATCTCTCCTAATCAAGAACAAATTGGTCTGGAGTCTTATGAGAATGAACCTCTTCTTCATCCAGGTACAGTATCAAATCCATAGATACTTTATGGGCTGTAAAAAGCTGATGAATTAACTTCCTTGCACTTGAAAAATCCTACAGAGAGGCTCCCCTGCTTCTCATGGAGCTTTCACGGATACCCTTTTTGCTTTTTAGTAATTCAAGGGAAAGTCTCTCTCATTGTACCACTGTGATAAGATACAGTGTGTTGAGAGGAAGTCTAATTAGATTTGACATTTTAATTGAAGAATGATAAATGTCCTTCACCAAATTCTGTAGAAACTGTTCACAGGTGACTGCTCACATAATAGATTTTATCCACGGCAGCCTCAAGGTATGCTTTGAAACTCTTTTTGGCTACAACTAAGAGAATGAAAAATATCTTTTTCTTCATTTTGCCACATCTCACTCTGTTGTGAATGTTATATATTCTTTGGCATTATCTTCATTATTGATCAGACAGTTATTCATAACATAAAAACTATTTATTGGTATGTCTGTAAAGGTTTATAAACTTCATATTTGGAAAATAAATCCAAGTAGTATATAAGAGTTATTAAGAATGTGATAGAAGAAATAATGAAAAAAAAGTAGTTTATTTTCAATTCAAGACAAATATCCACTGCATATTCCTACTACATATGTGTTATAAAACTGTTTTGCTAAAAAAAAAAAAGGAGGCAGAGCACTTCTCTTCCTGATCAAAATGTCTTTGAGTCATTAAGACCTATATTCCCTAAACCTCTATGGACTCTCTGCACATAGTGATAAAATTTCCACAGGCCAGCAGATCAGTTCCTGAGTGGCTTTGCTGTATATTCTCCTACCTGTCACAATTAGCATTTTCCAACTACACTTCTAATTAGCATATTCTGAGTTGGCTGGAATGGGTAGATACTTAGAGTTGCCTCGGTCTTCCATGGTTTTAAGTGTGTCTCTTAGGCTGAACATGAAAGTTCAAAAATTAGTGGGTATCACTAATGGGTTAGTGGGTTTAATGAATTAATTACCAGAATGTCTGTGTTATTAACCTAAGGAAAGGCAAAGTATATCTATATAGATCTAGTCATGGACAATTAGGGATTTTTGTATTTTCTGATTTAATTCAGCTTGCATTAGGTTCTCAACTTGAATCTCCCTTTATAAAGTTCATCAAAATAGAAATAAATAGATTCTATTTGTTAAACATTAGAAGCAGAACTGCATTGTAAAAGAAATCTATACTCAACAAAATATGTTCCGGTTCTGGTAAATGGTTAAATAGCCCAATAACTGACAAAAAAAATTATTTTAATGAGACTGACAATGGCAATTATCCTGTTTATCAGCAAAGTGAGGTGTGAGACATATTTGGAGGATAAGAAGGACTTTGTGTGAGCAATCACATGCATGCTAATAGCATATCACAAAATGACAGATAAAACATTTGAGGTAAATCATTTTACTGCAACTGACATCCTGCTTAAATTACATATAAATTATGGCAATGATAAAACTAGCTGACAAGGCAGAAACAAACAAAATGCTTCTCAAGTGAAATTATCATCTCTTTAAGAGCTATGGAGATTGGGGGATTGGACTAGATGATCTTTCGAGGTCCCTTCCAATCCCTAACATTCTGTGATATCCAATGTGACTTAAAATTATAGCAAAAAGGTTTAGTCATCAATTTTTATATATCCTTTCTTCTTTCATCCTTACTAATGGAAATGCAGTAGCAGAAGCCATGAAAAAACAAGCTAGAAACTTCTAGAGTCTGTGTTTCTTAATGGCCCAGAATAGAAATGTAGTAAAAATTAAGTCCTTAGATTTAGATTTACAAAAGTATTGAGGAATCAAAAAATACAACATAAAGGACCTGTGAATGTCAAAGCCCAAGAGTACAAGGGATGAAAAACCTATTCTTTAGTCAGTTGAAAGTCTGGTGGTGACTGGTTTCCACCAGTAAATCTTCTTCTGGGTCACATTATGTATGGTCTTAGGCTTTAAGTCCTGTCAGAGATTGCTGCCTGCATTCCTTTAGCCATTATGTGAAAATCCCAACACACCTGTCTGTCTTTGCATTTCTTTTCAGCAACCAAGCCAAACCATGTTTAAACTACATCAAAACCACACTCAGCAGCAGCATATCTGCCACAACTATTCTCTCAAGAAAAAACATTGTGATAGAAAGTGCCATTTTCTCACCATGCAACAGCCTACTCCTGTGATATTCCCAAGAAAGGAGAGACCTCAGTTCTATGCTTCCTTCATCTAGGAGAAATCAGAATTTTTCAATTTACTTTGTCTTGCAATGTCCTTTCGTAAAGGAATACTTTCAAGATATATAGAAGTCTGTAGAGCTCCCATGTGTCAGAGAATAATAAACATGAAAATCCTGCATAAAGTACAGGATGATAAACATGCTTCTCACTGCTTTATGTCAATTAGTTCCACAAATAGGGTGGAACCCAATCAATCTAATTTAAACATTTAATTCAGGCACTGCCATGTCTCACTATCCATGACTAACTCTTCAGGCTTTTGTGGCGGATTCAGGTAAGTTAAGGATTTGGATGTTTCAGGTGGCTTTCTGTCAAACCATAAGCTCAATGAAACTTCAGGCAAGAATATATCTTTTGCCAGAATAGTCTTTTCTAATCATAGCTGGGTAACAGGATAGGTGGGTAACATGGATGAGTAACAGGAGAGGTACCTTGATGAAATAAGAACACAGCTAACAGGCAGCCATTTGTACAGCAGTTTCTGGACTCTTTTTCTTTGAGATCTTACTGAGCTTCTAGGAATGTTGTCAGGGGTCTGGAAACCCTCTAAAGAACTTGATCTCTGATTAGGGAGAGTTAAGCACTCTTTTAGCTGGTGTAAGGGAGAGGCCTGTATAAAAGCCAGGCCTAGAGCACAGTTGTCAAGGGGCAGCCAATAAATGCAGCAGTTTACACAACGGTGTACAAAGAAGGGGTTTTCGGGTCAGAGCATATAAACATTCTCAGGTTTGGTAGTGATACACCACAGGGGATGCTCCCCAGCAGGTGTCTGAGCACCTATGCCTTCCATGGCAGAGATTTCAACCCAGACAGACAGAGCTTCAGATGGTGGGTGCAGCCCTGCAAGTCCCAAGCTGCAGAGAGTGCCTGGGGCCTCTCCCTGAGGCTGGAGAGGTGGTCGCATTTCCTGCAGGAGATATGCTGTTGTTGAAGAGCTGTGTCACCAAGTGGAGGAGTTATGGGAGGAAGTGAGAAGACTGTACAGCATCAAAGAGGATGAATGAGAGATAGACAGTATCTCTCAGAGACCCTACAGCTTCAGAGCCCAGAACACCAACTGCAGTGCAGAAAAAGGCGGCGTCTGTCCCTAGCAGAATGGTAAGTGGAAACTCCTGGGAAGACAAAGGCTGGAATATCTTGACTTCTGGCACCAAGAGGAGGGCTCCTGCTCCACCTGAAGGCTTGCAAGTATGAAACAGGTTCATTGCCCTCGAAGCTGAGAAGGAGGTGTTTTCAAGCAAAGCATCTGGGCTGACTGACCCTAAGCCAGAGAGGAGCACCAGGTGGAAATAGCAAGTGATAGCAGTGGCGACTCCCTGCTCCAGGAATGGAGGCACCCATCTGTCACTCTGACTTGTCATCTGGAGAAGTTTACTTCTTCCTGGGCCCCCAAATCTGGGATGTTGTGGAGAGAGTGCCAAAGCTTGACCAATTATTACCCCCTGCTGTTCTTCCATATGGGCACCAATGGTACTTCTAGAGGCAACCTGGAGTATATCAAAAGTGACTACAGAGGTCTGAGGGTGATAGTCAGTGGTATGGGGGCCCAAGTGCTGTTGTCCTCAGTCCTGCTGGTGAGGGGACAGGGTATGAGGAGAATGGCGCTGGTACTACATATCAACAACAGGTTGCAGAGCTGGTGTCAGTAACAAAGGTTTGGTTTCTATGACCAGGGGACCCTGTTTGAGGATCAGTTTGTTTAAGAGAGATGGGATCCACCTCACTAAGCAGGGAAAAGGTATTTGTGCCAATAGGATGGCTGGCCATTATCTAACAGAAGGGCTTTACACTAGGAATGATGAAGGAGGGAGAGAGTTTCCAGCAGCCCTTTCATGGAGTGATGGGTGCGACTGATAAGTGAAGGACTTGAGATCACGTGAACAAAAAGAAATAAAGCAGGACTTAAGTTTGGTCACCTCAAGCATTTGCATGGAAACAAGAAAGTGCCTAGAAGGCATCATTATGGGGAAACATCCCATAGACCCTTTCTGAAAAATCAGTATGCTGGAATGCCTCTGTGAAGTGCCTGTGCACTCCCACACATACACGGGGAATAAACACAAGGAATTAGAGATATGTGTGCAATTGCAGGGCTATAACCTTGTTGGGATCATGGAGATGTGGTGGGATGGCTCAGATAACTAGAGTGCTGCAATGGAGGGATACAGGCTCTAGGAAGGACATGACTAGAAGATGAGTGGAATTGTCCTATGGGAAACAGCAGCTGGAATGCATGGAGCTGTACTTAGGGATGGATGATGAAACAATTGAGACCCTACAGGTAAGGGTTAAAGAACAGATCAGTAGGGGTGACATTATAGTGGGTGTCTGCTACAGGCTGTCTGACCAGGAAGAACAAGTGAATGAAACCTTCTACAGACTAGTAGTAGCTTCACAGTTTCAGTCCCTGGTTCTCATGGGAGATTTCAACCACCCTGATATCTGCTGCTATGATGATAAGATGATGGAGTTCAGGATCCTGACAGGAGGGAGCAAGGAAAAAGCAAGATCACATCCCTGGACTTCAGCAGAACAGATTTTGGCCTGTTAAAGGATCTGCTTGGAAGAGTCTCATGGGATAAGGTCTTGGAGGGAAGAAAGGCCCAAGAAGCTGGTTGATATTCAAGGATCACCTTCTCCAAGCTTAAGAGCAGTCCATCCCAATGAGCAGGGTATCAGCAAAAATCCCAAGAGGACTGCATGGATGAACAGGTAGCTTCTAGGAAAATACAAATGTAAAAATGTAATATGCAGAAGGTGGAAGCAGGGACAGGTAACTTGTGAGAAATATAGAGACACTGACCATGAAGAGGTGTGGTTAGGAAAGCCAAAGCCCATCTGGAGTTGAATCTGGTAAGGGATGTCAAAGGCAACAAGTGCTTCTATGAGTCTATAAGTTGCAAAGGGAAGACTAGGGGAAAATGTGGGCCCACTGCTGAATGAGGTAGGGACCCTGGTGACAGAGAACATGGCAAAAGCTGGCGTACTGAATGCCTTCTTCACTTCAGTCTTTACTAGTGAGACCAGCCTTCAGGAATCAGAATCATAGAATGAGTTGGGTTGGAAGGGGCCTTTAAAGATCATCTAGCCCAACCTGCAGGGATATCTTTCACTTATTCAAAGACCTGTCCAACCTGATCTTGAACACTTCCAATCATGGCGCATCCACAACTTCTCTGGGCAACTCGTTCTCTTTTCTCACCACCCTCATCGTAAAAAATTTCTTTCTTATGGCAAATCTAAATATACCCTCTTTAATTTGAAAACCATTGCCCCTTGTCCTGTCACTACAGGCCTTGGTAAAAAGCCTCTTTCCATCTTTCTTATAAGAAAATAAGCACCCTTTACAAATTGCAAGGCCACAATAAGGTCTTTCTGGAGCCTTTTCTTCTCCAGGCTGAACACCACCAACTAGTAATTTTTGTGGCTCTCCTCTGGATCCACTCTAACAGGTCCATGTCTCTGTTGTGCTGGGGGCCCCAGAACTGAACACAATACTCCAGGTGGGATCTCATGAGAGTGGACTAGAGAAGGAGAACCACCTCCCTTGACCTATTGGCCACACTTCTTTTGATGCAGTCCAGAATATAATTGGCTTTCTGGTCTGCAAGCACACTTTGTCGCCTCATGTCCAATTTTTCATCCAACAGTGTACCCAAGTCCTTCTCCACAGGGCTGCTGTCAATCCATTCTTTCCCTAGTCTGTATTGATGCTGGGGATTGCCTGACCCAGGTGCAGGACCTTGCACTTGGCCTTGTTGAACTTCATGATGTTTGCACAGGCCTGCTCCTCAAGCCTGTCACGATCCTTCTGGATGGCATCCCTTCCCTCAAGAGAATCAACTGCACCACTCAGCTTGGTGTAATCTGATAACTTTCTGCGGGTGCACTCATTCCCTCTATTTATGTCAAAACTTTTTTTTTAATTCCAAGGACTGTTAAAAAAATTTCTTTGCCCTAGGTTTTCTGCAACAGAGTCTCAGATGCCAATTTCCAGGAAAATAAATAATATAATTGAATAATGCGACCGTAAGGACAGCTTGAGCTGGGTTTCTCTGTGGAGCTACCCAGAACAAAGAAATCCCTGGGCATTTGTGCCCTTACAACCTTTGCACTCACTCTTCACGTGCTATTCATGTGCCTTGCATGTGCCTCTTGGTCCAATGTTAATTAACAGTCTAGGGTCTTTTTGATCCTTTTTGGATTCTTGGTCTACCAAACGAGCTGTGAAACATTTTATCTGCAGGAGTTACAGCTTCTGCTGAGTTACAGCTTCTTCTGACACCTGTAGCCTCCTTATCTTCCAGTTTGCACTGGTCCCAGGGCCTGCCTTCATATACCCAAGCAACAGTTCAAGATCGGTTCAAAAGTTTGCAACACTTGCAGCTCAGGGCTTCAGCAACCTTAACTGCCAACGCTAAGCAAGACTATTCAGACAGAATACAGTTAAAAGAAATCAATTAAGGGAGTACTGAAGCAAACTGGCCATACATAAATCTGTGAGCCCTGATAGGATGCACCCATGAGTACCTGGGGAGCTCCATGGCTCTAGGTGACACTGCTTCAACAGGAGGATTGGACCAGATAACCTTCAAAGTTCCCTTCCAGTCTCAGCCATTCCGTGATTCTGAGATTAAGAGCCAAGTAGATAAGAGATGAAAGACATAGAATGGCTCTTGGAAAACTTTAAGATGCCTACCTTCCATTCAAAGCTGCCATTTCTATTCCACAGGATTTAAAGGGATGAAAATCATCCCAGATACACTTAGAGAAGCAGAGATTCAAATAAAAACTGAAACGAGAATGGAAGATTCTCCAAGGTCAGAATAGCTGAAGAACAGAAAAACTGGAAAATGGAAATATATCCTTTTAACATTGTATTATGAATTCTAAGACAAAGCTGTAATGTTCAGACAATGTAAAAAAAACCCCCTGATTTTCCCATTGCTTTCTATAGTAAGCATTGTCACAGCAGACATAGGCAGTTCAACACCTAGGGATGAAGATAAATTTGCTGCAGAGATAATTTATTTTTCCTTTAAATAATTTTCAAGGAAGATGTGAAGAGATTAATTTGACTCCAGGCTAGGAGACTAGCTCCTTTCATTATGGCTTTGCAATTTATTCACTTCATAGTTTCACAAGGGTGATATACATTATTTTCAAAGACAGTATAGTCTGAGATTTTATTTTGCATGTCTCCAAACCTCTCGGGTTTTTCATCTTACAGTACATTATCTGCAGAACAATAGCAGGAGTAGTAATAATAATAATAACAATAATAATAATGGCAGTAATAATGTGTGGGAGAATCAATCTGAAACAAGCCAATGTAAAGAAAGGAGTGATATATTCTTTATACTTTGTTCATTGTAAAGAAAATAAGTAACGATAAAACATGGTATGTTTTCCGTGTCTCTCACAAGCACCTCTTATAAGCTTTGTTCATTTTCACATTATCCCGCAATTACTATTATTATCTAATCCCAGACTTATTTCCTTAAGGAATTTTAAAGAATTCCTTAAAAGAATTTTAAAAACATTGTAGAAGTTTGCACCTGGCACCTCCCATATAAGACAATGTATAATTTTAAACCACTCTGCTTTTCTGTCTCTTTTTTCTTTTTCTTTTTATTCCTGCTTTCTAAATGATCACTGATATACACTACTTAAAGACTGAGATTTTAATGTACTTTGTCTTGGTAGAATATTATACATCAGTAGATGCATAATGCCTTAAACTTTTTGAAGGACTTTTCAGATCAGACCAATCAGCCATAAAGCCCTCCTAGATATGTTGCAGTACCTTAAAGCAAGATTAATGTAATTACTTGTAAGGTAGTAATAATCAAACATTAAAAAGTTTTGAGACTAAACTGATAGAAACAGAATTTGACCCTTCTCTTTGATTTCATGTGTTGCACATAGTCAGAACCATGCAGTAGTTACTTAAACACATCTCTATACTTTTCATGAGAAACTGTCACCTTTGTAAGCTTTAATAGACCTGTGTGGAGTATGACAAATGTGTAATAGAATAAAAATAAAACTTCCAAGTACCCAGCACTGCAGCTGAACCTAGGAATATGTTTTCTGAAACGTTTAACTCTTTGTTTAGAATGCCTATGCTCAGAAAATTTATTTTCTGAAGTTTAGCTTCAGAAATTTTTGCTCCTTAATACATTCATTCTCTAATGATTTTTAATCAAGTTTTCAATACCAAGTTTCATTCTCTGTCTGCTGTTCATACTGAATTGCCTTGGCTGTTTTCAGAGCATTCCCACTAAAGCTATTCTGTCTGGTTCTACTTTGAGTGTGAAAAAGATTTCTTCATTTTGTAGGGGTTTTCCCAGCACAATCTGTCACTACTATATTTGTGGACTTTCATATAATCCCATATAGGAAGCAAAAGCATTGAAGAAACCACATGTTTCCATTAATCTAAATTATTTTTGTGGGGTTTGTTTGTTTTGATATGCTTTGATTCTTTAATATATTTATCATCGAAGTTTTTAAGTGCTTCAGTTAATTTTGTATAAGTCACAAATTCAATGCCCATTTGACAGTAAGAGAATAGAAATATTTTTCTTATGAATTGATGAAAATACTAATAGTAAATTTAATATATGATTATATTATAAGCAGATTGGATCATAAGGAAAATATTCAAAATTCATATTCAGTCATTATAATTCAAAACTATTCCCAGTTGAATGATATATTCTTATTATCTAAGAAATATTTATAGAAAATTACCTTATTACTTAAGTAAGTAATTCAGATACAGATGAAAAATGAAGTCCAACTGCATAATACCCATGAAAGAAGAAAAATCCGTTATGTAAGCATTTTGTTTAGCTCTTCAGAAGCTTTGTGAAGAGGAGTATACATGTGATTATAAATTGTTTACTAGTTTTTATAATATTATTATTTCTTTAATCCAGTGAGGTCCACTTGACCTTAATGAGTAGCTCCAGATATTAGGTACAAATTGTCGTATAAATTTTTAGTCTAAAAATATAGAACTTTATTATTTTGACTAATAGCTAGTATGGTGAAGTGTTTGAAATGTTGACCCTTGCATAATAACAGTATGCCACTCTAAGAAAATATCTTTTATAATTTGTATCACTGGCTTTACTGCAAACAGTATTGAGCCTGCTTTTCTGCACACATCAAAGGTTTAAATTAAGCTACCTGGTAGCAAAAATTACAATCATTCATAATCTTTTCTACTTTTTTTATTATTTTCCTGAAAGTTTTTTTCTGTTAAAAACGTTCCTGTTCTGTTATTTGACTCAAATATCGTAAGAGTGAGTTTGCAAAACTGATACAGAGCATGCAATAAATCTGCTTACTTTCTTTTATGAAAATAATACCTGCAAAATTATACTGCAAGAAGGTGATATTTCTGATTTCCACAATACATTTATGAACTATGAATGCAACATATACTTAAAAATTAGATAAAAGTGCTTATTAGGATATTAAAAACTTCAGATATGAACTCTAGCCATATTCTTCTCTCATTTATGAATTATTTTCTGACAAAACTGCTTTATAAGGTAAATACATAGTTACTTGAAACTTCTTTAGAATTAATTACATAAACCTAATTCAGCAACTAATTAATGACAAGTATTTTCTTTGCCCTTTTTTAACGGAAGTAACAAATCCAAATTTTATTTGTGCATACTATAACCCAGAATATAAGCCACTTAGATCTGGATTTTTCCCTTCTGTGGAAAAATGTGACTGTGAAGTAGTAAAGTACCTTGACAATTTTTTCCAGACTTCTCTCAGTGTGTTTTTTACTACTGAAGTGTAGGATATTTTCTCTGTTATCTCCCTTGTCCTGCATGGCACCTTCCCAAAACTTGTAAAACCCAACAGAACCCAAGGGAATACAAGTTACTTACTTGAAAGTCTTCTGCATCTGCTCTGTCTCTGGTTTCTAAGGCCCTCCAGCTTGAATAGTAAGCCATTAAACTTGAATAGTTTTAACCATAATTGCCATAATCTGAGTTCTAGCAAAAAAATATTTAACTAATAATCACGTGAATAATCTGCTCATGTGATTCTGTCATGGACTGCTGGAGAGAGAGGATGAAGGTGAAGAGAGGTAGAGACCTGCCTTCTCTGTTCCTCAAGTAATATAAACTTACAGGTTAAACATTTTTCTTCTGGGATCACTTCAAGGAATTAATGAATCTAATAACTTGTGTATTATTTGTCTTTATGTCCTGTCATCTTCAGCACTACTCTTTCTTATGTTCTACAATACTTAGAAAATTAGATAAAAACAAAACAATCTAAAAAAATTCCTAAAGTTTTGAGAAAATAAATAAACAATCTTCTAAACAGATGTGTCCAGTCATTTGAGATGCCTTAGTATACCAGAAACACCTGTATAGGGCTGATAAGATACAACCTAAGGCAGACACCTATACTCTCAACCTCAGTTGTAGGTCTAGGGTGACTAGAGTAGTTTTTATTTTAGATGAATAATAAATGAGATAGAAATCAGAATATGTGCTACTAAAATGGTATATATGAACTTGTAATAAGAAACATTTAACAATATTTTTTAAACTGGTGAGGCTTCAGCAATTAGCTTGATGGGATAGAAAACCTACAACTGTTTGTTGAAATAATACTTCAATCAGTTCTATAATTATGATTTCTTATCAAGTTTAGTTTTGACCTCTGTGGAACACAATTTACCAGAATAATGTTTAGATTGTGGTAATTAATGTTTTAAGCCACAAATATAATTTCATATAAAGTATGGAATAAAATTGAACTTTCTACTCTACAGCATCATTACATCCTTGTTGTGGTAAAGTCAGTTCTTTGAATCCATTAACTTTTCATTGTGTAGTGTTATCATCCACTGTTAAAGATTAACTACTGACACATTTATCAAAGGATGATAAATGAGCTGTCCTTTCAGATGTTTGATTATCTGACCTTTATTTAGTTAAAACCACAAGGGGCTGACAGTGTTAAGTGCTTGCTAGTTTAGAATGAAATTGAGCCCAAGAAATGATTGTTTGGTATTGTCTTCAATAATACAAATTTACTCCATCAATTTATGTTTAAATTAAAGAAAAAAAAATATTATAAAGCTCTGTAGAAACCCCCTATTTCCACACAAGTTTATTTTAACAAATTCGTTATCTCATGAAGAATCCTTAATTCTAAAAGTACCCTTTGAGAGGGAACAGTTTTATCATTACCCACTGGTCTGTAGACAGTCAGCCAAAAAGCACACAGGGTTGCAGAATGCCTTCAAGTGTCTAACAAAAATGTGTTAACTTTCATCTATTTCCATGACATCCAGACAGCTTCTGTCATCTGGATGACCACAATTCTAGAAATCCTCATCTAAAAGTTCAAGTATAGCGTAAATCCACCAACTTCAGATAAATAATCCTAAATGTTCACTAATATTAATTTGCTCTTATAAAAACAGTGATTTATGCATCTTTGCATATGTAAAGCTTAGATGAAACTTCTAGATTGTGTAAAGGAAGTACAGCACAATAATTAGTGTTAAATAAACAATCATAAAACTGGCTTTGACGTGCAATATGACATAAGCTTTGCTAGAAATCAGAGCTCTAAGCTTCCATTTTACAGAGATTTTGCACATGTCCAGAGACCTCTGGAAATAAATATTGCCCAGCTAATCTCTGTGTAAATGCTATCATTTGTGTGAGCCTGAAGAACAGTACTGGATAGAAAATGACAGTACAGCTTCCTGCAAAAAAACTTTTTATGCAATCCAGATGGCTGCCTTGGCTGCTAGTTACAGAGGGAAAAGAATGACTGGAGCAAGTCATTATAATCTCCAAACTACGAGATTTGTGAAGATGCATCCTTGGTATAAAAAGCTTCAAATTAAAAAGCAATATGTAGCAAGTTATCAAGTTCCTTTGGTATACTGAGGATATACTTGTGTTTCCTTTTCTAGGCAAATCTTGATAATTAAATCCTCCTTCCAAGGTGGCTGGACATGAACTATACTTAATCTAGTAGTCAAGATGTTATGTTAGCATATGAGTGAGCCAACGTTCTTACCATTATAACTTAACTACCATGAAGAAATCATTTCAGGATTAAGGCAAGTTCATTTACTTTCACTGGCTGGACTGTACACAAAGAAAGCTCATATCTGTTTTAAAAATATCATGAAGTCTTGCAGATATTGTTTCAAGTTATTTTTCTTGTCTTGGCAATAAACACTGAAACTTCAGGAGATGTAGTTAATATGTTTGTGGTTTTTTTGAAGACTGTAAACAGAGAAAGGCACAGTTGAAGTGTTGCATGTAGCAAATTCTTTTCCTGAGGACAGATCAGTCCTAGGAATTATTTTCTTGAATTAGTTTTAATGTATGAATCATTGTTATTAAGTTAGTATACGTTATCCAAACCTTCTTGCTAAGATGACCTATTTTAACCAAAATGTAGTTCCACTCCAAAACAGTCATTGGCAGCATGACAGTGAAGATCAAATTCATCTCTCTCTCTTTATTTACTCTGTTCCAGGTTAGTTATTCTTGTCTGGTTTTGTACTACAGTCTTTTAGATTGATGTCCATGACACTACCTAACCTCTTAGCTGTCAGTGTATATTTAAAGTTGGTCAGCTGGGCATTTTTTTCTGCAAATATCTTGACAGAATATTTTCCTCCTCTGTGTTAGCTACTGTTTCTCAGTACATACCTACCTCCCTAAATTAAAAGTAATTAAAGCTTAGACCTTGGGTTGAGGGCAGTATTAAATATTCTAAATTCAGCTGTCTACATATGTCCAAGCCCCCATCACAGGTCAATACATTACATGGGTGTAGACACAGATTCAACATACTTTAAAGTCAACATCTGCTGGGTGGCCAGATAAATAGCTCTCTAAACTCTCTTGGTTAGATTTCTACTGACTATAAATGGAAGCTTAGACCTCTAACATGTCTCTGGATACTTATGTCTAGACACATGCATCTAAATGTTTTCATATCACATTAAATCACAACCTCAGATGTTTAATTGCCCAGGCAAACATATGCAATAGTTTTTGATATGTACCCAGATATGCTTGTAGGCCTACAACTGTCTCTCAAAAGAGGTATGGATTGTCTGTAGGGTTTTATTGTGCTTCATGTCTGCCAGCTGTACAGGTATTGTATGGAATGTTGAAGAGCACTGGAAACCAATGCTTCAGTAAATGAATCAGAACCGGTGGCTGTTTAGGTGGCCAAAGTTAGGATGAAATCCATCTTTGCTCTCCAGTTATTGATTCTTTAAGCAGAATTGTTTCCCAATAATAGGAGGTAGCTTTTCACTAAGATTTGAGGGAAAACAACCTTTTCATCTTATTTATGATCAGAACTCTTTTCTAGGACTAGTTGTAAACAAACCAGTTTACTTTTAGAAAATAAATATTCTCCCCTGAAATTATCCTCCCTAGCACATTATGCACTAAACCTGCAAGGCATTATATCTGTTTTCTGTTTACTTGTCCTCAATAAAGAATACATATAAATTTCAGAGCAAGACCGGTATTGGGAGAAATAGCAACAATCATTATTTTAGTTATTTGTTCTGATCACAGTAATATTCAAGTCAACTTGCTTCTTCTCATCTAATCTAATCAAACTCATCTAACTTCATTTTATGCATGAAATTAGGATCAAACCTAAAATATTTTTCAGCTGTTTCCAAAACACAAGCCATTTTCTTTCTCTTTGAAAACTCTTCAAAGTTGTACTTAATGGTCTTTTGAGGGTGCTGATTTTTTTTTTTCCATTGACATGACAAAGACAGAGCCTAAATAATTAGCTGACACTAAATATCTAACTTTTACATTACTGAAGGTGAGATGAGCCCCACACAGGGAACACTAATCAATAAATATCAACACCCCATGTAAAAAATCTGTTCAAATTAATAAAGCAGAGAAGCCTGTGTCTGAAGTTTAGCATGATAATATTATACAAATACTTCTAAATGACCAGGTTGTTTTATAAAACTTCAAAAGTAAAGAAACTGAGAAGTACAGAAAATACCAAACCCAGCCCCTTGCTGTTAACAGTTAATCAAAAAAAAGTACTTCCAGCAAGCAAACTCTGAGAAAATTAAGATTCTAATTTGATGCCAACCCTGAGGTATGCAGCAGCAATATTCAGTAACAGACTCTGTCTGACAGCTTAGTTTGCAGAAAACTAGATATATTCTCCAAATTAACTACAAAATCCCCAGCAGCTGTGAGTATGAAAAACCAGGCCCATAAGCTTTGCTGTCCCTGAAACTTGCTTTCCTGTACTTGTCTAGTATTAACCACTGACTGGCCATACTGCAGCTTCAGTTCTTCCATTTTATTTTAAATTTTATGCAAGATATACTCTACTGCTTCATTTATAAATGAGAAACTGAAATGCAAAGTTCATTTGCATTTCACAAAACCAAGTTAGTTGGTAGGTTAGCTAGTCACCTTGATATGATTGCTAGCCTCTGAACTCTGTACGTTAATGGATAATCTGTGATAGGGAATCTTTAGAAACCTGATTTTATCTGAACCATGTTAAAATATTGAGAACTTTCAGATATGGTCTCAACATTTGATTAAAACCTTTCTCTGCCACTCATTCTCTTTATCATGTGAGTTTATGTGGCTGAGTCTCACTTTCAAAGAAGTACCTTCATTTTGACATTGTAGGTGCCTTTATAGGTTTGCAAGATCAGAACGGATACCATCTGCTCTTTCCCTTTAACCTGCCTGTCTGATAGTGGTGTCATAGGTAATATCTCCTAATAACAACCAAGTATATTAGTCTGTTTCCATTCCAGCAGACTAGCTGACAATCCATCATACTCTAGTAGGCTCCTGGGAAGCCCGTAGGGATTATCTGTCCAAAGTCTTGTGTCGGAAGTCAAGCAAGTGGGACAGAAGGCCAGCTTGGCTGAGCAGGGATCTTCTTTTAGAACTTAGGTGGAAAAGGAAAGTGTATGGACATTGGAAGCAAGGAGAGCTGACATGGGAGTACTATAGAAAAGCTGTTCACCACTGTAGGGAGAAAATTCATGCAGCCAAAGTTCAATTGGAGTTCAAGCTGGGCAGCACTGTGAAGGATAAAAAAAAAGGGCTTTTTTTAAATATGTTAATAGCAAAAAGAGAGTCAGAGGTAACATTGGCCCATTGCTTGATGAGGTTAGTCACCTCACAAATAGGGATGTAGACAAAGTGGAGACATTTAATGCCACCTTCACCTCTGTCTGTAACACCAATGATGGCCCTGGGACCCCTGGAACCCTGTGCTGGAAGTCCTTTTCCACCTTTGGAACTGCCTCCTCCTGCACTCTTAAGAGATGGCTTTTAAAAAGTAACCAGCATTCATAGACCCCAATACTTTCAAAAGCAGATTCCCAGGGGACCTGACTAGCTAGCTCCCTCAGCAGCCCAAAGTCTGCTCTCCTCATACTCAGCATTGAAGTTTCCCTGGCACGTTTTCTCCTATCACCAATGATAAATTGCTACACAAACGTTCCTGGTATCTACTCTTTTTTTCTGGTGCTGTGCTCATCCCTCCCGTGTGCCCTCAAGTCCAGCAAAGGGCCACTAAGATGATTAAGTAACTGAAACTTGGGCCTAAGCTCAAACCTTGGCCCCAGTCCTTGCCTTACATACGTCACAGAATTACTGAGGTTGGCCAGGACCTCAGGAGATGGTCCAGTCAAAGCCCTGTTCACAGTAGGGTCAGCTAGAGGAGGTTACTTAGGGCCCTGTCCAGTTGGGTCTTGAATTTCTTTAAGGATGAAGACTTCACAACCCCTCTAGGCAATGTATTCTCGTGTTCAACCACCTTCATTGTGTCTTCTTGTTTTTTGCTGTAATTGAGCTAAAGATAAATAAAATTCAAATACACCAAATGCTGGAAATCTGAACAATTTCTAAGGCAAACACATTTTCACATATTCTTTTGTCACAAGGAAGAGTAGAAGGTTTTAGGTCGCTTAAAGAATCACCACCAAAGATATTAGCAAATGTTATTTTAATGAGAATTTGTAAAAAAAGTGTGACTTAAAAGAGTTGGAATGGCAAAGTTCTCTCTATTACTTACCACAAAGGAGCAATTGGGGCAGAATTGGGTTAGAATGGTTTATACAGAGATTGGAAGTGTGCAGGGGTAGAGGGAAAAGGGAAACGAATAAGGAAGACCCTTCCGTTAAATAGTAAAGTTCAGAAAGGACCCCCTTGCTTTCTAAACTCCTTCTCAGAGAGGAGTCTAGGTGCAGCTGGATCCAGTCCTCGTCCCAGACTTGGTCAATGGTTTACGTCTAAAGGGGTTGGATACAGGGATTTCAGTGGTATCGATTTGATATACTGTTAACAGCAGCAATTTAAGGTCTAAAACTATTATGGTATATCACAGGATTAGATTATATGATTTTCTAACAATACTTAATCAAGAATCAACAATCTATTATAACTGATACAGTGATTCAGTTAAAGATTCACAAAGTTACTTAAATCAAATTCTTATATACACATACACACAGATAAAAACAGATAGAGATAGAAATAGAGATAGATATAGAGGTTAACCTATGTTTGAGATATTTCCTTTTCTGCAGATCATAAATTTTGGAATCCAATTATCTTTGAAAGTGTCACAAAATTGAAATACAGTGAATTACTCACTATATTTAAAAATCCAGTAATAGTGAATTTCTCACTCTTTCCCTTTGTTGACATCTATCATCAGATGGTCTAAATTATCTCACGAGTCATAGAATCATAGAATCATAGAATCATTTTGGTCGGAAAGGACCTTTCAGATCATCAAGTCCAACTGTTAACCTAGGGACAGCGCTGATACCCCTGCATCTTCAGCAGAGGATGGATAGATGTACCTGGGTCTCCTGCAATTGGTTTGGATAAAACACCAGCACAATCCAGAGAGTGCCACTAACTAAAGGCAGCTGAATTTTTCCTTCTGCAGCTTTGTCAACATCTATGTCTCCTGGGACACAGGAGATCATAATTTCATTGCCAGGGAGGTCATTTGGGGAAAGATATGAGAGTGAAGCCTGGAAGTCATGGAAGAGGCCCTGAGAGACGTCCAAACTCAGGGGAATGTGCAGGGTCACAGCCTGCTGTGATACCAGAGAGCTCAAAGGGTCTCACTCAGGATCAGTATTTACAAGATCACAAGACTTTGGACAGTACTTTTTTTTCAGGATGGCTATAATTCTTGTCAGGCAGTCTTGTCACTGTTCAGAGCGGGAGACAGTCCAGTGCAGGAGGAGTTTGGGTACATTTCTCTGCCAACAGGAGTCATGTACAGTTGGGGAGCACCCAATCATCCCAGCTCATTGTTTTTGTCCATTTCCTGGGCAACAGGAGTTGCAGAAGTGGTTAGGGGATGCCTAATCGTACTAGCTTACTGTACTTGTGCCTAGGACGGGGAGGTACCAGGTTGTCTCAACTTACTGCACTGGCAAGCAGGATCAGGGAGTGCCTGATTGCCTCAGACCACTCGCTGCATCTGCGTGCAGGATCAGAGAGTGCCTGATTGACTCGGACGTCTCACTGTTCCCTGGTTGGTTGGCTGGTCCTGATATTATAATGCGGCCTGGGCGGGCAGGGTCTGCACCACGACAACTTATTAATCTAGTTGGAATTTATATAAGCTGAGATACTGGTGGTGATGCTTATTTTTTCAAGATTTTTTCAGTCTGTAGTAAGAAATAATATGTATCTGTTACTCCAGTAGTAGATAGTAATTCGAAGTGTCACAGACTTTTTTCCATTTTAGAAACACCTTGAGGAGGGAATAAGCATTACTTTGCAAAGTAGACACCCATCCTGCTTTTGCAATGAAACCTCTGGGGGAAGACATAGCAATGGGATGACATGCTCTTCCCTTTGCTAGTAAATAAGGCAGGAACTATTTTCCCACAGCCAGAGTTAGAGTATAGCCAAGTGTAGGACTAAGGAGTTTTAAGTTATCTGTGCTTGCACATAAAGGTTGTGTAAATCTCACTGCAATGGATATGAAATAAGTGTATTATCCTAACACCTATTCTTCTCTGAGGCACCCAGGAATAGTTCACTGTTTGTTCCACCCACCTCTTGTGTACACAGCCGCCTTTCACGTTGCTTATACTTGTGCTAGTGTGGACTGAGCGTTCAAGAGCTTACAGAGGATACTGTAAGCTCTGGATCTCCACCTTGTGAGGCTGCCCTCACAAGCTTTCTGTACAGAACAGGGGCCATCTGACCCTAAGGGCTGCTTCTTCAGGGGTAACATAGTGTCAGGGTCCTACCACTATATTGGCTGGCTCCTGAACAACATCTTTGCATAGCAGAGATTTAAAGATTGAAAATAGTTAAGTGTTATCCACATAAAACCAGATTTTAGTCAATGCCTTTCAAGGCCATTGAGAATATTTTGTGCTTCTAAGCAGTCTACTCATTTGAACTATTTTAATATTCATTAATTAAGATACAGAATTATGATACATTAGGTTCCTTTATCATTCCGGTTGCCACAGGGTAAAATAAAGTGTTTGCCCCTTAATACACTGTAACGATGCAGATGGGAACTAAAGTAGAATTTTATATGCAGTTAAAATTAAAGGGGAAGTTTAAGCAGTTCAGATAGAATTGCCTGGGATGGAGTTTTGCCAGAATGAAGAATTTTGCTCTCACAGAAATGTCCTTTGGATCTCTAAAGATCACATTTGCTCATGTATTTAGTTTTACACCTTACTGGCCAGATGGTATCACCAATACAGCAATGTAATCAGTTTAATATCTGGTCAACAGGGAGGGTTGTGCTTATGAAATGCTGTGGTGAGTTTACCATGGCTGGCTGCCAGGTGCCCACCAAGCTGCTCTCTCACTTCCCCTCCTCAGAGAGATAGGAAAGAAAATAAGATTAAAACCTCGTGCATCAAGATAAAGGCAGTTTAATAAAGAAAAGTAAAGCCTGTGTATGGAAGCAGAGAGAAACAAAGTTATTTATTCTCTACTTCCCAACAGGAGGCAAAGTCCAGCCACTTCCTGGGAAGTAGGACCTCAGTAGGCATAGTGGTTGCTTTGGAAGATGAACACCTTAATAATGAATGCCCCCACCACCCTTTCTCTTAGATTTTATTGCTGAGCGTGGTGTCATATGGTATGGAATATCCCTTTGCTCAGTTTGGGTCAGCTGTCCTGTCTATGTCCCATCCCAATCTCTTGCCCACACCCAGCCTACTGGCCTTTGAGGGAGGAGGAAGGTTGGAGAGACAGCCTTGATGCTGTGTGAACAATGCTCAGCGGTATCCAAAACACTGGTATGTATCAGCAACGTTCTATCTACAAATACAAAGCACAACACTGTGAGGGCTGCTATGGAGAAAGTTAACTCCATCCCATCCAGACCCAATACAAATGCCCAGGAATGACTTCATTTGAACATGGTACTCACCAAATAAAAAATACAGGTTTCTTAAAATATAATTTACATAATACTGTCAGTCTTCAAGTCTTGTCATTTCTGTACTAGTGTTAGTATTCATTTACACACTTTTACTCCTTACCTAACAGGTTTGGTTAGATAAAAGAGTTCTGTATAATTCTTCCATCAAGTTTAATTTAAAATGCTGTTGTGGAAACTGATAGAGACTATTCTTGCTAATCCCAGAATTTAGTTAAAGTAAAGTAGAATATCTTTGTATTAAGATATTGTTTTTTTGAGACTAAGGAAAAACAATAACTTTTAATTAGTAAAGATACCAAATTAGCCCCAACTTTTCTCCTTTACATTTGCGTGGGACCTTTCAATACAACTTAGCTCATTAGACTGTTGACGGTTGCTGATGCAAGTGGTCTACTGGAGGTAATTAAAAGAGATTTTTTTCAATAAAGTGTGACCTCAAATTTTGTCATTTAAGACTTCAGACACCTCTGGGGACACAGGAGACAGTGTCAAATGCTTTGCACAAATCCAGGTAGATGATATCAGTCATTCTTCCCTTACCCACTGGCGCTGTAACCCTGTTGTAGAAGGCTACCAAATTTGTCAGGCATGTTTTACCCTCAGTGTAGCCATGTTAGCTGTCACCAATCACCTCCTTGATTTCTGTGTACCTCAGTATAGTTTCCAGGAGGATCTGCTCCATGATCTTGCCAGGCACAGAGGTGAGACTGATGGGCCTGTAGTTCCCTGGGTCTTCCTTTTTTCCCTTCTTGAAGTTGGGGGTTATGTTTCCCCTTTTCCAGTCAGTGGGAACTTCACCAGACTGCCACGATTTCTCAAAAATGATGGATAGTGGGTTGGCAACTTCGTCGGCCAGTTTCCTCAGGACCCACGGATACAACTCATCATGTCCCATGGGCTTGTGCACCTTCAGGTTCCTTAGATGGTCTTGAACTTGATCTTCTCCTAGAGTGGGCCATTCTTCATTCTCCCAGTCCCTGCCTTTGCCATGTGCAACTTGAGCGGTGTGGCTAGAGCATTTGCCTGTGAAGACTGAGGCAAACAAGTCATCGAGTACCTCAGCCTTCTCCATATCTTGGGTAACCAGGTCTCCCATTTCCTTCTGGAGAGGGCCCACATTTTCCCTAGCATTCCTTTTATTACCAATGTACCTATAGAAGCTTTTCTTGTTGCCCTTGATGTCCCTGGACAAATTTAATTCTATCAGAGATTTAGCTTTCCTAACCTGATCCCTGGCTGCTTGAACAACTTCTCTGTATTCCTCCCAGGCTACCTGCCTTTGCTTCCATCCTCTATAGGCTTCCTTCTTGTGCCTCAGTTTATACAGGAGCTCAGGTTCATCCATGCAGGCCTCCTGGTGTTTTTGCCTGCCTTCCTCTTTGTTTGGGATGCATTACTCCTGAGACTGGAGGAGGTGGCCCATGAATACTAGCCAGCTTTCCTGGGCCCCTCTTCCCTCCAGGGCTTTATCCCAAGTTACTCTTCCAAGCATGTCCCTGAAGAGGCCAAAGTTTGGTCTCCTGAAGTCCAGGGTAGTGAGCTTGCTGCGCACCTTCCTTGCTGCCCTAAGGATCTTGAACTCCACCATTTCATGGCCGCTGCAGCCAAGACTGCCCTTGAGGTTCACAACCCCCACCAACCCCTACTTGTTGGTGAGAACAAGGTCCAGCATGGCACCTCTCCTCACTGGCTTCTCTATCTCTTGGAGAAGGAAGTTATCATCCATGCATTCCAGGAACATCCTGGGTTGCTTATACCCTGCTGTGTTGTCCCTCCAACAGATATCAGGGTGGTTGAAGTCCCCCTGATAGGAGAGGTATTAAGCTTATTAGACAGAAATTCATTTAGTAAAGCAGAAACTAAAAAAGCCAATATATTTTGTTTAGAGAATGTGATGAGAAAGTAGTACCAAGTCTTGTGCTAGTTGGTACTCTGTCCTCTATAAGAATAACAGTATATCGAATGGCAGTGACTGGAGTAGAAAGGAATATCTTCTGTCTTGTACAGTTTCTATATGAATACAGTATTTGAGCATGTTTAGAGAGTTTTCTCAGAGTTAATGTCTAAGGTCCACTAATGCTCACCAAGCCGGCAAGGCTAAGTCATACCAGGATGTGGTCAACATCACTATTGATGATGTCACAGAATCACAGAATCAACCAGGTTGGAAGAGACCTCTGCGATCATCAAGTCCAACCTTTGACCTAACACCACTGTGTCAACCAGACCATGGCACTAAGTGCCACATCTAGTCTTCTCTTAAACACCTTCAGGGATGGTGACTCCACCACCTCCCTGGGTAACCCATTCAATGCCTAATAACCCTTTCTGTGAAGAAATTTTTCCTAATGTCTAACCTGAACCTCCCCTGGTGCAGCTTGAGGCTATGCCCTCTAGTCCTGTTGTTAGTTGCCTGCGATAAGAAGCCAATCCCCACCTCACTACAACCTTCTTTCAGGTAGTTGTAGAGAGCGATAAGGTCTCCCCTCAGCCTTGTTTTCTCCAGGCTAAACAATCCCAGTTCCCCCAGCTGGTCGTCATACGACATACCCTCCAGACCCTTCACCACCTTTGTTGCCCTCCTCTGGACTCGCTCCAGCATAGAGCCAATCGACATAGATAAAATAACAGTTTAGAGTGGGATTGATAGATGTTGTTTCAACAGATGTGAAATGGAATTCAGGTTTTAAGCTTAAAACTTACAGCATTAAGCCTACCACAAACTATGAGGCTCAGGATTGCTTCAGAAGTTTTAGTATGGAAGTGTGGCCCAGTTTTATCTCATTTCTGCAATGAGATGAGCAACACAGGCTCCCCTTAGTAGCCACAGCCACTATTCCAAACTAATGTCACAAATAAATTATTATTGCCATTCAGAGTCTTGGAATAATGAATAATTTAATAAAGAATTCAAGATGGAAGGAGTTACACATGCTCTTGCAGATGAGATGTTGTATAAAGAAAGAATGATTTAAATTGGCTTTAGAAAAAAAAGGAAGATGATGACATTCCCCTTGGAAAATGGAGATCAATACACTTGGGATAAGTTTATCTGAAACACATACATTCCGTGGAAGGGTGCAAATCCTGAAAAGTAGAATGCTGAGAATTATTTCAGTACAATAGTGAATTGGACAAAACACTTGTGAAGGAATAGGGAAACATAAAAGAGCAGGGATATATTGATCTACATATACTGCAGGGTGAAGAGTAACAGTCCATTTCTTTGAGGATCAGATACATCTGTCCTTGAACTACTCTACTCCATTGAAGAAGCTCATTATTGGAATTAGACAGGTAAATAAGAAAAATAATTTTCAAGAGGTGAAGCAAGTATCAGCACATATATTATTTGAAATATTACAATTGATTTTATATGAGATACACCAGCTTTACTCTATATCCTGTCTGTATTTGGAATTCAATAATTGGTTGTCAGGGACCAATGAAGCAAAAGTGCCCTAATCAATGCAAAGAAAACATTAATTGAAATTTGTGCTGGTTAAATCTACCTGTGCCTGAAAGTAGAGCATCCTAGCCAATAAATTCCACATTGTCTGTATTTGAGGTTGGCAACAGTAAAAATACATGAGTGCTGCTAACTGACTACTTAATTCTAGTGAGATCTTGCAACATGACACATGAGAAAAACAAAATATTTACTGACTCTTCAAGGGCCAAATCATAGTTGCACAGATTCTTTGCACTTATGACTAGAAGGAAAAGAGAATGATTTAATCTGACTTCTTACTTGCTTAAGGCCATCTATTCTTCTCAGTTTGTAGCTGCACTGAACCTGATATCATAGGATTTATTATATCGTAGGGTTTATCATTAACAAAACAATGCAATTTGACTGAAAGAGGTCATATTATAAAAGACAACTGTGCTTCTCTGTATAAAACCAGACATGGAAAATCACCGTAGAGACATGGAGGATACTGGATGCTTGTTCCAATATTTAATTATGTTCACATTAAAATGGTGTCCCTAATTTTGAATTTTAAGTTTTGTGGTGTAAGATTCAAGTCAACTGACTGACAGACGTGTTCTGCCTTCTAGAAAGAGTTCAAAAGTATTGCCATGATGACACAAAAATAATTTACCGTAGTGAGTTTTAAGTAATTCTGTTGAAGTACTTACACAAAGACGACAAAAATAAATTCAAAATAATGCAATAAAGTTTTCAATAAGTGCATGTGCATGCAGTATAATATTAACAACTTAACAGGGAAAGGAATCCTACTATGGAAAATGTGTAAGTTCTTACTTTTCAAACGAAATTCTGTGAGGTAGCCACGATAGCGGGAAACCTTGCCCAATTTTCTGTTAAATTCCTCCATTGAATCTACAAATAGGAATTTCAACATAAAAGAGATTCTGCTACAAAAGGGAAAACATCTCAAAGAAGAATTTTTGTTTATTCTCAATAGAATTTTAGTTCGTCTCTAACATAAATCTGCAACAGTACAAATACATGAGGAATATTTTTTCAGGTATATGAGACCTAACTTTAGTCTAACCCTGTTATCCTATGATTTCTTGAATTATCCTGATTTTCTGTGCTGTGGCTAGACTACTTAAAGAGTGTAAGAGTATTTCAGAAACTTCTCAACTTTTGTTATTTCTATCATATTGTTGCCATTGGCAACTCCTCCTCATCTTTGGCCTAATTTATGTTCTCTTGCATTTGTAAAAGGTGTTCTATGGCTTATTAAAGGTTTGTAAAAGTATATTATTTTTATTACCACCTTCTTTATATGTTTTTTCTTTAGTTACTACTAGTCTCTTCTATCACTCTACAATTCCCCACACAGTGAAGCAATGCAACTATTACATTTTAGCCCAGTAAAAACGATTTTGCCATTTTTGTATAAAGTTCTGTGTTCCTGACCTGAGAGTGCAGTCTCAAGACTGGCCTGGGCTCACCTTGGCCGGAGCTGGGCTGAATTGGTTTCAGTGCCTGCCTCGTGGCCAAGTGCCTGTTGCCTCCCCTGCCTGAGCTTGAGCTCTGCCAGTGTCCTCAACATTGTTAAAATCAGCAGTAACCCTCACAAATATCAGAAATAAAGAATATGGGTATGTGTTTGAGTTCTCCAGGGTTATATTGAATACAATTGTTTGGTGTATATGCAATATCATGCTGTTAATAGGTAACCTAAATCTGTTGAGAAATTGATTATTTTAGTCTGATTAGAAAGTTTCACCAAACTGTGACAGTGCTTTGGTACCTCCACCCATTCACTCCGAGCTAATTGATATATCCTTGCACTTGACTGTATTGTGACACAACGACGTACTGTAAGTGGCTTATATAACTCAAGATTTTGGGGTAACTCTATACAATTCTTTTCTGACTTTACTTAAGAGCTTTGATCTATTTTTTGTCCAATGGGGAAGTGGTGGAGAGGCAACCTATATCAGAGGTCCCACCACAGTCAGAAAAACCTGACAGGCGTATACCTACCTCCTCCGCAAGGAAGAAGAGAAGAGTTTTAGTGGTTGGAGACTCCTTCCTAAAGGGATCTGAGGGCCCAATATGCAGAGCTGACCCCCATCACAGGGAGGTCTGCAGCCTGCCTGGAGTCCGAATCAGGGATATCACCAGGCAACTCCCCAACCTGGTGAAGGCCACAGACTACTATCCCCTGCTGATCTTCCAGACAGGTGGGGAAGAAGCTGCATCCTGTAGTCTGAGGGGGATGAAGAAAGACTTCAAGGCCCTAGGACGGTTGGTGAAAGAGTCTGGGGCACAAGTTGTTTTCTCCTCCCTCCTTCCATTTTCGGGTGATGACATGGGATGGAATAGTAGGATTCTCTCTATTAATGCCTGGCTACGAGACTGGTGCTACAGGCAGGGCTTTGGGTTCTTTGATAATGGCTGGTTTTATAAGACAACAGGCGTGACGGTAATACATGGGAAAGGTTTATGTCGTAGGGGCAAAAGGGTTCTGGGACAGGAATTAGCAGGGCTCATTCGGAGAGCTTTAAACTAGATTCGAAGGGGGATGGGGTGGTAGCTGGGCTTGCACCACTGGGGCAACACTCTAGTGTTGAGGCAGACCAGGAGGCCTCCCATCCCCCTGGGGTGAAATCGGTGTGCTCAGCTCGCTCCCTGAAATGCCTGTACACCAATGCATGCAGCATGGGGAATAAACAGGAGGAGTTAGAAATCCGTGTTCGGTCGGGGGGCTATGATCTAGTGGCAATTACAGAGACTTGGTGGGACGCCTCGCATGACTGGAATGTGGTCATGGATGGCTATGTCCTGTTCAGGAAAGACAGGCCGCTAAGGAGAGGTGGTGGAGTTGCTCTTCATGTGAGTGAGCAGCTAGAATGTATTGAGTTCTGTCCAGGGGCGGATCAGGAGCGAGTTGAGAGTTTGTGGGTGCGAATTAAGGGGCAGGCTGGCAGGGGTGATACTGTTGTGGGTGTCTATTACAGGCCACCGGATCAGGATGAGGAGGGTGATGAGGCCTTCTACAGGCAGCTGAGAGCAGTCTCGCAATTACAGGGGCTGGTTGTCGTGGGGGATTTCAACTACCCTGATATTTGCTGGGAGGCCTACTCAGCCAGCCATCCTCAGTCCAGGAGGTTCCTCCAGTGCGTTGATGATAACTTTCTGATGCAAATGGTGGATGAGCCAACTAGGAGAGGAGCGTTGTTGGATCTTATCCTCACTAACAAGGAGGGTCTGGTTGAAGCGGTGAAGGTTGAGGGCAGCCTTGGTTGTAGTGACCATGAGATGGTAGAGTTCAGGATCTCATGTGGCAGGAACAGAATAGCTAGCAGAATTACAACCCTGGACTTCAGGAGGGCCAACTTTGGCCTTTTCAAGCAATTGCTAGGGGAAATCCCATGGGACAGGGTACTAGAAGGTAAGGGGGCTCAAGATAGTTGGTTAGCATTCAAGGACTGCTTCTTCCAAGCTCAAGATCAGAGCATCCCAGCAGGTAGGAAGTCAAGGAAGGGTACCAGGAGACCTGCATGGTTAAACAGGGAACTGCTGGGCAAACTCAAGTGGAAGAAGAGGGTGTACAGATCATGGAAGGAGGGGCTGGCCACTTGGGAGGAATATAAGTCTGTTGTCAGAGGATGTAGGGAGGCAACTAGGAAAGCTAAGGCCTCCTTGGAATTAAACCTTGCAAGAGAGGTCAAGGACAACAGAAAGGGCTTCTTCAAATACATTGCAGGTAAAACCAACACTAGAGGCAATGTAGGCCCACTGATGAATGAGGTGGGGGCCCTGGAGACAGAGGATAAAAAGAAGGCAGAGTTACTGAATGCCTTCTTTGCCTCTGTCTATACTGCTGGAGGCTGTCCTGAGGAGCCCCGGACCCCTGAGGCCCCAGAAGAAGTAAGGATAGAGGAGGAATCTGTCTTGGTAGATGAGGGCTGGGTCAGGGACCAATTAAGCAACCTGGACGTCCATAAATCCATGGGCCCTGATGGGATGCACCCACGGGTGCTGAGGGAGCTGGCGGAAGTCATTGCTAGGCCACTCTCCATCATCTTTGCTAAGTCGTGGGCAATGGGAGAGGTGCCTGAGGACTGGAGGAAAGCGAATGTCACTCCAGTCTTCAAAAAGGGCAAGAAGGAGGACCCGGGTAACTATAGGCCGGTCAGCCTCACCTCCATCCCCGGAAAGGTGATGGAACAACTTGTCCTTGGTGCTGTCTCTAGGCACATCAAGGATAGGGGGATCATTAGGGGCACTCAACATGGCTTCACCAAGGGGAAGTCATGCTCAGCCATCTTGATAGCCTTTTATGAGGACGTAACCCAGTGGACAGATGATGGTAAAGCTGTGGATGTGGTCTATCTTGATTTCAGTAAAGCATTTGACACGGTCTCCCACAGCATCCTCTCAGCTAAACTGAGGAAGTGTGGTCTGGATGATCGGGTAGTGAGGTGGATTGTGAACTGGCTGAAGGAAAGAAGCCAGAGAGTGGTGGTCAATGGGACTGAGTCCAGTTGGAGGCCTGTGTCTAGCGGAGTCCCTCAAGGGTCGGTACTGGGACCAGTTCTATTCAATATATTCATTAATGACTTGGATGAGGGAATCGAGTGCACTGTCAGCAAGTTCGCTGATGACACAAAACTGGGAGGAGCGGCTGACACAACGGAAGGCTGCGCAGCCATTCAGAGAGACCTGGACAGGCTGGAGAGTTGGGCGGGGAGAAATTTAATGAAATATAACGGGGGCAAGTGTAGAGTCCTGCATCTGGGCAAGAACACCCCAGGTATGAGTACAAGTTGGGGACAGACCTGTTGGAGAGCAACTTAGGGGAAAGGGACCTGGGGATCCTAGTGGACAGCAGGATGACCATGAGCCAGCAGTGTGCCCTTGTGGCCAAGAAAGCCAGTGGCATCCTGGGCTGTATTAGAAGGGGTGTGGTTAGCAGGTCGAGAGAGGTTCTCCTCCCCCTCTACTCTGCCCTGGTGAGGCCGCATCTGGAATATTGTGTCCAGTTCTGGGCCCCTCAGTTCAAAAAGGACAGGGAACTGCTAGAGAGAGTCCAGCGCAGAGCCACAAAGATGATTAAGGGGGTGGAACATCTCCCTTATGAGGAGAGGCTGAGGGAGCTGGGTCTCTTTAGCTTGGAGAAGAGGAGACTGAGGGGTGACCTCATTAATGTTTATAAATATGTAAAGGGCAAGTGTCAAGAGGATGGAGCCAGGCTCTTCTCAGTGACATCCCTTGACAGGACAAGGGGCAATGGGTGCAAGCTGGAACACAGGAGGTTCCACATAAATATGAGGAAAAACTTCTTTACGGTGAGGGTGACCGAACACTGGAACAGGCTGCCCAGAGAGGTTGTGGAGTCTCCTTCTCTGGAGACATTCAAAACACACCTGGACGCATTCCTGTGTGATATGGTCTAGGCAATCCTGCTCTGGCAGGGGGATTGGACTAGTTGATCTTTCGAGGTCCCTTCCAATCCCTAACATTCTGTGATTCTGTGATTCTGTGATTCTTTTTCTATAACAAAGATCAGTAAAAGCTGACTAAACACACATGAGATAGTGAACCTCCTTTCTACAAAATCATTATGTTTGGTAAATAGCTTTATACAGACCTTTATATTTAATAGTTACTACTAAGACATTATAGAAATACAAATTGAATTAAGGTTTGGTAACTGCAATGGTTTGAAATATGTTCTTTAAAAAAACCCACAAAACAAAAACCCAGCTGGCCTTTCAAATATCGCTCATCAGTCTTTTTGCTAGTTTTATTTGAATAGATTATGATTGCTTGTCCAGGGCTGAATTACACTCCCACTTGCTTATACTGTGGTTACTGTGACCATGAAACTAAAAAAAAAAAAAATCATAGATAATGATATCTGTGGTCCTATTAAAACAAATTTACTTTGTTTAAGAGCAGATGGCTATATTAACACTTAGTGAGAAAAATTGTCTTTTAGAATTCATTTTGAATTCTGTCAGTAAACCTGAAGCGTAACATTCACAGCCTTTGCTTCTTTTGCAGCACATTAAGCTTTTATGAAAGTAAAAGTTAATTACATATGATGACTAAACTCCAGGGATCATAATTAGGTGAACTGAATGGCTGCACATCAGTAATTAAATGTCATTCCACTTCATTGTACTAAGCCCTAAACCCAACCCTTAAAATGTCAAGGTATTGGAATCTGTTTTATACATAGGGTCATTTCTTCAGAAAACCTAAATGCAGAACACTATACAAAATATATTAAGTGGAAATCATAATCATGTGTTAGTTACAGCACTTATGCATTAAGTAGATTAACCTTTTTCAGAGGTTGTCTATGGAAAAGAGATTGTACCTTGGACAGATTTTTTTTCTGTAGCTTTAATGTGGGGGTTGGAGGGGCAGGGAGGGGGAGTGTTTTGCTTTTCTTTGTGCATGAATTATTTTCCTCCTTTTTATTTTTTCCCTTTTTTTTTTTTTTCTGCCTGACAAGGTGTGTGACTTCTCTGAACATTATTTAGATTGTAGAATATACAAAAATAAATGGCCACATCAATCTCTATATAGGGTTTGTTTTGACTGATGGAGTATCAGAATGAAGTTTTCATACAAAGACAGACCATTTGTCTTAACTTGAGCAGAACAAAGCACAGTGCTTCACCACAAAGAGATGCTTTTGACCTGCATTACTATGCAGAACTTGTCAGTTTTACAGGACATGGGAGGTAAAACTGTTTCTCTGCAACTTCAGTACACTAGCTGTCCATTTTAGTTGTTTGAAAAACGTGTTTCCATATCCAGTAGATAGCCAAAAAGTATAGATTTAAAAACAACTGGATTTTATTGTGAGTAGATAAAAATAGTTAACATTAATTTCCCAGTTCTCTACTTTAAAGACTATGAAGATTATTTTAAAGCACATAAGGATTGTACCTGTAAATTAATTTAGGTGTTCTAAACGTCCTTTATGAGGTACCTCTGTTGACTATCAAAGGAAACTTTTTATGCTTTTTGTTAGACCTAAGTTCATCACCTAAACTGAAAGCATAACACTTTTCTTACTCCCTCAACTCAGAATGAAATTTGCAAAATTATTTTTATCTGTTTTTAGCCTAAGTCCTTAAAAAATGTCAGTCGCTAAGATCTTTAAAATGCCATTCTGTGTGTTCAGTGCATAAAAGATAAACTGTAATTGCTTTTATGTAGTACAATTTGTTTTTGCTGAGCTGGATTAAGCATCCTGCTACCATATGTCACCGTTTCTTCTCTTCCGTTCACCACCTGAGACAATACTGGCCATTGCCAGTATCCCAGGAATCCAGGTCCAGCACAAACAGATGGTCAAATTGTAGGAAAGCCAAACTTGGAAGACTTGTCGAAAAAGAATTTATTTTTTTAGTTCATAGAAATACTTTGACATTCAAAGGTCTCATAAAATTCATAAAATTCAGTACGAATCTTAAACAACTGAAAATCCTGACACATGTATCTTATGCGAAATCAAAATAGATGTTTACATTCTCTATGTTTCCTCTAAATTGCCTTGAAAAAGAGCACACATAAAATTTCACTATGCTTGTGCTTATAACAACCCCATTTCTTTCTGAGATGGTAAATTTTAATTATGCTATCTAAATATAAGATAGGACTCAGATACTTGTAAAATTATTATTGCTTAACAAGTCACCATTTATCAGTTGTAATACCTGTCTGTACTTTCTTGGTGTGTTGTATATGTGTATATGTAAGTTAAGACACATCACTAAATATCAAATAACAAAAGGCTTACTGGTAAGCAAAGTCACATTATTTTCTATTGTTACAGGCTGAAAAATGCACATATAGCAGATGACTTCTTATTGAATAACTGGTTAAGCCACAGTAATACATTTGATGAATTTTTTCTGTTCTATGTTTCTGTTACTAATGCAATATATTTCTGTGATATTAACCACATAAATATTCATAGCAATGTAGATAGATAATTATGTACTTTTTAGATACAGAAAATAAAATTTAAACAGAATAATAGCTTTGACCAGGATCCATTTGTCTGGTTTACTTTGCTCCATTGTCAAGACAATGAACTCTGCCTAAAAGGCTGATGAAGATATTCCTGCCATAAGGGTGCGACACAGGTTGAGTCATATGCCTATTACAACTGAGTCTCAGAGCTGGGGTACCAGTACAAGAAATAGAAGTACATTTCCCTTTCATGATAACAAAGTGATAGCTTAGTATCAGTACAGGATATCAGACTGATCAGTTTTGCATAGACAGTTCTGAAGAAAAGAGGCATATCTGCATTTAGTTTGTTTTTTTCTTGTCTTGTAAGCAATCTAAAGATTATTCCACCTATGCTATCAATCACAGGTATCTGCAATAGGCTGTGCCACAATTCTATACATGTTTAAATTATGCCCTAAAATGGACCCTACCCACCTTTCAAAGCTGCATTTATTAGTAATTACTCATTTGTGATTTACAAATAAGATATCTCTGTGGTCTCTGAAATCATCCTGTGCTTTTTCTTTCAAAGTATCTGTTTGTACTTTTGCTGTAGTCTCCTGTTTTTCTTTAAAGATGTTGAAGATGTGGCTTCATGGTTATGATGACACAACTAATGTTTCATCAGTAGAACCTTGCATCCTTTTTCACTTTGCAAAAATAGGAATCCTTTAACAGAAACAGATACAACAAAAGAATGAAAGACATAACAGTAGGAAGACCTGATTTGATAACTGCTTATTATTTTTATTATTTATTCCTTACATTAATATCATTGGTGTCAAAAGCATTTTACGAGAAATGACAAGGTGATCCTAAACTCTTAATGTTTGTGTTTAACATGAGAAACTTACAACATTCTGTTGACAGATCTAAATCCTGCTTCTGACTCCTTAGGCCCTGGATAAGTGTATAATTCTTGGTTTGGAGAAACCAAAAGACTTTTTGAATGCATGTATTTCTCCAATTCCTGTAGACAATGCAAATTGAGATGATCCAAGTATCCTTGCCATTCTTAATACAAGATTTGGAACTATATTGTGTATGTGTGTCCCTAGGGCTCCTGGGAACAACTGTGAAGACCATAAGAAAGATAAAAGATGAGTGTATCAGTTACTCTAAAGATACATGTAGGCAGAAGTTAGGCACGTGTGACTGGGAGAGTAATCCTAGATGAACTCCTTTACCTTATTTAAAGCCTATGTATAAAACAGTCTTTGCTGAGCTGACCTCCAGGACATCAACCATCAGCATAAATATTTCTACCATATTTACTATGTAAGCTAAAGTTTAAGCCACTCCAATTCTAATGTAGTCAATTCAAAATATATCAATGTGATGCAATTCAAAACCTAACACATTTCCCTGGTTTTATGTCAAATTTGTTTCTTATAAGTTCTCTCTTCCACCCACACCCTCCCTTTCTCTCTCCCCTCCACCTCTGTCTCTCTGTCTTCCAGAGTTTTCATCAATACCCAGTAGAGTTCTAACTACTAAAAGGAGTTTTGCAGATGCTTAAAATGGGTAAGATGCGTCCTGAGATGCTGAAGTGCTGAAACACAATGAGATGACTTGCTACAATGGTAATAGGTGAGGAATGAGATTATCTGAAAGCGCTGTGACTAGAATTAACCATCTTATCCCAGAGATTTTTACACACACTACCCACATTTTTGTTCTTGTTTTCCTAGCATACTATACTAGAAGATCAAGAAGTCAAAGTCTCCATCTTAATAAAGTCATAATCCTGAGCTACAACACCCCCAGTCAAATGATCTCATCCTCTTAGATGCTATAAGGTTTTTAGCCTGACATTTGGAAAGAATTCTCATATCTTGAGAATGCGAAGAAGAAAAGGTAACAGAATGAAACACAGAATAAAAGAAAAAATTGGTACCTTATATTTATATGTGGAAGAAGAATGCTTAATCATCTTTGAGCATTGCTGAAGACTGCATTTCTTCCTGAACAAAGAGAAACAACTGCAATACAAAAGTAAATAATTAAAGTGAAATTAAAGGGGAAGTCTCTTCCTCCTGCTAGTCCTTGCCTTTGCAAATCTCACCAGTAATTTTTCTGCAGAATTCATCTGTCTATCCATCTATCTTTTTAATAGTCTTTCCTAGATACATTTCCTTTTCCTTTGATCAAAATTGGAAAACAAAAAGTCATTCCAAAGAGTAAGCTTATTCTTTTGGGCGGGCACTGCTAGTTTGGTTCTTACAGAACAGTCACTCAAGCTTAGCTTCCCACTTTTCTCTCCCTGTGTCTTGTTTGCATGCCCTCAGCAAGTCATGCAAGAGGAAACATCCCTCCCTTCAGACAGTAGACTAATGAGATTAGCATAAAGTTTAGGTAGTAGGCTGAAATTTTTATTGTCAAAATAATAAAAACTTTGTACTCTTATAAATAACTCTGTGTTTTCAGACATTACAACTCTCTCCATGACTTTCTGTCTATTGCCAGTACACAGTGCTAGTTGAACTTTATTTTGTTGTTAACTGGTCAACCTGTGTCCTGATATGTAGTCTAGCAGTTAGAGCTAAATCAGGCACGTTTGACAGATGCCACGTCTGATTAGACTGTAATACAGTTAAACAGATTCCTCTGGGATGGCCCATTAGAAGCATGGTTGTGAAGAAATTACGATCCATAAAGAACAGTCTGTAGCAAGCCATAGTGGTCTTTTTATATCACTTGTCTTTTTCAGTTGAGAAATATTGTCCGGTTCTTTGTAATGAATGGATATTCAGCTTAAAAGTAGCACTGGATATTCAGCTTAGAAGTAGCACTAAAGAGTATAAAATAAAAATTTTATTAAACCATTTTATCTTTTATGTTGCACTGACTGATACTATTAAAGGAAGCATTAAAAACAGCTTCCAAAATAAAAAATGAAAGCCTCTTTAAAACAGTGTTACTACTGTTCTAATGTTATAAGAGAATCCAAACAACAAAAAAACATGAAGTAACATGTGCCTTAAGAGGAAAGTGATGTTCAGTTAAATTTTATATCAGCAAAATAAACGAAATAAAAATCAAATCCGAGGGGGGAAAAAAGGAAGATAAATTTTCTACAAGAAAACATGGTAAGATGAGAATAAACATGCCTTTTTGAAAGATGTTTCTTCAACAAAACCTATTAAAATTTTACCTCACATTGTTACCAAAACTGTCTAAGAATGAACTTTAAAAAATTCACTGTAAAGTCCAGAGGTGAATATGCATTTATTTTGAGAAAATTAAGTTAATTGACAAGCATGAGATCTATCATTCTAGGTTGACAATACTTTCAGCTTGAAAGAGGTGTTAGTGTTTTCCTATTAGCCACTACTTCAACAGTTTGAAACTGTTTACTTTTTTGTCAGACAGGAGTTGTAGAAGTGAACCCAAACCAGGCCTTAGCTATGTTAGGTCTCCAACAACTGGTTTGGTATTTTAGCAATCACTCCCTGTAATCTTAGTTGTTAAAACTGTTAGAGAAAACAAATAGTACTAAAATGTTGCTATTTAATGTTCAGAAATACTTAAATGACTGCTGTGTGAGCCAACACAGGCAGGATGCAGGAACAGCCACGAGACCACGGATAAAATGCAAAGAGCAAATTTATTCCCGTTACCTCGCAAACCGGGAGATCTCCGAAGCAGCACCTGAGGCAAAGGCACACAAACGGGGACACAGGCACCGCGGAGCTCGGTTCCTGCTAGAGAGAGAGAGAGAGATACCGGGCCTGCTGCTTTTGCCTGTGTATTAGGGGTTTCTTGCAGGCAGTAGTTTTCCACTGCACTTTGATCTTTCTCACAGCAGGGCAGGAATCTCAGGCATGAACAATTAGGTGCTCTGAGTCTTATCACAGGCCTATGTTATCTGAATGTAGATGTTCTACTTGTCCAGCACACAAGACTAAACAACAGTTGCTAGTATGATATATGTGTTTTTTGACACCCCAGGTGCAAGTCACTTGAGCGTGTTTACAATCCTCCTCGCCAGTCTTCTGTTATATTCCCACAACTGCTTATAGAATATAATGTGGTTTTGCAGTAACAATTTTGCAGTACTTATGGAGATTTTTTTCACTTACGTTCCTTCTTTATTAAAAAAAAGTATTTTACCTTGTTATTTTTCTTTTTGTGAACAGAGTGCTAGCATGCATTTTAAGAAGGTCATTCTTGTGTGCCAAAACACTTATAAAAATACTTTTGCATTATGAAGTACCATGTAATCTTATCTGAGAAATAAAATAACTACATTTTTAAAATGTGCTTTGTCTAGACTTTTTCAGAATATTGGTTATCAGTATTGTCCAAGAGATGTACTTTAAAAGGTCATTTCTTTCATATTTTTCATGTTCACATGAAGATAGCAGGTGCTCTAAACCAGGAATTTCCTGTTGAGTTTTTGCATATTTAAACACATTTAAAACTTTATGAAATCTACAGCTTTGAATTAGGCTGAAGGAGCAAATTGTGTCCTGTCAATTCTTGTTATATCAGTTACTTATCATTAGTTGGAAAGTATTTTGTATTTTTGTTTTAATGGAAATTCTCCTAGGGAGAAGAAAGCACTCAGTTCATAAATTCTGGTATCCTGGACAACCAGCAGATCCTTTCAAAACACCTGTGTTTAATTGTCTGTGCTAACTTATTGAGAAACTCCACACAGTGATATTCAAAATACACCAGCTATTTGAGCATGGACTGGTCTTGTGCTGAATTCTTCTTTTCACCACAGTGGTATTAAAATGTCATAGATAAGGAGCAGAGCTCCACTAAGTCAAGTGCTATAGAAATGAGGATCAAATTTGTTCCATGCTAATTCTAGTGTAAACTGAGGAATGTAATTTTAAAAATTTGCTTTTCTGTTGCTTGTAATGTAGAATGATCAGCTATTCATATGTATTTTCCTCTTTCCTGTCAATGTTAAGTAAAATGGACCTGATCCTCAGTTATCTCTTACCAGCCACTTTAAGCTCCAAGTCCTGGAACTGGAAAAAGACCTAGCTGATGTCTGGAGAAATGTCCTCTTAAAATTTTTGTCATCGCAGAAAGCTAAAAACTGTGACACTATTCAGCACTCTAAATAATTTCTGCACACTTCGTATCTTAGAAAGAGACCCCTCATATCATCTGTATATCTACCAGGGCACAAAGAAGCCTTTTAAATGATCGTGAACAAATTTATCTTTATTCCCGTCACTGTGGCAGAAGTATTTTAAGTTTTGCCCTTGGAATTTAATGCAGATTATTTGTTTCTAGGAAACTATTATAAAGAATGAAGTAGTATCTCTTTAAACTTTCAGTTTTACATTTCCAAATTTTTAATTGTGGTACTTATATAAAGTAACTCTTATTTTGTTACAAAAGTTAACTGTTTCAGCCTCTGTCTTCTGTTACACTCTTGCTCCAGATACACTTTTAGAATCCTAAAATCAATGGTTTTAATCTGATGGTGATGGTGGTGGTGGCAGCAGCAGGTTAGGGTGCATTTTGAGCACCCGGAGTCCTTCACCAAAAGAAATATGATGTTCATGTCAATGTTTTTTAATTCCTCCTTCAGAGATCCACTCCAGGTAGTTTTTATATGTTTGCTAAGACTCCTTTAAATCTTTGTTCTTTCTTCTTTGGTACGAAGGTCCATGTTATGTTCATACTTACTATATAGGGTGCTTTTTACATATGTTAGATACTATTTCTTTGTTACCTTTGTTACTCCTAGAACAAGCTTTGTTCTGCTCCATTATTTTATTATTTATTGTGGGGTCTCCAGTATCAACGCTGTGCCCCATCTCTTATCAACCCATGCCTGATGTCCCCCACTCTGCCCCATATACCGTGTCTCCCATCCTCAGGCTGCTGTTGACATACTAGGCTTGCATACCTCAACACAATAGTATTTAGATTTGTGAATATCTCATTCTACATAGAATAACTGCTTGTTACTACAATCCATGTAAAACTGTGGTCATACCACACAAAGGTAAACACAGGGAAGACAAATTAGCCTTTGACATCTGGACAATTAGAGAAATTGCTGTCACTGTTAAACCAAGAGAAACAAAGCTAGAGGGAGGTCAAGTTCAGAGAGAGCAAGCCTGACAAGCTTCAGTCCTGGCAATCTCAGTACAAAGCTTGTGACCTGTTACTAGCAGTGGTAATAGACATTTCAGGTCTACACGGTTACATTTCAAAGATTTCAGGAAATGTTCCTCACTCTGTGTTCATGCTATATCCTTGCAGCCCTGCAAAGTTGCCATTTCTAGAATGAATATTGAATTTGCAAGGCCTCAGACCTGTTGTTTCTGAACTTTTCTTGACCTGCCTGCGGCTTTGTTTTGAACTGAGATGAAATCCAGCAATGGAGACTGTCTTCCAGAATTTTACTAATTTTAAGACAAAGGAGGGATTTCCAAAAGTAGAATGTCATTCCAATTACATTTAAATGGAAATATGTTCCAAAGTAATTTGAATTCATTCCTGACAATCCCTATTTATACTGCTGTATTTAAACTACTCTGCTATCAATACAATGACAGAGTAGAGCTCTTCTAGGAGTTATGCTGGCTATCAGTAATTTTGATCTGAGAAGCAGTGAGAACTGATTGGGGTGCAAATTAGTGAAGCAATGAATATAAAAAGAAGAATGTTCCAACACAAAGGAGAATCAAAGCTGGCAATATGAAATTGGTTAATGGTCTCACTATCCAAAGTGGTCACAAATAAGCCTGTGATGAAGTCCTATAAAGCTGAATATTGTTGAAAGATTAATTTTAAGTTAGGTAAAATATATCACTGTCTATAGACAAATGTAAATAAAATAAATTTCTGCTACGAATTACATGCTCAAAAAATCAATTAATTTATAAAGCAGTAGCATAATCTGGTTTATTGTAATGGCTAATATGCCTCGCTTGGGGCCAGAGGCTCACTGATAATGCTTACACAAAACAAGATTAAGTGTGTCCATGCAAAGCAAGGTACAAGATTTATTCACTGATTGATTGATTTGATTGATTAAGATTCCGACAGAACAGACAGTTATAGATGAGTTTAGGTACAGTAATGGAAAATTCAGAGGGCACAGGCTCTGTGAGAAAGGGCATACTTCTACAGCAGCTCCTAGTGATGACTCTTTAAAGAATGATGTATTTTTTTAAAAAAGAAAGTTGTGGATCTCTATGGTGAAGTGCACACAACAGTCTGATACAACAGAACTATACCTCATTCTGTCTTGAATCTGTTCCATGCAGAATTGTAAATTATTTCTGTTTAACTTTCAGAACTGTAAAAATTTAAGCCTTGTGTCTGTCCTGTTATATAGATGTCAGTCACAAGTTTTGGATCTCAGACAATGGACTTCCCCAGACTTCTGTGAAGATGGCAGCCAAAGCTCATGATGTAACCCCAAAACATTAAAAACATTTTATATGCATCACAAGAATGTCTAATTCTGCTATAGTTATTCTTAAAGACTTTTATATTTTATGTGGATAACGTTACTTGAGTCTTAGATTTAATCAAAGGGGTAAGTGCTACCAACACAAGAGTCTGCAGAACTGGACTTGTGTGTTGAGATATAGATAGAAAACAATAATAAAAAATGTGGCATAGGATTTTCATGCCTATAGCAAACATTTTTATGCAAGCCACTGCAATTATAAAAGTCCTTAAAGAACTGTAAAAATGGATGAAAAACTTACTTTCACAAATGCCCAATTGTGTTTTTAATCAAATCTTTGACTTCATCCTCTTGTGTGTACCTGTTTCTAAGACACTAAATAGAGTTCATGTACTGATTTTGGCTCGGATAGAGTTAATTTTCTTCGTAGTAGCTGGTATGGGGCTGTGTTTTGGATTTGTGCTGAAAACACTGTTGATAATACAGAGATGTTTTCGCTGAGCAGTGCTTACACAGAGTCAAGGCCTTTTCTGCTTCTCACAGTACCGCACCAGTGAGTAGGCTGGGGGTGCACAAGCGTTTGGGAGGGGACACAGCTGGGACAGCTGACCTCAACTGACCAAAGGAATATTCCGTACCATATGATGTCATGCTCAGCATATAAAGCTGGGGGGAAAAGAAGGAAGGGGGGAAACATTCAGAGTGATGGCATTTGTCTTCCCAAGTAACCGTTATGTGTGATGGAGCCCTGCTTTACTGGAGATGGCTGAACACCTGCCAGCCGATGGGAAGTAGTGAATGAATTCCTTGTTTTGCTTTGTTTGTGCGCAGCTTAGCTTTACTATTAAACTGTCTTTATCTCAGCTCACGAGTTTTCTCACTTTTACCCATCTGATTCTCTCACCCATCCCACCGGGGGAAGTGAGCGAGTGGCCGTGTGGTGCTTAGTTGCCAGCTGAGGTTAAACCATGACAGTTCATCAAGTCTTATACACATTAAGTCTTGCACCCCAGAAATGCCCAACTTTGTAGAAACCTAGCTTCACTGGGCACAATCCCACTGAGCTGGATGCTTGCTGGCTGAGTAGCTATAATCACTCAAAAATATTCAGTGAGACAGTACGGTTCTTATCCTTTTAAGAATTGTTTTGCCATCCATATGGCAAATTCTAAGAGGATACCTGAGAAGTTACTAGCATCCCTTAAGCATTCTGGGAGGAAGTAAAGGAGAATGAGAAGCTCTTCTATAGAAACTGGGCCATTACACAACCAGAAATAAAAGAATCTCCAAGCAGATTCCCCTAGAATGCAGCCTCCCAGTTGAGAGCTATCTGTCCATAAGGTTGTTTTGGAAAAGGTAAAGAGACTGAAATAATTCTTTTTTGAGCAGCAACTTTAACTCAGATTAATTTCAGAAGAGAACTGAGAGGATGAGATCCCCAATAGCTGTAGTTTCTTTGCACACCATGCTGGCTGCTCATAGACTCAGCTAATTCAAATCTCCTTGGCAGTATGTATGTGACGTTAGATGATCTAGAAGGAATGGATTAGTCTCCTGTTCCTAGACTGTGCCTGGAGTTTGTAGTCTAGTGGGGCATGCTGGCTTTTACCTAAGAGTTTTAGATGTATACTGGTAGAAAATGAATGTGGAATTTTGATATCGAAGTTTCATTTTGTTCTAGGTGTCATCCATTCAGGAAACAGAGGAATATTGCATGATCCATGTACCCAATAAATAAAAATAACTGCATCTTCCAGTGTTGAACACTCATAACAAACTGCCTATGGATAAGGCAAGAATAAGAATCATTTGCAGACATTATTCAGCAAATAAATTCAAATAAGGGATGCATTTGGGAACATAATAATCTGCTCACTGACAACTAGCAAACAGAAACAGAGGCAAAATTTGTCAGATAAATGACACATTATGAATTATTCACTCAGTTTTGCAACATGTTGATTATATTCTGTAATCAAATACCATGCAACTCATTTAACCAGTGGGACTGAGGTCTGGAAAAGAAACATGGTTTGACAGTTTGCTATTAAGATGGGGATGAGGATAGTTTCTAGAACAGCTGGCTCCACAGATTTAACCCTTCTGAACGTTTGTTTTCCCAATGTGGCTCGTTTGTCTTCTCAGTCACAGCAATAATCATCATAAAGACTACTTTTCATATTTTAGCTGGACTGTTTTTATCTTTGTTTATGTACTGTACATTAAAGTTTATTTGATTTTAACTGGACATCATTTAACATATAAAAGGAACCCTTCAGCAGGGGGCCTCTGGTCTCACTTAGTGTACATGAAAACAAGTTCCACGCATTTCTGGAGATAAATCTATTCGATACTAACATTGACAGATCATAGGATAACTGTACATTAGGCATAAATTTTATTCTTCCAATACTAATTGAATGTCAATATTACCATTCAGTATGCAGAAAGATAAGTAAGTACAGCAGAAGAGTATATAGAAACTATGTATAGTAAGGGAAAAGCAAGGAACAGACATAGAGCAGAGGAGACACGAAACAAAGCTCCATAAATGTATCCAGAAAATATGATGGATGGGAGACACATACTCTTGGAAAATTACCTGAGTATCACCTCTGTCCCTGAATGACAATCAGAGTCACTCCAGGGCTGAAGAAGGAATACGAATGGACCATCAGAATGCAATGAGCTGCACAGTGTGACAAATAGCATGATAAAGTAGGCACCGAGAGAAGGTTGTGCTGCTCTTCAAATGTAGACCAAAATTTAAAAGAACTGGAAAGAGGTTTTCTGCAAATATAGCATCAGTTCACTCCCCATAGCAGAAATAAGAGAACCCCCAATCTGAAGTGTCCCAGAGTGTGTAATGTTAACACAAATATTAACTTAATGAGCAAGTGAGGGAGGCTTACCCACTTTCTCTGACTTATACTAAAACTATTTTATACTTCACCATTCAGAGACATTACATGAGATGCAGTACACCCCTCTTCCTACAGAAACTTTTAAGTTTGGTGTCATGCTCCATATCCTTGAGTCATCACTAGTAAAACTCTTGGTGCCATTCAGCGTGGAATCACAGGTATTCTCATGCTGGGAGAAACTGTATTTTTAAAGAAGTGAAACACCTGTCTTTCCCTAAATGTACTGCAATGTTTCTGACTGTCTCAGTATTGCCATATGTCCTGAGTCTTGAAAGTGCAAGAAAATGGACAAAGCATTGGCTGTTAAATTAACAGTTGGCATAAGTTTGCGCTGTGGGGACTGGCACCAGTTTATGTGTACCATTATCCTCGTGCAACAGAAATAGTTTTAGTTGCTATAATTTTAACAAGCTCAAATTTAACAAGGGGCTGATTGTTCCCAGTTCCCACTGCAGTCAGCAGGAGCCAAGATGGAGGTACACATGACCAGAACATTCAGTACAGAAAAAGTCTTCAATAGCAAAGAGAAAACATAATAAAAAATATGGCTTATGTTCACTGATCTTTGTTGAAATATATCCTGACATTAGGTAACAGAAATGGCTGAATAAAGATATTTCTGCTGAGGGACTTTAGGGGCCTTCAGAAGATATCCACTCTGAAAACTGTGTTTGTATACGCCTCAGCTCTATTTCACGACGCCCACTACAGAATAAAGTTAAGGGTTTTCTTCTGTTTTACAATGTCCAATGAACTTTCAGGCTAAAGGGAGGTACCAAATAAATTCAAGTTCCCAGGGGATAAAGAAATCCTGAAGGCTAAATTGACCATATTACCATTTCTTCGAGATCTTATGTCCCAGTTTAAGAAAGCGTAACACAAACTGGATCCAATTCCAACATCAAATGGTGAGTTTGAGATTAATCTAATATCATAAGAAACCTAATCCAGAGAAGAAAAGACAGCTTGAGGATATTAATGAGTACTGTTGATAGAGCCTATGACAAGTAGAATACAGTATTTGGAGTGAAAGCAAATTGACATTGGATTAGGATTTCTGTTTAGTGAAGTGGTTCTGTTATAAGGCAGAAAATCCTTATTTTCTGCCCACGAATTCACTTTTTTTTTTTAGGAAGCATCTTGAAAGAGGGTGTTTAAAAAGGCAAATACTCAGCAAGAGAAGAGGAGAATGTATAGAGAGAGCAGTGAACATTATGAGAAGCAGCGACGTAAGTACCAGAGTGTACTGAGGACATTTCTTCCTGCTCCTGGTCATTTTTGTGAGGAGTTAATGAATAGTCACTCAGAAATAGGAATATTTGTCAGCATACTACCTGTGGTAGTATCCACCTGCCTTGGCGCTGCCGGGGCTGCCTCACCGCAGGGTGGCAGGGCAGCTGCCTCCTTCCCGGGGTGTGCGAGGGGGCGCCTGCATGGCCCAGAGGGGATGGGGAGAGCCGGGTGTGTGCGTGTGTTAGAAGCGTTTGGGGTTATTCAGAAAAGGATGTTTAAGGACTTGCAGGTGCTTAGTATTGTGTCCAGTCTGTTGTATTAGTGATATTGATATTGAATGTATGGTTCACGATTGCTGGTTAATCACATGTTTTTAGTAAATCAATAAACCATTTCACTCCTGTTTTGATTTAAACCACGTGAACTGAGCAGTTTTTGCCTGAGATGCTATCTAAATAATTTTAGACAGTTACGTCATTCACTGTATAACATTCAAGATCTTAGGGAGAAGAAGATGAAGGCATCTGTCATATGCTATGCTTTGCGTTGATAAGGACAATGATTGAAGAGAGAGCCAGAAACGCAAATTGTCTGAGGAAAGCAAGCATTCCCAGTGGTATCAGAATTGTGTAGAGAGCTTTGTTAAGAGCTCAGTACATGAAGGTCATGTGGCTGCTCACCATATCATTTCCATATCTTAATGTATTTCCATTTTTTAACATAATGCTAAATTCTAAATTCAATTTTTTTGTTTACAAATAATTACAAAATTCCAATACTAAAAAGTTGTAGCAACTTTTTTATCAACATTATGTATTTCTTTGATAGACATCTTAATTCTTAAGTTATTTTCTGTGCAACAATCGTTTTTCACTTAGAGCAGCTTTTACAGGCCAGTCAGATCAGAGACCAGAGCTCAGATATCAGAGATTTTGCAATTGTGACAATAATTATTTTACCAGCTGAAATAATGAAAGTAAATTTTCCACTGGGAGTAGCTGCTGGTTGTTTGTTACATAATAATTTGTTCTTAAATTAAAAATAAACTTAGAAATTCAGATTATTTAAATGAGAAGATGTTGTTTTACTGGATTCAGTTAAATAATAACAACTATTTTATATGGGAAATCAGAAGATAAGAATCCCATGGAACTATCAGTGTTCTACTGTTTTATTAATTATCATGCTAAACATTGAAAACAGGTCTAACACTTTAAATTAAAGAAAAAGGTGTTGGTAATCACTTCTTCAGTACTGGTAATATTAAGAATACGCTACCTATTTCTCCTAAAACAGAATTTGTGCCATTCAAATTCTTATTTTATATAAATATTGGAGCTTTACACAATTTACAAAATTAATACAAATTAAGACATAATTCCATTTTACTATTTAATACCATTTAATTTAGAAGAGAGGATTATTAGGGATATCTTTAGAAAAAAGGTTCCAGTTTTAGAGGAAACAATGACGTCATGTGAATGGGAGCAGTTCTTATCAATCTAATTTTGTTTTGTCATTTATATGCTATTCAAACAAACACTTGAATATTTGTGTTTCTTAACATGATCTTATTTGGTAAAGTTCAAATCAATGCAGGTGAGTTGTTCATGATAGCATTTTTAAACTTTAAATAGGTGTTACTACTTTTTTCTTTCATAAGTGGCAACAAATAATAAATATTTACTACTTTAGACAACTGAAGATACACAGATCCTGGAAACTAATACCCAGATGACTTAAATGGACATTCTTCATACCTCCTCATGCTTGTTTGATGATAATGAAGATGATGGTGGACAAAACCAGCAACAGCAACAACAGCAAATATCTCGGCATCTTGACTATTTGCATTGCAAAATTCTGGTTTGTTAGCATGAACTCTTTCAGTCTATAACAACAATTGTTCATTAGTAAAATAAATGTATTTATATTCAGTGTTTTCATTTTAAAACATTAACAAAAAGCTCCTTTTAAGCTATTAAAAATACTTTCAAAACTTGGAAGGCAGTTTATTCGCTAGGTATTAGTGGATCAAATAAATGCTTAGTCCTCAAAAGTTTTTTGTTACCCCAGGGACTCTGTTGCTTGAAATATTTATGTTTAGCAGTGACTGGTTTAGAAACTAGGGAGCTTTCATATAATGGATTCATAAAAAAACCACAATCAGCCATTGCCTAAATTTAGACATTAAAACTTGCTTTTCAGCATGTGTTCAAAAAAATGTGCTGTTTTTCTACATCAGTCACATTCCATCAATGCTAGTATTAAGGTGAACCAAGGTGGGGAAGAAAACTGTCATGTTCAGGAACAAACCATGCTGAAAATATATCAGCCAGTAGAAGACCAAAAACTAAACAGTTTCATTTTGAAATTTCCAGAAAGAGTCCTTCAAAGAAAAGGGATATAAGAGTCTATTTTAATAATATTGCAATTAATTTAAAATAATATAGTGCCGTTTAGACCAGGAAATGTTCATTAACTATACATCCTACCTTGGCAAGTTAGGGTACTGGTGGGGCTAAATGCTTAATTTTTAGGTGGTGTAAATTACAGCTGGGTGTGGCTCAGCTGTTTTATCTCAAAACACAAAATTTCTCTGGAATCTAGTCTAAACAATATTTCTGAATGTAGCATTGATAACTTGACAGACCGACACATCAGGCCCACAACACACCTTACCACACACAGCTTATAGTACACTAACATACCTATATTTGTCAATGGCTATTGGAGCAATAGATGCTCTCATACCTGATACCATAAAATAGTAAAAAGCTATACTATGTAGCACTGGGCAATTCACTAAATGTTCACTGTTTAATTTTATTTCAGAGAAAATTTATTTTGGCTCTTAAATGGATTCAGTCTTGCAGTGAAGCAATACTTTATCTGGCTGCTTGTTTTCACAAAACTTCTATAAACTTAATTTCTTTGAGGCATCTGTGCTGAATCTAGTAGAGATTTTCTAACAGAACTATACGTTATTAGGGATAGAAGTACACTTAAGCGAATACTCACACACATTTTGCTCATATCATTTCCTCAGACACTTAGGATGAGGAAAGGAAAAATACAGCGTTCCAGATTTCTCTGTCCATCTGCTTCCTGCTATTGAAGCCAATGAAAAAAGAAAACCTTGATTTTTTCTTTCCTGGGATTTTTTGTTTTTAGGTTCAGGTATTTTTCTTGCTTTGTATAGATATCAGTGAATTGTTTGCCAGAGGAAAAACGTCCCCAAGTTAAAATTTTTCATGTTGACATTTTTAAAATTAATATATGATGTTTTTCATTCTAAATTACTTTAAATTTCTATCTATTTTCCTGGGGTTAAATAACCCAAGTTTCAAAATGTCCAGAGTATAAATGGAAAACTGTTTTTTCTATTTTAAAAGAATAAATATATTTTGCAATTTTTATTCATCTAGAAACCCATACATTTAGTCATATACCAGGTGTTCCAATTAAGAAAAATTATCACTCTTACGGTATTTCCAATAAGAGGTACCTGCTCAAAGAAAGGAATATATTCAGCACATAGCTGGCTGAGAAAATACAACATGCCTGTGTACAAATCCACAAGTAGCTAGAACATAATATTATTTACTTAACACTAATAACAATGAAATTAAATGCCTTTTTATATGCATTCCAAACTGTGGAAGAAATTTTGTTCTTCCTCAAACTTTAAGTTTTTATTTAATTCCTTTCCATTCCATGGTATAGTCTATGGTTATTGTGTGCCATGGAGAGCAAATACTTCTCAAAGTTATTTCATGTCTATCAATAGACTACAGCTATGAACTTTACCAAATGCACGTCTTCAAGTCTGGAGAATCACTGCTTTTAGACAGGAGGTTTGTTTTTCTTTGCAGTTATGATGCTTGATACGGCCATTTATGCATGAGATTAAGTAAGATGAAGACTTAATAAATTTTTGATTGTTATATATGGGCAAACCCTCAAAGACTTGGAAGGAAGGTGATAGCTAGTTTCAAATAAAAACTCATAACTGTGGGTGTTCTTCTGATACATTTGAACTTCCCAAGTCAGGAAAATTAGGGTGTAAAATTACAAGAGAACAGGTTTTCTGCAAAGATTTGTGCTGTTAGTTTTTCATTTAGCTAGAAATATTATAAAGCTGTCCTTACTGCCTGTAGTTCTGAGCTTTCTACTGCTAGGCAAACTGAAACTGTACTATCATATAATATTAACATAAAAGTGCCATTTTAATGAAAAATATATACATGTTTAAAAATGAAAACATTTCGGCAACCTTTGTTGTTTCAAATTCTAAAGAATTTTGGAAGGGTCTTCTACATTTTTATAATCTGGTTTGTTTCTGCATCAATTTATTTGATGTTTTCAAGTGTCAGGAGCACTGTTTCTGAGTCAAAAAATATTTGGTGTTGCCTATATCTATATTTGTTTCTAATATCACATAATCAGCAATGGTAACATATGACAAGATATAGTTCTAACTAGAGACACAAATTAATGCCACAGATATGTCTAGAAATCAATCTTCATCTAAAACTGAAATACCTAGTAATAATTAAAAAGAAAAATTGCATGTTCATTTAAGCTTTGCATATTGGCATGACTCAACACTACTGGAAGCTTCTGCTTGATAAGCCAGACCAGAGCTGCAAAATTTGTATGTGAGGACTGATACATTGGGAGAACTATGTGAACATTTGGCACAATAAAAGCCCGCCCAATATCTCCCTCTTAACAGTGCTGTTAGCCCTTCACTTTCCCAAATACTAAATTAATGCAAAAAAAAAAATTGTTTAAGTGAGAAATGCCAGTCATTGGAGCAGAAAAACATATAAGTAATTCTGTTTCAACGGGAAAACACATTTAAAGCAATGACGAGAGTTTCAGGTATAATCACCACTTTAAGAGTAGCAAGGTTGTGGGAAATGTTTTTGCCTCTAAAAACATCAAAGCATGGTAAGGTGTTTTTTTGTTTGTTCTTCTTTGGTTATGTTTATTCGTATTTTAGTAAGACGTATGATAATATTCACATTAGAAGGACTTGTATGCATGCTACGGCTGCTTCAAAAACAAACATGGATTTACTGAGAGAATAGAAAAGGAACCTGCCTTGGTTTGTGTGGCATAGTACATGTTTTGTGCCATGTGAGAAGGAATATTATATAATGTGTGCAACCTTTGACCCTTCTCCATCATGTCTAGATTCTTTCTTGACAGCAATAGCTCCACCTATAGATATATTGAGTCAGAAACTTTAAATATGTACATGAACTTCTGCTTCTCTTCTTTAAATGAAAATGCAGAATAAAATCTGTGCTAGTAAGCAATAACAATTGAAGTATTCTAATGTTTTGTAATATGACCTTATTTCCTGTTGCTTATAACTTTTTTAAACTTGAAGCATCTGAGCTTCTATTTTCTATGCTGGGTGTCTACTCCAGCTTGATTTGTTTTCTTACTTTTTTTTGTGGAGAAAAGACTTTGCTGCTTTTGATGACATGGTCAAGGAAAATATTGCTTGCATTTTTTATAAAATTCTGTTAGAAAATTTTGCTTTACACTTACAGACTCTGAGCAACTAAGTATGTGAGGAAAGTGTGATGCTGAAGTACAGATTGCATTCAAAATTTCTCTTTGCTTTAGCGTGTGCATTGTGATATCTTCTTGATTTGTTTTTGATTAATTACCATTAAAATAAGTCAAAATAGTTTTTCTTACTATTTTAAAGATACATGTTCTATATAGACCACAATACAGGCTACAGTTTACAGGATTTATTATGAAAACTCATCCATTGCTTATTCTGTGACATGTGGTGAGGCATTTTATTAAAGTTTTAGTTTAAATCAGGTGTGTTTTGGAAGCAAATTTTCAATCAGCCTCAGTAATCATACTTTTATATGCGTAATAAAGTTGTTTCTGAGCACACAGACCGGATTCCTTTCAGATTAATTTAAACTGTAAGATGCACTCCAGAAATGCACCTACTGTGCTCCAGCCAGGAACGAGCACTGCATCTGTAGAACAAGACTAAAGCTGACTAGAAGTAAATGCTGCTGAAATGTATTTAGGTTGTCAGCTGCTCGACACCAACTTTTTAATTCTTCAGACCCACTTCTATTGCAACACCCTATTTACTAATGTAGATATAATCAGTGGCTTTCGTAAAACTTGATCTATTTACAGATTAGCCTAGAGATTCTTCATAGAATTATAGAATCACAGAATGGTTTGGGTTGGAAGGGACCTTAAAGATCATCTAGTTCCAACTCCCCTGCCACAGGCAGGGGCACCTTTCTACTAGACCAGTTTGCTCAAAGCCTCATCCAACCTGGCCTTAAACACTGTCAGGCAGGGGGCAGCCACAGCTTCTCTGGGCAACCTGTTCCAGTGTCTCACCACCCTCACAGCAAAGAATTTCTTCCTAATATCTAATCTAAATCTACCCTCTTTCAGTTTAAAACCGTTCCCCCTTGTCCTGTCAGTACTTGTCCTTGTAAAAAGCCCCTCTCCAGCTTTCCTGTAGGCCCCCTTCAGGTACTGAAAGGCTTCTAGAAGGTCTCCTCGGAGCCTTCTCTTCTCCATGCTGAAGAGCCCCAACTCTCTCAGCCTCTCTTCATAGGAGAGGTGGTCCAGCCCTCTGATCATCTTCGTGGCCCTTCTCTGGACTCGTTCCAACAGGTTCATATCCTTCTTATGTTGGGGGCCCCAGGGCTGAACGCAGTACTCCAGGTGGGGTCTCACGAGAGTGGAGCGAATTCTTCCTTAAGAACTGTTGAAATGAGTGTTCAATTACACTCCTTTATTTGAAAAATGGTATCAGAGCTTTTAATAAATGCACAAGGTAAAAATATGGAGAGGAATGAATCCTCATAAATAATTTCCTTTAGTATAAGATCTTCAGTACAAAATCTCAGTATTCAAAATTTTGATGTTTTCCTTGATGATATACTTACAAGGAAGCATGTTCCACAATATTTTTTTATCCTAGTATGTGAATGTATTCTTGAATAGGCAAATTCAAGTTAGTTCATAGGAACAGAAACCTGAATATGTACTCAAATGTATAAAAGACATTTCATTCTATGAGCTTTACAGTGAGGACAGAGATGTGACCATGTATACACCAAAAGCAGCTCAGACTTCATTGATCACAAATACTCACTATGGTTTGGAAATAAGATCTAGTTCAACAATAATTCACATAAAAGTATTAAAGGCTTTTAGTGAATGCAGGAGAGAATGAAACTTAAAATTTACAAAATAATGTCAATTGTATAAGATTTTTCTATGACATTATTTAACATTAGTAAAAATAAAACAAAATAAGTGATAAGAAATTAAAAATTTGTATTTGCTTGATCCTGAAAAAAAATTTATTCCCCGTTATATGTTTGCATAAGTTTTTTCAGACTGACTCATTATTAATTGTCTCTGTCTCAAAGGTTCTTGTCACCTTTCCAAATTACTCTTTGTACCTGTTTTGTATAACAACACTGATATAGCCTTTTTATTCCATTCCCCATATAATCTCTGTATCTTCCCCATACTGCTCCATAAGTTTTTTAGATCTGTAAGGTAGGACCTCACAACAACCTCCAGCTAATGCACTGTACCCGTTACATGAACCGAAACTACAAAGCAAGGGAACTCCAAGTGTTCTTCACTGTTAATCCTCCTGAATATTTTTTTTCCTGTAGGCATATAATTGCTAAAATATTCTAAGGAAAGCTGTCTAATGATTAGACACAAATCCCATGAAAACCAAACCACCAATTAGTGTCATTGTCTGGATTTCTTATTGATCCTTTCTTATTGTCCATTTAGCCTATAAATTTCTAAAGGCATTGCTTATGTCTTTCATAGCTCACATTGCAGTTGCCACAGGATAGTATCTCCCAGGCACTCATAAAAAAGTAAAAAACATAATGACTTCTCCCCTGATAAACATATTGTAATAGTTGCAAGGGAAAAAAATTAACTGAACAAACCCATTTCTGTGGGAAGTTGCTTTCCTTTTTGTGTACTAATGTGACATGCAGAAGCTGTTATTTATGAAGTAAACAGTATTTTTACTGAAGCTATCCTGTGATCATTATCTATAGTTGATTTAGACTGTAGACCTAATTTTTCTCTCCACTGCAGTAAGAGTTTAGGGTATCCGTATGTAATTTTATTATTTGCAAGTACTTCAGGTGCTGAAATTATCATCTTTTCCAGCATCCCATTGCTGAGAATCCAATTGCTTTTCCATCTTTGAATCTTGAGCAGGTAAGTATGTAACATTTCCTCTGCCGTAAATCGGTAGATGTTCCTGCTTGACACTTTTTATATGCTTAGTGTTTTGAGAGGGAAGGAAATAATCTCTCCATTTAATGCTTTTGCTTTTTTTCAGTACCTTCACACTGAATAAATATCTTGCACTGTGATAATTCCTGCTTGCTGCCAACAGCCTGTATCTGATTCTTTAAAGGGCCTTTAACTTCACTTTAAATATTAATTGCAGAAAACATACTGTACTCATAAAGATCAGCCCTAAGGACAGAAGACTAAAAATGTTTTTTTAAAAAATCTAGCAATATTCATTCCCTTTCATATTCTGAAGTTGGAAACAAGGACAACAGTGTGAAATGAGAAATATTTTGTCACCTAGGGACTATTCTCCCCTTCACTAATTCCTATAATTTCAGACTATAAAAATTGATCTTATTAAGGTGGATGGATGTCAGAAGTTTCTGGAAGTTTGAAAAAAAAAAATTGCCTTGGAACAAGAAGGGGATTCTGCAAGTGCTAAGCTGAAAAAAAATACGGCCATCCCTAGAAAAGACATTATCAAATAGTACATTCTTAACTATTTACTCACGCATTTAAGGTGAAGAGTGATTCCTGCCAGTGACATTTAATATGGCACTGTATTTTTTGTTCAGACTCTGTCTTTGGCTGTCATATTTTTCTTCCAGATGAAAATGCAGTCAGAGAGAAAGGAAATATGGATGTATCTGTTTGCTTGTTTTAACTGGGAGAACATATTATAGGGCTCTTCCTTTGGGTAGACAAGGAACTTCACATTTGACAAAAGCCTGATGCTTCTGCTCATGTTGTTTTTTATAGGTCCATGCTTCACATATCTGTAATGATCAGTAATGTCTGTACTTTACATCCTCCCTGAAGTTATAAAAGCAGACAACTCACTATGATTATATTGCCATTTAAATTTTCTAATTTTATATGTAGCTATTTACTATCTTGTTCCCATTGACCAGAAAAAAGTTCTAGTCACTGATTTTAATGACAGCAGAATTGTGTTTTATATGTAGGTACCACTGTAACTCACAGAATCACAGAATCACAGAATCAACCAGGTTGGAAGAGACCTCAGGGATCATTGAGTCCAACCATTGCCCTGACACCACCATGTCAACTAGACCATAGCACTAAGTGCCATGTCCAGTCTTTTCTTAAACACATCCAGAGATGGTGACTCCACCACCTCCCTGGGCAGCCCGTTCCAATGTCTAATGACCCTTTCTGAGAAGAAATGCTTCCTAATGTCCAACCTGAACCTCCCCTGGCGAAGCTTGAGGCTATGTCCTCTTGTCCTATTGCTAGTTGCCTAGGAGAAGAGGCCGACTCTCACTCCACTACAACCTCCCTTCAGGTAGTTGTAGACTGCAATAAGGTCACCTCTGAGCCTCCTCTTCTCCAGGCTAAACAACCCCAGCTCCCTCAGCCGTTCCTCATAGGTCAGACCCTCCAGACCCTTCACCAGCTTGGTCTCCCTCCTCTGGACTCGCTCCAACACCTCAACATCTTTCTTGAAGTGCAAGGCCCAGAACTGGACACAGGATTCAAGGTGCGGCCTCACCAGTGCCGAGTACAGAGGGATGATCACTTCCCTAGACCGACTGGCTACACTATTCCTAATAGAGGCCAGGATGCCATTGGCTTTCTTGACCACCTGGGCACACTGCTGGCTCATATTTAGCCGGCTGTCGATCAGCACCCCCAGGTCTCTTTCCGACGGGTCGCTTTCTAACCACTCTTCCCCCAGCCTGTAGCGCTGCATGGGGTTGTTGTGGCCGAAGTGTAAGACCCGGTACTTGTTCTTGTTGAACCTCATGCCGTTGGTCTCGGCCCATCTATCTAACCTGTCCAGATCCCTCTGTAGGGCCTTCCTACCCTCCAGCAGATCGTCACTCCCACCCATCTTGGTGTCATCTGCAAATTTACTGATACTAACCCGGGTGTTATGAACAGACATGACTTTCCTTATTCATCAGTGCAGAATTAGCATAGCTAGGTGACTAACTGGGATCATTCTGTGTTTCTTACACTGACACAGTGCAAAGTGCCATGAGTAAGACAAGAACTCTAGCTGGGGTTTTTTTTGGGTCAAAAAGCAATAAGCCTGCAAAAAAAGAATTTATTCTATTAGACATGTGGAGTATAAGTTTTGAGAACCAGGATGGCAATCTAATTCCATTACTTTAAAGACAACTATGGTATTGGTTGTTCTCGTATAGTAAGAGTAATGTCAAGATGTAATAAAAGTATTGAAATATCCTTTACAGTTTTTTTGTGCCCAAAATATTTAGAAATGATAAACCTAATACAGCAATGAGGACATGAGAAAAATCTTAGCAAGATAGAACCATTGCATAACATTTATAAATGGAGGCTGACTGTCTGGAGGGTCTGACCTATGAGGAACGGCTGAGGGAGCTGGGGTTGTTTAGCCTGGAGAAGAGGAGGCTCCGAGGTGACCTTATTGCAGTCTAAAACTACCTGAAGGGAGGTTGTAGTGGAGTGAGAGTCGGCCTTTTCTCCCAGATTTATTTCAGCAATACTTTCAAAGTGTTATATTCTTTTTTTAATCCTAACTATATTAAGAAATCTCTTAAATCCATGTAGAAAGTGTTTATAGTTAAGTTTTACCTGGCAATATATACTATATGTTATTTCACCTTCAACAAAATTTAATGTTATAAAGAACGCAATATTTTTTATTTAATACTTATTTCCTCAGATTTAAAAATGTCATCTTTATGAGCTGTTTGTCACCAAAAGTCATTACAATTCTTTGTGAATTTGAGTGTAATCTTCCACATGTAGCAGATCAGTATACTAAAACGACGTCCTCAAGATATTGTCAGTTTCATTATGAAATTAGTTCTTCTGCCTAGTCTCTTCATTTTATTCAAGAAAGTGTGATATGATCAGATTTTGTAGTAATCCTGAAATATGACTGAATGAGGTTTTTTCAATGACTTCTCAATACTCACAGCACTGTATCCTTCATAAAAAACATGAAGAAGAATAATTCCCCTTTTATTATGTTTGTGTTATTTTGCATGTAAGTCATTGCTAATGCAATTTTAAAATTATTAACTATTCCCAATTACAGGTTTATTTCATGAACTATAAATAGGTTTTGAAAACTTTCAATATCTGTAATGAAAACTCTACCAAGCTCATAGATTAGTACATTTTAACAAAATTATTTCTTAACTGTTCTGTGACATAGACTTTCTAAATGACTGTTTTTGGAATATTTGGAAAAAACAGCCTATTAAGACAGCTCACAGTAAGTTCCAGTTCTTTCATACCATTCACAATCCTTTCAAATCTGATGTCAGAAATATTTTTACTGTCATTTGAAACAGTTTTCTAGGTTCATGGGAAGCCTTACCCTTGGGAAATTTTTTCCAACCAGCTGTCATAGTCTCAGGTACAGAGTATCTTTAGGATTCTCAGGAGCAGTGTGATTAATCACTATTGGGAGACACTCGGTTCTCAGAGAGGATGCTGATAAACAATGAACTAAAGCAAACTGCATATGAACAAAGTTGGGTCAAAGTTATTTAGCTCAAGAAGACAAGAAGAGTCTAGTAATAGTTACCAAAGCATGAAAATAAAAACCCCAAAGCAGCAGCTCTTATTTATTTTATCAGAAGTTGAAAAACTTTTTCCAGGTTAAAACTTTTCCTTTTTTCCACTGGACAGCTTTTTGTCACTGTTCTATACATCTACCATACCTTTGTGAATTTATTTTCAAGATTCTTGTCCTTGAATCTTTTGTGATATTACATTCTGAGCATGTGTGGGTGGGAACGAAATTCTTCTGGGGCTTTTTTATATCTCTGAAAATTGAAACAATCAAAAACAATTCCAAGACAACAAAAACATAAACCTCCATCATCACAATGCAATGTTAACAATTTCCTTTTGTTATTGTTTTTGTATCACATTGCACTATATTTACACAACAATTCTTCTGAGAATTCTCTTAGGACAAGCAAAGTCTAATTAGAAAGGATCTATAATGTCATTTCAACCATAGGGATTTGGTAATACGAAGGACATCTCCTCTTTTCCTGTGCATGAGACCCTGAATGGATTATCTTCTACTTTGAGTTTTTTCTAGTATGACTACAATTCTTCCGATCATGAAGGATCATTTTACCTCATGAAAATGCACATTAAATATCTGCTTTGACACTGATTCTCCTTCACAGTAACAGCCACTGTCCTCTTGTAAGCTATTTGTCCACGGTGCTTCTTATGTCTGTGGATGAACTGAAGCCCCTTTTTCTTGTATATTGCACAATTTCTGTATCTAGCTAGAAGGAAACTTCACTTTTCTACTTTCAATTTAAAAAAAAAAAAAGTTTGAATAAATTTGTCCAAACAACCTTGTTCCATTGGCTGAATCTATGCAAATAGTGATGGAGAAAATATTTATTTTTAATCATGTTTTCATTTGTTTTGGTTTGTAAGGCATTCCAGTGTTTGTTTATATATACACATGCACACACACAACTAGCAGTGTACATATATTTTTTAAATAAATAAGAACTGCAACATCTATCCAAGTTGGAAAGGTTTCTTTTCATGTGCTACCATGACATATAGTAATTGTTGAGAAAATTGGTTCTATCTCCTTTCACTTTTAAACCCTAATTTAGTTAAGACAGGTTGTGCTAATTATGTCTGCACAAGCTGCTCGAGTTATACTAGGTAACAAGCCTGCAATTTATCCCTGACTAACTACATTGATTTCTCCCTTGCCAGCTATAATCAGATAAATAAGCCAATAAAAAATACTTGTTCTTATCATCTCTGCAGTTCAGCAATACTCATCTTCATTTACTGTTTTCTGGCAAACATCCCTGCAGAACTTACCCTTTTCACATCTAGCTGGCATATGAGCTATCTTCTCATTCCTGATACGTCATTTCCCTAATAGCAGAAAAGTAAAGCAAAGTTAATCCCTAATGAACATAAGCCTGCTTTCCACTGCTTATTCTTGCTTTAAATCAATGTATGCATTATTTTAGGTTTTAACATCCTAATTTGCTGGTAATAGCAGCTGTTCTCTTAGTCTATGTATGGATACAGTTATTTACTTTTCTCTCAGCTGCAAGCAATACCATATTTTTTAGACAGTACTGTAATTCTGAATTATTTCAACATCCTTGGATTTGACTCTGCTATCTTTGATTTCTGTTTCTTTTGGAAAGCAGGAAGCTTTGAACTGTGTCTCTGTCTTGGTGACAGAGCACTGACATAGCTGACAAGCACTTTATACATGAACACGTTACCAGCCCAACCTTTTGAAAGGGTAGATCTAAGAGCAGTATCAAGCACAGAAATTTGTTTTAATGTTTAATTCTTTTCTGAATGTGAGCTGGCTTGAAAGAGATTTATATTAGCTCTGCCCTATGATTCATCCGGAGTCATTATTGCATTGGATCTTTGTCACCTGAGGCAGGCAATTATGCATTGAGTGAGAATGCCTAACTCTGTAGCTGAGATACAGAAAACATACCTTAAATTTCCCACTTTAAATGAAGTGTATAAGAGGTGAAAACCTGGATCTCCTATATCTAGGTGGATCCTTACATCAAAATGTATCCTCTTCACCTTAGACATTTAATTAAGGAACACGCACTAGGAATAGTAAGACATTACCCAGCAGTAATTTTTAAATGTCTTAAACATCTCGTAGACATCTTTCTTCCATGATATTTTTGGCAAATGATTTTTTTAAGATAAAAGAGGCTGAGATCTCTACTCCTTTTTCAGAGGGAATGAAAATAAATATCAAGGTCTAGATTTTTTTTTCTCAGAAAAAACAAGTGCTACTTTCCACCCACCCCTAACTATACATTTCTCAAATGAATTGAACTTCACCCTAGGGAACACAACCATTGGAAAAGTACTTGATTTAGTTTTTAATATGTGTGTTTAAAAAAAGGTTTAAATCTGACATTAAAAGCATTATTGTTTACCAGTATTCATTACATGGCTGCAAACTGAGACTGCAATGCGGAACTCGGATAGCTTTGGGATCTCCAATTGAATATTTCCATCTCTTAAACTCTTCAGGCTTCTCCTAAGCCTGCCCTTCTGAATTTCAGCCTTCCAGAGTTGTTTTAGTTGAGTGTTATTACAATATACCTGTTACCACTAATTATTTCAAGGATATATATACTCAGCTTTAACTTCACTGCAATATTCCTTTTTGTACCTTTCTACCTCAGGATTTGCTCTGCAGGTACATAAGATGTTTTGATGTTTGTATATAATGTAGGAAAAAGGTCTATAGATCCAAGAGCTGAGTCCAAGTAGAAATAACAGAAGTTATGTTAGTTTTGTTTTTTAAATATTCACGTGAGACAATAGTGGTTAGAATGGTAGTTTGAAGCTAGCTTATGCAAGGTTTTTATAGCTTCAGTTATAACCACAAGTTGAAGAGGGAGAGGTTAAGATAATCAGAGAAGTTTCAAAAATGTCCAAGGAAATACAACATTGATTATTTTGTGACAGTGAAAAAAATAACAGATTTGCATTATGGACCAATGTGAACAGTATGTGAACAGTAGCTTTGGAAGTGAGATTGGTGGCAGAGTGGAACACAACGGTCAGTTCTGTCAGACTATCCTGTAAAATATGATTTAGTGGTGTTGCCCACTGGGAGGACTAATTCTTAAAAACATGGTGATGCCTCTAAATTTTTGCGTATTCCTACCATATGTTTTATGAAAGCTGTCATATCCATTATCCATATAGGCCGTAACAGTGAAAGAAGAATGTAGTGAATGTAGTGAGGATTTATTTTTAAACTTACTGGTTTTATTTGGAAAAAAATGTTCCTACTATTTTCCTGTTTATCTATTTCAGTGTTATCTGAATATTGCAGCCTTGCATTATACCACTTAGCAAAAATTCTTCACCAGTTGCAAGTGGCAGTATCTCACATTAAAATTCAGTGTAAAATTTTCAGGATCATTTCCCTTTACAAGAATTCTGAGATTTCCCAGGCCTAAAATTCATCTATGCCTCACTCCATCAGTTTCTCTAATACAGAAATTATCTACCTGGTCTGAACTACTGTTTCTGCTGTAATTGCTAAATCATTGACATGTGCCCCTGCAGGATGGTAGCATGACCCCTATGCTCATTAATGGGTCTCTGCTCTCCTTTTGCAGCTGATTTAACTAGCAGTTTCTTTGCAAATCTAAAAATGTTACAGAAGGTGACATTTGTGTTATAATAACCTTTGTAACCCTCTGACAGCTCCTCCAACCTGGGGCTCTGAACAAGGTTTAATGTTTTCAGATGAATGTCTGTACCTTTCGAGGAATATAATACGTGCTTATATGGATTTTTAATTAAGATCTGCCCTAGGTGTCTCAGAATAGAGCAGAAAAATGCCATTAAATTTACGGGTCAGGATTGGGCCCCTATTGCACAAAAAGGGGAAAAACTACATTGCTTTACTCATTTGCACAGCAGTAAAATTCTCTTCACAAAGGTAGCACTCCTGTAAGAGAAAGATCCTCTCTCTCTTCACAATGTTAATAACCTCTAGATCAATAATAAAAGATTCTTTCCCTTTTCATATTCAGTCAAGAAATTGTTGCAGATTCCCTTAAATCGGTTGAGTCTTCTTCCTTTGGCATAAAAGAGTCTTTTCAACTCTGCCTGTTCTATGGCAGTATCTCAAGATCCTAAGTCACTGTGATTTATGTTCTAGTATTATCTGCCTTGCTTTTATATTGGAATCATTGGTACTGCTGAAGCATTTTAAAGCATAACTGAAAGATATGTTATAGCTCAAATGGAATTTATGGGAACAATATAATTGGATTAATTATTAATTAATCAATATTATTGGATTAATTTCTTGGCATTATGTACAAAGCAAAAAAAAATGGTAGGTCATAAATTGTCTTCCTTGGCCCTAAAATCTATGAAAATTTTGAGAATAGCTATATAGAATTCCATCCAATCACTGCCACTGCTTAAGTTTGTACATCAAGGTTAAAATTACTCTTATCAATATGCACATAGACTACAGACCAAATTTTTAAAAGAAATTATCTTTTGCTTCAGCAATTACAAAGAATCTGGATTTTCATAAAACCCAAGCACCCAGCAGTACTTCATACAATCTGGTCACTAATTTTTGTGAACTATTTTAAAAGTACAGCTCTATCAAAACTAATCGCAGTTTTTATGGTTGTACAAACATGTTTTCTGCCCTGTGTTTCTGAGAGGAACAGAAATAAATGGAGATATTCACCATGACATTTACCTGCTGACTTTAGAGATCTACATCCACACTAGACTCTTTAAAGTCAATAGACAGAAATAGGCATAGTAAGGGTGTGATCACCTTACCTGCTCTGGACATCATCTATAGCTTGTGGCAAGTAGCACTGGTGAAGAATGCATGGTTTTGTCTAGGTATCTGAGTGACTAACTTTACTGCAGCTCTGTATGTCTGATCAGTTGAATCCTTGTCTAGTTGCCTTTACACCGGGAACGCAGGAATTCAAGAAGGGAGTAAACTGGTGAAACAAAGAAAATATTTATTTCTCTACACTGTTTTATTTGGAATAATCTTATAATAATAAATGGTATTTTCTGACAAGAGTATGGTGAGTTAGTTGTCAGTGCTGCTAACTCTAGGGAGTCCTGCAGTGCTCACAGTGCCTGAAACTTGGAGGATTAGACTGTGTCTTCCTCTGGCCCTGTTTTTTTTTCCATCACTGAGCAAGCAAGTCTTCCTGTGCTTATGGGTTTTGTTCATAATGTATAGAATAACATTTTTTACTGGGGCACTGTCAGAAAGAACAAGTTCATCTTTTGGGAGACTCAGTTATGACAGAGATGATGGAGACAAATCAGTACTGAAGCACAAATATTTTGCTTGCTTTTGGCGATAATATTTTCTTTAGAAATCACCTCTCCTAGAAAGATTGTCACACAGAAAAATATTTTGAGCATCTAATTCTCTACAATGTTTGTTGCATGTTTTCATCAAGTTAATTTCTTTCTATTTATAACTTTCCCACAGATCAGAACGTAAAAAAAAACCCAATTATTTCCCTTTCTTTTCTCTTTGTAGCTAATCAGCTACCCGTTCTGATGTTTTTTGCTGTCTTCCAGACCTTCAACTCATTGATTTTGAACTTGTGGACCAGTAAGCTCACTCTGCCGACACTCTTACTCATACTAAGACTACCTATATATTTTTCAAAAACAATAATCTACGTCACTAAACAGATTGTGCAACTAGGAGACTGTGTCAGGGACCGGTATGGACCAAGAGGCTTTGTAACATCTTTCTCCTCTCCCTGGGTGCTTGGCTGCCTATGTTCAAGATCAGCTCTGATTTTGCTTAGCTGTGTAACCTGGGATCAGATTGCTATGAAAACAGGCAAGTTGTGAGAAGGCACTGTGGAGTCTCTGTCCCCTTTGCTTGGGAGCTGCATTTGAGCTCAGGCCCTTGCCCTAGGTCCTTGTGTGAGTTTTGTTGCAGCTGTGCCTCTGCCTAGAAATGCACCTTACTGTCCCTGACCTCGCCTCTCTGACTTGGCTTCCTGGCCTGTTCTCAGACCAGCATGGACATGGCTGGCAATCACAGGACTGTTGGCTGGTCACTGCCACCAAAACCTCTGTTCTTGCTGTGGGACGGTGTTCCTTGTTGATGGGGGTTACTGCCCTGCCAGCCTTGTCACTCCTGCCTCCTCTTCCCTTGCAGTGCAGCTTGCCCTTGCTGCTCCCTCAAGCAATGTGCTCGGTGACACCACATTAGGAAGTGCAATGGCTAAGGTAGGACTCTAAAATGTACCTATTAACAGAGTCTGTCACTATTTCTGAAATGTGGAAGATCGTTGTAGATAAAGAGTACAGGAAATTAATGGTACCAGCCTAATCCTTGAGTAGACTGCATGGATGCATAATGTGCACCTCTTTTAATAAAAGTGACTTAAGTTATTTTTCTCTGCACTAGTTTTCTCCAAGGAAAAATATGTCCATATTTTTTTCAATATATTTTTGGAGAGTAGATCTTTTCTTCTTTCTCAGGTAAATGTTTACTTATTCAACTTCACACTGAATTTGGGAAGAGGGGAGTGAAAACCTTAAATAATAATAGAAATTACAAATTGTGGATGTTAATGTGAAACACTGCTAGACATGAAGCCAGAATGTAACTATGTGAGATGATGCAGAAAAACATCTTCTGATACCTGATAACTGAAACCAGTTGTGCCATAAGGCACTGGTGTTGGTAAGTACAGGGAGAAGTACTTTGTTGCATTCCAACGGTGCCCTAATGAGGTTTCAGATGAAAACAGCTAGCATCAAACACAAAACTATCATCTGGTCCAAAACTGCTGCTTATCTCCTAAAAGAATTAACATTTGGAACACTTGTTCTTAAATCAATATATTATATTGCAATGCAAAGAAGCAGTACACATGTTTAGTAGAGCATTATGTAGAGGTTATTTGTAAGTTGCAGAAAACCTTCCTAGAGGCAGCAGTTTCAAGAATGAAAAACAGTATTTAGGCTCCTGGATCACAAGTGGATAAACTAGGCAAAGATATACAAGCAGCTGATGGATCTTTAGGAACTGTGTTGAAAGTAGCTGCTTCAGGCTTAGACCTTCTTTTATATTTAATATGTAAATTTGAGAGCTCTTACAGTGAAAACCTCTTTTTTGTAGGTCATTTTGCAGTAGAATAAAAATGCAAGCTATTCTGTTTATTTGAGGAAAGAAGCTTTATTCCCCCAGATTCTCACTTTGTCATCCCTCTTCCATTTGTGTATGATCATAAAGATTTGTAATTTCTGTCTAAAACCCAAGTTCCTTATTAAGTGTTAAGGGTTCACCATCAACATTTGCTGTTACAGACGGACAGTTAGAAATGTGGAAAAAAAAATCCTATCCGTGCTGATACAATTAAAGCTGATGAATCTTTCTGATGCTGTTTGGTAACATTAAGTGATCAAGGGGAGAAGAGATGTTACCAGTTTTAACTGTATCTCCACTAGAGGGCTTTGCTAATATAGCTATTGTCAAAAGCTTCTGTACTTCAGATCAAATTTTTAAGTAAATTAATTGAAGTGCTAGTTAATCAGCTTCCCCTCCCTTCCCTCTGCTCAGAAAGGCCCAGCCTGACTGGACTCTCCCATTGCGCAGCTGGGCAATAAGGATCGATGGGTGCCAGTGTGGCGGAAGAAAGATTGTACTCTAGCAGTCAGTGTCGGTCAGGCAGGGTGGGAGGCTGCTGGATTCTGCTCCTAAACCTGACTGGGAATTTTGTGCTAAGTGGGAGCTGGAAACAAAGTAGAAATAATTTAGAAAGAAAATGCTTGTCATCGGTTTCCTTCAGAGAAGAATTTTCGTCAATCTCTTGCCATGACATTACAGAATCTGTCTCTCTCTGGATACATGAATTTTGAATCTCTTGCTGAACAGTATTTTACTAAGAGAGATAAAGAGTGCTCCCTTTTCCCGTCGCTTCTGCAGGCTGGATGATAGCTCATAGCTTCACTGTTGAAACAATTTCCTGAGGAACGAAAGTTGTGAGTTCAGGTGATGCAGCTATGGTGGAAGAATATGAAAGCCTATAGGTTGAAGGGATTCATAAATCAGAGTATACAAGTTGGGAAAAGTCAACCATAAGCTGTAGTGCTGAAACTGGATAGGTAAAACAAATGAAACACTGTACCCCACAGAAAGCATAGATGATCTTGGTTTCTTTATACTTAAACAGCTATGTTAGATACAGAGTCATGTTTCTACAAAATTAAAATGTATTTTATACTCACATAATCTGCTGTTTCCATATTTCAAATGGAAAGTAGTACTATTCTTTCTTTGCTTGCCTATGGTATTTCACTTGATCTTATGAAGTGTGTTGCACTTCACAGAGTTCAAAATGCTATAAAAGTTTGAAGGCAGAAATGTAAGACTTCAGAGTTCTAATACACACTGGAATCCACTGAATTCATAGCTAACAGAGAAAATTATGGTGTGTCCTGAAGGAGCCATACATGCTTAGGATCCTCTCATATACTTTGGGAGTGGATATAGGAAAAAGGTCAGAATTGACGTACCATGGTAAGGAAATTACCCTAAGTGCTGCATAAGGTAATTTCTTTCCACAGGGAGATGAATTTGTGGATTAAATACTGTTGAGTTGAGCCCCAGCTCTGATGATTATTCATGCACTATTCATGTATTCATGAAGGGATTAAATAAAACTATCCTGGATAAGTCAAAATATTGGGACATTTTCTTAAACAAGAAGTTTAGACGTATACAAAGTATACATGTGCTATTTAACTTGAACGTATTTACACAGAACTGCACCAAGAAATCTACTATATCATGACCAAGATCATGCAATAAGCACACTGACTTTCAAGTATCAGTTTCTTCAATCTGTTCTGTAGAACAGTTCACATGATTAAAAACAAAAGATTTTTGTCTTTCCTTTCTGTAACTGTGAATCCGTTAATAAATGAAATAGGGAGGAGTAAGGGTGCACAAGCAACTGTGTGTGCAATGCATTGTACAAGATGAACCAATACTCAATTAGAATTTTGACTAATTTTTTCTGATTTGTAATTTTTTTACTTATCCATGAGAGTGATTCCTTCTTGGTAGACTTGAAGTTTTTCAATGTAAAAAAAATTCCTGCATCAATTCTAACAGAGTTTTCAGTGGTAAAATAAATTAACACACTCTTAGTGATGGTAGTTAGCCATGTGAACAGACTTCGATCATTGCCAATGTAAAATGAAACTTTGTGCATTAGCACACTTTAGCACACAGTCATCTTTAGCACACAGAGGATAAAAAGAAGGCGGAGTTACTGAATGCCTTCTTTGCCTCTGTCTATACTGCTGGAGGCTGTCCTGAGGAGCCCCGGACCCCTGAGGCCCCAGAAGAAGTCAGGATAGAGGAGGAATCTGTCTTGGTTAATGAGGGCTGGGTCAGGGACCAATTAAGCAACCTGGACGTCCATAAATCCATGGGCCCTGATGGGATGCACCCACGGGTGCTGAGGGAGCTGGCAGAAGTCATTGCTAGGCCACTCTCCATCATCTTTGCTAAGTCGTGGGCAATGGGAGAGGTGCCTGAAGACTGGAGAAAAGCGAATGTCACTCCAGTCTTCAAAAAGGGCAAGAAGGAGGACCCGGGTAACTATAGACCGGGCAGCCTCACCTCCATCCCCGGAAAGGTGATGGAACAACTTGTCCTTGGTGCTGTCTCTAGGCACATCAAGGATAGGGGGATCATTAGGGGCACTCAGCATGGCTTCACCAAGGGGAAGTCATGCTCAACCAACTTGATAGCCTTTTATGAGGACGTAAACCGGTGGATAGATGATGGTAAAGCTGTGGATGTGGTCTATCTCGATTTCAGTAAGGCGTTTGACAGAGTCTCCCACAGCATCCTTGCAGTTAAACTGAGGAAGTGTGGTCTGGATGATCGGGTAGTGAGGAGGATTGTGAACTGGCTGAAGGAAAGAAGCCAGAGAGTGGTGGTCAATGGGACTGAGTCCAGTTGGAGGCCTGTGTCTAGCAGAGTCCCTCAAGGGTCGGTACTGGGACCAGTACTATTCAATATATTCATTAATGACTTGGATGAGGGAATAGAGTGCACTGTCAGCAAGTTCGCTGATGACACAAAACTGGGAGGAGTGGCTGACACAACAGAAGGCTGCGCAGCCATTCAGAGGGACCTGGACAGGCTGGACAGTTGGGCAGGGAGAAATTTAATGAAATATAATAAGGGCAAGTGTAGAGTCCTGCATCTGGGCAAGAACAACCCCATGTACCAGTACAAGTTGGGGACAGACCTGTTGGAGAGCAGCGTAGGGGAAAGGGACCTGGGGGTCCTAGTAGACAGCAGGATGACCATGAGCCAGCAGTGTGCCCTTGTGGCCAAGAAGGCCAATGGCATCCTGGGCTGTATTAGAAGGGGTGTGGTTAGCAGGTCGAGAGAGGTTCTCCTCCCCCTCTCCTCTGCCCTGGTGAGGCCGCATCTGGAATATAGTGTCCAGTTCTGGGCCCTTCAGTTCAAGAAGGACAGGGAACTGCTAGAGAGAGTCCAGCGCAGAGCCACGAAGATGATTAAGGGGGTGGAACATCTCCCTTATGAGGAGAGGCTGAGGGAGCTGGGTCTCTTTAGCTTAGAGAAGAGGAGACTGAGGGGTGACCTCATTAATGTTTATAAATATGTAAAGGGCAAGTGTCAAGAGGATGGAGCCAGGCTCTTCTCAGTGACATCCCTTGACAGGACAAGGGGCAATGGGTGCAAGCTGGAACACAGGAGGTTCCACATAAATATGAGGAAAAACTTCTTTAGGGTGAGGGTGACCGAACACTGGAACAGGCTGCCCAGAGAGGTTGTGGAGTCTCCTTCTCTGGAGACATTCAAAACCCGCCTGGACGCGTTCCTGTGTGATATGGTCTAGGTAATCCTGCTCCGGCAGGGGGATTGGACTAGATGATCTTTTGAGGTCCCTTCCAATCCCTAACATTCTGTGATTCTGTGATTCTGTGATCTTAATTGCCCTCTAAAATACCTTGGTTTACTTTGTATTTGTAATAAAGTAAGAGCCTGCACAAGCTCAACACCTGCACCTCAATTATAAACTCTCTGATACTTGACTGTAATGCAAACAAAATTTATACATGGAAACTTCAAAACAATTTAGAAATGCCTGCAAAGGTTTGAATCTGATATATTTCTCGACCCAAATCAGACTATTTTCATTAAAATGATGATATTTTAGATTTTTATCTTAGAGGATATAATAAGAAAACAGTGCAGGTATATGAAAAGTATACATTAGAAAGTGTTGTCAGCAGTGGTGTACGAGTGATATTCTTCAAGCACCTGGGTATAATTCTGGCTTCCTTGAGGTCAGGTTGTTCTCAGTGGACCTAGAATTTCACAGATACAGAAGACACATACCTACACATGAATTAGAGTTTTGTAAAGAACATTATTGATATAAAAAAAAAATAAAGGAATGAATATTACTACAACTGGTTCCTCTTTGGTTCTAGTCAACAAAAACGAAGCAGTTGATAGAAGTCACAGAAACAAGCATAAGTTTGATAATATTTTTGAAAATTGATTTCATAATGAAAGTATCACATTATACTAATAAGGAAAAGAGATTAGATAGTCCTTCAGAAGACCTGTTGAAACAGACAACAAAGAAATATCACTATTCAGATACATTAATCTTAACATAAGTCACTATAGTTCTGAAGCAGACTGATAAGGATGGTAAATTCTGGTTCATTTTCCACCTTTAAACATTTTAAGCTGTTATCCAAGTTTTCTGGACAGCTCTTAAATTCTCTAGCTAAACTATAAGTATATATTAACCTTTAAAGTTTACTGGTTTTAATTTGTTTTGCTGGCAGCAATGACAGTGAAGAGATACAAAATGTCCTAAAGCACATAGTATCTTAGATTATTCGAATAATTTTCCTTGACCAGTAACTTTTTGAAAAATTGCATGATGTTGCCAATAGGCCCACCACTCTTCTTGTGAAAGCAATCATTTTAGAAGTATTTTTATTTTATGTGAAATAAAGCAAAGTACGGCAATGTTTTATTGCTGTTAGAGTAAGACCACCTCTGGAGTAAAGTAAAAAAAAAAATACTAAAAGGGGAGACAAAGAAAGGTATATAGAGAAAAAAATAAGGTAGCAGAAGATATAGCAACAAAAAGAATAAAAAGAAGTTAAGAATAAAAACAAGTATAAGGAAGAGGAAAAATAGCCAACAGTAAAGAATGCATAGAAAGAGAGTTACAAAGTCAAATGAAGTCAGACTAGAGAGAAATATGACACAAGAAAAAAAAAAAGAAATATAAAAAGGCAATGTAAACAGAAAGAAATATAGAAAAAAGGAAACCATAAATTTTAAGTGTTTTGTGGATGGTAAAGTTATGAAAGATGGATATATGCATAGGAGAAAGCCTGGAAAAAAAAAAAAACAAATCAAAGACGGCCCCCAAAAATGTAGGGAACTCAGGTACGTAAAGCATGCATTTGGCAAGAAAGCAAGAATGAAGGGGAAAATTGTTTATTCATCTCATCAACAATGTGAAACAGCATATAAATATACATGGGTAAGTCACTGAATGACTCTTGAAATATTAATTTCATGCCATTCATTTATTCTGACAGGTAGAAAAGCAGTGCACATTTCCTTACTTTGCTACAGGTGTTGTTTTCTGAGATGGAGTAGAAATAAACTAGAAATGTGTGCTGATTCTAGGAGTTGATGAGACAAAGAATAGCAATGGAACGTCTTTTGCCTATAGTAAAACCTAGAGGTGTTTAGTTTGAGATTCTGTTTTCCTTTTTCCCCTGACTTTGCAACCTTGGATGCAGACTTGCAATGCTGTACAGTATGACCTGTATCACTCTTAATGAGGATTAACATAATTTCAGAAAACCTTAAATCCATTAGTAATAAAAATCCGCAAGGTCAGCTAGAAGGTGTCTATTTGACTACATGATGACTACCTCCACTTGATTAATGCAGTCAACTTAGACTATTGAGATGTAAAATGAAGCAGTTTGTATACAGTCTGCTTTACCCAGAGGCTATCATTTTCAAAGTCATTTCTGGCACCTAATACAACATAGAAATTGAAAAAGTTGGAGCCAACAATTTTTCATTTTGAAATGTCTTTTTTAAAGTTGGAAGATGCATATTTAATGGTACACCTGAAGCTAGAATCTTCTATTTTATGTTGCAACAGTAACTAATTTATAGTGACATTTTGAATTTAGGATACAAGAGAGTACCTCTGGTTGGAATCAAAACTTTTTAACTTGGCGTAGCTTTGTCATAAATTGCATTCTCATGTCTAATTATGGCTCAAAATTTCAGCATATTTAAGCTGATGTGAAGTATTTGAGGTAATTTTTTAATGACTGTAATAAATGTCATATCCACTTTTAGTATTTGTGATTAAGTGCTCTTTTGATTGAAATTTATACTTTACAGTGTTAAACCAGGTGGATCTCAGTAAAATGTTCTTTAAATTTAGATGTAAAAGGAAAATTAGTTATTTATTTTTTCTTTAAGAATTAGAGATAGTAAATAGAATTAGGGATATACACAAAAGTCAGAAGCCCCTACAGTAGTGTCAATATGGCATGAAAATGTCAGAGTAAAAAGAGGGATTTTTTGCCATTGTATTTGTGATTGTCTCAGTACCTCCAGCCTTGACACAAATAATCCAAATTACTAGTTTCAGATATGAAAACAATGTTTAACTTGTACTTCATATGTGCATATTTCCAGAGAAAAAGTTACAAACTATGTTTTTTCATGGATAATCCCCTTGCTTTCTTACAGATTCCACTCAACAACTTGTGCAGATTAGGGAAATAGTCTTCTGTGGTTTCAACGTATTCTAGGTACATAACAGTGTCTCATGGTCACTGCAGACTGCTTTCCCATCTCACTGGTGGTGAACGACAAACAGGATTTTCAAAGGTGTTAGTCATCAAGTGTCACAAAATTCAATGTAAGTACTTCTAAGAATCTAATCATAATTATGCAATAGTACTTTCAAGAGTATATGCTTCAAGCAATGCTTTCTGACTTCTAATTAGAAAATTAATTCAGTCCAGTTGCAGAACAATGATGAGCTTTGTATTTTTCTGTAGTGTCCAACTCATTCTTCTTTCCTAAGAGGTTGTTTGGTTTCTTTTTCCATTAATATCTCTGTTTTCCTGGTACATGGACTTCTGACTGCTGGCAGGAACACTAGCTGCTAATTGTGACAAAGTACTTTTCAATCTTAGAACATGCAATCATTAAACACAGGAGGTGCAGTATAAAATATTACCCCTGTAAAATCAAAATATATTGGCCATCATTGGCTGTGTTTCAAAACCAATTAAAAAAATGACAACCTACTAGAGGTTAAGGTAGCTGTAGGAAAAATACATAAACAAGCCTTTCTTTCTGTGAAGTCTTTCTACAAATTTGACAGAGTGAAACAGAACAATAATATGATACAAATCTGTGTGACTGAAAGAGAGGCAATACACGCAGATGAATATCCATACAGCCCAGATGGTAAGATTCACTGTAGGCCAGAAAGTCACTGGAGTTTATGTTTTGGAGAAGAACTTTCCCAGCATCCTTTCTTTTTGTCTCAGATTGTGCAGGTGGAAATTAAATATTTTATTGCATCTGCTAGGAGATCTGAAGATATACCCATTAGCCTAACACACTTGCTGTGTCTACATCTTCATCAAATGTTCAATGTTGAAGTACAAATAATGACTAGCAGGGCGGCAACACTGTGCTCAGGTCAGTTTAATTCTCTGAGACTGTTGGAATGATGTTACATGTGTCCCACTGTATAAGAAAATGACATCTGCAATGCAGATAAAGCTTCCTTTAAGGATTCAGCCCATGTGCCCATTTGCCAGTGCTGACACATGCTGATATGGGCATAGGCTGAAAAGTATAAGTACTCAAATGCAATCTTTGCTGTCCTTTTACTTTTCTCAAAGAAAAAGCAGGGAGGTGGGTTTTGTTTTTTTTTTTCACCTGGTTATGTCTTAAAGTGTCACATGACCCTGAAAACTTTTTTTAAAAATTTAAAACTTCCTTGTGTTTGATGTTTGTGACTGTGCATAAGAGAAAAAGTCCTTAAAATCTAAGAATAGAAATGGCTGATTAAAACTCACTACAAAAGTCTGTGAACATTTAAGGTCTCAGATTAGATAGAACATAAATCATCTGTGTGTATGAGACAGATGTAGCATGGTGTTAAAAGCCAAATTAATCCAATAAAAATTCCTGGTGTTAAACTTTTTTACCAGAAGGAATATATGCAATGAAAGATATTTGAGATTAAATACTGAAAGCTTGCGCATCTGAAATATTTTTAAAACTCTAACTTAAAATTCCTTTCTTCTTTTATTTGTTGCCTGTGTCACCCTCTTTACTGTGAGGGTGGTGAGACAACGGAACATGTTGCCCAGAGAAAATGTGGAGGCCCCCTCTCTGGAAGAGTTCAAGGCCAGGTTGGATGGGCTGTTGAACAACCTGGTGTAGTGAAAGGTGTCCGTCCCTGCCTGTGGCAGGGGGGTTGGAACTAGATGATCTTTAATGTCCCTTCCAACACAAACCATTCGATGATTCCATGATTCTATGATATTTAATCTACTTCTGAATCTAAATTGCTTTTTATTTCATCTCTAGAACTATGTAGTTTTTGTCTGTATGGTGTATAGGAACACACTTTCTTTTTTTGTAGTCATGCTTTAAACTGAGCTTGTTTTCTCTGTCTGGTTTCTGTCTTTTTATTGAAAGCTATTGTTGCATTCATTTTTGGTCATTTCTGGAGTTTGTTTCTTTTTCCACTACAGTTCATTTTTTAGTATATGTTTTCTCTTTCTTTCTGCAGAATCCTGTCTGGGAGAGGGAGGGGAAAAAGCGAAGGGAAAAAAAAAAGGCAAGACCAAATAATGAAAAGGCTGGGGCCCCAAGAACAAGGAGGGCATTGTAAATACCTTAATTACTCAACTGTCCTGGGTGCTTAACTAAACAAAGGAAAGCCTTTGCAATTTGGAGAGCAGTAATGGCTGTAAAATAAGGAGGCTCAGGATGTTCTCGATTCAGATGGCTGGGCCTTGGGAGGGGCGGATGCACAGGAACATAGCGATAAGGGAGTTACAACAGATGCCTTGAAGGACATGGCCTACGAGATTCCAGGACTGAGTTTACTTAAGATACAGTGAGGAAGACTACAAACCGTCATCTGAAGACACCCCCCCCGCAAATGCCCACAAGGGAAGATGACTGTGCATGTGGACATTTGCATACCTCATGGTTATGTAAATGAGTTCTCAGAAATCCTATAACTATGTATGACTTTATGGTATATAGTCTCTGAAAATCTGACAAATCGGTGGAGCACTCATGCTGGATAATCCCCAGTGCTGCCCAGCGCTGCAATAAAGAATGACTGCTTAGTAACACTCTGGTGTTATTGAGTTTTCTTTTGGACTCTTTACCTAGCCACACTTAGCTTCCCACTTCGGTGAGGAAAGTTAGAAAGCAAGGGGGTTTGGAGATTTCTGATTTTTGTATCAATAAAAGGTCGTCTTCTAAAGAGAACTGTTAGACTATGCCTTTCTACAGACTTTGTGGTCCTCATCTGTAGTATGAAAAAGTAATGAAGATGACTTTCCAGTGCAGAAATTGTAATCTTGAACAGAATGATTCCAGAACCTGTATCTGCCACACATTTTGGGAAATCTTAAAGAATTGCAAACACCCATACTTCCTCATCAATACTACCCTCAGTCAGCAGAATCAGTGGACTGCCAATCTTTGCATACAATTGCACAAGCATTTATCTATCAGGTGTTTAAAAAGTCAGGAAACAGAAACGAGGAAGGAAGGGAGAAAAAAAATTCGAGATGAAGTAAATGAAGCATAATAGAAATGACATAGATAGGGTGAGGTATGGTGATTGTATAAATATGACCAAAATCGCTACAGATCACTTAAGAAGGAATAGATGGAAATGAAAAGACTTGCAAAACATGTTTTGTATATTTGGACTGTGTGTCATTAGGAACATGTCTATAAGTTTATTAAAAAAACTCGACTGTTCAAAAATAGTAGCTAGAGACAAGATTGTATGTTGGAGTTGTTTGATATAATCTGCATTGTAACAAAGAATGTAAATGTTACTATAGTTTTTCCTTAACAAGGTATTGTGTGATTTTTTGACCTCTCCAACTTCACATTCTTCCTCATTATAAAATAAGCATGCAATAACAATTACACGTCTACAGTTTCCACTGGAAGTCAGTGGAACATATTATCTATCTGTAGTAATTGAAAAGAACTGCTGATAGAAATTATGTAAGAAAGTTCATTATATATAGCAGAAAAAAAAAATTGGAAAAAAACAGAAAAAAAATGTTGTAAACAAAAGTAAATATACAGATTAGGGAATTACAATGACAAAGTCAATATGCTCAAATAGGAAAGCAAACTGTTACAGGAGAAAATAAGGCTTGTACTTTAAAAGAATTTAATAAGATTATTTCAATTAATGGGTGTCTAACTTCAAAGCCCAATGGTTAGACATACAGACGAATGAGAAGTAGACCTAATGTTTATCTCCTTGTACTATTTATGCATGTTATGCAAACATATATATTTATATATATTATATATTTGTATATGCAAATATATCTATAATAGGTCATGGTTAAATAAAAATAAACAGCTAAACAAAGTAAATGGACTTGTGAGGAGAAAGGATCAGAAACTGAGAGTTCAATAAAACAGTATTAGACTAAGAATTTTTACCATTGTGTGGTACATACTTCTTCGGTGGAGAAGACTAGCTTATTACGGGGGAGAGCCAGAAAGCAATTGTTGTCTGCTTTTTTGCAGCTAGGGAGTTCTTTGTCAAATATAGGGATTAAAGTTCCATTATGCCACTCTAGCCCTTCACTCTAAGAAAAAGGCTATGCACTGAAAATATATTGTAGCAATTTTTTTGTCTCTCTATTATGCTTTTAGCAGCATATTCTTATCCAGCTATTCTCTTTCACAGAGTCCTTTCCATTTTACTCACTAAAAAGTGGAAATAAAAATAAGGTTTAAGTTGGACACAAGAATACCACGTGAACAAAAATTAGGCAACTTGAATATATCTAATTCAAGATTATTGCTTTTGAAATTAACAAGAAAAACACTTTTCTTTTAAACATTTTTGTCAGAGCATCAAAGCTTTCTGCATACGACTCAATAAATAATTTAGGTCAATTTAGTCACATTTTAGTCTTTAGAGTAGTTTCTATACAACAGGGGTAAACTTATTCCAACTAAATATAAAATTTCTAAAAAATATAAGCAGATGCACTTTAAAAATATATAAATAATAACATAGAAACAAATTAATGTGTCATGTAAGTCACACAGCATAGGAGATTACATTGAGAATTAAGCTTGCTTAATGTTTACAGCTATTATGAATTATACTAATAGGTTATCCTAACAGCATAATAAAAAGGTTACATACATTACTCCAGATAAAGGTTTGTATTTAGGGGAAATAAAACTACAGCAACACAGATTAAGAAAATAGATTTCTGAAAATTAAATTGCCAAGGCCAGGGGAATACTATACATTTCTGCTATAGGCAAAACACTGAAAGAAAGCATTTCAGTTTGAATAATATTTGAGGTTTGAGGAAGGCAAAAAAACTTAGCCATCAAATTTCGTAAAGGACACAGAGAAAAATTACTCCATTACAAGATTTGATCTCAATGTGAATAATTATAAAATTATAATTTGGGTTTATTTAAAAAAACTGGAGTTTATGCATGCTACCTTCAGGATATATGAAGCAAGGCTTGGTGTGCTGAATGGCTAGTCATGAAAAATAACCTTCTAGCCTATTTCTACACTCAGAGTCTTTACTAAATCACACATAAATACACTTTACAAAGTCTGCTTGCCTCTTTACTTTCTAAGACAGGTGCAGAATCAAATTTCTAACAAAGTAAGATTCCCAGAATTTCAGATGCCAATCAGGTAAATTTATCTCAGAAAAAAATCAGTCTCATTGCACTTTTATGGAAATCAAGTACTAAGGGATATGGAGGAGGAGTGTATATATGTATGCATATATATATATCAAGGTTTCTCACCATATCAGAAGAACCATAAGCGAATAACAGTGTTTGTGGAGCTATACCTTCACGTTTTTCTTTTCAATGATTTGTTACAGCTAAACCATTCTTTTTATGCAGTGCTCACTGTATGTATAGCAAAGAAATTAGGAACAGTAAACATTTGTTGGGTCATCTACACTGTATCTTTCTGCCATACGACATGATTCTTTATAGTACATTTACCTATGATAATAGTTTTAGGATTAGAGCCTTTGCCTATTTGGGACTACTTTTTGTCAGGCCAGCAGAACTGATCATTGGAGCATGCTCAGGCTAACCAAAGCGCCATGAGCGATGTTCATGAGCAGTGAATGATTATTCTGGGCATGCCACTGCCTCATCCTCAAGGTGATAAGGAATAAAAGTCCCTGAAGTCATCTTTCTCTCAGGAGACTATTGGGGATCATCTTCGGAATGTCTAATAACAGATTCAGGATTTTACTCCATGATCCAGGAACCTGAATAATGTGTTTTGAAGATTTGAGCCCTTGAGCTTTCAAAGTCTTTTCTTTGTATCCAGCCATCCCTCTGTGTTACGATATTTTCTTCTGAAGCATCTAAGATGCCTTGGTATGCTTAGTAATACTAATAAATGGACACATTTTCAGATTCAGAGTGGATACTTATTTCTGATTCATTGCATTCATGCTGGTCTTGTTTCTTCCAAATTTAAATTGCAATAATGCAGTACTATTCTAGGAATACAGTTTACTCTTAAGAGGTGATTTTTACAATTAAATACTCTTGCAGTCATGGCTTTGGCTTGTACTGCATTTTCCCTCTCTACTTTGAGGCAAATAACATGGGGGTATGGAGGAAGGAGATAACAAAGCATTTCCCAGGAAAAGATTAATTCAAGCCTTTACTACATTTACAGGAAGAAGATGTTAAATTGTGAAGAATTTTACAAATTTTACAGATTTTTGGCCAACATAGAATAATAACCACACATTTTATTCAAGTTCACCAAAGAAAATACCTGGAAGCGTCTACTCACTGTAGATGTTATAATTTATGAATCTCCAATCTGAGCAGAAATCACAGTGTAATACCCATTACAGTCAATGGAGTTCCAGACAATATAGTCAGCTCTGCCTTAGAGAGGGATTGAGCTCACTCTGAAGTACCACCTACAAAATGATTTAGTTTCCTATGGATGGGAATCTGATGCTACCTGGATGTCACAGAGAAAGCTGCCTCATTCCAGCTGCCTTCCCAGAAGGGTTTTGAACTCTTGTAGATCCTCTGAGGTATCTGCCAGTCCTACAGACACCATAGGATAACACTAGAGTCTTTGATGTCTTTGACTTAACCAAAATAATCTAGTTCTTCCTCCAGAGAACTAATATAAGTTCATATACTGTTTTCAAACAAAAATAAATATTTTGTACAAAAAGCATGAATGCTCCAACTTTTAGCATTTCTTTATAGAAAATAAATGTCAAACTTTTTGGCATTTCTAAGCATTCCCTGTGTATTAAAATTATTTACAAAATATCTTCCATGCTTTCATATAAAAAAGAAAATAATTTATGATACTTTTCCAAAATCCTCTCCAGTCAGTATTTTCCTATGAAATTCTCACTGACCCCAAACGTGTCAAATCTACAGTGGGATTACAAATGTTGCTTGATAATAACTGAGTTATATTCCAAAACAACTTTTTCTGAGAACCTTTGAAGCTCCGGCTATAGCAAAAAAAAACCAACCAAACCAACCAACCAACAAACAAACTCTTAAGAGTTTTTGAAAAATTCCTAGTAAAGGAATGTCTGGATAATTTGACAACGGTGAATGAAAGACAGGCTGAGGCTTGAATGTTAATACATATCACCCTCATTGAAAGCTGTATGGAGACAAAGATTTATGGCAGATGGTAAGCTTTTAATTGGATCTTGTTCAGGATATATAAACACTGAGCATCTGTGGTCAAGTGACTAGTTATATAATTGTCAGTGAACTGGAAATCTAAAATAAAACTGGAAGTTTCTTCCAAATGAACACTGGCAGTTTCAGTTTTGAAAACTACTTTTTTTAATCAGAATAGACTAACTAGAAACCGTGCTTCTTGACATTGAGTTTTATCTTTATAACATATACTTCACTTACACAGGTCACAGTTTAACCACAGTTGGCAGCTAAGCACCACACAGATGCTTGCTCACTCCTCTCTGGTGGGATGGAGGATACAATCACAAGAATAAAAGTGAGAAAACTTTGGATTGGGATAAAGACAGTTTAATAGATAAAGCAAAAGCCGCATGTACAAGCCAAGGCAAAACAAAGAATTCATTCATTACTTCCCATTAGCAGGCAGGTGTTCAGCCATCTCCAGGAAAGCAGGGCTCCATCACGTGTAATGGCTACTTGAGAAGACAAATGCCAGCACTCCGAACGACCCCCCTTCCTTCTCCTTCCCCCAACTTTGTATACTGAGCACAACGTCATATGGAATGGATTATCCATTTGGTCAGTTGGGGTCAGCTGTCCCAGCTGTGTCCCCACCCAACTTCTTATGCACTCCCAGCCTACTCGCTGGTGGGGTGGTGTGGGAAGCAGAAAAGGCCTTGACTCTATGTAAGCACTGCTCAGCAATAACGAAAACATCCCTGTATTATCAACACTGTTTTCAGCACAAGCATGGCCACAAATCCAAAGCATAGCCTTATACAAGGTACTATGAAGAAAATTAACTCTATCCCAGCCAAAACCAGCATGCATAAAAATCTTGTATTGGTAAAATCGTAGTTGTGCAATACTATGGATTAGTATCTTCTGCAGTAAATTGGAAGTAAATGGGATTTAAGGTGTACCTTTGTATTTAAAATACAGATTCCTTTCAAATATATCTCAAATACCTCATCTAGATGGCAGATCAGATGTTATAATTAAAAATTTCCTAGGGACTGGTAAAAATAGTTCATCTTCTTTCAAAAACTACATATTCAATATGTCACTTCATGAGACAGACAGACACAATTTTAACATTGAGTTTACAATGAAGTTCAATTTCAAGCAAGTATAGAAGTTGCTGCCTGTATAGCATGATTTACATTGAGTTTTTTCTTGAAAACAAAATATGCAAATACCAGAACATGCAATCTTATAAATTTGCCTGAAATGTAAGACTCACTTGCTCATCTTCTAAAAATGTTCCTACTCCCCAACTAATACTGATGTTTTTTAAACTGGAATCTTAAGATACAAAATGTTTTTATTAAAATATGAGTAATTTCACTGTTAGGCAACAGCAGCAGGAACCAGGCTGCCCTGCAAGGTGGATGAGCCAGGCACTACGGGTGATCTCCGTCCTGGCTGTGCCCTCCCTGATAAGTGCCATCCCACAGACCCCCCAGCGGATCAGTGAAGCTGAGGTGATGAAGACAAGGTTCAGCAGCAGGAGAGGGGCTGGACTGAGGGACAAAGGAGAGGAAGAAAGTAGAGAGAGGGGGAAAAAGCAAACTAACCAGGAGAATTAGAAGTTTACCCACGAATTAACAATAGTGTTAAGCAATATACATTATTGTGAGGATGGCTCCGGTGGGATGAGTATGGTGGTGATTACATTGAAAACGACAATGTAAAAAATATATAAATTCATAAGATATTGACTCAGAACAAGGAAATGGAAAGGCTAAAAACAGATACAAGTGGAAACTTATTTGTTGTCATTAATAACGTGTTGAAACTACAGATTTCCCTGAAATGCAGGTATGCATAGGACATTAGAAGTAATATTGTCAAAAGCAAAGCTGTTGAAAATAAGGCTTTCTCTTCTTCTGGGAAATTGTTTTGCTGTCATTTCCTCTGGGAAATGATAGAGCAGAATTCAACCATCAGTTGAGACACATGGCTTTTATTTCACATTTGAGTTGTAGAGACTATGCAAATGATCACTAATTGCTCTCTGGAGAGCAATGTGCCCCCTTTTTGATCTATATATTTATCCTGTTCCTTTTTCTGAGAGTACAGAAACATTGGAGGAATTGCACAGCATGCATTTTGAACAAAGGTTTTGAAAGAGAAGATGCTTAGGAATGTAAAGTGTGTTACAAATTTAAATTTCTCAGTTTTTTATATATGGATATATAACACATCGAGGAAACGTGATGTTTTTAAGTGCACGACACAACAATTGCTTTTGATTAAACATTTTTTTATTTACACTGACAACATGTTTATAATCCATTATTTCTCAATCGGTATAGTCAGCTGAATATGAGATATATATTCTGAATCTTAACTCTGTTACTAACATTTTCAAAAATAGATTATGCTTCAGTTGTTCTCCAAACCATTCCAAAGATTGAAAGCCACAGGCAAGAAACAATAATCTACACAAAATGCTGTAAACATTAGAATTCTATTTGGCAACCTCAGAGTATAAAATAAGTTTTAGCATTTCAGAGTCTCCCTTGCCAGTGCTGTTCACATGCTAAAACTACTGTTGTGACCCCTGGCTCTCTTAGGAAATATGTGTGGCAGGAAACTTTAAATCTGTGAATCTACACAAAATTGCTAGCCTTTCTTTCTGTTTTTAAATGTACAGGTAAGACTGTATCAATATTCAGAGTGGTATTATCTATTCTTTCTGTGTCTGGCCATTTTTAAAATACATCCATTTGCTTTTCTTTTCTTCCATAGCAATATCAAAAATCTCTTGTGCAATATTCTACTGTCTAAAGAGTAGGCAGTCCTCCCATGGTGATCTGTAAAACAATTGAGAAGATATTGTCTTGCCCCTGTAGACACAAAGATATCAACCAAATTAATGATTTATACTTTAACAGTTTTTTGTCTTTCTCTCAGATATTAAGAAATTCACTTACAAAACAGTCAATCTTTAAAATGTATGCAGCTTCACAGTTGCTAGTGTAAATTAATTACAAAAATAGCATTACCCTAAAGGAAAATGACAATGACCTAGCACATGATCATGTAATTAAAGCCCCTCAGCTTCAATATCATACTAAAAATACATACATATATAGTAAGAAATGTTCTGGGATTGAACAAGTCTGGAAATTAGAATAAAAATTATTTTCTCTTAAACAACATAGGAAACATGCCAGTGCACAAGAAGAAAATTTAACTCTGAAGCAGTATTAAACTTATTAAATGTTTAAATGTAACACTGTCAATTAATGTTAATGTAACATTGAACAGATCCTCAACTGATGTAAATTGGCCTAATCTCATTAAGGACAATGGAAATATACTAATTTATATGTGCCTAGAATCTGTGCTTAGGGCTTTTTTCTCTTGTACTCATCTATTCATGGACCTCTAAACACTATATTAATAATAACAAGGAATACATTTCACCAATAATTTCAGTTATCTATAGCTTTGAAAGGTCAAGTCTGAAACCTATTCTGTGAATAGACAGAGACATAGCTCATATCACTATTTTCCTAATTGGGCCATTCCTTGGGGAATTCCAGGAAAACAAACATTCTGACTTTCCTTATCCTTCATGTGTTCTCAAATATGAGAGAAAAATGACCATCAGGAAGATATCTTATAAGCATGTATTTCATCTGTCTGTTTTCGTTTTTACTGTGATGACTCACTTCAGTTGTGATTCAATTCAAGACCCAAATTCTGGACAAAGAAATAACTGGAAGTATCGAGATATTTGTTATGGCATGCCTGTCCCCTGCCCTTTAAATATAAGAATTGGGGGGTGGGAGTGGAGTTGTTTTGTTCTGTTTTGCCTGTCTGTTTTTCCAAATTTAAGATCATAGAATCATAGAATGGTTTGGGCTGGAAGGGACCTTAAAGATCATCTAGTTCCAACCCCCCTGCCATGGGCAGGGACACCTTTCCTCTAGACCAGGTTGCTCAAAGCCTCATCCAACCTGGCCTTAAACACTGCCAGGGAGGGGGCAGCCACAGCTTCTCTGGGCAACCTGTTCCAGTGTCTCACCACCCTCACAGCAAAGAATTTCTTCCTAATATCTAATCTAAATCTACCCTCTTTCAGTTTAAAACCATTCCCCCTCATCCTGTCACTACTTGCCCTTGTAAAAAGCCCCTCTCCAGCTTTCCTGTAGGCCCCCTTCAGACACTGGAAGGCTGCTATGAGGTTTCCCCAGAGCCTTCTCTTTTCCAGGCTGAAGAGCCCCAACTCTCTCAGCCTGTCTTCATAGGAGAGGTGCTCCAGCCCTCTGATCATCTTTGTGGCCCTCCTCTGGACTTGCTCCAACAGCTCCATGTCCTTCTTACGTTGGGGGCCCCAGAGCTGAAGATTGTTTTGTCTGGCATTTCAAAATTTGCTGCTGGTCAACCTAGATCAGTAGATGACAGATGTACTTGCTCTGGCCCTATCAGTAACCTAGATCTCCAGTGAGTCAAATGTCTTCACCTGGTATACCAGCTGGTTGACATAGCCTATTGAAATAGAAATAGCACTTGATAATAACTCAAAAGCTTATCTCAAATCCCAAATCTTTCCCTGTATTCATTAAAATTATTAAAACTATTGGACAAATGAGTACCAGAAAGTTTCTTATATGAAAACTGATGAATTAATTAATAATATTCCAGTTCAGTCTGAAATTATTTTGGTTTTACTCTTCCAAATCTGAATTCTTTTTGTACAATCAAGATACTGATAGATAGAAAAGACTGCTTATGAAGGATTTCTGCTTCGCTCAAAGCTAAGAAATACAGGTATTTCGAAATGTTTATCTCTGACTAATTTAATGAAGCCTCAAATAAATGTTCTGAAATTCCACCTTCAGGAACCAAAGAAGTTTCACTGATGATTGTGAAGTTGCTTATGTCTAAGTGCTGTTCCAAAGGAGTAAATATGTTGTATACCTTTAGATACAGAAATTTTAATTTTCATTTTCATCTTAGACCTTATCCCTCACTTTTCTAGACGTGTCCTTATATGACTTTCTTCCCTCCATAGGCTTATGGGAAAGTGCATGATTGAGTCTTATTCTAGAAACTGTAGATTTCCATTCACAAAAGTGAATCAAATTTTGACATAGTAATAAACCGCATTAAAACCCCAAACACAACGGAAATCTATTAACCCTACTGAGTCTGATAGAACAACTAAGAGACTGATCAATGCAGGTTACCTATAAGTAAGAAAAGAGGAAAATGAGTGCAGCTAACAGAGAACTATTGCAGGAGCTGTGCTGGGAAGAATTGCAAAAGTTGCTGAAGATACATTCACCTTGCAAGGGTAAGTGCAAGTAACGGTCTCCTCTGTAATCTTTCTTTCTTGTATCATGACAAGCAGAGTGTGTCAGGGTTTACATTCCTTCCATCTGCTGGTGCAAATCCAGGAACGTAATTTCATGTCAGCACATGTCACTGCTTGCCAATGCAGCTTCTCTCCTCTCTTAGAACACCTAATACAATAATCACATGCAGACTGTTTATATATTGGCTTTGCATCGCTTTCCTGTACTATGAGAGCCTGGCAGACGTTATCAAATAAAGAATTTCAGGTAGAGCAGACACAGCTAAGTATATATATTTGCTAAATGTGGTATTGGTGTGGAAACAGGGTGTCATTAAAAAAAAAAAAAAAGGAAGGAAAGAAAGAAAGAAAACAAAACCTTACCTTTACAGAAAGTATTGTTTGTTCTTATTAACATGCCAACTTACTCATGTAGGACCAAATTCTGAAACTTTAAAAAATATACTTCATTAGTAATGCTGCTAAAAAATAATCAAATAAGAAAAATAATCAAAATATTTATAATATCATTAAGAGTTCTAAACGTTTTTTCTAAGAAGTAGAGATAGACAAGCATTTATTTAAGCAAACAACTTTTTCTCTGAGGGCTTAAAAAAAAAAAGGGAAGAATCCTTTAACAAATAAACATACATGAAATGAGCTAGCAGTCTAAATGTCAGAGAAATTTGAACTCTGAACTTCATCTGGTTTGGAAACTGATAACTGAAAGAAACAAAAACTTTCAAAAAGGTATGTCATATAGAAAATTGCAATACAAGATATATATAATATCCACGGTTCCTATTTTCATTTTCCTTTCAGGAGACTTTTAGAGAAATCAGGAAACACTATAGTATGCTACACAAGTTAAAGATTTTCAGTCTCCTGTGCATGTTATTTGAAAGATCCCAAATATGAGTTCTCCCCAACCTAAAATCAGCTATAGTGCAGGTAAATTTAAAAGCAAATGGTTGGACAGTTCTTTGCAATGGATTCAGGAAAGGGAAGAACTTGCTTCTGGTTCTTCCTAGCAAAGAGAAGAGCCTGAGGTTTTTCGTTTGGTTGGTGGGGTTTTTTTTGCTTTTTTTTTTTTTTAAGACAAGTCTTAATAACAGTATTGAATCAGACAGAATTGTTAACATATTCTGGACACAAGATAAAAATCTCTCTCCCACATCACCCTGATACGCACCTCTCCACTCCAAGCTTTCCATTCTTCTTCCTGCATGTTAGAACAAAAATTAAGAGAAATTAAAAGACCAAAATAAAAAAGCACGATGATTCTGGGGCTTATAATACTCACATTCCCAACATCTATTGTCTGCAGAATTAGACATTTAGAAACAGAGTTCTCTTTTTTTTTTTTTTTCTTTCTGATCCTTTAAGACCATTTTTTTTGCCTTTCTCTCAGTTTTAGTTACTTTTATCACACAAGAGCGAATGGGCATTGCCTCCTCAGCCAGCAAGTGATTGAAAAATCTTATAAATAGGCTGCAACCCACCTGGAAAGAACATACTGGATGGTGATCATTTCTAATTCTGCAATTTATAAAACCTAAGAACATAGTCATGATTTTAAATACATCTTTATAACTTTCTAAACTAAAGGAGGAGTTACCCCTGTGGGACATCTTTATTGTTGATTTTAATGACATATCTCAGTGAAGATGATAATGTTTAGAAGTTTGATTTTTTAGGATAGGTTCAGCATCCCTGGAGGGAGAAGTGATGATGATAATTTGTACTGTACTTGCTGGTAGCAGAAAATAATTGTCTTTGGCAACATGTTTTGAAGTTATGGGCTGAAACATTCTGTTTGGGGTATTTGACAACAAAGTGTACATATAGAATATATATATATTACAGTGCATGTTTAACAAGCTAGATTTGGATTACTGCTAATAGTAGCAAAAGATTCTAATATCATAGGATAGCAGAAAAAGAAAACTAAATATGAGGAAAAAAAACTTATATATTCTTTGAAGGAAAAAAAAAGGTTGCCTGGAATATTAAGCATTGCAGCACTCAAGTACATTTTGGTTCAATATAATTTCTGCAGAGGTCAGAGGTGACCACTCTGATCATTATTTTTGACATTACTAATAAGTAATTTCTACATATTCAGTAACTTAATTTCCATTTGATCATCTCCATTGTACTGACTGATATTCAAAACTTTTGATGGCTGTTAACATGGGAAATGTTAACAGAGAGAAAACCAACTCTTAAAATAACAATTTTATTGTCTGTTTAAATTCTAACAGCTAGAAATGAATCTACAAGTTCCTGAGACTTCTGGACAGATGGCAACATTTTAATTAATATTTCTATATTTTAAGAGCTCAACAAAATATTTATGAAGTATAAGCTATGAAACTACTGCTACATTTAATGATGCATTATAAAGATTTAAATATTCCACTGAGCAGTATTTTGCTTTATAGCAAATATTTCCTTCAGTCAATTATTTGCAAAAATATGAGTTAAAATTCCTGTTTCAACATAGAGATTGATTTTTTTAATCTCAGACATCTCCACTTCATTAAAAAAGATTATCTGTATTCCCAAGTGCACTTTTCTATTTTTTTGATCTTTAATATCATAGAAAAGATGGTAGAATCTAAAAAACTGAGTGCTGCACTATAATAATTGTAAGAAGATCTTATTTAATTTCCTTCCTTATCATTTAAGAGAAATTCCTCTTTTTAATAAAGTATTTATATTTGTAGGTAAGGCATACATTTCAATATATTCAATAAGTCTTGAATGATATCCAGGGAACTCATTAAAGGCCATGACCTTGAGTAAACTTTATTTAGCCTGGAGGTCACTGAAATAATGCAGTGTTTTTCAGAGGTGATAGTATGACTGCAGAATATTAAATACTTTTTGGAAAAAGCTTTTCTTTCAAAAGTAGTTCTACATGAAATTCACCTCTGTTTTTACTCCAGATTCTTTGAATTCACTAATGAAGTAGATACATGAGACTACAGAGAATATGAAGGACACTGTTGTTCATATTTGGCTGAAAATTGTTATTCTATGTATGCAATGACTGCCATTTACACACTCATGAAGTCAGAAACATATAAAAGAATGACATAATGAAAAGGAAAGCTTTAAGAAGGCAATCAGATCTGAGGGAGATTAAGACATTGTTTCTAGGTAGTTTGCCACTATACAGTTGAAGAACTGAGAAGGTAGATGTCTGCTCAAAAAATATGATCCAGCAAAATCCTTGCGGTAACTGTTTTATATGGAGTCACCCCATGCAGTATTTTGTAGAGCCCTGTAGAAAGTATCCTGAATCTCTTCTGTCTTGTATTTTGTCTCTATTTTAGCTGTTTGTCACATAAAACATTAATTTAAAATAATGAGTTTTCAAGCTAACATTTTTCATATGTATTTTTCTACTTTTTTTAAAAAATGCTCTTGGAGATTATGAGGAATTATTCATATGCTAATAGTTAAGAACTAGTTAGTTTGCATAATCCATTATTAAAATCTGTGGTTCTATGCAATCACTCAGTTATGATGCTGACTAAGTTACTGTATTTCTGGCTGTGTGAGTAGACTGACTGAAGTATTTTTTAAAGGAGAACAGCAAACAGCAGGCAGTAAATAATTCAGTTCTGAATAACAGAGAGATTTTCTCTTCTCATTCTGATATTGCTTGTTTTCCTATCTTTCTGGTTGTTTCCTTTAGGAAACTCAGTGTTAAATTCTCCTGTAAAAATAGAATGGAACAGGGGTAGCAAACAAATCTCACCAATATGTATCAAGTACATCGTGTTTGGACAATTCCTTCCATCCCGTATAAAAGCTTTTTTTATGTCATTAAAAATATTTTTGATTTTCCCAGGAATCTTCACACTTATTAATAATTGGTTCTGTATACCAGCAATCTCAGGCCTTTTTTTCTATTTTGTATATCTTTTATATACCTATGTTATAGGTTCACTAAGGGAAAGTCATGCTTAACCAACTTGATAGCCTTTTATGAGGACGTAAACCGGTGGATAGATGATGGTAAAGCACTGGATGTGGTCTATCTTGATTTCAGTAAAGCGTTTGACAGAGTCTCCCACAGCATCCTCGCAGCTAAACTGGGGAAGTGTGGTCTGGATGATCGGGTAGTGAGGTGGATTGTGAACTGGCTGAAGGAAAGAAGCCAGAGAGTGGTGGTCAATGGGACTGAGTCCAGTTGGAGGCCTGTGTCTAGCAGAGTCCCTCAAGGGTCGGTACTGGGACCAGTACTATTCAATATATTCATTAATGACTTGGATGAGGGAATCGAGTGCACTGTCAGCAAGTTCGCTGATGACACCAAACTGGGAGGAGTGGCTGACACAACGGAAGGCTGTGCTGCCATTCAGAGAAACCTAGAGAGGCTGGAGAGTTGGGCGGGGAGAAATTTAATGAAATATAATAAGGGCAAGTGTAGAGTCCTGCATCTGGGCAAGAACAACCCCATGTACCAGTACAAGTTGGGGGCAGACCTGTTGGAGAGCAGCGTAAGGGAAAGGGACCTGGGGGTCCTCGTGGACAGCAGGATGACCATGAGCCAGCAGTGTGCCCTTGTGGCCAAGAAGGCCAATGGCATCCTGGGCTGTATTAGAAGGGGTGTGGTCAGCAGGTCGAGAGAGGTTCTCCTCCCCCTCTACTCTGCCCTGGTGAGGCCGCATCTGGAATATTGTGTCCAGTTCTGGGCCCTTCAGTTCAAGAAGGACAGGGAAATGCTAGAGAGAGTCCAGTGCAGAGCCACGAAGATAATTAAGGGAGTGGAACATCTCCCTTATGAGGAGAGGCTGAGGGAGCTGGGTCTCTTTAGCTTGGAGAAGAGGAGACTGAGGGGTGACCTCATTAATGTTTATAAATATGGAAAGGGCAAATGTCATGAGGATGGAGCCAGGCTCTTCTCAGTGACATCCCTTGACAGGACAAGGGGCAACGGGTGCAAGCTGGAACACAGGAGGTTCCACATAAATATGAGGAAAAACTTCTTTATGGTGAGGGTGACCGAACACTGGAACAGGCTGCCCAGAGAGGTTGTGGAGTCTCCTTCTCTGGAGACATTCAAAACCCGCCTGGACGCGTTCCTGTGTGATATGGTCTAGGTAATCCTGCTCCGGCAGGTGGATTGGACTAGATGATCTTTTGAGGTCCCTTCCAATCCCTAACATTCTGTGATTCTGTTATAGTTATTATTGCTGATTGTTTAAATAATTTTCCATAGCAAGTCCTTTGCTGCCTTTTTATATCAACAAAAAAAAAGCAGACCTTGTCAACAGCAGCTTCCCATACAAGTTAAATGTCACAACTCCCCCAAAGAAGGGCCTTAAATGGCCTTGAAAACACAACAGGCACTTCTTGTAATTGATATGTGTATTACGACTAGAGGGTAAATTTAACTGCATAATTAACTGGAAGGAATAATGAGGTGCCCATCAATGTGGGTGATCTGAAGGTGGAAAATGAATCAAGAAATATTTCTTTTCTTAAATATACAAGTTTGAAATATTAAAAACACCCTTGTCTATTGCACAAACAATAACTTACTGTAGTAGTGTTGAGGTATACTTGGGAGAAGGGAAGTGTCATATACCTGCCTGTTTACTGAATTCCACTTTGTAGTGTGAATCTGTCAGTGCACTATCACAAAACTTCTGTGAAGTAAGAGAGATTCTCTTTTACTACCTAGAGCCCGAAGTACAAATCAACAACCTTTTCAGCATAGATTTATGTTGAAATTATCAGGAACAACAATATTTTAATCTCAGAAGTTAGATACCTCCATTAGAAAATTTTGTGGCTGTGTTGTCAGTCATGCAGGTTATCTCTCCAGAGTAAATGCAGACTTACAAGGGCAGAACCACAAGAGCTAGTAGTAGGATTTCTTGCAATAACTGAAGCACAATATCATGGTGAGATGTACAGAGAATCAGCATGATGCTCACTACTTATCAGTATTTTAAAATCTTCTGGATTTTACTTTTAATACAAAATTGCCCACTTCTTATTTAAGAAATGTGTTGTTAGTTTTGGAGAGTCTGGAAAGTTTTGTTTATTCTACCATTTGTTTTCTGTGTTTAAAATTTTGGATGCCTAACTTCAGCAACTGGTTATTTTACAGATTTAAGAAAACCATATTACTGTTTGACACCCTTGATGAAAACCAGTTATTTTAAACTGCAGGGGCAATAACAGAAACATTATACTGAAAAATCTTTGGTGTCAAACATTTTTAAACTTCTGAGGCAATTTACATATTTATAGACAGTTTCATATTTCATGCCTATATTTACTGACTCTACATTTATGGACAGTTATTAACTGCCACACTGCAAGGCACTGAAACAGCTGATTGATAACACACATGAATGACTCTCTGATAGCAAGTACCATGCATTTTGTTTTGCATATTCTCAAGGATACTTGTGAGAGAAGATAAGGAATCTTAAAATTTTTTTTTATGTCAAGAAGGGGGGGATGGTAAGAAAGATCTATTTTATTAGGCCACAATATTATCCATGTAAAAATTCTTGCAGAAGAGACTGTATTTATTGTGGCCCTCATTTTTTTTTCTTAATGTAACTTTGATAATTTCCATTTAGACACTCCTGATGAATATATCTGACAGAAATATTCCATACATTATCAGAAATAATACATAACTGTTTACTAAGTTGAACTTGTTTAAGCTCCCTCATTTTTTCATTTTTCAAGGAAGAAAGTAGTATGGACATTCATAACCCATCCAAGAAAAGAATGTGATAGACCACGTATTGCTATTGACTACCATGGTGATGACAGATCTTCAAGGTAAAACTGAAAGAAGCTCTGCTGTCTTCCTTCAAGTAAGCAGTCTCAGGATGTTGTTTGCAATCCTGAATATATTCAGAATTTATGGTAATGGAGCAAAAAAAATAAAATTTAACTGATATTAAGTTGCTCCTCATTTACCTTAGCTCTGTAAAAAGGCTGTGTCATCCAGACATAACTGGCTGCTGAAGAAGCCAACTCTTTGCACTCTTGGCAATTCAGTCTCAGTGTAGGCTTTAGTTTTTATTAAGAGTCTTCAGAAAATTAATTTAAAACTGTAAAAACATATAAATGAATTAATAATACAATTATCTTTTCTTCTTTTATGAATTTCTGATAATAAAGCTCTGGTAGATTACTATTGCCATTAATCATTACTTTTTCAGACCGGTTTAAGATAAACCCTTTGTTCTTTGTGCAGCTCGCATTGACTTATGCCTCCCGTTTTATTCCAGAAGATTTTAACAGGCTAGGAGGATGTGGCAATTTTCTGCTGCAACTTTTATTACCAGAATTTGCATATCCTTTTTTTACTGAACTGTGAAATCAGCGTTACAATTTCAAGTCAGGTGCAGTTTCCAGACATGAAAAATAATTGTGAGGCCTAGATAAGATCAGGCATCAGATCACCTTTCTTGGATCTCCCTGTATTACCTGGAACACAGCCCTGTCCTGAAACTAAGTTCTTGGAGAGCTGTGGAGGCTTGGTTAAGTGAGAGGGGGCATGATTTCATGCCACTGAGCAGTCTGAGCAATCCAGGCTTTGAGCAAGAGTTAGGTCCAGAGCGAGTCACCTTGGACTCTCCTTGAACACTGCAAAAATGCAACAAAACAAGGACTTGGCAGCTGTAACAAACAGATAAAAGAAACAGGAAAAGGGGAGGGGGTACTCATCCCTCTGTGTATCTAAAATTATAGACCAATCTTATATGCTACTAGTACGCGTGGACAGCAAGGCTTTACCAATGGAAACGCGGTCTTTGGTGCGTGATCAGCGTGCTCTCTGCTTAGAGTCTATATATATCCTGTACATGTAATCATTAAACGGAGAACTTCCATACTCATATTGGGATTGTGTCGTTACTCCGGAACCGTCGCCCAGCACCCGTGAGCCACGCCCTTGACTTCCCCTTTTCTTCAACTGGTAGCAGAGGATGGTTACCACGGAGCAAAAGGACATCCTTCTCGCCGCAAGCTCAATTCCATAACTGCGGTAGGCAGAGTTTTTTGGAGGGTGCTGGGAAGGAACGGCTGGGAGGGTGCTGCTTGGGTCGGAAAGGCAGAGCAGACACTGGAAGAGTTGGCCACTCCACTCCCAGGAATAGGTGCTGCTTGAAAGAAAAGGTAGAGCAGACACCGGTTGGTGCTGTGCGGCGCACACAAGCACCGAAACGGGGGGCAGCTATGGAGACGGAAGCTGCCTCCGTGTTGCTCACTAGTATCTTCTCTAAGAGAGGAATTGAGACAACGATAAAACAACTGATTAAACTGATAAAGCCGGGACAGCGCTGGGTACGTTTTAAGGACACGGCGCTTGTATTCTCTGTGGAGGAATGGAAAGAACTGGGAGATATTACGTGGGAAAAGGACTATTAATAAAGACCCTGACGAACAGGAGGAATACGACGAAGCTGCGTTAAAGCAGTTACTGTTTTGGGCAAAAGATAAAGGACATTTTACAACCTTTAATGATGTCTTTGAAGTGCCTTTGTGGGAGAAGATTGGTGACTCTCTCTGGGATGCGGTGTCAAGTGGTGATAAGGAAGCCTATAAATTGTCTACTACGTGGAGGCTGGTTAGCGAAGCGTTAAAAGGAATAAAAGCAGAGAGAGAAGTCACACATACAGCTTTTACGGCTTCAGGACCGCAGGCGTCTACTACCCCCTCACTGTTTGCGGGATCAAAAGCTCCAACGGCTCCGGAACCTGTACCAGTGGCAGCTCCTTTATCACCGTCGGTACAGACGGCTCCGAAAAAAGCTGAGGAGCGGGGAGCGAGTAAAATAGATACAGATCCATCAGAACCGGTAGTGCGCCCTAAAACACGAGCTCGTTTTGGACTAATTGATTCAGACACTGAGCAGGAGACTTGGCCGAAACCCCCTCCGAAACCCCCTCCTCCTCTCATTGATCTCTCTACGGATGAGACTGAACAGGAGGACAAGAAGGAGGGTAAACCTGCTTTGTATCCACCTTTACCGGAGTCTCCAGTTACGGAGTCAGCAGTACCAGAATCACAAGGACTTAAAGGACCATTACCATCACGAAATGGACATGAAATTGACATGACAGAGCTTGGTAGAGGACTGGAAGAATTAAAGACGGAATTGCAGCAGCATCGTTCAGCCAACGCCTCGAGACACGTGACTCTGTCTCCCCCAAACCCCCCTCTGTGTTCGGGACAAGTATTAAGGCCACCTCAACCTCCTTTGCAATTCCCTACTCCACCTTTAGATCAGGGCGGGGGGGGAGGTTTGCGTCCATCTGATAAAGTGGGAGGTGAGGGAGAAGGTCAGCATCCGCCCGCGAATACAGGGGAAGAGGGGGAAGGGGTGAAATGGAAAGGGATCATTCGAGATGCATTATTAGAAGGAGTTATAATTCCACAAGCGTATCTGGTGATTGTGGGTGCGGGTCCTGAGGGAAGAAATATTTGGCAACCGTTAGATTGGAAAATTGTAAAAGAAGCATTGTTACTACAGTTAGCGAGGGACAACACAGATGAGGACTGCAGGAAAGTTATTACAGGGATGGCGAATGGTGACCACACCTTAACCGAACTAATGGATGCTTGTGAGAAAGTAGGAAACACCACATTTCAGATGGAGCATTTAGCAAAAACTTTTGCGGTGACAGTTAAAGTAGTTCATCGTTGTTATACATGCGAGCAGGAAGGTCACTTTAAGAAAAACTGCCTTAAGAAATCGAAGCTGAGTGTGAGAGATAACTCTGTTTTGATGTGTCTTTGCTGTGGGAAGCTGAGGCATTTTGTGAAACTGTACAGGTCCAAGTATAATGCTCAAGGTCAGCTGATAACAACCAGCTGCAGAGTGCAGGGAAACTGGAGAAAGGCCAGGCTTAAGCAGTCAGCTCGCAACCCGAACCACAGTGAAGCGCAGAGGTACAGCAACTGATTACAGAAATAGAAAGCAGGCTACATTCCAAATTTGTTCATCGTATTGATTTGAATCAGGAAATACAAATTATCACTTTGTTTGATAGGCAAATTCTGTATGCAATAATTGGTCAATGAAATTCAGAATGATCAAATTCTTTACAGAGCTATTGGCACAGATTATCATCAAAGATCGGATGCGATGTCGGGAGCTTGTGGCCACAGATCCTGCATCACTAACCGTTCCTATTGCAGCTCAATACTTTGAGTGGTGTATGGCCTTATAGGACTTTACTGGACAATTGCTAACACATCTGCCAAAAGATAAAAAGCTACAGTTTATTTACAGGAAAAGGGGAGGGGGTGCTCATCGCTCTGTGTATCTAAAATTATAGACCAATCATATATGCTACTAGTACGCGTGGACAGCAAGGCTTTACCAATGGAAACGCGGGCTTTGGTGCATGATCAGCGTGCTCTCTGCTTAGAGTCTATATATATCCTGTACATGTAATCATTAAACGGAGAACTTCCATACTCATATTGGGATTGTGTCATTACTCCGGAACCGTCGCCCAGCACCTGTGAGCCGTGCCCTTGACTTCCCCTTTTCTTCAGAGAGCAATGTTCTTTTGTATAAAATGGTTCTAAAAATACAGCCTTCTACTGCTTGGTATCAGAGGAATATAGGAACACTAAGATTAGTGATCATTACAAGATGAAGCAGTACAGAACACACTGCACAGCTGATGGCAGAAAGGCTTCAAAACATGATATTGCTTTTACATAGCAATTGGGAAAGGTCACTGAAGACAGTTGTATGTGACTGTTTAAAAATTGTGTGAAACTCTGCATTGTCTAGATTATTAACTCTTTAAACTATTCCTAGATCCTCAGAGCTAGGTTCAAGAAGCATTTTCCTTACATATCAGACTAGTAAAGATCTATGGGTTGCTGTGATGTGTTTGTTTAGTTGGTTTGTGTAGTTGGTTTCCCCATTTATGACAACTATCGTTCATGAAAGGACTTTGGAAGCTGACAATATTTCTCTGCAGACATCCAGGCAGACTTCCATTGACATTAAAGGTCTTACTTTTGTTAGAGGGTGTGCAGATTTTCTGTGATTTATGTCATGTTTGGGTTTGTAATTGTCTTTGTGTTCTTCTAGATAATATCTATTCTAGTTATAAAATTGGCAGGCTGACCTGATGAGCTACTTCAGTCCCATTTTCCTACTACAAATGTATTTTTGACACCTTTTTAGAATATTAGGTAGACAATCTGTAGCTCAGTTTTAAACTAAATTCTAAGATTTAAACATTCCTCTTACAAAATTTTATCTCCAGCCAAATTTTATAGGTATTTCTTGGGTTTCCAGCATAGATGACTGAATTATTTCAGAACATTCCTTAAACTTTGGGTGAGGTCTGTTCTTCTTTCTAAAGTTTCCTGACTAGATGCTGACTAGATGTTCCTTTGAACAGGAAGCATCTGGATTATCATAGATTTATGGAATAATTCAAACTGAAAGAGACAGAAGGTAATCCCCTGGTCTAACCTCCTGCTTAAATCTCACCTATGAGGTCAGACCAGATTACACAGCGCTTTATCCTGTTTGGTCTTAAAAACCTCTGAGGGTGGACAGAGAGTGCATAAACTCTGTTCTAGTGTTGGAGTGTCCTAATGACTGTGGTGGGTTACCTTGGCTGGCTGCCAGATGCCCACCCCTCACTCCTCTTCCTCAGCAAGACAGGGGGAGAAAATAAGATGGAAAAAGCTCATGGGTAAAGATAAGGACAGGGAGTTTGCTTATCAATTACCTTCACACGCAAAACAGACTCAATGTGGGGAAAATTGGTTTATTGCCCATTAAATTAGGTTAGACTAGTGAGAAACAAAAAAAAATTAAAACAATGCCTTCTCCCACTCCCTCCTTTTTTTTTTTTTTTCAGCCTCAGCTTCACTCCTTCATTCCAAAGTCCTCACCTTGCCCTATGAGCAGTACAAGTGGATGGGGAACAAGGGATGTGATCAGTCCGTAACAGTTCTTCTCTGCTGCTCCTTCCTCCTCACAGTTTTCCCCTGCTCCAGAGTGGGTCCTCTCAATGGGCTGCAATCCTGCAGGATAACCCTGCTCCAGCATGTGTCTTCCATAGGCACAGTTCCTCCAGGGAATATACACCTGCTCTTTGTGAATTTTCTTCCACAGGCTGCAGTGAAATACCTGCTCCACTGTGGTCTCTTCCATGGCTGCAGGGCAATCCCTGCTCCCATGCCTGGAGCACCCCTTCCACCCCCTTTTTTCTGACTCAGGTGTTTGCAGGTTTTTTCTCATGCTTTTTTTTTTTTTCCTCACTCCTCCCTGTCATGCAGCATTTTGAACTTTTTTAAATACTTTTTCCCAGAGGTGCCTCCATCTTGGCTGAGGGGCTCAGCTGTGCCTGGCGGTGGGTCCATTGTGGCCAGCTGGAACCAGCTGTGTCTGGCATGGGGCAAGCATGGCCTCTCCTCACAGAGGCCACCGCTGCAGCCCTGCTGCTACCAGAACTTGGACACATAAACCCAGTAAAATAGCAAGGATGACGTCCTCATGAGGTTCAGAAAAGAATAGAGCAAGTGACCACTGGAGTCAGGGGAGTTTTTAACCTCCAGCCATGGGGTGAGAACAGTGCATGTCCCAAAGATCAGCTACTGGAGGAACCGGTGTGAACAAGGTGAGTGAGGGGCTCAACACTGGCAGCTGAAGCAGGGCCATGAGACACAGCCCAGGTGCTGGGTGCCGGCTGCTGGAGGGTGGACCAAGTGCCTGTGTCTTCCCCAGACCAGGTGTGCATGGAGTGTGCATGTGAGTGTGCATTCACAAAACTTTAGCTGGACCAGCTGGAGAGTAAGGGACCTTGGGTCCAGGCGAGAGTATCAGGTAGGAATGGGCTCCATGCTGGGGGACCCACAAGTGTGGGGCGTCTGTGGTATGAGTGGAGTGTGTGAGTGCTGTGTATGTGCAGCAAGCACCGAGTAGGGCGAGTAGGGAACCCGTGGGTGGGTAAGGGGCTGGGATGTGGGCAGGGGCACTGGGCAGACAGAGGTGCTGTGCTGGTACTCAGGGAACCCACAAATGTGCGTCTGCTTGTGAACCTGGAGAGTGTTATGTGTGCGCCTGCACTAGTGACCTCCTGCCTCTGCCAGCCCAAGAGGCAGAGGGGACTTGGCTGTCTGTGCTTGTGTTTTCTGTGAGTCCTCTGTGTAGGTGCTGTTGAAGGCAGCACCTTCTCTGCAGCAGTCTGTGTGACCGGTTGTGCCAGTGTCCTGCTTGCATGTGTCCATGTGTATCTCTGTGATATGTGCTGAGCTTTGCTACTGGTTGTACCTGCAAACACGAAAGCAGCAGTCATGTCCCTCAGCCTGGGTAGAGACCCCAGGTCCCCAGGCTGGGCTCCAGCAGCTGAGCACAAAGGAGGCCCAGAACTACTGGAGGAGGAGGCTGCTTTTCACATCCCTATTTCAAATCACCAGTTAAATCATGGCTAAATCTGAGTCTATAAGGAAATCCTATGAATTTTTTTTTATTGTGGAAATAGTGAGCATAGCATAGTTTTATCAGCATACTCAGAAGGAGAAAGAATAGTAACAATACATAACAAATGTAGGTCAACACCTATATAGCTTTAAAATATCTTATCCTCTTTTCAGTCCAATACACTTTTGTCTCCTTAACAGCAATAACTGCCTCTCTAATTAAGGGGTTTTGAATAATTAGGTTCAGCTGAATGTAATTACCTTCCAGTTGGCAGTGCTTGTCTAACTTCATTGAATAGTGATGAATTCCATAGGGAAAAAAGAAAAAGCAAAACCACTGTCTTTTCAAGTTATTTATTGTCAGTATTTTCTGCTCATTTCCTCTTGACTTTCCCAATTGGTACAATAAGAGGCATTTTAATAGCGTTCAGGGCATTTGAATATGTTGAGTCTTAATGGTATCATGCTGCTCGGTTTTGACACCAAAGCTTATTAAATGTCTGCGTATTCACTGTTTTCACTGGTTTAGGTTTCTTTCTAGCTTTTTTTTTTCCTTTTTCCTTCTCTCAGTGTAAAACTCAGTATCACCCCTAAGATTTCTTATTATTGGTTGCCTCACAGGTAAAGGTTTCAAGGTGAAATGTAACCAGTTTTTATTGGATAAGAGTACAGCATCAGTAGGCACAGATCTGTCAGACAGTTCTGGGATTAAAGAAATTGTTCATTATAGAGCGCTGTCTGTGGAGACCTACTCCAGGTTCATGAAGTTCTTGTGAGCATGATTCAATTTAATTTACTTTAGAAATTGTGACATAACGATAACTAATTTTTTCACTAAAGGAACACTGTATTAATTCTTGACGTATCTACAGGCACACTGCTGCATTTTTTATCTTTTTTCTCAGTCGTGTTTATCTCTTGTTTTATCCACCAAGTTATTGATATATCTGTTCTGCTATTGACTTTCAGAAGCTCTGCTTTCTTTTGCATTTTCTGCTTTCCATCTCTAATTCTACCTTTCAGGTTTAATCCTTATCTACGATGGGGAAATTCCCAAGTATTAAGCTATTTTAATTCTGTAACTCTCCCTCTACAAAATCCTTCTTTTATCTCCCTTTTGAATGGCTTGAATGTACTATTAGAACACTAAAGCAAATAAAACAAATTCTACCTATGAAATTGAATTCTGTCTGGACTTTCCTCATTCTCTTTGTAGTCCTAGTTTTTATTCTGTCAACTCTCCTGGCCTTTATGTTCTGTTTGTTGTTATCCCTCATGTCTCACTTGCTGTTTGGATATGGTTGTGATATAGATTAGGAGAATACTTGCTAGATCAGCTTCAACGCTTGTATAAAAGAAATGCTGCATTTTCACCATGCACTGAATTTTCTTTCCAATGTGAAGTACTGTGTGAAGAGCTGAGAGCTAGTTTTAATGACAGTGATTTTAAGTAGATAGAGTAGATTTCTTCCTCGATAATCATATAGCCACAAAAACCAAGAGATAAAGCTTAGACCTTAAAATAAACAAAGCTGTATTATTCTTCATTATTTTTTGATGTTAAATACATCTATACATTCCAGAAACACAGAATTAGCAAAAAAAAAAGTTAATGATCTTGTGAAGGGCAAGTTGGAAATCCTTGTTAACAAGAATTTTGCCTGTTTAAGGCTTAAATATATCTGATGGTGCGCTCTATGAACAGCCTGAAGCGTACAGTATTGTTCTTCTGTCCTTTGCTATCCTACCTCTCATTCTTCTTTTCTATCTTATGTAAAATAGTAGATCTAGTTTATAGGATATGGGATTTTGCATCTGAGTGAACAGATCAGTTCCAGAGTTTTATGCACTTATCTGAAAGAAACTTTTAGAAAAGTTACATCAAATGCATGAGTGTTGTACCTCTTTCCAATGGGAAGGTGTTCACCCTCATTTTCAGTTTTTGCAGAAATGAATTCTGCAGTTTAAGTCCATTTCCTTTAAAACTTTCCTCTTCAAAATTTGCTCTGGCTTGTTAAAAGTTTTATATCTGTGGTGTTGTGTAACTACTGTGAAAGATCCTGTTTAACTTCTTTAAAAAGAAAGAAATGACTTCTTAAGGTATCTAGAACAGGCCTTAATATAAGCTAGAAAGCTTAACTTTTAACTGGATTTTCTATTCCAGTGTTAACCTTGAGTGCATAGATAAGGTATCTGACACCAGCAATATTCTGTGTTGTTGTAACCGATTTTTTTTCTAGGGAAATAGATTCATTTCTAGATATATTTTATATAAATATATGTTAACATAGTACGAATCCAGAATCAATCCTTTACCTTCCAGTTTACAGCTATATGAAGCATGAATGATCTACTCTGGCATTTTCTTCCTTCCACTTTAGAATAAAAAATCTGTAATAGCTATCCTATTATAAATTATCAGATTACGGGTTCTGAGAAGTTTAAGGTGCTTATGTATACTTTGGGGTCTGTTTGTTTATTATAGAAATTGTTGAGAGAGTATTTGCTCTGTAATACTTCATGTCCACATCGCTTTTTATGAAAGAAACAAAGGAAAGGTCAAAGCATTTACAGTTTTCAGTTATTTAATTGAAAACAGTATCTGATGCTTTTTGAACACTGCAAACAAAACAAGGACTTGGTAACATGCTGTAGAATACATTCAAATATATGTAAAATCCAGTAGTCAAGTTGTCTCACTCCCTTCGCGCTACAGCAGAACAGATTGTGGCACTCTGTGATGAGTCCCTGCATTGAAAAAGTGTAAAGACAATAACTGTAATGCGAACACTCAGTTCACTACTGGCATGTAACCGAAGCCCAATATGTTTAGAAATAATTTCTTCCCCTCCATCCTGAAGCCCACCCTCCTATCTTTTTTCTTGTTCGGTGTGGACAAAAGCAGCAATCTGTCTAATAGTCCAGTCAATAACCAAGGCATCATCTTCAACTTGGATCTTTCTTTACAGAAACTTTGTCTAAATATTGTCTTTCTTTTTCTGCAACTTCAATAGCACACAGTTTTGGCATGTAACCTTGCACAAAGAAGCATCCAGGCTTTCAAGTAGTTTATATTTGGAATCATGAAACATTATTTTCCCTAACCTTAAAAAAACAGATTGTGTCCTTTATGCAGCTATCTAGAATACTACATCAAACACCACTCTCCTAAGGTATCACTTAGATATTCTCTTAAGCATCCCTATGATCATTTTCTGTCTTACTGACCAGCATCGCCATTGCTAATCTGGTACTCCCCTGACTGCCTGCATCAATCTCCTGACTTATTTTATGAATTCTCTTGGGAAAGAATAATTTTGTTATGATTTTAAATAGTATGTATTCAACAGATCCCAAATCCATGCTTACAATTCTTCAGTATTACATCAAGAAAAATAATTAAAAGTATTCCTCAATAGCCACAGCATTTGGCTATAAACCAAGTGTGGACTACACAGATTACAAAGGTAAAGCAAATAAAAAAGTTCTTTGCTACCAGACACTATTAAAAATCAAAGCAACTGATGTCTCCAGCTGGCATACATTTTTAATTATACTTCAGCAATATCTAATTGCAAATGAACTTGTTTATTTTTTACAGTCAAAATCTTGTCTATGGGTAAAAAAAAAGCATACTATATGGATAGGTAGAAATACCTATATAGACGTGTAAAGCAAAAAATACTTATAAAAAGCTGTACAGATACATAGATGTGTAAAACCAAGAAATTATTGTTAGTATAATTGAAATCTTAACAATATAATTATGAGTCCAGATCTAAATGTTCCAGAAAAAAAGAATAATGCACTTTAAATTACTATATGCACACATCTTCATTTCTACTCTTTCTCCTTTGTGAAAATAAGTTTGTGCATTCTTATTTCATAAATGACATATAAACCATTTTTGTGGGTGGTCAAATGTAATTTTTTTAACAGATTTTATTTTTATTGAAATTACTAATTCTCTTCATTGTAGAGTTAACAAGAAGTAAAATGGTCTCTTCCTTCTTAAGATTTTACTACAGTCTTCAGTCTATTTTTGCTTTCTCAAAAATGTTCTAGTGTGTACAGTTTATATACACTCCTTTACAGCAAGTGGACATTGCAAAAACTGCTCCTAACTTTAAGGAGATTTTTAAAGATTGAACCTCAGAGATCTAGAGGCCTAGTTCTTCTCTGAAATGTCTAATGTAGGAGTAATGTGGGGGCTATATTATTTGGTAGGACCACAAGTTTGGCGTATTCTGCCAACTGATATAAAAATGGATTGCTGCTAATTTCCTGGGTTGTATACTGCTGCCAGCTATTTATGGGCCAGCATTGTAACAGAGTACTTTCAGTAGGCTCAGCTGAATACAGGGTTTCTAGCTGAAGGATATTTCTGAGCCATGGAACTAAGGCAAAGAGGTAGAGACTTCTCTGACCCTCTCCCATTTTTCTAAGGACACATCCCAATATATTCTCCTCATAGGCAAAAATTAAAAACCTAAGAAAAAAGTGAAACTCAGAAATTTAGAATTTTTATTTGTACTATATGAAAACTGCATTCAAGCCTAGTGCCATTTAAAGGAAGGGGTTGGATATGGCCTTCCACTTCCCAGGCATTGTGCACAGTCACTAATTACAGTAAATCAGTCCCTAATCACTGGCTTATAGAGACTAACTCTGTTTCACTCTTATTTCTACAAAGCAAGGTACTTCCTCCTGAAACAATCAATTTTATTGGCAGCCAAATAGAGAAATGTTTTTTACCTCAATTTCCCAAAGACAGTTGAGCATAACCCACTGATCTAGTGCAAACCTAAAAAAAACTGCAAAACTTCAAAGTTCTTTCATGTAGTGGTGTTTATTTTCTAGCCAGGCCAAATCAAAATATGTTAAAGATGGGATTACTTATTCAAGTTTATCTTTTTCCTCTAAACCTTAAACAATTTATACTGGATTTTTTTCTGTATATCTTTAAAGAATGCATTCTTATTTACTTTGGCAGTAATAAGGATGATTATAAGTTTTTGTTTGTAGTTGCTTTAATATTTTTTCAGCTTATACTTGCATTGACAGTATGGGTTTGCTAAAATGCACTACTTTGGCTGTGCTTTCTGCTGCTAGTCTTCAGAGGAATCCTGTATAATCGATTCTAGGCAGTCTTTTAGGCAAAGGAAATCATACTGAGTAAATAGAATGCATAATTGTGCTCAGTGAATAAGAATTCAAGTGCATTCTTTTCTTTCTTCTTAAATTACTAATATTCCCTAGGAACCATCTTCTTGTGAATGAGATCCTGTTTGTCTTTCTTATTTGTCTTCATTCATTACAGCTGTTGTAATTACACAGCAAAATGATTTTGAGTTTGCATTTTTAGAATATTTTATCTATTCTGTAGAAAACATCAGGGGTTATAATAACCCAACGCTGATCAGACTTTAAGGTGTGAAGATGTCAAATGACTATTGTCTACAGTACATGTACGGAGACAGTTAATCATCTATCTAGGAAGAAAAAAAAAAAAAAGATGATTGTAACAAGGGGAAGAAAGGAAGTAATTTTGGTGAGATATTTGCTTATTGTTTTTGTCTTGCTTCTCTGAGTGTTCTGATTGCCAGATGCATTCCTAAACAGACTGATTTTCATGGCACTTGCTGCATGTAATGATCAGCAAGCCTAGGCAGTTTACAGTAGTATAAAGTTAAATGGATTTATAACATTGAACAGCCATTTGAAGAATTAGTGTATGTTTAGTGATATTTTTTCTTTTTTAGGCTTATAGAAAATTACAATGACAGTTATTGTTGAAATAAAAAATATAATCAATTAGAAAAAAAACAGAAAAACAATCAGGGAAAAAATAAAAACAAACAATCAAAAAATAACACCTTTTGATTTAAAAAGGCAAAATAATTGTAATTATCCTCGAGATAAATAGCTTTTGATAATAAACTTCTTGTTATGTATGTCAAAAGGGTATTCTTGTCAAAATATGATTGAATTAAACTGCTAGTTAATAGTATTCATTAAAATCAGCTGATATCTAGAAATTGGTTTCTGGATACTGTCAAAGCAAAGAAGGTGATCACAGATCTGTTATATAGGAAAGATTAGAGTTGCTGTTGTGGTAACAAAAGATTTTCAGTTGTGGTATTCCAAAACAAGTGCAGGCTATAATTATCTTTTGTAGACAAAAGTTTTTTCAGTGAGACAACAAAGATTATATCTTGACAAAGATTTATAGGACACATTCTACTTTTAATAACAAATTCTATCCAGCAAGAAAGGATATTTAAGCCTTGTAGTTAGCTTCATGTATTTAATCTTTAGTCTTACATTTTTTTTCACAGAAAACCATTACTGATCACTATTCAAAACAGGAATACTGGAATACTTCTGGTGAGTACACATTTGTTGTATTGTAGTACAAGTTTTACCTTTATATTATCAATCTTATATCATCATGTAACAACAAACATAAGGTCTTTCAGTCGTGCGTAACCCAGCTCTGGTTTACGTGCCTCATATTTTTTCACAATAATATTATTTTTCCTGTTTAGAATACAGTCTTCCATTCTGGTTCTGTTTCACTGAATGCAGAAGAAAGATTTTTATTCTACACGTAGCTTTTCTCCAAAGGAAAAAGGAGAGGGGGACATTTTACATCTGAGTTGTCTGAATATCCTATATGATAACATAATTTATAATGGCCACTTTTTCCTTCCTAATTCATACACAAGTTCTGGAAAGAAGATACGAGATACACATTTTACTGTATAACCACACACAAATTTCTGAGGTTATAATTGACACAAATGTTTGATCACCACATGTGGTTTTCTTTCAGTCTTTCAACATCACCAATATTTATTTTTGTAGATAATCTGTATTCCCTTAATCAAGCAATTAGCTAATGATAAAGAACTCATACAAAGCACCTCAGTGCTTTGAAGAATATTTGCATCTCTTCCACTCTCATTTTCTCATGAAATTGAGAAGATAAAGGAAGAAAACTGGACTCTGCAACAACTTATGCATACTTACCTGCAGGAGGATTTCAAATTATGATCAAAATTATGAATTATTTGTGCTGGCTACACTCCTGAATGTACTACCAGGGTCAACTGAGAGCTCAGATCACTTGCCAGTCCATGGTGATGAGGCAGATCTGAGGCCACCCTGGGGATGAGCCAAGACCAGGCTGGGATGTTGCTCTGCATCTGGGCCTGGCTCAGCAGCACCCACGGCCAGGCATGCAGCTGCAGGGTGGCAGGAGCTGTAGTTCAAGTGGGGCCAAGGCAAGACCCTCAGCTGAAAGCGGCTCCCCTGGGCCAGGGGTCAGCCCTGGTCATGACCACCCAACGACATCTGGGAGTCTTCCTGAGATCACCAGATGTGCTCACTTGTTGCTTGGATCCCAGCAGCCAAACTCCCAGGAGTGGGGAGGGTGCACATAGGGTCCTGCCACTGGGCATAGAAGGCTGAATGGAAAAAGAGATATGTTATACTGAAATGTCGTCTGGGTTGTGCAGAATGGGGAGGGAGCAAGCTTACTGCCAAATTATTGTCGCTGTTTGAGGCTGGGCAGGTGGTTAAACAGACGGCAGATGCTCTCTGTTAACCTTCTCCTTCCCCAGAGGGGAAAGGAAAAGAGAAAAGGGAGAGAGACTTACGGGTTGGAAAAGTTAAAACAGTTTTAATAAACAGTAACAAGGAAGTATAATAAATAATGAACTAAATACAAAACTGCTACTGAGCGCTCCCCCTGATGATGACCACGTCACCGCTGATGCTGCAGGGCAGTCACTGGGCAGTCCACACGTTGCAGCAGGCAGGAACCGGGTTCAGGAGAGATGGTAGGAGCGCAGGCAGGGTCCTCCCAGCATGTTGGCCATAGAGGAAGAGAGCACGACCCTCGTGGCCCCCAGCTTTACACGTGGGTATGACGTGGGTGGGATGGAATACCCCATTGATCAGTTCGGATCACCTGTCCTGTCCGCCTCTCCCCACAGGTGCAGCCCTCTACAGTCCCTTCCTCTGTGGGACAAAGAGACCCAACAGGGACCCTAGTTCCCATGGCAACAGGCCATGTAGTCTACATCAGGAAGTAAAGTCACTTAAAGGAAACCTAACTGAAAAGTCCGTCCTAGTCCAAACCAGGACAATTATCAAAGGAAGTACTCTGAGATCAGTTTTGTCCAGAAGGTGTTTTATAGGATTGCAAGACATTAACAAAAATTCTCAGAAAGAATCAGAGAAAATCCAAGTTTAAACTGAAGGATATAAGTATGAAGTATGATTTTATTCAGGCCTCTTATGGTCCATCATCAGGACATGGGTAACCATGACTGGCATTTCAGTAGGAATTACTCTAATGTGGTGACAGGAAAATTAAAATATTTTCTCTATTAAATGAGCAAAAGTGGTGGGATGGTTCTTTGGGTTTTTTTTTTGTTTGTTTGTTTGTTTGTCTTTTAACACATAGCTGCTCTTCTGTGAAAATGTATCTTTAATCAGAGTGAAGCTGTGGATCATGTAGACTCCAGATTAGAGGGTCTATGATGCTGATGGCTGGATCATTTAATTTTAGCTTTGCGTATTGTTACTTTCTATAATGATGGATCTGTAGTAACTTCACACATACACAGTCCTAATTTTATGTCTTCTTATTATTATCTGCCTTTAAGCCGGAAGGGACAAAATACTTTAATATTTTTCTCTTGCAACTTCTCTTGCAATACTTTGCAACTTTTCTTATACCTTGGGCTCTAAGGTCTTCTTTCACTTTGTTTAGTAGAAATATTTGAAGTTTCAGACAATGGCAATCTCATTTCTATCCTGTATCTCACTGCCTTTTGAGGTTCCTGGACATTTTAATACTTCCTTTTGCTGCAGGGCACAGCACTTTGGAGAGGAAGTTTCTGAATAGTTAGGTAATGAAGTCCTTGCTATGGTAGCACTGTTTGCACTCTTACTTCTTCTGCTCTTTTCTGTCTCCTAAAAGAGTTTCATATAGTATTCACATTAATGTTTTTCTGTGATGGCCCTCTGTAATTCTAGCTGTGATATTTTATCACAGGAGCCTCTCTCAAGCTTGCTATATCAAAGCTACCCCCATAGTGATTTTTACCAGAGTCATGAAAGCATTGGAGAACAGGAGAGGTGCCTGAGGACTAGAGGAAAGCCAATGTCACTCTTGTCTTCAAAAAGGGCAAGAAGGAGGACCCAGGAAACTACATGCCAGCCAGCCTCACCTCCATCCCTGGAAAGGTGATGGAACAGGTCATTCTGGGTGTCATCTCTAAGCATGTGGAGGAAAAGGTTATCAGGAGTAGTCAACATGGATTCACCAAGGGAAAATCACACCTGACCAATCTGATAGCCTTCTATGATGGGATGACTGGCTGGGTAGATGAGGGGAGAGCAGTGGATGTTGTCTACCTTGACTTCAGCAAGGCTTTTGACAATGTTTTCCATAACATCCTCATAGATAAACACAGGTAAGTGTGGGTTAGATGAGTGGACAGTGCGGTGGATTAAGAACTGGCTGAATGGTAGAGCTCAGAGGGTTGTGATCAGTGGCACAGAGTCTAGTTGGAAGCCTGTAGCTAGAGGTGTTCTCCAGGGGTCAGTAGTGGGTCCAGCCTTGTTCAATTTATTCATCAATGACCTGGAGGAAGGGACAGAGTGTACCCTCAGCAAGTTTGCTGATGATACAAAACTGGGAGGAGTGGCTAAGTGTGCTGCCATTCAGCGATCCTGGACATGCTAGAGAGTTGAGTGGAGAGGAACCTAATGAAATTCAACAAGGGCAAGTGTAGGGTCCTGCACCTAGGGAAGAAAAACCGCATGCACCAGTACAGCTTGGGGTTGACCTGCTGGAAAGCAGATCTGAGGAGAAGGACCTGTGAGTCCTGGTGGACAGCAAGCTCACCATGAGCCAACAATGTGCCCTTGTGGCCAAGAAGGCCACTGGTATCCTGGGGTGCATTAGGAAGAGTGTGGCCAGCAGGTTGAGGGAGGTTATCCTCCCCCTCTACACTGCCCTAGTCAGGCCACACTTGGAGTACTGTGTCCAGTTCTGGGCTCTCCAGTTCAAGAAAGACAAGGAACGACTGGAGAGAGTCCAGCGGAGGACTACAATGATGGTCAAAGGACTTGAGCATCTCCCTTATGAGGAGAGGCTGAGAGAGCTGGGTCTGTTTAGCCTGGAGAAGAGAAGATTGAGGGGGGATCTTACCAATGCTTATAAATACCTTAAGGGCAGGTGTCAAGAGGATGGAGGCAGACTCTTTTCAGTGGCGCCCAGCAACAGGACAAGGGGCAATGGGCACAAACTGAAACACAGGAAGTTCCGTCTGAATAGGAGGAAAAACTTCTTTAGTTTGAGGGTGACAGCACTGGAACAGGCTGCTGAGAGAGGCTGTGGAGTCTCCTTCTCTGGAGATATTCAAAACCTGCCTGGTCGTGATCCTGTGCAATCTGCTCTAAGTGAACCTGCTTTAGCAGGGGGTTTGGACTAAATGATCTCCAGAGGTGCCTTCCAACCCCAACCATTCTGTGATTCTGTGTGATTCTAATCTCTACTGATATAATGCTGGATTTTGAAAATATTCTTGCTGCCAAGTGTGTGAACAGGCAAATGTAGGCCAGTACATGTCAAGATTTCTTCCACTAATGTGGCATTCCATTTCATGGTGATACAAAAATTTTTAACGTCTTTATTTTCAAATACATCATGGCTACAATTTTGTAATTTTTCATATTTTTCATTCTTAGATAATAACTAATGTTAGCTATTTAATCTGAGCCATTTGTGCTCAGCACTGGACAAGACAAAAAAAAAAAGCTTTTCAAGAAATACAAAATTAAACTGAGAGGCAACACATACATGACCATAGATGAAGCAGTAACAGTAAAACGATACCCTTTCCTGACTGAATTTGAAGCAGTTAGGGGTAACGGGTCAGAAATCCAACTGATATAAATTGCTATAGTCCCATCAACTGCGTTAGAAATGCAGAGATTACCACTAATGAAAGATCTAGTGTATTATATGAGGTCTTGCTGGATGTATTGCAGTGGCTCCCTTTTGCAGGCTATTCCCCTTCTCCTCTCACAGATGTCTATGCTGAGAGGAATTCAGTCTCGTTAAGAAGAATTATCTGATAAAATAGTGGTCTTTTCCTGGAATGGCTCCAGGAAACTGAACTTTTATGTGCTGTTTTCCAGAAGCCAAGTTGCACATGTTGATTCAACAGTCTATCTACTTGTCCACATGTAAAATAGAGTACCCTGTCCCTTGCCTTGCACTTCACATTGTGCTGGTTATTGGTAATTGAGATATACAGTTCCATCAGTAAGACACTGGAATGAAACTCCATAATTTTCCCGCTCTTGAACCAGGATCTGATCTATGTGAATAGTACATATGTCTATGTCTGTTTTTCTAGTTCATATTCAGAACTGGTTTTTGATTTGAATGGTGCTTACAGGTTGTGGTTGTCCAGCCCTCCTGAACATTGTCATTAGATATTATTAGTAGCACTGTGCGCAGTAAGAAATATGAAATAAGACACAGAGATCTAAGTCAAGAAGAAATTAATATTTCTTGCCATTCAGACAATTAGTCCACTGTTTGACATCAGGCTGTTGCAGATGGTCTCTGTTACATATAAACCTTTTTCTCTATTTTTTGTAAAAGGAAAAGGCAAAGGCTTGAGTCTCTTACATTTCTAACACAATATTGGTGAAAAATGTTTTGTTGACTTTTCTGGCCTTTCTGTAGGTGAGTGTTTAATATTTAATATTTGCCAACTTCTGGGATTCTTATATTTCTCTTGCGTTGTACTCATGCCAGTATCTCTCTTTATTCAACTAATTTAAATTGAGTAATTTCTTTCACTGAAGATGACTTATGACTCCCTGACTGAGAAATTCCTGTTAAACCCTGGGCAAGCCTAAAATAAAAACAGTTTCATGTGAATAAAATTAAAAGGCAAGGTCTTGATTACAAATTCAGAAATACAGTTACAAAAGAAAAATGTAAAACTCAGATCCGGGAAAGAATTTCTATGTCAAACCATCCTTAACTGTTTCTGTCTTTCATATCTCTGCCTTACTCTGAAGGTTTTCATAACACATCCTCTCTCTTTCTTTGTATAGGACAGCTCCTCCTCCTCCTCTTTTCTCTGCCTTTATTCTTACTTTTCTCCCTAGTTCTTTTTCTTAAAGAAGTTCAGACTTGGAATCTGTATAAAGTATGTTTGTGATAATTTCAGTGGGTTTTAAATCTTTTCTGATCTTTGTAGATGAGTGTCCTCTTATGTTTTGTCCTCTACTTGCTCATATCCAGTGCCTGAATTTGTCTCTACTCTCTCTGGGTTTCTCTGAATTTATAAATCTATTCTTTTCCTTAATTATTATGTTCTTTTGAAGTTGGTGGAAGTTGTGTAGTTTAAAGTATTTTCAAGATTGTTACCACATTATGCAATAGTACATTATAATATGTACTCAGTGAACAAAGATCTCACCAGATTTAGAACTACTAGCTTCATGTTTGCCATATATATTTGAATATCTGACAACATGCTGGACATATTTAGAAACTCTTCCTCCCCAACACCTTTTTTGTTTTTTTTGTTTGTGGGCATGTCTCTTAGCTTGGCCTCTTCCTTTATGTTGTGATGAGGATTCATAATAAATATGACTACTTCTTCAAGGCAAGTTATTCCAGCGTCCCAACTTGGTGTCAAGAAGATGAACAGTGCTTGCTGACATCACCTCTAAACATGATAAGCCAATCACTTATGAGGGAGTTTCTGAATACCAGAGTTTCATGAAGGATGCTGAGGCAGGTGTAAGTGCATAAAGATTTATTGTTGGGGTCTCTATCTTACAGCATACGTAGACTTCAACAGTGCAAGTTCCTTATGGGAAAAAATAAGGGAACATGGAGAGATGGAAAGAGAAAAAGGAAAGGGAAAACTGCACTGTGGTCATCTGGAAACAACAATGACAGGGCTCTATCCAGTGCAAGCAGTCATGACAGTTTGTCATCATGCTTTCTGCTATTATTGTGTGCCTTTCATGAGGACTGTCCCCACTCTCTCCCCTGTCCTTGGTTGTTCTTGTTTCTGATGTTATTGGTGCCAACCAGAGTCTACAAACAGGGGCAAATGTTACACGTTGGTTGTTAAGCATCTCTACACATGAATGTTTGAACAGTATTTGTCAAGTATTTATGTGACTTATTTTGTTGCACCCTATCTTTGGTTTTCTCAAATATAAACTAAAAACTATAAAGCAAGAGCTAAAGAGAGGCGGGGAAGAAGTATAATTCTCCTGCCACTGGTAGCAGTTCCCCATGAAAACCCACTAAAACAGCATATTGAGGATTTGCAACTACTAGGCCATGAGAATGACAACACAATCACAACAGCAGGAGAACCGCGAGGGAAAACACTGCTAGAGAGTCTCTGGAACACGCCGCCTCAGCAGCTTCAGGGAAAGGTTACAGAGTTGCAAATAACAAGCCCTTAGGTGGTTGTTTTTGTTTTCAGCATGAGATGTCATGGGACTGAACTGCTTCAGCATGAGAAAAAAAGCAGGAAGGAATTGTTAAACAGGGATTTGGACTATGAATCCTGTGGAAAAAATCTTTGTCTGGTCTTCTTCAATTGTCTTTATGTGTATGTTATGGCACAGGCAGTTCCATAAACAGCTGATGTCAAGGGTCTGGTGATACTGAAATACTTTAACCCGTCTGAAGTATTTCCATTTTCTTTTTTATGTGCATAAGTTCTGAATCAACAATAGTTTTGGAACCATTTATTTAAAAACAGAGTTAAGTGGAATAATATCTATATGTTTTCAATGGTGGCTCAAAGATTTCTAAGAATAAAGTTTTAATATTCATGTAAATTATGTTTTGCTCTGCCAAAAATTAAAAGGTTATTTCTAGCAGCTTTATCTTTATTTTTCTGCAAGAACTGTTTTTCCCCACAAGCCAAAAAAAAAATTAAGTTGAAGAGACACATGAGCAGAACCATAACATGAAGAGAGAGCTACTTTTTTTGCCAAGCAATTCATTGTGAAAATATTTTTAAATGTTTGGTGGATGAGGATGGTACCAATACTCTGCATCATAAGAGTAAGTTAGACATCATGAGGGATTTGATTAGCACTTTTTGATGAAAAAAGACATGCTGATAGGAGACAATATGCTTATGTGTAAAAAATTATAAATAGCATTCTAAAGCAATTTTCTTGAAGAAAATACCCTAGCTGAATGATGTGTATACAGAATGAGAGATCGTAATTTCAAAGATCTTAGGAAAATTATGAACTCCCATCTGATGTCTTAATGTAAATGCATCCAATAAAACTCTGACTTTTTATAAGGCTAAGCAGATTTCAAATGCATTTAAAATTTGACACACACTTTGATTAATTCTTTGGAGATGGAGTCTACTGAAAGTTATTTTGAAAAGGGGGAAAAAAAGCAACAAGTATTAAGTTCTTCAATATCCAGGTTTATTTTTATCTCTTACGAGGATGATCTTAGAGTCTTGTAGGCTTGGTTCCAGCACTGTGGGCAGAACTGTGTTCTCCATTTCATACTTAGCAAAATAAGATTTCTAAAGAAAGTAAACTAGTTACAGAGCTGAGGACCAAATATTCATGGCATTAAACTTTTGCAGTTGTTATGAACTAAAAAGAAGTTGAGACTATCTGGCACATATGAAGACTGACTGTTATGTTTCTCTGAATGTTTAGTATAGGACAGTGGCTAATTACCACTAGCTTCAGGTGGCCAGGTTCAAAAAACTGGCCACAATGAAAATTGCATAGCTGATCTGTTGCTTGTGCTGTTCCTCTTCTTAGACTGTAATGTTTTATTTATAGGAGGGCAAGAATATTTGTAACATTTTACAGCCTCCTTCATTTGAACCTGTGTATTATTTAATGTATTTGTATAATTTAATGGTAATATATTATTGTCTTTTATTTGAGATTTGGTGGCAAGCTGAGAAGTTTAACAGTTAAAAAAAAATTGGAAATCAAATTCCTTTAAGTAGCAATCAAGGAATAGTTAAATACATTTAGGAAATTACAATCATAGAATCATAGAATGGTTTCAGTTGGAAGAAAGATCATGAACACTGACAGTAAGGGGGTATCCACAACTTCCACTATCTTACTACCCTCACAGTAAAGAATTTCTTCCTAAGATCTAATCTAAATCTACCCTCTTTCAGTTTAAAACCATTCCCCCTCGTCCTGTCACTACTTGCCCTTGTAAAAAGTCCCTCTCCAGCTTTCCTGTAGGCCCCCTTCAGGTACTGGAAGGCTGCTATGAGGTCTCCCCAGAGCCTCCTCCTCTCCCGGCTGAACAACCCCAGCTCTTTCAGCCTCTCTTCATAGGAGAGGTGCTCCAGCCCTCTGATCATCTTCGAGGCCCTCATCTGGACTTGCTCCAACAGCTCCATCTCCTTCTTATGCTGGGGCCCCCAGAGCTGAATGCAGTACTCCAGGTGGGGTCTCACAAGAGCGGAGTAAAGGAGCAGAATCGCCTCCCTTGACCTGCTGGTCATGCTTCTTTTGATGCAGCCCAGGATACAGTTGTCCTTCTGCACTGCAAGCGCACATTGCCGGCTCATGTCGAGCTTCTCATCAACCATCACCCCCAAGTCCTTCTCCTCAGGGCTGCTCTCAGTCCATTCTCCTCCCAGCCTGTACTTGTGCTTGGGATTGCCCCGACCCATGTGCAGAACCTTGTAGTTGGCCTTGTTGAACTTCATGCGGTTCACACAGGCCCAGCTCTCAAGCCTCTCAAGGTCCCACTGGATGGCATCCCTTTCCTCCAGCGAGTTGACCGCATCACACAGCTTGGTGTCATCGGCAAACTTTCTGAGGGCATGCTCACTCCCACTGTCCCTGTCACTGATAAAGATGTTAAACAGGACCAGTCCCAATACCGACCCCTGAGGAATGCCACTCGTCACTGGTGTCCACTTGGACACCAGGAAAGTAAGATAACTGCATATAATTTTTGTTACAGAGGTATGAAAAGCAATAGAGGGAAATCAGAACCCATTCACACCCATAACTGTAGGCAGAGCCACTTTCGGTCCTGTTGATGTATCTGTGAATTATGTCAAAAGAAAAAATATGTTATTGTAAGGTGCTTTAACTAGTAGAAGTAATAATAAAAAGTAAAATTAAACATTATGTAACAAAATGAAAACTTTTCCTGCACTGCCATGTTATGGTAAAATATGGCATAAGATATATTTTGTCTTGTAACATTACTTTAAAGGTATTTTCAGGTAAACCCACTTCTGTGAAATAGTTGAAACTAATTGGAAGGAAAGCTGACAGAATTTTGAATTGTTACTTTGTATGGTTTGAAGAGTTTTATTGTTCTCTGGATTTCCTGAGTGTTGAGTTAATTGTGTAATGTGTCTCTGTACCCACAGCTAGAATGGCGTCATTTTGAAAAACTCAATATATTATTTACTATTATGTAAAATTTTGTGGAATAAATTAAAAAGAAAAGATTTAAATAATACAAAGTATATAACAATGTTCATTTTTCCCTGTTGTGCAATTTCTTTGAAGATATCCATGCTAGAAAGAAAACATCTGTAGATCTACAACTAACATCTGCAACTGAATTTTAGCAGTGGCTGAGTAATTCCAAGTATTTAGGGCAATTCATTGCAATTGAAAAAAAAAAAGAAAAAAGAAAGAAAGAAAGAAAAAAGAAACACCAAAACCCACAACCCAGGAGATGTAACAGTCTTCTGCGTGTGTGTGTCTGCTTTCTCTGTGCATGCAGCTGAAGTTCTAATGACCTGTATTTTTATGCACTGGTAATTTCGTAAAATCCTCTCTCGTTCTATGCCATGTACTTGATCAACCAAATTAATATTAGTTTTGCATATGTTCAGGCTTTTGCTAGTTATTGCACAGCGCTTTGACTAACTGGGAGAATCCATAGTAAACACAATTCAACTTAAATAGATTAAGATTTGATCTCCAAGAGGACTCAGAATGAGGAACATTTACCTTGTCTTACTTTTGAAGTCTTGCTGAGTTTTCTTTTCCCCTCTGTGCTTTTAAAAAAAGTTCTGAAAACAAAACAAAACAAAACCCTGGCAGTTATGGAATTTGCAAGTGATAAAAAAGTAGACTGAAAAATAATGTCACGTAAGCAGGGAATCATTTAATGAACTGGAAAAAAAAATGCATATTCAATACAAGCAAACTGAAAAGTATACTTCGAGATGGGGCTAAAATGACATTAATTTCTGTAGGACTGGAATCTTACTGGGGTCCTGGGAAATATTGTAAGGAAAGACATAATGGTTTGATAATAGCAGTGTATCGTCAAAAGCAAACTTTCTCTGTAATATTGTTTTCTAGGAGTTCATGCAGTCTTTGAATGAAAGAAATGGAAATATCAAAAGGATGGTATACCCTTTTAACTGAGGTGAGTATGGAAACCTATGTTCAGTTGAGATTTGCAATTTAGGAAAGGTGATAAAAAATCTTAGAGCTTTCAGAGAAAATCCATGAGAACAATGTAACTCAAAATGCTTGTCCTTGAGAAGTATATAGAGAAAACTGTCATGATGTATTTTAGATTGCTTTAGCTTTGCAGTATTTTTATATATAAAAGTTTGCACATAAATAAATGGTATAAGAACTGTGGTCATTCTAAGTCTTTCTACTTAAAATATAAAGTCACAATCCTCTCCACATATGTTTTATTTGTATGCTTTTCCACTTGTATGGAAAGATTAGATTTTATTGTGCTTTTGTTCGTAGAAATATTTGTGACTGTATAATTTTGAAGGCATTACTTCTTAAGAAGTGTAAATCTTAGCAAACAGAACAACTTTTAAAAATTCTCTATGATCTGAAGCCCCAGTAAAAATAGATCCTTACTGGAATGTCTGTTCATCTGTGTGTTTGTGAGATACACAGTAAATCAAGAACAGGTGCTAAAACTATAGGCACATGCACATAAGGTGGTTGCGCTATAATAATTTCTCTTTCATGCAGTCAACAAATGGAAAGGAAGCTGTATAATGCTTGCTTTATTTTGTTGTTAGCAAAACAGTTTGGTAGCTTTAACAAAATAAAATAACATTCCTATATATCACTGGGAAGTCTCTAAGGAATAATATACATGGAGCAACAGCTGTTAAGCTACCTATAATAACTTGTGAATTGCTCTTGTCTGATTGAAGAAATTAGTTTGGCAGAACAAAGTCTATTACTTCATGAATATATAATGACAAAGTAAACACTGTTAGCTGGTTTCAAAAAAAGCTATGAACAGAGTTTCACTGAGGACCTTTGGAAGGTTTATCCATAAATACTTCTGCCTGTTTTAATTAATAAATGGCACATTGCATAAAGTTCAGAATCTTGAAATATTAAAACACTACTTTACACCTATACATATAATAAATGAACTGTTTTGAAGAGAAAATGAGCACAGATGAAGATAACTTTCCTCATTATAGCTTCACTTTTACTTCTAAGTGCATTTCAAACCAGGAGGACTAGAGAACCTTAGAAAAGGACAGGAAGAAAACAAGTACGTACGTCGAGTCATGCCAAAGACAGATGAGATGTAAAATGGAAAACTGGGATTTTTTTTTTTTTTGGTCAGAACTATTTGACAGCTCTTAGTTCTTATCATGAGCTGTCTCTTGAAAGTGTCATGCTCATGGAGATGTTTTATTTTCCATATTCTTTTTAGGAATTGTATGTGTGTTGTTACATGTGCCTACTTATAACTATAAGCTGTTGTTGTTCTGAATGCAATACTGTAGCACACAGACAACTGTTTAAGGAGTTATAAATTAAAAAAAGGCTTTTTTATTACAATCAGAAATGAAGCATTGCACTATTTCTGCCATTCTGCAGCCTCTAAGCACTAACCTCCAGGTATTTTCTAAAGTTGCTAAATTTTACATCCATGGAAGTGTTTCATTGGTTTCTAACACTAAGTAGCAACATGAATGGAATTGAAGAGTGAAGTAATTAACGTTGTGCCTAGATTATGTGAGTGTGGATCCAAATCTCACTTAGGACCAATGTTCATAATGGTGCTTTGCCTTAGAACATATTTTGAGTTGAAATAATTTTACTTTAAAGATAGTAACACAGTGAAAGAAAACAACAAAAAGTTAAGCTTCAAAGCTGTCATGATAGCTGTTGGAACTTGAAACAAACAACTTAGTGTAGTGAAGGAAATGCATAGTTTTAATTTGTTAATATAATAAACTCCGCAGTAAATTAATTTATAGTGTTCCCTCAGGTTTACACCCAGAAGTACAGGAACATGTTTGTTTACTCTTTCAAATTGAAAACTATTGATTTCCTTTAGGAACTCATCCTTGTTGACTGTGAATTAGTCCATTTATTTCACATTCTGATCAACATATACATTAATAAAACACACTATTTTTCTTTTGGCAAAGAGCTATATTTAATTTTGAGTTACTCACATCAGCTTCAACTTAAATATAGATAATATACAACAGCTTTTCCCCATTTTGAAACATAAGAAGTATAGTGAAGGCTGGAACTATCTAAATACCTGGACTTGGCAGTTCTAGGTTGACGGTTGGACTTGATTATCTTAAAGGTCTTTTCCAACCAAAGCAATTCTATGATTCTACTATCTAAACCAGGACTGAGGGCATGCTTGGTTAATTATTTTTCACCAGGATTGCTTGCTGCACTACCTTCCCTGACCATCCATTCCTGAATCTGTGATATGCCCTCAGTACTGCCTCTACCTCTGTATGTGATGAACTAGACTGGGATTTGCTCTGGCTTAAAATTAAATCAGATAAAACACAAGCAAAAACTGCTCTCCCCCCAGTTTTTAATCCAGGCAAATTGTCCAGTCTGCGTCATCATATGGCCCCATAAGAATGAACTCATACTGATGATGAGGATGTTCAGGAGTGAAAAGGACCTGTGAGCAAAAACTGCCTAAACCAGGGTCTCTGTTGAAACTCTGCCCTAACACGCCTCCGTGACTTGATCAGGCATATTAAAGAATTAAGTTTCAGGCATGCAATACACAGGCGATAATTGTTTTTATTCAGATACACAGGAGAGGGTTAAATGTTCAGTTCTTGCATAGTTGCATGTAAAACAGGGTAAAAACATTTTATGTCTTTTTCAACCTGAAAGAAATCAAACCTATTTTTCTCTTTTCTGGGAGAATACTCTAACCATAAAACCACAGCCTAATCTGACTACACACATTAAATATTTCTCCTGTGCAGATAGAAGTGTGAAATTAATGAAGCTGGAAAGGAAAAACAAGCAAGCAGGTACTGCTATGTTCTAACCCACTGATACAGGTTTTAACCTGCAAGAAAGAAATCCTGGGTTCTACTCCTAGCACCATTTATGAATTTTGCATTAAGCAAAACACTGGGTAAAACCAGTTTTAGGTAAAGCTATAACAATGATACTTTTTATAGCCAGCTGTATTGTTGGGGGAGAGAGAGAAAATGGACAATATTTTGGGCACACAAACCCTGAAACGGAAGCAGCCACCTTCAGGCTAGGAGTGATTGCTCTGAGTCTGACTTTATTATGTAAAAAAGGAAAAAGTATTTTGCCTTTTGGTCTAGCTGGGGGAAAGATAGACATACCTTGAACCAACTCACTCAAAGAGGCTTAAATCCTCACTGCTCAAATTTAAGCTGACTGGTATGTGACAGTGGTCACATCATCTGATTCAGTACTTATCCCACTGTCATGGTGCTAACCATCCTCATTCTGTACTAGTTCTTCTCATAATCCTTAACATAGTCAGCTTTTAGTTTACTTGCATTTTGTTTTGTTCTGTTCTGTTCTGTTTTGTTTTCTCTGAGTGGAGCTGCCTGGGGTTTTGAATCATTACCACAAGACCAGGCTAATTCCTTACAAATATCCCCTCAGTCCAGGGTAGCTTGAGGCATGCTGTCACAAAGGCCTGAGTCTTTTTTCTGCCACCTCTTTGGACCTGAGATGTTTAGAGAGTATTTAAAGACTTTTAGATTAATATTTATCCTAGATGAGAAGTCTTATAGGAAAGACGTCTTGGAGTAGTCTTGCATGCATGTAGTGTTGCAACTGTCCTGGTTTGGCCCAAACCAGGCCAATTAGTCTTGGAGAAACCAAGGTCACTGCTAAATTCCTCACTGCTTATGAGTGAAGAGCCGAAGGGGGGTCGCACCTGAAGGGGGAAGCAGACAGGGCAGGTGACCCAAGATTGACCAACAAGATATTCCATCCCACACACGTCATTCTCACTTTCCTATTTATCACTAACCCACTGCCTCCTGGAGGTGGGGCCCAGGAGGGAGGGGCCCTCCTGTCTCCCACTGATTGGTACCAGCTTTGCCAATTCTCCAGTTAAAAGCCTGCAGGTGTGATGGCAGGGGAGCTACTGCATTTTCCCCTCTGCCTGTGCTGGGGGGAGCTACTGCATTTCCCCCTCTGCCTGTGCTGGGGGGAGCAACTCTGCCTGAGGAGGATTTCCAAGCTCTCAGTCTTGGTTTTGTATATATTTGTATATATTTGATTATTTCTATTATTATTGTTATTATACTCTTTTTCATTACTATAGTTTATTAAAACTGTTTTAACTTTCCAACCCGTAAGTCTCTCTCCCTTTTCCCTTTCCCTTAGGGTGGGGGGGGAGAGGGTTAACAGAGAGCGTCTGCCACTGGGTTAATAGCCAGCCCAGCTTTAAACCGTGACAGCAACCATGGGGACAAAGGTGAAACTGATAGTACACTGACAGTGCAGAATCATCAGGAATGAAAATTAAAGCTGTTTGGTACCTGTGCTAGCCAAGGGGGATGTTGGGAGACAGACTAATGGTTTTGGAAGCCAATTTAAGAAATAAATTTCATTTCTGAGCCTCTATGCTCACCACTAAGGTGTACTACTTCTTAATGCTATACTGTGTAAGTCTACTCCTTAGCTTTTAGGAGGTAGTGCGGGTATCAAAAATGCATAAACTTCTTTTTCTTCAGAGGTATGCTGAAAAGAATACTCTGAAGCTTGGACAAAAACAAGAGTAGCTAGTTTTTAGTCTTTTGCAAGATATAGTAAAGCTAATTTTCAGAAGCTACATGTGAATTAATGCTGCTAATTATTTTTAAACAGGCCTTTAAGATGTGCTTGTGGCAGGTGCGCCAGCCCTGATAGAGACCAGGGGTACTAGGACCGCTGTGTCCTTATATTTCGTGCCCTTACTTTCGCACTTTTACAGTGACGAGTGCTGACCATCAGGTATACGCCTTGGGTCAGTTACTATGGTCACCTATACACCTTGGGCAAGGAGTAAGGAAGTTAAAGCCCTCAGACAACCATAATTGAGCACAGATCAGATTTGACTAGGGTATAAATGCAGTCCTGCTGGAGGGCAAATTGAGTCGGTCCTCCTTGGAGCAGGAGGTCTGCAATCAGAGGCTCTCCCCTTGGGTTGGGATGCCACCCAAGGAAAGTTCTCGAGGTTGAGAGCCCTCATCTTATAGGTGAGTGATTGTGCACATTTTGAATCCTCATTTCTAAAGCCAGCTGTGCAGTATTAATTCCTCGTGCATTGTCCTGAACCTGTGGTTTACAAATGTCGGAGTGTTGAGAGATTTTGCTAAACCTCATTTCTAGTTGGTTCTCTGCTAAACAATTTTTGATTTAAATAAAGTTTATTTCTGAGTTTATCATCTGCCTAATTTGACGTTTGTGAGCCTCCGAAACAGTGCTGCTATATGTTCTCCACTGCTAAGTGTTGCTAAATAACTTGTATAAAGCTGTGAAGGCACTGGGGAACTGTAATCATGTTGAGCCACTGGACATAATTCCTGTTGCTGTTCTGTGCAATATCATTAATTTTGCTGTAGTTTTAAGGGTCTCCTTGGACTGTTCCTGAAAATAACTTGTATATTTAAAGCAACTTCAGACTTGTGACAGTGAACTATGCTAATGATTCCTCATATCTAATTTAGTGATTCTTCTTTTGCTTCTTCTTAGGTTGGCAGAATGCCATGTATTATTTTAAAAAAAAAAAAAACAAGCCTCTTCACATTCAGAAGATAGAAAGGAGAAAGCTACAAATTTCTGTTCATCTTGGTCTGTATTGTAAAGAGTTAAACTAGACTATAGTAGTTTCTTCTTAGTATATTTATATATATAAACAGCCTGGATCTTCATTTGGACTTTTTTGAGGTCCCTGAAAATAGATTGTTGTAACTGATGTTTCGTAGCTCCCTTTTAGGTTTCCTTTTTCTTGTAGTAGAAAATGCATAAATAGAAGGCCTACTTTGATCTAGACTAGTCATTATCAGACTCTAAAACTTTAGGAAAGAGAAATCAAAGCATGCCAATTGGGTATTGAAAAAAAAGATAAAATTTGAGGAAGAAATGTTTATAATCCATCCGTGGTAACAAATTAAAGCCCCTTATACTTATTTTCTGGAGCACCATCTTCTTGAACCTGAGACTGTGTGCGTGAGAAAATAAACATAACATACCTGATGAACCATTTTCCTAGTAACCCAGTTTACAAGAGCAAAGACTTGAATTGCCTTCTAGGTTATCTTCCTCATAAGCGTAAAGGATTAAAAAAGGAAGGGGAAACTGTAAGAAGTGGAAGACAGAGTCTGGAGACTGCACCAGTATTTGAAAAAGCAATGTAACTAGTACTTCTTGATATTCTCGTACTGATTTATATGTTTAGGTATGGTTGTAAAAAAGATTCCTATTGGGCCTCTTTTACATGGTGTGTCAGTTTGCTACCTCAGCCTTTGTCCCATCTGCTCAACATATTCCCATCCACTTTTCTCTTTCTCTCCCTGGTCCTGACCAATTTTTCTAGCACTATTTCCTTAAAAATGCTGCACACTCGTAATTTGGAAGTTCTTATGCTGCACATTCAAGTGCACAGAATGCCAAGATCCTCTAAACGAGATTTTAAGTGCTGCATAAAGTTAACCTGTAATAGTCTAGTTTAGCTGTGGAAGTACAGGTAGGCCTACCTTATTTATATGTACAGGATCCCAAATTGCTTTTTTGTGCAATCCCTTTATTCTCCCCAGTGTATCTCTAGAATTAAAAAGAACCCCCCTAAACTTGATCACTACAAGCAAAACTGTGGGCAATGGTGAGAGTCACAAGCCATCACTCTGCTATTTTGCACACACTGTTCTGTGCATCTTTATCTTTGCTCTTGCTGTTCATCTGTCATATCCTGTTTGTACTATGGGGTCCTATTATGTCCTAGGCGTGAAAAGGTATTTTTATTACCAATAATTAATCATACGTTTTAAAAAAATAATAATCTCGCTGATTTTATGCTCTTATGTAAATGTTTCCAAACAAATCCCTGAAGCCAGAGATGGCATATTCTGGCATGTTTGCTTTACAATCACTCTATTACTCTCATGGCAAACCATGTCCTGTCACACTATTATTTTATGGCATGAATATAACAATGAAAAACAGAAGCCTGACTGAGGTCCGTTCTCTGAGCAACATTTTCCTCCACACTGATTGTGTTTGTCAGCAAAGGGATAGATGTGAGAAGTGCTGGGATATTCTCCTCTGCTATTAGATAGATAAGGGTGATGTACAGTAGAGATCTACAGCAAAAGAAACATCTCTTGCACAGGAAATCTTGCTCAGACCTTCCTACCTGGACTGGCAGCAGGATACAGGTGGAATCTGCAGATTATTTCCCTGTCAAGATTTAGCGAGACTTGAATAATCACGTTTTGCACAAAATCAGATTTTTCTAAGTTTTTATTACTTAGCCAAATGCTCATGCTTTCGTTCCTCCACACCTTCCTAATGAAAAATATTCCAAAAGACACCAAACCAATTAACAAATGAATAAAAAAAAATTTAATGGAGCTAAAAAAATATTGTGGAAGCTAATTTAATTCTGACAAATGGCAAAACATTTTTTTTTTCTAAAACTGACAGTATCAAAATTTAGATTGAGCAATTAGAAATAATAAACTTAAAAATATTAAAAGACAACCTTCAGGAAACTTTCAGTATGGGTGCTATTAGCATGAATAATGCAACATTGTCTCAGGTTTGTCTTTTCATTTTTTTTTTCTACTGTCATATTGCTATATATTATCTTATTTTACTTTCTTTACTCAATGTACTTGCAAAGCACATCAATTAATTTTATCTCTGGTGACCAACATCTAGACTCTTGCTGATTATTTCTACTTTGTAAGTGAAAAATTATTCACTGATGAGTCAGCTAGCTGAAGTTAATTCATCTTGAGACATGAATTTCCTTTCTTTACCATACCACAGGTGAAAGATAAGTGACTTATTCATTACACAACGCAAATCCTTGGAGTATATTTTTGGCTCTGTATGCTTCTCAGAACATGACCACTGGTCTTTCTGTTGTGGTTACATTTTTGTAAGTGTGGGATATCACAATTTTTGAGGAAAATTATTTCCTTGAGAAAATATTCTGTATCTGGAAGCTGGTGCATTAGTGTAACACAGAAGGAACTGCCACTAAAATGGCTATTTTGAGCTATGCTTTTTATACTGTTTAATTTGCAAATATGTTAACATTTGAGGTAGAGAAAACATGGGTCTATTTTCTATATATACATGAATATTTCATGTGCCCAAGCTATTATTTGTATCAGATTTTACTTCCAATGGAATTCTCAAGAGATCATATGAAAAAGCATTGATCAAAAATTATACTCTGATGAAATGGTGAATGTGTCAGCTCTTTTGCTTAGAACCAATTAAGTCAAAGCCTTTAGAAACTGTGGATGGTGTGCATGTGGTATGCATGCTACCTTCTGAAGAACTTTTTCCCATGTTCCTCAGTGTCCTGGTTTGGACTAGGACAGACTTTTCAGTTAAGTTTCTTTTAAGTGACTTTACTTTCTGAACTTGACTACACACTCCTGTTGCCATGGGAACTAGGGTCCCTGTTGGGTCTCTTTGTTCCAAAAGGAAAGGACTGTTAAGTGTTGCACCTGCAGGGAGGGGCGGACCGGACAGGTGACCCAAACCAGACCAACAGGGTATTCCATGACACCCACGTCATACTCAATTTAAAGCTAGGGGACCATGAAGGTTGCGCTCTCTCCCACTATGACCATCATACAGGCAGGACTCTGCCCACGCTCCTGGCTTTGCTCCTGAATCCAGTTCTTGGCTGCTGCTGTGTCTGGTTCAGGACTCCCCAGCACCTGCCCTGCAGTGTCAGCGGTGACGTGGTCATCATTGGAGGGAGCTCAGTAGTGGTTTTGTATGTAGTTCATTATTTATTATACTCTTTCTTTTCCTTGTTATTAAAACTCTTCTAACTTTCCAACCTGTAAGTCTCTCTCCCTTCTCTCTTTTCCTTTTTCCCTTTGGGGAAGGAGATGATTAATAAAGAGCATCTGCTCTTTGTTTAACTGCCTGCCCAGCCTTAAACAGTGACACTCAGACACTATTAATTTATGATTTGCAAGCACAGATCTGTTTAGATCCTTAAGGAGGAAGCCAGCATTGGTTTTTTTTGGCAATGTGTTCAATTATTGAATTAGTATTATTCCTTAACTCACGAGTACAATACATGATTAAATAATTGTCTAAACTAGGCAACGGAATAAAAATAGGTAAACTCGTTACCATTTTTACGGGGATCTGGCAACTTTCACAAGCTTAAGATAGAGAAGAGGTGCAGACCAACAGATGTCTAGATTTGCTGAAAGACAGCTCTAAATATTATTTTGAGGCTGTATGCATGATGCGGCACACCTGTGTTGTGTCTGTATGCATATATGAATATATATATATGTATTACTTTCTAGTTTACGCTTACTTCGCTGAACAATAACAAAAATTTGATGCTATAGGTACAGTTCACATAAGAATTCTTGCTAGATTAGAATTCAGTTAACTGCTTTAAAAATTAATCAAGTTTAGTGCATTAATTTCTTATATGAGGTGGGTGGATGTAAAATTTCTCTGTGTATATTAACTGGACCATATCAGCTTAATTTACCTTCATCCCTCAGGTTTTCATTTTCTTTCTTTTTTTCTCTTTTTTCCTTTTTTTTAAAAAGTCAGATGGAAATGTTAGGGAAAGCCTGGGGAACAGGGAGACATTTGTACTTTACAGTAAAGGATGGTGCAGAGACACCTCACTGTGCTCTAAAATAAGCACTAAACATCATGAGGGCAACCAGTCCTGATTCTTAACATCTTTTAAAATAACAAGACCTGATTTGGTTAGGGGAACCTCATCTATTTCAAGAATTACCACAACAGTAAAACTGAAGGTATGGAGTCTGTATTTTTCTGGTCTAGAATTAGGTGCCTGATTCTCTGTGCCACTGAGAAAAAGGCAACATTTTTTAAGGATTGAAGAGTCAGCCCTGCTTTCCATCTTTAATTATTCCATCTTCCAACTCATAACCAAATTGTTCCTAAATGCCCTTTCTGACATCAGTTACTGTATAAATTCTCTTGGGCAAGAGTAAGTCCCCTATTTCCTACTGTGTAGACTACATCTATATACAAGGTTATTAGGACTTACGGAAGCAGTTCAACTAATTAATGGAAAAAGCAGTGATATACCTTCTCAGGAACACATCATATGACTGAGATGTAGGACAGGGATGGCATTCCTGACTCATTTTCTCTAGAAGAGTGGAATTTTTCATGAGACTTCCTTGTATGCCTCAAATGTCTGAACTTTGAGGTCACAGCTTAGAAGGTGCAGAATAAAAATCATCTGAGAATGAAAAAAAGTCAGAGCTCTAGCATTATCTCATGCAGTCACCTTTCGTGAGGAAAAAGCACACACATTGTTCAATACTGTGACCAAGCAGAAGCAAGTTAGCATATTTAAGTTAAAAACGCACATCCCAGTCTCTCAGAATGTATTTACATTCTCCTAAATAGTTTTGTATTTTTAATTGTCAAATAATTTTTAAGATGTGCTTTGAAAAATCTCTTCCCAGAACCCAAAGGAAGTAGCATTGCAAAGGGGTTAGGTGTTAAAACCCTTTATTAAGATTCAGTCTAACTAGCACTGAGCTATGGGCTAGCTCTGTTAGAATGTCATTGATGTGTTTTTGGGCAAAGCTGGAGAATGTTTCAGCAGAAGAAGCCTTCAAAGGAAAAGAAACTTAAAATCTAAGATTTCTATTTTACTCTTCTGTAGAAAATAAATTAAAAAGAGTTTTAAAATAACAATTAAAAGGGTCAACTTTCTACATAGTTTTGGGGTTTGTATGGTCTGTAAGAAAATCAGCTCATCGGATTCACGTGATCATTAATACTGTCGTTCTATGTCATTCTTCCTGATCAGTACCTCCCCGGTTCCACTAATTACCAGAATAAATGCCTCATATTTCATTCTATATGTGACACGGCCCAGTAAATACTAACTAGAAATATTTCCAGGTTTCCATTCAGCAATTTATGTAGCAGTCAGCAATTTATATAGGCAGTTCAGGTTTGTTTTCTATTACAATAAAAAATATTTTCAAGGAATAGAAACAGTGAGAGGCATGCTGTAGTTCTCAGCAGATGTATTTTCTGATAACACACACAGTGGTGAGGTTTATAAATTTCATATTTTTAAAAGCAGCAACTGCAGTGCATTCACTTCTTATTGACACCCTGCAATGCCATAGCAGATAAAGATCTTTCACAGTTTTCATTACCATTAGGATATGCTTCTTCATATTACTATTTTTAAGATAAATATTTTCTAGTGTTTACTACGCTTCTTTCTATGTCATTCTAGCCACTAGAAGGTGAAACAAAATAAAATTTGATCAGATTTCATGCCTGTATTTTCCATAAGTGAAAGTTCCTTCCTTGCAGAAAGCTCATCTCAGTGTCCCTGGTAGTTAAAAGCACAATAAAATCCATTCCAAAAATAACAATATCGTCAAAACTCTTTCCACGTCTAAATAATTTATATTTTAAAAGTAACTTTTCAGTAAAATTATCAAAGAAATGAGAAGAAGAAAGAGAGAAGAATTATTAATGATTGTAATATTCAATTCCATGTTTGGAGACCTTTTCCTCATTTTGAAGTAGAACTTTCCTTCTTGAGATTCAATTATTTTGAGATCTAAAGTACTAGAAATATGATAAAACATAACAGAATTAATTTAAATTAATTATATTGAGAGTCTACATCTATTTTAATGTATCCTGGAATACTTCTCAGCACTTTGTATGATTGCCCCAGTTGTTCCCTGATTTTTTTAAGGGCCAATTTACATTCAAAACTGTGTTATGAGTAAAAGATAACAGCACATGTATGGAGCCAAGAATTTGCTACCCTAGTTAAAAACTTTAGAATCCAACTGAAATGCAACAAACAGTCCAATTACGATGATAGTAACACTCTTAGTACAAATTCGTATGGGAAAAACTATATAATATCAATAACTAGAATTCTTATACAAAAAAACCTTTCTAATATAGACCCCTTTTCCTGGTGCTGTGCTCACCCTCCCAGTGTTCCTACAGCTCATAAGGCCAATGAAGGGTTCCTTCCAAAAGTCAAGTGGTGCTGGGCTGTCACAGTGAGTCCCTTCCTGGGAGAAATGCAGTGCTGTTGGTGGAGGTCCCCTCATCCTCGGTATTGTGGTCTACTTGGGTTTATTTTTATGTATTTTCTTGCCCTGGGCTGCTGCCTTCTGGCTGCTTCCAGAGTGTGAGCATGGTCCCACAGCCTCCCCAGGCTCGTCTTCCTGCAGGGGCACATGGCTCCAAGGCAGGCACTGAAATCAGCTCAGCCCACTTCTGGCCAATGTAAGCCTGGGCCAGACCTGAGATCTGTGCTCTGCAGAGCCCTGAACTAGGAACAGCAGGAATCATTGTTACTGGGCCACAGATGGGCTTTAGAAAACTATGAATAAATAAATCTACTTGTTTCTAGTCGATTCTAATGTACACTTCCTATGAACCCAGCACAATGAAGATGTAAATAAATTCTCTTAAGCTTTTCTTTTATATAAGCAGTTACTGCAGTAAAGTGATTTTCTGTTGAATTTTCCTTTTCTGACAGAAAAGAATAACTTTTTCAATCAAATGAAAATTGTCATAAAACCTGTCTTCTTTCCTTGAAAAGGATTGATATGTCAGAAAAAAAAAAACCAAACAGAAATTCGAGATGAAAACTACTGAGAATACAATTTGAGTTTGGAAAGCTGTTTTAAGGTGAAAAAGAAGGGGAACAGGGACAACACAAAATAATGTGGGTTTTGTATAAACAAAAAGACAATTTAGTAGGCTTTTGCAGAAAAACTCACAAACATGCTCCAAAAGTTAATTTTCTAACTAAATCCGTTATACTGAAACTGTAAAAAAATGTTTCATTATTAAGTTTCAAGCACTGTCTTGCTACTAGAATCAATGTCTGCTTTTTGCAAGAATGATTTGGAAGCGCATGATTTCCATGCAGTTATTTAATTTTCCATTTTATTTTCTGTTTTCCATTGAAAAAATCCATCTCCAGCACTAATTCTCCAAAACTGATTCTTCAGTAAATACAAAAAACCAGTCCTTAAGGATTATAATTTAATTCTTAGTAAGTCCTTAGCAGGTAACATTTTCAGTCTATATTTTTTGCTAGCAAATCATCAGTATAGAGCTAAATTTTCTAATTCTTGAACCATTAGAATGGAAAGCTTATATCTTAATCTTTAAAAGGACAAAGAGGGACTGACCTAGGACCTTTGGAACTCTAACAAATAAAAGTAAGTTATTAACTAGTTTAAACAGAAATTGCTTGACAGTTATTATACTCACCTAGGATGAGACTTTACTTCAATCTTTACCTTGCCTGATTTCATAGAAGCATAGAATCATAGAATGGTTTGAGTTGGAAGGGATCTTAAAGATCATGTAGTTCCAATCCCCCTGCCATGGGCAGGGACACCTTCCACTACACCAGGTTGCTCAAAGCCTCATCCAACCTGGCCTTGAACAGTTCCAGGGAGGGGGAATCCACAGCTTCTCTGAGCAGCCTGTTCCAATGTCTCACCTAATTTCTTCCTAATATCTAACCTAAATCTAACTTCTTTCAGATTAAAACCATTACACCTCATCCTATCACTACATGCCCTTGTAAAAAGTCCCTCTCTAGCCTTTTTGTAGGCCCCCTTCAGGTACTGGAAGGCTGCTAGATGGTCTCCCTGGAGCCTTCTCTTCTCCAGGATGCACAGCCCCAGCTCTCTCAGCCTGTCTTCATAGCAGAGGTGCTCCAGCCCTCTGATCATCTTCATGGCCATCCTCTGGACTCGCTCCAACAGCCCCATGTCCTTCTATTGGAGGCCACAGAGCTGGTCACAGTACTCCAGATGGGGTCTCTCCACCTCCCTCAACCTGCTGGTCACACTTCTTTTGATGCAGCCCAGGATACGGTTGGCTTTCTGGGCTGAAAACGCATATTGCTGGCTCATGTTGAACTTCTCATCAACCATCACCCCAAAGTCCTTCTCCTCAGGGCTTTTCTCAATCCATTCTCTGCCCAGCCTGTATTTGTGCCTGAGATTACACTGACCCACATGCAGGACCTTGCACTTGGCCTTGTTGAACTTCATGTGGTTCACATGGGCCCAACTCTCAAGCCTGTCAAGGTCCCTCTGGATGGCATTCCTTCCCTCCAATGTGTCAACCGCACCACACAGCTTGGTGTTGTCGGCAAACGTGCTGAGTTTGCTGGGACTGACACTCAATCCCACTATCCATGTCACCTACAAAGTTGTTAAACAGCGCTGATCCCAACACCGATCCCTGAGGAATGCCACTCATCACTGATGTCCACTTGGACATCGAGCCATTGACTGCAATTCTTTCAGTGTGACCATCTAGCCAATTCCTTATCCTGCAAGTGGTCCATCTGTCAAGTCCATGTCGCTCCAATTTTGAGACAAGGAGGTCGTGTGGGACAGTGTCAAATGATATGCACAAGTCCAGGTAGATGACGTCAGTTGCTCCTCCGTTATCCACGAATGCTCTAACCCCGTCGTAGAAGGCCACCAAATTTGTCAGGCATGATTTGCCCTTGGTAAAGCCATGTTGGCTTTCACCAATCACCTCCTTGATTTCTGTGTGCCTCAGTATAGTTTCCAGGAGGATCTGCTCCATGATCTTGCCAGGCACAGAGGTGAAACTGACTGGCCTGTAGTTCCCCGGGTCTTCCTTTTTTCCCTTCTTGAAAATGGGCGTTATGTTTCCCCTTTTCCAGTCAGTGGGAACTTCACCAGACTGCCACGACTTCTCAAAAATGATGGATAGTGGCTTAGCAACTTCGTCGGCCAGTTCCCTCAGGACCTGCAGATACTACTCATCAGGTCCCATGGACTTGTGGATCTTCAGGTTCCTTAGATGGTATCCAACCTGACCTCCTCCTACAGTGGATGGTCCTTCATTGTCCCAGTCCCTGCCTTTGCCTTCTGTGACTTGGGCGGTGTGGCTTGAGCACTTGCCTGTGAAGACTGAGGCAAACAAGTCATTGAGTACCTCAGCCTTCTCCATATCCTGGGTAACCAGGCCTCCTGTTTCCTTCCAGAGAGGGTCTACATTTTCCTTAGTCTTCCTTTTATCACCGACATACCTATAGAAGCCTTTCTTGTTGCCCTTGAGGTCCCTGGACAGATTTCATTCTATCAGGGATTTAGCTTTCCTAACCAGATCTCTGGCTGCTCAAACAACTTCTCTGTATTCCTCACGGGCTACCTGTCCTTGCTTCCACCTTCTGTAGGCTTCCTTTTTGTGTCTGAGTTTGTCCAGGAGCTCCTTGTTCATCCATGCGGGCCTCCTGGCATTTTTGCCTGACTTCCTCTTTGTTGGGATGCATCGCTCCTGAGCTTGGAGGAGGTGGCCCTTGAATACTAACCAGCTTTCCTGGGCCCCCCTTCCCTCCAGGGCTTTATTCCATGGTACTCTACCAAGCAGGTCACTGAAGAGGCCAAAATCTGGTCTCCTGAATGCCGGGGTAGCTGGATGCCCTCCTCACTGCCCCAAAGCTGCACCTGAGCTTCACACTCCGCACCAGCCCCTCCTTGTTGGTGAGAACAAGGTCCCGTATGGCACCTCTCCTTCTTGGCTCCTCTATCACTTGGAGAAGGTAGTTTCTCATCCACACATTCCAGGAACTTCTTGGATTGCTTGTGCCCTGCTGTGTTGGTCCGCCAACAGATATCGGAGTGGTTGAAGTCCCCCACGAGGACCAGGGCTTGTGAACGTGAAGCTACACCTATCTGTCTATAGAGGGCCTCATTTTCTCAGTCTTCCTAGTCAGGTGACCTGTAGCAGACCCCCACTATAATGTCACCTGTCTCTGCCCTCCTTTTAATCCTGACCCATAATCTCTCAGCCAGCTCCTCATCCATCCCTAGGTAGAGCTCCATTCACTCCAGCTGGTCATTGACATAGAGGGCGACACCCCCTCCTCATCTCCCCTGCCTGTCCTTCCTAAAGAGCCTGTATCCTTCCATTCCATCATTCCAGTCATAGGAGCCATCCCATCACGTCTCCATGATGCCAATAAGATCATAGCCATGCAGGCATGCGCATGTCTAACTCCTCTTGTTTATTCCCCATGCTACATGCATTTGCATAGAGACATTTAAGTTGGGCCCCCGATGAAGCTGACTTTCTGGCTGTAATTCCTTTGTGCTGCTCTTCAGGTGCTCTCTTGCTGACCTGTGATCCTTCTCCAGGCTCTAGGCATCTATTGCTGGCCATGGCATCAAACTGGTAAAAGTGAGATGGATTGAGATTGCCCTTCCCTGGCAATTTTAGTTCAAAGACCTCTTCACCAGCTTGGCAAGCCTATGACCCAAGATGTTCTTCTTCTTCTCTGGCAGACGGACCCCAGTAGAACAAGTTTCTCAAAGCGAGTCCCATGGTCTAAAGAGCCAACCCCTGGCTGTGGGAACAGTCCTGTAACCATTTGTTGATTTGTCCAATTCAGCTGGCCCTTTCAAACCCCTTCCCTTTGACCAGGACGATTGATAAAAAAACTGTCTGTGCTCCGGAAGCCCTTACCGCTGCTCCTAGGGCTCTATAATCCTTCTTGATTCTCCTCAGACTGCTCCTGACTGTATCACTGGTGCCCACGTGAAACAACAGTGGATAATAGTCAGTGGATTGTATGAAGCTTGGTAGTCTCTTGGTGACATCCTTGATATGAGCCCCTGGTAAGTAGCACACCTCTTAGAGAGCATGTTGGGTCGGTAAATGGGTGCCTCCGTTCCTCTCAGAAGAGAGTCGCTTACTACTATCACCCGTTACTTTTACTTAGTTGCGCTGGAATACCTTGATTTGTATCAAGGTATTAAAGACAGTCATATCTATCTCAAGTGTAAGAGCTCAATATTTTGTTACTATGTTCTCTCTCTTTTTCAATCAAAACCAACAATTCCATTTTGGAGTTAAAATCCCCTACCATTAAATTTTTTGTCATAAAAATCCTGACCAGCTCTATTTCCAAGTTACCTTCACCTAGTCCTGATTATATTCATACATACAATAATTTCTACAAAAGAGTTAACTTCAAAGGTCAACCTTCTGATCTATCAAAATCTACCAGCAGGAGGAAACTCGTGCTATCACAGGGTATCTACCATCTCTTTACAGGTGAGTGAAACATTCTGGCTGAGATCTCAGAATGGGATTTAGGGAATATTGTACTGAAGCCAATCCCACTATTATAGACTCAATTAAACTGCAAAATTCAGTTGGCACAGGATGAAAGTCAAAAGTGTAAACTAAATTAAAAAGCAATTAAAGATATCTATGGCTCAAAAGTCCTTCCAGACCTTTTAAACACCAAGATGTGAATAGAAATTTTAACTCGGGAGATGCCAATGCTGCAAAACTGTTGGAAGCTGAGAGAGAGTATACTGGAGAGAAGGCGACTCTACACAACCCATTTTTATATTCATTGTCTAAGTATCTACCACTTGCCACAGTAAGCGCAGAATGCTTTATTAGATGGATATTTGTCCTTATTTCATATAACCGTTCCTAAAAGTTACATTTCATTTTGCAAAGAATTTATTATGTCCCAAGTAGCAAAAGATTTGACATATATTCAATAAGCTTAGTAACAACAGCAGGAGTAGCTTGTGCTTGTTCTTCCGTGTTCATGTCATGGAGTTGATTCACAGAATCATAGAATGGTTTGGGTTGGAAGGGACCTTAAAGATCATCTAGTTCCAACCCCCGTGCCATGGGCAGGGACATCTTTCGTCTAGACCACATTGCTCAAAGCCTCATCCAACCTGGCCTTAAATGCTGCAAGGAAGGGGGCATCCACAACTTCTCTGGGCAACCTGTTCCAGTGTCTCACCACCCTCACAGCAAAGAATTTCTTCCTAATATCTAATCTAAATCTACCTTCTTTCAGTTTAAAACCATTACCCCTCATCCTGTCACTACATGCCCTTGTAAAAAGCCCCTCTCCAGCTTTCCTTTAGGCCCCCTTCAGATACTGGAAGGCTGCTATGAGGTCTCCCCAGAGCCTTCTCTTCTCCGGGCTGAAGAGCCCCAACTCTCCCAGCCTGTCTTCATAGGAGAGGTTCTCCAGCCCTCTCATCGTCTTCATGGCCCTCCTCTGGACTCCTTCCAACAGCTCCATGTCCTTCTTATGTTGGGGGACTCAGAGCTGAACGCAGTACTCCAGGTGGGCTCTCATGAGAGCGGAGTAGAGGGGCAGAATCACCTCCCTTGACCTGCTGGCCACGCTTCATTTGATGCAGCCCAGGATGCGGTTGACCTTCTGTGCTGCAAGCACGCACTGCTGGCTCATGTTGAGCTTCTCATCAACCATCACCCCCAAGTCCTTCTCCTCAGGGCTGCTCTCAATCCGTTCTCCACCCAGCCTGTATTTGTGCTTGGGATTGTTTCAAGCAGAATGTTGAAAGTATGAAAACCTTAAATTAGCTGCTTAAAAAAGAGCAAAAAATAAACAAAAAAGTGGACTCATTCATGTAAAGCCATATTCATTAACGACCCTTAAGAAGCCTTAAGAAAAATACTTCCATTAAAACTGCCATTTTGAGGAAAAAGCCCTCCATGCTAATATATCAGTAGAGAAAGCAACTGGCAGTTCTGTAAGCTAGAGCTAATTTTAAACTGCTCTGATTTGTCTGCTTCTTCCTTGATTATAGGATTACAGGAAGTAGAATTCTAAAATAAGAGAAGATGAGAAGATGGGGATTGGACTCAATGATCTGGGTGTTGGACTCGATGATCTCCAGAGGTCCCTTCCAACCCCTAACATTCTATGATTCTATGACTTTTAAGAGAAATTTGAGGTAAAATGAAAGAAAAAATAAGTGAGGACTTAAAAAAGTTATTTCTGGCTTAGTTATGATTTTTCAAAGTGATCCTGATTGAGCTCTACAACAAAAATCATTCTGAGAAACTCTGGTCTATAGTATGAAGTAGCCAACAAAGTAAGAAGATTGAAACCCAGTTCACTCAAAATATTTGCAGAAGGCAAAGAGATTAGAAACCCTAACTTGATATTCAATAAGCATAAATAATTTAGCAAGCTGTGAAGTGCTTATCTTTTAGGTTTATATTAAATCCAAAACACACAAGCCCCCAAATGTTAAAAAAAATTAAAACCAATTTCTAATGGCTAGTACAACGTGAATGTTCAAGCAAAGAGTCATTCTCATAATTCCTTGCTTTCTGAGACATTTCCCAGCTACTGTATTTCTAAATTTTGCTCTGTAACAGTGAGTTGAAAAAAAAAAAAAGATTGCATCAATTAACCATGGACCTCTGAAGTCTGAAGCTTGTTGGTGGCAACTCTGGAACTGTAAAGGAAACACAAGGTGGCTGATGGACTCAAAAGACAGGCAATAACACAGCTGGAAAAGTTGTCTAAAAAGTAAAATTATCCCTATTCTGGCTGTGGAAAGAATTGTATTTTCAGTAGCATTATTGAGTAGGTAAGAGAGAAGTGTATTTGGCTGGGAGCTATGTTTAAAGTAAAAGAGAGATTATATGGACATCATTATGATTGATTCTTACAGCATGCTGGATCAGCTAAAGGCTCATACTTCTGACGTTTCTGATTTGTATACAAGCAAAATGGATTTCTGTCCCCTCTATATTAGCCTCAGCATCAATACAAAATATTGCACATTAACAGGAAGTACAGTTCTACCCAGCAAGCAGTGTTAAAAATTATACTATAAGAAATGTTAAACCACTTTTCTTGACATAGTCTTTGATGTACTGTAATGTGCAACTACTATTTCTGCAGGTGTGAACAACATAAATCAATGTTAGAGCTGGTAATACTGCATTTTCACAGCAGATCAGCACAAAGTAGTTTTGCAGCAGGCACTGGTGCAGTTATGACAGAGTGGGGACAGTTGTAATGTTTAATGGTCTCACCTACTGAATGTGTTTGCGTATTGGCCTTAGCAATACATGATGACAGGTTGCTGATTCAGACCTTTTTTAAAAAAATCTTTTATTTGTGAGTCCATACTTAATCCAGTATAGTAAGCTTCCCTCTCTTCATTTAAAACAGTACTGTCACTATTCCTGTATCTCCCAAACAGCTAAAAAATCTAAGTTAAATAAGACTGAATAGGTTAAAACTTCACTTTTTTTCTAGGGAATTTGCTAAGGGGAGCGTTAATTATCACCATATAGTTCAAGCCAGTATAAGTGATCTGTCTATCTGGATCTGACTATTTTAAGATGAGGTTTATTTGCTCTGCAGAAAGTGTTTGTGTTCCATTAATATTACATATTTATATTAATTTTACATATGGATCTGTGAGATTGGAATAGGTACATTTCAGTTGGTAAGGATGATGCTAAAACAGCCACTATTAATTCAGTATAGGTTCATGTAACATGTACAGGACAACCAGGCGAACAGGTCCAGTCAACATGGGTTTATGAAAAGCAGGTCCTGCTTGACTAACCTGATCTCCTTCTATGATAAGATGACCTGCTTACTGGATGAGGGAAAGGCTGTGGATGTTGTGTATCTGGACTTCAGTAAAGCCTTTGACGCAGTCTCCCGCAGCATTGTCCTGGAGAAACTGGCTGCTCATGGCTTGGATGGGTGTCCACTTCGGTGGGTAAAAAATTGGCTGGATGGCTGGGCCCAAAGAGTTGTGGTGAATGGAGTTAAATCCATCTGGCAGCCAGTCACAAGTGGTATTCCCCAGGGCTCAGTGTTGGGGCCAGTTCTCTTTAACATCTTTATCAATGATCTGGACGAGGGGATCGAGCGCACCCTCAGTAAGTTTGCAGATGATGCCAAGTTGGGCAGGAGTGTTGATCTGCTTGAGGGTAGGAGGGCTCTGCAGAGGGATCTGGACAGGTTGGATCAATGGGCCGAGGCCAACTGTATGAGATTCAACAAGGCTAAGTCTCAGGTCCTGCAATTGGGTCACAACAACCCCACGTAATGCTACAGGCTTGGGGAAGAGTGGCTGGAAAGCTGCCTGGTGGAAAAGGACCTGGGGGTGTTGATCGATGGCCGGCTGAATATGAGCCAGCAGTGTGCCCAGGTGGCCAAGAAGGCCAACAGCATCCTGGATTGTATCAGAAATAGTGTGGCCAACAGGACAAGGGAAGTGATTGTCCCCCGTCCTTGGCACTGGTGAGGCCACACCTTGAATACTGTGTTCAGTTTTGGGCCCCTCACTACAAGAAAGACATTGAGGTGCTGGAGAGAGTCCAAAGAAGGGCAACGAAGCTGGTGAAGGGTCTCGAGAACAATTCTTATGAGGAGCGGCTGAGGGAACTGGGGTGGTTTAGCCTGGAGAAAAGAAGGCTCAGGGGAGACCTTATTGCTGTATACAAGTACCTGAAAGGAGGTTGTAGCGAGGAGGGTGTTAGTCTCTTCTCCCAGGTAACAAGTGATAGAATGACATGGAACGACCTCAAGTTGCGCCAGGGGAGGTTTAGATTGGACATGAGGAAAAATTTCTTCACAGAAAGGTTTATCAAGCAGTGGAGCAGGCTGCCCAGGGAAGTGGTGGACTCACCATCCCTGGAGGTATTTAAAAGACGAGTATATGTGGTGATTAGGGAAATTGTTTAGTGGTTGACTAGATAGTGTTAGGTTAATGGTTGGACTCGACGATCTTAAAGCTCCTTTCCAACCAAGACAATTCTGTGATTCTGTGATTCTTTATTTCGTTTGGTATGAATGTCTGTATAAATTTTTCTCGTGAAGTTTTCCTACTTTCTAAATACTGAAGATACCGAAGATACTGTTCCACTTATAATACATTTGATTTTATATATGCTAAGTATTTTGATATATTCAAATCAAAATACAAATCTGATGGAGTGCAAAAGATTACCAATGTATGTGGATGAATTACGGGTATATACTGTTAAAATTAGTAAATACATTCAGTAATTAATCTTTTTGCATAGTATTTAATCTTTTAAAATTTTTCTTTTGTTATTGTTTTTTTCCTCAAGTGCCATTTGACTGCTTTAAAAGAAAAAAAAGCTATCAAAGAAACCTATCAGTCTCTTGTCAATTCAGAATTATTTTTGAAAGCAGCATGTAAGGTGGCCAGAGATATTATTCTGGCAATCTCTGCATCATTGAAAGTTGTTTGTAAGAGCTGTATTACACAACCTGCCATCAGCTGTAGATCAAGTCAAGGAAAGCATTTCCTACTATTATTTATATAAACCCACTAATTTTATCCATCCATTTTATTCTTCATTTTTACTCTTATAAAAGAATTGCTTCTTTTCATATCTACCTTTTGGTCCTGTCAATGATCTGATATCAACACCTACATAAAAAATGTTAACTAATAAGACATGTTTAACAGGCATTTCAAAACTCCCATATTCCTTATCATTTCAAGAAGTCAATACAGACTTTTGCTAAAACATTCATATTTCATAGCCAACTTGGTGTCTATCTCAAAGTATAATATCTGGAAGTGTAAATTAGAGATAAAGCTTCTGGAAGATTGATAGGAAAAAGCTAAGCATTTCAGATCACATCTGCCTACTAAAATTCCTAATTTATGTTTAAGCATACAAAATTAGAAGAAAAGTTTATGAACCATTCAAATTTCAGTAAGAGTTTAACTGATCAATGATTTTGAAGAATGTGTCTATCTGAATGAGTTTGTTTTATTCAAGTTGTATCAATGAAAAGAAAAAAAAAAACTAAAAAGTTTCTTTAATCTTTGTACAGGGAAAATGGTCTATTCCTAGCTCATTAGCTTCTTACAGATGCTGAATTCAAATGGCTTTTTGTTTTATAGTAACTTTTTTTTGAAGTTAAACTTCAGGACCAAAATAGTAAGACTAACTGTCAAGACCCTACAGATGCAAAAAAGCACTTTTCTTCATTTAACCATATTGTTACCATTTTTATTTGAACTTTGAAACCTTTGTTCCAGTTCAAGTTTTTGGATAACGAGCAATAGTATTTTCTTAGTCTGTATTGCAATATTGCTCTTCCCTGATATGGTCAACTGAATTAAAATAATGGATCAGTATTTGTTTTACACTTTTGAGTAAGTATATAAAGAAGCCAGCTAACCAACTTTCACAAGCATTATTTTCCTTTTCTCAGTTTTTGTGCTGGGGTAAGGATTATGAGGAGAACTTTATAAATTAAATATTTGTCAGAAAGCAAATAAAATCCTTCTGTATTAGAATCATAGAACAATTAGTTTGGAAAGGATTTCTGGCGGTCATTTTGTCTAACTTCCTGCTCAAAATAGAGCTAGTTTCAGAGTAAGACCAGGTTGTTTGGGGTCTTGCCCAAAGTTGGAGATTTCATAACCTCTCTGGGCAACTTGCTTCAGCAGTTAGGCACTCCAACTATGAGGCTTCTGTTTTCATGAAATCCAATTTGTAATTACCCCTGCTGCAACTTGCATGTATCGTCTTTTCCTTTTGCTGCGCACCTCTGAGAAGAATCTATCCCTTAGTCTATCCAATAGCTTTTTCTTAAAGGTTAGAGTGAGTGGCATTGAAATTATGTTAACCAGACTACCTTCAGATACATCCTATCCAGTTTGATGGATATCTGCATGTCCAGTATAAGCAAGTAGACCTTAAGTTGGTCGTCCTTTGTTGTGGGCTATACATTTCTCCCCCAAACTTTGTTACTAAGAATGCAAGTCTGGAATGCCTGTGTCAAGACTGGAGTGCAAAAATAGGCTTTATTGTCCTGACCAGTCTCACCTGGGACCCTAGCCATGCACCCTTGGACATTTAGGCTCAGTTGTGAACCCCCAGTGTTTGCCTGAACGATACTGCAGGTGCGTTCAGCCCTGTTGCCTATTGGTCCTGACTTGCAAATTGGGCTGCAGTTTTGGATTGAACTTCAAAGTTGACTCTTTACCTTGCCTTGCTCTGCTGGTGATTATCAGACTGTCACCAGAACTTGTCACTATCACTAGTCCAGCCCTGCTTGAGTATGCTGAACTACACTCCATCAATGAAGGCACTGTCTTGCCTATGTCCTTGGCTACCAGCTGGTCTTTCCTCATGGAGCAGCCCTGCTCTTGCCACTGCTTGACAGCCTGAGCAGACCTTGCAATTAAAAATTGTGGTAAAAAGGGCACTGAATACTTCTGCATTTTCTATATGCTTTGCCACTAGGTCACCACCTCTTGGCAGCAGGACAAGATTTTTATCTTGGACTTCCTTTTTACAGCTGACATACCTCTTGATGTCCTTTTTTTTTGACCTTCACAGCCTTTGTTAGTTTCAACTTCTGTCAAGTTTTGGTTTTCTCTGTATGTTCATATGATATTTCTATGTGACTCTTTGGGAGGCTACAAAAAAAGAGGCTTTGGGAGCTACCTTCCCCTGCAGAAGGGGACCTCTGACTGCCATTGTCCATTGCTTTGTCTTTGTGGCACTGCTTCAGACACGGATTAGGTACAACTGGCCCAGGTAGACACATTCCCCAACAGACTTTCTTTCATATCTTCTGTTGCCATGTCTGTGGCTTGTGTACAAATGAACATCTGCAGGTGAGAAAATCTGCCAGAAGCCACAAGCCTCCAGTGCCTATTACAGTAAGAGTTCATCCTCCTGCTGGATCTTCCCACTTCTGTGCAACGTAAGGCTTGGGCTCTTGCATCTGCACAGGTCCTGTGAAGAGAGAAACGTTTCCTTCCCCTCACATATATAGATGCGGATCATGAAGCAAGTCACATCCTGAAATCTTCTATTACTTCATTAGGAAATATGCTTGAAATAAGGACTGTTCTCTCTGAGAGTTGCATATGCATTAAACTTATCTCCTTATAGGACTGAGAGATTTCTAGTAAATTTCTGAATAATAAAATAAATGCAAATCACAGCTTGGACATTTTATTGCTTTTTTTCTGTTTTGTCTTATTATAAAAATATTTTACAACTTTTTTTCCAAGTTTTATAACAAAATATTTAAGTGCAGGAAAATAACGTTATGAGAACATATGTGAATTATAAAGATTAGCAAAACGATATAATGGAACTTCAAGCCTATGCCCTAGGAAGGTGGTTGGGTTTTGGAAGAATGAATTAGAATTACTAATCTAAGATGTGGCCTAATATTTTTCCTTGTAAAGTAATATCAGACTGTTTTTCTGTTCCACTGCAAATGCATCCTGATCTTTCAGGAATTTGTCACCTCATTTGGGGAAAAAAGGAAGAATTAGCATTGTCTGCTAATAACTGTGACCCTTCTAGTTTTTTGAGCATGAAGTCTTGTGAAAATAATTAGAGACAGTATGAGATATCACTGCTGTTAACTTCAAACTCTGCCTCTATCTAAAACCTTAATGCTGGGTTGTAGTCTAAATTTAACTTGTCTGATCACTACAAATCTCTGATTTAGCACACAATAATTTTTCCACCTATATGAGCAAATTGTACCTGTTAGTGCCAGTCACATTCATCACATTTGACCTTATTAATTATATAACACTGTGTCCTGGTTTGGACACAGGACAACTTTAAAAAACAAAACTCAAAAATAATCATTGTGACATGACAAATGCAGTGTTACAATAATTAACTATTAATTATAATCATGGTACATTATAGAAACATATTATATGTCATGCTGCAATGTTGGAAGTTGAGAGCTCATCTTTTTTTTATGCAACGCTGAATTGTACTGAGAGTATCTGGATACATTGCAGAAATGTGATTTCTTGGTTATTCTAGTTTTATTGTAGAAGATGCAGAGATACTGGTTCAGCAATATCCTCCAAGCTTTCTCACTCTCCTCAAACAGCCATGACCTGGAATCAGCCTGGAGGTGACATTTACTGCCTTGAAAGAAAAGACACACTTTTTTACTACACTCAAGCTACTTTACTACCTACAAAGAGTCATACTGTTAAAACGACCTTTTTCCCTCCTCTGTCTCTTGTAGATAGTGAAAAGGATTAATGCCATTTTGGGATGCTTTGTGTGTCTCTACGTATGTGCTGGGGCAGGGGCAATAAAAACGAAAGACAGAAACATGTGTGAGATGAGTAGTTCCTTCAGGCCAAGCAGGGGTTCTGCTCCTTGTTCCAAGTAGTATTTTTCTTTTCGTCCAGTCAAGACAAAATACGAAATGCCTACAGATTTAGCTGGAGCTAAACCGAAGTCCTAGCACTAGACAGATGAGAGATTTGCTCCACAAAAAAAAAAATAAAAACACAATAAAAATGCTTTTGTCTGCTGCCCTTTCAAATTAAGATTCTTGCTTGAGTGGCTACACTGTGGTTCAGAGGAGGATGCACTGACCAAAGATACTTGTTTTCCCCTTTGCTTTTGGTTTGTTTTTTTTTGGTATTTTTCTGATCTATGGAAAACGTGCATTCAGCCATCTCAAACTAAGAAAATCCTGGGATGTTTCATGTGACCCCGCTATTAGGTTATTAAGCAAGGGGTAGAGAATGACTACAGTAGAGATTGTTCAGGGGAGAGTCAAGCAAGTTGCATCCTTTGGGAAGAATGTTTTTTATCACTTCCTATTGATTCTCTACATCCCTATAGAACAGGCACATAGCTAGCTTAAACAAACTCTTCCACTCTTCAGAAGTTCATTTTTCTCTCTATTGACTTTCTAGGGGAAGTAGGCATTTCAGTTAGATTTCCTTTCACTCCTCCCATCCACTTTAGATTATTAAAATTTGAGTTAGTAATGTTATTTAAGCTCTAAGATGAACGTATTGTAATTTTCAGTGGATTTTATTAACTGCAAAGTAAAGTTAGAGACTAGAAAGATATCAAGATAAATGCACAATGCCTAGAAATATAGAAGTCTAAATTATTGAGCTAGAAATGTTTTTGCAGGTAATTTAACATGAAATGGAATGGCCCTGCAGTGTGACTGCTGGAAGAACAAACTATGACCTGTGTGGTAAAAGGCTGTCTTTCTTTTTCAGATTTGCTTTTTATTCCCTCTATTACACCAGTACAAACACATAGCACTCAGCAGACTGCTATCCCAGTAACTAAAGGCAACATTTTTTTTTTTATTTTTTTTGACTCTGATAATTACTGCATATTATTTTCAGTATTTTAATTATTACTAGCTGATTTGCAATTGTCAGGTGTTAGATAGTACCTGACTCTATAAAATTACTAAACAATAGTAGTAAAGTGTAACATTTTAGAACCATAGTGGGTCATTGTCTGGCTTGTTTCTATGTAGTAGTGTATTACAGTACTGAGGAGTTCTCAAACTTCACTTAGCTAAGAAAAATAGAAGCTAGCTTTGCACCAGAAATAATCTATATAGGAAACAGAAAGGTAGCATGAATGTCTTTAACAGATGGTGATTTTTTCTCATAACAATGTAGTTCTGATTTTAAAAGTTATATGTACAAAAACCTTTTCATAATTATTAATTTTCAAAAGATTTATTTTAAAAACCCATTTCTAATAAGTCATATAGGTTTTTGGCTAATAGCAAAACCCAAGAACTTTACTAATCATCAGAGTATGAGTTGACTGATATATTTTCCTGAAAAAATATTTCAGAAAATGAAAATTTAGATCTGAGTTTCAAATCACAACTAATTTCATTGTAATTCTGTAAACCAGACTGTGAAGAAACAAGTAATGGAAAATTACAAATTACTTCTATTGTTTGTCTAGGTAGCTGGACAGTAAATTACTAGCATATTCAATACTTTTGGAAATAAAAATTCTTATGTGGTTACCAACTACACATAATGCTCCCAAATCTGGTGCATCTACAGTAGATCCTACAAATATATCATAAGGTATTTGAGGTTGAGCCTTGGTACAATCATGGTAAAATGGGATTGTTAAAACATCTGCAACTATGTGGGAACTGATAAGTGAAATTTATACTTGAGAATGTAATGAGAGTTGACACCTATTTGTGACATGATTGTATCACAGATTGCCTGCAGCATGATAGCATCACCATTTCTAGCAGGCAAAGACATATTTGCTGAAGGTGAAAATGTCATTTAAACAGTTGATACCTTTCAAATAGTCTAAGCCAGATGCTTGTACAGTTCTTGCCTTTTCAGAATAAATATACAAAACTTAAAATTCTAGACAAAGAAATAATGCCACTGTGATTATTAAGTCAAGCCAGACTATACATTTGCAACAACACACATGGCTATCTGTAGAGGAATTTGATTTGTAGTGAAAAAGATTAATAATTAAATATTGCTTCAAGTCTGTGTATAATAATCTGATATCCTAAAATTTTGTTTAGTTTATATATCTTACAAATAAAAGCCATGGAGCAGTTTTAAAAATATCTTTTTATTTAGACAGGATCTAACACAATTGTATTCTCTTAGACAATAAAAAAAGAAAAAAAATACTAACATGTTCCCATATGAGAAGTAAAGAAGTATACGTTCACAGCTGATACCAAAAGGGAAGCTTGAGCATAAATTATGAGTAATACATACAGATGTAAATTCAGATGTTATTTTTATTTATATAAGCAATTATTTTTAAGAGTGCATAAAACTGACTCTTCCCTTTGGCCACATTTTTGGAAGATTATAATTAGGTGTTCACTAGCTACCATATCTGCAGCTTCCAGTCTTGCTGCTCTGTCCTCAAATCAGAAGTTTGTTAACAGAATAACTTACATTCATAGAAATGTGCTAATTCAACTAATCAAAACTACTATTATCTCCTTTTGTTTGTCTTTTTCTGAAACTTTCCTCTGTTCACTCTTACCTTATTTCCCTATTGTCTCTCCATACCAACATCTCATTCTTCATCACTCTTCCCTTTCTTGTTCTTCCCTTTTTCGCATCTTTACTCTTCCATTGTGTTCATGTCAATGTCTGTCAGAGAACCACCAAGACAGATGTTGGTCCCTAAGGGACAGGGAGCAAAGAATCAATCATGGTAGCACAGTCAGCAGGGCTGAGACCTTGCTAGACAGGACCTGTCCCTCTATCTGTTCGTTGCAGCACTCCAGCCATGCCAACTATTCCAATGTGTCTCTGTAAATCCAGTAAGATTAGAGCTCTGCCGCTGTGCACAGACTTCTAGTTCCTATTCGTTCCCCATGCTGCATGTGTTGTGTACAGCCTTTTGAGCTAGACACACAGTCATGCTGCTTTCAGAAGGGAAATATGAGATCTGTGTCCATCACACTGTTCTCCCACACATTTTCTCACTGCCTCCCCTGCCTCAACTTCAGCCTCTGGTCACCATCCCCCACAGAACCTAGTGGTTCTGATGCCATTCTCACTTAGGATAGAAAATGTGTTGGCACAGATGTTCTTTCCTCACTTAATTGAGTGTATCCTATCTCTTCCCGCTACTCTCAGATCCTCATAAAGTGTCTTGTAGTCATAAAAAACAAAGCGCTGTCTGCAATGTCAGACACATATGGACCCTCAAGAGTTGTGAGCCTTTCCCCTGTTCCAACAAACTAGAGGAAAATATATTTGGACTCAGATGCCCTTTTCTCAGCCCCAGGGCTCTGTAGTCACTCTTGATGCACTCAGAGCAGTATCTTTAATGCCCACATGAATGAAGAGCAAAGGCTCATAGTCTGATGTCAAGATGAGGTTCAGCAGTCCCTCCACACACAACAAACCTCATGAGACAACAATTCAGACAAGAAGATGGGTGTCTCTGTTCCCTGCAGAAGGGAGTCCCAACCCCTATTACCCACTGCTTCCTCTCAATGTCAACGTATATACATGTTTCTCTAATGCAAATCAGCAGACAAAGAAGGAGCTTCCCTTCTATTGCCAGAAGTCACAGGTTTCTAGACTCCCATATCTTGTGAGTCTCCAGCCACTAACCATTCAGCATACACATTGGACTGAATCTTCTCTTCTGCTGAGGTCTTTTCAGCGCAGTGTAGAGAGTAGCTAGATGTTGTTCAGCACTGTACGGAGCAGTAAGTTTTGAAGGCTGTAGGCGCTGAATGTTCTCACTGGTGAGGTCTTGCATAACAACCTCCTGTTTAGCTGCTTTTTGGTTAAAATAATATTTGTCTTATCTCATGGAAGAAAAGGACTTAGCCACATGTCTTCAGGCAAAGGTTCAAGGTGGCAAATCCAGAATGGGTTGAGATTTTAAGAAATACTCTTTTCTTAACTTTTTTGATTGCCTCCCCACTCTGTTTGTGGACTTTTGCACACTTGTCCTTCACTCCCCTATCTTTTGTTTGGGCAGATTCAGCTGTGGAAAATAAGAGCTTAAGAGTTCAACAAATGTGATGCAGAGTGTTATGGCACAAGGCCTTTCTTATCTAAAACCTTGACTATTTCTATCTCACCAGTCAATTAATTCCTCTTTTCTCCTTCTCAAACCTGTCTCTCTTTTACATTCTCATCTGGTCTCATTAAGTCTTCTTCTGCCTCCCAAGTACATTTCTGTCTCTCTTTTGCACTTCTGTCTCGCTCACACAGTGGTTTAGAGTACCTTACTTAGAAGTATGAACTCTTGAAAGTTTGTTTTCTTCTTCCAAAGATTAACTCTTCCTGTCCGTGTGATAAATGCTTGGACCTTCATGCCCCCAACAGAGACATCCTTGAAATTCAAAATAGTTACATGCTATTTATGTATTGCATTGAATTCCAATATAGTTGATCCATTTTTCATTTACAAGTTTGAAAAGTATAGCTTGCAATGACTTCAGTTCTGTTTTTAACACTCTTTTCTCAGCTGTTGGCATTACTACTTCTCCTGTCAGCAAGAAAAGCATGGGGAAACCATTTGCTAGTGGCTAAAGCCCTTCTGAACAGCATTTATTTACCCTTTTTTTTTTTGTTGTCCTGAATGTCAGATAGTCATTCACACCAGTAAAAGTAAATGCAACCAGATCCAAATTAGGGAATGCATAAAAGGAATGATAGATAAATGAGCAAACTGAGATTTTTGGATCAAGCCTTCTGAGTGTAGGATTATGTCTGTGTATGTTTTCTAAATTAGCTCCATTAAAATATCACTTGAAGGTATTTAAGTATTTATTATTTTTTCTACATGTAAGAAATAAGACAAATGTAAGAAATAAGACAAATGTTACATTAATAGTAAACATATTAAATAGTAAAAAAACCCTGCAGTACATCTTAATTTTTAAATATGCTTCATGTAGATGTAACCAATTAATAGATGCAAACTACAGAAGTGATAATATTAGTACATACCTGGGGTAAAAAAAGATATGCAGTGCATGAGTGTGGTGGAAATTGTTGCAATGACAGAGAAAAATTTACCTGGTGGAACGAGATGGAAATTATAAAGATATTTTCAGAACTGTTATCAGAACATTATTATCTAGTTTCTAGTGTTAATTTTTATTTAATTAACTTATCAAACATCCACAGTGGTCATAATTATTATTAAAAACATGACAACAGTGTGAATGTAAAAATAACTCAACACCTCTATCACAATGTCAGTGTTACTACTTTCAAAGATCCTACAGGGCCAATGGAATTTTTCCCTCCGTTGCTCTAATCACCTGGGGTTTACACAGCTCACAGGAAAAGCAGGTCTAGAGCGAGTTTCTTCTGCCTTAACTAGTTATCACAGAACAATATAGAGGCCATGATTTATAGAAGGAGTGGGAAGAAAAGACATTATAGCCACAAAGAATTCCTGAAGAACAGCACATTTTCCCACATGCTACCAAAGTATGACTAGCACTTTACTGCTGTCTAGCCCCCACTTCTCAGGTTGAGGCTGCCTATGCCCTGTTTCAGATTCCAGTACAGAGCTGTGAGCAAGTATAGGGCTTACTCATTGACAGCCCTTGCAAACTGTCAAATTTAATAACACAGTCTGTGTCAGACAGATTGTTATATTGAGTTCCATGTGAAGAAAAAATAATAAGCAGTGTTATATAATGTTATTCACTAGGGAATGATTTCTAGATGAAAACTGGAGTAACAGCTTTCATTTATGTTCTTATTCTTGTAAGTGACTTGGGTAGTTATGGCTACAGTTGTGTTTGTTGGACACTTTCCCATTACCAAACTCTGTTTTCAGCTGCTTATAATTTTGCCAAGCTTCAAGCATATGAGTTGCCTTAGACTACTTTATTATTCATTTATTTATTTATTATTTTGTAAGTTTTGACAAAAACAGGCATCTTTCTGTATCTAGCACGTAGCTACTTGGAAGCTTATCCAGTAGTGTGCAGTGGGGGAAGCTGTTCTCATACTAGTCGAGGCTTCTATGTGATTTGCACAGGTTCTGTTAACTCACAATGGGAAGTAACAGTGATGAGAAGTCTGATGTGAGTGTATGAAGTACTATAAAGTATAAGTACTGTGAGAATCCTGGGCTCCAGGAAAATACTGCAAAAAAGTCATATCCAGGTGTTTGCCAAGAAATAAGAACTGGAAAATCTATTAAGGAAATGAATAACTCTACACTGGATATAGTATCTTGGCGATAAAATATCTGAATAATAATAACAAAAAAATATATTTAATAAGTAGTTGTTCCCTGTGTCATCCAAAGTACTGATGTGTCATCCATCTGCAAGTAAATGAGATTTTGGAAGTATGGGAATGAAAGTCTGAAGGTATAATCTCAGGTCTTGGACTGAGAAGAGAGGGAATGGCACTTTGCAATCACACAGCTACGCTCCATCACGTGACAGGGATCATGCATTTGCGAGTTGATTTCAGTAGAGAGCTGCAGTTTCCCTAAATCTCTCTCCTCACTACATGCAAACAGAATACAATCCAGAGGTTTTAGGTGGGATTTGGGGGGTTTAGTTTTTCAGGTTTTTTTTCTGAAGAAGTGGATTTTAAGTTTTCCATTTCCTAATTTTTGTGAATGTTTGACTCTGGCAACTCGAATGTTACACTTTTGAAATTTGTTTGTGCTTTTTTTGTTGTTCTTTTTTTTAAATTTATATACCATTGGAAATCCATTAGCTGCTTTATAAGAGACACACCCATCTCTGCTGAAGAATGTAAAACCTGAAAGGTTTGACAAATTATACTTAAAAAAAAACAATCAGCAACATGACCAGGGCAACGATAAGCATGCTTCTTACTAACTCTATGACTGTATGACAGCTAACTGTATACTGGGCTGCATCAAAAGCAGCATGGCCAGCAGGTCAAGGGAGGTGATTCTCCCCCTCTACTCCGCTCTCCTGAGACCCCACCTGGAGTACTGCATCCAGCTCTGGGGCCCCCAGCATAAGAAGGACATAGAGCTGTTGGAAGGAGTCCAGAGGAGGGCCACAAAGATGATGAGAGGGCTAGAGCACCTCTCCTATGAAGACAGGCTGGGAGAGTTGGCTGTTTAACCTGGAGAAGACGAGACTCTGGGAAGACCTTCTAGCAGCCTTCCAGTACCTGAAGGAGGCCTACAGGAAAGCAGGAGAGGGACTTCTTACAAGGGCATGTAGTGATAGGATGAGGGGTAATGGTTTTAAACTGAAAGAAGGTAGATTTAGATTAGATATTAGGAAGAAATTCTTTGCTGTGAGGGTAGTGAGACACTGGAACAGGTTGCCCAGAGAAGCCGTGGCTGCCCCCTCCCTGGCAGTGTTTAAGGCCAGGTTGGATGAGGCTTTGAGCAACATGGTCTAGTGGAAGGTGTCCCTGCCTGTGGCAGGGGGGTTGGAACTAGATGATCTTAAAGGTCCCTTCCAATTCAGACCATTCTATAATTCCATATGATTCTATGATTTCTCTTCCATTTGAACTGAAAAGCCTTGATTTTACAGGGCTGTACAGCCTTTTGCTTTCCCTTTGAGAAATTTCAGTTTAGAGTAGTACAACTTAAATTCTGAACCGCAAGAATTTGAAGTTATTGTATTTGATATATATATTGCTCAGAAGTGATCTTTTTTTTTTCCCCTATTGTGTAGAAACGTGTTAAGTAAAAATGCCTATAATTTAGTTGAAATTCTTATTTTATTCTTGTTATAGATACTGTAAATCAAAAGTTATTGCCGAAAACAAGTAATAAAACCTAAGAAACTTTTAAACTCTTAGTTTGTATTTTCCTACAGAAAACAATTGCTGTGATGTTTTCTGGAAGCAGGGACAAATACTGATGACAAAGATTTTTAAAACAGAGAAAGAAAGTTACAGGCCTAATTCCCATCTTTTTAGCTGAAGTGGAGCTTTATGCCAGTTCAGGATTTTTCCTGTCATGTACAAGGTTATAAGTCTCTGAAAGGAGATGTTTCTGACACTGAAGATATTCTCCAGATGTTGCTATCTTTTGGTCAGGATAAAATTAGATTGTGTGCCAAGCTGTCTGTTCTCACCCATTACTTCTACTATTTGAGAAATTTTACTTCCTTTCCTCTTGCTTGAGGGAAAAAAAGAAACATAGACACACACATACAACATTTGCACATACACACATGCAAAAACCAGAGAAAAAAAACACCCAACCCCCAAAACCCCACAAAATAGAAATTTCTTGAATGGTTTATTTTTTGTATATTTTTGTCACTCCTCACTTTGTCTCTAAAGCATGTTTTAGCAGAGATTCTGCAAGGTCATCTCACATTAATTTTTGTAGTAAAAGCTTCCCATATGCCTACACTTTATTTAAGGAAATCCTTGGAGTACACGGGATTTCGGGAGAGTGTTTTACTCCTTTGTTCAAAATCAAAACCACTTTTTATCTTAGAATTTTTATAGAGGCTTTTGTTCATTTACCAAAGTAAAAAAAAGAAAAGAAATAAGTCAGCTCTTCCCTTTAAAAAGCTGACTGTTGAACACTCTCAAACTGTTTGGCACATGTTAGTTAGTAATATATTATTGTTAATTTCTCTGCAATACACTGGACCATGTAAGTTTGCTTGTTCTATAAAAAAAATCAATACACGGAATTTATTGTCTCTCTATTCAGATCTTTATGCTTTAAATAATAAATTTATATCACTTATAGCAGATGTGCTCTTACTCATATCCCTACATTTTTACTTACTTCATATGCAGTCATTTTGAAGGGGCAGCCAAAAACTTAAATCAGACCAAACTCTTTTCTTTTTCTTCTCTCTGTCAGAACACACAGGTTCTTCTTTTTTTTTTCATTTGCCACACTTGTGGAGCTGGAATGGATGAAGATGTCTTTAGGGCAGGAATGGATCATGTGTTCTAAGCTGTTATGTTCAGGTTTTATTGCCTCATTTCCAACTCATCTCTTACTTTCTGCATAAAATCCTGCCCGAAGCTTATCTTTGTGCAAAATTTTAAAGCGGACAGATGCCAGTAAAGAAAGAGAGAGGTAATATAATAAAGAAAAAACAGTCTGACTTTTTTCCAGTTTAATAGAGAAATGTAGCCTGCTGGTGAATCAGGTCATTTCTTATTATGTGTAGGTAATTAATTCTGGCAACTATTTTACTACTTGTACAGTCTTCCTGCTGTGGAAATACATCTTCATCAAATGTAGTGGGCAGCAGCGTACAATTCCAAACAAAACTTGGGTTTGAAGATAGAGAACTATTGAAGCTCCATATCTAAACATGTAATTTTCTTTCAGAGCCTGTATGCATTTTTATTCTCCTGCCCAGCTTAGAAAATGGAATGTTGATGGGACTGTATCATCCACGCTACCTTTCTGCATCTGTCTATTGCAAAAGGCATGAAATGGAGCGCTCCACTCTATCATTGATTTGTTGCCAGCGTAATCCGCTTTATTCAAGTCACAGTCCAACTGTTTCTCTACTGCCACGTTATTTCACAATTTCTCTTCCCCAAAGCTGACCATGCATTATGAACAAGTCAGATATGTTCATTCAGCTTTGATTTTTATACCTCTTTTAAATCAATACTTCAGTGATTGATCTTCTAAAATTTAAGAGTCAGTGGACTGTATAACTGAAATGGCAGAGGGTAGGTGGAGGATTTTTAGACTTGATTGAAATGAACACCAGGTGCTATATGGTGATTTTAATGATTCACAGAAACAAATTAAACATGCTGTAGCGTCATTTGTTACCATACCTGCTCTCTTTATTTAAATAATACATCGGGCCATTCTCACTTCTCAGTCAGATTAGGTACTAGCAGGCAACAGAGCACATAAACATTTATTTAAACTGTCTTTTTACAGTAAGTTCATTTCAATTAGAAATGCAGCAATCCTTTTCTTAAGCTATTTTCTTAAATTGATTACTTGTGTATTTTAGTCACTGGTACCGAAACATATAGGTGGCTACAAGAGAACAAACCAATGCTCTACCAGTCCAATATTCTGTCTAGCAACAGTTAGAACCAGATGCTGCAGAGGCAGATGAAATTCTTCCAGTTGACCAGTAGTACAATATGAGGGAAGTGGGTAATTCTTAACCTTGAAAATTATTAGTTAGCATCTCGAGAATTAGAAATCTGTGTAAATTTCCTGAGCAGCTACATAAATTCAAACATAATTTCACTCTTATAGGATGTGTTACATAGCTCATTTAAAGTTGGTGGCAAAATTTTTGTGACAGTATCTGATTCAGAATAAATTATTTATATGTCTAATTGTTTTGTTGTTGTAATTACCAGGAGAGAGCTAGAAGCACCTAACTGGAATTCTACATCTCATCTTTATGTTATCTGTACCCACTATAGGTTTTCTTACTCTTTTGTAAAGGGAAATATTTCTTCTAGACTATTTAAAATAATCTTGTATAAGACTCCTATCAAGAAGAAAAATTCTGCATGCCTAATATTCTAATCGTAACTGTACTTGAAAGCACATAGATATATTCTGTTTCTAATATGCTACCTTGAGCTGAATTTATAAAATTGAATTAAATAACTGAAATAAGATATATGAGGGCTCCTTATGATGATATTATTTATCAGTATCTGATTACTGTTGTTTCTTCGTATATTGATAATTTTATTATTTCTTTTTTAGCCGAACCTCTATCCCAAAGCTTTAGGGTGAGATATAATTTATGTAGTATTAAACCTCAGAAGTTTAGATATTTTTCCTTAGCTGTTCATCTAAATACCTTTAATAATCAGTTGAGAGAATTGGTATTTAGAGGTTAATTTGCTCAAAGATAAAATGAACTAATTGTTTATAAAGGGTACCTGTCTTAAACTAAACAACCTTACAGATAGGATGAAATTTAGGTATGTGAATTATTCAACTGATTTCAGTTACTGTATGGTTAGTTGAAAGGAGGAGAAATAGAAACCTAATGGCTGCTGACATATTAAGGGACTGGATGTTTATTTTATGGAGAATAAAATAGTCCTCAAAACAATTATGTTAATTTAAAAAGCAAATTAAGACAACCTCAGTTTAACAATGAGGTATGGAATAACACATCTTTGTATTATGTGTAGTTGAGTATTCCTTTTACTGTAATCTCTAACCAGAATGAAAAGCAAAAATCAACAACCACAGTTACTTTAGTTGTTCCATTTGTGGGCCAAACTTATCCTCTTTCAGATTGAAGATTCCAGTGTATTCATGTCCCACAGTTTGCACAAAAGGCCTTAGCCATAAAAGATTTGACAAGATCTGTAGTCTTCCCTCCACTGAGAAAGCTGTGGTTAAGAAAGACGGAAGGACATAAATGGGACAGAAGAATTCAGAAGTGTTAATTAAATATGATTTAATAAGAAATAAAATAGTTGATCCTCTTCTCCAAGTAAATCAATTTAAAGCAAGAAGGAAGCTGCATTAGTAAAAGAATATAAATGCTCCATTTCCCCTAGACAAGTGGAAGCACACTGAAAGGAAAACACAACCACATCTTTATCGTCTTGGAGTTGCCTAGCTGTGCTTTTTTTGGTGATGGTGGTGGTTTTACGTTGGGCAGACCATGAGATGACATCTTTTCAGACAACACTCCTCTGGGATTGCAAGCATATAATGAGATTTAGGTCCATGTTTAGGTGCCAGTTTCATAAATTTCCCTGAATAATGAATAACCAGAGGGAGACAGTGATTTAGAAGTTTACAGTAATCCAGGTGCTCTGAGTTTTCTTCTGAAATAATTAATTTTTCTACACAGACTATAAAGAAAACCTGGCTGTAATATATCCCTAATTTAAGCCTCCTAACATTTAGATTCCTAATATTACTTGGCACAAACGGGCATGTTAACTTTCACAGATCCTGACTATAAATGTGGAAAAAAGGTATCCCACAACTGACAAACATCATTGAAAGAAATGTCAGTTTTGATTGTTTGGAGAGTAGCAGAACAAGCACAACACGTTGGATTAACACTGTCTAACTGGATTAACTAATGTCTAATAAAAAGCAGAGAAAAAAGACAAAACAATCTTTGACTGTAGGTCATCATGACTTTTTCTGTCATTTCAGTTATTTTTGTTTCAATAGCTGAAGTACAAAGGAAATTTTGCTATGATAAATACTGATAGCTTTTCACTGATGCCAGTAATGCGAATCAGTTGGGACTTGTGTATCCCTGCTGGGAAATCTTATAAGGAGAGAAACTGTGACAAAACAGACATTCAGGAACTAAAATGAAGGCTAAAATTTCTAGCAGAGGCTACAATTGAATACCACACTGAGAAGAGTATAAGTTTCCTTTTACACAGGTGTACAAAAGCTTCAGTCATGTCAGTAAGTATTCAATCATGTGTTTAATTGTAACTGTCGTAGTTGGAGTCCTTAAATATTTTTTAAAGGTGTAAAAATATTTGGCCTGGGTCAATGGGTATGAATGAACAGAGTTCCTGTGTACTTACCCGAAAATATAACCACGCTGTAGAATCATAGAATCATAGAATCATAGAATGGTTTGGGTTGGAAGGGACCCTAAATGTCATCTAGTTCCAACACCCTTGCCGTGGGTAGGGACACCTTCCACTAGACCAGGTTGCTCAAAGCCTCATCCAACCTGGCCTTGAACACTGCCAGGGAGGGGGCAGCCACAACTTCTCTGGGCAACCTGTTCCAGTGTCTCACCACCCTCACAGGAAAGAATTTCTTCCTAATATCTAATCTAAATCTACCCTCTTTCAGTTTAAAACCATTCCCCCTCATCCTATTGCTACATGCCCTTGTAAAAAGCCCCTCTCCAGCTTTCCTGTAGGCCCCCTTCAGGTACTGGAAGGCTTCTATAAGGAGTATACACACTGCTGGGAGTTGCTTCTTTGCCTCTTACCATATTTCTTTTATGTTTTCTCTGTTCAGAGGATATACTAGCCTTGGAGACACTATGGAGAAGCTTGCATAGGGTCGCTTGCCTTCTAACAATACCTATATACTGGATGCTTCAAAAATTTGTATCTACCTGGATGGGAGGTCACCCTGCTCTGTCGGTCTCTTCTTGAAATGGGCTCTAGGAAAATTCATACGATGGAAATCAAGGTGCTATCTGTACTGTGTCTACAAACTGAAGCGCAACTTCCTACTCAAAACAGCAATTATTTTTCTGTAATGGAAAACTGGTATCTTGATAAGTCCTGAGAGCTGAAATTCACATCCAATTATGAGACACACACAGAAAATCCACAACATCCTATAGTTTTGTCCGCAAGTATTCTTCTATATGCTGTGTGACTACAATAAACTGATAAACCCAATCTGAAATATGCTGTTATTTTAAACTCTAGGGTCTTTTTCCTTAGTTATATTTACTAACTAGAGAGCTTTCGCAATATTTTAAATAACATTCCATAAAAAGAAGTCTAAATAATATTCAGTTAGGTTTTGAAACAAAATTACAACAGTGGTAGATTGAAATATGAATTTTAAACTATTTTATATGACAAATGAGAGTTGAGAACTGTAAAAAACATTTTCATATCAGTACCTAAGCTTCTTTGCTGTTTTGCATTTGATAAAAATACTCTCACGAAATATTGTGTTCATATAGATTAAAATAGAAAAATTAATAAGGAAATTTTAAAGACAAAAGGAACATTTTATAAGGAACATAAATATAAGCCAGCAAGAACTGAACACTTACTTACTTTCTATTTGTGTGTTCAGAAATATTCATCTTAAACACTTTCTTGTAATAACCCCTTTTTTTCCCCTGAAATTTTATTTTCTCTCAAGTAAATTATTCTATTAAATAATGCTTTTTAAGCATTTTCTTTCAAAATTAATATTCTAGTGGGTTTGTGTGCTGTGATTTATAAACCTCGGAAGAAAAGAAAACCAGACGTTCTCCTCAGCTGAAGAGCTTGTTAACAGGTACCCCATAGTTTCTATTTGGTCCATTTAATGACTCTACTGCAAGAACAATTAGTTGATTACCAGGTGTTGGCAAAACTTGCTATATCTGATAATGTGATGAATATTGCATTCTAAAGGCTTGATTCATCATTGTGTTTTTGAGTGCCATCTGGATGTCTTGCTTCTGCAAACCTGATGATAGAAAGCCATGTTTTAAAAATTCTCAAAGTTACTATATTTATCTGGCACATCCCAGTGAAATGCTCTGTGAAGCAGAGCTTCTTTATAATTCAAGAAAGCCTTCCACACACCTGTTTTTACATCTATATAACTTCAGTTAATCATTTTACATTAAAATTTGGCAATGCAAGCTTTTTTATATAATTTTAAAATATTTTAATATGCTGGATCGATCTATGCATAAAGATGGGAAGTTGCACACAAACTCCCTTGCCTAATTCTTTCACCACACAGCTTTCTAACATATAGGACTCCTAGCAGCCTGTTCGTTATGTTTTACGCAACAGAAATTTCTGTATATAACAAATTACAGAATAGTGGGAATATATGAATAAATAGCTTTTAGAAAACAATATGTTCACCATTTCATTCATAGCATAAGTATATTCTGAATCTTTGTTTTTACTGCTGAAAAGAATTGCATTAGATCACTGCGTCAGCTGGCAGACACAATGAAGATGCTTGTGCTGAAAAGAAATGAAATCTGCTCTCTGCTTAAGCTGGAAATATATTAGTGTTCTCATCAGTTATCAGAGGCAGCCACTCCGCATGTGGATTACTTCTGAAGATGGATAAATACTTTACAGGTAGAACATTTTTAATAACAGATACTGTTCACCTAATATAATTTAGAAGTACTGAGATTGCCTGTACCAGCATCTCCTGACATTTTAGACACACTAGGTTGCCTGTGTACTCCAGGTAAGGCATGACTGTGGACCAGGTGAGTTACAAGGTTGAATGCAACAGCGCACATGGCTTTGTGGAGTTTAGATGTGAAACAGAGGGTAGAAGCTGACCCTGTAATTCCTGTTCAGGAAAATAATCTTTTAATAGGTTCAAGCACCTAAATGAGAGGTGTAGGTTAAGGAGCAAAGCAAAGATTTTTGAAAGGACCACGGTATTTTGAAAGCCTATTCAGAAATGCAGAACTGTCTTATTAGCACAAGACTTGTTGAAAGCCAGGCACATCTGAGCTCTTATGAGGGTTGTACCACTGCTCCTAATGGGGTTTAGATATATACCACCCATAAATTTCATAAGACACTGCATTTTTTCTGGCAATGTTTCTGAAGGTTTTACCTTCAGAACTATGTCTATCTTTGTGAAAGTTTATGTAAGGAAGATGAGATGCTCAGCTCTACCTGCACAAAGGTGTGCTGGGTTTGGCTGGAATAGAGGTAATTTTCTTCATAGCAGCTCTTATGGTGCTATGTTTTGGATCTGTGATCACAGTACAGTCTATCATTGGATTTAGCCTGTTTGCCATTTAAGAAGCTGGTGATTGTCAACATTATACTGTGATGCTAAGTTCTCCCAATGCACTGAATAGGAGATACCTTTTGCAGCGCTGTATGTGCCACTCTTTTGCTAAGCATCTGTAGGTCTACATATAGCCTTTTATCAGTTTAACTCCCAGTTCTCCCCCAAAAAAGCTTTAGATGGTTTTGATATCTTTATTTTCAAGTTTTGTTTTAATTTGAACTAAAGACATAAAAAGATTAGCACTGACTCGTTTTAATGGATTTACCTGTCTGCATACAATAATTAATAAGATTTGCTCTGTTGGTAATGGCTAAAAGAAGGGTGAAATGGTGGAAGGGAGGAACCAAATCAAAAGCCCACACAACTCTGGTCAGAATCCTATAATCTTAGAGTCAAATATATATATATATATATATAAAAAAAAAATACATATATAAAAAAAGAACATTCAATATTGAACAAGGATAAAACTGTTCTACTTTTCAGTGCTAGTCAATACTGCTGTAGTCAAAAGGAGTTACACATCCTCAGCAGTTGTGAAAAACCACTTGTAATAAATAAGTCTCCATCGAGATTTTAGAACAGATTTTCAGGGATACAGGTGCCTAAAGAAGCAAATCAATGACTAATGCTTTAAGCAAAAATTCCTAAGCAAATTAGGTGACTTATTTCCATTTAAATAAATTTAAATACATTTAGGAGTGTTACTATGGTCTACCAATGATTCATATTGAATGTTGCTTGCCTTTTTCCCAATTTTTCCTAAAAAATGCTATTTTTCTCCACAAACAATTATTTTAAAATAACCTATGTAAAATTCTTTTCTTAGGAAAGATTTCCAGACAATGGCTTTTCTATAAGCATTTCTGCAGTCCGGGGATCACGAGTCAGTTTTGTTATGAAAAGAGGCATCATCAGATGAATCACCGTAAAGGGAAGTGACATCAAAACGTTAGATTAGGATGTCCATTTCAGACTAAAGGAAAAAAAAATGGTTTTAGTGGCATGAAAGTACATAAGATATATGTGAACCCAAACCTGCTGTCTATGAAATAATAAAAAGATACTATCTTTTCTTATTTGTGTCCAAACCTGAGTGAGGTAAGAATATTTTTTTATTATTTCTGTCTCCCATGTGGCATCTTAATCAAAGTCATAATGTCCTGTGCTACTAATGTAAGTTGGTTTTCCTCGTGGAGTTTAATTTTGCAGTGAAGGAATTGAAAAGGGAATAGAATAAGGCAATAAATTCTGCATATCGATAAGGTGCAGAAGGAAGTGCAAGATGTATTACTTCTCTGTCTATAAATGAAGCTGGCTGTGCTGCTTCTATATTTTTCTGAAATCCCCATAACTACGTGGTGGGAGAGCTGTTTGAAGCCACATTTCTTGTGATACAATGAAAGACACTACTGCAACTAGTTTATTAAACTGGCTCAGGAGAAGTGTGTTCAAGAAAGCACTCAAGAAAACACTCAAGGTTATTTCAAATTTAAAAAAAATGCTCTTAAGACAAGAAACATGTCTGTAATCTATTTATTTCCTTCCATTCTTCTAAACTTTTCTTATTTATCTGTCCTGGAATCAGCAAGGGCAGTTCAGTTGAGACAGATTTTCTTTCTCTGATTTCCCCTATTGTGATTCTTCCAAGCAACTATTTCTGCAGCTACAAATATAACATCACTAGAAGAAATGCATTATCTTGTGTTAACTCTTCCTCCGCAGTCCTACTAAAAGATTTCTTGCCAAATATAAATCTCTTGCATTTAAAACGACCCTGGGGAATTCCATAACCAAAGAGACATTTACTTTGCCTTCCTTCCAGCCTGTGATTTAGGTTTGGTTTTTTTTCCTTCCTTTCTTTTTTTAAAGCTTAATATTATTGAAATAATGTTTTAACTGTCTAAATGGATTACTGCAGCTACGTCTCTCTTGGCTTGTAGGAGGTGATGTTCAGAAAAACTCAAGAGCAGGTGGTCTGAATTGCTTACAGTTCTCTTGAACAGACATGCTATGACTGCCAAGTTAAATAGTTTGAAAATAACGCTTAACCATTATTATTCTGCACCTTGGCAACAATTTATACCATTCATACTACTTAACTTAATCCTATTTATCTTTCCTGATCAGTGTTTTAGTGCAATTTCATAACATACGCACAGGCCCCCATTTTTCTCTTCAGTTCCCTTGAAAACAAAGGTCAAAATTACTATTTCTGATTTTGATGTCCAATTTCTATATGATCCTCTTCTGGCACAGCAATCCACATTAATCTGCTACTTACAAGCAACAGATGAACTAGATTTGTGTATAGTCTGTCCTTCTTATCTCAGCATCTCCCTTTTATGCCAGGCTTGTGAGGGTGAGCAAGTAGCAGTCAAGGATCATAATAAATCCCCTCTTCTACCACAGTAATTTTTCAATAAATGTAATTTAAAATTACAGAAATTATTCCTAAATGTGCCTCTACTAATAAAAATAAGGAATAGTAAGTTTTTCACTTATTGTCAGTAAGCGTATGAAATCCCTTGAGGATCTGTCATCCAATTGCCATTTAGCTGAGGCAAAATGATAAGAGTATCTTTCAGAAAATGCTGCATCATTTGCTCATGTTTGTGACATCTTTGGCACCCACAGATTCCAGAATAAACTCCCTGTTGTGGAAGTACTAAATTCTAATCTAGTAGATGCCTAACTCCTTTGTGTTTTGTATCTAGGTTTCTTTGGATGTCAGTCACTGCTGTGTACTTTATTGGCAGAGCTGAGTGCCATAGCTCAGCTTTATAATGCTCAGAGTCACAAGCTTGAAGGACCTCTTTTGGATTCCTGCCACTAAAGCTTATCATGAACACAGGAAACCTGCTGAGTCCCACACCATGAGTGAAATACACAACTGGCCTCTACTCATGTTCTTTCACAGCTATCTCATATAATATTAATGTGGTTTTTACCTTGCTCTGTGAATTGAAACTTCAATTATTATCTTTCACTGCAGCTGGAGTCATGGAGTGAGAGAGAGACTACAGCACTATGCATGTACCAGCTGGCAAGGCTTGATCTTCAAAGAGCACATGACATAGCTGAAAGCCACTTCCATAACCAACCCCCTTCCCAAAACATTACCTACCAAGGCCTCTTTCCAGCCTCTCCTCATGTTCAGACTGAGTTACAAACCGGTGTGTCTCATAACTTCTTTCCAGAGTTGCTGTTTCATTACTGATTCAAAGGAAGGGAGGAGCAAATGACATTGTCTGAAGTTCTTCAGAAATACTACATATCTTTAGCCTTTCCCTTTCTCAGGCTTTGGAGGCCCATAAGTGACTTACTTCTGCTATGTTAGAGTAAAAAGTAAAAAATGCAAGAGTCTACCTCTTGAAAAATATAATCTTGCATTTCTTTTTTCCTTAAAATCATAACAATGAATGTTTAGGTTGAAAGAAAAATTTTATTAGAAAAATAATAATAAAAACACCAACAATTTTGCCTTTGTTTACAGGTGTGATGATATGATCTTTAATTACGTGACTAATAGCTTTTGTAGTTTTTTTTTAACATTAGACCCTTTCCTCAATCAATATATAGGATGGATGCTCTTTCTTCATGAGTCACAACTAATCAATGTCCTTTTTTGTCCTCTTAATTAAATTCTTGCCTTATTTACAGCACAACCTCTGATCCCTGCACTGAATAAAAATTATATATTTCCTTGTGCACCTTGCTAGGAGAGTCATTATCATCACAGAGACAATAGATTATTTTCTTCTTCATTTGTCTCATGAAGGCATGCAGACGTGGTATCACCATTTGCAGATGGGAACAAAGAATAGAGACTAAGTCCCAAGCTGTCAAAAATCTGCATTGAGCTTCCATTCCCAGATGTTCCCATCATTTATCCCTGAATGTTTGATTCTCCTGGGTATTCATAGGTTTATAACTCATATTACGACTCACTTCAGTTACAGGAATGAGGTTTTAGCAGTCGCCATGTATCACAGAATGTGTATAAAGAAGGATGAGGGCACTGCCATTACTGAGTTTCAGTGAAAAGTTTGATATAAGTTTCATATATATATATATATATATAAAAATTTGATACATTTTTCTAATGTTATTGACAAACAGAATTGCATTTTCTTCAATGTGTTTGGTTGATCAAACTCGTAGACCATTTCTTTATGTGATTCCCTGTCTCATTTACTATTGGATTTGTGAATATATCTTTCCAGTTTGTTAAAGAAGAAGATAAAAAAAAATCTTAAAAAAATCAACAGAAGACTTTCCATTTCTTTCAGGAATAAAATTTAAAGGTTTTGTGGTAACATGGAAATTTTAAAATGAAAAGTCAAAGCATATTGTTTTGACTTTCCCTTTTTCTTAAAAAAAAAGGAAAAAGATCTTTTTTCTAAAAAAAGCTTTCATGTAACTTTCATATATTAATGTATAAAATCCTTTTAAAAATAATTCTTTTTAGGTGGAAATTGTGGTGGGAATAATAGTGTATTCAAGTTACAAAGATACAAGTTTAAAACAGAAAATCAAAACTTTCTATAGAATGATAGTTCTAGTTTTAGACCAACTAAATTCAAAGCTTGTTACCCAGTTTTCTTAAGAAATGAATAAAGGTCCTGTGAAGACCAATGTTAATGTATCCACTGAACATCACGCATCAAAAACTATTAAATGAAGAAGAAAAAAACAGGAAGAAATACTGTGTCATGATGTAATAATGTTCTAACTTAGAGCATCTTTCACATTTTCTGAAAGTTTTCTGAAAGTTTGAACAAATCTAAGTTTTCAAGGAATCACAAAATCATTGATGTTGGCAGGGACCTCTGGATATCATCTAGTGCAATCCCCCTGCTCAAAGTGGGATCATCTAAAATGGGTTGCCCAAGGCCATGTTCAGTTGGGCCTCAAATATTTCCAGGGATGGAAACTCCACAACATCTCTGGGTAACCTATTCCAGTGTTTAACCACCCTCACACTAAAGAAGTTTTTTCTTGTTTTCAGATGGAATTTAATGTGTTTTAATTTGTGACCACTGACTCTTGTTCTGCCATCTTGTCCTCTCATTTTAGAAGGCTGTCAGGTTGGTTAAGCATGGTTTCCCCTTTTTAAATCCATGCTGACTACTCCTAGTCACCTCTTGTTTTTCATGTGCCTGGAAATGGTTTCCAGGTTTAGTTGCTCCATCACCTTCCCAGGGATTGATTTGAGGCTGCCTGCCCTGTAAAAACCTGGATATTCCTTTTTGCTGTTATTGAAGGTAGGAGTGACATTTGCTTTTCTTAACTTCTATGTCAAGTTTAACACCTTCTGCCATCAAGAGGACTGAACATCAGGATGTTCAAATCTAAAATACACATCTAGACCACTTGACCCAAAAGATAATAAGCATAAGTCCATTACCCAGGACGGACCAATCTTAAAATGAGGGGAAACAAATGCGTCTTACTCCCCTCAGTTAGGAGTTTTTTTCCACCCTACAGAGAAATTAGGAGATTCAGAAATCCTGAGCACATCCATTTCCTTTAGAAGAACATTTGTAGTGGAATATAAGGCTGGAAGCTATGTTCTTTCCAATCACATATTTTTCTGCTGCAGTGACTTTATGACACAATCCCTGTTGCAAATCTAGGAAGTTGCCTCTTGAATTAGTATGTCATGTACCCATCCCTTCCTCTAACTTAAAGGCTGTTCCAGAAACTCTCTTAAGGAATTGTCTTACAAATACCAGTCAAAATTTACTCAAGATAATCCAACTAGATTACATATGAATTTTTCCTGAACTAGGACAATCTTCTAGCTTTTCTCTCTTCCCGGTATGTACTTGCTTTAATATAGTCATAAACAGTCATGTCCCTCTTATCCTTATTTTATTTAAAATTCAAATTCTTTTGACTCTCATCACTCCAGCTTTCCATTCAGCTGTTTGTAATAAATGATCTTCCAGTTTGAGTTTGCCCTCTAGCAAATGGGTACCCATAACTGAGCACACTGCTCCACATGAGATTTTACTAACATCAGGTATGACGACACATGCATCTTCCTATATCTGTTAGAAGTACCATTTCTGATATATTTTGAGATTCTGTTTTTCACAGCTTAACACTTTGGTACCTCATATTTAGCTTGTTTTCAGCTATTTTATTAAGATCTTCTCCAAAGTCCTTTTCAGCCAGTAATCTCAGATCACAAGTTTTGGAGACTAATAAATATCCAATATTCCTAACCATATGGTACTTGAGTCATCTTATTTCTATAGCCCTGAAAATGATCATGGTTTTCCTGTATGGTATACTAGATCTTGAATAAAGCCTAATCCTTTTTGTTATCAATTTCAGCATATATTTTTATTCTCTTAGAGAGCTTAATGATTTTTTTCATCATTTGTTCTAAAGTCTTTCATGTGGCTGAGGTCAGATTAACAAGCCTGTAGTGGCTGAATACATCCCCCATTATTAATTTGAGGTGTTACATTAGCAATTGCTAGGTAGTATTATCTCTTTAAATTATGTGACTTCTGATTTAAGAACACTTTACTGTGTCTGCAACTCCATGTACTAGTTGTTTCAGAAGTCTGGGATAGACTGAAATCTCTTTATCTTTTTTTCCCCTCCCCTGCATGCCATACGAATGTGGAGCTCTTTGAATATTTCTTTCTCTAGAGTTGAGTTTCCCTTCCATTTCTTATTTATTTTTTTTGTACCCTTTTGTATAGGGTTTGTGTGGCAAGGTTTTGGTAGCAGGGGGCTACAGGGGTGGCTTCTATGAGAAGATGCCACAAGCTTCCCCCATGTCTGACAGAGCCAATGCCAGCCAGCTCCAAGACGAACCCACCACTGGACAAGGCCGAGCCCATCAGTGACAGTGGTAGTGCCTCTGGGATAACATAGTTAAGAAGGGGAAAAAAAAAACCCTGTGCAACAGGAGCTGGGAGAGAAGAGTGAGAATATGTGAAAGAAATGCCCATGCAGACACCAAGCTCAGTGAAGAAGGAGGGGGAGGAGGTGCTTCCCCTGCAGCCCGTGGAGAAGACCATGGTGAGGCAGGCTGTCCCCCTGCAGCCCATGGAGGTTAACAGTGGAACAGATATCCACGTGCAGCCTGTGGAGAACCCCATGCTGGAGCAGGTGGATATGCCTGAAGGAGGCTGTGACCCTGTGGGAAGCCTGCATGGAGAAGGCTCTTGGCAGGACCTCGTGGAGAGAGGTGCACATGCTGGAGATGGTTTTCTGGCAGGACTTGTGACCCCATGGGGGACCCATGCTGGAGCAATCTGTTCCTGAAGGACTGCACCCTGTGGAAAGGACCCACACTGGAGCAGTTCATGAAGAACTGCAGTCCATGGAAGTACCCAAGTTGGAGGATTTAGTAGAGGACTGTATCCCATGGGAGGGACCCCATGCTGGAGCAGGGGAAGAGTGTGAGGAGGAAGGAGTGGCAGAGACAATGTGTGATGAACTGACCACAACTCCCATTCCCCGTACCCCTGTGCCTCTTGGGGAGAGGAGGTAGAGAAATTGGGAGTAAAGTTGAGCCTGGGAAGAAGGGAGGGGTGGGGGGAAGGTGTTTTAAGATTTGGTTTTATTTCTCATTATCCTACTCTGACTTTTGATTGTCAAGAAATTAAATTAATTTCCCTGAGTCGAGTCTGTCTTGCCCGTGCCAGTAACTGGTGAGCGATCTCCCCATCCTCATCTTGACCCACGAGCCTTTTGTCATATTTTCCAGTTGAGAGTGAGTGATAGAGCAGCTTGGTGGGCATCTGGCATCCAGCCAAGGTCAACCCACCATACCTTTTCTCTTCCATACACATCAATCTTATGGTGTCTAATGAATACTAACACTAAATGTTCTTTTATTTTTAGGACATTGCTTACATCAACACAAAACCTTGTTTCTTTTTTGATCAATCCTTGGTGTACCTGCCACATAGCTCTCTGATTTCTCTCCAGTCCTATTCTAAAATCATCTCAACTCTTGTGCTACTCCACTCTATATCCATTTTGCCTATGTTTTTTACACCATTTTAATGTCTTTCTCTTATTGCTCATTTCTCTGCCTCTGACACACAGCTGTACTATACAGTTGTTAGATGAATGCAGCAGACATTGGAGGTCCATGTAGACTGATATGTTTATTTCATCCTAAATTTGTATCCTCCCTGAAAATATGAATCTCTGTATATTTTTCCAGTTTTTCAAAATATACCGTAGCGATGCTTTTCTATCAATTTAATTTCTATGAATTACAGAAAAATTGTGCATTTCTTGCTTAACAATTGCATGAGTCATTGGCATGAAAAATACATAGTGTTGCAAAAATATACATTTTCTGTGACTTGCTTACAGTAAATGTAGAAGCAAGTACTTGATGTTGCATTAGCCATAGAACATAGTTTTATAAGGATGTTTTATTTAACAGATTAACTCAGACCGTTGCAATCTATTTCAGGTATTACAAACTGACTTAATAAATATGTAATGGATTATCAAATTCAAAGCAGAATTTTATCTTCATTTAGCCTATCCTAAAAGGGGAGTTTATTACAGGAGTGTGAGAAAATGTTCCTTTCAGTACATGAGGTCATGAACCAGAATGTATTTTAAGTTAGTGCAATATTTAATATTTATGTTAGCATTGCTCAAATCTCTATGATTGAATTGTGTTAAAGCAGAGGTTCACCTTTATTTCTCTATCATGACACTTGTGACATGATAAAGAGCATAATCTGCTTATCCAAACAGTACACAATGTGTATGTTGTTGTTTTAATCTAGTGAGGTTGAATGAGAGAAGCATGCTCAACAAGCCAGTGATCATGAATGCAGAATCCAGTCATGGATGTTGTAGCAAAGACATAGCCACATAAAGACTATGGCCCTTTGCCCAACAACAGTGCTTGATTTTTTTATACAGTTATACGGTAATCTTACTGACCAAAGATCCTTCTTACCCTTTAATCACTTCAGCTCCCTAGAGGGAATTTTCATGCAGTACTTGGACCCAGTCTGTCCTATAAACTATCTATACTACTGTGTTCCATGTACATCAGTCAAGAGAAAACCTGAATCAAAATTAATGTATGTGTATGTAATTTGGGCCCTCAGGAAGATCTATAGCACTGACTTTTTCTGAGTTTGTTTCAAATGGTTTAAAAGATAATGTTAATGTAGCAGGATGTCATAGAGTATTTGGGGTTTCTTGCTGGCTAGTACATTGTGGTAGCTCCTCCCCCATACACTCTTATGCAGCTATGCTGTACTTACACTTCAGTGGAAGATAAAAACTGATCTAATAATTGCATAGCTGGATGACTTCTTACTATGTACAGCAATTTGTACTTCCCATTTTGTCTAGTAAAGTGGTCCTCTTGCAAGAAGATAATCTGTTAATTGCCTGCATTTAGCACAATTTGCTTCTTGTTATCATGTGCTGAAATATAGACTCAAAATATAGACTCAAAATATAAATGATTGTGAGCATATACACAGTAAATGCTTAATAGCAAGCATCTTCTGTCACGTCTATCAGATTTAATAGATGTCTATATGTTCTTCTGTCTCTTCCTAATTCAAGATCCACCTGCTTATGTGAAGTGATTGAGTTTTTTATCTATGCGTTCGTGTCACATTGAAAGGGTTGTAACTCAGAAAATACCACAATCTAATACACCAGAGGGTAGTGACACTTAATGACACTTAACGACATCTATATTAATTGTATAATTATTAGTTATTTGATTAAATACAAAAGGTACTCTGCTTGAGCAGGATTAAAGTCACAATAATACAGTATTAAAATTATTTTAAATGAAATGGAAGTTTATAACCATAAATGAGCATCTAGAAAGTGTGTTTGTAGATCTGTAGTATCAGATCTGCAAAACACTATGCATAATAATTTCATGGGCTACTCATTCTCACAGAGGTAGATAGAACTGTTCACAGTACGTACATAAAACTTTGCAGCATTGGAACTTAAGTGTATTACCTTAATTTCTCTTTCAGCTCATTCATCATGCTTCTTTTATTGCTTGTAAAATTCTGTTGAAGATACTAAACCCTGGCACATTGAAAACTTTTGTGTCTTTTAAACCAAAATAGTTTTAAATCAAAGAAGTGCCACCTAGATGACCCTAACTTTGGAGGATCCAGCTCTCCACCACTTGTATCATGGAGGCTACTAACATAAGGCTCATAGCTTTGACTCTTCACATAAGATGACTAAATGAGAGTGAAAAAATATACTCACCCATCTCAAACTGCCCTTTATAATTAAGAAAATTAATATGCCATTTACATTTGAATTTGAATTACGATTTTGCAAAAGCTTAAATAATAACTGTGTATTCAGAAATCTCACTGAAAATATTTTTTGTTTTCAGAAGAACAATGTTTATAGCCTGTATAAAAACTAAAAATTACAAGCAGACATATGTGAAGGAGATTTTTATTTGTTTTTGAGAAAAAGACTGAAGAAAACTAAGGCCATCATCAATACAGATGAAAGTAAAAGCAAGTGTTGCATATCAAAGGAATTAAAAAAAAACAAACAAACAAAAAACAAACCAAAACCAACTTAGGAACACAAGCAAAGATTCTCAAGTATTTTTTTTTAACCTGGCAGCATCCTTGTAATTACTGTTTTGGCTTTCTTTGTTGGGAATGCTTGCAAACATGTTAAAACCAGTTAGAAAAATCCCAGATGTGTATTTCCACTTAATTTCTCAGGCAAGTACACTGACAGAAAAAAAAAACAGATGTGAATTTCTGCTTGATCTCCCAGGCATATATCCAGAAAGAAACCAAACCTACAAAAAATACAGAGGTTCAATGGTGAACAGATGTTGAAGGTGTGAAAAAAGAAATCAGCCTCTTGTCCTATAAGCTAGTATAGTTTAGAAAAAGTATAGGAGACTACATTTCTCTGCATATTTATGGAACAGCAGCTAGTATGGAATGCTGTCTCCATAGTAGCTCTTTTAATATTAATCCAAAACCTACAAAGATTCTAAGGAATCTCAATGAAGCAAAGAAAATCTCAGGTCCATACAAGGATTTTATTAAAGAAGATGTTTCATTCAAACAGACAGAATTTATTTCATTAAAGAATAATGAATAAAATTGAACTCAGAAAGGACGAACTTTAAGCATAACCAAATATCAAGGGAAAAGAACTAGAATTTTTCTTTTTTACATCTCTTATTTCAAAAGAATATCTCCCTTAATAAAAATTTAACATGCATTTGAAACTACTTTTAGAAAATGGCAATTTCTGAAGTAATAGTGACATCTTTACATTAAAGGCAAAAGAAGCTGTGTATTAATTTGGTTTCTGGGGAGATGGTACATTTCTTCTTACAGGCATATCATGTGCAGAGGAAGCTGACAGGTGGAGAGAGTGAAGCAGAGCATTAAAGGATCATCCTAACTATATCAGCAGCTGTCAGGTAATTTCACGGGCCTGAATCATCACCAGGACATGTATGTGGAGAGGTGACATGCTGTGCATCAAGCTCCCTCTGCAGCATCCTTTTCCTTCCTGGCTCATATCAAGGGCTTGGCTGATTTCTCAGCTCACCCAAGAACCCATATTCCAAAGAAGCAACCTGCAGTCCACATTATTCTGGGCTCTGTGCATCACGGTTCAGAGAAGCTGACCCATCTCCAAAAAAAAGCAGCTGTCTCTGTTTTACTGAGTAGCAAAAAGGAGCAGCAGCAATGAAAGAAGTTAGGCAACACTGGTTTGGGTTTTTTTTTTTAAATATCACTTGCTCAAAATGCTAATGAGAACAGTGTCTGCTGTTAATCAAAATGGTCTAGGGAAGAATATCCTCAGTGTATTTCCATTCATTTATCTCACAACAAGATGGTAATCTAGCCCCAGAAGTCATCTCTGACCATTCAGAATCCAAGGCAGTGTTTAGAAGCTGATTAGATAATAATGATAATTACAGAAAAATACCCATATGGCCATTATTATGTCAATTTTGCTGCTAGTAATTATGGTAACTCCTGCAACAAACTTACCTTGTGCAGTCATACAAACTAATTAAAATGTAATTTCCACATCTACAAATGTTTTTGCCAATGGCTAAATTTAAATGGAGTTTCTGAGGGTACTACAAGGAGTTCTAAAGCTTGGAGAATTCACTGTTTTAATACCCCCATTGTGCTTCAGGCCCCTCCACCAGCTCTGTGTGCCTCTTAGCAAGTAACCACCACCATGCTTGCATACCCATCTGGAAGAAAAACATGCAATATTCCATGTTTGTAAGAGGAGAAGGAAAGTGATTGAAGCTTAACTAATCTTGGTCAATAACAGACAATATTTTCAAGCATCAGTGCTTCAAATTTGGGGGCTTAAAATATTAAGGGGCCTGGTTCTCAGTAACTCACAGTTAAGCTTTATTTTTTCCTGTGCCAGGAAATGCAGTTTCAAGGAGTATTTATTCACTGGCTATGGATTAGCTGGAGCTCAACATTGATTCTGGAAGACCTGTACCACAGAGCAAACCAGACACCGAGCAGTAAGCTGACACAAACACTGTCACTGTGGCCATGGCCCAGAACTGGACAGACGGATCAGGACTTTGAGATTTCTAATGCCAATCAATAATTTGCGGGGTTCAAAGTGCACTGCACTCTCAGCAGCAGCAGGAATGAAAGACTGATATCCTTCAGGCCAAAACTAGTGTTGATATAGTCAAGTCAATGAAGACACGAACTTGACTGAATAGCCAAGGTCCACATTAAATATGTATACCAGATGAAGTTAATACTCCTGTTTTCACTGTTATTTTTACATAGGCTAACAGGATTAAAGACCTGTTATATCATCCTACAAGAGGATGAATATGGAAAGAGATAGAAACAGAGGAAAACTTTGGTTTTTTTGATTCCTAAAACTGACAAGCAGAAAAATCCAGCTAGAGAAACAGCTAATGGATGTATTTTCAAATTCTTGGAGGTCTTCCAGTTAGAGGTGCTACTTCAGTGCAAAATAAAAACCAATGATCTGACCATTACCTGAAAGCTACTCAACATGAGAACCAAATGTTTAGTTTGTGTATAAACACCATGTAGAAGCTAAACATTTTCCTGGGGAAAAACAGGATAGGAAAAAAAAAGTTGTTTTCTTCTCCATTCATAATGTTCCTGCACTTCAAGAGTCTGGGAAAAAAGCATACACATTGAACAATGAATGATTTCCTCCTAAGTGAAGCCAGCAACTAGACCAAATCCCAAAATCTAATCAATTTTTACTGCCACTGAAATGGGTGACAACTGCCAAGTAAGAAAACAACAGAATGCAGAAGTTATTCCCAAATGGATCTGAGAACATTTACCATGCTGATAAATACCTTATGGGTTTAGTCTGATCTAGAGACATAAACCCATCATTTTTGTTTACACTCTGTGTTTCAAGTTCCCTGTTCTGACTGAACATTTTGCCCTAACTCTCCTTCGGACATTGAGTGAATGAACATTTCATGAAGAACATTTAGGTATATTTCATCTTACAGTTGAGTTTTCCTGATAAAGTCAGTATTCTTATGTGAAATATACTTCAGGTACTTTCTCTTCCTGAACAGAAGAATGAGGAAGGTTTTGCCTCACGAACTAAAGCTGAGTTTTGATTGTCACCATTCCTTCTTCAAAAGACAAGGTTGAAAGAAAAGCAGATCATATGATGTGAATAGTAACATGATTCCAAACTGAAAATCAGGTTTATTAATACAATAAAATTATCAATAGCAAAACAAATATGCGATTGTCAATATATTAAAAATATTAATAAACTAAAATCTTAGGCCATTTCAGCCAAAGTCTATGCTTTTCCTTAAATTAACATATTGTTTCTCAGCTGTGTTTGAATTTATATTGCAGTTTTCAATATGTATTGAACAGATATATGCATGCACATATATACAAGTCTGTTTTCTTTGTAAAACAAGCAGAAACTAATTTCACTGAGTTAAAGCTATGATCTTCTTTCTCACAAGGATGCTTGAACTCACAGCCTCATCTCAGGGATTCTAGATCCCAGTATCTGCAGTCCTGGTGGGTTGAACAATGGCCATGAGGAGAAAAGACAGAGTAAGTGATAGTTCTGCAGGGATTCACTATCAACTATTTATTTGACTCAAATAAACATATTTATATAAATAATATATTTATATAAATAACTCAAAGTTAATTGTCCCTGCCCATGGCAGGGGGTTGGAACTAGATGATCTTTAAGGTCCCTTCCAACCCAAACCATTCTATGATAACTAACTGGAGTATTAATATGGACAGTGCAAAAAGGGTTGAGGTTGTACAAGTAACTTCTGAGAAGAACTGTGTACTAGTTTGTACTATGTATCTGCCCACATTTTAAAGAGTACAGGCTGTGGAACAGGTGAAACAATAGCATCCCTCTAAATCCTCTTCTCACCTTCCCAGGTTTTGAGGTTTCCCCATCCCCATTGCTCTCTTCTGCTCTGAGCATCTGGAAGCACCTCTGCACACTCAGCTTCATTCCTATCTTCATAACCAGGAAGTATAGTAAATTGGTCCTGTAAATCACTTAGAACATTATAATCCCACAGCCATTAGCCTGAAAGGAAACTGAACCACATATGAACCTGTTAAATATGCTATCTAATGAGTATGATGCCCTGTCTTTGAAAAAATGGGCTGATTCAAGCAAGACAAGAAAACTATAATGTTTTTCTCAAATGTTTTTTCATCAGAGTGGAAAAAAATTAAAACTGTTAAAGGTCATATCTGATTACTGTAACTGCACTGCTGCATCTTATTGACCTTAGGGAAACCACGGTGCTGGGAATGTACTCTCTCAGCATTAAAAATGTTGTTCATCTTGGAAAAGAAAAGTATGGAAAAAATTTGATTTATTACAAATTCCATGTTCATATCTCTTCACTTTTAATTTCTTTAATATGAGAAGCCAAAGGTTGAACTTGATAGGCTGTATAGCAGTTTCAGGACTCCAGGAAGAAATATCATATTGGCTCCATCATATCCTGGAATATATCTTCCGTTCTAGCTGTTTATTTTATTTTTATACATGTCTTCGGTAGTTTTTGTCTTGTATTATTTTATTTCATCTGGTATTTCTGTAAAAAAAGAAAGGGAGGAAGAGGGAAGAGGATAAAGAAGAAAGGTTTCAGATTTCCGTGTTAAGTTTCCTGATATTAAAAATTACTTCAAAACAGATATATAACTGAGTAATTTCTGTGTAAAACAACGTACTTATTGAAGGGAAGTGCACACTAAGAGTTTGCCTCCAGAGTTCTTTATACATTAGTGTATGTAATGTTTAAGTAAGTTTAACAAGTCTTTTGACTAGAACAATGTCAGCATTTCTTACTTATACTAGTTGTATGAATGCAGTTGTGTGTACATATGAATTTCTCTCTCCTACACATGCTCCTTGTGTCTTCAATTATATGATGTTCTACTAAGACACAGTTTAGTTACAAGTACCTCAGTCAGAGTTCTTTTCAAACACACCTCGGAATGGTAGCGCAACATCTGGATCATGTTGGTTAGTTAATAAAAATATTTATAAGTAGTTTTCTCTACAGCTTTCCATTATAACTCTGTGGTTTGGTTTTACTTTTTTATTTTGACAGATTAAATATTTGGGTTGACATTCATACATTTTGTTTTTGTCAACAGCATGACCTATCTTCAGATGTCTAAGCAAAAATGATGTTGATATTTCTATCTACACATAATAGATCTGTGACCTTTTTCAGTTACACTTTGCCCATTAATTTTATCATTCCAGAAAGAATTTCTAACATTGCAAACCTCCGAGCAGCTTCAAAACATGTTATGAAAAAATCAGCTTGCTAAAAAATCTATCATCTTTACAATATAGTGCTTCTTATAAGTAGAAAAATGAAATTGTAAATAACATTTTGTACTACAGTTAGGTATTTAGCTATATCATGTGATCTGAAAGAGAGTTATCAGTAATGAATGAGCATTCCCTGATGGTACATACAGAGTAACTTATGTATATGTGTATATACATATATACAAAAAATCAGGCCTCAGGTCCCACATAAGTAATTAATAAGAAATTTACAGTGAAAGAATCTCTCCATAACAGTGACCGGCCAAATAAGAAAGACATAGAAATAACAGAAGAGACCTATTGTCCCTGCCTTTTGAGTAAGTAAGTAAAAGCAGAAAGAGAATCTCAAGGAAATCTATGGCAGAGGCAGGAGATGGTTTCAGATCTCCTTAAACTTATCCTATCATCTTAATTTTATATTAAATCATCCTCATAGACTTTTTTCAAGTGAGACAGATGAGATCCTACCTATAACCCAACCTGCCCAGAGGTTTTCTCTTTGCCCAGTGTGAACCAAAACTAGGATGACCTGATGTTAGATGGAGGATATTCAGGGCAGGCTGAACTTTTTGCTACATAGTTTCTGCACAGTTTGAAGTACAAAGAGAGAGTTGTCACCCCTTCGGGCCACAAAGAATTATGCAGAATGTCCCACAGTGAGAATGGTCAGGTGAGTGGCACTTAGGTACTTTCCAGTTCTCTTGCTCCCGATTTACACCTACCTCCAAAAGCCTATATAGATAACTTTTGTGGCATTCCCACCTTAAGAACATCCTTCACCTCTCATTCTGTAAATTTGCTTCTCAGTGTTCCTTGCTTTGGTTTGGTTTTCCTTCAAGTCCCTAAAACAACATTTGGAACTGTGTTGGCAAACCTGTTCAAAAGCAATGTCTCGTTGACTTTGTGGGGTTTCTACATAGGATGAGGGATTGGGCAGCACATCTCCATTAACTGCATAAGGTACTGATCATAACTTCCCTGATAACTTGGGTGAAACTGAGGCCCTACTAGAATAAATAACAAAAGTCTCTCTAGTTTCAAGGACATAAATATCTCCTTCATTCTTTCTCTCAAAGGACCACTCGGTAGTAAATATTCCACTTAATTAGAGTTAAAACAGAATAAGGACTGTAAATTATGACCTAGCAGTGATTGCAATGTTTCCCTTGAAAATAAGCAAATAAAAAAATATTTTCTCAAACTCAAACTGTGCTTCCAAAATAAACTATATATTCACTGGTTTTTGCTTGAGCATGGTAGATAAGGTCGATACCAAAGACGTCCTGTCCAAGCCCAATGAATATCTGTAAGTGCCATAGTTCAGAATTTTAAATTCAAAGTATCTCTGCAGCAAATCTTTTTATCTTTGCCTTTTGGTGATAGAAATATCTTTCGAGTAGACAGGAATAGACAAACTACAGATAGGAATTAGAACATCTTTTTCACTATCGTCATCTGCACCTATTAACCTTGAAAAACATTTTTAAAAATATTTTTATGAACTGCAAATTTGTTACTGCATTTAGAGCTGCTTTTTTCATCCCAGTACTAAGAAAAGGCAGACAAAGCAGAGAAAATATTCATGGGACAGTTGGCAAAGACCACAACTGAAATATATTTCTATATGAACATCATTTGTAGTCTTCATATATACATAATGGACAAATCTGCAAACTATTGGAAAGAAAGAAATCTTATTTCAAGAGAAAGAAGTATTTTTTCTGTTATTTTTGCTATGTGTGTTCCAAACCAGTACAGGCATTAAAAAAATCTGCTTACCTGCAAGTGCTTTTCTAGTAAGCCAATGGTAAGGAGAAACATATGAGTGGGTGAGAGAAAAAAATCTGGTAGTTTGTGAAAACATGTTAAATGAAATAACATTTAAAAAGTTAAATGGAAGAAAAGAAAAATTACATCAGTGATATTAAGTGCTAAAATCTTGATTTTTCCTTTGACTTTGGTGTTTATAACATTACAATGGAAATTTAAAAAACCAAACACCTTTCTCACTGGCCTGCTAGAATTGTATGCCTGCTCTGCCTGCTCTGCATATAGTTCTGCAATTCCCAAAGTGACTACAAGATCCGGGAAGATATGTATGGAAAACCAGCAGTGTCCTTCTCATCCTTTGTACACACTCCATTCTTGAATGGCTGTCAGACATGGTTTCATTGTTTTAAAACTAATGATGTTGACTTATTGTCTCATATACCTCAAAGTAAATCAGGAACAATCTCCTGGATATACCCTGTTCTACAGATGTAGGGGAGATCACAGTCAGATCCCAAAGCTTTGCATCCCTGAAAGCTCTGTTGTCAGTGATCGGTAATGGTAACTTATCTGCATCTCTTTTCATGAGTCCTTTTGTAACAGCACTGTGAGCCTGTTTTTAAAGGCTTTCTAGTTGGAAGATGAAGTGAAGATACTTACCTTGTGCAACCCCAGCTTCCTGCTGGAGCAGTAGCCTAGAAAGTTTTTCAGGAAGACCTATTACTTTCACAGCTTTGGCTTTAACTACAGGTGTTCATTTTAGGAAGACTGTACCTCTTCCCTAAGAAAGTATCTAAAATACACTTACATGTGCCTGCATTAGGGATCTACATTCGAAACACTGGATAAGGGCTTCTGCCATTACCAGGAATATATTTTTTTTTCCTCCCAGAAGATGCTTGACCAGTGGAGCTCTTACTTGATAATTGTTTTGGCTCTCTAGTAAGAGTTAGAGGGCTTATATCTTCCAGTTATTGTGTGTATGAGATTTATGTTTGTCCTAACTTAGTCAGGAGCTAATACAGGGGACGCCAGTCCCAGGAGCTCTCATAGGCTGTATGGCCCAGTTAAGAAATACTGGAAACTAAGTATTACACCTATGAATGCTAATTTTGTGGGGGATGTATTTAAAATAGTAAATCCTAATCCTTAACAATAGTTATTGTTTAGAAAATACAACACAAGTTAAACTTTACAGTCTACAGAAGAACTTCCCTCAGGTGTACTAATACTCAGCTGATGTATTTCTTTTATGTTACCTATAGCATTTGCCTACTGCAACCCAAAATGTACCATTGGTATAGTACGGTATTTCTGTTCTTCTTTGCTAGTAGTTAGAATTAAAATCCCCAAGAGATGCAAATCAGAGTTCAGGGTCTTCTTGTCCACTTCATTTATTAATGGGCAGCTGTCCAAATTAACACTGATTTATTATAAGCTTATTTAATGCATATTAATTTTGGCATTCAGTATTAGTTTATGACAACAAAGCAAGGCATGAATAATATAACACATTCATTTAGGCCTCATATGCACTATTAAAATAATACAAAACTGGAAAAGGAATCACAACGCTGCCTCAAACTTATCTATAGATGAATATAGAAGTTATTTTAAAATGCTAGCAAATTTGATCAGTTTTATGCAGTTTTTATATGACTAATAATTTATTTCCCAGTTATACCTAACAGAAACAAAACAAACGAACAGAAGAATACCCAACTGTATTGGACCTGTTAGAGCAGTGCATGTTGCAATCATGTTAAAAACAAACAAATAAAACCCCCAAACAGTGCGAAATGAGAAAAAATATGAATGCAAATGAAAGACATAAACAGCAATAGAAAAACATCCCCAGTTTTCTGTAGTTAATATGTGAGGACCTGCAGGAATCTGCCTGGGTAGCCAGGCAGTGCTCATAAAGGGAAGCCAGGGTTTCTGGATCAATCCTATTCATCACTAAGTGATCACACCTGACAATTTTGGACCGTTCTGAGAAAATACTGGAAGTACTTGGAAATTTTTCAAAGCCAACAAGCTTTCATTTTTTGTGGTGTTTTTTTTTTTTTTTGGAAGGGGGACTAGTGAATGTTGTTGTGGGATTTTTTAAAAATAAATTTACATGCTTTTGATGATGGCAATTGAGTCAGGGCATTGGGCATCTGTCAGGTTCCGGATTAAGCTCGTATCTACCTTATTAGTAAATATTGAAATTAAATGCAGTCAGTCCTGAGAGGGACCTGCCTTATTAGTAACTTCAATGCAGTCAGTCCCGAGAGGGACCCGCCTTATTAGTAACTTCAATGCAGTCAGTCCTGAGAGGGACCCGCCTTATTAGTAACTTCAATGCAGTCAGTCCTGAGAGGGACCCGCCCATTCAAGGCAGTCAGTCCACGTGGGACCCACCTGATTCAATTGCGGTCAGTCCATGTGGGACCCGCCTGATAAATCACCCGGTATAAATCACCCCCAAAATCCTGACCAAAAATAAAATAGATTTGTGATCCTTGAGTTTGGACAAAGCACAACCGAGGCACAGTATCAATAAACTTAACCTTGTCTTTATTAAGTCCAACAATGAGGCAACTTAGTGAACAAGGAAGGGAGAGAGAGAGAAAAAAGTAAGTAAAAGGAAGAGAGGAAAAGAGATCGGTTGAGAGGGAAAGGATAGTCACCACCCTGGATCCCGCGGCATCCCGTGGGTCCTCCGTTGATTCTCGGCAGTCGGGGGTGGGCGCACGCATGATGGGGAAAAACAGCCTCTTTTATAGAGAATTTTTGCAGAGTCCTGCTGACGTGGAGCCGCCAGTCACAGTTCGCACCACTCACAGTCCCGAGGGTGGGACAGGTCCGGTTCCCGCGCCATAGGATTGGCCCATTGCCAGGCTGTCACCAGATATCCTGGATAGGTCTCTCTGGAGGGGGTGGAGGGCTGCAGGGCAGAGACGTCACTCGCCCCTAGTCGGCAACTAACTTGTTGCCTCAGAAAATGTCGTCAAGGTCAGGTAGTCTTTTACCCCAGAAGATGGCATCTGAGCATGTGGGATAGGACCGTTTCTGAGACAAAGACGGAAAAAAAGGGGGACAAGGAACAGATCCCCACAGCATCTCAGCTCGGCCTAGGTTATATTTAAGGTGCCAAGGTCTTTTTGTCCTTTCCTCTTTAGATTAATATTGGAGCAAGCAATGCTGTACACTGATCAGTAGTAAAGAACTTATTTGCGTGTTAGAAAATGGTTACTCCGTGTAAACAGAGAGAAGAATCTGTAATGTCTTAGATACTACTCAATAATAATGCTAAACAATTAGTGATTTATGACTACCACAAGATTTGTATATGTGGATCTCACATGGATTTCAATAACCATTCACAGTTTCAGCTGTGACTTGAAAAAAACTTTATGATGAGAACTGAAATAAATTGGAACTGTGATAATTAAGAAAGTGCTTAAAAATATTAACAGTAAAGGTAGTGTACATTTCTTCCTCAACATTACACATTGGATATGAAAATTACTTAAAGGAAATGCTTCCTGGGATAAACTGTGGTTTTATTTATCGTTTAAAAGCAATAGCCAATACTCAATAAGGAATTGCAATACTATGTCCTAGTCGGGAATTAGACTTTGTTAACTTTTGCAGAGTCAAGAACTACTAGGGGCACTAATTTCCAGTCTCCTGTGCTCCTTTGGGACCCATCCTTATCTGATATCAATAAGTGAAACTGCTGAATTTATAGTACTGTCTTGATTTACATCAGCCGCAGATTTGATAGCAGCTCTAGCATGGTCTAACTGCGTCCATTTGGAAGGAGAAAATGCTACTGTCCTCTTATCTCTGTTCACCCACAGTGGCAAGCCCAGTCTGATCTTGCATACTTTTAAACTGTGAAATTTTGCAGTTCTTCTGTAGCATCCACAATGAACCACAACTGACTCATCTGATTTCCTATTAGAATTCAAAAGAAAGAAAGAGCAGTAACTTCCATGTGATCACATAGAGTCCCACAGTAGACTGACACACAGTTCCAGCAGGGAAGTGATGAGGAGATGGTTTCATCAGAAGAGTAGGGCCTGATAAGGTCATCAGCTATCATTGTTGGTTAATTTTACAACAGAACTGCCAGCGGAACCGAGCATTAATCACAGATGTCTTTCTAGACCCTGCCAGATTTTTTGTATTATTTTATACAATCCATGGCTGTATTTTAGGTTTTTGTTTTCATAGTAACCTTTGCAAATGTTTTCCCTTGATCTAACAAATACAAGGAATTACAACATGACAACTGGATACTGCCAAGGTTGACAAAGATTATGGAGAATCAGAAGAGAATATATCATGGCTGTCATGTAAAACAGAGTTCTGACTCAAGTTTATCATTAAAATTAAATGTAAGTGTAAACTCAATCCAAAGTCTCATGTTGGAATTCTGTGGTGTATGATGAAATCTGTACTTTACAACAAAGTCTTTGTCGTGGTTTAACCCCAGCCGACAACTAAGCACCACAGAGCCACTCACTCACTGCCCCCTCGGTGGGATGGGGGAGAGAATTGGAAAAGTGAGAAAACTCATGGGTTGAGATAAAGACAGTTTAATAGATAAAGCAAAAGCCACACGTGCAAGTAAAGCAAAACAAGGAATTCATTCACTACGTCCCGTCGGCAGGCAGATGTCCAGCCATTTCCAGGAAAGCAGGGCTCCATCACACAGAATGGTTACTCGGGAAGACAAATGCCATCACTCCGAATATCCCCCCCTTCCTTCTTCTTCCCCCAACTTTATATGCTAAGCACGACGTCATATGGTATGGAATATCCCTTCGGCCAGTTGGGGTCAGCTGTCCCATCTGTGTCCCCTCCCAACTTCTTGTGCACCCCCAGCCTACTGGCTGGTGGGGTGGTGTGAGAAGCAGAAAAGGCCTCGGTGCTGTATAAGCACTGCTCAGCAAAAACAAAAACATCCCTGTATTATCAATTGTGTTTTCAGCACAAATCCAAAACACAGCCCATACATTCCCAGACAAAACAAGCACAGTTTTGTATGCAGATTTTTTTGCATGACTTTGATTCTACCATAATATTTCTGACTCATTCTTTAGAGAAAGAAAAATAATGGAAAACCAATGAAGTTTTAAGTCAGATTTTCTTCTATTGTTCCTTGTCTAAAATCTATTTAGATTCATTAATATCACATAATCACAGAATTATTTATGTTGGAAGGGACCTCTCAAGATCTTTTAGTCCAACCATCCTGGTAAAGCAGGGTCAGCTAGAACAAATTTTGCAGGACTGTGTCCAGTTGGGTTTTGAATATCTCCAGAGAGATATATTCAGACACAGAAAAAGATATAAATAAAATTATAGTATATATGTTTTTATATATAATATATGTATATAATATATTCAGTGATAAAAATCCCTATATAGTTAAGTATGCAGAAAATATTCTCCCTTCTGTTCTTACTTTTGTGCACAGAATCTGGAATTCCTCTGCTTTAACAAGATTCATTCAGAATGCAGAAACGTGTAACTAGTGTACTTTAAATCATGTCTAAATTTCTCAGACATATCTGATTTTGAAAGCAGACATATAATTTGACTGCCAAAAGTCTTCCAGTCCACAAAATTTGATTTCTTAATACTGACAAGCATTTCAACTAGAAATAAAGAATTATGAAGCTGCTTTTATAGAGTTTTATAAGAACCAGGGTTTTTTAACTTTTGTGTCTGGATAATTCATTGGTGCCTAGCACTTGGGCCTTCTTTACAAACTGTACTCCAACCTGTGGCATTGCAGAGAGATGGGTCATCACAGTCATTTGTTGCTACTTTGTGACTATATTTATATGACACCATGATGCACCACACAAAAATTCATGACCTGACCACAGCAGGGCTGGCACACACGTGCAGCACAGTGCTAAGAAGTGCTGGCTCAGGTTCCTAAAGAGTCAGCTATGTAAACAAGCCACTGCCTGACGCAACACACATCGCCTGTCACCTGGCTTGCACTGAGCACAGTTATCTCAGGAATCTCTGCACCATATTACATTGCACACTGAAGCAAAACATCCTCGTATACCGCTGTAGTGTGCAAGCTCTGTGATACGCGCTGGGTTATCATCCCTTACAGAGTCCCCGCTCCTCATCATCCCTTTTGAAGCCATCTCATTTCTGCAACTGTGAAAACCCCTGTGGAGAAGGCACAAGAAAAAACCCTCCCAGATGCACTCAGCTGATTGCTTTGTTGGTTTGTATAGGACTGATTGCATGCTTAGTATCATACCAGCCTTTCTTCCATTTTGTCTTACGCCGCTTGACTTCCATTATGTTTAACAGTGCAAAAAGACTCAATCTAAATTATCATAATCAGTTTCAGAGTCATATTGCTCTAACACTGAACACAGGGTTTTATTAGAATAAAATGAATTTCTAGTTCTTTCTGTTCACTGTAGACAATCAGTGGGATTCATCTGACAAAACACAGGACGCTATAATGTAGGTTAGTGCTTCTGAAATAACTGTCTAGTTTTCCTTTATAGCTGATAGTGAGAAAGAGGCTCTACTGAGGAGCAATCTATCTTATCCTACAATAGACATCTAAAATAAGCCAGATGAACTGCATCCTAAGAGTACCTCTTTCTCTCCACTGTCTTTTTTTTGAGCTCCAAAGCAGACAACCACATTGCAGATGCCTAGTCAGAAGAGGCTAATCACACCCTTTCTGTCTGCAACTTTCCTATGTCTTTTTTGCCAGTTTTCCTTCTTCAAAGGAGCAGTGCACTTTCCCTTTCTGTGGCAGTATGACCCAGTAAAGAAACAGGCATGATAAGCACAACAAGAAACAGTTTATAGAAAATCTCAGTGGTTAGGAAAATGTTCTAAGCAGATATGTGCAATTCCTGTTTTAATACTGTAGTCTTCACAGTGAATTTGGTATTGATTATACTGCCTAAGCACTATAGAGATGTCAGTGAAGGAACTGAGATGAGCATCAGACCCATGAATTCCACTTCTATTTCAGATTGCCACAGTAACTACAGCTTGGTTATAATATTAGATTCCTGAAAAAGAAGTCTCTTTATTGATGTCCTTAGCTTACAGACAGCACTGTTGATGCTCTTATTATTCAAAGGCAGAGAAACGTCCTTTTCCATTTTAATACATAGGAGTAGGTGTTAATGTGTTTTACTTTCATTCTAAAAGAAATAATGAACTTCAGTATATGAACAGATTTTCAAGAGCTCTTAAGAATATTTTGCATGTGAGTATCCCTCATTATATGGACTGAGTTTGGAAAACAAAATAAACAAATCATGAACATTTGGTAGACACATGGAAACACAATATTCTCTCTTTTTTATGATTGCATTAAAATTTTCTAACAGATATTTCAATTTATTTAATATTTATAGACATCTCATTTCTTAAACACTTGACTTAAAACTATATATTGCCTGCAATATAAGTACCTGAATTTCAATACACAGTGTGTATTTGAAGTAGAAGGACTTTTTCTCTATAGGCAGTGTTGTGATTTCTTGAAAGTAATGTCTATAAAACCTAAGTATCTATCTGATGCTTGAAATGACTGAAAAATTTGACCCATCAGAAACAACGATCTATTTAAGGAATTAATGCATTTTTATTTTATGAGTTTAATAAACATTTAGATGTATGATTTGTGTTGTAATGTTTTCAAAGTAAAGCTTTTGAATCTGGATGCTAAAGATACTGCATTGACCTATGTCATGTCGAATACTGATTAAAGGTTGTACAAATAGACTCTGAATCTAACAGCAAGATATCTATTGACATTTTCTAATCCGGACAGCAGTCCTGCCAGCTCCGGCTGTTATGTCTCACAAACTGAAGAAAGGTCAGTGCCAGTGGATGTTTCACCTTCATAATCAGTGGTACAAGTGATTCAGCAGCTGACACTTGTGACTCAGCCCTGAATCGGACCCCAGCACACTCTTAAATTGAACTCGTCTATGTGAAACACCATTTACAGATGTACAGCTGGACTCATTATAGTCAGATTAAAATGATGTGGCACTTTCCACAAGTATTTTAAGGGGGTGGTGTGAATAGAGAAACCATAGAGCAGCATGTCCATGCTCTGTTCTAGACAAATATTCAAGACAGAGAAATTTATTCCTTTAGAGCTGCCACAGCACATCTTTTTGCCTATATGCTAATCCTAAAGGAGTTGATATGCTTACTGGCTTGTCACATAAGTTCCCTTCAGGTTAGGTGCCATTTTGACAAGAGTAGGGGAACACAGCATGTAAACAATCCCCATCCATGGGCATGAGAAGACAGACTTTGTGATTATTCCATAGGGAAATCTTCTTACTACCTTTACTCATACGCAATGAGGCATATGAAATACTACTTTAGAGTTACATCATAAATCCCTCGGCATTACTGATAGTTGTTCACACATGTTCTCTTTTGACAATAATAGTTTGCCTGGACTACCCACTACAGGGTAGTTACTATAGGAAAATACAAACTTATAAAGAGCAGTGTTTTTCATACCTTCTAACTTTGTAATCTCTTTATTTGTAGGGTTAAAACCGATTGGATTTTATCTCAGTCTCAACACGATCCTATATTTCTGAATGCAATGAAAATTAATTTGGATATTTTGAACTTATGAGACAGTGAAAAAAATGTTTAGCTATTTCTAACATGATTAGATAGATTCACCTGATCATGCTTATACCAAAAAAATAATTTTACACATAAAATAGACTCATTATTTATGAATAAAGGCTGCAGAACCTGCTCTGTTATTCAAGTTCACTGTTGACTGTTGTTGAAGTTTTTTCCAAGGCCTACCTTTCAGGGAATTATTGGAACTTTCCAGTAACTTCTACTTTTTAAACTGTAAGTATTGATATTTAATTTGTCCTATCCTCTGTAATGTCTTTGAATATGTGTATTTGTACTTAGCCTAGGGGGATCCTGGCCTTACTTAAGGCCTCTAGGTTCTAATGTGACACAGCAATATCTTCAGTATAAACAGAATTCTAAACCAAACACTGTAATTGTAACACAATCATAAATTTCTGGGAATTGGTGAAATGTCTTTATTTTTCACTTCTCCCTTATTAAATATCATTTCTTGCACTTCTGCTGAAAATGTCTTCCCAGCCCAGCAGAGCACCTCTCCTTTTTTTCTATCCTCAAGCATCTATGGGGGTCAAAGGATGCTGTACGAAGTTACGACGCTGTACAGATCAATAGATCATGTGCTTTTCCCTGTTTGCACTCCTATACCCCTTTGCTACTCCAACAGTTGTCAATAAAATTATGCCATAAGAACAAAGAACAAACACAAATGGTGGTATAATAATTTCTTTTATGCAGTTAGTCTTTGTGTGTACACATCTAAACCTTCTTTTTTTTTTCTTTTGTGGGAAGAGTAAATCTGTATTTGACCTCAGACCTTTCTGAAAATTGAGCTGACCTGAAAGCATAGGTAGGTAAAGCACAGTAATAATAGAAGTTGAAAATCAATACAGTGCTTTACAGGGTCATGCTGAAGTCATTTTTGTTTCAATGATAAAATGATATTTGGATTTTGTAAGATTTTTTTCCATTGCCAATTAACTTCATAGAATCCTTGTGTCACAGCTGAAAATGTTCTTGACAGTGACTATGTTTCATCCCAGCTTTTAAAATTTGTGGCAATCTAACAGTTATCAAATAACTTTCTAATACCAAAATATTCTGCATGGCAATGTAATTGTTCTATATTTACACTGTATGAAATCTGTTCTAGTTATATCACACTAAGAGTAAAAAACATAGTTAGAAGAATGTTGTATGTAATATAATACATACTGCTTATTTTTTAAGCCTTTTTCTGATTTCTGTGTGTGATTATCTTGGAATAGTTTGCTGAAGAGAAAATTTGGAAAATAAAACATATTCTCAGATAAAAACACAGTAAGTTGAAAATGCCCCCTGAAATAGGGAGTGCTATCCTCACTGTGTGCCATGTAAACAAGGCAAGTTGAGAAGGGTGTTAATGTAGTCTCACTCTTAAATATCTGTCAAACAGGACAAAAACCTTTATAGACACACGGCAATTTTCTAGCATGGTACAAACTCTTAGGACTCACAGTCAGTCCATCTGCATAGCTGCTGGACTTTACAATCACTTCCAGCCTCCTTGTTTTCAGTGTTACAGACAGAAATACTGAAGTGCCTTGTGGCTGGTAAAGGCATTTTCTTTTCCTGTTACAATAGCCCGGAAGATCTGAAATATTTCTGGCTGTTGCGCATAATGCAGTTCTCCCCTTGTTTTTGTTCCCTTTTGAACATGTGAAGTTCATAGTGAGTGAAATTTTCCCAGTTACTCAGTTTAGGACTAAATTTATGTTTACTAGATTTACAAGTACAAGTCTAGATTAAGCACTTGTTTCAGTGTTCTGCCAATAGTGAAGGTTTTTGATAAATCCTGCCCTGGATTGTTTAATTTTCAACAATAAGGTTATTTTAGTGATTAAGTATATTTATCCTATATTCATAGTAAATGATAGTAGACAGATTTTATCTTATTCTTTCTTTGTGATTTTAAGCAAATATGCAACATAAAAACTAATCTGGAAACAACATTTTATAACTCCAAATTTTAGACTCTATGTTTGCTCTGTGAGACTCTATGTTCATTCTCATACTTCTTTTTTTATTGATGTCCAACATTATTTTCTTGGGTTTTTTCTCCCTGAGGATGGAAGTTAAGAATTACATTAAAGCCACATTATGTCACACCATTGGTAAAATTAGTACTACAATTAAAATGGCTTCTACTGAATCAGGTGTAAAATCTGGTTATTATAATGATTAATTAATAAAGACATTCACCAGTACCAGGCCCAGAAAAGTGACCAGTAAAAATGACTGGCTTTTACAATCTTGGATTTCCCTCCAGGTGGCCATGGGCAAGTAAGTCAGCAAAAAATATCCACAAAGATAAACTAAGGCATGACTTTTACTATTTTATTTTTCTGCAGCTCACATGTGCAACTGCAAAATAAGTATGTAAAGACTTTACCCTCATTTCAGCGTCCATATAAGCTCACAGATGTTTTATACAAAATTTTAATGTTGACGTGATTCTTGCCTTCATTAATCATCCTGCTTTGTTAAGCAGAAACAGACAGTTCTAAACCAACAAATTTTGGCCTTTTTTTTCCACGACTGTAGAAAAGAACAACTGTGGTTAGAACTGATGGCAGAATTTGTACCTGATGATGAAAGGGAATATTTCGCATCTTCTCTGTCAAAAAAATTAGTTTCCCAGATTAGTAGCGCTTGAAAATATGCCCTTTTTAAGCTTTACTTTGCAGGAAAATATGCTATCTTCAAATTTATTGTATCCAAAATAATAACACCTTCAGACCTGTGCTTGATTAAACTAGAAAAATAAACCCACATTGTACTGTCATTTTTATTCCAATCACATGCTTCATCCAGTAGGCAGTGAAGATTTAAATAAGTCAGAAGAATCCTCAGCAATGCAAAGAAATGAATGAGGGGAAAATAGAAAGTGTTTTGAAAGGACTCTGTAGCACAGTGGTGCAATGGCTTTGGTAAGAAGTTTAAGAATCTTTTTTTCTTTTTTTTTTTTTTTTTTTTTTAATAGGGAACAGGTAAAACTGCTTCAGTCTCTCCTTGGCACTCTGTGCAATTTTGAGACTTTATTGCAGGCTGAATAAGGTATAATTCTTAGCACTCAGTGTGCCTAGTTTTGAAAGGACTTGGTTCTTTTGTATGTTACAAGTGATAGTTCTTCAGTGTCTCCAAACATTGAATTTCAATCAAATTGATCTGCTTGGCTCCACCACTGGACAGACCTCAACACTTTTCCACCAGTAATATGAGTGTTACTCTAATATCTGAGTGGGAAATCACTTTTGCAAAAGCCATCCAAAAGCCATTATTCTCTATCTTCTAATCTGAATGGTGTTAAAAAAATGCAGATTACTTCCCCATCTTGATTTCCAAGGAAACTATGAATTTGCTCTGTGTATACACTTGTCCACAATCCTGGAATATGTTATATCCTTTTATTATATCTTATATCCTGTATTTTCATCCTTAAATTTCGTTTCTTAAAACCACCATCTCATCATTTATAACTTGTATTCAACCTCATAACTGCATGTGTTAATAGCAGAAGTGCATCTGACATTTTTTAAATTAGGTGAGTTCATTTTGTCAGTCTTATTCAGATTCTATAAAATATGAATTACCTTTTTTCAGTAGTGTTTATCTCAGGGCATCACAGGACATTAATATTCCTGTCATTATTTCAGAACAAACAGCTGAGAGTAAGTGATCCTATTTCTTATTCCAATAGAATTTTTTATTTAGCACAGGTGAAGAGGTGCTTCATAAATGTCACTAAAGGGAAAATATGACAGCTATGAAGGTGCCTAGGTGACACCATGGTATAGCTTGATCTGTGTTATCAATGGTAAGTTTGCAGATGACACTAAGTTGGGTGGGAATGTTGATCTCCTGGAGGGTAGGAAGGTTCTTCAGAGGGATCTCAACAGGTTGAATTGATGGACTGAGGCCAACTGTATGAGATTCAACAAGGCTAAGTGTCGGGTCTTGCACTTGGGGTACAACAATGCCATGCACCGCTACAGGCTTGGTGAAGAGTGGCTAGAAAGCTGCTTAGTGGAAAAGGACCTGGGGTTGTTGATCGATGGCTGGCTGAATATGAGCCAGCAGTGTGCCCAGGTGGCCAAGAAGGCCAACAGCATCCAGCAGGACTAGGGAAGTGATCGTCACCCTGTACTCGGCATTGGTGAGGCCGCACCTCTAATACTGTGTTCAGTTTTGGGCCCCTCACTACAAGAAAGACATTGAGGTGATGGAGAGAGTCCAAAGAAGCGCAACGAAGCTCGTGAAGAGTCTAGAGAACAAGTCTTATGAGGAGCAGCTGAGGGAACTGTGGCTGTTTAGCCTGGAGAAAAGGAGGCTCAGGGGAGACCTTATTGATGTATACAAGTACCTGAAAGGAGGTTGTAGCGAGGAGGGTGTTAGTCTCTTCTCCCAGGTAACAAGTGATAGAATGAGAGGAAACAGCCTCAAGTTGCATCAGGGGAGGTTTAGATTGGATATTAGGCAAAATTTCTTCACAGAAAGGTTTATCAAGCAGTGGAACAGGCTGCCCATGGAAGTGGTGGAGTCGCCATCCCTGGAGGTATTTAAAAGATGAGTAGATGTAGTGCTTAGGGATATTGTTTAGGGATATTGTTTAGTGGTTGACTAGGTAGTGTTAGGTTAATGGTTGGACTCGATGATCTTAAAGGTCCTTTCCAACCAAGATGATTCTGTGATTCTGTATATGAACAGAAAGCATATTCATTTCTCTGTCAAAACACACACAAATTGATGGAATAGGCAATTGGCAAAGTATTTACATTTTACATTTGAAGATACTATTTTTGATGTGGATAATACCAAGGTACTGTAAACATGGAAGCAACTCTGACATTTGCACAAACTAAGTTCTCAGAGCAAACCTACCGTCTGACAGATGGTCTTGAGATCATTTACCTGATTTCTCTCCACTCCTTTGAAGAATTTCTGTAGTTACAGTTATGGAAGAAAAAGAAAACTCTCTTAGAACCTGGACTTATCACTGCCGCTTACAAAGAGGAAGTACGACTGTTCTAACACTTAAAAAAATTCTCAGAATATTTATCCACAGACTGCCTCTTTCAAATGCATGCATTCAAAATGACATTGATTCATCTGCAAGTAATGGGAACACTTCTTCACCTCTTACACTAGTTCCAAGTGAATTCATGGGATTTTCATGAGCAGGAAAGACCCTGAGAGGTATGTAGTTCTTCAAAATACACGAATAAAATACTACAGCAACTCAGCTTCAATATTAAATGTAACATTGGTGTAGACTGGACATTTCAGTATGTCCCAAAAGACTAGATCTATTACTCTAACTTCATAGTAGTGTCTCATGTTGCCCTTGCCACATGAAAAAATCAATAATCTGTGGCAAATGTAGCTACAGAGTAGGTCATCCATGAAAAGAAGAGATTTCTCTGTGATAGTTTAACCCAACACATAAAATATGTTTAAGAGAAATCAGGACAAGATTACATCTATAATGAATTATTATTTATATTTTCTAGCAGGTAAAAAGGTCATAGAAATCTGTTCTGTCTGAGGTGAAATGATGATTCATTTTTACAGTGAGTGGCAGTCCATTTTGACATTACTATAAAATACTGAAATAATCAAACAACTCACCTTTTCCCTTTACATATTGCCATAAATGCACATCAATTTTCACCTAACATGTGAACAAGAAATTTCTATGTTTACAGCAAAATAACAGTTTGGGGGACAGGCAGAGATGTATAGGAAAAGGCCATAGGGTTTTGAGGGATTTTTACAGTCCTGGTTTGGACAGGAATTTTGCTTTTCTGTCATGGATGACAGAAGGGGGAAGCACTTTTTCTATTTAATTTTCAACTTGGAAATAACAAGAATTATTTTAGATTGTGGAAAAAAAAAACTTCATGTAGCTTAAAAGATCCATGTATCAATACAATTCTCACACTTACGATAAGAGGAAAATGTCACACCTTAAATTACCTCAAATTGCCAAAAAGTGATTGTTCTGAAATAAAAATCATAGTATCTTGCTTGTTTGTTTTCAGTAAAAATTAACTTTCCATTTACAGACCATTAAAATAAAACCTCATAATCTTTCACAATTCTTACACCTTTTTCATCTGGTTGAAACTATCCAGTAAATTTTACTCACTTGTTTTCCCCCAAGTTTACTACTGATGAAAAACATTCCAGCGCTATTAAAATAAAATGTGAAGAGTATTTTGTCAATCTGCATTAAGGATGCTCAGCTTTCAGGCTGTCAACTTGAACAATAGAAGGTGAAAGTTTGTGCAATGTGGCAGCTCCAAAGAAAGATAGGGAGATTATGCAGTCTAGCTAGATAATGAAGTCTATCATCCTAAAGCCAGAAGTGATTTTTTTTTTTTTTCCACAAGGATTAGCTAGAAATAGTGAGAAAGTACGAAGAAACTGGTCAGTGCTGAGGCAAAGTGCTGTACAAGAGTCACACTCTTTGTGCAGAAGCTGTGGACATTCAGTCAGGCTCATTACCCATTTGCTCAAAGCCTTAAACCCAGACTGAAGCTGTATCACAACTACATCTTATGTGCAATGTTTTAATTATATTCAAAAACTACCTGCAGAACCGTTGTCAAGACAATGAAGCTGAATAGGCAAATGCCACAGAGTATTGATTATTTACCAGCTGATGAAACAGTTTTAAAGACAGTGAAGAACTTAAATTCAGATATAAACTAGGAAAAGGAGATATTGTTTTCATATCTTCTATTTATTTAAATAAATGTTGATACAGAATTATAACTTGAGAAGTCAGTTGGGGAATTTATTTGCAACCTTACTAAAGGCTCATCCAAACCCTAAAAGCAATTTATAAAGTGAGGAAGTTACAGACAACCAGGCATTACATAAATGCAACTGAGTTACAATGACCAGAACACAGCCATATCCCACTCCAAAACTAGCCTGCAATATCAAAGGGGGAAAAATATACTTACTAAGAAGTTTTACTAAATCTGCTTTTTGGATTATCATATTCAGGTGTATGAATTCATATATAAATTAAATTATATCCTAATTATATGTTTCTTTTGGGCTAATTACACACTCACTGTAAGGCAACTGCCTATGTCTTTTAAGTATCGCTTAGTATGCACTGTGGTGAAATAACAGATAGGTAATCTTCTTCCAACAGCTGTGACTCTTAGGTGAAAGATATGAAGTTGCTAGTTACTTCTTTGAACTAATAGTTGAAGTGAGGGCCACGGTTCCCTGAATGTAATTGTGTATTATCTCCTGTTTTATTAAATAAGAAGTCTTAAAAGAAGATCCGGCAGAAAAAGCAACTAATTACACTGTGCTTCACAGACACCAGAAACGTTATGTCTTTGGTGAAAAGACAGAGAAATGGAAGTACTATCAGTAATTATTCAGCTCTAAAAATATATAGGTCACATCCTTTCTCTCTCACTTAACATTACATGAAAAAACAACCAAGATTAAATAAATAAAGCAATGTTTCCAGTGAACTCTAACTTCACCCTTGGACATCCCAGTGTGTGGCTCACAGATAGAACAGCAAAAAGGCCACCAGGTAGGCATCACAGACTGGAAGTGAGTACCTGCGATACCTGAAAGGCACATAATGATCAAGGCACCTAAAGAAAGACTCTGTACCACAGTTCCACACCTAGAACAGAATTTTTCCTAAACTACACACTTGGAAATGATAAGTCAAGGATGAGACCCATTCCTTAATTTTCTAATGGACTTAAGTTTCCACAGTGGTCCAGAAAAGTCCACACCCTCCATTCAGAATTCACAGCCATGATTCTTCCTTGATATTTACCCTAATCCAAGACAATTATTTTGCAATGCAGTTAAAAACTTTAGAGCTGAGAGACAAAATTACTTCTCTGTCTAAATGAAAGCAGAGTTTGATCACAGATCACCTGGTGCTTTGTGAGAAGCTCTAATCACTAGCGTCTGCAGATTGAAGAATTGTCCTTTCTTAATCTGTTCTCCCAAAGATGTTAATTTAGTGACCATGTAGTAATTCTGGGAAGTCATATAAACACTGAGGGTATTGGGGGACCCATATCTCAACACAAATTTGCAACATGTTTTTCCCAAAGTTTCTTCAAAAAATCTTAAAAATTATTTGTCCCCTTGAATAGCTATATAGAATCTGTAAAAAAATAAGTGGTTATGCCATAATGTGTTAAATATACCTGAAATCTATGTATAGTGGCATTAGGCTTTCATATCATACAATATTAATTAATTCTCATATTTTTCATACTCACTCCTATGGGAAGACATTGCTTTCAAACTTCACAGAAAGTTACTGCTTTTGAACCTGTTAAATTTTCTTTCAAAACTTTAAATTATATAAGCTATGTTAGTGATCCAAAGGCTGTTGACATCCTATATCCATTTACACACTCCTCACTGTGAACACAATTCACTCTCTAGCCCTATGAAAATTGCTTTAATATATAGTAAAGTTTGGACCTTGAAACTGGCTTTATCAGAATAGTAATTGAGATTCCCTTCAATTATCCCTTGATATAGGCTGTAGTGTATCTGTGTCAACTCCAAAGTCATTTTTCATTATAGTAATGACCTTAAAATCCCATCAAAATTCTTTAAAGAAACCATTGTTGCTCCATTTTTCATCTAGACTGATGCAGTCACTTTACTACAGAAATGATCTTAGCAGCATAGCATAGGTTGTCCTCTTTAGTTTCTTTCTTCCTTCTTTGCCTTTGCTCGATAACAATCCATTAATCCTTACATATACTGTAATGCATTATTAGAAGCTTGGAATACATACAGTTTATGAAGCTGTCCTATGCAGTTTAACTCAATTTTGTTGCATTTAAATAATTTCTGAAATCAGATCACAAACAACATTACAATGTATATTTGATCAAAGAACTTACTTTCATAAGATCAAACATTCTTGGGCTCAACTTACACTATTTGAAGATATTTGAACTTGATGAAATAAGGACACATTTTTTCAAAGCTAAAAGGAAAAGCACAGGTACTTCAAAATTTTTAATAATCAGCAACAAAGAACAAGCCTTGTTAATATGATGCTGTGAAATGGATTCAGGTACAAACGAAAATGCTAAGTACAGACAAGCAATTTCATTCGGAATGGAGAAAAGCAATGTCTAGTTCTCTGAGGCTTCGAAAAAAAGCTATTTTTAAAATCTGGATTTACAGTAAAGAAAATCCAGAAAGTGAGACAAAGTGAATTGTATTGTCCCACATTCAGCAATTTTGTGTTCATATTCTAAACACATAAATAATCCCACTAAAAGCCCAGAGGATTATTCATGTTCTTAAAGTAAAATTTCTGAGCTATATGTAGTTATTTTGTTTCAGTAGGAAAACACAAAAGGAATTTCTAGTAAACTAATTTCTGTAAGAGTTTTCATTTCTCTAACAGAAAACCACATGAGGTATACTTCTTGTTGCACGAAAATTTATCTTGGATAATGTCATGAAGAAATATGACTAACCTAAAATCATAGAATCATAGAATGTTAGGGGTTGGAAGGGACCTCTGGAGGTCATTGAGTCCAACCCCCCTGACAGAGCAGGACCAATCTAGGGCAGGTTACATAGGAACGCATCCAGACGGGTCTTGGAAGTCTCCAGAGAAGGAGACTCCACAACCTCCCTGGAGAGCCTGTTCCAGTGCTCTGTAACCCTAATAGTAAAGAAGCTCTTCCTCATGTTGAGGTTGAACTTCCTGTGCTCTAGCTTGCATCCATTGCCCCTTGTTCTATCACAGGGCACAAGTGAAAAGAGGTTGCGCCTTTCCTCTTGACACCCAGCCCTCATATATTTATACACATTAATCAGATCCCCTCTCAGTCTTCTCTTCTCCAGACTAAAAAGCCCCAGGTCTCTCAACCTTTCCTCATAAGGCAGGTGTTCCAGTGCCTTAATCATCCTCGTAGTCCTCCGTTGGACTCTCTCCAGTAGATCTCTGTCCCTCTTGAACTGGGGAGCCCAGAACTGAACGCAATATGCCGGGTGAGGTCTCACCAGGGTAGAGCAGAGAGGGAGGAGGACCTCCCTCGATCTGCTGGACACACTCTTCTTAATGCACCCCAGGATACCATTGGCCTTCTTGGCCACAAGGGCACATTGCTGTCCCATGGATAACTTGCTGTCCACCAGGACTCCAAGGTCCTTCTCCACGGAACTGCTCTCTAGCAGATCGCCTCCTAACCTCTACTGGTGCATTTTATTACTCCTTCCCAGGTGTAGGACTCTGCACTTATTCTTGTTGAACCTCATTAGGTTCCTCTTTGCCCAGCTCTCCAGTCTGTCCAAATCACGCTGAATGGCCGCACGTGAAATAACCTTATATTTCTTTAAAAGATACCAAGTAGCAGAATAGCATGAATTAAAAAATATGTAACATCTATTGGTCCAGATCACAAACGTACTTCAGCACTTCTCATTGACCTAAATGATTAACTAACTGCTTAATTTGCTCTAATATCTGATTGATCTAAAGGCTACAGTACACAATTAAGTTAAATATATACCTGTGTATTCTATAACAATATAATTAAATATCTGCTTATGTACTTTATGAAGAGAGAATTGTTTTGAATTAAATTTGAATTACTTTAACACAGCACTCTCCCCAGAAAAGCTCTATTATATACATCACTTGAGTACAGTGTGTTCCACCTTGAAGTTGATCTTCCTGATCGCTCAGGCGTATAAACTTAGCCCCTGATCATGTGATAAACTCCCTTGAGTCAAGAAGTTTGTTGAATTCAAGTGGGTTTTGCATACATATGGGGATCTGTTTCTGTAGGTAATCTTATCGGGCCTACATCCTAAAGATTATAATAATTGATGGGGAAGGGAGGTGAGGAACATAAACTGGCAGCAACAGCATGGCTATTCTTTGAATGCATAGTACAATTCAAGAGCATCCCATAGTACAGGTTGGCCAGGAACTGCGGTGGCATGTAAAAGCCATCTGCAGCCTGCTCCACTGGATTTCTTATGTGAAGACTCAAACCCATCACGCCTTTCCATTGAATAACAATCTACTGAATTGTTTTGAAAAAAATTGTGATTTCAAGCATAGTTACTGTTTCCTTGCAAGGTATTACACAATTCCAGCCCATCTTTTATTTTACCTAAGGTAAACCAATGTGACACAAACATTACAGGCAAACAAACACTCCTCAAAGACTGTTGCTTTTTGTCATTTTGACACTCTTTTCCTCTAAGATAAAGATATCAGAGAAGTTTGAGTTTACACTGAATTTTAGTTACTGGGAAATGAGAACAAACACTTATTCAGAACAGACCTTTCTCTGGATATCAGAGGCATAAGTTGAATAGAGTTTTGTTCATGTAATAAATATTGTTGATCTTGTAAAAATATTAATCTTCAAAACACATTGTCAAAGCTACTATGACTTCTTATAAACTACTTCATATCAAGTGCTACTTGAATGTGTTGAACAAATGCTTGTTCTTGGTTGTGTACCTCTCGCTCTCTTTTTAATAATTGCTGGTTATATTTTTATCAATGACAGACACCACACACTGCTATGAATCAAGCCACAATGACACAGCTAAAACACAGTCAATTAAAGATGAGCTGGAATTAAATTATTTGAATGTGCAACAGACTAGCCAATCCTAGCCACATGGATCTTTATGTGGAGCTTCTCAATGTTCAGCAATTGTGAAAGTGTTTTTCTTTGTCTTCACAAGGTGTAATGATGTAGAAACACACAATTAAACATTTTCATCACAAAGCCCTCTGATATAGATGCAAATTTCAAGCTGTTGTCTTGTCACATAGATTGTATCTAGCACAAATTTTTACCCCTTATTGTAGTTCACGCTGGCAAGCTTTGCCCATTAATACCATCTGTATGGTTGTCTACTAGAGTATTTATTTTTCTGCTTTGTCTGGAGAGGAGTAGATGAGTCTTTCTAAAGGATATGGGATTTACACTCACGCCCACACGTCAGGATGTACAGCTGTATGTGGACATCAGAAAATTTCTACATCTAGCCACCCAAAAATCTCTGAAGTTTAAGTGGAAGGGGACAGCAGGAGGTTCTGTCATGTACTTTGGACTCTAGTTGTCAATAACTCAATTTAGAATTCTAAATTCCCTCCGTATTCAATAAAATGAATGGGGTACATCCAAAGCTGACTGTGACAACATCTGCACCTGTTTTAAACCCCTGAAGTAGGCAGTCTGACTGATCAATGAAGTGCTGTTTCTCAGGTCACTGACTGAAAATTGTCATTGCCAGATCTGCTTCCCTAATTATTTCCCTGATGCTACCTTTGCTCCATTGTTACAAAGCTAGTGTGCATATATACCTATAAATATATATATAAACACCTATATATATTCCTGATGATGAATTAATTTAAAAATTCAAATTTTAAAAAGTCCTGTGATATAACATAAAAGCCTACTCAATTTAACAAATGGCTTCCAGATTCTTCTATGGTCTTCAGGTCAGACATCAAGACATACCTTAGCAATTCCATAACATTCAAATTTTCTACATGATGGAAACCTACTGGTCATTACTTTTTTTTTTAAATTCCCTTAACTCAATTGTATTCTGCAAAGTGGACGAGCACCCAATTTAATCATTCTTTGAGAGTTAAGACAAAAAAGGTAATTAAATTTTCTGGTTTGGTTCGTGTTTATTCACAAAGATTTCAGGGATTCTGGAGCATCACTGAATTTTTCCCAAAGAGCAACAAATGACATTTTTTTACTAGCATGTTCTTGTTATGAGACATAGCTCTATCTATTAAAATTTGTCAAGATTTACTGCCATAGTATTTTATGACATAAGATAACTCGGAACATGACATGGTGATAGATGTGGAAGCTATGGTGAAACAAGGCATCCATTCAGCTCATTTATCAGAGAATTTATAGGTGGTTTCTTTTGTTTGCGAAGCAAGTAACAGAATAATAAATAGTGAACAGCAAAAGTTATTCCACCTTCCTTGAACCTTGCTCAATAAAAAGGCATTGTTCATTCCATAGGCATTTTTCCACTCCATTTCAAAATAGCACTGTATCAGACAACATGAAATTATTTAATCTACTATGACTGTGCGTTTAACATATATGGGAAAGTATATGGCCCTTTCATGACAGAGAAATTGCCTATTGTGTCACTTTACCCCATAATTTTGCTAGCACAGTGAAACAATTATGTTAATGGTCAGATCATGGATTATCACTGTTAGATGGCAGACTATTGTGGATTTTTTTAAATGTTTTCTTTATCATCTGTGTTATTACCTTACTGGGACAGGAACACCTGATTATCATCTGACTCATTTTGGCAACTCACTGAAATGCCTGTTGTTCACCAGGGTACAAATCTTAACATTTTGAATATCTTTTACAAAGAAAAATGTGTTATCTAAGTGCTGTACAGCCATGTCTCGCTATAATTAGTGTTTATGGTTCTAATAGGTTTGGCTAGCAGCAGCTTTTTTTTTTTTTTTTTCTTAAAATAATAACCAAGCTTTTCAACATTTATCTTTCAAGGGAATAAGGATTGCAAGACCAGATATTACAATTTTTACTCCATTTTAAGAAAGCTGTCAAATTGCAGAGCAAAAAAATGCATTATAAGGAGTCTTTTTAGCTCAAAAAACCTACTTGAGTTATTTCTTTAAGCCTTTCATTGTTAAAAAATAGTGTGAAAAAGCAGAAAGTAGTGAGTATCGTCAATAAAATCTCTGTAAGATTGAGAGATAGGGAGATTTTCACTGAAGGTATATAAAATGTTTCCACAGACAATATAGCTGGCTTTCATACATCTCAATCAACATTTGTCCATTAATAAGGTCTGACTACAAAGAGTTAAATGGAAGATATAAACTGCCTGGGAAAAACTATACAGAAAAAAAAAATCCTGTTAAATTAGATACTGAAATATAATGGCAAAAGAGGAGTTAGAATGGTTTCCTACCAAATGAACTTGAGTAAGAATACAATGAACTACCAATACAAATTCCATTTAGACTAAATCTTACAAGAATAAAAAAGTAAATGCCATTAGAAATGTTACACTGTATAGGAGCTAGTTTGAATATTCAGTCAGTAATAGATATATAATGGATTTCAATTTTAATATCATATACACAAGAAAGTCCCTATATAATCCACAGGATTCACTATTGCTATACTTCAATCTTATTATATTGCTTAGATCAAATTAATTGTTTAATTCCATTATGAAGATGAGACAAAAAATTGATAAATGGGTGGGGCGTTGTCAGTTCCCTAACCTCCCCATCCCCTACCTGGCAAGAATTTTTAAATATTATTTCCACAGAACATAATCAAATTCTGCTTTGTTAAGGCAGAACAAAGCAAGGCTAGACAGTGGTTAATTAGGAACAGTTCCACTAGACTCCTTGGTACCCGTTGTGAGGACATTTATGGTTGTGTTTTTATTTGTTCTAGGAACTACCAGCTGCCACACAGCTGTTAATGCTCAGCACTTCCAAAAAATATTACTATTAATGATTCTAATTGCAAAGTTGCTGGCTCATTTTCTCCTCATTTTTTCAATACCAGTATTACCCATGCTTTTTGGGAAGGTGTCAGGTGCTTGTGCTAGCTTTCGTTATTTCTTATAACATACAACACTGAACCGAAAACAAACGTAAAGTGATCAGAATATAAGTTTTGCACTTTTTCCATATGGTGCATGGTTAATTTACAGACCCTCATTGCTCATCATGTCATATACACCTAAATATAATTTAAAAAACCAAATTCATGTTGGAAAAATAATCTAGTATTGTTAAAGACAAAAACTAAAAATGAAACTCTTGTTCAAGTAGTCCCTAAGTTACAACTGGTCAGAAAATGTTTATACCATTCTACATGTCCTATTACTATATATTTTTCTTCATAACTGTTTTTATGTGACTACTGCATATTTTAAAAAAAACCAGTTGCATTATAGACCCCATTCATATGTTTTTGCTCAGCCCTGAGTCTTAGAACAGGGGTAAATTGTACAAATTTTCTGCCATATTGTATCTTAGAAATTTACATAGGGCACAGAATAGGATAAAGCAGGTTCCTTGCTTTTTCCAGAAAAAGGATGAGTTAGGCACCTCCATTTTCTCTGTCACATTTCAGACAGCAATTGGTCCTCAGGAAGGAATCAATTTTAGCAATCTTTTCCTCCTCCAAAACTCAAATGTGCTTATGTTCTTTCCAGCTCTGCCTCCAGAAAATTACATCTTCAAAGTGTAATTGTTCTTGATAAAAAGTTAGACAATACTTCAGATATCTGAGTGCTCAGTGTCCTTTCACACATGCAGTTATCCACCATATTCCAAAATTCTGATTGTATCTGAGATTTCTCGACACATTACTTTCAAAAGCATTTTTTTAGTGCAGTGCTTTTTTTAGCACTTAGTTAGATTATTTGGAGGGTATCCACGCATAATAGATATTTGTCCACTGTCTTGTTTCCCCTTAAAATTTTGTGCATAGGAAATAAATGACATGTTTTGTTCTCACATCAAAGATAACACTGGCGAACAACAGACATACAAGAAGAAATAGAATGTGGGTTTTTTAAGTAAGATAGAACAGAAAAGGAACCATAAATCATAGAATCATAGAATCATAGAATGGTTTGGGTTGGAAGGGACCTTAAAGACCATCTAGTTCCAATCCCCTGCCACAGGCAGGGACACCTTTCCACTAGACCACATTGCTCAAAGCCCCATCCAACCTGGCCTTGAACACTGCCAGGGATGGGGCATCCAGAGCTTCTCTGGGCAACCTGTTCCAGTGTCTCACCACCCTCACAGTAAAGAATGTCTTCCTAATATCTAATCTAAATCTACCCTCTTTCAGTTTAAAACCGTTACCCCTCATCCTACCACTACATGCCCTTGTAAAAAGTCCCTCTCCTGCTTTCCTTTAGGCCCCCTTCAGGTACTAGTAGGCTGCTAGAAGGTCTCACCAGAGCCTTCTCTTCTCCAGGGTGAACAACTCCAATTCTCTTATTGTCTCCAGTCATCTTCGTGGCCCTCCTCTGGACTCTTTCCAACAGATCTGTGTCCTTCTTATGCTGGGGGCCCTAGAGCTGGATGCAGTACTTCAGGTGGAGTCTCATGAGAGTGGAGTAGAGGGGGAAAATCACCTCCCTTGACCTGCTGGTCATGCTACTTTTGATGCAGCCCAGGATACAGTTGGCTTTCTGGGCTGCAAGTGCACATTGCTGTCTCATGTTAAGCTTCTCATCAACAACCAACCCCAAGTCCTTCTCTTCTGGGCTGCTCTCAAACCATTCGCCACCTGTATTTGTGCTTGGGATTGCCCCAACCCATGTGCAGGACCTTGCACTTGGCCTTGTTGATCTTCATGCGGTTCGCACGGGCTCACCTCTCAAGCTTGTCAAGGTCCCTCTGGATGGCATCCCTTCCCTTCAGCGTGTCGACCACACCGCACAGCTTGGTGTTGTTGGCAAACTTGCTGAGGGTACACTCATCCCACTGTCCATGTCACCAACAAAGACGTTAAACAGGACCAGTCCCAATACCAACCCCTGAGGAATGTCACTCGTTCAAATGAAAAACAAATATGTATATTTTCTAGCTCAAAAGGCCTCCATATCAGCTTTCCTCTCACCCACACTACATCTTTAGAAATATATATTGCCAATCCTTACTTGAATACTTAAGTTTATAATAAAAAGCTAGGTAGCTAACATCCAGTGGTATCTCTCCCATGGGGTATTTTTTGCTAGGCTAAATTCTTATGCCTCCCTGATAAGACTAAGGAGCATATGTTACAAAAGTGTCTGTAGCCTACTTGACTTAATCCTTGTAGAGAGTTATTGAGAGCAGGAGCCTAATTGTCACTAAGAGTAATTTTTTGGATGATTCTTTCTCTCTCCATTTACTCTCATGAGGCCCTAAGCTAAAGCTAGCCTTGGTGCTTCCTTTCTGCTCTTAGAAAAAAATGCAGTGCTCACTTGGAAACACATTTTTATATTAAAACATTACTGTGGAATCTGAAAAAAAAAATCTTTTATCTAGTTCTTCTTTATGAAGAGTGTAAGGGTGCCACAGAAAAAAAGTAATAGTAAAAGAATTTTTTCCTATGATGTCCTCCTCCCCACTACCCCCAAGAAAAAAGTTTTCTGACATTATGTCTAAGGTCAGTGGTTTAGCAAATGAACTCCAAGTAGACCTGGAGATGGGAAGATATCTAGGGCAGAGGTTTAAAAGGTCCAGGCAGTGATACCATCTGTAATGCAGTCTGGTGAAGCTGCCTTCATAATGGACATCAGGACATGCCTAATGTCTGCCACACCCTGATATAAATGTTGAGTGGCATAATACAAAATCGATTTACAGTTACCTTAACACATTCTTTTGTCTCATATTATTGTTTGTGAGTAGGATTGAGACAAAAGATTATACAGAGTTTGTTTTCTATGCTCTTTTTTATAGATTATTGAGTTATGCAGTCTGCAAAGAGATGTTGACAGGACTTAGACAACAAATCAGAACCAATAAATACAGAATAATAAGCAGTCAAAGTTGTCTTTGAAGCAAACATTTTAGAAATCATAATTAGTGGGGAAAGTAAAAAAAAGTCTTCATTTTCTGTCTAGACAACTTGCAATAGATTACTAATCACTATATCAGTCTCTAACCTCAGCCACTGGAAAATTGTAGTGGATAAATTATTCCAAATGAAAATATTCCTTTTGTTCCTATAGGCATTCTTGTTCTTTTCTTTACTAAAATAGATGCACAGCAATTTAGTGTCATTTAAATTCCTGAAAGGCTACCTTGCAGATAGTATACCTGCTCAAAATCATCACAAAACTACATTGAGCCAGGATGATTTTGATCTTGTCAGACAAGCTGTAGTGATTAGCAGTCCTGTGCAATCTTGATGGAGAGGAACTTGGTATTAGTTACTCATTTTTTCATCACATTCTATCTCAATTACAGCAATTCAATAGAACTAATCATGGAGCTGGCAACCTCTAGAAAACATCTTCTACAACCTGTTGTCCTGGTTTGGCCTAAACCAGGCCGATTTTCCTTTCAGTGATTTTTTACTTTCAGCTAAGTCTCCTCTAAGTAACTGCACTTTCTGAAACTAACTGCATGTTTTTGCAGACAGTGTCTGCTTCCAGGACTGATAACGCTCGAAGTTTGTAGTTATCACTGAGGCACTGGTAGGGATGTTGTGCAGTAAGGCTCTTGCTGTACTTGTTCTTGAGAGAAGCCAAGGTCACTGCTGAATTCCTCACTGCTTACGAGTGAAGAGCCGAAGGGGGGTCGTAGCTGCAGGGGGGAGCAGACAGGGCAGGTGACCCAAAATTGACCAACGAGGGTATTCCATCCCATACACGTCATTCTCAGTATAAAGCAGGGGGATCACGAGGGTCTCGCTCTCTTTCTGCTATGGCCGGTGTCCAGGGAGGACTCCGTCTGTTTTCCTGCTGCCCCCGATCCCGATCCGTGCGTTCCTGAATCCAGCTCTCGACCGTCGCTAGGCCCAGCCTGGGCCTTCACGGAGCCTGCCCTGCAGTGCCGGTGGTGACGTGGCTGACTTCAGGGGAGCTCAGTCTTGGTTTTGTATATATATTTGTATATATTTGATTATTTCTATTATTATTATACTTTTTTTTTCATTATTATAGTTTATTAAAACTGTTTTAATTTTCCAGCCCAGAAGTCTCTCTCCCTTTTCCCTTTCCCTTTCCCTCTGGGGGGAGGGGGGGGATAACAGAGGGCATCTGCAGCAGGTTTAATAGCCAGCCCAGCTTTAAACCGTGACACCTGTCTCCTCAACGACAGAGACTACAATAAGCACAATAAACCCATTCTTCATTTTTCACATTCAAAAAGGACATCGAGTCCGGTTAAAAACCTCTGTTCTTACTTTCAATGGTATATGCTCATACTTTCAAAAAAAAAATCATCTAACACTTCAAGATTCAGCTTTTGGCTGATAAACTTGCAGTTTCATTACAAAGGATCTTTCTGTTGGAAATATGCAATTCATTCTTCAGGAGACAGACATCTTCACTATGAAATGCAAATAGAGATGAGTTGATTACACTCGTTTATTTGAAATAGAATAACCTATTTCTCTAGGTAATCTTCAAAGTTAAACAGCTTTGAGTAATGAAGAATCAGTGATGAGGCAGGTGATTTGTAAGCATCTACTCAGCTTGCAACAATTTAATTTCATTCATATTGCTGAACCTGAACTACTAGGCTTATGGGGTAGACATTATTAGCTCTGATGCAATCATGCAAAAATATATGTGGACCACTTCTGAATCTGAGTGGTAAGATGACATTGTACTTAACCAACGTGCTTTCTCCCACATGGGTCCCAATTTTACACTTATTGGGAAATATAAACAATTGTGTTATCACCTTCCTTTCTTTAACTAGCTCTCTTTAATGTAGACTGCAGTATATGCACTTTAAAAAGGCCTAAATAAAACTGAATTAATAAGATACCTCACACAAAGTTCTGGAGATGCTCTGAACACTGAAACAGAAAATGAAGAATTAACAAGTATTAGTTGCATCACTCAATGAACTGCCAGATTGTTTTCATATTCTTGATAATGAAGTTAACATAAAAAAAAAGTGATGGTATAACAAAATATGAGAATTTAGCTGCCTAGTAAGCCTAACTTCTAAGTTGTTCAATCTTGTGCTTGGTAACCATTCATATTTTTACAAAGTATTCTCACTGCTGGGATTTTTGTCAAGATGAGCTAGTTGAGCAATGAGCTTTAAAAACCCCCCATATGCACAGAATACACTCAAGAGTTATTATTAAAAAAAAAAAAAAAAAAAAAGCTTGTTCTGAAGCAGGAAGGATCATTACTTTCAGTAATTAAGGGAAGATTCCTCCAGGATAGAATTGTATGCTGTTGTTTTTACTAATCAGAATTTTGTTGAGAGTACTAGGCTCTAATTTACCGCACATACTTTATTTAGCTTGAGCATAAACAAACATTTTAACTTGGATTATAATTACTGTTTTCCTCATGCACATTCTGTTTCTTTTCAGTGACATTTCTCTACTATTGAGAGTTATCTATGCCAGATCTATTGTTTCTATTGGGATTAATACCTCTTAAAGAAAATTGTTTCTGATCTTCTCTTCATTCACACACTGCAGGATACAAACACATATCATGCTTGTTTCTCTGAGTTCAGGACCAACGGTTGCTCTTAGCAGCTTCCTTACTTTTCTCTTAAACTATTAACAGAAATATTTGTTGTCTATTTGCATAAGGTTATAATGTGTTCTTTTAGTGAAATTTGTGAGCTACAGCTCCAAGATTTATGAATTTCATCTTGTTAATTCTCTACTGGTTTTCAACCGCTGGCAATGCATAGGAAAAAACAGGTTGTTAACTTTTTACCTGTAGCACTGGGACATACCTCAGAAGGTCACCTAGTTCACCTCCTGTCTCAAGGCAGGAGTCACTTTAACTAGATCATTACTCACAGAAGTTTTTCTTATCATGTCTTACAGAATAATAGACACTCACAGCTATGCAGGCAATCTATTCCAGCACTTCATTATCTTTAATAGCATTAGAAGTTTTGCTCACTGTCTAAATCTGTCTTATTGCAATTTAAGGTCAGTGCTACTTGCCCTGTCTTTTACACGGCTGAAAAACAGAGTATGACTTTCCTCTCTGTGGTAGTATTTATGTATTTGAAAATTATTATCATGTTCAATTTTCCTTTCTCTTCTTGTCTCCTCAGATTAAATATCTTTATTCTTTCATGCTTGCTGGACTTTTAATCATTCATGTTATTTTTGTCACAGACTATCATCAGTTATTTTTGATCTTTAATTTAGTGGAACACATAGAGCAGGAAACATTGTTTGAACTGAAACCTTGTCAGTAACAATTGAAGAAGAAATAGTTATTGTCTTGCAGGTGCTTCTATGTTTTTATTAATAATTAAACCAAAATTACTGTCATGTTCAGCTTGTAATCAAATTTGACCCTGAAGTACTTTTATACACCACTTTTCCTTCTGGTTTTCAAAGGTATAAGTGAATCCAAAGAGGCTGAAAGGCCAGTGAGGTATTCAAACGCTCTTAATCTGATTAGGATGGCTAAATGCTACTGGATATATCAAACCACTTTTAAAATCTAGGTGAGGGCCAGATATTTGCAGGTATTTCAGTACCTAAAGGTATAGTAGATGACTGGTCATATTTTCTAAAGCCACGAAGACAGTGCTGATGCAGATCCTTGAATTTCTTTGAGGATCTGGACACAGTTGGCTAATTCTCACTGATATCTGCATGAAATAAGTACCTAAGTGTTTCTTACAGAAACTAGCTGCATCTTTTGGCATCAAAATATCAACAAAAAGCCATCTTAGTCTATAATCTGTAAAAGTTCCAATTCACTCAGCCCTGGATGCAGAAAATATCCATACCACTACTTATATTTGCTACAGTGAATGAAGAAAATATAAACACAATGTTAAATGTAGCTTTTGGAGGAAGCCATTTTCAGGCTACACTCCAGCTTTCGACTCCTTCAGGAGCTGCAGCAAAGGAAAGGGAACGCCATTCCCTTACTCTATCTTTTAAAATGTGTGCAAACAGGAAATTAAATTGACACAAATAGAGAGGTCAGAATAAAATACACTCAATTTTTTTCATCCCCTCAGAATCGAAAGAGACATCATTTTAATCACTAACACTGAAATAAAATAGTCCAGCTATCAGAAGAGGAAATGAGTTAACGATTTCACCGCCAAATCATCAAAATCCAATTGAGAATCCACACACTACCAATCCGTGGTCAGTATACATTACATATGCCCGAGAAGAACAGGATCTATAAAAAGCTTGGATTTTACCTGTAATATTTGTAATCAGTGTCTTGCATGTATCATATAACTTAAGCATGATAATGTAAATCAGAACTCTGACCAAGGCAGAGAAATTTTTTAGGTCCTTAGACTTTTCTAGGGAAGCTATAAAATCATGCAAAACTGTCCACAGAGAAACAGAGTAAGTGATTTTTAGCAACATATTTAGAATGTCTTTCTAAATTTATTTAATTTGTCTATAAAATGAAGAAAAAGCCACACATATAAGTGCTGGAAAGTTTAAATAATTTTTTGGAAAGTCCTTCATAATCTCAGATTGAAAGTCTTATATGTGTCCTAATTGTCATGGTAAAACATTAAAATACATTTCAATTAACTCCAAAGAAGCCATGGCTGAATGGGAAGGAATCCTAAATAATAGAAACTGAAGTCATCAATAGTTTCTTAAGGATAGCTACCACAGTTTAAAATGTTCTATATTTATTGCCTTTCAATTGTTTGCTGCTCTGTCACAGGTTGGAGAAATTTTCTTCATTTCAAAATATGGCATTCATTAAACTGAACCACACTACCTACTTTAATTAAAAGTGTATGAAGTAGCTTTTCTGTTATAGTGTTTCTCACAGCATAAAGCTGTTACAGCTTTCTAAAGACCTAAAAGGAAAGTGGTGTATATAGTGATGAATGGGAGGGAATTCTAAACTGTGTTATTGGCTGCCAGAAACCATGTGTACACTATCAAAAAGGAGAGGAAGGTTTAAAAGCCTAGTCAACTGCTTAAGGCCATTAGAAATGGAGAAAAAGGAGGAGACATGCTAAGTAAAACAAGAAAATGGACTAGAAGTTACCTGCCTCCAAGATAATCTTTCTGAGATCCCAGTATAATCAAGAGCATCCCTGAAGACTTAGCATTTCTTTTGACTGAAGAAAATACAGTTTTAGAAAATGGATCAAGCTATTCAACGCAAAGATTTCTACAAGGTTTACCATTGTGATAATTTAATGACGACTCTGAGACTGCTGTTCTTACTTGTTCTACTTGCTGTACTGTATAACCTTTGGTAGTTATAAAGAATTTGAGAAACACAAAGCCCTCCTTTGAAACAAAAGGATAAAACACTCCCCTCTGCTCCTTTTCTCTATTATTCCCCTTCCTGCTTTCCCCAAACTATATCACTCAAAAAGTCTCTCATAGACTAATCAATTTATCTGACATTGCGATCCTTTTTAGTGCATTTCTTCAGATCATCCAAATACTGGAAAAGATGTCTCATCCCTATCACTATCTCACCAAAACTCTCTACTAGAAGAATATAGATGGTGTGAGATTAAACCAGGCTATAGAGAGGTGGCTTCTTCTATCCCTATCCAGTTCATAAAACCCCATGACAAATTGACCACTGAGTGCCTCCACATTAACTCTTTGAACTCTCACCATTCTAGGAAGGTGGAAATCATATATCCACATCCTTACCAACAGAATACAATATAGAGTACACACTAACATTCACATAAATCTTTCACGAGGTTGCATCTTTCCATCAAAGTAATACCCTGCCTTCTGTATCACAGTCCCTGAGCTACCATCTACAAACCTTTAGTGAAATGTGCAAAAACCTGAGAGATTGAAACTCCTGTTTTCTCTTGAGAGTCTCTGCTGAGCTTAAGAGGCTCCTGTACTAATACCTTGTACTTTCCATCAAAAGAAGAAATTATGGGTTTGCTTCTTTCTGCTGCTGATTTTTTTTTCCAAAAAGGATTGAACCGGAGAAACCTGTTAAAGTTATGGAAAGTAGAACTTGCCAGTAAGCCCATGATGACAAAGTTATCTTATGGGAAGAGAACAGAGCCAAGTGGAGTTTGGGCCTTTATTTTTCCTGTTCAGGTTAAAGAGAAATGAGTAGCTAAAGCACTGCCTTAATTTTCAAATATATAAGAAAAAATAATTCCTGTTAGTGTAATAAAGTATTTGAAGATGCTGGCTAAATATTTACCAACTTATAGATACCAACTTTGATTACCAAACTTGTGAGCTTAGTTGATAGGGTTAGGTTATAACCACAAAAGAGTAAACAAAACACTCGGGTTTTCCCAGCTAATGGACTGTTGTGGAAATTGCAAACACATTATCTTTTTTTGAAAATGTTGCAGTTTACGTACATTTATTTGAAAAGTTCTTGTTGGGTTTGTTGAAGGAGTTTTGTTGCTTTGGGCTTCTTTCTTCCCAGTACCTATGTTATTTCTCTAGCTTATTATGAAATTGTCTTTTTACACATTTCCATCTGTTCATTTAGAATGTCCCATTCCCTCTCACACATTAGATCAAATTTCTGACTTTCAAAATTTAAAGGGTCATGTTGAATTTGATAATAATGCATCTTTTCATTGTCCACCAAATGCCACTACTATTCTTAAAAGAATACTTCTTCAAAGATGTTTAATCTGAATATGAATAGACAAACACCGTGTGAAAACTGTGTTAAAAAGAAGTTAAACTCATTTTTGGTTAGTGTTTCCCACTGGTAAGATTGCAGGAGGGTGGCCTCCTACAATTAAATTAATATTTTCTGAAAGCTTTGGATGCATCACTTCACCGATGTCATCCAATCGCAAACATTTATTCACACAAGACAAAATCCAGCACTATGATGCCCAAAGGATATGACTGAAACTGAGCACATTAATACATATGTTTGTAAATGAATCACCAACATTCAGGTTGAATGAAGTTCAGTAACATCGCAGAATCTCCTGCAATACAGCTAATGGGGGGGGGCGGGGGGCAAAGGAGGATTTTAATAACACAGCATAATCTAGTAGATTTCATTTGCTTTAGTGTCCATGCAACTTGTAATATCATAACAAAAGTACTTTGCAAGGCATACGGAGCTCTAGTCATTGTGAACTACTGGGACAGAACAATGGATGGACAAAACCAGAATTCTCCTGAGCTCTTCTTAGCCAATTTAAGATGTTACCACTGTAAAGAGAAAACACGAGCCTTATCAAACCAAAATCCAGCTTTTCTTCTCGGGTGGCAACCTGCTTACTGACAGAAGAGAGTCTTGATCATGGAAAGATGGAAGTGAGAGAGCACAAATCCACAGAGTAATGCAACACCAGAGACATTAGCATATATATAAAGAGAGGTAACTTTTGAATTAAAGGGAAGACACAGATTTTGTGTCAGACTGAAATGTCTGAATTAATTAAGTTAACACCTTTTATTCATTTTATCTCTTTTTATACAGACAAACTTGGATATCACCTGTGAGTTGGTGTAAGAGGCTTAAGCTCTGTGGAACAAATTAGTTCCCATTTTTAATCTAGCTAAATCTGTGCATTCAGGGAGTGACAGGACTGCTCTAATGAGCTATCAAGAACAAAGCTGTATCCTTGCTGTAGATCTGACAGTTTTTGCCAACTCCCAGATCCTGTGGCAGCAAAGATTCATTCAAATCAGTCTAATATGTAGGACACAGAAGTGGTTCTTCAGCCAAAAATTCTGGAACAAATGAATTGTTGAAGGGAAGCCTGGGGACGCCCTGGGGAGGCAGAGACATTGATTTGATTCAAAATTCTCTCAAGTCAAATCTCCCCAATAATATAAGGCTGGAAGATCCTTGTCTTCGCTGTCTCAGTCATTTACATATGCACTAAATTAATGTAAGTTACCAGTGTGAGGAAAAACTGCTGAACCAGTAGCATTTTTTATGTACTTCACATATAGAGCTGGACTTGTGTCTCCCAGAAGAGTGAATAATCAAATGAAAGGGCATATCTTCTGCCCAGAGGATTTAAAAATCCCAGAGCTGTCCTTGGTCTGGTCTGCTTCCTGGTGTGCAGTGATATGACCTTAAGTATTAAGGTGATTATCCCTAGACATCCTCAGTCTTAGCAACCCTAAAAGCTCTTGTTTAAGAGTGGCGCATACTACACATGAAGGTGGAAAGTAAGGAACAAAATGTACAAGAAGAGTCCATATATTGTTCTTCTGGTAATCCTAACACCAAATTAAAGGGTGGCCACTGATAGATCCTTGGAGATGATACTTCTGCTTGTGTAGCTGAATCACAGGTACAGCCCATCAGCTGTTCTAGCCAGTTAGGCAAAATTGCTGCAATTCTCTCTCCTCATCAAGTACACCCATCACTCTGACAGCATCACTGATGTTTGTTCCTAGAGTATGTGATTTCAGAGGAAAACAGACATTTTAGTATTCTTCATTGTTTTATCCAGTAAATCTTCTGAAATTCCCAGATCTTGTAGATCACCTATATGCAACACTGACTTCTCACTTAAGATGTGCATCACCGTACCTTTTCTGAGACCCTTGTTCTCTTTCTGACTCTGCTGGTTCAACTCTAACACATGTATCCTGTATTTAACCATCTTTGAAACTCCTTTTAAATATGATGGCTTCTGTATCATTAAGCTATATCCTAAGTCCAGACCATGTTAAACTTTCCTTTAGTAAAAAGAACATGACATATATTAGCTTTGATTCTGCCTGCTACATTTTTTGTTTGCAGTGGGGAGAATCAATATAAAATCTACAACAGCAAGAGATGACACAGAAACAGCTGAAACCACACTTCTCTGAAGAAGTAAAATCCATTTTATGCATATTTCTCAGGAGGAAAAGAAAATTTAATGTCACTGCAAGAAGATTATTGGATCATTAATATAAAACAGGAAATAGAATCACTGATGAAATCAGTAGAAGTTGGGGAGCTTTCATCACCTGATAATCTGATGTATTCTTTGCACTACAGTGTAGCCACCATCACTGTGTAAGAGTGACATGAATAAAAAGTTTGTGGTATGCTTATAATCCATCTTGTTTAGGTCTATCAGTTATTACAGTCGAACAAAGATGGAGTAAGGGACTGACAATTTACAGCCTTTCTAGGATTTCAGTCATGAGAAGGAATAGTGACAGCTAAAAAACACCTGCAAGAAAAAAAAAACGACACAGCAAACTATTCCATGTAAAAATGCACAGCTTATTTTTGAGGCTGCCACAAGACTATAAGAAAATATTATAAACTGAAGTTACAGCCCATTACATTTAGCTGTCATTGGGTATGATCCTTGTAGCCATGCATATTATCGTGCTCATCACCACTCAGATATGTCTGGATTACACACTATATTTTTCATGCCTTTAACCATCCTCCCTGATGTGCTGTAAAATGAACCTGCAGGGATTGTACAGAATACTGTAGTGACTGGTACATTAGGTTGCTTTGTGGGTATTAACTGTGACGGACAGATAGAAATTGTTTTAATGTACTCCTATGTAAGGACTATTCAATATGTAACAGTGATCTGGAAGGTTTTGCTGGTTTGTTTACTCATAGGAGACAAAAATCCACATTACAATTCAGAGGCAAGATTCTGCGTATTAGCAGAGTTTGTTCAAGAGATGCTAAAGTTTCAATGTAACGTTGGTGCAATATTTCAAGAACAGATATATTTAAAGGACAAAATGTAAATACCAACTGTGCACATTTTTCCCCAGAATAACTGAATTAATTTTCAGACAAACAAAATACACTACTCTACATGTCTTTGAAATGTCAAGAGCATTTTCCTTTGAATGATTGTATAGATGCCATTGCCAGAGTGCTTCATATTCTGCATAATTCTTTACTCAGACAGTAACAGTCATGCCAATGACAAAGGATTCCAAATGTGTCCTTGAAACGCTTAAACAAAATTACGTTTCTATGTTGATGACTAAGAAAACTAAAGAGTACAATAGAATTTAATAAAACAACCATGATAATTATGTCAGAAAGAAGTTTGCTTTGACTGGTGCTGAGCTACTGAAGTGAAGGATGCCTGAGAACCATATAGATAATTGATAACCAGTGTTGTGGGATGTTGCTTTTCAAACTGAGCAGAAAACTCCGTTTAACATCTATTTAATCACGAAAAGTTGTAGAGCCTCTGGGCTGACAAAAATATGCTAATATACACTTTTTAGTATGTACACGCATCATGGTCCTGCAAGCAGAGAGGCTCCCATACTGTTACCTTCTTTCTACTGCCAAAACAGCATCTCAGTGCTATCAATCAGCAGTGTTTCAATGAATGAAAGAAGGAATAGCACCTCCTCTTTTGTGGGGTCAGGTATTCTCATATGTCCCTTCAGCAGTGGTAGATGTGTTTCATTTTGATTGCCTGTTTTCACGTTGTTGTGGAACATGTGGATTTAGGCAATTAATTGTGTGCATAGTGATTGAAACAGGAGGTTTATAGGTAGCAGTTCCATTTTGTAAATTCTAGTGTGTCAAAAATGCTGAACATAAGTCACCTAAGCACTTAAGCTAACTGTGATTCTCCCTACCTCTCACACCCCTGGGAATCTAGCCATGATTCTAACATATGAACTAAGACCTTTTTCTTAGAATTTTCAGTAGGAAGATTTATTATTCTCCATTATCTTGAAACCAATACAACCATTTACATTTCTGCAAATAAATATAAAATGTAACCTTTTTGTTGCTCAAGAACATACTGCAATAAAATAAATACAATAATAAAAGTAGTAAAATACCCGCATTTTCATTTGAAGCTTAAGTGTCATTAAACCAAAGTACACCAGCACTTACAGTGTATTTGCATAAACATTTTTTGAATCAAAACCCAATATCTTATCTAGAAAACATTTTAAACACTGGAGATTCTTCTCACTTTTTTAGTGGGCTTTGGATAACATCCAAAATAACTAAACATGAAAAAAGTTCTATAATACAGATGCTTAGTTAAGTAAGTTATAAACCCATTAAACATGTTTTTTGTCTTTCCATTTCTCTTTTTGAGCTCTCCTGCTTCAGATTTCTTAAGGTCTGAGATTACAAAAGAAGCCGAAAAAATGTTTTGTGGAAAGACTGTGCTGTCTGATTAATTACATTCTCAGTATCTTAAATGCTGCAGTATTACAAGATACAACATTGCAATTAAACTTGTATTGCAAAAAAATGTCATCTGTTTACATTTTAAGTGATATGGCTACAGTGATTATGAAGAAATTATTTTTGATTGCCATAAGGTAAAGCTTTGTGTTTTAACATGTAACAAAGTGAAACATCAGCAGCTTTCAATATGTTTTTGAAATGGCAATAGGAATTTCATTTTACTTTAGGATGTGATTAGCTGTTTTCATTATGAAGATCCTGATTAACTTGGAGAAAAAGAAAAAAAAAATCACTTTTAAAGAACTCCATGATATACTCTAAGACAGTCTGTTGAACTAAATATAATAAAGTAACAGTAAATATATATTAACTGAATTATTTCCAATTTCATCCTTAACTGAAAAGTTAATATTCTTTAAAAAGTCATGAAAAGTTAATATTCTTTAAAGAGTCATAATGAAGAAATTTTGTAGTTTTAATTAAATGATTATGATTCTGTTATCAAGATGATATCATAACAAATATGAAGGTCTTGTTAAAATTTATATCTTATGGTAAATAATCTAATGTAAATCATAAATCCTTTCACTGGATAAATACTGTTGTTCTCATACGATACTATATAGTACTGTATTTGAGTTTATAGGATGGAAAACAGTTGTGCACAACTAGATTTTAAATGATGTGTTAAAAATCGAGGATTCAGGATAAACTGATTTTGCTTCCTAGTGCCAGTGTAAAATGTTCATTTTTAAGCCAGAAGCATCAATGAAAAAGAACTATTACGTTTTCAGAGTGGGGTGGATATTTCTGACACTTTGTCAAGGCTGACAGAGGACTCTGATGTCACCTGAGTGTCAGCACCACAAAGAGTTGTGGGAATCTGGGACGATGGCAAACTCTTATTTGCCATCTTCATGGTAGTAAACAAAGCAGAGCCAGGACATGTGCTCATGCCCTGGTATGTGATTGTACTGCTCAATTATCAGCACACTACCTGGCTTAACTCTGGCTCAGATGCAGTGCTCCTAGACGATGTCTGAGCATGGTGGCAGGATTCAGAGAGGCCAGAAGCCAAGTCCTGTGTGCAGCTCAGAAATGGCCACCCTCTCTGGGGGTAGGCAAGTTTGGCGATAATGATCGACAAGTTGGCCTCAGGACCAGAGAGTGTACTCTGACCAATTTTATTGACCTGCAAAATAGAGCTTTGAGATGTGAGGACATAGGAATCCATAACTTTTGTTAAAGAAATTTTAACTGTGACTTTTACGGAGACTTTCAAGTGCTTAAGAGAATAGTATGGAAATTTCTAGACAAACTGTGTACAACAATCATCTTCGCTATATGATATTGAATTTAAGATTATAAAAATTACATAATTTAGAAAACAATCAGTTACTTGCCATGGTCATTTGTATGAAGGAGTAACTTTGCATATGGAATTTTGGGGATAAAAAGGAATAATATTGAAAGTATTTGAATTCATAAATCTTTTTCCTGTTAAAAATTTAACTGTTTTGTACATTATTTTCAAGAATACAACTTTGGGTGTCTTTTTCCCACATTTGTTACACTACCAGTATATTTTTTCTTATTATTTTTCTATCCATCACAGTGAAGAAAAGTATTTCATTTCTAGTATAACTTGATTTTTGAAATTATTAGAGAAATTAAATGCCATTTTTACAAACATATTTAAAAAAAAAGACAAACCGTCGTTCTCCTCTTACTATTTACACATTTATTTTACTGGATGGAGCAGTATAGGTCAGAATATAATGAATTAAGCAAATATTTTCTGATCTTCCCTTCCAGAAAACCGCTCATTTTTCCATACATCGCTTTTGTCCTGGTTTGGCCTAAACCAGGCCGATTTTCCTTTCAGTGATTTTTACTTTCAGCTAAGTGTCCTCTAAGTAACTGCACTTTCTGAAACTAACTACATGTTTTGCGGACAGTGTCCGCTTCCAGGACTGATAACGCTCGAAGTTTGTAGTTATCACTGAGGCACTGGTAGGGATGTTGTGCAGTAAGGCTCTTGCTGTACTTAGTCTTAGAGAAACCAAGGTCACTGCTGAATTCCTCACTGCTTACGAGTGAAGAGCCGAAGGGGGGTCGCAGCTGCAAGGGGGAGCAGACAGGGCAGGTGACCCAAAATTGACCAACGAGGGTATTCCATCCCATACACGTCATTCTCGGTATAAAGCGGGGGGATCACGAGGGCCTCGGTCACTTTTCTGCTATGGCCGGTGTCCAAGGAGGACTCCGACTGTTTTCCTGCTGCCTCCAATCCCGATCTGTGCATCCCTGAATCCAGCTCTCGACCGTCGCTAGGCCCAGCCTGGGCCTTCCCGGAGCCTGCCCTGCAGTGCCGGTGGTGACGTTGCCGACATCGGGGGAGGTCGATCTTGGTTTTATATATATATTTGTATATACTTGATTATTCCAATATTATTATTATACTCTCTTTCATTATTATAGGTTTATTAAAACTGTTTTAACTTTCCAACCCGTAAGTCTCTCTCCCTTTTCCTTTTCCCTTTCCCTTCGGGTGGCGGGGGGAGGGTTAACAGAGAGCGTCTGCCGCAGGTTTAATAGCCAGCCCAGCTTTAAACTGTGACAGATTTATTGGCGCCCAACGTGGGGCTCGAGAGAAGCTCCAACAGGTTCCTCTGATAAGTCGAATCCCGGCTCCGGCGGGAGGAGACCCGGAGAGCTCAGCTGAGAGAGTATCAGATTTCTTCCTTTGAGATTTACGAAGGGTTGGAAATTAAAACAGATAGCGAAGATGGTAATGTCATTTTTGAATGCTGTGTTATCTCATCTCTTTATAAAGCCTTTTACAGAGTTAAGTGTAATGATACCTTACTTGCCGTATGCGCAGTTTGTTACTGTTTATGTGCAGTTTATCACTGCTGGGCACAGGTCAATATGCATTGTTTTGTTATGGCGTTTCATACTGATTTATGTCGTGATAAACTGGGCTGTTACTATTCTGACTGCGGTAGCAGTGACTTCATCTGCACGCTCCAGGCGTCCTTTAGCTGATTGTGTTAATGATTACACTTCCAGTTTTACTTCGGGAAATAGTACCTTCTCCTTTTCTGCCAAGCTGATTCCTCTAGATTTTGTGAAATTCGGATGGTGCTGTGTAGGTGGCATGTTTTTATTTTCGGTTGTCCTGAATGTGTTTCTGATGTGGGATAAGATTAAATATCGGTGCAGGGACAGGTGTAGGTGTTATGCAGCCACCTCAGATCCTACAGCGTGTGCTGCCGCTACAGCTCGCACCGCAGCTGCTACACCCCCCAAGATGGCCACTGCAGCTACTCAGACTCTAACGAGTCTCAGCACTCCCACGACAGCCACTGCATCTACTCAGACCCCAGTATCTATCGAATCTGTACCAATTGCTCCTGTAACCAGGAAGAAATACTGAAAGAAATCAGCTCGTGAAGAGGAGGATGATGACTCAGAGCCTTCTAAGGCAGAGCCATCATATGACCCAGGTGAGGGCCCTTCTCAGGCAGAGTCAGGGCCCGACACAGATGGGGGTTCTCTTGATCGTCATTTTAAAGCAGACCCATCACAGAAGAAAGGTCCTTCTAAAGCAGAACTATCACAGAAGGAGGACTCGGACGTAGGGATAACCTACCACTCCTTATCCCTGAAGGACCTGAGAAATATAAGGAAAGACTTCAGCCGTTATGATGGTGAGCCTATTATTACCTGGCTGCTCTGATGCTGGGATAATGGGGCAGATAGCATGCAATTAGATGGTAGAGAAGCCAGACAGTTGGGATCCCTGTCCAGAGATGGTGGTATTGATAAGGCGCTTGCAAGAAAGTCAAACACTATCAGTCTCTGGAGGCGACTCTTGTCAGCTGTAAAAAGCAGGTATCCCTATAAAGATGATGTTATGAGTCACCTGAGCAAATGGACCACTATAGAAAAAGGTATTAACTACCTTAGACAACTAGCTGTGCAAGAGATCATTTATAGACACCCACGGGAAATTGTAGATCCTGTAGATCCTGATGAAGTGGAATGCAACCGATCCATGTTCCGGAAGGTTGTGAAGAATGCTCCACCAACACATACCCATACATTGTCAATATTAGTCTGGGGAGAAGATGCTATGGCACGTTCTACTGTGGGCGAAATGGCTAACTGTATGCGACAGTATGAAGATAGTATTTCTTCCCCACTGCAGGCCCGTGTCTCGGCTGTGGAAAAACTGACTAAGGAAAACAAGGACTCATTTAAACAACTGTCAGACAAACTGTCCAGGATCGAGAATAAACTTGACTCTCTACCTACACAGGCGCGCGTTGCAGCTGTTAAGAGAAAACGGCCTCCTACAGGACCAGCTCAAAGGAAACGGAACACATCACGAGGTATCCTGTGGTTTGCCCTGCGTGGTTATGGGGAGGACATGAACAGATGGCATGGACAACCTACCAGTACCCTACAGGCACGAGTACGTGAGTTGCAAGCTAAAAGAAATACCAGAGAGAATTTTTCTAGGAGGATGGCTGCTCCAGTTACCAGTGAGCAGGACCCCAGTCAGGGTAGATGGGCCTCAAATTCCTTTTTCCCAAGCGTGAATAGGAGAAATGAAGGTCCAGTCCCTGTGAGCAGCACGAATCCATTTCTTAATTAGGGGGGCCCTGCCTCCAGCCAGGTGGAGGAAAGGGACAACTGAGTTTATTGGACTGTGTGGATTTGATGGCCTGGCACATCAAAGCCACAAAGGTATTGAGCCTTGGTAGACACTGGTGCACAGTGCACCCTAATGCCATCGGATCATAAAGGGGCAGAACCTATCAGTATTTCAGGAGTAACAGGAGGATCTCAAGTGTTATCTGTATTGGAGGCCGAAGTGAGCCTAACTAAAAATGAATGGAAAAAGCACCCCATTGTGACTGGCCCAGATGCTCCGTGCATCCTTGGCATAGACTACCTCAAGAGAGGGTATTTTAAGGACCCAAAAGGGTATAGATGGGCCTTTGGTATAGCAGCTGTAGAGACTGAGGACATTAAACAGCTGTCTACCTTGCCTGGCCTCTCAGAGGATCCTTCTGTTGTGGGGTTGCTGAAGGTTGAAGAACAACAGGTGCCAATTGCTACTACCACGGTGCACCGACGACAATATCGCACCAATCGAGACTCCCTGATCCCCATTCATAAACTGATTAGACAATTAGAAAATCAAGGAGTGATTAGTAACACTCGCTCACCCTTTAATAGTCCTATATGGCCAGTGCGAAAGTCTGATGGAGAATGGAGATTAACTGTGGACTATCGTGGCCTAAATGAAGTTACGCCACTGCTGAGTGCTGCTGTGCCAGACATGCTAGAACTTCAATACGAACTGGAGTCAAAGGCAGCCAAGTGGTATGCCACCATAGACATAGCTAATGCATTTTTCTCTATTCCTTTGGCACCAAAGTGCAGGCCACAGTTTGCTTTTACCTGGAGAGGTATCCAGTACACCTGGAATCGACTGCCCCAAGGGTGGAAACACAGTCCTACTATTTGACATGGACTGATCCAGACTGCACTAGAAAAGGGTGGAGCTCCAGAACATTTGCAATACATTGATGACATCATTGTGTGGGGTGATACAGCAGCAGAAGTTTTTGACAAAGGGGAGAAAATAATCCAAATTCTTCTGAAAGCTGGTTTTGCCATAAAAAGAGGCAAGGTCAAGGGACCTGCCCAGGAGATCCAGTTTTTAGAGATTAAATGGCAAGATGGGCATCACCAGATCCCGATGGAGGTGATCAACAAAATAACAGCTATGTCCCCACCAACTAACAAAAAGGAAACACAAGCCTTCTTAGGTGTTGTGGGTTTCTGGAGAATGCATATTCCAGATTACAGCCAGATTGTACGCCCTCTTTATCAAGTGACCAGAAAGAAGATTGATTTTCAGTGGGGTCCTGAACAACGACAGGCCTTTGAACAGCTTAAACAAGAGATTGTGCATGCAGTAGCCCTTGGACCAGTCCGTACGGGACAAGATGTTAAAAATGTGCTCTACACCTCAGCTGGGGACAATGGTCCTACCTGGAGCCTCTGGCAGAAAGTATCAGCGGAGACTCGAGGTCGACCCCTAGGATTTTGGAGTCGAGGATACAAGGGTTCCGAGGCCAATTACACACCAACTGAAAAAGAGATACTGGCAGCATATGAAGGAGTTAGAGCTGCTTCAGAGGTAATTGGTACTGAAGCACAACTTCTCCTGGCACCTCGATTACCAGTACTAGGCTGGATGTTCAAGGGTAAGGTTCCTACTACCCATCATGCAACTGATGCGACGTGGAGTAAATGGATTGCATTAATTACACAGAGGGCTCGAATAGGAAACCCTAATCGCCCAGGAATCTTAGAAGTGATCATGGACTGGCCAGAAGGCAAAGACTTCGGAATGCCACCAGAAAAGGAGGTGACACGTGCTGAAGAAGCCCCACCATATAATGAACTACCAGAGGATGAGAAGCAGTATGCCCTGTTCACCGATGGATCCTGCCATCTTGTAGGAAAGCATCGGAAGTGGAAAGCTGCTGTATGGAGTCCCATACGACGAGTCACAGAAGCCACAGAAGGACAAGGTGAATCAAGTCAATTTGCAGAGGTAAAAGCCATCCAGCTGGCTTTAGACATTGCTGAACGAGAAAAGTGGCCAAGGCTGTATCTTTATACTGACTCATGGATGGTGGCAAATGCCTTGTGGGGGTGGTTAAAGCAGTGGAAGCGAAGCAACTGGCAGCGTAAAGGTAAACCTATTTGGGCTGCTGAATTTTGGCAAGATATTGCTGCTCGGCTAGAGAAACTAGTCGTGAAGGTACGTCATGTAGATGCTCACGTACCTAAAAGTCGGGCAACTGAGGAACATCGAAACAACCAACAAGCAGATCAAGCTGCTAAAGTGTTCCAAATAGATTTGGACTGGGAACATAAAGGTGAACTATTTTTAGCTCGGTGGGCTCATGACACTTCAGGTCATCAAGGGAGAGATGCAACATACAGATGGGCTCGTGACCGAGGGGTGGACTTAACCATGGACTCTATTGCACAGGTTATCCATGATTGTGAAACATGCGCCGCAATTAAGCAAGCCAAACGGTTAAAACCTTTGTGGTATGGGGGACGGTGGTTGAAATATAAATATGGGGAGGCCTGGCAAATTGACTACATCACGCTCGCTCAAACCCGCCAGGGTAAACGCTATGTGCTTACCATGGTGGAGGCGACCACCGGATGGCTGGAAACATACTCTGTGCCCCATGCCACTGCCCGGAACACTATTCTGGGCCTTGAAAAGCAAATCTTGTGGCGACATGGCACACCAGAGAGAATTGAGTCGGACAATGGGACTCATTTCAAAAACAGTCTCATAGATAACTGGGCCAAAGAGCATGGCATCGAATGGGTATATCACATCCCCTATCATGCACCAGCATCTGGGGAAGTTGAACGGTATAATGGGCTGTTAAAAACTACCCTAAAAGCAATGGGGGGTGGAACCTTTACAAACTGGGATAAGCATTTGGCACAAGCTACCTGGCTAGTTAACACCAGAGGATCTATCTACCGAGCTGGCCCTGCTCAGTCAGACCTTTTACATACAGTAGAAGGGGATAAAGTCCCTGTGGTGCATGAAAGGAATCTGTTGGGAAAAACTGTCTGGGTTCTTCCTGCTACGGGCAAAGGTAAACCCATTCATGGGATTGCTTTTGCTCAAGGACCTGGATGTACTTGGTGGGTGATGCTGCAGGATGGTGGAGTCCGATGTGTCCCTGAAGGTGATCTGATCTTGGGTGAGAATACTTAATTCTGAACTGTATGATGTTAATTGCTGCATAATACTAACAGTGTTCATAAGTGTCTTTCAGGTTAAGACAGTGGTGACGAGACCAGAGCTAGCTGCAAGTGGCGTCCAGTAACCTCCTCGAGACTGACATCTTTAACCTGCAACCCGTGGGCATGAACCGTGACAAAACTCATAGCATCTCTCCTGCCCTGAGAGACTCCTAGCCAGATGGAAACCCACAATCCTGAACTAAATGAACTTGATGAACTTTTTTTTTTTCTGTATAGAGATGAATCATAAACTAATGTTATCTGTATATATTTTAAAATGAAAAGTTAGTGGTGAACTGAGTATGACATGAATGGTATGGAATAAGGGGTGGAATGTCCTGGTTTGGCCTAAACCAGGCTGATTTTCCTTTCAGTGATTTTTACTTTCAGCTAAGTGTCCTCTAAGTAACTGCACTTTCTGAAACTAACTACATGTTTTGCGGACAGTGTCCGCTTCCAGGACTGATAACGCTCGAAGTTTGTAGTTATCACTGAGGCACTGGTAGGGATGTTGTGCAGTAAGGCTCTTGCTGTACTTAGTCTTAGAGAAACCAAGGTCACTGCTGAATTCCTCACTGCTTACGAGTGAAGAGCCGAAGGGGGGTCGCAGCTGCAGGGGGGAGCAGACAGGGCAGGTGACCCAAAATTGACCAACGAGGGTATTCCATCCCATACACGTCATTCTCGGTATAAAGCGGGGGGATCACGAGGGCCTCGGTCACTTTTCTGCTATGGCTGGTGTCCAAGGAGGACTCCGACTGTTTTCCTGCTGCCTCCAATCCCGATCTGTGCATCCCTGAATCCAGCTCTCGACCGTCGCTAGGCCCAGCCTGGGCCTTCCCGGAGCCTGCCCTGCAGTGCCGGTGGTGACGTTGCCGACATCGGGGGAGGTCGATCTTGGTTTTATATATATATTTGTATATATTTGATTATTCCAATATTATTATTATACTCTCTTTCATTATTATAGGTTTATTAAAACTGTTTTAACTTTCCAACCCGTAAGTCTCTCTCCCTTTTCCCTTTCCCTTTCCCTTCGGGTGGGGGGGGAGGGTTAACAGAGAGCGTCTGCCGCAGGTTTAATAGCCAGCCCAGCTTTAAACTGTGACAGCTTTGTTGTTTAAAAGTGTCATTATTTAATATTTAATAACTTTCCAGATCACTTTGTGCTTTGATGTTTCTTTAGTGCTTGAACAGTAATAGCCTACACACCAGCTTTTGAAGCAACTTTTTCATGTATATGTATTTCCAAAATATGATGACACCCATGACCTTGCAGTCCTGTAACTCGGTACTTATTTGCAGACCAAAGGCACTGCCAATTAACCTCTCAGATCTCAAAGCCTCAGGAGAAAATAGGTTGTGATTTCTTTATATATTTTCATGGAGGTACACCACAAGACAGCATACCTGTGAGTCAGGTCCCATTATGAACTGCTTTCAAAGCAACTAGTACTGAAAACATTATGCCCTGAGCTGATTATTAAATCTAATGTTCATACATTTGCTCTCAACTGTAATGGTTTCTTTGTGACTCTCATGATGCCTGATGCTTTTTCCTGAAAGCCAAAGATCGGTATAAGTGTATATCAGCATTCCTCTGAAAGGTAAGGTCTGAGCATCCACCGTTTTAGAGGAAAGATAGAAGACCTGGTTCTAGTCTAATGTTTTAAACATTTGAAGGTCCACTGATGCAGAGCTAACGTTACAGTATGCTCTTGTTGAAGCCAATGTGTTTTGAGCATCAAGCATAGGATCACAAATCAGAAAAACTTAAAAAAAATGTTACTACAGTTTTTCAAATCATTCTCCTGTCGACCTATAAACTGACTGAGTGTAACCTCTTGTTCCTCTCCCAGCTGTAAATTAAAACATTGATTTTAAGCCATGTTCATGGATATCTTGTTTGACAATAAGGATTTTGGATTATTTATATGATGCTAATCTGCATCATAACTGGGAGAGGGGAGTGGGAAGCTAAGAACCATTAACTTGTGGTAATTCATTAACTGCAACTGGACCACTTTGGACATTGTATTCCTGTTCCTATTTGCTACTGAATTTATTTTCTTCAAAGCAAGCCAAAATTAATGAACCATTCTGGGTTTTTTCTTAAGTCTGAGACTTCATAGATTATATAACTTAGAAAGATTTCCTGGATAGACAAGTTACTGGTGCCTTGCTGGACATAAAAGAATACTCTATGAGGGGAATGAAATGCCCCTGCATCTGTACTTGTAAGCTAAACATTTGACAGCTGGACTCCCAGCATAAAGCAGAATGTAAAACTGATGCACTGTGAAAGAAACTGTGTGAATAGAAAATTGATGTAGTTATTGACAGAGAAGATGAGCTGATACTCAAGGAATGGCTTTCGGTGGCAAAAGTGAAGAGGTGAACTGTTAACGTGGATTTAAGAACATAGGGATCAACTGACTGAAGAACCTGGTTATGAAACAGCAGATAACTGAATATTTGAAGGCCATAATGGTGGATTGTGAATGTCATTCATGTTTACGTAGAGTAAAACAGAATACCAGCTGGGGCAGAGAGGAGAAAAAATGGGATCTGATGCCTGCTCTTTGCTCTGATTATTTTTAAGGCTGCAAAATAAAACCAGATATATTGTACAGAAATGTTGTCCAAAACCATGATCTCTCTTCCTTAACAGTACAGCTTAACCATCAGGCTATAAAATATAGACAACTTCTTCAACTTCTTTAAGATCTTCCCATTCTTTGTTTCAGAGTGACATCTTTGGCAGGAGGGATGCACAAACCCAGACTGCACTGTTTCCAGATATTGTTAAAGCATACTGCAGGAGAGGTGGTCATCCCTTTTGGACAAAGAAGGAAACTGAATGTAGGTTTCCCTTCTTCTGTAGCCATGAAGTTATTGTATGGAAGCTTACACCTCCTTTTCTCACAAACTTTCTGAATTAAAGCATATATCTGTTTCTAAATGGCAACTTAGGTGTGTACATGCAAGAAGATGTTTTACCTTTAAATCCAAATCTTCAGTTTGCAGCCACAAGTGAGGTCCCAAAACTGGGAAACAAGGTTTCAGCCACACTTGTTTTCTTTTACCAGGCTGATTTTGGCATCTCTATCTATAGGTCTCAGGATGCTGTGAACTGAGTATTTATGTACCTTCGTCTTCCCATTTGGGAAGTTATATAAGTTCCTTTCCCAGAATATCTTCCTACTTTTTGGAATTGTAGGCTCTACATTTCGTTTCAGGCTGAGCCATGAGCCATTTGTAATTTTGATTCATTAGGTTATTAATTCACTTTTACCACAATAATTGTTGAAAGTTACTAATGTTGTCAACAGGTGACCTTTCAGATCTCAATAACAACACTTGATTTCATAATATAAGAGCTATTAAAAACCACCTTTAAGTGTTACAGAGTTTGTACACTCTTTTCTGTAAATTGAACATTTCAGTACTGCACTCTTTCCTGTCAGAAAAGCCTGTGGACAATTCCTACCATTTAATAGTTCTGTTATTCAGAATAACAAATTAAGCAGAAACCCAATTATTTTGTACCTCTGCTTAGAACTGCAACATTACTCTGTAATTGCAGAGCTGAGAAGCTTATCTTGATTTCTTTTTAGTGTAAACTACATTTTAATGTATTTCATACTTAATCCATGAAAAAGAGTTAGTTATAGCACAAAACAGACACAGTAGTTTGCACAGGATTTTCTGGGCTCTGCTTTGAGATTTGCTTGATCTTCTATGGACTTTATCTCAGATTCTTGAGAGGCTCACAGAAACCCTCTGAGGAACCTGAAGGTACCACTGTTCCCAGGTAAGTGTAGCCACAGGAGCCTTGACTTCTATCTAGCTTCATAGCAAGCTCTAGCAGTACCTAACAAGTTGCCAGCTGTCCTTGATCTCAGAGTGCTTGAAGCTTTTGTCTCAGCCAGCCCTTGATTAGGGAGGGTCAGGCACCTTTAGCATAGCAAAAGGTGTAGTGAGCAGTTTGTACACCAATTTGGGAAAAAAAAGAAAAAAGAACAGGAAAGGTGGGGGAGTTGACAGGTCTGCTTAGACTGGTAAATGTGTCCTTAGCTATGGCAGTGATGTATCACAGGGTACAGTCCTCAATAGTTGTTAGAACATCTGTCCCTGCAATATTGAGGCCTTTGACCTATACAGTGGTTCAGAAAGAGGGAGCAGCTCTGCAAGACTGAAGTTGTAAGGGAACGCTGTCAAATGAAACATCTATACTGGCTGAGTCTCAACTACACAAGAGCATAAGAAGAAGCAGCCAATGATGGCAGTGGGAGACTTCCTGCTGCAGAGGATGAGGGCCCCTATCTGCTGACGTGATCTGTCATCTAGGGTGGTTTGCCACTTTTCAGAGAAAATCAGAGGGGAAGGGAGAAAATGATCAATAACCGAGTAAGGTAGCAGTGGACAGGGGTTATGTGAAGAAAAAGGTTTTCAAAATCGACCAAACAGGGTTGAAGTGGGGTTACCCCAAGTGTATACACGTAAGTCTTGATTCCAGACCAAGAATATTCTTGTTAATCAGTAATTATTGTACTGGTCTTAATCAACTGAACATAATTATTTCAAGCACTTGCTGTGTGTACCTTTGTCACTTGAAGAGCCTGTATATAACTTAGCCTGTTTTCTCATGGCAAGTTGTCACTATTTTCTGCATTTTTTTAAGCTTGTCTTGCACTTCAGGTCATGTGAGTAGTTTATTGTAATTTCTATGTGATGATGAAAACTTTGCAAAAGTCACCTTTATTTCCATTGATAACGTTAGAAAGGCATCTAGAAAATCTCTCTCTTTTTCAAACAGAAATCTGCAATCATTTGTACTGTGAGGCACTCGGAAATTACCTAGCAGTTTGGCCGGCTGACTTTCTTGGTATATCCAAAATACACCCATTTTCCCAGGAACAGAAAAAACTAGGATTAAATGCTATGATGTTAAATGTTGAACTTTTAATATTATTGTTTATCTATTTCTGACAAAGACTCACTTTTGATTGGACTTAGACTAGTTGGCCAGTACAATGAGATTGCAGTAGATGTCTATAATAACCATAGCAGCAACAACAACAAAAATAATAATATTATCAATAATAAATCAATGCTAAAACTTCCATTTTGTCCCTTTGTTAAAACCTAGGGAATATATTCATACAGGCAGCACAGCCATAGTAGAAAAAAAATATAATGCAAGATCTTTAGCCACCTAGCAAAAACCCATCAGACTTGAATCTTTTGCTCATATGTATGTTCAGTGTCTGCAATTGCTATTGGGAAAGAGAAAATATCATTTCATATCAAGTCAGGGAAATAAAATTTCACCTTACAAAAGATACATTTATTCAACACATACAGGACAACAGCTATTCAGCTTTTATTTAGCCAAGTTACAGAATATACTCTTATTCCAGGAAAATGTTTAAAGGAGTTTCGTTGGAGAAACTAGGATAAAGTTCAAAAGCATGGCTTGCCATCCTCAGTCAGTATCCTCAAATTACTTCACTGTTAATTTAAAGGATAATTGCTATGGGGCTACTGCTGATCACTGCTGATTAAAAATTTTCACATAAAAACCTATTTCAACCTTTCACTTACTGGGAAAGAGCTTTGGAATTGTTCAGGATTTCTAACTGGAGCTAAATTGTCAAAGGAGTCCAGTTCCCATTTAGGAAACGAAATTAAGTTCTGAAGCATAATTCCTTTTCTTCATAATTATACTTCATAGTGAAAGACTCATACTTGAAATTTGATTGTTTTCTTTTGCTAGTATACAGTACGTCAAAGTGAGGGATCTGTCGTGGTATGAATCCAAAGACAACAAGGCTAGCATTGCCTCTAAGTGGAGGGATGAAGGAGACAACATCAGGTAAAGGAGTATATTCTAACCCATCTCTCTCTTTTTTTGTACGTGCTTAATAATCATCTATGCTCTATTTGAGTACCATCCTCTGTTTCAACCCTTTGTTTCACAGTAAGCAGACAGTGGAATCCATCGGTCAAGCCCTTATACAGTAATAGAAATTTTTTACTAAGACACATTTTCAGTGTAGAAATCACCCTGAAGAAATCTGGTTTTCACCTAAATGTAAAGCTTTAGAAATTCTTCTGAGTTCTTCTGTGACTCTATATAGTGGAAAAATATGAATGTGACTTCATGTGATGTGAGGCTTTGCTTATTAAAACATTATCTAATATAGGATATTTATTTTTCCACTCTTGTCACAATTAAGAAAATTTCAAGGAGGGAACTTTTTGAAAAAGTCCATTAGTAACATGAACAGCAAATGTTCACCACACATCAGCATGAGAATGTGTTTTACTGCAAATTCAGTGAATGTTGTCTTTAATGATGGATTTTCAGATACTGTGACAATGCCAATTCCATTCTAGCAGGGCCTCAAGTTTCCTGGGAATAGCCTTAACACAGGTCATAGGTTCATACAGTTAGACCCCAGTGAATTACTGGAACAATCTAGAGCTGAATGAGTGTTGATATATTGTGCTATTTGTATATTATGAGCTGCTGAAGACGTTAAAGGAGGAAGGAACATGTCAGGGCATGTTATGGAATTAAGAAAGAAATGTCTCTTTGAGTTTAGAACAAGGACTTAATAAGAATCTAAAAGACATCTGACAACCTGCCAGAGAAATAAATGGATCATAAACTGTTTGGGAGCTTTTAATGAGACCTCAGTAAAAAATTTGGCCAGGCTAGGAAATTACTCTGCAAGTGTAAGTCCTCATGCAACCCAAGAGACTACTGAAGATAGAATATGAGCTAACTTTGATGAAGGCTGTCTCACCTTCCCATCCTCTAATCCTGTGGTATACTCAGTCTGAAAAATTAGTTTATACGCATTCATGGATTTAAAATAAAATATCTTGTATAAATTTTGCATGCAAAAATTTTAAATTTGCATTAAAATATTTAAATAATAGAATTAGAATTTATCTCTAAAATATGAAGTAAGTGTAGTTGGCATGTGTAACAGCACATGAGATTTGTTGGCCCATCATATAAAGTCCAAGCCAAATATTGTTATCTAAGGAGAAATGCAAATATTGCTTAACTAGCTTAGTTCTTTATAACTGGGATACTTTCTAAAGCAGTCGTATTCTATCCACAATTCAGGATATGTGCACTCTAAAATAAAGGTTTTGCAATATTTGTAATAAGTAAATAAATTACTACATACCTTAGCAAAAGCTAACAATTTCCATTAGGTTTAGTGAAGTTTATGCAGAAGAAATTTCTCACTTACTCATGTTGGACAGGTAGGTACAAAGCTGCAAATAATGAGCAAATCATAAAAATAATTCCATTATGACATCAAAAATCTTTCTTTTTTTTTTTTGTCTAGGAAATACAAAAACACAGAAAATGACAGGGCACGTACTGAAGAAACAACTACAGTTTTATTCGTAGTTTTTATAAGGCTGTTTTGATTATAACAACAAATTAAATAAGGTTGTTTTCCAAGATTTACCTAAAGCTAAAGCAATGCATGTCAATAATAAGAAATATTTGTACATTTACTATTTCAATTAAGAAAACAAAGGCTTTGTTTAAGGGGACCTTTTTTTTCCTTTGAACATGGATATCTAAAAACATTGAAATACCACATTATTTCAAATAATTGTTTGCTAGCACACACTTGCTACCCAGGAACACCTCTCCTATTAAGAATGGCTGAGAGAGTTGGGGCTGTTTAACCTGGAGAAGAGAAGGCTCCAGGGAGACCTTATTGCAGCCTTTCGATATTTAAAGGGGGCTTACAGAAAGATGAAGAATTTTTACCAAGGCCTGTAGCAATGGTAACGTAGTAAGGGATAATGGTTTTAAACTAAAAGAGGGCAGATTTAGATTAGATATAAGGAAGAAATTCTTTACTGTGATGGTGGTGAGACACTGGAACAGGTTGCCCAGAGAAGTTGTGAATCTTCCATCCCTGCAAGTGTTCAAGGTCAAGGTGGATGGGGCCTTGAGCAACCTGATCTAGCAAAAGATGTCCCTGTGCACGGCAGGGGGTTGGAGCAGAAGACTTTTAAATGTTTGTTCCAACCCAAACCTTTTTTATGATTTTATGATTGTCTGTTAGATTATTTCCACAGATATCAATACAATTGCATTCAGAATGTATGAAAATATGATTAAAAAAACATATTTCTGAATTTGACAGTGTATAAAATTTAGGCACTATTTTTGCTTTACTAAAATAAGACAGCAATTGCAAGATAAATTTCAAAAACCTTGATGATAAACTATCTAAAGAATATTACATCTAACCAAAAAAAATTTCACAAAGTCCTATGTGATAGCTTTCATGTGCCTGAGTTTACATTTTGACTTCAAGAAAAAACATGAAGTAGTCAAGTGTTAAATTCAATTGTTGTTGAAGGGTTTACTTCAGACAAGAATCTGAAAATGTATTGTTTGTAGAGTATCTGCTAAGGTTTCAGGAGTCTTGCATAAATAAGAACTTTATAAATCAACTAAACATAAACCAAAGATTAATTAAAGGCATTACAATTGAATCATCATTCTATAATAAATTAATCTTTCATATTTTCCTTGAAGAAAAGGAAAAATGTATGCTTGACAGAAAACTATGTGATATATTAAGAGAAGTGATGTGCTTTTCTTTCCATGCAGAAAATGTTCTCAGAACCCCTATGAAATTAGTGCAGGAGGACAAAGCTAAGAAGAGCCAGATCAATTTAAGAGCATGTTGCTTGGCCATCAGCTTTTTGTACTTTACCTTTATCTGGATGTAAAAGTGTTCTATTCTTTTCATACAATCATAATGTAAATTTTCACATAAAATTATTGCTATTTTGTGTAGTGGGAGAAAGTGACAGTTAAGGGGACTGTCTATATATTTAATAGTAAGCTTGTGCTAAACTCTGTACTTGTCATTTCATTTTTATATTAAGCATACAAACATCTAAAAGTTCATGCTATGAGTAGAAATCCAAGGCTTATCATTGAATTTATTGGGTTTTACTCCACCTAATTCAGATGCATATATGTGTGAACTGATCTCAGCTGAATTAATGTAACTTAGGATCACAAAGTTGATTGTGATCATAGATGGGTAGAAAATCCAGATAACATTTTGTGGCTTGGGGGAGGGAGGAAGGCAGTTCATGGATGTCAAGCAAAGGCAAACTGGTCATAGTTTCTCTGTAGTCAAATAGAAAATAACTATTATAACTTTGGAATATCTTTTGTCAATGTGTTTCTACTCTTTCTTATTCAAACTAATTAGGCTAAGCTAGTTAAAAAGCTACTAATGGTGTTGACAACCCCAGTTTTGGAATGTCCCATTCAAGACTGGGTTTAATTGTTCCTTTGCAAAGAGGACTGTGGTTTTTGCAAATCAGGCCACTCAGGTGCTTCCAGATGGGCCCCAGCACGTAGCACAATCAAAATCACTAGTCACATTTTCAAAATCTCGGTTAGAGGTGCCTAGACATCATTAGGAGCATGTTTATTATTCAGAAGCTGGCACCTCGTTGCAATAGGCAATGTGAGTCCAACAGATTTTTTCAGTAGTGCAGATTATTCTCAGAACAGCAGCAGTAGCAAAGCACTCTGCCCTTGGTGGCTGCATCTTACAAAGTCATAGCAGATGAAAACTAGCAAAATGAATTCATGTCTGATGGGTTGTTTTTGCCACTACAGCTGTGCTTTGGAGGTGGGAGAGCCAAGAAAGTTAAGTTTGGCTCATGCAGAGTGTTTGGCTCCGTGCTCATACATGTGAATGAGCCAAGACAGTAGGAATATTTTGGCATTATCTTCTGGCTGTCACAGTGACCTTATATATCACTTCATGCATTCTCCCTTTTGTATGCGTATAATCAGTTCCAATGGATCGACTAATGTTTTGGCATGGGTTTACCTTGGCTCTGGCTTCAAATTTTCCAGCCTGTTTATTCAAGTTGCATCCAACATGCCCGTGAAATTCATTAACAAATATTTAAGAATAACTAATATACTTTTTTATGTTCTACAAAATAAGAAAAGGGGTAAATCTGAGGCAAGGATATTTAAATAATATAAACAATTAAATGGACATTATAATAACATCAACTATTTTCTGTATATCAAAGAAGGTCAACGTAATACTTAGAAATTCTTCTACTTGCTCAGCTTAGATGTTACACATGTCAAATATATAGGGCTGTGTATGGATTAATGTACATACTTATATTTATAAGTAGGGGGTATATATGACTGTTTATCAAATGATAATGTAAGAATAATGGGAAAAAAAATCATTGTCAATAAGTTCTCACCAAGGAAACAGTGGAATATAATAGCTTTTGTTGCCAAAACTGGAGGAGGGTACTTCAATGTGATATCATTGGATATAATGTTCTTTACTCAGAAATTGTAGGCCATAGTTTTAGAGCATGTTCAGTTACATAAATTATGTATTTTCATAGAGTAGTGTCATCAATAACATCTCGTAGTGTTAAATTAGTCTGGTGAGTAATTGTTGTGAAGTTAGACATATATACAACATTTAATAGACAGAGCAGTAAAAAGAATATCTTAGCAAGTTCTAAAATTTATCACTGTGTTATTATAGTTACTGATATGAGCGTTATTTTTCATGTGTCTCATAAATTGGTAAATACTCCTAATTATTTTTAAATCTCTGTGGAACTGCTGTTATCAGAGATTGCTTTATTATTAACTTCTTTGGACACAAGATTTGAACTGGCATGACAAAGCAAGGACATAAATCATTACAAAGTGTAGTTGCCATAGTCATATGATGACAGTATAAGTATGGTATGAAAATTAGTTCACTTCTTTTCTTCTTTGCATTGTAGTAGCAGTTATTAACCACAGTGAAGAAGTGCATTTCACCAGGTTAAGCACAATATATAAATATAAAAAAAAGTCTTTATTCCAAACAGTGCCACCTAAATAATGAAAAGTAATCAATTATCCCTCAGAAAGTTGTATATTCATTGCATTTGATATTTCACCTGACGGTCTTATTCAGAGAAGAATATGAAAAAATGAAAACTAAATACGGAAACTCATGAAAAATAATTACTCTAAAAAATTTCTTCCTCTACGAAAATATATAAAATGTGTTTCATGTTGGTGACAGGAAAATAATACTCTCTACACAAAGAAAATAATCGGAAAGAAGTTTATTTGTGTTACTGTGCAGTATGCCTTAACTGAGGCTTGGAGGAAACATCTCTTGAGTTCAGATTCTGGGTCCAGTTAGTGTCTCTTCACTCTGCTGAATTGCGATGAGTACACACACAGCAGGGGTTAGAATGAGGTCACCAATTGATTTCATTTAGGATAATTCACCGTCAAATAGTGGTAACCTTTACTGTGACCTTGAGATGGACTGAAACCAGTACGTTGATGGCTAAGGAGAAAAATAAAATGAAGAACGTGTCCTTTCTCACTCTCTTAAGTGTAAAAGAATGAAAATAAACAAAAATAAAAAATTTCACTTTTCTAATAACTTAGAATTCTGAGAATGAGCATTCAGCTAGCGTAGCTTATTGGTGTCTTCGACTCAGGTTCATCTTGCCAAGGGTACAGTTCAAGCAGAGAGAAGGACATCTCTGAGTGGAATTTGGACCTTAGATACCTAAGCTAGTTGCTGAAACTTAGAAAAGATGACTCAAAGTTCAAATTAATTTTGTATGCATTACTAAAAAAGAGCTCAAAGAAACTATTTACAGTATTGTTCTCTTTGAGAACTGGGACTTTCATTTGAGCTAATGAGTATCTGATAAATTGAGAGAAATTAATAATCTATTGATTCTGTTCACTCAACATTTTTCCATTTTATGCATTGGATATCATTTGTTGTACAAGTGCATAAGTATTTTTGATATATGAAGAAAAAAAAAGGAAAACAGCTTTTTGGTTTTAAAGCCTCCACGCACTGATCTTACAATTTGTCACATAAAAAAGATCCCACTTAGGAACAATGGAAGTGGAAAGTTGATTTTTGTGAAAATTTTATTCCTTAGTGTTAAGGACTGGTGGACTTTGGGATCCGGGCAGGGGTCTCCACCCTGAACGGCCACAGTTCCAGCCTGGTAGAGGCGGCTGCTGTGCTTCCCTGTGTATATATATGAAAGAACAAGAAGCGGGGTGATGCTGTCTGGGATACAGTTATTTTTCTTCATAGCAGCCTGTATGGTGCTGTGTTTTTGAGTTGTGACTAAAATAGTGTTGATAACACACCAGTGTGTTCGGTGTGGTATCTGTTTCTCACTCTGTCTCTTCAGTGGATAGGCTGGAGGTGGGCAAGAGGTTGAGAGGGGACACAGCTGGGAGAGCTGACCCAAACTGACCAAAGGGATACCCTATATCCTGTGATGTTGTGATCAATAATAAAACCTCAGGGAAAGAAGCAGGAAGGAGGGATGTTCTTGTTTATGCTGTTCATCGTTCCAAGTAACCATTACATGTGCTGAAGCCCTGCTTTCCATAAAGTGGCTAAACATCTTCTGTGAATAAAGGCCTTATTTTGCTTTGCTTGCACATACATCTTTGTTTCACTTATTACATTGTCTTTATCCTGATCCATGAGGTTTTCGCACTCTTGCTCTCCCCCATCTTGCTGGCAGGGGAATGAATGAGTGGCTGTGTGGAGCTTAGCTACTGGTCTTTTTTCTCCAGCACCTTTCTACCTTGACTGGTGGTCTTATAGGCCCATGTTTTAGTCTACAGGCTGAGATTAGCCTCAGCAAACTTTAGTAAGGTGAAGATTTGTCACCTCTTTTAAGCTAATCACCTAGGCTTTTCTCTGTAGTTAATGAAGACATAAGCACATTGAAAGACTGATTTGTCCTCTCATTAAAGAGGTACATAACATAGGTAGAAAGAAATGTACTCTGGAGGTGCCTCTTCTTCATTGACCATGGAGACAATGTAGAAACCTAAATTAGGGTATGTTTCTAACATGTAAACTGGAGGACGTGAACCCAAGAGTGAGTGCACAGTAAGGCTCAGTTCCTCCAAAAGACTTAGACCCTAATTATCTTGATATCAGTGAAGTTAGGTAAGTACCAGAATACTTTTGAGCATTTGGGATGAAGCAATTTTTTCCTATTTCCAAGGTTAATAAACAGTTCTTTCACCCAATATTCATTTCTCCTGTCAACACATAGACCTACTGTTAGCGTACATTCACGTGACTTCATAAGAACGAACGCTTACAAAGTTTTAAACTTTTTCTTCACTTCTGTGTAGTACCTGGAATATTAACCTTATGAAACTGTAGATCTGAGTTACATGAAGTGAATCTTTCTGCTTTTCTATAAATTTTGTCTTTCAAACAACATTTGCCCTCCACTCCCCCAAAAAAAAACAAACAAGAATTTGTGTAATTTTAGTGTAATATGCTTATCCTTTCATACACGATATCTAAAGCTGCTCAACTCTGAGAAGAAACATACCTAATGCAAAAAAAGTTTAATAGATTGAGCAGTAGAATATTAAGCTATTACAGATTAACTACTCAAGGTGGAAAAAAAGTGCTGTTGGAAGTTCAGTGAGAATGAATGAGTACCCAAACTGGTTGGTAAAGACAGCATTAAGAAATAATTTCATCCTAAAAAATTAATAATGGAGAGACAATGCCAAATCCTGATCCCTCTGAACTCACCAGGAAAGCTTACTCTTCCTTATATTAATGAGACAGAATTTTATCATCACACCAAAATTAAATGTAACTTATTTAGTGTTGTAAATTTTACATAGGTAAATTGATGTCACTGCACGCAATTTGGTGATGATGAGAAACTAACAGATGAAAGAGATAGATAGGTTTTAGCAGAAAAAAGAAAACAAGCAAAAGATGTGCAAAAGGGTACATCAAGCTTTCAAGATGCATTTGAGATGTTTTAAATAAATTAAATTTGCCCTAGTATACACAAAGAACTGCCCAAGAACTTCCCTGGAGGATGTATGACATTTCAAAACACTAGGTAAGGAAAAATGCTTACCTATTTTTGAGTTAAAAGAATAAGTGGAAAATTATTGACCAGTCAGATCTGTTTCAATTTGGCACATTAATCAAATTATTTCTAAGGTTAGGACCATATGAAAACATATAGAGGCATAACGGTCAGCATCAGTTTTCCGGGAATAGCTACATCATATCGATCTAATTTCTCTGTAAGAAGAGCAACAGTGAGGAAGAATAAAGAGATGCAGGAGAAATCATACATGTAATTTGACCTAGGAAGACTTGCTTTTCTCTGATGATGAAATTTTCATGATATTTTCTTAATGTAAACATGGATATCTTCAAATACATATTGTGACAAAAAGAAAGAATATACTGCATTCCTTATGCCCAACCACTAAGCTTACAACAAAGCAGGGGAGATCCAACAGATACTATGGAAAACTTTCTGATTGTAAAAGGAATTGAACATTGAAACAGTGGAAACTCCAGTGCTGTTTTTAGCATTTTTGTTAGGAAGGGTACAGGTATATTTGTTTCCTTATTTTGGAAAATGGACCCTACTGGGAAATAATCCTACTGGCTACATCTATATTAGTAAACTAAACCAGGCCACAGATTGCTAAAATCACAAACATGGTCTTATGAGCTGCGCTTTTTTGTCAGGTACAGAGAAACAGAACATCCTAATTTTATTTATCTATATGAACAGATCTATTGTGTAGGATATTATAGCTCTGAAAATACCAGATAAAAGAAGATTGTTACACAAGCACCTGTATTAACTTTATCAGGAATGTCTGTCCGTCCATTTAATCCTATGAATCAGGAATTAATAAATCATGTAAAGGAAAGTTAAGATGATAGAAAAACTGTGCAGAATTTTTAAGGACAGAAAGCTCACAATCAACCCTTCCGCTGAAGATGTTAGTAGAATTAGCATACGCTTTAGGCCAGTGTATCTTAAGTACTGCAGTTTCAGTTTTTACATACCTTCATGGTTTTCTTTTATGAGTGTTTTCTATATTTGGTTTCTCATCTTCCTGATGAAATATTATGTACAAGGGACCACATTTTTCAAAGCGAAAAGGTAACTTAGGTAACTAAGAGAGCAAAGCGCAGCGCCTTCCTTTATAGGACCCGTGCAGACAAAGCATCCCGTACACCCACCTCCGTCCTCTCTGGTGCAGGTTCTTCCAGACTGAGGGCAGCTGCACTGGCGAAGGAGAGGGGGCTGAGGCCATTTCAGGGAGAACCTGGGGGTCAGCCTGTGGTCTATTAACTGCCTATTATCTACCGGCAGTCCTGGTTAACTGGAGAAGTTCCAGCTGACTGGAAATTAGCAAATGTAACACCCATCTACAAGAAGGGTCAGAAGGATGATCCAGGGAACTATAGGCCTGTCAGCCTGACCTCGGTGCCAGGCAAGGTGATGGAACAGATCATCCTGAGTGCCATTACACGGCACATGCAGGACAATCGGGGCATCGGGGCCAGCCAACATGGATTCATGAAAAGCAGGTCCTGCTTGACCAACCTGATCTCCTTCTATGACAAGTGACCCACTCAATAGATGAGGGCAGGGCTGTGGATGTAGTCTATCTAGACTTCAGTAAGGCATTTGACACTGTCTCCCACAGCATCCTCCTAAACAAACTAGCTGCCTGGGGCTTGGATGGGTGGACTCTTCGATGGGTTAAAAACTGGCTGGATGGCTGAGCCCAGAGAGTGGTGGTGAATGGGGCAAAGTCCAACTGGCGGCCGGTCACTAGCGGTGTTCCCCAGGGCTCAGTTCTGGGGCTGGTGCCGTTCAGTATCTTTATAGATGATCTAGACATAGGGATTGAGTGCACCCTCAGTAAATTTACAGATGACACCAAGCTGTGTTGGAGTGTTGATCTGCTGGAGGGTAGGAAGGCCCTACAGAGGGATTTGGACAGGTTAGATAGATGGGCCGAGACCAACGGCATGAGGTTCAACAAGAACAAGTGCCGGGTCTTACACTTTGGCCACAACAACCCCATGCAGCTCTACAGGCTGGGGGAAGAGTGGTTAGAAAGCGGCCTGGCGGAAAGAGACCTGGGTGTGCTGATCGACAGCCGGCTAAACATGAGCCAGCAGTGTGCCCAGGTGGCCAAGAAGACCAATGGCATCCTGGCCACTCTTAAGAATAGTGTAGCCAGCCAGTCTAGGGAAGTGTTCGTCCCTCTCTACTCAGCACTGGTGAGGCCGCACCTTGAATACTGTGTTCAGTTCTGGGCCCTGCACTTCAAGAAAGATGTTGAGGTGTTGGAGCAAGTCCAGAGGAGGGCAACCAAGCTGGTGAAGGGTCTGGAGGGTCTGACCTATGAGGGATGGCTGAGGAAGATGGGGTTGTTTAGCCTGGAGAAGAGGAGGCTCTGAGGTGACCTTATTGCAGTCTACAACTACCTGAAGGGAGGTTGTAGTGAAGTGGGAGTCAGCCTCTTCTCCCAGGCAACTAACAATAGGACAAGAGGACACAGCCTCAAGCTTCGCCAGGGGAGGTTCAGGTTGGATATTAGGAAGAATTTCTTTTCAGAAAGGGTCATTAGACATTGGAACGGGCTGCCCAGGGAGGTGGTGGAGTCACCATCTCTGGATGTGTTTAAGAAAAGACTGCGCTTGGCACTTAGTGCCATGATCTAGTTGACATGGTGGTGTCAGGGCAATGGTTGGACTCGATGATCCCTGAGGTCTCTTCCAACCTGATTGATTCTGTGATTCTGTGAGGCACATGTTTGCATCCACGCTTTGGGCCAGGTTCTGCTCTTCCCGGACCACACGCACGTCCTTGCCCACGACCTCCCTCATGAGGCACAAGTTTGCATCCACGCTTTGGTACCAAAAAATAATTTCAGTGATGGCAGAAAGTGGTTCTTCAGTGATTCGTCAGTCAAACCTCAGATCAATAAGTGACTCTATAAGCCTGCTGCAGATCTGGCCATTTTTATTATAGTATAATAATAAATTAATAAATATGTCAGAAAATTTAAGGCTGAGGAAAGCAATATTATCTTAAAATACCTAATTTTATCCATCAGTACTTATTTTTCCTTCTTCCATTGCCAATTGTAGACTTGTGGAATTTAGAAAAGTAGACTAAAACTACCTCGGAGGAGAAAGGCAATAGGTAATAGGAAAGTAATTCAGAGGCACTGAAGAAGAATAATTGAAAGTAATGGTCTTTCTATATTAACACAAAACTATTTCCATAGTGGATCAAAACATGTATTAACACAGTGCTGTTTTTTACCCAATGCACAAGTGTATTTGATATTTATAGCATATTTTTAAAACAATCTGATTCACACTGGGCTCTTGAATGCAATTTAGCACAACTGATTGATTGCTGGAACATTATCTAACTTTCTCTTATGTCAATGAAAAAACTGCCTTTGGGTGAGTGAAGAAAATAGTTTTACTGAAAGTTGGTTGGGAATATGATTGACTTCCATAATTTTTTAATTCCAAGAAGTGGTACAACTATTAGACTTTACAGTCATTCCTTATCTCATATTACACTGAAATCATATGAAGGACATATAAAGTTCACTTCAAATTAAAGGTTTTTCATTTTAGAAGATTGACCTAAAGAGTTCTATAATCATCATGCTTTATAATTAGAATGTTCAAGTTCTACTTTACCATAATTCCACTACAATAAATTAATTCTAAAGACAAATTTAGTCAATGTAGTCAAAATTTTGCATCTACTTGATTCCTAGTACTCATAAGATGTTTTTCCTGTAAGCTTTCTTATTTTGATGCAAAAAAAAAGTGATTTATGTAAATTGTATGCACATTAAGCCCTGACAAATAAAACTTTGCCTATGAATAATCTTAGATTTGATAGACGAGATTTCTCATTTTCATCTGGATTTGTTTTGTACCGCTATTGTATAAATAAAAGTTATATCTACATATCGTCTGAATATCAGCTAAGAAATTCATCTCCTATTATGAAACATGGTGTTTTCTGGAGTCTTAAACATGAATTACCTGTCTTGCAAATTTCCTAATTAGTTCAACCAATTTTCTTTCTGTCTCCAGGTAATATGAGCCAATGATCTGAATCTGATGTTATTAACAAAATAGAGTGCTGAACAAATGTTTTAGGTCACAGTCTGTTTACAGCACTACAAAGAGTGCCTTATTTGTTCCCTAATTTATATATTTGTATTTATTTATTAATTTATCAGAAAGGGAAAAAAAAGAAATCTTATACCTTCACTATGTTTCACATCTCACACAGAATGTCTATTGATCCAGCTGTAAACTTGCAAGGGAATGATAATTTTAAATGTAAGATTTCACTGTCAAAAGACAAAGGTGTTTCTACAGCATGGTTCACAATTCTGTCTTACTGTTTACCTCTCTGCATTAGAATCACAATTTTTAAAACCGAATTTTTATTTCACTCGTGGTGGTTTATATTTATTTTAGCCTGAAACAGTTTAATTTTTAAAAAATCACAGATGAATAGAACTTGAATTTATGAATCCATCCAGTCATGTTTTGGAATGCAGTGCATGGTTTTGCCTCTGTACTGCAGCTCATATTCTGCAGTGGAATATTCTATTATTCTCATAATAGAATCACTGACTGTAATGAAGAAGCTGAGCAACCTGTGGAAGCTCATATTGTGAGTATTTTTGTGGGGTTAAGGAACTAACACAAAATACTTGTGAGGATGAAATTCATTCCCGACCTCAACTTTAGCAGAGAGAAAAATAATCACTGATGTACCTGCTACAATCAATGTATTTAAACAGACTCTTCAAAATGTACTCCCATTTTAAAATCCAGGCTGCGTCTTCAGTGATGTTTCAATTAGTGAAATTTTACAGAAATTGCCCCAATTGACTCCATTCATTGGAATCATCCTTCCAGGGGAGGGCAAAAGTTCGGGAAGGGAACAGCCAAGACAGCTGACCCGAATTGACAAAAGATATTTTCCATGCCATAAAAGTCATGCTCAGCAATAAAATGGAATGGGCAAGAGAAGGATGTTCCAAAGTAGCCATTGCTCAGAGACTGGCTGGACGTTGCTCTGCTTGTGGGAGGTGGTGAGTGATTACCTTTGTATCACTTCGGTTTTTAAGTTTTTTTCCCAATTATTAAACTGTTTTTATCTTGACCCTTGAGTTTTTCTCACTTTTGCCTTTCTGATTCTTTCTGTCAACCCTCTGGGGAAGTGAGTGAGCAACTGGGCGGGGGTCAACCCACCAGATAGGGAAAAGGTAACTTTAAAATTATATCAAAATATAAATTTCATTTAAATCACGGTCGTTAAATTCAATTCCACTTCTCAATTTTATATTTAAATAATTCATAGAAGTTTGATATTGGTTATTCTCAATATAACTATTACGTTAGTTATCCTTTCATATGCTTAAATAATAGAATGTTAATATACACAAAACGCGTTCAGTCACTAATTCCACAGATGATTATATACCTATGCAGACCAACTATGTCCAGCTATTACATTCTCAAAGGACTCTGTGTTGTCATAGGCATACTGATATATGTAAGATCTTCTAATATTGGCCTCGTGAAGATATTGTTATGGATTTTTAATTGATTTGCACATTTGCAGAGTGTGACTCAATTTCTTTTACTTGCTGTAGGATCTGTCTTTGAGTCAACAACCACTTCCTCTGTGAGAGTTCCTGCCATGACAAAAGAAGAAAAACATAATGTTATTTGGATTTATTTATAAATGGAAGGATTAAAATTTAAAATGGAGCTTCATACATGGGCATATATTTCTGTAATGATCAGAATCTTCACAGAAGATTATTAGAAGCAACTTAAAGAAAAGAAGCTGTAAAAAAGCTTGATGCCACCACAAGCATGTTCAGGGGATAGTCTTACCCCATGAAAGTAATTAAAGTGTAGACAAGAGGTGACCATGAACAATGTATACTAAAGCTTTGTATCTTCACCTCCTTAGGAAGAGGGGATAGTCTCAGTGCTGTCAAGTAGATGGATGTTGCTGACAGAGACGGCATTAGGAGTCACAGAAAGATCCAGAAATAATGCCTTTTTTTCAGCCATTGCCTGTAAGGTATTTCTAAAATGATCCATAGCACACTGTATATTCTGAGAATGCAATATGCAATTTGTTTTCACTTTGGCTTCTCATGAAAAGTAGGTCTGCGCAGCCATTGGCCTATTTCAGTGAAATTGTGTAGAAGAATCTCAATTCCAGTGCAATGCACAAATAGAGCAGACAAGCCCTGTAAGTGCCCTAACTTTGGGGCAGAATACAGAATAAGGTAATGACATTAAATGTTAGAAAAACACGTTGGATAGAAAATTATGTTTCCTTCCTTCTCGGTGAAGCGTTGTTAGAGACAGGGTAATGGAAAAGGAAAGATAACATTAAACAGGAATATATTGCCACCATCATTTATCTCCACATTCAAAAAGCACCACTGAAAGGGACTGTTTCCAAAGGTCTTCACTGTAAGAGTCCTCAACTCAACAGTATCAGCTTCCAAGAGCTCATCTAGGTTAGGAAATATGTTTAAGGTTCAGGTGGGTTAGCTAGCTTGCTGCCTTGGTCTGGCCTCTAATGATTTTCCTCCTCTTGACTGACTTAGAACATTTCAAAAAATGTCTTTTAAAAATTCAACAGCTCCCTTCAGCCTTGTTCTGAGAGCTGTACTGAAGAAAACCATATTTTTTAAAGTTTGTTATCAACCTCATTTTCTATACATTTAGAGTTTTGTACATAGTCCATTTTCTTCTCCTCTGAAAGCCTCTGAACATTGGCAATTTCAAGAGAATTTGACAAAAATACTTTTCTTTTAAATAAACACTATATCATGTAAAAAATAAAGCTGTAGTTTAGGCATATTTTGTCATTTAGACAGTGAGTTATATCAGCCTGTCTTATATCATCTTTTCAGAAAACAAAACTATATAAGGAGACTTCATCCAGGCTATTTATTTCCTATTTGACAATTACTAAGGTCCTCAAATGTCCTGAACCAGGTTTATTACTTAAAACAAGTAGAACCAGCATCATGTATTTCTATTTTATTTTTTTGAAAAAGCAAAAATAAGGAGATGCATATCAGAAAAGGCTAAGCTACTATTGATAATATTGAGCTAAACAAAGACTAAAACAATGAATCTGAGAAATCTAGGTCAAATGTAAAATAAAATAAATCATATATTAACACCAAAAAAATAACAAGTTAAACACTAGAAATAAAAAGTTAAAAAATAAGAAATAAGATGATAAAAGATGTTGGCCTGGTTAGAAAAACTGCAGAACTCTGCAAACATAAGTCAAACTATGGCTCATGATTAGAAATTGTTACCGATGCAGTCCCTGTACCTATTAAAATCTTCCTTCTTAAAATACTATTGGTTGCAATAATTGCTAATAGTTGTTAATCTTTCTCCTTCACTTTTGTCACCCTTAGGAGAAATAGTGTAATACCAGCTTTAATAGAACATTTTTTATAAGTAAAATTTGTCATACAATTTTTAGTAGACTTTACTGAAAGCAGTTGTAAATCTCCCAAGATTTCCAAACAAGTAGCAATCTCTGATGAATACTTCTAGGATTTTCTCTGTGTTTCCCTAGGAAAACTTTATGGAGCTCTTATTCATGTGTGCATGCATTTAAGCAGACATTCAGAGACTGAAGAGAAAGGTAAACCAGAAAGAACAGATATAAAATAGGAAAAAGCAAGGTATTCAAGAAAACACAAGGAATGAAGGGTGAGTGGAACAAATCCTTCCCTGGTCTTATGGACAGTCTGAGGTAAAAATCAGACCTGAATTCTAAGAATCAGACAGCTCCCTGTCTGATTTTTCTGACTTCAGACACCAGGCTTCAGACACCAGGCAAAGCTTTCTATTACCTTTTGGTATATGTTTTACCTTCTTTTCATCAAGAACCTCCTGTTTCTGGAGCACCTGACTTTCGTGAGATGGTTTCCTCTTGATTCTTACCATTACTTTGTCTCCTGTTCAGTTCTAAGTTTTTTGAGCATCTTTGTACCATGCAGTGTGGTCCAGTTAGGTCTAGTCAACGAACATCTCCATTTTCCTTTAAATATCTTACAAGGTCTTTTTTACACACTGCAAACACCATCACTTTGCCCTCTTGCAGAAGAAAAATGAAAAATCTGGATATCCAAGAGCATTTATGAGACAGGTTTTTTTAATCCCAGTAAGGATATGATCTTCAAGCAGCAATATTGAAAAGATCTATTCTGAGATGTATAAAATTAGTTGATTGCTAGATTTTCTGTCAGGAATTGGTCACTTAGTAGTCATCTATCAGCAACATTAAAAGGAATGTAAACAGGTTAAGATCAATATCATCATTCTTCTTGTAATCAAAGGTAGTTTATAACAATCTTCTCTGAAGCTTGAATATGGTCAAGCAGTTTATTTTATTACTCTTTATTTTAGTAGAGGAATTGTTCTGTAAGACCTACCAAGATGACATATGCTTATGAAATATATTTCTCAGCATATATTGCTACATGCATGGATTCTTTCACAGGGAACATGAGGCTCATTAGAATCTATAAAGGCATGTTTTGGTTTTGGTTTTTTTTTGAGAGGCATCGTACACTTAGTTATTAGCCTGCTGTAATCACAAACTACACATCCTGAATTACATATAACAATTATTAAACTGACAGCACTTAAAATGTGCTTTAGAGCAACAGTAGTTGCATAAGTCTTGAAAGGCTAGAGCCTATCATTAAGATTAAATCAGAGGGAAGATGGTATTAGGCTCATAGATAAAATCTATATAGAGTCTCAGAACTTCCACTCTTTTCTAGTTACATTTAAAAAGAATTCTAAAAGATATGTTATTCAGCATAGAATTTCTAGATGTTCTTTTTAATGCTTGTTTAAAGAATAAAAGCAATGGTAGGTAGACTGAATAAACAAGGGATTTCTGGGGCAGACTGAAGGACTAAGCTGCATTTTCAAGTCAATGTGAACAAAAGCATAAGCTGATGCTAGAATTTCCATGATACAAATAAACAAAAATAGGTGCCTTATGATCAATGCAAAATGAATGCAATTTTGTAACTTTACTTACTTTTGCAGTGCAATATGCCTTCTTAAGTTGTTGGTAAGCACAAATGAAAATCATGAACTCTTTCTGAGATCTTAATCCATGAAAAACAGGTTCGATCTGCTATCAGATTGATTTAAGAAGCCTATATGCAGCTTGAGTTCTCTGAACTTTGTGAACACTTCTGAAGATCTTATGATGACTCCAGGAAAACAGATGTTTATTATTTCAAGTGAAAAATGCTTTTGATGTACTGTTCTGGTTATGGACAAGATCAGTAGTGACTTAGAAATGTCAGACAGCAATGTTTCCTGTGCTTACTGTGACAGCACCATCCTAAAAGTGCTAAAAAAGATAAAGGAATATCAGTGTCATAAAAGCTGAGCCTATAAATAACAAATAAATTAGATACACTATGTGCTCAGAGTAGAGATACAGAATGTCAGCATACATAGATTTATTCTGAAATTTTTAAAGAAAAGGCGTAGAAAAAGCAATGATTTAGAAAAGTGATAATGATTTTCATCTGTAAATTTGTGGTTTAAGCCCAGAAGAGTTTTCATGGCTGCCTTCTGATCTATCTGGCATATTAGTTTATAACATCAAGGGCAAAGTTGATGTGCATGTTCTTGCTTGTTGTAACAATTCCTCTGAAGTGGAGCACAACAGCATCAGTTCATTGAGTTATGTTTTGTGAGTAACCCAATGCACTACTAAAAATCCATTCCAGCAGGACTTCCAGCAGAGCTGCTCTGTTGTTTACAGCTTGTTTGGGAAGCTAGAGAAGCATGTTGGCCCATAGGATTGAATAACCTTGAAGTTGTTATGGATTTCTAAGGCTTTTTTTTGTGTCAACTGTCTATAAGGTGAATATAATTGTTAGAAAACTCAGATGACATTCAACAGAGAGGAACCCACCTGCATTTGTCCAGATGGGCATTTGTTTTCTGCCTTTTAATGTTTTATTGTCTTGCATCTTTGTCTCATTGTAGAATTTAGTTCTGTGTCTTCTACCTTTTTTTTGGCCTGAAAAGAGAAATCTAGTCAGAGTAAAAACATATTTACAGAATCACAGAATCAATCAGGTTGGAAGAGACCTCAGGGATCATCAAGTCCAACCGTTGCCCTGACACCACCCTGTCAACTAGACCATGGCACTAAGTGCCATGTCCAGTCTTTTCTTAAACACATCCAGAGATGGTGACTCCACCACCTCCCTGGGCAGCCCGTTCCAATGTCTAATGACCCTTTCTGAGAAGAAATGCTTCCTAATGTCCAACCTGAACCTCCCCTGGCGAAGCTTGAGGCTATGTCCTCTTGTCCTATTGTTAGTTGCCTGGGAGAAGAGGCCGACTCCCACTTCACTACAACCTCCCTTCAGGTAGTTGTAGACTGCAATAAGGTCACCTCAGAGCCTCCTCTTCTCCAGGCTAAACAACCCCAGCTCCCTCAGCCGTTCCTCGTAGGACAGACCCTCCAGACCCTTCACCAGCTTGGTTGCCCTCCTCTGGACTCACTCCAACACCTCAACGTCTTTCTTGAAGTGCGGGGCCCAGAACTGAACACAGTATTCAAGATGCGGCCTCACCAGTGCTGAGTAGAGAGGGACGATCACTTCCCTAGACCGGCTGGCTACACTATTCCTAATAGAGGCCAGGATGCCATTGGTCTTCTTGGCCACCTGGGCACACTGCTGGCTCATGTTTAGCCGGTTGTCGATCATCACCCCCAGGTCTCTTTCCACCGGACCGCTTTCTAACCACTCTTCCCCCAGCCTGTAGAGCTGCATGGGGTTGTTGTGGCCAAAGTGTAAGACCCGGCACTTGTTCTTGTTGAACCTCATGCCATTGGTCTTGGCCCATCTATCTAACCTGTCCAAATCCCTCTGTAGGGCCTTCCTACCTCCAGCAGATCGACACTCCCACCCAGCTTGGTGTCATCTGCAATCTGCAAATTACTCTATTCCTTTTTTGGTTTCAAAATAACCATGCATTAAGGAGAATGGATTTGTGATTTTTTTCATATTATTATTTGTGTTCTACTGAGTCATTATATTCTAAGACTCACTACATGCTACTCAAGTGTGATAAAGAGAAGATAACTGTGGTTTTAGTAGGCACAATTAGATTGTTTTAAAAGTAGATTCTTCCTGCAAGAGTAAGATGAAATTACTAGTGCTCTGTTGGAATCATAAACATTCTCTTGTTCTTACTATAGAATCATAGAATCATTTAGATTGGAAAAGACCCTTAAGATCATCAAGTCCAATCATTAACCTAGCACTGCCAACTCCACCACTAAACCATGCCCCCAAACGCTATGTCTACGTATCTTTTAAATACCTCCAGGCATGGTGACTCCACCACTTGCCTGGGCAGCCTGTTCCAATACTTGACAGCCCTTCTGGTGAAGAAATTTTTCCTAATATCCAATCTAAACCTCCTCTGGTGCAACTTGAGGTCATTTCCTCTCGTACTATCACTTGTTACTTGGGAGAAGAGACTGACATCCACCTCGCTACAACCACCTTTCAGGTCGTTGTAGAGAGCAATAAGGTCTCCACTGAGCCTCCTTTTCTCTAGGCTAAACAACCCCAGTTCCCTCAGCTGCTTCTCATAAGACTTGTTCTCCAGACCCTTCACCAGCTTCATTTCCCTTTTTATGGACTCTCTCCAGCACCTCAATGTCTTTCTTGTAGTGAGGGGCCCAAAACTGAACACAGTATTTGAGGTGCGGCCTCACCAGTGCTGAATACAGGGGGATGATCACTTCTCTTGTCCTGTTGGCCACACTATTTCTGATAGAAGCCAGGATGCTGTTGACCTTCTTGGCCACCTAGGCACGCTGTTGGCTCCTATTCAGCCGTTCATCGATCAACACCCCCAGGTCCTTTTCCTCCAGGTAGCTTTCCAGCCACTCTTCCCCAAGCGTGTAGCATTGCATGGAGTTGTTGTAACCCAAGTGTAGGACCCAGCACTTAGCCTTATCCTGGCATTAACTAATATTTTACTTCTGGCTAACAGTGGGAAATTAATTACTCTGTTATAGCAAAAGGTATCAAACCAAAGGCATGGTAGGAATCACATCATAATTAAAAATAAATAAATTTAGGTGTCAACCTGTAGCTGTCTGTTTGTGTGCTAGGTGTCTAAGTCCCCTAGCTGATGGAGACCTGACTAATGAAAAGAATTCTGAATAGCTGTTCATCTGATCAACCAGAACAGGAGAGACCCTGTTGACTAAATACAGTAATCTATTTCCAGTTTAGGCATCTTAAGGTGTCTGACAGATACTCAGAAAAACATCACAGGTTTTCTGAGTTACAAAGGACCTGCAAAAGATCCAAGCCCTTCTGGAGCAGCAGCAGGGGCACAGGCAGAATACCCTAGAGCAAGTCAAATGGCACTAGATGCTTGTGTTTAGGCAACTAAATTGAACATCATCTGTCTATTTAGTGTGAGACAAAGGGCTAAATTTATCCGTTTTATCTTTGCTGAATCTCACCTCGTCTCCCATTTGGTTCTTTTGCAAATAATAAAATAGTTTTCATAAGATAAACTCAAAGAAGATTTCAGATGTAGCATCTATATCTTCACTTTACATCTGTACAAAGCAATATATTAGCATGTACTCAGCTCATGATAGGATTCTCCTTAATGAGGATATTACGGAGCCACAGCTATGGCACACTGGTTAATCTGCCTACAGAGAAGCCAAATTGCAAGTATATGTGGCTGGTCTCATGCCAAAGTGTCCTGGATTGGACTAGGACAGACTTTTCAGTTAAGTTTCTTTTAAGTGACTTCTTTCTGAAGTTGACTACACAGACTGTTGCCATGGGAACTAGGGTCCCTGTTGTATCTCTTTGTCCTACAGAAGGGACTGTAGAGGGCTGCACCTGTGGGGAAGGATGGACAGGACAGGTGACCAGAACTGACCAACAGGGTATTCCATCCCACCCACACGATATAGTCAGTTAAAAGCTGGGGAACCACGAGGGTCGTGCTCTCTTCCCCTGTGGCTGACATCGTTGGAGGACTCTGCCCATGCTCCTGCCATCACTCCTGAACCTGGTTCCCGCCTGCTGCCACTTGTGCTTCAGGACTGCCCAGCGCCTGCCCTGCAGCATCAGCAGTGACATGGTCATCATCGGGGGGAAATCAGTAGCGGTTTTGTATATTGTTCATTATTTATTACACTTTTTTTTCCTTGTTATTGTTTATTAAAACTGTTTTAACTTCCCAACCTGTAAGTCTCTTTCTCTTTTTTCCTTTTCTTCTCTGGGAAAGGAGAAGGTTAACAGAGAGCATCTGCCATCCATTTAACCACCTGCCCAGCCTTAAAAGGTGACACAAAGGTAAGTTGTCTCCTAGAAAATCAGCCACAATGTCACCTACCGAGCTTCTATTAGTGGGACTGAGCATTATATTTAAAGAGTAAGTGAGGAAATCTTGTGGCAATTTGATCCTTACTATTTTGGCGGGGTTTTTTTTTCCTGATTCCTATCAACTCTTCTAGCTCTTGTTAATGTTACTTAGATGGAAATTAAGTTCTGTGAGATCTTCCATTAAGATCTGGACAGCTAGAGGTGTCTTAAGATTCTGCTACATATGTGCCATTAGAGCTGAACACCACCCAGCTAAGTAAGGACATAGAATTGGACCTTCAAAATGGAAACTACTTGGAGGGGGAGCATAGTGGGACAGTGCCTATTGGGGCTTTTCAACGAGCAAAAGAGAAAACAAGCCAGGGCTGTAAGACTGTGATTACCTAGCAGATCTAATGCCTGCATCCTTTCCCTCATGCTCTAATTCCATCCTTTTCTTGTTCATATACAGAGAAAAACAAAGAGGTACATTCTGAAACATTTGCATTACTATTTTTCCCTCTTGGGTTTTTCCATGAGAGAAAAAGTACCAGCAGGATTAGAAGGATATTTATAAAGTTAAACAGCCAAACAAAAAACACTTTTCCTTATTAAAAAGATGCTTAATTACCCCAAAGTAAAATATCTATAATATTTAATCTGATAATAGAAATAGGGGACAAAAGAGCTTAATTAATCAGAGTAATTGAATGCAAAATTGAAAGCAGTATCTATTAACTAGGAAAGAAAAATGACAACATAAGAAAGTGCTATACGAGTTATTAATTGTTTTAGCAGATTCTATTAGAACAACTGGATTGAAAGGTCCTTTGAAGTTGTCTTCATAAGCTCCTATTTTCAGTAATCGTAAAACAATTATAAAATATCATAATTAGGTAAAACACATAGCATACTTAATCTCAGCTGTAAAAATTATTTTACTTTGTTCAGATCCCTACTCCCAAGATTCCGTTTAACTGTTTCTAGGATTTCTTTTTTTTGTATAAGTTCTTAGGGGGAAAAAAAAAAAAGACATTTATCAGCTTCAGATAATTGTTTTCCGCTTATACTCTGCAAGAGAGAGCAGATTGTGCAGAACATTTTATTCTTGTTATGATTCTCACAAAAAAGCTTTCGGGGTGGTTTTTTGATATTTAAAAAATTATAAGTATCAAGAACTAACCTTTGAAAACTGAGTATGGAACATGTACTATGATATTTGAACATATGCATATGACTGGAAAACTTTTATAATGCATACTAGGCAACAGTACTCTCTGTGTATTAAACTAGTCATAAAATACTATCCTGTCAGGGAGAACTGGGGACATTTGCTTTAACATAAATGCGTAAAATGGCAAAGAATGGAAATTATTTGATCAAAGCTAGACAACAAGTACCATAGCACCAGGAGTACAATCTGGTTGCAAGCTTTTCAGATTTCCAGCTCTTTGCTCCTTACAGCAGATTGTTTTAACTGTGCCCTTTTGTTGTGTCATTACAACATTTAATCCCACGGGGTTTTTTTGTGCATAGCTCCCATGAGGCTCAGCAAGAGTTCCAATTTAGACTATCTTTGAAGAAAAGAAAAAGAAACAATCAAATTTTTAGAACAGACAACCATATTGTTAAGATTGTAGAACTTCAAATGTATAACTTCCATTATAAAACATGCCACCAGCTGGTATTTTCTTCCAAGCTGAAATGAAGATTATATGAGATTGTTGGTAAGTCTTCTTCACTCTACAAATCAAAGCAACTTTTTCTTTTAGTTGTGATCACTTCATCACTTCATCATATCTTTTTCTTATAAAGATATTAGGATATTCAAAATAAAATGCCTTATCCTGTGATAAGCAATTCTCAGTGTGGCTGCTTGTGTTAAACTGTTGTTTGTGAACAAAAAACAAATGCTGGACCTGTTGTTTGTGAACAGGGAAGGACTTGTGGGTGACATGATGGTTGGAGGCCATCTTGGGCATAGTGATCATGAAATGGTAGAGTTTTCAATTCTTGGAGAAGTAAGGAAGGGGGTCAGCAGAACTGTTACCTTGGACTTCTGGAGGGCAGACTTTGGCATGATTAGGTGCCTGGTTGACAGAGTCCCTTGGGAGGCAGACCTGAAGGGCAAAGGTGTCCAGGAAGGCTGGACACTCTTCAAGAAAGAAATCTTAAAGGCGCAGGAGCAGGCTGTCCCCATGCGCCGGAAGATGAACCGGCGGGGAAGAAGATCGGCCTGGCTGAACAGAGAGCCTTGGCTGGAACTTGGGAAAAAAGGGAGAGTTTATGAGCTTTGGAAGAAGGGGCGGGCCACTCAGGAGGACTATAAGGATGTTGTGAGGCTATGCAGGGAAAAAATTAGAAGGGCCAAAGCCCAGCTAGAACTTAATCTGGCCACTGCCATAAAAGACAATAAAAAATGTTTCTATAAATACATCAGCCACAAGAGGAGAGCCAAAGAGAATCTCCATCCTTTACTGGATGCAGGAGGCAACATGGTGACAAAGGATGAGGAAAAGGCTGAGGTGTTTAATGCCTTCTTTGCCTCAGTCTTTAGAAGTAAAGTGAGTAGGTCTCCAGGTACCCAGCCTCGTGAGCTGGAAGACAGGGATGAGGAGCAGAATGAAGCCCCCATAATCCACAGGGAAGTGCTTAGAGACCTGCTATGCCACTTAGACATGCATAAGTCTATGGGACCCGATGGAATCCACCCAAGTGTACTGAGAGAGGTGTCGGAAGTGCTCACCAAGCCACTTTCCATCATTTATCAGCAGTCCTGGCTAACCGGGAAGGTCCCATGGGACTGGAAATTAGCAAATGTGATGCCCATCTACAAGAAGGGCCAGAAGGAGGATCCAGGGAACTACAGGCCTGTCAGCCTGACCTCGATGGCGAGGAAAATTATGGAGCAGATCATCTTGAGTGCTATCATGGGGCAAGTACAGGGCAACCAGGTGATCAGGTCCAGTCAACATGGGTTTATGAAAGGCAGGTAGGTCCTGCTTGACTAACCTGATCTCCTTCTATGATAAGATGACCTGCTTAGTGGATGAGGGAAAGGCTGTGGATGTTATCTACCTGGACTTTTTTAAAGCCTTTGAGACAGTCTCCCACAGCATTGTCCTGGAGAAACTGGCTGCTCATGGCTTGGATGGGAGTAGACTTCGGTAGGTAAAAAATTGGCTGGATGGCTGGGCCCAAAGGGTAGTGGAGGATGGAGTTAAATCCAGTTGGCAGCCAGTTACAAGTGGTTTTCCCCAGGGCTCAGTGTTGGGGCCAGTTCTCTTTAACACCTTTACCAATGATCTGGACAAGGGGATCGAGTGCACCCTCAGTAAGTTTGCAGATGACGCCAAGTTGGGTGGGAGTGTTGATCTCCTGGATGGTAGGAAGGCTCTGCAGAGGGATCTCAACAGGTTGGATCAATGGGCTGAGGACAACTATATGAGATTCAACAAGGCTAGGTGTCAGATCCTGCACTTGGGGCACAACAACCTTGTGCAGCACTACACGCTTGGGGAAGAGTGGCTGGAAAGCTACCTGGAGGAAAAGGACCTGGGGGTGTTGATTGATGGCCAGCTGAATATGAGCCAGCAGTGTGCCCATTTGGCCAAGAACGCCAACAGTATCCTGGCTTCTATCAGAAATAGTGTGGCCAGCAGGACAAGGGAAGTGATCATCCCCCTGTATTCAGCACTGGTGAGGCTGCACCTTGAATACTGTGTTCAGTTTTGGGCCCCTCACTACAAGAAAGACATTGAGGTGCTGGAGAGAGTCCAAAGAAGGGCAACGAAGCTGGCTAGAGAACAAGTCTTATGAGAAGCAGCTGAGGGAACTGGGGTTGTTTAGCCTGGAGAAAAGGAGGCTCAGGGGAGACCTTATTGCTGTATACAAGTACCTGAAAGGAGATTGTAGCGAGGAGGGTGATAGTCTCTTCTCCCAAGTAACAAGTGATAGTACAAGAGGAAACGACCTCAAGTTGCACCAGGAGAGGTTTAGATTACATATTATGAAAAATTTCTTCATGGGAAGGGCTATCAAGCATTGGAACAGGCTGCTCAGGCAATGGTGGAGTCGCCATCCTTGGAGGTATTTAAAAGACGAGTAGATGTAGTGTTTAGGGATATTGTTTAGTGGTTGACTAGGTAGTGTTAGGTTAATGATTGGACTCAATGATCTTAAAGGTCCTTTCCAACCAAGACAATTCTGTGATTCTGTGAAACGTTTGTCTGCCTGTAGTCTGGAGCTTTTAGGCCAGGAGATGCAGATTCAAAAGATTTGCCTTCTGCGATGGTTAAGCAACATATCCGTCTGTGATCATGCGAAACTTATTTAATCCTCCCCAGACTACACGGATGGGATAGATTTGACTTCACAGAGTACATATAAAGCTAAAAACTTCACCGGCAACTGTTAATTCATTCTGACATTTTTTCAGCAGCAGACAACACTTCACAAAGGCAGAGATGTGACACAAACAATGAAACAACGTGCTGCCTGTGAGGACCTCACGGGAAGGCCTTTGGAAAAGACCAGCGACACATCTGTCCATGCCTTCTACATTCACTGGCTATGATTGTACTCCACAAGTCTGGCAAACCAGTAGAACTTCTGGATTCTTTTTCCAAAGATTATTGTCTCCAGTTTTTCATTCATGTTTCAAGGATGAATTTTCTGGAAGGACACACTAGCACACATGCATATACAAAGATTAATTGCCTATACAGGAATTGAGGTGTGAATGTATGGCAAAGTGGAAGGACAATGGTGATATACCTGAGGACACACTTAGAATTACAGAATCATAGAATCACAGAATGGTTAGGGTTGAAAGGGATATCTAGAGATCATCTAGTCCAACCTCCTGCCAAAGCAGATTCACCTAGAGCACGTTGCACAGAGTCGCATCCAGGCAGGTTTTGAATATCTCCAGAGAAGGAGACTCCACAATCTCCCTGGGCAGCCTGACATTAAATCACAGCAGAGTGGCAGATTTTAGAATAGTAGTTTCAGTTAGCAAATAAGCACTATGTTGGAGCAGTGAAATTTTGGTAACATCAGTGATGACGCTGTAACTATTAGATAGTAATAACAACTAGTAAATAAAGTGTAATTTATGTACCTGTATGTGTCTATAGATAGATGGATGTATATATTTCTGAATTGGATCACTAATTTTGTGTAGACTGAACCATTCAATATCACTCCATAAATGCTGTTTCTCTGATTAGTAACTAACAAAATATTAATTATTATCAGGAAACCAGATCTTGAATGTTGTTGAAGAAAATCAAGGGCTGAAACAGAGACCCTGACAGTATGAGTAAAGATCATGGTGTGGGCCCTGAAAATATATGCACTCATTTAAATCAATCCCTTAGAAAATCATAACCATTTACCAAACTGAATTATTCTACAGTAGTCTCATTAACTATAAATGCAATTTTGATGCCTACCACATATTTATTTCTCAATATTTAAGGCATTTTTGAAAGCTTGATGCAGCATTCTTTGGTTCACATTTTAATGTAGACATTTTTAACATCCTTCATATATCCTGCTAGGCTGGGAATCTTAACTGTGTCTTGTAATCATTTCATCAATACAAATAAAGCATTGGTTTTACAGAATGTACTTTAAGATTCTGAATTTCAGAAACACAATCAGGAACTAACTCAGCAGAAAGTCAGACTCATTTAAGGTTATCAAACATTTCTATAAAGAAATAAAGATTTGGTTTAAAAATCTCATATTACAAAACATCTAAGACACTATTTTGATAGTATAATGTAAAATAAAACTGTGAAGTTTAGCCCAAAACAGAACTGTCTGATATTCATCTTATTTTTACATTCCCAAACTACCCTACAGGTGAACGTTCATGCATGCTAGTAGTGTTGACATAGTTGCTGTAAATTAAGAATAACTGACAGCTGTACACCAAAGAATATCACCAATATAATGGAAATCTGGTAAATCATCTTTTGATGGTCATTCACTTTGAATAAGTAGTTTAAAAATGAGCTGCAGCTGGGGCTAGACCTCTAGCTAAGTTCTCTCTCAACTGAGTGCCTGAATAGCAATAATAGCCTGTAGTTTCACTAATAGTAGTCTGCTTATTAATTAACTTGTACAAAGTGAAAGATCTCCAGAAGAAAATATTTTGAGCATCCCTGTTATTTGGTTTGAGGCATGAAGGATGCCAACTGTAGGAACAGAATAGTGATCCTTTGTGTCACCATCCCATCCTGGGGCAGCAGATCTGCCAAGTGTAAACTTAGATTTTGCATAAGCAGGTTAACTCTAGCCTTTTCTCCACATCCTTCTCTTCATAACTACTAGGCAGGACAGGATGTGAGTGCTCAGCACTCAGTGTCGAAGAGGGATTGAGATAGCTGCTTGTTTAAAGCAAGAATGCATTATATTTGCAGGAAAATGTGCACATATTGAATGCACACACATATTCCTTTGAGAGGAATGTGAAGGAAGAAATTAGCAGCACGCTGTTTTCTATAGGGTTCTTTTAAAGAGTGAACTGCTAGGGTGTGTATGGAAGAGAGGGCAGCAATGAGAAATTCACGGATTTCAGTACAGACTTTGCACAGTTCTACAGAAAATCAGAGCTATAATTTACAGTTTTAGCTCCAAACTCCTTCTTTTGCCTTTGTCAGCTGATTGATTAACACACAAAAACAATGCTCTTGTTCATATTTTTGTCATTTAAATTTTTTTTTTTTATCTATACGGTACTCTGCATGCTGAGCAGCTCAGGCCTCTTCCTATTTCATTATCTAAGAATGGCACATTGAATCCCTAGTATGCAAACCACAGATTGAAACATTAAACTAATAGTCTGATTTCGTTATTCAGACTTGACACAAATGGGATTAATGTCATGGATTAAATCAACAAGTAAATAACTTAAAAAATATAATAGGTGTTTTCATCCCTCCAAAACATTTGAGATTAAAACAAACACTAGGTTTTATATCTGATTTTCTGCCTCTTCTTACACAGTCAGATCTGAAGAAACTAACGTGTGGAGCTCTGCTTTTTAATGGTAGATGACAGGCAGACACCCATCAAGTTTCCATTTTTTTACAGAGGTAAAATAACAGTTGCAGGCCCTGTTTTAAAATTATACACTGGGTCCTATTGTGGCTTACTGAACAACTTAAAGTAGGAAATAATTCTCCATTCCTCCAGGAGCAGCCATTGGATTTCTTAGTTCTCAGATCGCTTTTTGAAAGAAACAGAAATGCAGCCATACAGCACTTATGTGCCATAACCTGTTGGGACTGTGATGGTGGGATAGGAACTGGGACCACAAACTTGTTCTCACTGAAGAACGTACCACAGAAAAAAGCAGGCATTATAAAAGGCTTCATAAAATTTCACAAATCCTCAATGTAAGAAACCCCCACATATTTTGTATCTACTACTGGATAGACAGCCGGGCTCTGTTTGCACACCGGACAAACACATCATCAGCTTTTTAATGAATTGTGGAGAATGAAGCTAGTTCACAGAATCACAGAATCACAGAATGTTAGGGATTGGAAGGGACCTCGAAAGATCATCTAGTCCAATCCCCCTGCCGGGGCAGGATTGCCTAGACCGTATCACACAGGAACGAGTCCAGGCGGGTTTTGAATGTCTCCAGAGAAGGAGACTCCACAACCTCTCTGGGCAGCCTGTTCCAGTGTTCAGTCACCCTTACAGTAAAGAAGTTTTTCCTCAAATTTAAGTGGAACCTCCTGTGCTCCAGCTTGCACCCATTGCCCCTTGTCCTGTCAAGGGATGTCACTGAGAAGAGCCTGGCTCCATCCTCTTGACACTTGCCCTTTACATATTTATAAACATTAATGAGGTCACCCCTCAGTCTCCTCTTCTCTAAGCTAAAGAGACCCAGCTCCCTCAGCCTCTCCTCATAAGGGAGATGTTCCACTCCCTTAATCATCTTCGTGGCTTTGCGCTGGACTCTCTCTAGCAGTTCCCTGTCCTTCTTGAACTGAGGGGCCCAGAACTGGACACAATACTCCAGATGCGGCCTCACCAGGGCAGAGTAGAGGGGGAGGAGAACCTCTCTCGACCTGCTGACCACACCCCTTCTAATACAGCCCAGGATGCCATTGGCCTTCTTGGCCACAAGGGCACACTGCTGGCTCATGGTCATCCTGTTGTCCACTAGGACCCCCAGGTCCCTTTCCCCTACGCTGGTCTCCAACAGCTCTGTCCCCAACTTGTACTGGTACATGGGGTTGTTCTTGCCCAGATGCAGGACTCTACACTTGCCCTTGTTATATTTCATTAAATTTCTCCCCTCCCAACTCTCCAGCCTGTCCAGGTCTCTCTGAATGGCTGCGCAGCCTTCTGGCATCTCAGCCACTCCTCCCAGTTTTGTGTCATCAGCGAACTTGCTGACAGTGCACTCTATTCCCTCATCCAAGTCATTAATGAATATATTGAATAGAACTGGTCCCAGAACCGACCCTTGCGGAACTCCGCTAGACCCAGACCTCCAACTGGACTCTGTCCCGCTGACCACTACTCTCTGGCTTCTTTCCTTCAGCCAGTTTACAATCCACCTCACTACCCGATCATCCAGACCACACTTCCCCAGTTTAGCTGCGAGGATGCTGTGGGAGACCGTGTCAGACGCTTTACTGAAATCAAGATAGACCACATCCACAGCTTTACCATCATCTATCCACCGGGTAACATCCTCATAAAAGGCTATCAAGTTGGTTGAGCAAGACTTCCCGTTGGTGAAGCCATGCTGAGTGCCCCTAATGATCCCCCTATCCTTGATGTGCCTAGAGACAGCACCAAGAACAAGTTGCTCCATTACCTTTCCAGGGATGGAGGTGAGGCTGACTGGTCTATAGTTACCCGGGTCCTCCTTCTTGCCCTTTTTGAAGACTGGAGTGACATTCGCTTTCCTCCAGTCCTCAGGCACCTCTCCCGTTGCCCATGACTTAGCAAAGATGATGGAGAGTGGCCTAGCAATGACTTCCGCCAGCTCCCTCAGCACCCGCGGGTGCATCCCATCAGGGCCCATGGATTTATGGACATCCAGGTTGCTTAATTGGTCCCTGACCCAGCCCTCATCAACCAAGACAGATTCCTCCTCTATCCTGACTTCTTCTGAGGCCGCAGGGGTCCAGGGCTCCTCAGGACAGCCTCCAACAGTATAGACAGAGGCAAAGAAGGCATTCAGTAACTCCGCCTTCTTTTTATCCTCTGTCTCCAGGACCCCCACCTCATTCATCAGTGGGCCTACATTGCCTCTAGTGTTGGCTTTACCTGCAATGTATTTGAAGAAGCCCTTTCTGTTGTCCTTGACCTCTCTTGCAAGGTTTAATTCCAAGGAGGCCTTAGCTTTCCTAGTTGCCTCCCTACATCCTCTGACAACAGACTTATATTCCTCCCAAGTGGCCAGCCCCTCCTTCCACGATCTGTACACCCTCTTCTTCCACTTGAGTTTGCCCAGCAGTTCCCTGTTCAACCATGCAGGTCTCCTGGTACCCTTCCTTGACTTCCTACCTGCTGGGATGCTCTGATCTTGAGCTCGGAAGAAGCAGTCCTTGAACGCTAACCAACTATCTTGGTTGTCTCACTCCAAGAGTTGTCTCGGAGTTGTCTCACTCTGTTTTTAATATTTTTACTATTTCTCTTTTTTTTTACTATTTCTCTTTTTTTCCAAGCTGAAGATCCGATTTGCTTTTATGAATATCTTTGAACAGGTATAGGTCTTCCTACATTAATTTGACTTTAATTCCACAATACCCATTTAAAATCAAGTGTCCAATACATTAAGGCTAGTGTTAAGCCTTGAGTATCTATTTAAAAATGAAAGAGTAAATGAAGCCAGTATTTCAGACAAGAAATACAAGATAGCTTTTGAAGGTGTAATTTATAATTCCTTTCTGCAGTATCATTCTTTCCATCACACTGGATATTTCAGCTTTTAAATAGGTTACCCCACCTTAACAATAACTATTTCCTTCTAAAAAATACAAGGATACTGTTAGATGAAACACAAAATTAAGATTTAAAAGTTCCTGTCCCTATCTAATTTCATATTGTGTTACAGAAGTTCTTATGTACAGCCTGTTCTCCCTTCCTCGGCTCCACCTTTGAGCACAGTTTGCAATGCCTCTCCCATAGCCAAAGTACTCTGCTGCCACCTTAAGGCAGGCAACACGCACTGGCTGTGCAGTAGGTGGCGATGCTGTAAGTGCCCGATACTTAAATAAACCAATTAACCTCGCTGTGCAACCCACCAAATGCCACTTTGGTCCTTGTCTCACCGCGGAATCTGTACACAAATTACTATGGCGAACAGCACATTTAGTACTTTCAGTGTTACTGGGCTGCCTGGATAATCCTCAAAATGACAAATCACTGTCTGCACGATTAATTTTCTTTCTGTCAAGTCTGGAAAGATGAGAGATTTTGGGGACATCGTACAACATGTCAAGGAAATGCCAGCTGTCTCCATAACATCTCAGTGCTAACAACGGAGCAAGATTGATGATTCGTACACAGTGCTGTTCTTCATAACTTTAACAAATCTGAACTCCTCAGCAGATCAAGTAATAGGATCTGTCAGTCAGCATGAAAATACTCAGAGCAGCAACATATATTTGAATAATCAATATTATAGCACTTGAAGGTGGCTGCAATAAACCAAAGGAACTTCAATTTTCACACAAGAGATATTCCTTTTTCTCATTCCTCATGATGGCTGTACTAAAGACATAATCACAGAGACAAACTCTTAAAGGAAACATGTTTTTCTTTCACAAAGGAAAGTATGTCTTCTTGTCAGGTATTATGATTTGATATATATGTGCCAAATGTTCAAAACAATGAAAAAGTCTCAGGGTATTGAGCAGTACCATTCGATTAGATATGCTAACATTAACGACAGATACTTATAAGAATTACAAGGATACTCCTACAACATTTTTAAGGGCTTATATTCATCACAGTGCAGACTGAGCACTGATTGTTTAAGATTACTTTCTAGATCTCGGAAAGGTCTTCCAGGTCATGAAATAATAACAGCAGTATCTCTCATGCATCTCCGTATAAACTTACCAAGGTACTATTCGATAGAAATCTCAACAGAAATCAATGAGGTCTATCAACGAATACATCTAAAAAGAACAGTACCTTACCAAAAAAAGAAACCGCAGTGTGTGCCTCAGAAAGAACAGTCTATAGCATGTTCTCCCCTCTCTCTGTGGAGCCACTCAAAGTTTACTGTGGATCCTGGCTTATAAGTGGGACTGGAACAGCCTTCACAATACTGCTTCTTGAACCTCCTGGTCAAAGGGATCTAGATTTTTTCATATATTTTAATGCTTATTGTCACGGTTTAAAGCTGGGCCAGCTATTAAACCTGTGGCAGATGCTCTCTGTTATCACCCCCACCCCCCTAAAGGGAAAGGGAAAGGGAAAAGGGAGAGAGACTTCCGGATTGGAAAGTTAAAACAGTTTTAATAAACTATAATAATGGAAAAGAGTATAATAACAATAATAGAAATAATCAAATATATACAAATATATATACAAAACCAAGACTGAGCTCCCCTGAAGTCAGCCATGTCACCACCGGCACTGCAGGGCAGGCTCCGGGAAGGCCCAGGCTGGGCCTAGCGACGGTCGAGAACTGGATTCAGGGATGCACGGATCAGGATCGGGGGCAGCAGGAAAACAGACGGAGTCCTCCTTGGACACCAGCCATAGCAGAAAGAGAGCGAGACCCTCGTGATCCCCCCGCTTTATACTGAGAATGACGTGTATGGGATGGAATACCCTCGTTGGTCAATTTTGGGTCACCTGCCCTGTCTGCTCCCCCCTGCAGCTGTGACCCCCCCTTCGGCTCTTCACTCGTAAGCAGTGAGGAATTCAGCAGTGACCTTGGTTTCTCTAAGACTAAGTACAGCAAGAGCCTTACTGCACAACATCCCTACCGGTGCCTCAGCGATAACTACAAACTTCGAGCGTTATCAGTCCTGGAAGCAGACACTGTCTGCAAAACATGCAGTTAGTTTCAGAAAGTGCAGTTACTTAGAGGAGACTTAGCTGAAAGTAAAAAATCACTGAAAGGAAAATCGGCCTGGTTTAGGCCAAACCAGGACACTTATTTTTCCAGGGTTTGCAGACCCATATTGATAGTTTATATTTATCTGAAATTTAGCTCGCTTTTACCAAAATTTGCTTACAGAAAGCACACACTTTTTTTCTAAGTGATATATTTTCTGTACTTGATGGAGCCCCCCCATATTGTGAAGAAGCTTATAGAGGGTGCACTCTCTCTTTCTCTCTCTTTTTCTGCCTTTACTTTTATTCTTTGCTATAATGCATCTGAATAAGAATTTTTTTCAGGGCTGAGTTACTAAATTAAACATAAACTGAAAGTATTCTTTTGACTTACCTGCATTCTGAAAAACGGTGTATTATGTCTCATCCTTACACAGCTGAATTCTAAAATTCTTTGATACAGTAAAGGCCAGACAAAATTACAGACTTCGCTATTGAGGAGAACTAGCACTACCACAAAAATTGGTTCTGTCCCCACATCCTTTCATAGGAAGCACATTGCCTCAGAATGATGGAAATGAATAAAGAGGGGTGCTGAGGAAACAGAATTTGCCCTCTGAGCTACACAGTGAAACACTCAGCTGCCCTATAAAATAAACTGCCCCAGCTCTCCTCAGGAGGGAATGAGAACAAGAACAAAACTCAGGCACTCCTCTATTCTCTACAATGGTGAACATATGTTGAAATTCAATAAATATTTCCATATCAAGGGTTCTTATACTTGTCCTTAATTATCAGCTTCTGGATGCTGCCAAAGGCAAAAGGTGGGCTAGATGTATCTTCAGTCTGATTCTGTTTAAGTGACTTTTTTATTTTTATGGAAGAAACATGATGTTTTTAAGCATTTCAGCTGGGATTCAGTTTGAGGTTAAGATAGTTGAGGTTAGATGCTAGTTTGTAGGTGACTGCATGTGAGCTAAGTGTTTTAGATAACATTATGGGTACTTCTAATACAAGGTTCAGTGGTTTTGTTTCATTCTTTTTCAAATATTTCCTTCTTCATTTTGTCTCTTTCTCCACCTTCTTTGGCATCTTTATTTTTCTTCTTTTATCACTTTTATTTTCTTCTTTTTCTTTCTAACCATTTTATGTTTTTCTTCCCTCCTACATTATCAACCACGTGTAAAGTTCCTTCATTCTTTCCCTCTTAATCCTCAGCATGCCCTATTATATTAGGTCCTTCATTGGACAACAAACCATGTGTGTAATGAAGCCAGGAATACACAAAAAAACCCTGTCTTCATGAATTTGCAAACAAGAATTCAGATTAACAGGCTACAGATATATTTCTCCATATATTTTCCTTTTTGACTTTGTCCCTATTTATTCTCTACATGGAATCTTTCTTCATCTAGTCTTCTTTTTATTTTCATGTACATCATTATTACCCAAAAGTTCTTTCCAAAGGTTAAAAAAAAGACAATCTGCTAAATTATTTGCATGGGAATAGCATATAGCTATAGAACCATGTAAAGCTAACATATTCTCTGTGTGTAGCGTCAAGCAGAGTATGAACTCCTTCTTTCTGCCTTCTTATCCGTAGAGAAAGACAAAAGTCAATCTTTAAACTCAGAGAAGGCAGGAACACGAACTGAAACCACTTATATCATGAAAAAAAATCATCTGGAAAACATGGAGTTGAAACCATTTGCTGTAGCAGTACCAGACCGAAACTCAAAAGATACAGACATCCTTTAAGCTCATTTTTTCCTACTGAAGTCTCCACAGCTACAGACCAGCACCAACTTTTCTGAGCTGATAAGATCTGACAAGATCACAGTTTGTTGTGGAATAGCTTCAGGGTACCTTTTTTGTTGTTGTTGTTGCTGTACTTGCAAAGACTTAGAGAAAGAGATAACACCAACAGGAAACAAAATCCAGATCCTGTACATAATGCTGCAGACCTGTATAACTGGTTTAACTGGCAGAATTAAATTTAATTTACTATAATCTTTAAAAGATAAATACAAATAAGTTATATTCTAAATATATGAAACTGTGTATTTGATATCTGTTCAGTAGATTTGCTGATGGAATACAGTGGTGTATCATGAGAGAAGTAAAAGCTGAGAATCTGACTGTCTGTCCCTTGCTTTGAAATCTTTCCCTAAATTCCCTCATGGATCATTCCGTGATGCATATGAAGAGTTCACAGCCTGTAATTAACTGACAACTGGTTCACTGAAGAGAATGCACTATATACACACAAATAATTATATTATGTCATTCAGTACTATCTTTTCATATGATCTTCTATTCATAATGAAAATTTGGATTGATTTTATCTGATTTTAGATATCTAAATTAGGTATATACTTTCTCTAGCTCCTTAGCTCATGTACTTTTTGTACATTATTTTTTTATGTAGTGAATGCAATCAGAGTAACATCTTCTTTAGTTTCCATTGCAAGCAAAAAAGCAACCAACTGATCATTTTTATGCCTTTTATTTCCCTCAATAATACTGGCCACTGGTAGGCCTCATATAATCACTCCCTTTCACACTGTGTTAGAAATTAGGCCAGAGCAGATTATTAATTATAGGATGATCTCCTGTATATCACCAGCCATGAAAAATGATTCAGGAATATTCTAGCAGACCTGGTGACTTCTGTTAAACCTAAAATTTCAGACTTAAGAACAAAATGTGTCCCAGATCTAAGAAAAAAATGACAGCATCATCAAAAAACTAAGGTTGGAAGGAATCTCTGGGGTCATCAAGTTTGACATCCTGCTCAACACAGGGCTAGCTTCAAAAGTTCAGACAAGTTAGGAAAGCCTCTGTGGGTGAAGATTCCACAACCTCTCTGCTCTTGCGCTTAAACAGTCTCCTAATGAAAATGGTTTTTCCTCATACACAGTTGGAATTTCCCTGTTGCAGGTTGTGACCATTGTCTTTCTTTTTTCTTGCTGCATACTTTCAAGTAAAGTCCACCTCCATACAATTTTTAACCTCCTACCATTAGATACCTGAAGATTATTAGACCCCTGATACATTTCTTCTTGAGCTGAACAAACCATATTCCTTCAGTCACTCCTTGTGTGTCTTGTGCTCCATTCCCCAGCCATCTTGGTGGCAGTCCGACAGTCATCTCTATTTGCTGATACTTCTGTTCCAAAAGTGGATCATTCTTGATGCAGAGGCATAGAGGGGAGTAATCACTTCCCTCAACCTGATAGCAATGCTTTTGCTGATGTAGCCCAGCATACAGTTAGACTTCCCCATCTCAAAGGAACACACTGCTGACCCACGTTCAATTTGTTGTTCACAAGGACACCCAGGTCCTCCCTCTGCAGAGCTATTGCTCATCCTGGACAATTTCAGGGGGTCATTCTGCTCCGAGTGCAGGACTTTGTCTTTGTTGAACTCCATGAAATTCCTAATGGGCTAATTCCTCCATCTTGTCAAGATCCCTCTGGAAGGCAAACCTCTCCTCCAGCAATCAGCTCTGCCCTGCAATTTGGCATCACCCACAAAATTGCTAAGGATGCATTCTTTCCCAATGTTCAGATTGTTGATGAAAATATTAAACAATGTTAATGCCAATATTCACCCATGAGGAAAATAATTTGTAATTTTGGTCAAAACTCATAGCTTTGATCAAAAGACTGAGGTACCTTACTGCCCAGATGATATGAATGACGTATCTGTAGTTTCTTTGGACAACTGCTATAGAGGACAGCATTATTTTGCACAATGCTTTTTTTTTTTTTCTTTTTTTCTTTCTTCTTTCTTCTTTTTTCTTCCTTTTTTCTTCTTTTTTTCTTTCTTCTTTTTTTTCTTTTTCTTTTTTAAAGTAAGGTTTTCCCTAAGAGAATGTATGTAAATGTCATTATAGGGCTTAATTTGACCATTGCAGATCATCCTAGGAGATTTTGAGCAACGTTATGTCTTTTTTCTTGTTCCATATCTATAGTCTATGATCAGAGCTTAGAAATAATATAATAGTATGGATAATTAAAACCAATGCTGTTGATGCTTGCTTTCACCAGAGACAGATTTCAGCCATCTGGGAATTCTAATTGTTCAATGATATGAAACATGACTTTAGGAAGAGCAACTTTTGGGAATACTTTATATGTGGGAGTGTATCCAAACTATTTTCATCATGTTGCTAGGAGTCTTAAAAAGTACTAAAGAAGTAGTACTAAATAAAACAACAATAATCTCTAATCCTTTTCCTGTTCAGTGCAAAGTTACTCACACAGTCCAAAGTGGATGCCTTTTGAATTTTGTCATCAGCCTGATTTTTTTCCCTGATATGATGAATAATGCCAAGTTGCACTGGTATTTCATAACGTAAGTTGCACATATTTCATAATGTAACATGACATGTCTTTGTGACTGGGCATGACGTACCAAAGAGGAAACATTAATTGAAAAGTGGCTTGCTCACACAGTGCCAAAAATGGCATTCATAAAGATAACACTTATAATGAGTCAAAACAGGCAGAAGAATGCCTCTGTCTTTCACTGAGCTGCATCAAGACCAAGACTCACTCAGCCTGAAGTGTTTATGAAAAAGATCCTTTTTTGTTCGACTGTTTTGACAGAGTATGCATATTACAGTGGAAAAGGCATGTGTGTGTATGCCTGTGCATATATGTACACATGTATATGATTGATTTTTTAAGGACGTGCCTTCAAACTTACTGGAGAATGCTCTAGCAGTCCTCAAAATTTAGCAAGTCTACAGCTAAATTTTCCAGGATCAGGTCGTTTGTTTATAAATTCTCCTACATATAGAAATGACTTTACAGCTGGTTTTGTAACAGCTTACCTCTTATCTGAAACTCTTCTGATTTTTATCCTTTGTCCTTGATATTTAGTGTTTCCTTGACTTCTATATGCAAGAATACAAAGATACATTTCAAGCAGAAAGGACAGCATCTTTTTGAAACAAAGTAGCTTGTGTTTCTGATCAGATAAAAATGAGTGCTCTTTTGAATGCTTCAGGAGTTAAACAAATGTGTAATATTGGAATAGGTTTCTGTCTGAAGGTCAGAATCAGCATATAATAGGCCCCCTGCTGATACATCAGCCATTCCACTTCCTCAGTTCTATTTACTCAGAGCCTGATGTGTGCCTTCCCGTCCCTTCAGATCACTTATACTCAAAACAACAGGGATATGCTGAAGGAAAGAATATTGCTATCCCACAGAGGTCTGCAGATATTGAATGCAGGGAGCAGTCCCTTGGAAGTGATTGCAGCCAGTAGAATGGAAAAAAGTTCTGAGGCTGCACATTGCTGCTTCTCAGAACTGTCATGGATCCTTCACCACACCATTTGCAGATTTTTGCCAAAAATTGTCCATTAATTTGTTATTTTAAATTGCCTTACATTATTTTACAAGATCCTGTTATTCAGGAATAGAATTGCTTGGGGGAGTCTAGATCTATTAATCTTGCTGTTTGTGCTCTGTTAACTGTTGTCCAGATTCTTTATTGTTTTGCAACTAAAAATTCTTGAGATCCTAACAGGCCCACACACACGCTAGCATTAATGATCCAGGAAAAAATGTCAAGTTCTTTACTGACAAGTAGCCCTTAGGTGAACTATTGCTGGAATGACTCTTTAGACTTCTGCTTATATTTACCATCAATTTCGCATCCTCATAGCAGATTTGAATATGATCCTATTGATTCAAAATAATTTCAAATCAGGATTAAGCATCTTGAAACTAACACAGTTAAGCCTGTTGAAAATTTCTGTGAGAATCTAAATTTGCTGAAACTCATGGTTGTTTATGACAGAGAACATTATTATTATACTTCATCTAAAGCACAATATATATGGGACCATTTATCTATATGGAGACTCTATGATTCTATGATTGTATGTGAAAACAAGATATATAATATCCTGCACCATTAAAGGTTAATGAGAAAACCATTAATTTCAACAGGGCCACACTGCATCTTATAGGCAGTGTGATACTTAATCAAAATAAAATATCCGGGCTGCTACACAACCATGTCATTACTACACATCCCTGTTCCTGATAGTATCTTCTGGTAGTTTCAATAGACTAAATTCCAACTATTTAAAGAAAAATTATGGTCATAAAAGGAGCTATGTGGACTGTACTTTACCACATGACCTGGATGAAGTAGATAACAAAGGAAGACAGAAGAAAATAACCTAATTTCAGTTTTGTTTCTTTTCGCCATTTCAGAGACTGTCCAGTTGTTGTGTAGAGGCTCATTCTCTCTCATCCAGATTTTTCTTCAATAAATTTTGATTACATCTCCATACTGAATATTCAAACAGAAGTGGAGAATGTAGAATTTATCTATGTGCAGCAGGTTAAAAAGACTAAAAGTATTAATATAAGGAGTTGTTAAGTATGGAATGAAACTTGTGAGTGCAGAGATAGACTCAATTTCAAGACATAAGGACAAAGAGAAAGATTTGCAGGTTAAGAATGCATAAAACAGCAAAGCATATGAATGATTACCACTTGAAGCACATCAGAAGTTCTGCATGGTAATTGTTAGTTAATTTATACTGTTTGCTTCCATTTAGGCAACAGATGTGATAATCTGGAAGTTTAATGAGTTATTTATAGCATTCATAGCAAAATAACAATCACAGATTTCTTAGGGGAAGATTACATCCAAGATCTCTGGAAAAAAGTGAGCATGAAGGAACTCTGCCAGGATGATATCAAAATGTGATATTAGGAGAATAACAGTTCCAATTTAATTAATACTATAAAATACATAAAATGAAATACAGTAATCTGTAACCAAAATACTAGTGATACCTTTATTTGTGACCACACAAAATAAGACTTTTACATCCTTAGTAACTATAAATTGCATCTATTATTTAGAGTCTCTAAATCAGCTGCTGCCATTCACGAAAGAGTTATTCAAGACTCTGTGGATGGCACTATGAAACATCAGCTAGGCTTTCAACAGGTGTCAAAAAAAGGTAAACAAGATGTTAGGAACTATTAAAAAACAAGTAGAGAGCAAAATACAGAAAGTCAATATGCTCCTACTTAAATCCATGGTGAAATGACATCTTGACTGTTGTGTGCAGTTCAGGTTCCCTTTTCCACATCTCAATAAATAGGCAGAGAAGAGAAGCAGGAAGCTGTCCAAAATTAAACTTCAGAAATGGTTCCATGGGATGACATAGAACTCAGAGGTTTATGAATTCTAATAAGAAAGCTGATAAATTCATAGAAAACATGTTCATCAAGGATTATTAAAGACAAAAATGTGCTAAGAATTCCTGATTCAGATTGCAAGAATTTGGGATTGTATATCTGGGGAAGTAACACTGTAGAGATCCTTATTTCCCTCAGTTTATTATGTTGGCCATTGTCAGAGACAGACTACTGACCCTAACAGTAAGTTTAGGTATGTATGGCCTTTCCTATGCTCTTAAGTAAGGAGAGTAGGAAAGATAAACCAAAGAAAGCAGATCCAGGAAGTAGTCTTTTGCATATGCATATGCAGAAATACATGTAGCTAAATTTGCTTGGATGTCAATATTAGGAATACAGAAGTAGAAAAGCCACTGAAGTATGGATATGAAAAACATGAAGATCAGATTTTAAAAACATGAAGTCAAATTCTGTCAAAAAAAATGAAGCTGTAGAATTACAGGAGGTGGCCCCTTGTAACGGTGTGCTCCCCTCACCCAACTTTTATCTCTCGTAACCCTGCTCAAGTGATAACCACCAGCTGTGGTTGTCATGGATGTATCTGCTCATAGAATCATAGAATGTTAGGGGTTGGAAGGGACCTCTGGAGATCATCGAGTCCAACCCCCCTGCCAGAGCAGCACCAGTCTAGGGCAGGTTACATAGGTACGCGTCCAGACGGGTCTTGGGAGTCTCCAGAGAAGGAGACTCCACAACCTCTCTGGGGAGCCTGTTCCAGTGCTCTGTAACTCTAATAGTAAAGAAGTTCTTTCTCATGTTGAGGTTGAAGTTCCTGTGCTCTATCTTGCATCCATTGCCCCTTGTCCTATTGCAGGGCACAAGTGAAAAGAGGTTGCACCTTTCCTCTTGACACCCAGCCCTCATATATTTATACACATTAATCAGATCCCCTCTCAGTCTTCTCTTCTCCAGACTAAAAAGCCCCAGGTCTCTCAACCTTTCCTTATAAGGCAAGTGTTCCAGTGCCTTAATCATCCTCGTAGCCCTCCGTTGGACTCTCTCCAGTAGATCTCTGTCCCTCTTGAACTGGGGAGCCCAGAACTGAACGCAATACTCCAGGTGAGGTCTCACCAGGGTAGAGTAGAGGGGGGGGAGGACCTCCCTCGATCTGCTGGACACACTCTTCTTTGTAGAGGGGTTTTTGGAGCAGAATGGTCATGTAATGAGCCAGAAGTATGAGAGTATGGAGTGAAGGCCTAGCTGCGTGAGAAGATTCATGTAGCTAGTGTCAACAAGCCGACCTTCGAGAGATGAGGAAAAACAGCAGCTGAGCAAACAAGAATTGAGGGAGTAGCAGGTGGGAGCCGAACACGGAGGAGAAGAAACAAGAACTGATGGAGCCAATTAAGGAAGGACCAGTGGCAGAGCAGTGACCAATCAACACATCAAAGAAGAGTACGTTTAGTAATATTAACGAATAGCAATGCACATGCTTACAGCCAGGGAAAGTACAAAATGTATAAAAGGGACAGCTTATGCTTAATAAATGTCTTCGCTTTGGTTCACATTGGATTTTGTGGAGGCGTGTTCCTTCTCCTCAGATGGTGACCCTGATGAGACGCTGATCGACGGCAAGTTCGGGGAATAGCCCAGAAGGAGGTACACCGGCTGGAGTACGGCTCAGCAGGTCTGAAGACCGGGGCGAGACGGAGGACGACTCGCAAGAAAAGAAAAGAACGTTGTAATGGGACACTTAGTGAGGTGAGCAGCCGGGGGAAAAAGGAGATGGGCCAAAATATTTCTAAAGAAGAAAGTGCGATAGTAAGGCTTCTCCTACATATCCTCTCTAAGAGAGGAGTGAAACATGATGAGCATTTGCTCCGGAGACTGTTAGTTTGGTGTCGAGAGCATGGGTTCCCTTCGGACCCCCAGAGCGCTTTTAAGGTGGACACTTGGGAAGATATTGGAAAGGGTTTATGGGAAGCGATAAGCAGTGGGGGAAAGGAGGCAATAGAACTGGCAACTGCATGGAGGGCTGTTCTTACTGCTCTTCAAGAAATGAAAGCAGAGAGGGCTGTTGCAGCAGGGGCTTTTACGGCTCTGCGTCCAACAGAGGTTAACCCTGGGGCGAGAGGTCTTCGTGTTTTTGGTCAGCCGCCAATACCGGTTTTTTCAAACCCCTCTGCACCACCAGAAGAGCAGGAGAAAATTGAAATACCCCCTAAACCAACAGGGGAGCCCCCTAAACCGGAGGAAATGGAGGTTGATGAGCATCAGCCCGAGCCCACCCCCCCACCCTTCAAGCCTCCGCGAGCCGCCAATCTCGCAAATCGCGCCGAATACGAATATCCCCCTCTGCCCCCGTCGTCTCCCCCATCGCCTGCCGGCGGTCCAGGGAAATTTAAGGATCCGGTGGCTTGGGCGGAAAAATTGTTAGCAAAATTACAAGACCTGGAAAGACAGACGACCTTAACTGAGCGACAGCATAAGGAGGAGCAGAGGAGAGAAGAAGAAAGGGAACGCCTACGCGGGGGGGCCAGGGGGGCCGGGGGGGGTGCTGAGGCGGCTGGGACTAGCCGCATGAGAAATATGGATGGGAATGTTGGTATGCACTCTGTCATGGGGGACGGGGGAGGAGACGATCCGCGATTACGGTGGCGAGGAGTTATACGGAATGCGCTAGTGGAGGGGGAGATTCTGCCCACAGCTTTCCCAGTTATTTTGGGAAATCAGAGAGAACCACCGCGCTGGGTAGGATTACAGTGGGAGATTGTTAAGGAGGCACGGAAAGCGGTACAACAAAATGGGTTGCATGCACCTTATACCCAAGCATTTATAAATAGTATCTTTATGTCTATGCTTTTAACACCTTTTGATTTTAAGCAATTGATGGCGATGATTTTAACCCCGATGCAGGAACTCTTGTGGCGGACGAGGTGGCATGACGCAGCACAGGCTGCAGCGGTGGAAAACCTGGGGAGGGGAGATAATGATCCTCTTTTAGGGATAACATTTGACCAACTGGTGGGAGAAGGGCAGTTTAGTGATCCACAACGACAGGCACGACTTAGACCAGAAGCCTTGGCACTTACTGCCACCTTAGCCCGAGAGGCTTTTAAAACCCTCCCAGAAGATGGGAAAGTAATTCCTGCCTATACAAAAATAAGGCAAGGTCCATCTGAGCCTTATATGACATTTTTAGAAAGATTGCGTGAAGCATTGGAAAGGGCATCGCTGACCGATGTAGCTCGAGAGGCGTTGCTAATGTCGTTGGCAGTCGACAATGCTAATCCTACTTGTAAGCGCATTTTACAGACATTACCCAAAAATTCTAGCCTGGCAGAAATGATGGATGCGTGTGAGCGCGTAGGAACAACGGAAGAAACAGCAGGATACATGGCGTCAGCCTTTGCGGCTGCAGTGAAACCTCTAGTACGATCAGGGAGAGGCGATCAGGGACCAAAATGTTACAACTGTGGCAAACCGGGACACCTTAAGGCTCAATGCCGAGTAAAAAGTCACGAGTTTGCAGGGACCTGCAATCGCTGCCGGAAATACGGTCACCGTGCAGATGAATGCCGATCTAGATTCACTAAGCAGGGAACTCGTCTGGGAAACGGGGGGGGGCGAGCACGAGGAGACCCAGCGCGATGACACAAAACAGGTCTTCCACCCGGGCTGCCTGGATGGCGTCGCCGCCGCCACAAGAGGGAGTGCTGGGGTCGACATTGCCACAGCAGTAGAGGTGACTCTGATAGACCTGCAAGTACAATGTATACCCACCGATATGAAAGGCCCACTGGGTCACGGGTTGAGTGCCTTACTTATCGGGCGATCCTCTACGACCCGAAAAGGTCTTTTCGTTTTACCCGGTATAATCGATGCTGATTTTACAGGGGTCATATCTATTATGGTATGGACCCCCCTGCCACCAATTCATATACCCAAAGGAGAAAAAATTGGACAACTGGTCCCCTTTAAATCAGCTGTGCCCACAGCTGGGAATCAGATAAGAGGGGCTGGGGGTTTTGGATCAACAGGCCAGGCTGACATTTATCTGGCAATGGATATCAGCAAGGCAAAACCAACAGAACGGGTAACACTAAAAGAACCTGGTGGGAAAACTTGCGTGGTAATTATGCTGATTGATACTGGAGCAGACGTTACAATAATCAGTCAAGCAGCGTGGCCTCATTCGTGGCCATTGGAGATCCCCCCTACGCCCATTTTGGGGGTCGGGGGAATACAGACCACTAAAATCAGTACAAATGTGATTTGTTGCAAATTGCAGGATGGGAGTACCTGTACAGTAAGACCATATGTGATGCCTGTCCCCATTTGTTTACTGGGGAGAGATGCATTAAGTCAATTAGGGGCACGTTTGGTAACTAACAGTGAGGGTTTTTAGAGGCGGCCATTGATGAAGGGCGACCAATCCTAAAACTAACCTGGAAAACAGAAACCCCAGTTTGGGTTGATCAATGGCCGCTGTCTGCAGAAAAAATCGCCCACCTTGAAAGCTTGGTACAGGAGCAACTGGAAAAAGGTCATATTGAGCCCACAACAAGCCCATGGAACACCCCAATATTTACTATTCCGAAAAAAAGTGGCAAATGGCGTTTGTTACATGACCTTCGAAAAATCAATGAGGTCATGGATGATATGGGAACCCTACAACCAGGGCTCCCATCCCCCAATATGATCCCTAAAGACTGGGACATTTTAATCATTGACTTAAAAGATTGTTTCTTCACCATCCCTTTGCACCCTGATGACTATCAGAAATTTGCTTTTTCGGTGCCATCAGTGAACAAAGCTGCACCTATGAAACGCTATCATTGGGTTGTGTTACCACAGGGAATGAAAAATTCACCGACAATGTGTCAAATGTATGTGGCCTGGGCACTTGCTCCTGTGCGAAGGAATTTTCCAAATTTGATTATATACCATTATATGGATGACATTCTAATAGCAGGGAAACAATTGGATAAAAAACAATTGATTCATACACTGCAGACTGAACTAGCAAAAGGTGGATTGCAAATAGCTCCAGAAAAGGTACAACAGGAGGAAAACTGGAAGTACCTTGGGTGGGAAATTACCAAAACAACTGTTAGACCCCAAAAACTAGAAATTCGTGTGAATATCAGTACTTTAAATGATGTACAAAAACTGTTGGGAGACCTCAATTGGGTGTGAACCCTGTGTGGTCTCACCAATGCTGAACTGGCACCTTTGATGCAATTGCTAAAGGGAGGAGGCGGTGCAGATGCCCCCCGCACATTGACACAGGAAGCTGAGCAGGCATTGAAACACCTGAGTACCAAAATAGCTATGGCATACACTCACTGTTGGGACCCAGATTACAGAACTGGAGTATTGGTTATGAATCATGATCGCCACCCCCTGGCATTAATTATGCAGTGGGTGACTGACAAGGATCCTCTACATGTGCTGGAATGGATCTTTTTGCCTATGCAACCAAAACGTACCATCACTACGAAAGTAGAGGCCATAGCACAACTTGTAATGAAAGGAAGGCAGAGGGTTGTAGAGATAGCAGGCGTCGAACCTGCTTTTTTGGTTATTCCACTGGTTGCAGAGTATCTACAATGGGCATTACAAAATTCCATACCATTACAAGTTGCGTTATTGGATTATAGGGGCGAGTTGAAGGTACATCTACCCCCTCACAAATACTTCTCCGTGCTGCAATTGGGTCAATGGGAAGAATTACCAAAAAGGTCAGAACGTCCGGTCAGTGGTGTCACCGTTTTTACAGATGCTGGAGGCAAAGCTCAAAAAGCAGCACTAACATGGTTAGACAATGGGAAGTGGCATGATGTAATTTTATCTGACATTCAAGGGTCTACACAACAATTAGAATTGCGAGCTGTGGTGGAGGTCTTCCGGCGATGGAACACAGCACCTGTTAATGTGGTATGTGACTCTTTATATGTCGTAGGGATTGTCCAGAGGACGGAGCGTGCTCTGCTCAAAGAGACAGCTAATGAACAACTATACCAACTTTTTCATGAATTATGGCTTTTGCTGACAGAGCGACTGCATCCATATTTCATCACACATATCCATAGTCACACAGGACTCCTGGAAGGCTTAGCTGAAGGCAATGCTCGGGCAGACAAACTTGTCGCACCTGCCTGGGCTGCGCCTTCAATTGATCGCTTCGCTCAAGCACAACGATCCCATGCCTTTTTCCATCAATCTGCTAAGGTACTGCGGCGTCAGTTTGGGCTACGCAGTGCAGATGCACGTGGGATAGTCCAGTCCTGTCCAGACTGTCAACATCTTGGGGGTGGTTTAGCACCTGGTGTCAACCCCCGCGGTACTGGACCGTTGGAGATATGGCAAATGGATGTAACACACATCCCCGAATTTGGATGGCTGAAATATGTCCACGTGAGTGTTGACTGTTTCTCCCTTGCTACCTGGGCTACAGCACAAACAGGCGAATCCAGCAAACACGTTCAACGACACATGCGTTCTGCTATTGCAGCCCTGGGCATTCCACAGACGATTAAAACGGACAATGGCCCAGGCTATGTGGCACGTGCCACACAGGACTTTTTCCAGCTGTGGGGTATAACACATATAACAGGTGTCCCACATTCACCAACGGGACAAGCTATTGTGGAGCGCATGAATCAAACTCTGAAACACCTTTTACAAAAACAAAAAGGGGGAGAGCCAGGGCTATCTCCTCCTGACAGGTTGTGTAAAGCGCTTTATGTACTAAACTTTTTACGCTTGCCACAGGACTACTCTGTACCTCCAGCAGTAAAACATGGTGCAGGGTTAAAGGGAGGTATGGAGGCTTTTCAGAAAGAACAGGAACAAGCCAAAGTGATGGTAAAAAATGGGGTGACTGGTGTGTGGGAAGGTCCAATGAAATTAATAACGTTGGGTCGAGGGTATGCATGTGTCGTTACAGATACAGGAGCCAAATGGGTACCAGCTAAGTGGGTGAAGCCGTGGCTACAAAAACAACCTGAACTACAGGAGCCAACTCAGGATCTGCCTCGGAACACTGACCTCTCGAGAGATCCAGTGCCCTGACTGCGGGAAGTGTGAAAAAAGGTTTGCGTGGGAGGTATAGAAAAGGGAGCAAAAGGCGCAGTCATAATGAAGCAAGGGGTTGTTTTTTCTGTGTTAAGCCTGCTTTGGATCCTGGACCTGACAAAAGGTCATCAACCGATAGTCCTTCCACCTACACCATGGAAGGGGAGTCACAACGTTTGGGTGACTCTGATGCGGAGCTTGAACCAGACGCAGTTTTGTGCCTCCTTAGCTCAGCCTGAACAACCCTTTCATACATTTCTAGTGGGGGTCCCCTTAAACAGATCTGAAAGTAAGGAAATAGTGGCAGGGTTGAATGTGCTGAAACAGAGCCTCTGTGAGAATGCAATGAAATGTGGCGAACATTGGGATTTATGGGACGATAGCTTGCCTGTCAGTCCCTTAGAGCCCCAAGAACTTGGCATCCTAGGAACTTTAGAGGCAGAATCCTGTGTGTTTTTCAATTACACAGAGGGATTAAACATTTATCAGAACGACATAAAGAGATTACAAAATGTCACACCCAGTAATCCATTGTGGCAAAATGAATCTATCTGGTGTGCAAACGTAGGGCGTAGTCGAACAGAGCCAGCACCGGATTTGGCCATGCCTAGAAAATTACCAGAAGGTTTATTCCTAATTTGTGGAGATAGGGCTTGGCCAGGGCTGCTCAGTAAAAAACTGGGAGGTCCATGTACCATAGGTAAATTAAGCTTACTAATGCCTACATGAAAGGTCATATTAAATCACACTAACCTACACAAGATTAAAAGAAGTGTCACTACCTTAGGGAAAGAATGTAAAGATGAGGTAGAACTATGGTCTAGGACCAAAGTAGTTCTTTCTTCTATTTTTGCACCGGGTGTGGCTGCTGCACAAGGACTAACACAATTGCAAAATTTAGCTTGCTGGGTTGCAAAAAGAGCTGATCAAACTTCTAGAATTTTAGGAACATTAGCCAATGATGTAGATAGTATCCGACATGCTACCTTACAAAATAGAGCTGCTATAGATTTTTTATTATTAGTGCACGGTCACGGATGTCAGGAGTTTGATGGGATGTGTTGCATGGATCTGAACGATCATTCCAGGTCAATTCATAAGCAGATCAAAGAGCTCATGGATGCCACACAGAAAATACGGGAACAGCATGGGTTCCTGGATGACTGGTTGGGTAATTTGGGAATTGGAGGGTGGATTGATTAAAATGCTATTGATGGGATTGTTTGTGATTTGTATTATCATCCTTGTATTACCGTGTTTATTCTCCTGCTTGCAAAGGGCCCTGCAGCGGACAATAAACACGGCCTTTCTGGCTCAAGAAAAGAAAGGGGGAATTGTAGAGGGGTTTTTGGAGCAGAATGGTCATGTAATGAGCCAGAAGTATGAGAGTATGGAGTGAAGGCCTAGCTGCGTGAGAAGATTCATGTAGCTAGTGTCAACAAGCCGACCTTCGAGAGATGAGGAAAAACAGCAGCTGAGCAAACAAGAATTGAGGGAGTAGCAGGTGGGAGCCGAACACGGAGGAGAAGAAACAAGAACTGATGGAGCCAATTAAGGAAGGACCAGTGGCAGAGCAGTGACCAATCAACACATCAAAGAAGAGTACATTTAGTAATATTAACGAATAGCAATGCACATGCTTACAGCCAGGGAAAGTACAAAATGTATAAAAGGGACAGCTTATGCTTAATAAATGTCTTCACTTTGATTCACATTGGATTTTGTGGAGGCGTGTTCCTTCTCCTCACTTCTTAATGCACCCCAGGATACCATTGGCCTTCTTGGCCACAAGGGCACATTGCTGTCCCATGGATAACTTGTTGTCCACCAGGACTCCAAGGTCCTTCTCCACGGAACTGCTCTCTAGCAGATCGACTCCTAACCTGTACTGGTGCATTTTATTACTCATTCCCATGATGGCTGCATTGAGTTCAAAGCGTATTCAAGAGAGACAGATAAAACATAATAGCCAAGGGCTACTTTGAACAATGCATCCACCTAACCGCAATGCCAATCAATGTCCAACTGAAGTCAAATGTGGAAGAAACCAGCATCTGTGGTCAGTGTGCAAACATGACTATGAGTCAATCATCTTACCCCCATAAATAACGAGCAGCCCAAGAGCCCGTTGAGCTCTCCTGCACAGGAACAGACTGCATGACAGGATCTCCCCTTGAGTAGGGACACCTCTCAAAGTTACTCCTCGAGGTCAAGAGATTCCTTGCTGCAACAGATTCTCCGTAAGTGATTAGTAGCATGCTAAACCTTGAAATCTTAGCTAAGTGATATAATGGACTAATTGTGCATATATAATACTGTAGACATAAACAAAGTCTGGATCCAGCAGCACCTAGACTCCTCTCTGAGAATGAGTTTAGAAAGCAAAGGGTCCTCTCTGAACCTTGTGACTCAACAGGAAGGTCTCCCTGACAGTTTTGTCCACCCCTGTCCTCTATGCAGTAAATAATCAAGTGCACCTTGCCACCAAATCTTATTAAACCACTGTCGCATTTACTACCAAACTTTGTTAAATTGCTGTTTTATCTCAATGAGCATATTGCTACTTCTCTCTTATGACTGAAGTCTCTCACTCCATCCATGATACCCCTCCATGGGAGCAAATTCTGAGTACGCATGTGCACAAATATTCCTTTAATCTGAATGCACTAAAAATCCAGTGTTGAACTGTTACCAGTAGAAAAGATGTGAAATTGTCACATTTTGCTTCCTATAAATCCATGGGCATTTGTTACTACCTTGGAGTGAGGTTGCAATATAAAAACACTCCTGGCTTACTGTTGGGACATACTTCACAGTAGTCTGGCTATGGAAATCTAAAGCCAGCCCCTTTCATTCCAGTTTTAAGGTGTTACATGATCATCCCAGTGATGGCAGAAATATAACAGTATTGGTAATACATTTCCTCCTAGATAACTTGTATCTATTGGAAAAGTAGCATATATCTAATCAGAAATGCAGTGGGGAATGGAAGTGAAGCAGACATTTACCTATTCACCGTTCATTGACTGTCTGAATGAAAATCAGGTGTGTGTCCTCATTTGTGAAAGACAGAGAAAAAACTTTGGAAATTATACATTTATTTTTTTTTTTGCTTGTTTGAGGTTGATTATCTATTTAGGAGACTGGGTTTTAGTTTGCTTTAAAACAAAGCAAAAATGGTATTTTGCTTTAATCGCATAACTAATAAACACAGTTCTACTACAGTCTACTGAAGAAGCGTAGAAGAGATTGGTATATTTTTACCACACTTGCCTGCAATGAACACAGTAACATATGGACTGGGATGTTTTCCTCTTGAACCCCAGCCAATTTAATTAGAAAAATAAGGGGAAAATATTGGCAAACTAAAAGAAAAGTAAAAAAAAATAAAAAGAAAAAAAGAGAGAGTAACACACAGTTGCAGGAGCTCAAAGCAATGCTTTGACTCTATTCTTACAAGTCACCCATTTGGGAAGCTGACAGAGCATTCATACCTTATGCAGTTAGCTCATGCTGTCTCCCATTGAAATGGAGCGGCAGGGGGCTGCGTAATTCCCACTGAAATCAGCAGTAGTTGACTTCAAGCTTGTGTTTTCCTACAGTCTGTATATCAAGACTTGCTTTGCAGATAAGGTGTAGAGAATACTGATAATCATTGTAACCTACTCTTCATGCAACTCCTACAAGACTTGCTGAAACTTGCTGCTTGATTAATGCAGTACCGAATAACCTTTCTGAAATATTCACATTTAAATAAAAAGAAAAGAGAAGCAGAGAGAGGTGATTTTATTCATCTAGACTTCAAGCTGGATTTAAAATCTTTGCTAAGGGATTTCCTGTGTGACCTTAGCGCTTGCAGTAATTGCCCATATGCCTCTTATTATCCTGTAGTAAAGTGTAGAAGCTTCTCTTCCCAAGTATCTCAGATTACCTCACACCTACCTTGCATCAGCTGACATAACAGAAATTCACAATGTCTTACCCTGTTTATAAATCTATACTCCAATATGTCACCTTAGTTCCTTCAAACCCCTGCTGAGCTGCCAATTAACTCTGAGGGATTCTACGTTTCTACCAGCAGATGTATGAAGAGTTGCAAAGGCCTGTGGCTACCAAGACACTAGGAGAGCTAAGTTACACCTACTGAGCTTCCAGCAAGGCTTTCAGGCAGTGTATTTCTTCCCAAATAAGTGATCTGAAAGCATGCTTACACTGCCACATCAAGTGCTGCACGTAAGACAGACACAGACAAAACTTTTGGAGACTGACTGGTGCTAGTGTCCCTTTATTTCTGGTAGCTAAAGGTACACATTCAGGAAATGTATTAGGGATTTTTATCCAAACCCTATTCTGTTGGGTTTGAAGCAATCATGCAGGTCTTCTACGAATCACCAGGATAATCAGTACTCTGTGATGAGGCTTGTTAACTCATTGATACCTCTTCAACTTGCATAAATTTTACACAGATGACAAGGACATTTCCCTCTCTACAACATACAGTCCATGGGGAACCCTTAGTCTGCAAGGCACTTGTCTGACCTGCTTCACTGATCCATGGCTAATACTATGAGCAGACTTTCATCCCACAGCATCGCTCCTGCAGGGTACTGGATCATGCTACACAGCACCAGAGGTAGTGCCAGAACCCACCGTCCAGGAGAGGATAAAAGGCAGAAAGGAATGAGGCAGTGTGTCTTAGAGAAGTGTGGAATAGAACTTAAGTTTAGATTTAGGGAAATTTGACTTTGTTTGAGAAGGGAAATAGTCAGGGCTGAAGCTAAGTGAGCTGGTTTGGGTGAGTATGGAACAGAAGGTGGAGAGTGATGTAGTACTGTACTTATAAGTACAGATCTTAATAGCCTATTCACACATTGAAATGTTTCACCCTTACCTATAAACTGAGAGTAAGAATGTAAGTTTTGCTTAGATTGAACAAGACAGGGTGATATAGTTTAATTTCCTCTAATAACTTGTGAGAAGCAAGGGGGCTTTCGTCCTCCTGTGACAGAAGTATGGGACAACTGGATGTTACAATCTGCGTGTTTTTAACCCCATGCTAGCAATTGACCATATCTGAAAATAAATCCTCAAAGCAAAAAATCCGATTGAGATTTTTTTGTACCTAACTGACTTTGGATACCGGCAACTTCTCCCTCTCCTTCTCATTTTCTTGTGATTAGCTAATGGGGCTCCCTGTTCCACTCACTGAGTTTTATAAATACCGCTCTTCAAGGTGTTGAATGGTAGTCTGAATGATGTGAATTCTCATACAAATTTATAGCTGAAGGCTACGTATTTCAATGCCTAGCAATCTTTGTGGATGTTTCCAAATCCAACAAGTGCATTTAGATTCTCAATTGTATTTCATCTCCTAAATTCTTATTTATTTCAACAGTAAATTAATCATGGAAACATTCTTTGGATATTTATCTGACAAGACAGCTCCTTCTAGATTGCTTTAGAAGGAGGTAATGCTTACTGTTAATAAGTAACGGCATCACTCAGTTGATGCAATTCAGAAAGGAATCAAAGATACATGAAAGAAGAAAGAAGAAAAAAGTGAGCAGCTCTCTGGTGGAATTCCTGGAGTCACCATGATGAAGCATGACTTCTAGTGACGTACATGATCCACAGACTGCCTACTTAATAGTGATAATACTTCAAGCAAGAAAAGAATTAATTCTCCTGCATTCTAGATGAGTACTTTACACTAACTTCAAAGTTATGTTCATTTTGCATCTTTTCTTGCAGTGATATATAAATTCTTTTCCACACTGGAACAGCTTCTTTGGAGATTAGTCTATATTCTGATGGTTAAGACACAAAAGATAGAAGAGTGGCTGTGGAGGTCACTGGACCCAGTTTTTGCATATGGTGTAAGAATTCTAACTTGTAGGCTATTATGCAGAGGGAAGAATGCTGCTTTTATTTTTTTCCCATCTGTGTTTTTACTAAAAGCAGTTGCCATTGCTTTGTTTCATAAAGACCAAGCCATCTGGTAGGTATGATCTGATGCATGGGGACCCTCAGGGGAATTAGATGAAGGAATGCATAGTTCGTGAATCTCGATAGGACTTATGCATAATACAGCTCTGAAGCTTCTCAGCTTTGGTGAGATGAGACAAGTTTTGGGACCACTCAGACTTAGAAATCGAGGCAAATAGGGAGTGTTAATAATGAAAATTTTCTTGAGTACTTATGGACTTGAAATACTCCTGAATGTTCAGTCCCTGGGGTCCTTATAAAATGCAATAGATAAGGATACAGGACCCAGCCTTTAACTCATAGAAGGTATGTGAACAGTGAACTTTGAACAAGAATACATCATTAAAAAAATGCAAGATGAGATATAGGTTTAAATAAAATTATTATAATATATATTTATGTTTTGTATCATTGTATCAACGGTGTAAGACAAATGTTGGGAACATAGGTCAATAAAGATAAGCACGTATGCTATATTAGGAACTGATATTAGTGGCACTGATTAGTGGCACTGATATTCAGAGCTGTAAACGTGATTTCAAATACTGTTGCAGTGAATATGTGGTAGAAATCTGTTCATAAAATGCGACTTGTGTTATTCATTTAATTAAAGCCAGGTTTTCTTATTATTTGATCTTTTGAAAAGTAATTTCTTTGACTTGGATAAAAACTGAATGCAGGAAAAAGTAATTTTTTTAAGTATATTATCCTTGTGTTCCTAGTATTTCACATATTTTGCAAAACTGAGCACTATTTTCTCCTTCATTGTTTTTTCTTATGGATTTATATATAGGAAATTTCTATTGAAATTAGATTTACAAGTCTGAATAAAGTTAAAGTTTTACCATTAGGTGCATACACAGTACTGCATTACAGATGCCTGAAAATTTCTGGACAGACCTTGTTAAAATGTAGATTTTCCAAACCAATGAAAGTTCAGAAGTATTAAAAAATATCTGCAGTTAATAATACACAGCATTTGCCATTATATTTAGAATACTTTTTGTGATGTTTTTTAAAGAAAATGGGCATTATGCCTGTAAATGAGGCCCAAATTTTTTAATGTCAATATTTCTAAAGAAGCTAAAAGTGATTTCATAACCCTGTTTTCAAGAAAAAAAGATATTTCGTTTTTTTTTTTAAAACTACTAATTAACCCTTGGAGAACCTAAGTACATACTGATTTATGTTTATTTCCATGATCCTGGCTCTGAACATTCAAAATGATGCTCAACAAAGAAAGAGTCATTGTGGTAACTTCATCAGTGGGTGAAGTTAGCACTTCAATATAGAAATTAAAATAAGAGTACGAATAGGAGTTTGTCTCAAAACAAGATTTTAGGAGCTGAGGGAAGCTCATTTAAAAATTATTAGTTTGGGACTCCCATATCTAACACTTTCCTGACTGTTGGAACACCTGTTGCTCTCCAAATCTTGTTGCAGGCAAAAGAGAACACACCATATGTGTGGAGCTAAGAATGCATTGCTCATCTAATTAAGGTTGAAATCTTCTAATGGTCCAAACTAATACAGAAAAGCTACAATGGCACTACTGAAACTATTAGACAGGGGTGAAAAAAAAAAAAGAAGAAAAAAACCTTCCAACATTTACCCCTTTTATTTGGTGTTATGTTCATCCTTCCAATGTCCTTGTGGGTAATAAGGCCAAAAGTTCATTTTTCCTCAGAAAGAGTGGGAGAGGTTTACAATGAGGTGTCTACATCCTAAAGCCTTCACCAGAAGGAATATGATGGTGGGGTTTTCTTCCTTCTGTTTGGTGGGAGGAAGAGATGATGCTTTCTTACTGCCCAGTCTTGGTTGAAGTAGAGTTTATTTTTATGTATTTCCTTGCCCCGGACTGCTGCTTTCTGTCTGCTCCGAGCTGAGTGTGAGCATAACCCCACAGCCTCCCCAGGCTCAGCCCCACCAGGGCTCTTGTTTGTTGGGCAGCGACCCCCTGGGTTTGCTAGACCCTTCACACAGAGGCACTGGCAGAGCTCAAACTCAGGCAGGGGAGGCAACAGGCAATTGTCCCCAAGGCAGGCACTGAAATCAGCTCAGCCCAGCTCTGGCCAAGGTGAGCCCAGGCCAGCCCTGAAACCTATGCTCTCAGCTCACTGCAGAGGCTGTGGTCCTTTACTAGGAAAGACAGAAGTCATATTTTGATATTTTGTGATAGAAATAATACCTGTTTTCCAGCATTTCTTCATTGTCTAGGTGCCTAGTTCTCTGGAGTCCTCCTTAGCTGCCTGACAGGTCCCCTAACACATGAAGTAAGGTTACAGATAATTAGAGTATACATTCAGGACATGGACCAGCTTAGTCTCTGGTAGCTCCTGAGACTGAGTGGATTAGAAACCACTTCTTCTATGTCCCAGAAACGTACTCCATCTGTGCCTAAGTACATTCTCAAATAGGACCTTTGTGCAAACAGGAAGGCAGGAATCATAGGGACAGTAAGACACTGCAAAATGGAACCTGACTGTTCTGCTGCATTGACTAGGGAATTCTTCTGGATGATATAAAGACCTGAGATTTTGCTTCCTTATCTGAGAACTCTCTTTTTCTCTCTCTTTTCCTTCTATTTACTCCAACTTAACATCTATTCTAAAAACTATGCACATTCTGGGAATGATATTTGGAACCTCAGACTTCTCCATATCAAAAATAACTATTCACTCAATATTCATTTTTGAAAATTATTATTTAGAATTAATATCTTTATGTTCAATTAATTTTCTATGTCTGTGTAGACTTTGCAGGCCTGTGTTACACCAGCAGAAGTGTCCTTCATGCACATATAATACAGACAATAAATACTTTACAGCCACTTAGTGTTATTCAGTTTCCAAAATCAGATCTGTGAAAATCTGTAGAATAGACAGAGTTTTGGATCGTTTGATTAACTTTTCATTACTTTTTATTTATCCTACATTGCCAAATGTGAGACAAATACTGCTGTGAAAAGAAAGACCACATAGATCTAATATTCATTTCATAAGTAAAATATTACACTAGAGACAGTGCTGAAATCATATTTTGAAGAAAGGTGCTTTTTCAGGAATGTTGAATTCAAAGTTATTTGTCTGTTTTGACTGTGCGTGAAAATTAAATATTTCATCAGAAGTGAAAATGTCTTACTTAGCTCACTTCTCATAGATACTGTGGTAGAAGTGGGTCTTAAGAAAAAATTGATCGAAAACAGAGGATCACTCTAAATTATTTGATATATTTAAGATGCAGTGTAAATTTATTCCATTTTCTTGCCTGGCTGCTTGCTATGTAAATATTTTATAGTATTTTATTGTAAATATACTGCAGCATCAAAATGCAAACTACAGTACTTTACTACTAATGCCATGATATATCATCAAGGAGGGAATCACTGAAGAAATATTTTCCCCTACAATAAGCAAGCTAAGCATTTCAGACCTCAGCCAACCCCTCAGCTGTTATGTTCCTAAATTTATGAATGATCTTTTAAATTGCTTTGTGTGGGTTATCAGCTATCGTAATTCTAATTGTCTAGAAGTTAGGTGAATCATTTTTAACAAAAATTTTGATATGTGTATGCCGTCTGATGGGTTAATTTTCAATCATATATATACTCTACATTTTTGAAGTATAAGTTAGGGCTAACTATACACTGAATCAATTGTATTATATTAGAATTAATTACTCTGTAGATTTAAAAAGACATTGAAGTATTACACTCAAAAAACGTTGTTATGAGCCAAAGGGAATATATTTTATATGTTGACCTAAGACATTTAATGTTAGTCTAATTCATGTTTTACAGTCTAAAAAAATAACACACACAATATTATTAGCCAAGTTACAGTGATATCAACAATTATAGTCCAAATTAATTGGACTAATACTCTAATTATTACAGAAAAAAAAGCCTTCATTAATGATACAGACAAAATGTTCCATGCAAACACTCTAGTCTCATCTGCTTGTCTGTGGTGTTGTGCTCCCTCTCCCAGTGCTCAGCTGGGTCCCAGGGTCAGTGGCACCATCTCCAGGTGGGACCTCTCAGAGACTGGAGGCCTTTGCTGGAGGGAGCATGGTGTTAATGGGAGGACTACTTTCTCCTACCTTGTGAATCCATTTTGAGTTATTTTTATTGATTTTCTAACAGTCTGTTCTTTCTGCCTTCATTCCCAGTTCTGCATTAGTCTTGGGGTTTTTCCTCTTCTTTTGGTTATCACTAGCACCAATTTCACCAATTTACAAAGTTGCATGTGTAACAATCAGTTCTTTGCCAGCCAAGGAAGAAGACAAGGATGTTTAGCATAGAATTACCAAGGGAATGTATTCTCTCCTCTTAGCATAGCAATGCCTCAGCCTAATGCATGGAGGACACCAATATAGAGGAAGGCAAAGTTTATATACGTTAGAATATAGTTGTGTAGACCAAGCAAATTATTTGGCATAAGGGGTGGCCTAATCAGTTATGTTGCTCACGTAATAAGTATGGGCTTGTCCTGTGCAGGTGGTGTAGACATATGGTCAGTGGTGTGTTAATTTTCATTGTTCTAAACCAAAGTCCCGCGCAGGAGGAGCGGTTTTATACTGGAGTCTGGTCAATTGTCATTCTGGCCATGGTTGTATGCCTGATTTCTTAAGGCAAATCTCTTATCATTGTTATGGGGTGTTCTCAGCTGGTGGGAGCTGGCTTAAGTTGGGTCTTCACATCATGTCGACCCTGAGATAAAAGCTCATAGTCCCAGGTAGTGTTCGTTCTTCTAAGCAGGTCATATTGCAGTTAGCACCTTGCCTTTCTCACACTCTGTTATAACTCATCAGTTATTGAATATCATGATCAGCACTCACTATCTAGAGCTGTCAGTACCATCCTGTGCCTCTCTTCTACACTATATTTTGATTCTCCTCAGAATGTCTATTTATAATTACAGTCTATTAATTAACAAGAGGTGTTGCACTGTACAACTGCACAATTCTAAACAAAAGCTGAAACTAATTTAGGTGGCAGTTACCTGACTGTTAGACAATAGTTATCACAGCTAAAACAAGCTAAAATCAGCTTGGGCCAAAACAAGCCCAGGCAAGTTGTGGGAGCCTTCATTGTGAGGTCAATGAAAAGGCTGTGGCCTTTTGCTAGTAATGGCAATGCCAGCCATAGAAGGCTATAGAAGTAATCGAATGATTTGCATTCCTTATCTAAATTCTTCCTGTCACAGCAAATAAGTAAGGAGACACTTTGTTTAAACTGTTAAATACATTCCAAATTTGCCTAAGGATGATTAATAATAGAATTTAGATGACCATTCCTAAATATGCAACTAAACAAAATCAACAGATATATCTATTCACAAAGACACCTTTAGCATAGTTCTAGAAGTAAAAAATATTTAATCTGAATTTTCAAAAATCATACATATTTTCTGCCTAGATTCAATGACATGTACAAGCACATGAATGGCTTCAATCATATGTACAATCTCATTAACTTGACTGTCATTTGTAGAATACTCTCAAGTGATCTTTTGAGATTTCACCCACAGTTGCAAATCACTAAGCCTAAACTTCTGAATTAATTCTTTCTTACTCTAAAAATAATATGATATAAATTATCTGTAAGTATTATGATGACAGCAAGAGTACCACCTCATTCACATATTTACACATATCTTTCATTCCAGAAAATGTTAATATATGCTTATCTCTTCCAGACTACAATATCTCCTTGAAATACAAATAGTACTTTGATAGGAAAATGTGAAAGAAGAATAATAATTAGGATATTATTTGATGACTTTACTTGAAATACATAAGAAAAGAATTACGTTATTGTGTTAGAACTATGCTCAGCAGAGATTAAAAGGTAAAGCATGTTTCACAGCAAGAAAAATTCTGCAGTGTATCTGAAAGGTTACAAATGTGATTAACTGTGGCAGGTCTCATGTGCTCCACTCATAAATCTCACACCTGGTAATGCATTAGGGATGGCAGGTGTAAACATGATAAAAAAATGTAATGTTGTAATGTCATACAAGATTAAGACAAGAAAATTAAATTGGGATGTGAAAACATTAAAAGATATTATTATTATTATTATCATCATCATCATCATTATTGCACTTAATGATGCAGCTAGTTTTTCACTTCAAAGTCATCAGCATTTATAAATATGTAGGGTAAAGTCCTCAAAAATATTTTTAATAGCATCTTGCAGGTGACTGGTATCCATATATACCCAACATATGTGCTTTGGAAAAAGATCACTTACTAGATATTATGGCATATGTCACCTTGGCAAGGAGGGCACTGTATACCAAACTCTTTAAACACAGTCTCTTTCATTCATGCACGAAATATGATTTAGGTAGAATATTATAAAATAAAGAAAAAAGAGTTTAATTTGCCACATCTTAAATAAGATTTTATCAAATGTGCGTTTAAAACTCTTTGTAATTTTAACAGATTTCTGCTTCATTTTGACCTGGATATGAATTTGCTGACTCTATGCCTGTTTCCAGAGTCCCAAGAAAAACGGTGATACTTCACTGTCTAGGAGCTGAAGGGGCTATATCAATATCAAACACCACACATACATCCCACCCAACCCATCAGATAGCTTTTTTAAAGAGAAGTGCTACAGCATCTGTCACGTTTGAATTAAACAGAATATTGTTATAATAGTTACATACTAACGAGATGAACTTAAATTACACAATACAAAAAAAAGTGTTCTTTTCTAAAAAGATGCTTTACTTCTTATTTAAAAAGATTTACCACTTTCTGTTTCATTCTTTCTCTTTTAGTTTTACATCACTTCTTTGCTCTACACTTTCTTCTCTCCTATGGTATATTCTTCTCCTCCCTTTACTTATTTAATCTCCTCAGTTCACTACAGTTTTACATTTAACCCATTCCTTCTCCACGCTGTATTGTCTTGTCTCTCTGGTCATTAGCCAACTTTCTCTCTCTAAGTATCAAATGGTCAGTAACAGTATACCATTAATATCTTGAGCATTGCTCAAATATTTAAAAGAATAGTGTTATTAGCATATCAATTTCTGCTTGGAAGAAAAATTGATGGAATATTTAAGGATAAGAAAGAAAGACTCCCTTATCCTTAAAGAAACATTTCACTAGACCACTTGGTCTCCCACAGCTTTGAGCTCTTCCTCTTAAAACCATAGTTTGCTTTGGCTGCCAAACCTAGAATATAGCTGACTTGCAGGTGGCCAGTTGGTGGACTTATACCATCAGTATTGGCATCCTGTCAACATGTTTGGTTTCATGTTGTCTACAAAAACATAGTAAACCACACTCATAGATTCCAGGTATTACAAAGATTCATCCTTTGCAGCCATTCATACCATAGAATCCTAAAATGGTTTGGTTTGGAAGGGACCTTAAAGATCACCTAGTTCCAACCCCCCTGCCATGGGCAGGTACACCTTTCCACTAGACCACATTGCTCAAAACCCCATCCAATCTGGCCTTAAACACGGCCAGGGAGGGGGCAGCCACAACTTATCTGGGCAACCTGTTCCAGTGTCTCACCACCCTCACAGCAAAGAATTTCTTCCTAAAATCTAATCTAAATCTACCCTCTTTCAGTTTAAAACCGTTACCCCTCGTCTTATCGCTACATGCCCTTGTAAAAAGTCCCTCTCCTGCTTTCTTGTAGGCCCCCTTCAGACACTGGAAGGCTGCTGTAAGGTCTCCCTGGAGCCTTCTCTTCTCCAGGATGAAGAGCCCCAACTCTCTCAGCCTGTCTTCATAGGAGAGGTGCTCCAGCCCTCTCATCATCTTCGAGGCCCTCATCTGGACTCGCTCCAACAGCTCCATCTCCTTCTTATGCTGGGGCCCCCAGAGCTGAATGCAGTACTCCAGGTGGGGTCTCACAAGAGCGGAGTAGAGGGGCAGAATCACCTCCCTCGACCTGCTGGCCACACTTCTTTTGATGCAGCCCAGGATACGGTTGGTCTTTTGGGCTGCAAGCGCATATTGCTGGCTCATGTTGAGCTTGTCATCAGCCATCACCCCCAAGTCCTTCTCCTCAGCGCTGCTCTCAATCCATTCTCCGCCCAGCCTGTATTTGTGCTTGGGATTGCCCCGACCCATGTGCAGGACCTTGCACTTGGCCTTGTTTAACTTCATGCTGTTCGCACAGGCCCAGCTCTCAAGCCTCTCAAGGTCCCTCTGGATGGCATTAATCCTTTAAATATCAAATAATTTTCTGAGTGTACACCACTCTGAATTCAGATCTGAATTCATTAAAAGAAAAGATATTATAGTCATGTAGAAAAATAGTCTATATGCCTAGACTATTTTGGACATAGAATATTTCCATCAAAGTATATGCTTTCCATTAAGCAATATTCTTCATCCCTATTTTCACTTTCAATAAAGGATTACTGTTAAAAAAATTAATCCATGTTATTTTTTCATCAAAAAGAACTGCCTTTCATCCAAATCTTATTTACAACATACTATGTCTTGCTTTCTTTTTCATCTGTCTTTAAATTCTAAGATAAAGTTGAACTAAAATCACTAGTTCATAAAATTATTCAGAAGTTATTTCAAGAAGAAGATTTTTAATGCATTGCAAAGTATTCTACTCCCCTGACTATTTTGATCAGCTTCATTAAATTATTTTTCCACATTAAAGCCTGTTTTATACTACTTATGAAAATGCAGTCCCGGAATAATTTTTTAATATTTATTTTTTATTCTTTCACTTACATCAGAAATGTTTTTCTCATTAATTTCTACATTAATTATTTTTCTCTTTTCATTCTGTTTTGGTAACCAGCTACAAAATTCTTTAAAAATTACTTTCTTTCTTCCACTGTGTTAGTTACTGTTTATGTTACTCATGAAACACACATTTTTATATGATTATGTGAAAGGCAAGACAGCTGATGGGAAGGAGTACTGGTTACATTAACATGCAATGGAGGTAGCTACTGAAGTGTCCCAGTCACCTTAGATACTTTGTTTATCAAGAGCTAGAAATGGACTTTTCCCACCAATGATTCACATCATGGGTGGGCTGAGTTCCTGCTGCTCTTAAAATGTTAATTTTTCTTATCTGATTATAAGGTGAATGAAAGGCAGAAATCTTCCTAATGAAAGCATTTTGGTTACTTAACTGTAATTGAGAGGAAAGAAACTGAAGCCATTTACTAACAGAAACCAATACAGAGTATTTTAACTTATATCCAGTGTCACAGAATCACAGAATCACAGAATCAACCAGGTTGGAAGAGACCTCAGGGATCATCGAGTCCAACCGCTGCTCCTACACCACCCTGTCAACTAGACCATGGCACTAAGTGCCATGTCCAGTCTTTTCTTAAACACATCCAGAGATGGTGACTCCACCACCTCCCTGGGCAGCCCATTCCAATGTCTAATAACCCCTTCTGTAAAGAAATTCTTCCTAATGTCCAACCTGAACCTCCCCTGGCGAAGCTTGAGGCTGTGCCCTCTTGTCCTATTGTTAGTTGCCTGGGAGAAGAGGCTGACTCCCACTTCACTACAACCTCCCTTCAGGTAGGTGTAGACTGCAATAAGGTCACCTCGGAGCCTCCTCTTCTCCAGGCTAAACAACCCCAGCTCCCTCAGCCATTCCTCATAGGTCAGACCCTCCAGACCCTTCACCAGCTTGGTCGCCCTCCTCTGGACTCGCTCCAACACCTCAACATCTTTCTTGAAGTGCGGGGCCCAGAACTGAACACAGTACTCAAGATGTGGCCTCACCAGTACCGAGTAGAGAGGGATGATTACTTCCCTAGACCAGCTGGCTACACTATTCCTAATAGAGGCCAGGATGCCATTGGCCTTCTTGGCCACCTGGGTACACTGCTGGCTCATGTTTAGCCGGCTGTCGATCAGCACCCTCAGGTCTCTTTCCACCGGGCCGCTTTCTAACCACTCTTCCCCCAGCCTGTAGCGCTGCATGGAGTTGTTGTGGCCGAAGTGTAAGACCCGGCACTTGTTCTTGTTGAACCTCATGCCGTTGGTCTCGGCCCATCTATCTAACCTGTCCAAATCCCTCTGTAGGGCCTTCCTACCCTCCAGCAGATCGACACTCCCACCCAGCTTGGTGTCATCTGCAAATTTGTTGAGGGTGCACTCAATCCCTATGTCTAGATCATCTATAAAGATATTGAACAGCACCGACCACAGAACTGAGCCCTGGGGAACACCGCTAGTGACCAGCCGCCAGTTGGACTTTGCCCCATTCACCATCACTCTCTGGGCTCAGCCATCCAGACAGTTTTTAACCCATTTAAGAGTCCACCCATTTAAGAGTCCACCCATCCAAGCCCCGGGCAGCCAGTTTGTCTAGGAGGATGCTGTGGGAGACAGTGTCGAATGCCTTACTGAAGTCTAGATAGACTACATCCACAGCCCTGCCCTCATCTACTAAGCGGGTCACTTTGTCATAGAAGGAGATCAGGTTGGTCGAGCAGGACCTGCCTTTCATGAATCCATGTTGGCTGGCCCTGATGCCCCGATTGTCCTGCATGTGCCGTGTAATGGCACTCAGGATGATCTGTTCCATCACCTTGCCTGGCATCGAGGTCAGGCTGACAGGCCTATAGTTCCCTGGATCGTCCTTCCGACCCTTCTTGTAGATGGGCGTTACGTTTGCAAATTTCCAGTCAGCTGGAACTTCTCCAGTTAACCAGGACTGCCGGTAGATAATCGAGAGTGGTTTGGCAAGTTCATTTGCCAGTTCCTTCATTATGGAACTGGCAGTTCCTTCATGCCAGTCAATGAATCGAGGGAGAAAAAATTCAGTCCTTTCACTTTTTCTCTCTGGATGATCTTTCTAAGACTGGAGAAGTAATTCAACAACTTGCTTCAGATAACAGACCAGTGTCTAAAGCGAGCATTTTTATATTACCTGTTAGGTACATATTTAACACAGATGTATTCACTTTGGTGATAGCAAGATCTTTGGATGTGTATGTTGGTATGAACAGCAAAAATAAAGCAGAGGATTTGTTGTTAGAAAACAGAGCTAAATTTAAAGTGTTACTGGAAAATTCTTTGACTGGGTAATCTGTGAAATAGCCCTTATTATTATGTTTCTTTGAGCATTGAATGTATGGCTAGCATTTTAAGAAGATATGAGCCCTAGTCAGCTCATTTGCCACTATATAAAAAAAGAGGTTTCTGGGTTCCTCAGCTTCCATCTCCAGATGTGAGTTTTCACTCAGGTACAGTTTACATGTAGTTTATGTATCTAAATGCTAACCATAATCCAAGAACCTTGCCTCTCTTGTCCAGCCACTCTTGGATATGTTATGTATGGTGCTTAACAGGCTTGTATATGTTGATAGATGAAGATTTGCATCCTCAGAGCCCCAGGCATCGGGCACCTCCCTGGGGGTGGGCTGAGGCTGGGCCATTATGTGGGTCTGCGGGTCAGCCCAGCTCAGCAGGGCCAACGGCTGGTCAGAGCTGTGGGGAGTTGGAGACCAGTCCTGCTATGGTGTCACCCATGGCCCTGGGGGGCTGAAATGGGGTCCTGGGACATAGGCAGGGTGGAGGGAGCCCTGTGGACCAGACAGGGACAGTGAGGTCTATTCATGCCCTCAGGGCCCTGACACTTATAAACAAATCCTACAATGCAGAGAATAGTCTGCTCTGGGATATAATGGGTACAGGAGGTTCAGGATTAAACCCTCAGAGACCATCCTGCAGCAAACTACATAGGTTATGCAGTAATATTTATGTCACAATGTTTAGAAAATTTTAAAAGTGAAGAGGTTGTTTACAATAAGACAAAAATACTGGCCTTTTTGAATTTTCACTGGCAAGTTCCTTAATGGACAATGATAAATTCAGAGGAAAACTGTTCCCCATGGCTCATTTTGTGAGAGTGGAGGGAGTCCAGGTAGAGCACCTAGGCCGAATGTTTGTGGGAGGAGATGAATTCTACTCTGGGAGGTCTGCCATACACACAGGGGAAACAAATGGGTTATTCGATCATGGATCCATGTACACAACACCAGGCCTGCTGGCTGCAGATGGGGTACACCTGTCTCAAAGTGGGGAAAGGATCTATATGGAGGAGTTAGCAGGGCTCATTGAAAGAGCTTTAAACTAGTATGGAAGCGGGGAGGGGATAAAACCAGGCTTGCTAGAGACTGGAGGCACACCAGTGTTTGAGGGACAGTGTTCTAGCAAGGTCCTTCGGTCTGCCAGCTCAGTGGTCGTGGGGGATGGAGACCCAGGAGGCAACAGGGATGCAAGGGTTAGTGGTGATTTAGAAACTGCGGAAGTGCCCCAGAATGGACATACAGGAATTAGGGCTTCTCCCCCAACAAAGGTGTCAGGATCAATAGCCCAGCTGAAGTACATCTACACCAATGCACGCAGCATGGGCAACAAACAGGAGGAGCTGGAAGCCCTTGTGCAGCAGGAAAATAATGACATAGTTGCTGTCACGGAAACATGGTGGGATGACTCACACAACTGGAGTGCTACGACGAATGGTTATAAACTCTTCAGAAGGGATAAGCAAGGTAAGAGGGGCGGTGGGGTGGGCCTGTATGTTAGGGAGTCTTTTGATTGTCTAGAGCTTGAGGATGTTGATGATAGGGTCGAGTGTTTATGGGTAAGGATCAGGGGAAAGACAACAAGTCAGATATCATGATGGGAGTCTGCTATAGACCACTCAACCAGGATGAAGATGTAGATGAAATATTCTATAAGCAGCTGGGAGACGTCGCAAAATCAGTAGCCCTTGTTCTCGTGGGGGACTTTAACTTACCAGATGTCTGCTGGAAAATACAGTACAGCAGAGAGGAAACAGTCTTGGAGGTTTCTGGAGTGTGTGGGAGATAACTTCCTGATACAGCTGATGAGTGAGCCAGCTAGGGAAGATGCCCCACTGGACCTGTTGTTTGTGAACAGAGAAGGACTTGTGGGTGACATGATGGTTGGGGGCCATCTTGGGCATAGTGATCATGAAATGGTAGAGTTTTTGATTCTTGGAGAAGTAAGGAAGGGGGTCAGTAGAACTGCTATCTTGGACTTCTGGAGGGCAGACTTTGGCATGTTTAGGAGCCTGGTTGACAGAGTCCCTTGGGAGGCAGTCCTGAAGGGCAAAGGTGTCCAGGAAGGCTGGACACTTCAAGAAAGAAATCTTAAAGGCACAGGAGCAGGCCGTCCCCATGTGCTGGAAGACGAGCGGGTGGGGAAGAAGACTGGCCTGGCTGAACAGAGAGCCTTGGCTGGAACTTGGGAAGAAAAGAAGAGTTTATGAGCTTTGGAAGAAGGGGCAGGCCACTCAGGAGGACCATAAGGATGTTGTGAGGCTATGCAGGGAAAAAATTAGAAGGGCCAAAGCCCAGCTAGAACTTAATCTGGCCACTGTCTTCTACAAGAAGGGCCAGAAGGAGGATCCAGGGAACTACAGGCCTGTAAGTCTGACCTCGGAGCTGGGGAAAATTATGGAGCAGATCATCTTGAGTGCTATCATGGGGCAAGTACAGGACAACCAGGCAATCAGGCCCAGTCAACATGGGTTCATGAAAGGCAGGTCCTGCTTGACTAACCTGATCTCCTTCTATGATAAGATGACCTACCTAGTGGATGAGGGAAAGGCTGTGGATGTTATCTACCTGAACTTTAGTAAAGCCTTTAACACAGTCTCCCATAGCATTCTCCTGGAGAAACTGGCTGCTCATGGATTGGATGGGCGTCCACTTTGGTGGGTAAAAAAATTGGCTGGATGGCCGGGCCCAAAGGGTTGTGGTGAATGGAGTTAAATCCAGTTGGCAGCCAGTCACAAGTGGTTTTCCCCAGGGCTCAGTGTTGGGGCCAGTTCTCTTTAACACCTTTATCAATGATCTGGACGAGGAGATCGAGTGCACCCTCAGTAAGTTTGCAGATGACGCCAAGTTGGGTGGGAGTGTTGATCTCCTGGATGGTAGGAAGGCTCTGCAGAGGGATCTCGACAGATTGGATCGATGGGCTGAGGCCAACTGTATGAGATTCAACAAGACTAAGTCTCAGGTCCTACCCCATGCACCGTTACAGGCTTGGGGAAGAGTGGCTAGAAAGCTGCCTGGTGGAAAAGGACCTGGGGGTGTTGATTGATGGCCAGCTGAATATGAGCCAGCAGTGTGCTCAGGTGGCCAAGAAGGCCAACAGCATCCTGGTTTCTATCAGAAATAGTGTGGCCAGCAGGACAAGGGAAGTGATTGTCCCTCTGCACTCAGCACTGGTGAGGCCGTACCTTGAATATTGTGTTCAGTTTTGGGCCCCTCACTACAAGAAAGACATTGAGGTGCTGGAGAGAGTCCAAAGAAGCACAACAAAGCTGGTGAAGGGTCTAGAGAAGAAGTCTTATGAGGGGCAGCTGAGGGAACTGGAGTTGTTTAGCCTGGAGAAAAGGAGGCTCAGGGGAGACCTTTTTGCTGTATACAAGTACCTGAAAGGAGATTGTAGCAAGGAGGGTGATAGTCTCTTCTCCCAGGTAAAAAGCAATAGAACGAGAGTAAATGACCTCAAGTTGCACCAGAGGAGGTTTAGATTGGATATTAGGAAAAAAATCTTCACAGAAAGGGTTATCAAGCATTGGAACAGGCTGCCCATGGAAGTGGTGGAGTCGCCATCCTTGGAGGTATTTAAAAGACAAGTAGATGTAGTGTTTAGGGATATTGTTTAGCGGTTGGCTAGGTAGTGTTAAGTTAATGGTTGGACTCGATGATCTTAAAGGTTCTTTCTAACCAAGATGATTCTGTGATTTTGTGAAAACTAAATAAAACACCCAATATTATTCACTTTGGTGACAAAACCCATGTCTGAATCCCAGTTTCACAAAGGCAAATCTCTGCAAATCCTTAGATTCAGTTTCAGACTCATACTTCTCCAGCTTTCCTTTGCCTACAGGAGGCCCCAGAAGGCCAGCTGCTGTGAATCCCTTTTGCAAACATCTATGCCCTGTTGCAAGTGTGTTTATCTCCCTGTATACAAGGCTACACATACATACATGTTTCTGGCTTACTCATACAGGATGGAAGGAAGGAACTTCTTTTCAATACTCTCTTAATGCAGTCATGTTTCTTGCTTACTCCTTTAAACTACTTCAGTGCAAAGATGTAGTCTTTATCAAATGTGATAATTTATCTATCTTCATAAGAGCAATATATCATTCAGGTTACAATCCTGTCAGCTTTTATAAACTCAGTTGGGTTTTATCTGATACCTGGAATGACAAAAGTGAAATCAGTCCAGAAGTATAATCCACTGTTGTAGAAGTGCTTTATAAAAATACCCGAGCATGGTACCGCTATATACAAAGATGAGAGTAGTGTCTGCTTTTTCCTGAAACATAAGGCCAAGTTTGACCACTTACAGTTTCTAAGTATGTAAGGTTTTATTGATAGAGTTGTGAATGTGTTAGATTTCTCCTTGTTTCTTTTCTTTTTTAGGCTGTTTTATACAATTTCCAACACGAAACTTACTGTTATTCCAAATGTATATGGTGCACCTCTGTAACCTTAGTTGCCATCACGTTTTGTATTTTCATTTAATAAATACAGTACACAGCTTATAAAACCCCACTTTGAGTGCCATGTAAGCCATATAATTCATGGCTAATTTTTCCTAGAAAAGAACCTGTACAGAAACTTTTGAATTCCAGCTGAGTCAAGTAGCCAGAGACCTCATCCAAAAACACTGAGATAAAAAATGCAGTTTGGAAACTTTAACAGCAATTAAAGTTCCCACAACGGAAACTGTCTGAAATTCAAAAGTGCAGCGGACAAAAATTCCAGCTAACTCATTAAGGTACAACAGAGACCCATGTTGCAATAACATTTCAGTATATATTCATTGATTTTTTTGCCATCAAATTCACCAACATTTCTACAGCATACATCACTATCAGAGGACATCAAGAGATAGTGTCTCTTAATGGTTAGAAAGTTGGGATTTTCTTCTTTTACTCATTATTTCTGTGTTATGCTTTAAAAAGCAGGAGAACAAAACAAAATAATTCTGCTTTTGAGATGTGTTCTTCCTGGAAAATGCTTATTTGCTTTGTGTTGTATCCATGTTTGCACAATTCAAGACCTTCAGCCTATATGGAAAAAAAAAAAATTCAGTCAAAGTCTTTAACTACACGAAACCTTGCCCAAGTCACTTAACATGACAAGGTAGTTTCTGATATCCTTTAACTGTTAATGTCTTACCACACTAAGATATCACAGAAGTATATAAATTGCATGTTTTACCTTCCAAGTTAAATGTCCTCAAGAAATGCAACATAAACCTCCAGAAGCACATTTTCTCCAGGATGACAAAAGGTTTATAAAAATGAAGGTCAGTGAGTAAGTACTGTGTAGACTTCATACTAATTCACTCTTTGCCTCATTAAGGAGTGTAAAAAGTACCAGTCTGACAGATTAGATTCGATAGCTTTACGATTTAACCTATTTCCCGTTACAAGATGTCCAGAGACTATGACATTTACAGACTAAATATATAAATTCTTTAGCCATTTCAAAACCTGCTTTTTAAAGGTGGGATCAGAAATATGTGGAGAATGTGTTCAGTAAATCTAAAAGGTGATATCTAGAATCCTCTTCTATAACATTAGTCTTTTTCACAGACCTTGTTGTTTCTGCCCTTCAGTGCTTTGCTATACTCAGTAGCAGCATTCTATAGACCTAATGGTTTCTGTCTTGTTGAAAGAGTTAAAGATATAATCCATAATCATGAAAAGTCCTAACTTCTTCCAGCCTCTGGCTATGCAGTAGGGCGATCATGAGGAACAGAGCAACAGCCCACCTTAGCCAGCTTGTATGTAAAGGTGTGAAAATACAGCTACAAAACACAATCATGCGTTGAATTATGTTGAAGTCTTTAGCTTCATTGTGGTTGGGTAGAATTCTGGTACTGATTCTTCCCCATCTGTATTTGCCTCTTCAACAGTTTCTTTTGGGAGGAAGACTGTAGATTCAGTATTCAGAAAGGTGTGAGAAATTTTATTCCTGGCTCCTACAGATGCAATTCGAAGTGATTGCAGCTTCTTTCAGTATTCAGTGCATATCTTCAGAAAAGAAGTACAATCTAGACATGAGAAAAGGAATGTAAGAATTAGGCTCCATGTGTTTCCTTTCTTTTTTTCTTGTAATTTTTCCTTCCTATCACCTCTTTCCCCACAAAGGTCATATTAATTATCATTACAGGTTTTTTTCCTCTGAAAACTACTTAACACTGGAGAAGCAAAGTGGAGGTTTTATTAGGTTTTAATATACGCTTGTGCATTTACTGTACTCCCAGTGTCTTATTTATAGGAAAATAAGAATGCTAAATAACCACTATGTAATTTCCGAGTAATCAGCTTTATGCTATTTCTTTGCTTTTCCTCTGTTTCTAAACTGTAAATTATATTTAGAGGCTTCTAAGAGTAAGTTCACATTTGTTTTCACTTCAGTTTGTTTTTCTTTGCCATTTTGTCATTTTCTTTGGGCTTTTGAGTTTGGGTTGTTTTGTTGGTTTCTTTCCCATTTACATTTCTGTAATGTTGTTAAGCCATTATAATGTTTTCCTTCTGATCATTACAAATTATGACTCCCTATTACACAGACATGGAATAGAGAGCTTCACATTCTAATTTTCCTCTGGCAAACAATTTTTCCTCATGAATTGTTTATTTTCTTCTTGACATAATCTCAGTGACGTGTTCTTTGTGGAAACTAATTTGTGAAGTTATTATTATTTTACAAGAATTTCTACATCCAAATGGTATTCTTGGTGTCATTGCTACAATTGGCAAAAGCCCTCCTCTGCAAAAAAAAAAAAGTACTTTTTAGTGGCAGGAAGATTTGGGGTTTTTTTTGTGATACATCCTCTATCTGTATTGTATATGTTTCCAGTGTGGTTTTCTACAGACTGTAATGGGGTAGCATTGGATCACACCTCATGCATGTTGCACATGCTGTCATCAGTGCAAAGAAGCAGAGAAAACTACTTGTTTCGGAGGTGTCTGGTGACACTGTGCTTCACAGTTTTCTATGGTTTTCTTTATTATAGATTTTTATATTATGTTGAACTGTTACTGTTGTTTATGAAAGAAGCAAGAATACTGAAAATCCAGTCACATCCACCTTACCCAGTAAACCCAGTAAAAAAACTAATTTATCCAGAACATTTTCCACAGCCAAAAAATAAATCAGATTGTTTACCACTCTTCCTTCGTACACAAACTGTTCTTTCAAACTTAGAATAAAGTAGAATTTGAAACACAAATGGAACAAACCTCAACATAAATGGTTGAGAAAGGCAAAAAATGGATATAGTCCAAAGCAAGAAATATGAGTTTAAGTAATCAGCTGTACTTTAATAAAGTAATTCTGTCCTTTAATAATGTAGAAATGTATGGAAGCCTAAGGACACTTTCAGAAGATGATATTATTCTGAAATTAAGACACTTATGACTGTTCAGTAGTCAAAACATAGGTTCTTAGAGCCATCTGTGATGATTAACACTATCCCTCTCAGGTCCAGCTGCCACAGAAGAGCCTGAGTCTGTCATAGGTCTTGTTTCATGTTTGCCAGACCTATGCAGATTTTTCAGACAATTTAGAGTGGCCCATTCAGCTGAGCTTCCATTGTTTATGATGGGATCTTAGATGTCTGTATTGCACAGACTCTTACAAAGAAAACATATATCAATTCTTAATCCTGAGTCAGACTCCCCTGTAATTTCATGACACTGTTTTCATAGGTTTAACCGTGAAATCTGAGTTAATCTGAGCAAAAGAGGCATCTGGATGTCCCCATCCAGGTTCAGGATTCCATTGACCTAGGCTACATACACGTAAAATCACAGAAACAAGATTCTTGGTAAGGAGATCTTATAGTCAGAGAGGACTTAATTCAATTTCCTAAATATAGGCATTTACATACATTTGTGAAGCTGCAGGGCACCTAAAATATCCACAAAGGGATGGCAGACCCAAAAGACTTGCTGGAGATACATGACCTCCTGCACTGGCCATTGCAAACAAACTGGCAAAGGCAGAGGGAATCTCAAATGTCAGTCAATACCTGTATGTAGGAAAGTGAATTAAAATTTAAACAATATCCCATGAGTAGTGCACACAACACAAGACAACAGTGAGATAATTACAATCAAAATCAGAAGTACACAGGCACAGCATCATGGTTGTCAAGTGCTTAGATGTACTAAGACATAGATGAGTTTTAAAGGGAGATGTGAGGAAGGCTACCACAGAGAGCTTCTCAAGAGCATGGAAAGCAGCATCAAAAAATTAGGTTTTCTGCAGTTCATGCAGTTCTTACTCTTGCCTTGCACCTTTTATGCCAAAACTGCACAGAAAAGTCATTAAAGAACATGGTTTCTTGGACTAGGCTATGCTCCACACATCCCAAATTTTGCTTTAGTTGGGAATTTGTCACCTCAGTTAGAGAAAGACTAGAATCTCACAATTCAGGAAGTCTGTTGGAACATCAAAAAACTGTGTGGGAAGTGGGGAGGGCTCCTCCACATGCAGTCCGAAGAATTCCCAAGAGCTAACAAATTGTTCCTTGCAGATAAGTGACTCAGTGTGAACATGCAGATGCCAGTTTTCTACATTTTGATTCACAGTCTGGATACAGAAACAGAGAGTTGGAACAAGCTCCAAACTGATACCTGTGGTCTGATCATGTCTAATTAGTACTGATAGTATAACACTTTATTACAAGGTCAATGGATGCTATTAAGTTTCTATCTTTTATGCAACCAGCAGGTAACTAGAATACTTACCCAGAAAGTCAGAATGTTGAGGTGCTTGAACTCCCAAAACAACAGAGCTGTAGCCAGACCTTGTAGCACAGGAGTTGGAGATGAAATGAACTCAGTGTGAAGATGATGGACCTCTTTGAAATGTAAGTTAGCTGGAAAATATGAGCTGGAATACAGGTGTACCTCTTCCTAATGCCTTAATCACTAAACATCATTCCTGAGAAATTTGCTCACCGAATCATTTTGAAGCTGCTCCTTGTGGGGGAAAAAAAAAATCTATGCTCTACTGGCTTATTGATAATTGCAAAGAACATAGTATCCAATGCTAAGGAAATTATGTGTCCTCTAGAAAATTAAAGCTGAAATCTTCAGTGGAAAGAATAGCATTTTCTTGATGCTGAGAAACCCAGTTCACTCTCTCCACGTGCTTTCCCTTCTCTCCCCAGTTTCTGTCCTTTTTCTATCTTCTCATCCTTCAGAAAAATGACAACTGAACTCCAATGCATGGCCTCTGTCAACAGTCTAGATACCTTAAAATTGGACATCAGATCAGAATGCATAACAGAAACAGCCTCAAGGCATTCAAAGGTGACAGAGAGGCCATGTGCCTTCTACTTAACATCTCCGTGACTGTCTTTGCAAGGTAAGCTTCTGTTGACATATCAGCACCAGAACAACAGTTATCATTCCTATCCAAAGGGGCCATGGTAGCATATACATAACTTTTCATCAAGATGGTAGTCTGTGGGTTTAGTGCTCCTCTGCTGTACTCCCCTCTTGTTTGTACTCCCACCCAAGCTCCTAGATCCAAATATGAACAAAAGTTTTGGCTACTCCTCAGGGCATGCACTTCTTTTCTCCCTGGGATTCATGAGGAGTACATAGAAGTACACTTCCAAAAAATAAAGAGCAAAGCTGGATTCTTGAATTCTCAGCTGGTGTGAGGTCAAAGTCAGACAAACTGCTGGAGATTATAAATGCAAAGTGTTGCAGCACTTAACTTGTGGGTGCTTAACCCTGTTAATGGGGTCACCAGCTCTGAGTTTAAGCATTTAGTTAAACTTCGTATACAAAGCACAGGGCAAATGTCTACATTATTAGTACCTAACTCAAAGTAGCAAATAAATGCATCCTCCCATTAGAATGGAATAACCTGGAATCTCTGTCATTGTTAGGTGCTTGAGGATGGGATTTCACAAATGACTTACATGAACCTGCCTTGTCTGTCCCTCACTCCAGCGTTGCCATGGCCTCCCATGTGAAAGCACTCAGAGCTGTGCTGATAGGTCCATGAGATGATCTGACTGAAAACAGGGAAAGGAAAGTGAACACTCCACAGAGCTCCTAGAAGCATTACCATGCATGCAAAGCCTTTCATAGTCAAATCCTTCTAACCTCCACTGAACATCCATATCATGACTGTGAATGTGCAAGCAGGGTACAAATGCTTGTAATGTTCATGTTCCCAGAGTACTTGGGCAATTTTAATGAATACATGTATAATTCATTTAAAAGGAGATAACTGGCATGTGGCATACCAAGAACTGTGACCTGTTCCTTTGATGTTAATGATAACAGCCTCAGCCAACTTCCATGATGAACCTCCTTGAACCTTACAATAGCTCATATATTTTCCCCTTGCTATAAATGTTTTATTTTACCTGATACAGTAATGAAATTGTCAAGATAATGAACAGAGTAATCATTTCACACAAATGGCTAACTTTAATTAAAAATCACAGTGTTGACTGCTAAAATATGGGGGTAACAGACCATTGATCAGATAACAGAGCACTGATAATTGAGATGTGGCTATAGACATGTAGACCTGTGAACTCCACCTTACTGAAGGACATAATGTTTGCTGTCGGTAATCAGTAGTCTCAACACATCATTAGCCCATATATATGTAATTCTTTACTCTGCTGTTAAATCTGCAAGGACAAATATTACCTGTTATGTGATCTCCAATGTAACAGTTGGAATTAATGAGGCAACTGCTAAGGTGAGGGATGTCAATGTTCCAAGAATGTGGTTTCCAGGAGCAATGAACACAAAAGAGTACTTTTTCTGCCCAGTGTTACATGTGGTACTGAGGAGCAGAAACTCTTCCATCTCATGGCATGCCATTCCATAGCTACCTAAGCAAGTAACGCTCACTATAGAGAGAAACTGAAGTTGACTTTTCTGAAGAACATCTCAAACCTATACTGTTCTGAATGTACTGATCAGTTTCATGTCTTGCTGTTTTCTATTCTCACAATTTTCATCATAGTCACAACCTTAGAAACTCATCACATATCATAAAGACAGAGCTGAATATTACATTTGACAAGTTCAGGGGTTTTCAATTAGAATAACTTGATTCTCATTCTCTACTTCTGTTTTGGCAGGTAGAAAGAGTATAGGAAAAGTGAAATAATAAAATTTCGCTTACAAATAAAAATTATGAAGGTGATGCTGAAAGATCTGACAGGGTCCAGAGCAGTTTGCAGATGTGGATATATGTCTGGCCATTGTGGACATGGTGTGAATTGCCAAGGTTTTATGAGACTCAGCACTGATACTGTCTTCTCAAAACTCACTTCTTTCATTTGCTACTGGCAAAGACATCATGCCCTTTCCTCCCAAGTATCTTCGTTATCTTCTGGATAAAGTATTACACCAGTCTGTTTGTAATATTACCTTTGAAAGCCACACAGCTTTCAACAGCAAGACTCTTGTCTCTTGTAACTCATCTCAAGCCATATGGCAATCCACATCTCTGCCTACTATGATCCCACGGATGCTTTACTTAGGTGTTAATAAAGATTTGACACCTATGAAAGGGACCTCATCTGATAGTATGTATAGAAGTACCCATCTTAAGTTCTAAATAAAGCATATTGTATTCATTAATCAAACCATTGTTTCTCAGCAGTTGCATTAAACTGAAAAGCAGGATGACTGCAGCCCATTTGTTTTAGAACTTTAATGATAGAATTTGTTTGATTGTCTTTTTTATGTTGGAGAATGTTGACTCTTTAAAATCAAAATTTATCACAAAGGAAATTCAATCTCCATCAGCACAAGTAGAAATCTGGTGGCAGAACTACTATGGGATCCTGCCAGTCAGGCATTTTTAACACTGGCTGCTTTCAGTCAGTCTTGAGCCATAAATTTTCCAAGAATTACAACTTAAAGGCAGCAAGCCACTCTGACAGTTCTACATTCAGAGATACTAGGGCTTTAGGTTTTCCAGAGGAGTTTGAGATTTGGGAAGAAAAAGGAGGATGTTATTTCAAAGTAGTATGAGGCCAAGTTTTAAAATATTGTATTGTTGTGCAAAGCAGTAATTACATTTTTTGCACAGTCATACTCCAAAACCCTAATGCAAATCTCTCTACCCTAGAATAATCAATGCGGATTATATAGGATCATTCCAAACACTGAAAGGGTATGGTCAGAACTGGCAACAAGTGTATGTACACAACATTTCTCTAGGTCAGTCTGTATTTCTGTAGATCAGTCTCTACTGACTGCTTTCCTAAGAAACAGCCCTCCTTGCATTTAAATCTACCTTTCCATCAGACTTGCAGTTCTTTTGAGAAATCATACCAGGAGCTTGCAATGCATCATGCTATTTATTCCTATAATCAGAGATAACAAGCAAATATGGAAACTGTACAATACTGAAGAAGTTGTTCCACCAGGACTCATCAATGCCCTTCAGAGAGATGGCTGGTAGCCCCTTTGCACTGCTTGTGCTCCTACAGAAGCAGAGGCAAACAGTGGCAACAGTAAAAATTAACAGTTTTGATGAGTGAAAGTTAATGGTTGGCCTCCTTTAAAGTTGCATACCATATTCTCACAAAGTGAAAAAAGCCAAAAAGCTACTGGTTAGCATGACTAAGGATACATAAATACAACTTTATACACTCAACAAGATAAAGAGGTGTTTAGCTACCAGATCCTTCTGTTTATATGGCCATGTAGAAGAATTTTTGTGATATGAACATATCCTTGACAGCTGCAATGAGACCAATTCACTTAGTTGCCATCACTTTGTAACAACATTCAGTCATTATCAGTCAAGATGTGTCTGAGCAAATAACCTCAGGATAAAAGATTCCCTATCTATTACTTATTAGAAATCTTCTGCTTGGTTTTTTTTATCAAAAAAATAAAAGTAGTTTTAGTTAAGCAAATAAAGATTTAAACACATTTCAAGGTAGGTAAATACATAAATACTGAATCAAGACCTATGTAATTTCGGAAGGACTGTCTTTGATTGAAAATCAACATTGGCCTACCTTTGAGCTTTAGTAAACTGGAGTATGAGAGCTAAATTTCAACTAATGTCATGCTTAGGTTAGACAATAAGTAAAATACATTAGAAGCACAGTATGAAGCCAAGCAAGCTAGAAAGCTAGTGCCTTGGAATGTCTCTAATAATAGACTTTGTGCTACTTTTCAGTCTACTCTAGGGTATCCAGTGTTTATAAGGTATACCTTAAGAAGTTTCCGTTCCTGTATATACGAATAGCAACAATAATAGTTGTTAAATATATAGCAGTTTAGACTTTCAAAAGGCAGGGATATTGGCAGATTTTTTCAAAAATAACTCTCTCTCTTTGAAATGAAGTATGATACTAATATTATGCATGATAGTATGATATTCATTCTTTTTATGAATTCTATCACTACTTAGTAAATGTTATTAATTCAGCTTTAAAAACTCAGACCCTATAGTAATTCATAAAAGCACATCAATTCACTTTAAGTGATAAAACTGGAATCTGTTTGAGAGGAAAACACTGTGTTATGCCTACAAGGAGAGATTTTCAGAAATGTCTGTCACATAGTGACACGCAGATGTACACACTTTCTCCCTTGAGCAGTGTAACCAAGTAAGCTTACCTTTTCTAAGCCCATTAACATCATCATCATTTGTTAACACAAAGAAATTTTGCTGAGTCTCACTCTGTATATGTGAATGACAGTTTATCTCGTCTGAGTATAAAAACATATAGCTCGAAGGTGAGAACTTACTCTGAGATTAAATAAATGGGGTTTTTTTTGCTCATGGTCAATACGAGAAAGGTGACTTTAAAGTATTTCTTTATTATGGCCCATTAAATATGTATATTGCCTTATACAATAATGAAACTTAAAAGTAAGTTAACATCACATCTAAACCTTCCCTGGCACAATTTGAGGCCATTTCCTCTTGTCCTATCACTTGTTACTTGGGAAAAGAGACTGACACCCGCCTTGCTACAACCTCCTTTCAGGTAGCTGTAGACAGAAATAAGGTCTCCCCTGAGCCTTCTTTTCTCCAGACTAAACAACCCTTGTTCCCTCAGCCGCTCCTCGTAAGACTTGTTCTCTAGATCCTTCACCAGCTTCGTTGCCCTTCTTTGGACTCTCTCCAGTATCTCAATGTCTTTCTTGTAGCAAGGGGCCCAAAACTGACCACAGTATTTGAGGTGAGGCCTCACCAGTGCCGAGTCAGGAGGACGATCACTTCCCTAGTCCAGCTGGCCATGCTCTTTCTGCTACAAGTCAGGATGCTGTTGGCCTTCTTGGCCACCTGGGCACACTGCTGGCTCATAGTCAACATTGACCAACACCCCCATGTCCTTTTCCTCCAGACTGCTTTCCAGCCACTCTTCCCCAAGCCTGTAACGTTGCATGGGGTTGTTGTACTCCAAGTGTAGGACCTGACACATAGCCTTGTTTAACCTATTCTTTATTTTTCAAATTCTAGCTTGGTTTACCTGTGCATGGGTTTAGCACTCACTTGGCAAGGTTTGAACAGAGCAATTATATTTTATTAGACCAACTGATATCAATGAAAGACATCATAGATGAGCTTTTAGACACACAAGCCCTTCTTCAAACCTATAGTCCATTCTCCTTTTGATGGCAGTTTGAAATTTCAGTGAGCAAACCAAGGAATCTTGTGAGAGGTTATAGAACATCATTTACTTTTTTAACAGCCTTACAGCGTTCAAATACATCACAGATAAAAAAAAACCCAAACAAAACGAAACACTCAAACACAAAAAACCAAAATCCTTTAGGTAGAACCCTTAATACGTGGGAGTTAAAACCTAATTTTCTATAGGTGAACTTGGATTTCAGGTTCAGATCATTTTATAAAGTTTTAAAAAAATACACCTTGAGACTATATAAATTGATGGGAAGAATTATTCTTTAATGTCACCATAGGCACTAATCCGGGAATGGCATATGGGTACACAATCTATTTGGCTTCTTATTTGAACTTTTTTTGAACTGGCAGGATTCAGCAGAAATGCAACATGGGTATGAAAAACTGAGTTGAGATTCATAAAATCATGCAATGTCCCTAAAATATGTTTTCACGTAAACCAAAGGCTCATTCTCTGCCAAACATAAAAACTAGAAAGGTATTTTTTGTTTAAAATCTGACGTAAAATCATTTTAGTACGCACTATTAAAATCAACATTAAGTACAATTTAAATGTTTTTTTTAATCAACCTCTACTTAATGATACTTATGACCAAAAAGAATAATAATTTTCCTAAATAAGTTCAGAGTTCACCACCTATGCATGACACACAATGGAAAGAATATACACAACTTTTAAGCAACAAAAGAATAGCTATTTTGCTCATATTTTGAACTAGTTTAACATATTATATGCTGTAAAAAAGGCAATATCTTTTGACATTTGTAAAATATCCATGTTATACTATAATACACATGTAACTTGTTTGTTACTGCCTATTAGAAATATCTATTCAAAATATATAATTCACTATAAATAAACCTCTTGGAACAAAATGAGATTGCTTTTGCAATATGTGCAACACACTCTGCTACTCTTAATGTCCACAATCTATTTAGGTTCTTTGTGTCAGGTGCAAACTTTGGTCACTTACACTACTGGGAAATGCAGGACAGTGCTCACTTTACTGACTGTTTAACAGAGTTCAGTCCTTCGTATTTTACCTGACACAATTTTCCACTGATATCAGAGGAAGAAAGGAAAGGCATGCTCAGGTAACTGACTCACTATTTCTAGTTTTGCTTTGCTTCAGAAATTTATAAAAATGGGAACACAGGAAAAGGTAGTTTTCGAAAGTTTAATGTTATTGCACAAATGCAATTATTTTATCAATTACACTAAACACTAGATAACATCTAAAACATTCCCCAGGGCCATTCAATTCACTTTGCTGACTGTTCTATCAGTAAATTCAGGAAAACCTTTCTGAGGCTTACAGAATCTCCTAACATTTTCAAAGTTAAAGCCATCTCACCCTAAAAGAATGCAAATTTTCAACCAGAGTTTCACCTCATCATTTGAAAATAAAGACAGATCAAAGGCAAGACCATACTTCTGAATTAGTCTTTTCTTATATTTGCCTCAGAAGGTGTCATCTAATCACCTACATTTGTGCTTCCCTCAGATCCCATCACTGGGGGAGATTAGTGCTACTCATTCAGTCCTGGACTTTACGATGAGGCAGTCTGATTCCTTGTATCTCTGGAAATGTTTCTCAATTTAATAATTTTGAAATTATTTATCACAAGAGATAAAACTACTTAAAGTTATTAAGTATTTTTTTTATAAGTAGGGAATATCTGAATCTGTTACAAGTTCATCTGCTTTGGGTCAGATACATTGCCACAGAGAGCAATTAAAAGATTAAAATTTTCATAGAATCCTAGAATGGTTTGGGCTGGAAGGGACCTTAAAGATCATCTAGTTCCAACTCCTCTGCCACAGGCAGGGACACCTTTCCTCTAGACCAGGTTGCTCAAAGCCTCATCCAACCTGGCCTTAAATGCTGCCAGGGAGGGGGCAGCCACAACTTCTCTGGGCAACCTGTTGCAGTATGTCACCACCCTCACAGCAAAGAATTTCTTCCTAATATCTAATCTAAATTTACCCTCTTTCAGTTTAAAACCATTTCCTCTTGTCCTGTCACTACTTGTCCTTGTAAAAAGCCCCTCTCCTGCTTTCTTGTAGGCCCCCTTCAGATACTGGAAGGCTGCTATGAGGTCTCCCCAGAGCCTTCTCTTCTCCAGGATGAAGAGCTCCAACTCTCTCAGCCTGTCTTCATAGGAGAGGTGCTCCAGCCCTCTCATCATCTTCGTGGCCCTCCTCTGGACTCGCTCCAACAGCTCCATCTCCTTCTTTTGTTACGGGCCCCAGAGCTGAAAGCAGTACTCCAGGTGGGGTCTCACGAGAACGGAGTAAAGGGGCAGAATCACCTCCCTCGACCTGCTGGCCACACTTCTTTTGATGCAGCCCAGGATGCGGTTGGCCTTCTGGGCTGTAAGCATGCACTGCTGGCTCATGTTGAGCTTCTCATCAACCATCACCCCCAAGTCCTTCTCCTCAGCACTACTCTCAATCATTCTCTGCCCAGCCTGTATTTGGGTTTGGGATTACCCCAACCCACATGCAGGACCTTGCACTTGGCCTTGTTTAACTTCATGCTGTTCGCACAGGTCCAGCTTTCAAGCCTGTCAAAGTCCCCCTGGGTGGCATCCCTTCCCTCCAGCCTGTCGACCACACCGCACAGCTTGGTGTCATTGGCAAACTTGCTGAGGGCACACTCAATCCCACTATCCATGTCACCAACAAAGATGTTAAACAGGACTGGTCCCAATACTGACCCCTGAGGAACACCACTCGTCACTGGTGTCCACTTGGATATTGAGCTGTTGACCGTAACTCTTTGAGTGAGACCATCCACCCAATTCCTTATCCACCGAGTGGTCCATCCATCAAGTCCGTGTCTCTCCAATTTAGAGACAAGGATGTCGTGCGGAACAGTGTCAAATGCTTTGCACAAGTCCAGGTAGATGACATCAGTCGCTCTTCCCCTATCCACCAATGCTGTAACCCCGTCGTAGAAGGCTACCAAATTTGTCAGACATGATTTGCCCTTTGTGAAGCCATGTTGGCTGTCACCAATCATCTCCTTGATTTCCATGTGACTCAATATAGTTTCCAAGAGGATCTGCTCCATGATCTTGCCAGGCACAGAGGTGAGACTGACTGGCCTGTAGTTCCCCGGGTCTTCCTTTTTCCCCTTCTTGAAGAGGGGGTTTATGTTTCCCCTTTTCCGGTCAGTGGGAACTTCACCAGACTGCCACAATTTCTCAAAAATGATGGATAGCGGCTTAGCAACTTCATCCGCCAGTTCCCTCAGGATCCGTGGATGCACCTCATCAGGTCCCATGGACTTGTGCACCTTCAGGTTCCTTAGATAGTCTTGAACCTGATCTTCTCCTACAGTGGGAGGTTCTTCATCCTTTCAGTCCCTGCCTCCGCCTTCTGTGACTTGGGTGTTGAGGCTAGAGCTCTTGCTGGTGAAGACTGAGGCAAACAAGTCGTTGAGTACCTCAGCCTTCTCCATATCTTGGGTAACCAGGTCTCCTGTTTCCTTCGGAGAGGGCCCACATTTTCCCTAGTCTTCCTTTTATCGCTGACATACCTATAGAAGCATTTCTTATTGTCCTTGACATCCCTGGCCAGATTGAATTCTACCAGGGCTTTAGCTTTCCTAACCTGGTCCCTGGCTGCTCGGACAATTTCCTTGTGTTCCTCCCAGGCTACCTGCCCTTGCTTCCTCCCTCTGTAGGCTTCATTCTTGTGCCTGAGTTTATCCAGAATCTCCTTGTTCATCCATGCAGGCCTCCTGGCGTTTTTGCCTGCCTTCCTCTTTGTCGGGATGCATTGCTCCTGAGCCTGGAGGAGGTGGCCCTTGAATACTAAACAGCTTTCTTGGGCCTCTTTTCCCTCCAGGGCTTTATCCCAAGGGACTCTCACAAGCAGGTCCCTGAAGAGGTCAAAGTCTGCTCTCCTGAAATCCAGGGTGGTGAGCTGGTTGCACGCCCTCCTTGCTGCCCTATGGATCTTGAACTCCACCATTTAATGGTTGCTGAAGCCAAGGCTACCGTTGAGCTTCACATCCCCCACCAGCCCCTCCTTGTGGGTGAGAACAAGATCCAGCATGGCACCCCTCCTCATCGGCTCCTCTATCACTTGAAGAAGGAAGTTGTTATCCACGCATTCCAGGAATCTCCTGGATTGCTTGTGCCCAGCTGTGTTGTCCTTCCATCAGATATTGGGGTGGCTGAAGTCCCCCATGAGGACCAGGGCCTGTGAACGTGAGGTTGCATCTGTGGAGGCCCTCTGTGGAGGGCCTCATCCGCTTGGCCATCCTGGTCAGGTGGCCTGTAGCAGACGCCTACTATAATGTCTCCCGTCCCTGCCTGCCCTTTAATCCTGACCCATAAGCTTTCCGTCAGCTCCTCCTCCATCCCCAGACAGAGCTCCATGCACTCAAATTGATCATTGACGTAAAGCGCAACACCCCCTCCTCGTCTCCCCTGCCTGTCCTTCCTAAAAAGCCTGTATCCCTCCATTCCAATGCTTCAGTCGTCAGAGTCATCCCACCATGTCTCTGTGATGCCAGTAAGGTCATAGCCTTGCAGGTATGCACACGTCTCTAGTTCCTCTTGTTTGTTCCCCATGCCCCATGCGTTTGCATAGAAGCATTTCAGTTGGGCCCCGGACGAAGATGCCTTGTGGCCTGAAATTCCTATCTTTGGCTCTTCTGGCGCTCTCCTGCTGACCTGCCATCCTTCTCCAGTCTCTGGGCACCTATTACTGGCCCTGGCATTCGACTGGCTGAATTGGGATGGACTGAGGATCTCCTCCCCCAGCAAATCTAGTTTAAAGCCCTCTTTACCAGCTTGGCTAACCTATGACCCAAGATGGTCTTCCCCTTCTCTGACAGATGGACACCGTCGGCTGCCAGAAGGCCAGGTTTCTCAAAAAGAGTCCCATGGTCTAAGTAGCCAAACCCCTGGCTGTGGCACCAGTCCCTGTAGCAATGTGTTGATTTGCCTAATATGACTGTCTCTTTTAGTCCCCTTCCCTTTGACTGGAAGGATCGATGAGAAAACTACCTGGGCCCCAGAGTCCTTTACCACTGCTCCCAGGGCTCTGTAGTCCTCCTTGATATCTCTCAGACTGCTCTTAGCTGTATCACAGAATCACAGAATCACAGAATCACAGAATGTTAGGGATTGGAAGGGACCTCGAAAGATCATCTAGTCCAATCCCCCTGCCGGAGCAGGATTGCCTAGATCATATCACACAGGAACGTGTCCAGGCGGGTTTTGAATGTCTCCAGAGAAGGAGACTCCACAACCTCTCTGGGCAGCCTGTTCCAGTGTTCGGTTACCCTCACCGTAAAGAAGATTTTCCTCATATTTATGTGGAACCTCCTGTGTTCCAGCTTGCACCCATTGCCCCTTGTCCTGTCAAGGGATGTCACTGAGAAGAGCCTGGCTCCATCCTCATGACATTTGCCCTTTCCATATTTATAAACATTAATGAGGTCACCCCTCAGTCTCCTCTTCTGCAAGCTAAAGAGACCCAGCTCCCTCAGCCTCTCCTCATAAGGGAGATGTTCCACTCCCTTAATCATCTTCGTGGCTCTGCGCTGGACTCTCTCTAGCAGTTCCCTGTCCTTCTTGAACTGAGGGGCCCAGAACTGGACACAATATTCCAGATGCGGCCTCTCCAGGGCAGAGTAGAGGGGGAGGAGAACCTCTCTTGACCTGCTAACCACACCCCTTCTAATACAGCCCAGGATGCCATTGGCCTTCTTGGCCACAAGGGCACACTGCTGGCTCATGGTCATCCTGTTGTCCACTAGGACCCCCAGGTCTCTTTCCCCTATGCTGCTCTCCAACAAGTCTGCCCCCAACTTGTAGTCATGCATGGGGTTGTTCTTACCCAGATGCAGGACTCTACACTTGCCCTTATAAATTTCATTAAATTACTCCCCGCCCAACTCTCCAGCCTGTCCAGGTCTCTCTGAATGGCTGCGCAGCCTTCCGTTGTGTCAGCCACTCCTCCCAGTTTTGTGTCATCAGCGAACTTGCTGACAGTGCACTCTATTCCCTCATCCAAGTCATTAATGAATATATTGAATAGTACTGGTCCCAGTACCGACCCTTGAGGGACTCCGCTAGACACAGACCTCCAACTGGACTCAGTCCCATTGTATCACTGATGCCCATGTGAAACAACAGCAGTGGGTAATAGTCTGAGGGCTGTACCAGGCTCGGTAGTCTCTCCGTGCCATCCCTGATACAAGCCCCCAGTAGGCAGCACGCCTCTCTAGAGAGCGCATCAGGTCGGCAGATGGGTGCCTCTGTGCTCCTCAGTAGAGAGTCACCTACCACTATCACCCGTCACTTTTTCTTGGTAGGACTGGTCTTTATACAGGGGGCACACTGGGCTACCTTACTGGGCTCCAGCGTTTCTCCCGATGCAGTTGGCCTTTCCTCCTCAGACTGCAGAGGACTGAAGCAGATCTGCAAGGGCATCTCAGGCTTCGGGGGAAGTCTCTTCCTCCTGCTAGTCCTTGTTTTTGCATCCTTCCAATCCTCTGCAGTTATATCCCCCTTTCCTTCTGTGTGTGCCACTGGTGGGTTCTGCAGGGGCACCTTAGGCCTTGGAGGAAGTCGCTTCCTCCTGCTGGTTTTTGTCTTTACGACCCTCCAGTCTCCTGCAGTTTTATTCCCCCTTCCTTCTGAAGGATTTTTTCCAGCTAATGATCTGATCTACTATACATGAAGCTATTCTTTATCTACAGACTTAATTGATTTCATTATAGTTATTCTGTTGTAAAAAGGCTAAAAGATTTAAAAAGGAGATGAGTTTCGTTTGTGTATTAGTGTCACTAACACTACTGGTCTTCATGCATTTCTAAATCCTGTTTGTTCTGTAATATGGAATTATTATAAACAATTTTTTCAAAGATTTGTGCTTTGTGGTGGGTTTATTATAGATTTGTTAATTGGATCTATCAAAAGCAAGCTATTTAGAAACTGGGGGTACCGTTTGAAGTCAAGTTATCATCATGCATGTTGTTTTTTCATTAGTACAGGTAATATGGCATGAGATCCAATTTGAGATGCCTGAGGAGGTATACTTGATAAATGTCACGGATTAATACTGCTTTATTAAATATGTAAGTTCAGACATATCAGGAATGTTAACATTAATGTAATTTTGGGGTCCAAGAAATGTCCATGGCTTTGACAAGTAGTTCAAGTCATTAGGAAAATTTGAAATGGGTGCTCAGGCCCACACTGTCATATGCCTTTTTTTAGCAGTTTAAATATTCTGAAGTTTTATTGTATTTTCTGTATTATGCATAAGCCTTATGTGACCTTTTGTGCAAGCAGCATCTGCATGCTGTTTTCAACTCCACATTACCTGACAAAATATTTGTTCCCTAAATTTACACATATATCTGCATATATATAGCTGTATGTAAGTGAATATTAGTAACTTTTCATTTGGATGAAAAACAGCTATATATCATGAGATACATCAATGTTAGTGTGTTTACCTAGTACATGCAGACAATTGACTCTAAAATATAGCATGAACATAGACAGGAATAGTCACCTAATATGATCATTGACAGGAATACATGAAACAGCCTCCACTTAAATAACCATTTCAAAAAACCTACAGATGAATTATGAGAGACTGTAAAAAAGGATGCAGTCAAAAAAATGAATCATTTAATTATATTTTTCATTTTCCCTGTTAACAGTGAATTCTCAGTTTTGTTGGCACTGCATTAGAAAGATTTAGACATCTATCACTATTTATTAACTGGGTTTTTCAAAGCCACCATTTTAGAGTACTCTTTTAGCACTCTGAGTCCTTTATAAAGCTAACAGCTACCAACTATATTTGACTCAAAATATCTGCCTGTAGAGTGCCTGTGGAAGACACCCATCTTATTCAAGCAAATGTTTTCCCATACCGTAAGAATTAATATTTCTAAACCTGTAGATACATAATTATGTTTTGAATGGCTGAAAGCTAAGAATGCGATTACAAATGGGTAATGTTGCTGTCACCAGGACAGTTGCACATATAGGAGGAAATACAAAACATTGTGTTTTTTTCTTAAATTCCACCCAATAGAGAGTGTATACAACTTCCAATATCACTGAAGCAAATGCCTAAACACTCCAAGAATTGTATTCACAATGAATTATGCTACTATACATCTGCTAGCATGAGTTAACTTACTCAAAAAGACCTTATGAAAGCACCATAAATTATTAAACAGACTGTGTTGCAAATCGTTTCAATATTCATGAATATGGCTATCCATTTTTTATATCTTTAGAAATAAGGATCAATAACATTTTCAGTTGCAAAGCAGAAAGCTCTAGATTGGAAATTAGTAGACATTATGGTAACACCACTCATTTGTCCAAAATAGCTTCTCCCAGCTCATCCCCGATAACTTCACATGCACCAGGTATTGAGGAAATCAGGAAAAGAGAAAGTTTTTGAAGATTTTGCCACAATGAGTTTCAGTGGAAGCTATGCAATGACAAGCTATACAGTGATTCTGAGTTCCTAAGAGACGTCAACTCTTCACCACAGTCATAATATCAAGTTATATCTCCTGTAATGAACTATAGTCTTCCCACTCCATAAGACGCTGTGATGCACTGTAGAAATCTCTAGCCAAAGAATACTTTGGAGATATATCTAGCTGAGAACCCTTCACGGAGTAGGTGACTGTTGGTACAATACCTCAAAAACTATAGATCCAATAAATCAATAAATTGATATTTGTTTTCCAGTTTTTCTGCTGAAAATTTCTAATTTTTATGTGCTATTTTTGACAAAAAGAGAGTGCCCCCATAAAAAGCAACCATTACAAAAAAAAAAAAAAGAAAAAAAGAAAAAATAAAAAATATTTGTACTTTTAATCTGCATTTTGTATCAGAAAAGCAGAAGGAAGAATAGAGCACAAAGAGGCTGCAGAAAGGATTTCTTAATTTTTTTTCTGACAGCCCTAGTAACTGCATTCTTAAGCATGGTTGTCCAAGCATTTTAACAGGCCGTGTCCTCAAAGGCTGGGTATGACAAAAAGCTAAGGAATGTTCATTGCGAAACAGTTGACTCAACACAGGAAAATGCCTTGAGAACAGGTGGAAATGGAACATTTCTGGGCAACAGAAAATTGTCCCTAACAAAGGAAGTTGGTTTTGTTTACAATAACTACCCATCAATCCTGGCTAGTTCTAATGAATAAAAGAAAAACACTTTTGCAAAAGTGCATTACCAACCCTGATCAGTAAATCCTCACCCCTAAGACTTACTGAATTTTGTAAACCAATAATATACAGGCATAGCACTACTATTGAAGAAAAAAATGTTTCAGATGTGACAATAGAGTAATAAACTTCTAACCACAGAATAAAAAACTACCAGCACTGCCTTAAAACAGGCAGAGGTCTCAGAATAGAAGTTTTCCCTGTGAATATGGTGTGCAATTGTCCTTGTCATTGTCACTCCTCTACTAAATGCCTTTTTCAGCAACTGTAATTGCAGTTGCCAGTACCAGATACAGAACAGTCAGCTGAATGGAGTTTAAAGATCTTTCATTGTGTTAGGAAAACATTATATTCATCATTAAAGTTCATTCATAATTCTAATTTCATACAACACCACTTGCAAAGAACATATTCTTTGAACGGGCTGTTATAGAAATTTGAAAAGCGAAAATTGCTAATTCTCATAAAAACAAGATGCTAGAAACATAGATTATACATGGGGACATGGCTCAGAAAACATTAAAAGGCATCAGAAGTCTCCAGACTTTGTAACAGTCTCTCTGGAACAAGGGAAAAGAGTAAAACAGGCTGAAGAAGCAGTAAATAAATTTAGGTGTAGAAGCTGTTATGACCAGAGAAGACACAGAAAACTCTCACTAAAGAATTACCTGTCTCAACACAATTTTAAAAGATTACCGAAGTATCTACGAGAAGGAAAGACAAATTGCGTTAAAGTCAAGAGGTAACATTTTCAAGAGTGCCTTAGGGAATAGTTCTCTTTAATATCTTTAATATCTTTATCAATGCTCTAGATGAGGGGATCAAGTGCACCCTCAGTAAGTTCACGAACAACACCAAGTTGGGCAGGAGTGTTGATCTGCTTGAAGGTAGGAAGGCTATGCAGAGAGTATCTGGACAGGCTGGATCAATGGGCCGATGCCAATTGTATGAGGTTTGACAAGGCCAAGCGTCGGGTACTGCCCTTGGGTCACAAATATCTTGTATCAGAAATAGTGTAGCCAGCAGAACAAGGGAAGTGATCATTCCCCTGTAGTCGGGACTGGTGAGGTTGCACCTTGAATACTGTGGTCAGTGTTGAGCCCCTCACTACAAGAAAGACATTGAGGTGCTGGAGAGAGTCCAAAGAAGGGCAACGAAGCTGGTGAAGGGTCTAGAGAACAAATCTCATGAGGAGAGGCTGAGGGAGCTGGGGTTGTTTAGTCTGGAGAAAAGGAGGCTCAGGGGAGACCTTATTGCTCTCTACAACTAACCAAAAGGAGGTTGTAGCGAGGTGGGTGTTAGTCTCTTCTCCCACTTAACAAGTGATAGGACAAGAGGAAACAGCCTCAAGTTGCACCAGGGGAGGTTTAGATTGGATATCAGGAAAAATTTATTCACTGAGGGAGTTGTCAAGCATTGGAACAGACTGCCCATGGAAGTGCTGGGGTTACCATTCCTGGAGGTGTGTAAAAGACGTTAAGATGTGGTGCCTAGGGGCATGGTTTAGTGGTGGACTTAGCAGTGCTAGGTTAACAGGTGGACTTGATGGACTGTCTTAAAGGTCCTTTCCAACCAAAACAATTCTATGACTCTATGATTCAGGAAGGCTTACTTATCTTGCAGACTCCATCTGCAGTTAGTGTGTGAGAGTGATTTCTCCAGAAGGTGATTCAGAATGGCTAATTTGGCTCTTGCTTTGAATCACATCTAGAGAAGTCCATTTCCATTGGAAGCCTAGAGCAACACAGAAATTACTATAGAGTCGGATAGATTTTTTCAGCGAATATGCTTTTCCACAAAAAAATATTCCTTTATTTAATGATAAGGAAATTTTTTCCTGAACTCATCTCTTTTTAAGCCTATTTTTAAATAAAAAAAATTAATACTGAATCTCTTGTGGAGAGTAGATGTGGTGGGAAAGCTCTTTCTTTTGGGGGGTCGAAGAAAGAGTGAAGTGTTAACAAAAGTTCTCATTCTTAAATTAGTTATATTACATATTAGAGAGAAGAACACACTAACAATATGTAGACTTCCGTATCTGGGGCTTTGAGCAACTTGGTCTAGTGGAAGGTGTCCCTGCCCATGGCAGGGGGTTTGGAAATAGATGATCTTTAAGTTCTGTTTCAATCTAAACTATTCTATGATTCTATGATATTTTTGATAGTGCTAAGTTACTACGGTGTGGATAAGAGCTTAGCAGGATTTTTGCCTCTATTCTATCAGAAGCCACCAAAAGTTTAATAAATGTCAGTTGAGGAGCATGAAGAAAAGAAGTTGTGTTTGTTTATGGTTACGCTGCCTTCCTTCTTAGATACTTTCTGATACACTAGCAGCTGTGGGGGATTTTGAATCATGAGGAATTTTAGTTACCACAATTTTAGAAGGTAAAGAAGGTAACATGTAAACATGTTCTAAGTGCACAATCATATGATTTCTATGATATGTTGGTACAAAAGTGATAATTAGGTGCTAGTTTAATCTGGTTAAATAATGAGACTAACAATAGTATCTTCCTCCTCAAAAGGTAGAGGTAGTAAAAGTGGATTTGGGAGACAAAAAGCCCTCCACTATTAGTGGGACTCCTGTAGCCACAATGTTCTCAAAAATTTGTTCTGTCCAACCCTGTTTCACTGTTCATGTTCTTGTTTTGGTAGCTGTATGTATATCATATGTATATGTGCATGCAAACACACACAAACACAAATGTATATTCCAAATAGATAGCATTCTTATATATATTTATTAAAAGAAAGAAAAAGATACATTGCAATATATTTAGCTCCAATATTAAGACACTCAGAACTGTTTGTTGGGGAATTACCTTTCCCTTCTTATTTCCAACATTACTTATTTATCCTAGAGACTACTGATATATCCATGCTAATCAATAAATATCAGAACCAAAATTATGATATACATCAAAATGGCACCACAACATAATTGCAATAATCAATAACTTGCTTCAGTTGTTATTAACTTAGGAGACTGGGGTCTATAGAAAGTACTAGCAATCTGAATCTAGCTCAAGACTTTGTGCTAAAACATTTCTATTCCAACATTTTGATGTGGCTTCCAGGGAATACCTAAGGGTTAAACATATCGGTCTTGTTCTTACAGAAGCCATTACCAACAAAAAGCAGAAGCATAGTCTGATTGCATGCAATGTCAATTTAGAAGTCATTTGCTTCCAGTAAAATCACTCATTATATGAAGGTAAAGGCAGCGCTATTAGTATCTGCTTGTTAGATCAAATACTCTCTGCAAAGAAGAATTTAAAGTCCGAGTTTAAACACCTAGAAAGCCTCCACATCTTTATGTGGTTTCTATCTGTAAATAGGGTAAAAATACTCCAGTGACATGCACTTAAGTCTGTAAAAAATAATAGGAAAGGAAAATGTGGAGGAATTTCTGTCACTTTTGTTTTGCTTGAATATTTGTTTTTACACAATGTAATGCTTTAGAAAAAGCCTGTGTTGGCAGAGTTATCATAAAGAAACATTTATTTTGTTTACTTTCTATAATTCTGTGTGGCATTTCTAAAGTTACCTTGACAGTATAACTTCTATGATTAAATTCATAAATTATTTACACTACAACAACAAAAATATTATGAAGGATATTTTCAAAAGGTGTTATGACATTTCCAAGGTTATATTAATGACACCATCTGAGTTGCAAGAATCACAAAGTAAGTAAAATCTTAAATACTGATCAGAGCTCCAAAGACAACTGTGTGACACTGAATATGAAGATTAATAAATGTCAAACTCCTGGGAACAGAAAGAGTAGAAGATGCAGAAGCGAAATCTGCATGTGTCCTATGACAGGAGAAATGAAGTAGAGATATTAAAGTCATTAAATTAGTCTCATTAAATATGAGAAATACAAAACCAGAGAAGTCTTTCTATAACTTTGAGACCAGAATGAATGAAGGAAGAGAATCTTAAAAAAATTGATCTAGCATATAACCTATTTAAAAAAAACAAAAAAACAAAAAAAAATACCTCAAACATGTCCATATCTAACAATGAGTCCAGTACAGAAGATTGAGAAATGAATGACTGAGCTGATAGAAAACAATATTAACTAAATTATTCTAAAAATGTTAAAATTTGGTCGTATAGACCCTGTTTTAAATCTCTGCTGGAACAGATTAAACTAAAGCCAAACACATTGATGTGGGAAATAATATATCCTATAAACAGTAACATTTCACTTGTTCTAAATATATTTCCAAATTCAATCAAAATTTTCCGAATGTTCTAGATGAAAAGTGAAATTTTATCTCAATGTTATAAAAATGGCTTCTGGGAAGGAGGTAATATTCCAATTTTGTCCATGGCACTGTGGTTATTAACTCAAAATATGGGATACCTGAATTCAATTCCTTTCTTGATTGTGCTGGCTTTAAATTCTCCCTTCAAGTATAATGACCTCTGAAGGCATAAAGACTAAGAGGTCCATGATAAACGTCCAAGAAAATTAAACTTATATGAGCAGGCCATGCGATTGTTTGCATTCTTTGTGTGTAATTAGTTTGTCCTCTTGGTATCAGAAATAAAACATTAACATTAATGTTAATGTGACCTCATTAATGTTTAGGTGACCTCATTAATGTTTATAAATATGTAAAGGGCAAGTGTCATGAGGATGGAGCCAGGCTCTTCTCAGTGACATCCCTTGACAGGACAAGGGGCAATGGGTGCAAGCTGGAACACAGGAGGTTCCACATAAATATGAGGAAAAACTTCTTTATGGTGAGGGTGACCGAACACTGGAACAGGCTGCCCAGAGAGGTTGTGGACTCTCCTTCTCTGGAGACATTCAAAACCCGCCTGGACGCGTTCCTGTGTGATATGATCTAGGTAATCCTGCTCCAGCAGTGGGATTAGACTAGATGATCTTTCGAGGTCCCTTCCAATCCCTAACATTCTGTGATTCTGTGATTAACTGAAAGAAAAACTGTAACAATGGTCTTCTGTTCCCGTGTATAATGCCTTTTGGGTCCTATTAGAGCCATTTCATGTTATTTAAGGTTGAGCCAATGATCAAGGAAATAATAATGCATAAAAATAAATGCAACAAGATTTCCAGTGAGAATGTTAATTCTTGAGCTATTACATAAAATAGCTTGTGGCTTTGCTTTCTATCAACAGATTGGTAAAACCACACTTCATTTCCTTTCCTTTTACAGAGACCTAGCACCATTTTTTTCCCTCCAGGTCAAAAGGAACATTTTGCATCAAACTCTAATTCCAGATTTTCAGTTTGGAGAGACATCTCCTTCCCCCAGGCAAACATGAGTTTTAGCTGACATAATTTTTTTGAAGGTCATGATAATTTTGAACTGCAAACACCCAAATAGTTATTCACAGTGTCTTCCATGATGGTCAGTGGATTTGCATTCATTTTATGTTAATGCAGCTTGAATGACTTATTTTAAGCCACTCCCAATTTATAATCTTCAAAGGAAGAGGAAAAAACACCATCATTTTAAACATGAACAGAGATCCCTGTGTAGCTTTAATACGCTGCCTGTTTTATAGTGCCATCCATTGTATATTCCTGCATCATTAGTAGGAAAGGTCAAGCAATATTTATTTATATTAGACAGGAACCTCATGAAACTATCACCATGAAACTATCCCTGACAGTACAAAACTGATACATGTGCAATACTGGTTAATTCATTGTTCAATGAAAGCACAAACACTGCTTTAGAGTTTCAGCTCAACTCCTGTCCTCACATATAATTACTTTATTAAGCAAAGCTAATTTCATCAAACAAGAAAGTTTTTCTTCTTCATGCAGGCAACATTATAAAATTCAAGACAGAATAAATGTGTTCCAGAGATCAAAAGTGCAGTAGCTTTGTCCTTAAAATTAATGCCTTATATATAATAAATAGTAGTCTGGTTTATATGCAGAGAAACAATCTAATTTTCAGCCCTTTGTTTTATTTGATAATTGTGAACTCAGAGCACAAACCTAATTGTCATTAGGTATTTGATTTGTTCAGAGGTGAAAAGCTCTTTAGACAAATAATTTCCCTTGTTTGTAAAGAAAAAGATGTTATAAAAATAGCATTGAAATAAATAAAAACCAATACAGGCAGGGATTCAAGTGATTTCCTCCTCTCACATACCAAATACTCAAAAAGAAAATGTCACATTTTATAAAGAGTTAAATAATCTTCAGAATTGTAAACATTTTTGTCTTAATTTATCATAACCATTTTATTACTATACATACATAGAAATTTGCTAGACTATTAGAATTAACAAATTTTATTGACAAGCTGGTTGTTCAAAACCTTTATTGTAAGTCATACCTGATTTTACAGAAAAGTTTAATGAGATAACTGGGAGAAAAATTATTCCATGTTTTATTTGATGACAAAATTTCTAATTTTAGCAAAAGCCCTGAAAGTCTTTCAGTCCTTAGAAGTTCTTTATATTATTTGATATATTTACTGTTAGACTTCTTGTTTGTCTTTCCTCATTTGAGACACTCCCCCTTATCCTCTCTGTCATTATTCTTTTTTGTTGGAATTTTACTGAAGCAGATTCGGCAAACACCATTATATAAATATACAAGACGACATCTCCCTATTGAATATAATTTTGCTTTATACCTGCTCTTAGATTCCCACCTGAGGAACATCTATGCAAGCTTCATACCAGCAGTATGATATCCATTCCTAAATTAAGTTGTGAGGATAAAACATATGGAGGATATTTCTAAATTAAATATGATGATTGCGTGTAGGCTGCAGGTGGTACAATGGCTGACAGCTCTCCAGTTAAGCACAATCATATAGGATTAGCTGTTCTCTTCATCAAGTTTATAGAAAATTATACGCAACTGCAACTTTAGGCTGCTTAAACCTAGAGCAAATACTTTTTCTCATTGATCTCCACTAGCAAGTCAGTAAAATTTCTGTCTCACATTCTAAAAGTGCTGTATAATTTTCTGATATTTGACTTGCCATAGGAATGTCTAAAAATCAGAGAGGAAAGAAGGGTGCAAAAAATAAATACCCTAGATGCCTGGAGAAGAGAAAGCTTTGCCTGGAGAAGAGAAGGCGCCGGGGAGACCATGTAGCAGCCTTCCAGTACCTGAAGGGGGCCTACAGGAAAGCTGGAGAGGGACTTCTTACAAGAGCAAGTAGTGACAGGATGAGGGGGAACAGTTTTAAACTGAAAGAGGGTAGATTTAGATTAGATATTAGGAAGAAATTCTTTCCTGTGAGGGTAGTGAGACACTGGAACAGGTTGCCAAGTGAAGTTGTGGATGCCCCCTCCCTGGCAGTGTTTAAGGCCACATTGGATGGGGCTTTGAGCAACCTGGTCTAGTGGAACATGTCCCTGCCCATGGCAGGAGGGGGTTGGAACTAGCTGATCTTTAAGGTCCCTTCCAACCCAAACCATTCCTTGATTCTATGATTCTATGATTCTAGATGAGTCCCAAAATAGGTGTTTAATTTTTTTGGCACAACAAATGAACTGACAAAAATTATGTGAGATCAAATAAAACAAAATTAAGTCTTTAATTTCATTTTCTTTATGAGTTTTAGATCCTTGCTTTAAAGTTATAATTTTCAGAATAAAAAATTTAGTTCAACAAGTTTGAGTGCAAAGTCCCCTACCTGGGGAGCAAAAACCTCAAGCACCAGTATATGCTGTGGGCTGACCAGCTGGAAAGTAGCTTTGCAGAAAAGGGCCTAGGGGGCTTGATGGACACTTGGTTGAATATGAGCCAGTGACGTTACCTTGCCACAAAAAAGGCTAATGGTATCCTGGGCTGCATGAGGAGAAGTGTTGTCGGCAGGACAATTGAGGTGATCCTGCCCTTTTAGTCAGTGCTGGTGAGACCACACCTAGAGTACTGTGTCCAGTTCTGCACTCCCTAGTACAGGAGATATATGGAGCTACTGAAGAGAGTCCAGTAAAGGGCCAGGAAGATGATGAAGGGACTGGAGCATCTTTCCTTTGAGGAAAAGCTGAGAGAGCTAGAACTCTTCAACCCGGAGAAGAGAAGACTCAGGGGAATCTCATCAATATATGTGAATACCTGAAAGGAGGGTGCAAAGAAGCTGGAGCCAGGCTCTTTTCAGCAGTGCCTGATAATAGAAGCAGGGGCAATGGGGTTCCCTCTGAACAGGAGGAAACACCCTTTTACTCTGAAGGTGATCAGGCACTGGTACAGGTTGCCCAGGAAGGATGTGGAGTCTCCATCTGTGGAGATATTCAGCAGCTGTCTGGACATGGCCCTGGGTAACCTGCTCTAGATGACCCTACTTGAGCAGGGAGGTTGGACCAGATGACTTCCAGGCTTCCGTTCCAATGTCAACCATTCTGTGATTCTGTGAAAATACCACCCTGAAAAAGATAATCCCCATTTGAATATGCAAAACCACAACTTTTTTTTGACAATACTTCCCCAGAATTGACCTCAATTTGCAAATATATGCAGTCTCTGCAAAGCTGTATTTTTCAGAAGATAAAATATCTACTAAAAATATAATAGCTGTCTAGCTCTAGGAGTACACTTGTAATAGAAGGAAAAGGATACCTGCCTGTAAAAATTATTTTAATATCTGTGTCTCTGTTGGAGAGCTCAAATATTCCTGATAATTGCCATCCACTAGAATGGCCCATATTTCTTCTATTTCATGTGCAAGCACTTGGAGTACCCCTGTGTAACAGACTGACAGAAGACAGTGTCTTTAAAGTTTCTTAACATCCTCAAAGAAGTTCACATCTGAATGCTGAATAAACACATACCACAGACAAAATTATGTCTCAGCAGTCTGAATAGCTTCATATTGTGCCTGCTTTCAGAATGGGTTAAACTCCCCTGACTGTTATATATGAGGACATCCCTTGACTGTACCCCTGATGAGGCTGACTCACTGGCTGCTCACTTTGGGAATTTCCTAGAAAAGGCCAACTGCTTCACCATGAGCCTTGTCCACCACTCCAGAAGACCCCAGTGCTCCAAAAACTGGGCTGTGCCTTACAGTCTTTTCTGAGAACGCACTGCAGAAGTTCATGTCCAAGACCCAGGGGCAAAATATTTGTCTGTCCTTAATGTATATCATTAATGAATCCAGCTAAATGATCCTCTCCTCACACAGGCAAAAGCCATTTTTTATTGTGTTACAAAATTGAAATACTAATTATAACAGAACAGGCAAAGTAGCTCTCACTGTGACAAGCTAGCTACCCTGTTTGTCCTACTGACAATAAATTAAAATATATTCCCAGCTCCCAGGAGGACAGAGATGGACATATTTACAGTGAGATATCATTACGTCTGAGCAAATGTCTTGCTGTACATTGAAAATACTAAAGCTGAACCAAAAGACAAGAAAACAAGCAGATTTCACTTGGCTTCAATAGCCATTGCAAATACACTATTTCAAAACCACTGCTATTAATACAGCAGAGGCAGATGAAAAGTTCTGCCAAAGTAAAAGAAATAGATGATCAAATGTTGAATAATTTGTTGATGTGTAAGTTACTGATGCCCTGCAGCTCTGGTAAATAGTGCAACCTTTTTTTAAAAAAGAAGCTTATTTTCTTGTTAGAGGTCAAAAATAAAAAAATGCTCTTTCTTCAAAACCTCATTTTTCTTTTGAATTTTTTCACTCCCTGGGTGCATAATTAAGAAGCAACATGCTCTGCATTGCTCAAAAAGCATTTTTTTAAGTTACAGGAAAATCAGACTTCTTTAGATATAAAACTCCAATTAAGCTATATGATGATAGCATGGAGCCAGGCAAAATAAGTTGGTTGTGTCCTTTCTCTTTCTTGCTGTGACTGTAAACAAATGTGTATGTCTGGCAAGAAAAAAGTATCAGTTCAGACTTTAGCCACTGATAAGCAGGCAGTGCCACCAAGGTAGAAAGTTACATGCAAGTTAATGGATCCCTCTTCTCTCTTTTTCTGTTCTTAGAAATACACTGCTGCTGAGTTTTCAAAATGTAAGTTTAAAATAATTGCACAGTTTAAAGGCAGAAGTTAGGAGAACTATATATATATCATATATAATATATATAAATTTCTTAAACTTGCTGTTGTTATTGGTAAATTTAAAACTCAAATCAAGGATTTGAACAAGTCAGGTTCTAAATCTATGAACTAATGCAGTGCCACTCGACAGAAGGAGAGAGAACAAAAAGGTGAAGATCACAATTTTGCTTGCAGAGCTGTTTCTATATATCTTAAAAGCCTAAAAGGATTTCAGAGGATTATCTTTGTCTAGATTGCTGTCACTCCTATTAATCAGTCTTTATTGATTGCTTGGTCTTTTGGTCTCCTCAAGTTCAACAAAAAGTCTATAATATACTGCCCTTGAACACGTAAATAAATCTATTTGAATCACAGACGGACTGGAACCATATGAAGATATGATTTTTATGGCTCTCATAACTACAAGCTGTCGAAGAGTTTACAAGCATTTTTAACAGATTATCTCAGTATATGCATCAAATCTCAGCCATTCATTATGTATTAACTAGAAAAATTTTTGAGTGTTCTACACCAGTTATATGTAACAAGAACCCATGCTTAAATGATTAAAATGAAGGTCAAACAAACTGAAGAAAGACATGAGGTAGCTGTTCAGAAAATAGAATGTTTTTCATAACTGCTTTGTGTACTGATGCAAAGTTTCTTTGACATATTGATCTTACCAGCAAAAGTCACTTAAGATAGATAGAAAAAAAAACAAACAAGGAAAACAATGCGCAAAATACGTGCAAAGTTAGAATATGGACTTCAGCTTGGTCCTTTCATGTTGTAGTTATATTTACTTTTCTGTATACACACATTACTTTATATTTTATTTGTTGAATGTCCACAAAACTGCTTGCAGAAATTTGTTTCGTGCAAAACCAAATGTGTTTGGGGGGGCTATTATGATTGTATGAAAATAGTGGTATTTTGGATAGGTTAGTCAACCAGAAAATGTTGTGTAACTTTGGTGATGAACTACAAAGTTCAAACAGAGGGGTTTGATAATTAAATACTTGGATTTGCAAATTAACCTCAGTTCTTTCTTGTTAATAAAATAATTTTTGAAATAATTTTGATCAGAAAACAAATTAGTGTGTTTTTACTTGCTTGCAGAAAACCCACATCTTCATCAGAAGAATAAGTTCCTCAAAAGTATTTGTTTATTTTTTTGTCAATTACCTAAGCTTAAAGGTGAAAAAAATTTAGATACACAATGTTATATTATGACCCTGAAGAGGTCATCCAAAGCATGTCTTGCTAATCAGAGTTTTCCTTTCTCAACAGAGAAAAATAGGCATCTTATAAATTATTCATCTGACTCCATCTTTTCCCTACTTTAGAAAATGGTGTTTCACTTTCTGAAGGTGCCTACTTCTCTACAGGAGTCTCCAGGTTGATCTCTAAATTGATGTTTAGATAGGGTCTTAGGAAAGATGAATCCTAGTTGTGACATGTCCTATTTTCTTCTATGTTTTCTGTGTTTTTTCCTCATCTTTGATCTCTTAAAAAACACAGAAATACACTTCAGCAGTTGCTCGTCATAAAGATGACGTGCTGTCAGCTGAAACTGCTGTGTTGTTCCTTCATAACCGGGACCCTGTAAATTTACCCAGCAGAACTCTCATAAAATTAGAACGCTTTTGTAAAAGAAGGGATGACCTGTGTTGAATAAACTCAATTCAAAAAGAACCCAATGAAAAATATTATCTTCCTGAAAAAATATAGCTCCATTTGATGGATAACAAGCTCCAGAAAATCAGGCTCATTTCTGGAGCTTGTTAAAATTAAATGTGATTAAAAATTAAAGACTGGATATTTTTAATTTATGCTAGATTAGCAGTGATAAAACTTAATCAAAGCTTCCAAAATTATGAAGGTAATGACAAAGTTTAAGTGCACAAAGTTATGATGAAACAAGTTACGATCCATATGCTCCTAGTGGTACATGGCATTTTAATATTATTGCTTAATGATACATTTGATTACATTTTATGTTGTTTCCCATAAAACGGGGGAAATGGCACTAGAAAAATGGCTGTTTTCAATTTTTATATACTTCATGTATGCAAGTCCTAAAACCAAAACAGTTTCAAAAAGAAATTTTCTTTAAAAGTAATAAAATACATGCTGCACAGCAGACTTATTGATCTCTAAAAATTCTTTAAGGGAACTCAGTGGCTCATAATATTTTTAGAGTAACAAGTTTGCGTAAAAATTACAGCTTAAAATATAAGCATGGATGACTAAGAACTTCCCCATATACATTCTTATTAAAATGTTAAGTTTACATATTACAAGATAGATGGGATATATTTTCAGAACAGGCACAGGGAGAGCTTCCAAATATCTACTTATATTACTTACAATTAAAAGAATTAACAGGATTGTGGTCATTATTGTACTTCCATTCTCTTTTTAAATTAACCTAAAACTTTATTTGACATGTGCAGATCACTGCAACACATGCATTTTAATATATTTTAATTGAGGATCTATCCCGAAGCTTCAAATGAAGCATTTTATCTATAGGTCATACAATTTTGTGATTTTGAGTAAACTTTTAATCTAGTTCTAAGATTTCTAGGACATGAACCTGAAATTCTTATCACTGAAGTAACTAAAGTAATTGCCATCCCTATGTGCTGAAAGATGAGCCGTCGCGGAAGAAAACTGGCCTGACTGAACAGAGAGCTTTGGATGGAACTCAGGAATAAAAGGAGAGGTTTTGACTTTTGGAAGAAGGGGCGGGCGACTCAGGAGGACTACAATGATGTCATAAGGCTAAGCAGGGAGAATATTAGAACTTAATCTCTCTACTGCCATGTTTTTTGCCAAGACAAAAACCATTTTTATAAATATATTAGCAACAAAAGAAAGGCTAAGAAGAATCTCCATCCTTTATTGGATGTGGAGGGAAACATAGTAACAAAGGATGAGGAAAAGGCTGAGGTGCTTAATGCCTTCTTTGCCTCAGTCTTTAGAAGTAAGGCGAGTTGGTCTCCAGGTAGCCAGCCTCATGAGCTGGAAGACAGGGATGGGGAGCAGAATGAAGCCCCCATAATCCAAGGGGAAATGGTTAGCTACCTGCTACACTACTTAGACACACACAAGTCTATGGGGTCGGATGGGATCCACCCAAGGGTATTGAGGGAGCTGGCAAAATGCTCACCAAGCCACTTTCCATCATTTATCAGCAGTCCTGGCAAACCGGTGACTGGAAATTACCAAATGTGACACTCATCTAGAAGAAAGACTGAAAGGAGGATCTGGGGAACCATAGGCCTGTCAGCCTGACTTCAGTGCCAAGGAAGATTATGGAGCAGATCACCTCGAGTGCCATCACATGGCATGTACAGGACAACCAGGCAACTAGTCAACATGGGTTTATGAAAGGCAGGTCCTGCTTGACTAACCTGATCTCCTTCTATGGGAAGATGACCCGCTTACTGGATGAGGGAAAGGCTGTGCATGTTGTCTACCTAGACTTTAGTAAAGCCTTTGACACCATCTCCCACAGGATTCTCCTTGAGAAATTGGCTGCTCATGGCTGGGACAGGTGTACAATTCACTGGTGTCCTGGTTTGGCCCAAACCAGGCCAATTAGTCTTAGAGAAACCAAGGTCACTGCTAAATTCCTCACTGCTTACGAGTGAAGAGCCGAAGGGGGGGTCGCAGCTGCAGGGGGGAGCAGACAGGGCAGGTGACCCAAGATTGACCAACGAGGTATTCCATCCCACACACGTCATTCTCACTTGCCTATTTATCACTAACCCACTGCCTCCTGGAGGTGGGGCCCAGGAGGGAGGGGCCCTCCTGTCTCCCACTGATTGGTACTAGCTTTGCCAATTTTCCAGTTAAAAGCCTGCAGGTGTGATGGCAAGGGGAGCTTTTGCATTTTGCCCTCTGCCTGTGCTGGGTGGAGCTACTGCATTTTCCCCTCTGCCCATGCTGGGGGAGCAACTCTGCCCAAGGAGGATTTCCAAGCTCTCGATCTTGGTTTTGTATATATTTGTATATATTTGATTATTTCTATTATTGTTATTATATTCTTTTTCATTATTATAGTTTATTAAAACTGTTTTAACTTTCCAACCCGTAAGTCTCTCTCCCTTTTCCCTTTCCCTTAGCGGGGGGGAGAGGGTTAACAGAGAGCATCTGCCACCTGGTTAATAGCTGACCCAGCTTTAAACCGTGACAACTGGGTAAAAAACTGTCTGAGTGGCCGAGCCCAAAAAGTTGTGGTGGATGGAGTTAAATCCAGTTGGCAGCCAGTCACAAGTGTGGTTCCCCAGGGCTCAGTATTGGGACCAGTTCTCTTTAATATCTTTATCAATGATCTGGATGAGGGGATCAAGTGCACCCTCAGTAAATTCGCAGACGACACCAAGTTGGGTGGGAGAGTTGATCTCCTTGAGGGTAGGAAGAGTCTGCAGAGGGATCTGGACAGGCTGGATTGATGGGTCGAGGCCAACTGTATGAGGTTCAACAAGGTTAAGTGTCGTGTCCTGCACTTGGGTTATAACAACCCCATGCAACACTACAGGCTTAGGGAAGAGTGGCTGGAAAGCTGCCTGGCAGAAAAGGAACTGGGGATGTTGAACGATGGCCAGCTGAATATAAGCTAGCAGTGTGCCCAGGTGGCCAAGAAGGCCAACAGCATCCTGGCTTGTGTCAAATATAGCGTGGCCAGCAGGACAAGGGAACCGATAGTCTGCCTGTACTTGGCACTTTTGAGGCAGCACCCTGAATACTGTGTTCAGTTTTGGGCCCCTCACTACAAGAAAGACATTGAGGTGCTGGAGAGAGTCCAAAGAAGGGCAACGAAGCTGGTGAAGGGTCTAGAGCCCGTGTCTTATGAAGAGTGTCTGAGGGAACTGGGGTTGTTTAGTTTGGAGAAAAGGAGGCTCAGGGGAGACCTTATCGCTCTCTACAGCTACCCAAAATGAGGTTGTAGAGAAGTGGGTGTTAGTCTCTTCTCCCAGGTAACAAATGATAGGATGAGAGGAAAGAGCCTCAACTTGTGCCAGGGAGGTTTAGATAGGATATTAGGAAAATTCTTCACTAAAAGAGTTGTCAAATATTGGAACAGACTGCCCATGGAAATGGTGGAGTCACCATCCCTGGAGGTATTAAACGATATGAAGATATGGCACTTAGGGCCATGGTTTAGTGGTGGACTTAGCAGTGCTAGGTTTGCGGTTGGAATTGATGATCTTAAAGGTCCCTTCCAACAAAAACAATTCAAAAAATTTGTGCTCTGTAGCATTACCACTCTCCAGAACAATTCCTGGAAAATGACAAGATGAAATTTAAATAAACAAAGAAGCTGGAGGGAAAGGAAAAGAGGAAGTGACAAGACACATTTACCAATACATCCCACCTCATCTTAGCCATCTCTAGTAGTTGTTTTAATTAGGAACACATTTCTCCAGCTTCCTGTAGGGAATGGAGGGACAGAAAATGCCTCCATAGGGCAATTAGTTCATCTTAGAACCAAATTGCACAATAAAGGTGTTTTTCTTTGACTATAAAGCAAGCTGAGGGTGCTTAGGGTCCTCATTTAGGTTTCTCCATTTACATTAAATGGGCTGAATCTGAGTCCAACTGTTTGCGATATGAAAAAAAGAAAGGAACGGCTAGTGCCAAATGGGAACACTGAACCAGCACTGTGTGGACATGTGAATTGAGCATGACAGTTTGGCCTTACTGAAAGTCTTCATAACAGCTTGTTTTATAGAGAAGAATACACATCACCTTTAATTCTAAGAAAGGATTAACTTTTTAATGTGTTTCCTGGGGGCGACAGTGGCTTTGTGTCCTACCCACTTTCTTTATCTTAATCCAAACTGATGTATTCTTAGCAAGGAAGCCTGGGGTAATGTAAAGAGTAGACTTCCATATAGACCTAAATTTACTCTTTGTCAGGAATTATTGATAAACACCATCATAGGTAACATGGAAGTGACAGTTATGGGTGAGACTGGCAGTACTGATTTCAGCACATCAATGCTGAATTCAGCACATCTATTCATTTGAAAATTTGGACCTCTGCACTTATCACACATACTCAAACATAAAATAAGGTTTACAACTCAGCCATCAGAAATATTTTCTTCACTTTCTAGAACCTCTTATCAATTCTTTTAATGACAGAAGGAGAAGGGGAAACTGTCAATATGTGAGGGAAAGTAAATATAAAAATGCAGTTGTGGATGTACTTAAGAAAAAAAAATTTTTTTGCATGCAGATGAAAGACTGAAAAGATATATGAAAATCACCTCTCCCTCACTGATTATCACAAATCAAATTACAAAGTGAAGCACCTTGATAGAACTATTTCTGGTACTACTTTTCTAACAAGATTCATTCCACTCCCCAGCTCTTTTCATAAAGGGCAAAACTGGAATAATTCAGCAATTGCTTTCCTGTCAAACTCTGGTATAGTTAGGTGGCTTTGGGAAGAAAGCGTCACTCATGCCGTTGATGTGCAAAGCCTAGGAAAGTTGTACACAGAAAGCACTGAAGACAAATCATGGAACATATAAGAAAAAACAAATGGTTTCCTAATTTTTTATGTAATATTTTACAGGAAGAGAAAAAACAGTTACATTGCTAATGGCATGAAATTTTAAGACTGCATCATAGAATACCTCACGTTTTGTTTACATTTTGTCTTTTCACTACTTTTGATGTACAGCATAGAAAACTATGACAACCAAAACTTCAAAACTGTGAGTAATATTGTGTAAATGAATAATCCAGCACAAGCAAAAATCTGTACTATGCATGCTGACACCATATTGCTTATACTGTAGCTGAAAAATTACCTAAGAAATTGCAGATGTGATGGTTCTTTTCAGCCTTTTCCAGCACTTTACTTTTTATTCTTGTTTCAGCTATCTCTGCCCACTCATGTGACTACTTTTGTGTTATCCCATTTGCTGAAATAAATATAATACTTTTATTACAGAGACTGCTTACTGGCACAGAAAATTACTTTTATTTGGAGGGAGAAAAATTATGAATTGTGAAGAAAACCAAAACTATTGTTTTTCTCTGCAGTATTGTAGGTGGATATTGGAATACATATAAAAACAAACATACATGTGTTCATGTACACAAGTGCTTTCCCATAGGGATCATTGTAAAGAAATAGATAAATTTATTTACTTAAATAAAGGGTTCTTAAGGAATATGCTCTGAAAATAAAGTTATAGTTTCACAGGAGTTTTTAATTTCAAATTAAGAATGACATACAGAGTAAGTCAAGGACAGATGGCCACAGAACCCAAAATCATTGTGCCTGCCTTGCCAGGCTAGTTTTAAATTCACAGGATGACTCAGTGAACTTGAAATGTCATGCTGGATTCTAGCAAGAAAATTATGCAAAGCTTTAAAATTTATCACTAGCATCTTAAATTAATCCTGGAACTAATTAGGAAGCTTGCAGACAAGTCAGAATCCAAGTGCTATCTCTTTCTATTGACTTTTTCATACAGAAAGTGAGGGTTTAGAACTAAGAATGTGTCATACCACAAGCTTTTGTTCTTGCAATTGTCAACTAAAAGCAGAAGACAGTTATGTGGGAGAGAACTAACATTTTATAATTTTCCATAACATTAGTTAGAATGTGAAAGCAGACTTGGGTTTCACTTTATTTTGTAGAATTATTATTCTTGAACTAAAATAGAAACAGGGAACAAAGATAGTAGTGAAAAATAAAGGGATTTTTTTTCAAACATTCTGACAAAATAAAAGTGAAATTAAGTACAAATTATCACAATCAAATCTGGGTCATAATAAAATTATCTCCACGGTCAATTCAATTTTGCAGTCATGAATAACTAAATAGCTGACGAAATCAGTCAGATTGGTTTTTGTTTGTGTTTGACTGAATGTTATGATCCTTACATTTGTTATTTTAAGGGGTTTATTTCAAAATATTGAGGTATAAGTTTAAAATCCTGTAAAGTGACCTAACCTGCCAATTCTTTGTCAGAAGTCATGAGTTTTGCTCATATTATTGGAGAGCAATGTAGTAGAAAAACCCTATAGTAGAAAAGTCCAAAAACCAATATTAATATCACTTGCACCTATCTACTTACCTGTCACCTATTACTGTTTTTTTTGATTATACACAAGGTTTTCAAAAAGACATGATTAAATCCTACTTACTCTGGGTTGTTTAGGCTGCTGATCAGTGACCTGCTCTTCAGAAGTGCCATGTATCCAGGAGTTCCCAGTGCTAATGCAAAGTCATGACCAAGCTTTATATAAATCAATGAGTACAAATGTAGAAGTCTAATTTTAAACCCATTAGAAAATCTACATTTCTTTTTATAACTAAATAAATTTCCACTTTTTTTGATGTAGAAGCTGTTAGCACGTTTCAAAGCCACTCTTTTCCTTTCGGGCACGGGCACTAATCACTATATTGAGCAGGGCTGTGCCTAAGTAAAATCACTCAGCTGCACTGAACCAAGCTGAAGTAGAAAAGCAAGGAAGACAACTGAAACAAGACTATTTGGAAAAAGCCATTAAAGTGTTTTCAAGTGAGCATCAAATGGAACCATTAACATTCTGGATTATGTATTTTCAAACTATTTTTCTCCTAAAAGGTCCTTTTCAGCATTTCTGTGAAAACACTCCTGTATCTTCAAGTATTCATTTTCAGGCTTTCAAGTTATTAAACTACAGATAGTCCGTCCTCCTTATCCAAAAAAACTGGCAAGCAACACAAACAGTAAATCCACTTACTGTACTTGTGTCTAAGTGATCATGGAAAAAAAAGTCTTTGACTGAGTCACATCACTAAAATTTCAAGCTGAAATTGATGTTTCTTACACAAGGAAACCAGAAGAAAGAAAAATTACTGAAGAAAACTGCGGGCACTGATATTATTGGTCATGCCGAGTACCATTCAGAAGAAAATGGTTGGGGTTTTTTTCTTCTTTTTTCCTCTTGGCCGGATTACAATAGTGCTATAGCCTGAAATAAACATCAGGGTGGTTTAAGGAAAGTGGAAAAAAAAGTTTTAAACCCTGTTTGTTCATTCTGTTCACTCTCTAGATTTCACTCTTACAAACATATAGGGTGCGGTCTTTCTCCTCACTCTCCTTTCCTTTACAGGGGTGATTGATTTTTCTCCTTTAAAATACTAGGATACGTGCAAAGAATGTAATAAGATATTTCATCACTTTGTGTAAGATTAACAACTTCAACAATTTGTTATTCACGGATAATGAGAATGGGGTGTTTTTTGTCTTTTTTTGTTATATGGTGTTTTGGTTAAAGACATTTTCACCTCATCAAACTAGCATATCAGGCACTTGGCCTGGTTTGCAATGCAATTAAGAAGCTGAGGAGCTGCAGCATGGCTAGCACCTAAAAAATCCAGTTGAGTCCAAGACTTAGCTGTAAAATTAGATACTGCACTTGCTAAATATAGCTTAATGGACAGACTACTATCACACATATGTCTTTTCTCTTTACAGCAAGGCAGATATGAAAAATACCTCTGAATTTCAGGAAGGCAGGATTGTGTCCAGTATCACAGGTTCCTTCCACAGCACATTTTAGGCCATACTAAAGAACACATCAAAACATCCTGTGTCTGGATCCAGTAATGCTATTTTGTCAAAGTACTGAATGCATAACGATTTGGTTTCTGTTGACCAGTAATATATTACAGGCAATCTGGCTCCAAGCCATGCTCAAGGCCGTGAACTAGAATACATCCATTTATTTCAGAAGGTACAAATTGCTGCTGTGTTTTCCTAGTGCTTTTTACAACTCTGTAGTCCTCAGTAAGAACCCACAAGACAGACAAATAGATCTAGATATGTCAGATATTTATCTCTAGTACACAATAGTGAGGTAGATGCCAAGGTCTTCTCATTTATGACCCCAGAAACACTAGTTTAAGGACAAGTGAGTGATCCTGAGAAATGTGAGTGTGAAAAGTATACCTGGTAAATCTCTGCGGCAAATTCAGCATGGAAGTGTGAGTCCTGTAGCCTGATTCTTATAACTTGATACTAAAAAAATAATCACTTTCAGTGGATGGATGGACTGACATGTACTGCCAAAATGGAGATCTATGAGTCTCCTGGTGTCAATATCTTGTTCCTGTTAAGTAATATCACAACCTATGTTGACTTCAGTGGAGTGGGAAGGGAACTGCAAGATATGCATTTCATGCGTTACTAGTAAAACTAGTTATTAGTAAAACTAGATATTGGGAGGTTTGGCTGTATGAATGGCATTGACTGTATTGGCAGTTAGCTAAATGAATTCATAAAATTCAACATTCTGTTTAGAGTGTGCTTTTACAGCAAAATCTCCTCACTGCCCCACTTAGCACACTTTGATTTGCTTTATGAAGAAGTCTTGGAATATGAAGAAGCACTTCAGGAGTGCATCTAAAACACTAACAGGAGTTAAGGCCATCAGACTGGATTAGAGTTAGTCAGGAGCAAACACACACACACACACATATGAACAAATATAACGTGTTTAACAGTTCCTCGGTATCAACCAATTTGCTCTGAGGATCTGCTGTTGCTGCACAGCGCTGTTTGCCAATGTAGACAGCTGTCATTTCCTGGCAAGAATGGAGCCAGAACAAAGCAGAACACCTTCCAGTTGTGAAGTTCCAGGCAACCTCAGCAGATTGCAAAAACTTCTTATTTATCCATTCATCAAACAAAAGGAATAATACTTAAAAGAATCAGTTGCAGAAAACTTATAGAAAACTGTAGTAAGTACCACATAACTTTATAATTGTATTTTTATTTTTTCATTTTGTCTCCATATTGCCTCTTTTTTTTTTTCCCCCTTTTTTGTGTAGTTATAAACACCTGTTAAATGAAACCATTTAACTGGTTACAGAATTGTGCTCTCCTTTGTCCCTCAGTATCCTTTCTGTGAAAGATTCTTGTGTTGAGGTGACAGAAACTGGAGAGTGGTACAGATTAATTGACCTGGTCAATGCATAAGGGAGGTTTATTCTCCCCTACTGTTCGTTGGTCCTCTCTCTCTTATTATGATCTAAAAAGCTAAAGAAGCGTACTCCTCAGATAAATGTGAGCAATTCCTGCTTTTAGAGTGGACTCACAAAACAGAACTAGACCCACTGACTGACTACTGATAGTAGGCTGTTATAGATATGGTTAAAGAGATGTAATCAATCACGTGCAAAATTTTTCTGTTCACTAGTCTGAAGTTTTACTATTAATAACAATTTTTTTATTTTCACATGCAAATAAACATATTACATATATAACTTTAGTTAATAACTACTTAAGCTGTTAACCACCATTTGGGACTGTATTAGTTTTCTACTTAAGTAATTAATGTGATGATAGATATTTAGGAAACCCTATAATACCAGTATTAATATTCATTACAATAATGAATAACTTCTGTGTTGCCATTGTACCAAGAAGCAAGTGTATTAGATTATCTAAGTGAGGCAACAGGCTTACAAAAGTAAAGCAACATATTGTGTGACTTGACATATCATAAAATCACATATGTGTCTGAACTCTGAAGTTCAAACCCAAATCTGAATATTCTTCTACTTAGGAACATTTTAATGTCATGCTGCAAAGTGACACATGTTCATAAGGTTCTTTGCTAAGACTGAAGCATCTCATTTTTTCTGGGGAGACTGTTCTTAAGGTTTTAGAGTTTGCTAGCAGGTATTCTATACAAGTCCCTTCATAGATTAAGGTGAAATAGCTAAAGAATCCTTCTGATCCTTTATCAAAGGGATAGTTGTGGACATGGATATTAATTAGACCTTTCATAGACCTAGACTTCAGTCCTAAGAATAAGATTCCTAATTCAAAAGATTGTTTGAATGCTGACATACCAAATATGCACTCTATATTGCCTGTTCAAGGTGACAATTGGCTGTCTTGTAGTCCCACAATTAGTGGTTTATTTGTCTGTCTTGGCATGATGTCATACTCAGGTCTAATGGTAAGGAAGTTATAGCTATGGAAAGTTACATAAAGGAAGAAGGTGTATGTCACCCCATTCTGTTTATTTAGCTTGAAGGCAAAGGGTAAAGCTTAATAAAGTAGAACTGAATATTTTGACAGAGATTCAGATACCTGTACTTGGAGGTATACAAGCAAAGCAGGTAGCATTTCATAACTGACTTTAAAAGCATAGTAACCAATTCAACGAGAAACAGCAGAGGTTGGTAGCACTTGTGTTTTCACTTTGTATTTGTGTGAATATAAACAAACTTATTCAGAAATACTGATCATCCTGGTGCTATAAATAGTTTACCACTAAGGATATCAGATGCTTTTCATGTTACTGTTCAACTGCAGCAAATTCTAACCTACATTATATAAAGCACACAGAGAAAGGATAATTCTTTGCCTTTGGATGCTCAGAGTAATTGGGCTAGTGAAATGCAGGGGCTCAGAAGAATGAGTGGCAGCAGGATTCTTTGCAAACTCTTCAGATCTTGTAAGAACCCACTAATAAATAAGGCCTTCTAAAGCCAGTACTTCACACTGCTAATGCTCTTATCCATTTTATTTTTGATATCCTTTCAGTTCCACATAAGAATGTAATGGTAAGATAGATATTTTTTCTATATGAAAGTTATGAGATTCATTTGCACTCCTAATAAGCTAGTAGCCATTAGGAGAGTATTTTCATATGTTGCAGTAGTAGGCCCTTCATAAACAGCCTTGCCCTTCACTTCTTTGATCTCTTGTTCTTCCTTTGCAATCCTTCAAAGAGATGATACAACTGATTGCAAAACTATGGGGGAAAAGGAACAATTTTAAACATCACTGCTTTAAAAATAAACTTTGAGCATACCGTCTTGTCCACCCCACAACCACACAAACAGTTGTACTATCACAAATAAAAAAGCAGCAATGGGAATGAGAAATTCATGTTCAGGAAGCAGTATCTGCATAAGCTATCTCTGCTGCCAAAAGCAGTAGCATGGCCTAAGGCTAGTTATCTATATCTCTCAGGCATAGTATACTTGAGAGTCATTCAAATGGAAGCACTAACAGGATGGCTTCAGCTGGAGGGAAAGATACCCAGATTGTTATCAAGATCTCAGCAGGCAATGAAAAATGACAGCAAAAAAGACAAAAGGCAAAAAGACATTTGCTTACTGAGTTGCAAGTATGATTTTTCACTGCCAAATCTCAAAAAGAAGTTTCAGATGATTCTGTCTGGGGAGACAGAAGGGACTCCAGAGCCAGAAAGACATGAGAGAGCTATCAAGCCTACCTCAGGGTCATAGAGGGAAGTCCAGAGAGAATCTCCTTGAAGAGCTGAGGGTCATCACTGCTCTAGGTGTGTGGATTGCATACATGCTAGGCAGAGGCTCTCTGCTCAAGGAATTTGTCTAAATTTTCTATCCATCCCCTAGAGAAATGTGGCGTTATGAAAGGTATAAAACAACCTTAAACTTCCTGTGAATTGAGAAGATACATGGAACACACTTACATTCTCATACCATCCACAGGGGTGGAGCATGGAGCAAGGGAGTGGTGCTTATGGTCACACTTGAATGCCTGCATAAAGCAGGATATCCTCTTCTTCCTCCAAAACTTTAGGGACCAGGGCAAACCATCATGCCCTGGAGGCTCTTTGCCATCTGCCAGAGAGCCCAAACTCCACTCCTTTGCTAGAGGTATAGCCCAGAGTCAGTGGAGCAAGTCAATAGTGCACAAGTGCATAACTATCGACTGCAGGAGAAGGACATTTAATGTTTGCGTCCATGCATGTGTGTGTAATAAAAATCTACGAGAAAACTGCTGCCTAAGGTGAAACACATTTCTTTCTTTCTTACTCATGCTTTATTTTTACATATACAGACCTTTGGCAAAGAATGAGCCCTTACAGCCATTTCCTACAGAAGAGCACTTTCAGATTCTCCAAAAGAGTTGCTCAAGGATCGAAGAATTTTTACTTTCTAAATAGAAATCAGGAAATGGAAAAGGTAATCGAGTTTAGGTTTCTACAACCCTGAAAGTAGAAAGATTAGTAGTGTCAAGAAAACCTCACCTGCAGAGAAGCTCATCAAAGCAGGATGTTTTTACAACCCACTTAAGAAAGGACAACACCAAATTTGGCTTTCAAGTCAGTATTAATAACTGTCAGGGACCACAGCAGCTGATATGGCAGAAACATGGAAAAATCTACTCCAAAAAGAGAAATCTCAGTATAAAAAAGTATACTTCAGCATGCTTGGATCTGTAATTTTTCAGCTCTTGTGAGTGAGTGTTTCCAGAGCCGAACTTCAAAGCAAATCTTGCTCTGGTCCTACTTACTTGCTGGCTTTGGAGAAGATCCATAGCCTTGATTTATTGATTGTTGATCCCTGATCAAAGACTTTTTCTCAAACATATTTCCATACAGAATATACTGAAAGCATTTGCATCATCCCCATGATCACCAAATATTCCTGGTGTCAAATAGGAGAGACAAGACCAGCTTAGAACTCCATACTACATTATGCTTCTTTCCTGATGTGTACATTTACTAGGAACAGGGCACAGGGCAGTGGATCATGGAGAGGGTCATCTATTAATTACATATTGATCTAAGCAATGAAGGGAACCTGGCCTAGACAGTACATGTGATGAGCAGAGGATGGAAAGCCATTTATTGTGGCTCTCAAACATGATTATCTCCATACAGGAAAATTGAAGGGATAAGAGAAATAATGCAATCCAGTATACTGGATATATATATAGACCAACTGCTGATGACAGTTAAGAAACTTTCTGCTACATTTCTGTAGCTTCCATGACCATTGGTTGCATTATCCAGTATGCATAACCTGAGACAACTTGAAAATCATATGATGCAAGAAGATACTGTGCAACTTCTGTGACAGATGATTCTCCTCTAACAGCTTCAGTCCTATATGAGCCATAAACTTTTGGAAAGGACCCATAGAACATTCTTCAGAATATTCAGGCTATGATGAAAAGTTTGCTACATAAACATGTTGCGGATTTTGGTAGGAAAAAGAAAAAGAAAAAAAAGAAAAAATGCAACATGCAGAGGTTATGCCTTTTTTGGTCAAATTTTCACAAGTTTAAAGTAGAGAGTACCATCAGTAAAGGTTGATGACATGTAGTAACAATTGTAGAATGGAACGGTGTAGGATAAAGATGACAGGGTGTCATCTATCTCTCTTTATACCACAGTCCTTCAAACTGTCAATTATAAAATTCATGTTTTTGGAATATCAAAATGTTCAGTTTTTTGGTGTGATATGGACGGTCTTGAGTTGCAAAACCTTTGGTAATTATTGGTATACATGCACAATATATAAAGATTGGGATTTAGATTAACTGTGTAGTCAGTAAAACTGGTTGCATAACTTCACAGGTTTAAAATGAAATAATCACAATCAATTCATAAATTAGTTTCTCCACAACTGACATAGAGTTAATGAGAGTGTGATGAGATTTTACCAATCTTCATACAGGATGTCTTGGAGAGTTCACCTATGACTGACTATCAAAATAAAAATTAGTGTTAGGAGCCTCACAGCATATTACCATTAATTTTCTGCTGATTATACAGTTAGTAAGAGGATGTACATTTAAACAACATGCATTTAAGAAAATCTAAGCATAATGACTCATATTTAATGTGTTTAATCTTTAATCACAGATACAGCAGAAGGATGCCCAAACCTCCAGAGTTTCCTTATACTTAACAAAAGAAATATTTCTAAAGCAACTGATTACACTGTGGTGTTTTATGGAAGCTTTTGAAGGAAAAAAATTATCCCATCTCCCTCGGAAGTGTCAGCTCAGATGAGACCTCGGAGAATTATTTTTGCAACACAAGCAAAATGGTGTAGAGTGTGTTTGGGTCCCTAAATGATTAAGAGCAGCACAACACCACATACTAGCTCAAACATACGAAGCCAGTGTTAATGTATGTATAGCTCTTTTTGGTACGCCTTTTGAGCATTTCTTGGCTTTACAAAACAAGGCATGCTCCACAGCTGTGGAAGAATTTTTTTAACATGGTACCACTAAAATACAATACATAATAAAAAAATACATAGTAAAAATGTACATAATAAAAAATACAGTGCACCAAAAAAAATGTTTCTGTAAATATATTAGCAACAAGAGGAGGGCCAAGGAGAATCACCATCCTTTATTGGATGTGGGGGAAATATAGTAACAAAGGATAAGGAAAAGGCTGAGATGCTTAATGCCTTCTTTACCTCAGTCTTTAGTATTAAGACCAGTTGTTCTTCGGGCACCCAGCCCCCTGAGCTGGAAGACAGGAAAGAGGGGATGAATGAAGCCCCCACAAGCCAAGGGGAAATGGTTAGTGACTTGCTACACCACTCAGACATACAGGAGTCTATGGTGTCAGATGGGATCCACCCAACGGTACTGAGAGAGCTGACGGAAGTGCTCACCAAGCCACTTTCCATCATTTGTCATCAGTCCTGGCTAATCGGGGAGGTCCCAGGTGACTGGAAATAAGCAAATGCGACACCCATCTACAAGAAGGGATGGAAGGAAAATCCAGGGAACTACAGGTCTGTCAGTCTGACCTTGGTGCCAGGGAAGATTATGGAGCAGATCATCTTGAGTGCCATCACATGGCAGGTACAGGACAACTAGGTGATCAGGTCCAGAGAGCATAGGTTTATGAAAGGCAGGTCCTGCTTGACTAACCTGATCTCCTTCTATGAAAAAATGACCTGCTTAGTGGATGAGGGAAAGGCTGTAGATGTTGTGTACCTGGACTTCAGTAAAGCCTTTGACACCGTTTCCCACATCATTCTCTTTGAGAAACCAGATGCTCATCACTTAGATGGGCACACTCTTTGCTAGGTAAAAAACCTGGCTGAATGGCCAAGCCCAAAGACTTGTGGTGGATGGAGTTAAATCCAGTTCGCAGCCGGTCACAAGTGGGGTTCCCCAGGGCTCAGTATTGAGACCAGTTCGCTTTAATATCTTTATCAATGATCTGGATGAGGGGATCGAGTGCACCCTCAGTAAGTTCGCAGACGACACCAAGTTGGATGGGAGTGTTGATCTGCTTGAGGGTAGAAAGAGTCTGCAGAGGGATCTGGACAGGCTGGATTGATGGGTCGAGGCCAACTGTATGAGGTTCAACAAGGTTAAGTGTCGTGTCCTGCACTTGGGTTATAACAACCCCATGCAACACTACAGGCTTAGGGAAGAGTGGCTGGAAAGCTGCCTGGCAGAAAAGGAACTGGGGATGTTGAACGATGGCCAGCTGAATATAAGCTAGCAGTGTGCCCAGGTGGCCAAGAAGGCCAACAGCATCCTGGCTTGTGTCAAATATAGCGTGGCCAGCAGGACAAGGGAACTGATAGTCTGCCTGTACTTGGTACTTTTGAGGCAGCACCCTGAATACTGTGTTCAGTTTTGGGCCCCTCACTACAAGAAAGACATTGAGGTGCTGGAGAGAGTCCAAAGAAGGGCAACGAAGCTGGTGAAGGGTCTAGAGCCCGTGTCTTATGAAGAGTGTCTGAGGGAACTGGGGTTGTTTAGTCTGGAGAAAAGGAGGCTCAGGGGAGACCTTATTGCTCTCTACAACTACCCAAAAGGAGGTTGTAGAGAAGTGGGTGTTAGTCTCTTCTCCCAGGTAACAAATGATAGGACGAGAGGAAACAGCCTCAAGTTGCGCCATGGGAGGTTTAGATTGGATATTAGGAAAAATTTCTTCACGGAAAGGGTTATCAAGCATTGGAACAGACTGCCCATGGAAGTGCTGGGGTTACCATTCCTGGAGGTATGTAAAAGAGGTGTAGATGTGGTGCTTAGGGACAAGGTTTAGTGGTGGTCTTGGCAGTGCTAGGTTAACAGTTGGAATTGGTGATCTTAAAGGTCCTTTCAAACCAAAACAGTTCCATGATTCTATGATTTTAGAAGAGAACTCATAGATTCTAAATCCATAGAAATTTATGGGTTTGATAGATTGAGTTAAAAGATCTGTTCAGATAATTAAGCCTGCCATGCTTAGGTGGTTTTCATTTTTTTTAAAAAATTGTGCATACACAGCCAGTACAAGTAATAAAACATTATCTTGGCAGATTTGATGTGCTTTTATATTATGTGGTAAATGCTTGTATGCATTGACAATTTAGCATGCCGTAGGAGGGACATTTATCTTTTCAGAAAGATAGTAGTACAATGACCGTATTGTCTTCCTTCAGATTTCAATTAAGTTTAACAATGATATGATCAAAATCTGAAATTTTATTTAAACTTATGTTTAGCCAATGGTTAAGTTTGAAAGAAATAGCATCAGTGGAAGGTACTTGGCACAGCTATATAGCATATAACAAGGAGGAATAATCTCTAGTTATATTCAATTTGCATGTTCAAGGTGTTCTGGAAAAAATGAGTTGTATATCTGTCAAGATAATTATTGCTGCAGAGAATGAACTTAGTGATTTGAGTAAAAAATATATATAGGTGAAAAAATAAGTAAACTTGTGCTCTGCCTTTTTTGAGAAGTACAGCAACATACAGAAAACAAAATCATCACTTTTCAGCCTTTTCATTAGTTCACCTTCTGTCATACATGAAAACACAAAACTTTAAAAGGAAGATCACCTCCAAAGCTGAAATTCATCTCATTCAGCTATAGACATCTCCAGCACAGAACTCTATGGAAGTTTTAGTTAGCAAACATTTTTAAAGTCAGCAGAGAGAAACAGGCACTTCTCTGGCAAATTTCATGGCTTTCCAAAGCCACTTAATGTATAAGAAGGATCATGCACTGACAATTTTATCCCACAACAGGCATATAAAGGCAATGTAGGCAAAAAGGTTATATATAGAGAATTACATTCTATACATCTGAAATTGTGTCCTCTCCTAAGGAAAAATTCTTTCAAGGAACCCATGGAAATAGTTTTAAGAATAATAATTTGAGCAAATTCATAACAATTAAGACACAGATTTCAACCCAATTCTTCTCTAGGGACCTCAGTTTTTTTCCAATCTTCTGTCAACATTGTTCATCCCGAATCTCCTCTACAAGGAATTATTCCCAGTCTCCTTATAATAATGAGCCACCTGCAAAAGCAAGTTCGCAAAATCCAAAGTGCTATAGCAACAGAAAAGTTATTGTTCCCCAACCAGATGAGTCTTACAAACTATTCTATGACAACAGTCATAGGAGAATAATCACTTACAAGGTTATGACCAAATGAAGTTCAAAGCCTTGAATTATCTACCAAATAATTAAACGCCAGCTGCAAATTCCAGATATGGAAGCAGTGACTGTACAACTACCTTCTATCAATCTGGTAGTCCCTGGAGAAAATTACATGTGCCTGCATTGCATACATAAGAGATCCCATGCCTTTGGCCTGTGTCGAATTTAGTGTTGTCAACTAACTGTACAATGTGTGGGTAGTAAAACACTGCTGGGAATTCACATGGACTCAAGAAGGCCATCTAGTGACTCCCAGTAGCTCCACATAGGCTGTCTGATGCCCTGAAGTCTGGATAAATAGAAAAACATACTCATATTTCACCTGCACAAGCTAATAAAAAAAGACAAAACAAGATAGAACCTGAGAAATCCAGCTGCATGGTAATCTTCGTTTGTGATAACAATAATCCTGAGCTTGAACATGATGTTGTTTACCATGAAGATAGTACCCGAAAGTTTGTCAGAAAAAAGATGCTTAGAATCCTTAAAATGGAAAAAAATGCCACCCCAGTAACCAAGGAGGAGACTTGGCAAAAATGCTGAGACTATTCCATAGAATGTATTTACATTGGTAATAAGTGCCAGACAATAGCACTCGAATACGCTTCTAGTGTTAGTGCAAATTGCAGCACAGTGGACACAGTTGTAATGGGTGGTGGTCTTTCTATAGCTCATGACGGCTTCTACCTCCTCAGAGCAATTATCACTTACCTAGTAGAAAAAAAAATGATAATGACTAGGTACTAATACCTTCTTTGTTCCTTTCCATCCCCCCAAAAAAATGAATTAAAACAATCAAATCTTTTCAACATTCTCTATTAAACTACATCAATATTACTATATTAAAGTGTTACATTATTTGTGCTGGCTAAAAAACACTCAAACTATTTAATTCTGGATCAGATCAGGTTATTGTTAATCTCTGCACTTGATTGTAGTGTCATTTCTGGTGGGAATTTTATGTGAATCCTTACTTGAATGGGAAAGATTTTATCTAAAATTTTCATCGTGACTATATAACCACTACTTTTCTATTATTACTATTATTATTATATTTCAATAAAAGATGTGTAACATAGCTGTTCCCTGTTAGTTACATAGTAGAAATAAAACTTGGCTACCTTTCATAAAAGCAAGAACTAAACTCATTCATTTATACTTCTTTTGCAATAAGTAGCAGTTCAAAGGCTCTTGGAGTTAATAATGCTGGATTGTACTGCTATTTCAAGTGTGGCCTTGGGCAAATCACTTCACCTCTCCAAGCCTTTCAATCTCCATCCAGAAAAAGGGGCTAATAATACTTATCTGCCTCAGAGGTGGTATTAGGCTTAATTCATTACTGTTTATGAAAGAGCTGATAAACATCTAGTTTCCAGGATACACTAGCCATTATCACTAATGGATTAGCTCCCATTCAATACACTGTATGAGTTCAAGCTCTCTATGTTATTTTCATTTAACTGGAGCTAAAAACTGTGACTCTCAACTGCAAAATGTCAGGAAACACTTTCCTTTTAATTTTTAGCCTGCAGGAAAAATATTAACTTTGAATGGGTATCTCTCAAGCAAATGTTGTTCGTAACAAACAATACATGATTTTTTTTCTATGTGATGATCCTCATAAACAAATATCTCTTACATCCTCACTTTTACGAAGTTTGGCATTGTTCATGCTATGAATCATGTCAAATAGAGTAAATGAAATGTATATTGTTGTGTCTACAAGTACAGACTGTCTTCTTGACAAGAAGAGATAAGGGTACAAAAAAAGTTTATTGAGGTGGAACTGTAACACACAAATTAATCTCCTCTCTCCTCAAAATATAAAAAGATAATATCAGTTCTCAGTAACTGTCACAGGCACTACCCTGCACCATTTCATTGAGGTTTCATGTACTTTCACAGAATCACAGAAGCAGCCAGGTTGGAAGAGACCTCTGGGATCATCGAGTCCAACTGTTGCCCTGACACCACCCTGTCAACTAGACCATGGCACTAAGTGCCATGTCCAGTCTTTTCTTAAACACATCCAGAGATGGTGACTCCACCACCTCCCTGGGCAGCCCATTCCAATGTCTAATAACCCTTTCTGAAAAGAAATTCTTCCTAATGTCCAACCTGAACCTCCCCTGGCGAAGCTTGAGGCTGTGTCCTCTTGTCCTCTCGCTAGTTGCCAGGGAGAAGAGGCCAACTCCCACTTCACTACAACCTCCCTTCAGGTAGTTGTAGACTGCAATAAGGTCACCTCGGAGCCTCCTCTTCTCCAGGCTAAACAACCCCAGCTCCCTCAGCCATTCCTCGTAGGTCAGACCCTCCAGACCCTTCACCAGCTTGGTCGCCCTCCTCTGGACTCGCTCCAACACCTCAACATCTTTCTTGAAGTGCAGGGCCCAGAACTGGACACAGTATTCAAGGTGCAGCCTCACCAGTGCCGAGTACAGAAGGACGATCACTTCCCTAGACCGGCTGGCTACACTATTCCTAATAGAGGCCAGGATGCCATTGGTCTTCTTGGCCACCTGGGTACACTGCTGGCTCATGTTTAGCTGGCTGTTTATCAGCGCCCTCAGGTCTCTTTCCACCCGGCCGCTTTCTTACCTCTCTTCCCCCAGCCTGTAGCACTGCATGGGGTTTTGTGGCCAAAGTGTAAGACTCGGCACTTGTTCTTGTTGAACCTCATGCCGTTGGTCTCGGCCCATCTATCTAACCTGTCCAGATCCCTCTGTAGGGCCTTCCTACCCTCCAGCAGATCGACACTCCCACCCAGCTTGGTGTCATCTGCAAATTTGCTGAGGGTGCACTCAATCCCTACATCTAGATCATCTATAAAGATATTGAACAGCACCGGCCACAGAACAGAGCCCTGGGGAACACTGCTAGTGACTGGCCGCCAGTTGGACTTTGCCCCATTCACCACCACTCTCTGGGCTCGGCCATCCAGCCAGTTTTTAACCCATCGAAGAGTCCTCCCATCCAAGCCCCGGGCAGCCAGTTTGTCTAGGAGGATGCTGTGGGAGACAGTGTCGAATGCCTTGCTGAAGTCTAGATAGATTACATCCACAGCCCTGCCCTCATCTAGTAAGCAGGTAATTTCTAGTCACAATGGTATATTATGGCGCCAAAATGAGAGAGTGTGACTCAACCACCCCATAAGAAGCTAGAGAGACGTGACACTTACCCACATGCACAGGACTCAAAATGGAAAGGTAACGTGGGGGTATGGTTCCAAGCACAGTAGGATTGGGCATCCTAATGGAGCTAGAAGCTAACAGAGGTAACAGATCGCTTTTTAAAAAGATGGAGCATGCTCTACAGATTGAATTCAAGGGAATTTGAGCCTTTGACAGGAATTCTGTGATGACAACTTGGAGCCAATAGTTAGGGGAACTGAGAATTTAACAGAGGATGCTGATGTCTAACCAACTCACAAACTTGCAGACAACTGATCTGTATTACAGGACCTCTGAGTATGGCTCTGAACAAATGGGTCCTTTAGTGCCAGTACATCGCAGCAGCTCCAGGGAAGCTCTGAGCTCAGCTAGAGATCAACAAAATGCAAGATCAGTAAGATCAATCTTTCTTCTTTGAGGAGCAAAACTGCCCATCCTCTGCTGAGCTGAAAACTTTGTGGGATCTATGGTCCAATAACCTCTGTTTGTCCCAGAAGCAGACAATATGACAAAAATTTCCTTCTTGCCACAAGTGGATACAGTAATTGGGGAGTCAGCCTTCTCGGCTGTGCTTGCAGATCCTCAGAGGGCACAGTGGCTGACAGTGAGTTCCTGAAAACATTACAAATTGAAATGTCTGTCTCAGGATTAAAATGTAAAGGTTTAATCATTGAGTTGAGGCAGAAGCCCTCTTCTTCCTTCACAAAGCAGATAGCTGGGGAATCAAGAGATAAAGTAACTAGTTTTACATGGATATAACAATTCATTGTGGGTAGGTCTTAGTACACTGAATACCTTCATTCCCAGATAGTTAGAGTAGGAAAGCAAATGTATTTTAAAGGAATGTAAGCAGGCCACTATGCCTCCAAATGTGCATTTACTACAAAATACAATAACCGTGATCACTTAGAAAGCCTTGTCCAAACACCATCAGGCACACAGCAAAGCCCTCTCAGTGCCTAGATATAGATATAGACATTTATCAAGAGCAGACCCAGGCTTTATTCAAGACTATTCCAAACAATTTTCTACTTTACGAGCCTACAAGAATGTATCCAGGCAAGGCCAGAACACTTTAGCATCCCTGTGCCCACTGTATTGGTTAAATGTCAAGCACATTCATGCTGATTGACTTCAGATAGTCAACAAGAAAAAGGTGGGGTTAGAAAATCAGCAGGATCTAGACATAGTGTGCATGTGATTTCTCCTATAGGTACTGTTTCACTGGGCTATAGTCATATACCTGGTCTGTGCTGTTCAGTTCTTACTTGCTAAAAGTCCTTGGGGTTTTTTAAACTGAACAATCTCCCTTCTTCTATGATTTTTCTCCATTCATTGTAATAGAATGTATCTGTCTTCTTCTTCTTGATCTAGTACTAGAAATCATGGCAGGACTATATGCACTTGAGTAATTCAATCTGGGACCTCACCACAGTCTAGGTAGTAGGGGTTAATTGCAATGTGGGTTTCAACTGACTGAAACACCGGATGGGCTCTAATCCAGTCCTAGACATGTCAGGTAGCACTTGAGTCACAAAGACCTCTTGTGAACAAGACAGCAACTAGGATTGATTGCTAAAAAAGAATGCAGGCTAAGTCTGAAGTAAAGACACACTGAAAAGATAGCTATAGTGAATTTTATTTCTTTGTATTTTTTGTACATGGTTCACTGAGACTAATCTGGCAATTATGAAGGATGGGTATCTCAGAGAAGGGAAAAAGTCACAGCGAGTCCCTTGTTCAGTTCTTTTTTCCTAAGCTCTGTTACACTCAAAATCTTGTTATAAGAAAAGAGAACATATTGTATACACAGAGTCAAGTAGAAAGCCTGTGGCCTCTCATTAGGAACAGCAAAATTGTTACCATTGTCATTGGAAAGCGGTGTCTCTGAAATGTGTAGATGTGGAACTACTTTTCCATATATGCATACGTATACATATATTTGATACATATATTGAATTTTCTACTCTGTAAATTTTGTTTTGGATTAATTACTGGTATCTTGTCCAGGGAACCTAAACAAAGATGTGAATCATGTTGGTTCTGTGTATTGTTTTGTCTACATGCTCAAATTAGCAATTTGCCCACACGGTATGTAAGATATTTCTCTTCTGGATTTACACCTCTCAGACAAAATGTGGATGTGGTTCTGGGGATATAGGTCCTTCTAGACACTCTTTACACTAAGGAGTGTGGATAAAATCACACCATGCTTAGCTCGCACTGTTCTCTGCAGTTCATCAATATCCTCCTTCTGACATAGACCATTATGCCACATAACAGGGTATGCAACAAATACTGTACACTACTCCAGTGAGTTCCAACATAGACTTCTTACTATTGCAGATACCTGAAGATAACAATTACACAAAAAAATCATTAATTATATCATAGAACCCACCACATTCAAATTATGCTGTGTGGTTGTGACCAGCCAGCTCCAAAGGGAGCTAGCCCTTATAAGTGAGGAACAAACTCATTTGCATCACATGTCACAGGACCAGGAAATATTCTTTGAAGTGGATGATGTCAGCACCAGAGATGTAAACTTTTAAAATACTGTCTGGTTTTAATGTTTTCCAACACAGACACAATCTGATTTATACCAGTTACGAACTTCAGAGTCCAAAGCAATCTCATGAAGAAAATGCAGTGCCAGGACAGATGAGATCCCTGGCCATGCTTAGCACCAAGGCATTCTTGCCAACTCTGGACTCCAGAGATCGGTTGGGATCACTTATCATCCAAACCTCAGGCGGACATATATATCACCTACAGCGGCTGTCTCCTGCTGTGGTATTTAATTTTCACCATTAAGTAGTCTAACTTGCAGATAGGCCAACCATCCAAAATTCTATAATACTGTCACTCAGAAAAGCAACATAAAGTTGCTTTTAAACTATTCTGTAGTCTTTGCACTGTATTTGGTTTTGCTCTTCCATGTTTGCTCTCAGAGTCAAGCACACAGTACAACAATGGAGAATTGAATCTAGCCTGGTTTATTTATATCTGAAAAGATGCAGGCAGCTTTAGGAAAATGTAAGTTTAAATTTTTCAGTAAGGAAGACTGAATTTATCAATGTACTGTGTTTTCCATCTGGTAACTGGATTCCTGTGAAGACGGCCAAAAAATCCCCCTTATACACCTCTTTGAAAGAATATATTTCCTGTCACCAAGAATGCAATGTTTTTGCACTGACTTAACTTTTCACAATAAGCATTTTTTTTATTTATTTCCAGAGCAAGGACTCTGATTTCCATTCCTGTCACATTCTCCATTTCATGAAAAATATTTCCACAATGTTCCAACTAATAACTGATTAAACCAGAAACACAACCAGATTTTTTTTGTTTATTTTCTTTCCTAACATCCAATGACTATGCAGACATAAGGTACTCTACCTTCCGTTGAAATGGCATTATTCATGAGTAATCTGCTTCTGCTTCCAATTTAAATACTCAAGACTTCTACCATTTTATTTTTGTTTTCAAATGGCTTCTGTATTACAGTTTGTTTTGGGGGCATTTTTCATATCAGCAGGGTAAGATTAGCATTGACATTTGTCATGAGCTATTGAAGAGACAGCAGGAATGCAGTGTTAATGTTGATAGCATTTTCAATTTCCTTCATACCAGCCTCAGAGCTCCTGCTGACATTATAACACTAACTCAAATATTAACATAAAATATTGAAAATACCATATGGATGCTCTTTGTGAATACTTGCCGAGAATGCTGAAGAGATGTTTTGCTCACAATAAATGTTTATAACATTGTATGAAATGGCACGGACATTTAACTGTAAAAAAGAACCTTCGTCAGAGCATTGAAGTTGTGGCAAACACCCCCGTTTAGTGAAATCACATTAAAATGCAGCAATAGCTTTCACTTAAATGGCCTGATTCTCCACTGCTGTGAACTTTGTACAGAAATTCATGCCATGCCAGTAAGGTTACTGTATTACAATGGAAAGATTTACAAACACATAAACTGTCACATGACACAGGGCAAAGGAGAACCAAAGAGAAAAATTTTGCAAGGGTGGTTTTGTGATAAAGTTTTTAGAACAAGACTTGCACTGGATACCACTTACTTTGTTTCTGGATATGAACAAGTCTCTTGGGCTTAAATCCTGGTCTCACTGAAGCTGAAAGGAAAACATCCCTTTATATCTGATAGAGAGAAATGGGTCTTTAAAAGCACAACTCATTTTACAAATGTAGACACTGTAGAGGTCAGTAAGCAGGTTGAAAGATGTAGATTTTTTAACTTTGTATAAGAGGCAGTTTGATGAGGATCTATTCTCACTTCAGTGAAGACAGTATGTTGTCATCTGTTTGAACTTACAGATCTCCTTTTCGCAATGCGGGAAAAAAAAACAAACCCTGACAGTTACTTGATATTCTTGTAAGCATAAAATTCAAGGTTAGCATGGCACTGAGGCACTATGCAGGTGGTAGAAACTGCAGCTATACCTAAGTCAGTTGATTCTTTCCAACCTAATATGCACAGATTTGTGAGTATGGTGATGCAAGCCAGCACTGCAAAGGTTACAGGATTACCCTAGCCAAGCTTCAAAACATCATTGCTACCTATCATAGATGGAAGAATGATGGTAACATGACTTTTACATCTAAGAAATTGAGATAAAGTGAAATACAAAGGTCTGGGCGATGCAGGGAGTCCAGACTCTAAACACTCCTGAATTACAGAAAGACTTGGTCTACAATGCCAGATCTCTTTTCTGAGCTTGAAAGCCAGGTCCGTGAACCAAGGTTTATATTTATTTATTTATCTGTCTTAAAAAACCACTCTGCAGTTCAGAAGTAGAAGTTAGGCTGCAACCCCACTCTTCCTTCCATTCTGTGAATGATATTGCTATACTTAGGCTGACATTTCATGCAGTAAGTCTTGGGAATATTGTACATTAAACCTGCCATGCTCTCTTTTTCACAGGGCAGGAAATGCGCTCACTGGTGCCAGTGCTTATATTCTGCAGCTGGGGATGATGTTCCACACCTTCAGCCGTGGAAACTGTGACAAACTAACCCATTTTTTCTGCTGTTGGTATATTTTATTTATTCTGACTGTTCACTGAAATGTTGTTTATGAACATTCTGAACAGTCATCTTGCAGCTGGCAACATTTCATGCATCTATATATGATCTTTGGATCCCTTCAATGCATATATATCCCTTTGAATCCCCTTATATAAATACATATATATATATATATATATAAAAAACATAGCTGACTTAGGGATAAAATTTTGCCCTCATCAATACAGCTTATTGAGTCTTATGCTAGGGTTAATCCAGGATGCTACCTGCTTCTGCCTGAGCTTGGGTATATCGATAAGTCTCACATGGACAGGCTCTTTTCTTCTTTGACACCTCCTAACCAGAGGTTGCTCTAGAGAACAGCTTCTGCAGAAATCTATGTTCCTACTCAAGCAGGATTCAGATACATGGGAACAGTAACTTCTTGAGGAAGTTGAGGAAAGTAGCCACAAGCAGTCACACGCCATGCAGGAATGTAGGCTAACAGACACAAGTACTTGTCTTTCACCGTAAGAGTTTTCTGACAGCCCTCTCCCAAGCAGAAAGACCTTGTCATCACATTAACAGAAATTTTACTGGAAAGAACCTATTAATCTAATTTAAATATAGCATAATTTATTTTAGTTTTTATTCAAGCCACAGATTACTCTAGAATCATGAAATATCTCAAAAGCATTTTATTTGTTTATATTTAAGCTAAAAGAGCAGTGTTGCCCATTAGTGAAGACATAGAGATGTAGGTCTATCAAATGAGAAGTAGATATTACACCCATTAATGATAATGTGAGTTCTGTGCATAAAAGTGTGGAACAAAACACTTCTGCTTGCTTTTGGAAGTAATTTTTTCTGTCTTAAGTGCAAAGCCTCTAAAACAATAGGCATACCTAAGACCAGCTTTCTCAATGCAAAATAATCACACCAATATAAATATGATTTTATTTTAAAAAGTGCATTTAAGCTGACAACCGGTGAGCTGTGGCTCAGTGATAAACCCTGGCAAATGGGGTTTATAATGGAAACACTGACAGATTCCCTGCCCTCACAGCACTATCGTTATCTATTGCATTGCACATTAAACACACTTATCACCTGATAAATACATAGCATGTTAAATCTGATAAAACGTTTACTGAATCAAACAGACAAGGAGTTGAACATGATAAACAAGCTCCTGTATCTGATCCATCAGTTTCAGAAACAGACAAGTAAACAACTGAACATGATACAGTACATCACTGTCATGTGATTAAGGTCACCCCTTGGGAATTGCCATCCCCTGAGTAAAAGTTGTGGTTGAAAAATCTGGCCAGAAGGTTTTATTTATCTATCTTTTATTGGGTTCACAAGCCTTTAACTAAGCTTTGTGAATTGATTAATGCAAATACAAAGAGACCGCTACATTAACAGTACTCAAAAGAGTGTGTAGTTACTTACCTACTTCAACTTCTTCACTTTCGTCAGTGTGATCACTTCCTTTATGCAGAGCAGTTTACTCATTTTAGCACATAAGTATATGTTAAATATTTTTTCAAGGATGACCCAGAAGGTGGAAGCTAGTTAGACCAGCTCTTTTCTCTAAGCATCACGGTCATGGTCTTCCCCACTCATCCGTGTTCAGAGCAAGCAAATTGTCTTTTTCAATTGTCATAGTCAGACCCCAGGACATACAGAATCCTGCCTTTGACTCTGGTCGGTGTTTGGTCCCAAGAGCAAGTCGCAAAAATCCCTAGCATGGATCATTACAGGTGGAACTAATCACAGTGAAGTGCAGGGTAACATTTTTGGGTGTTATCTAATGCCCTGATATATATTTTCATAAATCTGTCTTTATCATTAACTAACGCAATAGCAGTCCTATAACTGTTGAGGCCTGCTAAACTGTCACGGCAATTCTCTCAGCAGAGAGAAAATAATAAAAAAAAAAATTATTCTTTTTTAATGGTCCTGTTTCTGTATGAGTATATGCCCTTAAATTTCACTGATAGTCCTCAGGAAAAAAATGTTGCCTGACTTTTAGAAGTTGATTAATACCTTCTCTTTCATTTACATTTCTCCAGTTCATTTTTCTTCAAAAATTTTCCAGTTTGGTTACCCAGTCTCTGTTACCACTAATGTCTAATGTATTTTCCTGTGCAGTTTCATTATATCAAAAACTGCCAAAGACAGACTATTTTCATATATATACTAAGTTGATTCATTTTATAAAAGCCTAATGAAAATAAAAAGACTACAATTTACTAAAAAATTACTCTGGAATTTCTCTTTTATTTTACATCATTTTATGAATAGAAAACATTCTCTTCTGCTATCTTGAAGAAGCTCCATTCAGTCCTCCTCCACATATAATCTAATTTGATGGACAACTTGACAAACAGATATTTATCCTGAGAGCGTGGCAATATCTGACAAGTTCAGAGTCCACCATTAAAACTTGCTTGTGCAATCTTATAATAATTTATGCTGCTCTTCTTATTTAGCCATAAAGCTTTGTTGGTGTGAAAGTTCATAAATAAAACAGATCTCTTAATGGCATTAAATAAAGCAAGAAAAAAAAATAGACAAGTATTCACTCTTCTGCAACTTATTTTGAGGGATATTTCCTTGCAAATATTCACACATGCACACTTTCTTCTTACATACATTTAAAATAAAATTCTGTATGCAAAGACTCCTGAATATTATGAATCTGAACTCTCTAGGTATATATTTCCCTTCTCAGCTCCTATGATTTCTAGGTTTTTCCAAATTCCATTTGTTTAAGAAGGAGATTTTAAGTTTTATGCTTATTTTTTTCTGGAAAACAAAAAAGAAAAAAGAAAAAAGAAAAAGATACTCATCATCAGAAAGTTTCCGAAGATGTCTGGAGTAGTTATGAATGAGGATTGTTTTACTAGACTAGCAATGATCCACGTGAGAAGCAAGATGCGGTAGTACGGCAGGGCGCCCAGAAGAGGGATGAGGATGAGGAGCCACCTTCAAGCTAAGGAATCACAGAATCACAGAATCACAGAATGTTAGGGATTGGAAGGGACCTCGAAAGATCATCTAGTCCAATCCCCCTGCCGGAGCAGGATTACCTAGACCATATCACACAGGAACGCGTCCAGGTGGGTTTTGAATGTCTCCAGAGAAGGAGACTCCACAACCTCTCTGGGCAGCCTGTTCCAGTGTTCGGTCACCCTCACCGTAAAGAAGTTTTTCCTCATATTTGTGTGGAACCTCCTGTGTTCCAGCTTGCACCCATTGCCCCTTGTCCTGTCAAGGGATGTCACTGAGAAGAGCCTGGCTCCATCCTCATGACACTTGCCCTTTACATATTTAAAAACATTAATGAGGTCACCCCTCAGTCTCCTCTTCTCTAAGCTAAAGAGACCCAGCTCCCTCAGCCTCTCCTCATAAGGGAGATGTTCCACGCCCTTAATCATCTTCGTGGCTCTGCGCTGGACTCTCTCTAGCAGTTCCCTGTCCTTCTTGAACTGAGGGGCCCAGAACTGGACACAATACTCCAGATGCGGCCTCACCAGGGCAGAGTAGAGGGGGAGGAGAACCTCTCTCGACCTGCTGACCACACCCCTTCTAATACAGCCCAGGATGCCATTGGCCTTCTTGGCCACAAGGGCACACTGCTGGCTCATGGTCATCCTGCTGTCCACTAGGACCCCCAGGTCTCTTTCCCCTATGCTGCTCTCCAACGGGTCTGTCCCCAACTTGTAGTCATACATGGGGTTGTTCTTGCCCAGATGCAGGACTCTACACTTGCCCTTGTTATATTTCATTAAGTTTCTCCCCGCCCAACTGTCCAGCCTGTCCAGGTCTCTCTGAATGGTTGCGCAGCCTTCCGGTGTGTCAGCCACTCCTCCCAGTTTTGTGTCATCAGCGAACTTGCTGACAGCGCACTCTAATCCCTCATCCAAGTCATTAATGAATATATTGAATAGTACTGGTCCCAGTACCGACCCTTGAGGGACTCCGCTAGACACAGGCCTCCAACTGGACTCAGTCCCATTGACCACCACTCTCTGGCTTCTTTCCTTCAGCCAGTTCACAATCCACCTCACTACCCGATCATCCAGACCACACTTCCTCAGTTTAGCTGTGAGGATGCTGTGGGAGACCGTGTCAAACGCTTTACTGAAATCGAGATAGACCACCCATAAAAAGGCTATCAAGTTGGTTAAGCATGACTTCCCCTTGGTGAAGCCATGCTGAGTGCCCCTAATGATCCCCCTATGCTTGATGTGCCTAGAGACAGCACCAAGGACAAGTTGTTCCATCACCTTTCCGGGGATGGAGGTGAGGCTGACCGGTCTATAGTTACCCGGGTCCTCCTTCTTGCCCTTTTTCAAGACTGGAGTGACATTCGCTTTCCTCCAGTCCTCAGGCACCTCTCCCATTGCCCATGACTTAGCAAAGATGATGGAGAGTGGCCTAGCAATGACTTCCGCCAGCTCCCTCAGCACCCGCGGATGCATCCCATCAGGGCCCATGGATTTATGGACGTCCAGGTTGCTTAATTGGTCCCTGACCCAGCCCTCATCTACCAAGACAGATTCCTCCTCTATCCTGACTTCTTCTGGGTCCTCAGGGGTCCGGGGCTCCTCAGGACAGCCTCCAGCAGTATAGACAGAGGCAAAGAAGGCATTCAGTAACTCCGCCTTCTTTTTATCCTCTGTCTCCAGGACCCCCACCTCATTCATCAGTGGGCCTACATTGCCTCTAGTGTTGGCTTTACCTGCAATGTATTTGAAGAAGCCCTTTCTGTTGTCCTTGACCTCTCTTGCAAGGTTTAATTCCAAGGAGGCCTTAGCTTTCCTAGTTGCCTCCCTGCATCCTCTGACAACAGACTTATACTCCTCCCAAGTGGCCAGCCCCTCCTTCCACGATCTGTACACCCTCTTCTTCCACTTGAGTTTGCCCAGCAGTTCCCTGTTTAACCATGCAGGTCTCCTGGTACCCTTCCTTGACTTCCTACCTGTTGGGATGCTCTGATCTTGAGCTCGGAAGAAGCAGTCCTTGAATGCTAACCAACTATCTTGGGCCCCCTTACCTTCTAGTACCCTGAACCATGGGATTTCCCCTAGCAATTGCTTGAAAAGGCCAAAGTTGGCCCTCCTGAAGTCCAGGGTTGTAATTCTGCTAGCTATTCTGTTCCTGCCACATGAGATCTTGAAGTCTACCCTCTCATGGTCACTACAACCAAGGCTGTCCTCAACCTTCACCTCTTCAACCAGACCCTCCTTGTTAGTGAGGATAAGATCCAGCAGCGCTCCTCTCCTAGTTGGCTCGTCCACCATTTGCATCAGAAAGTTATCATCAATGCACTGGAGGAACCTCCTGGACTGAGGATGGCTGGCTGAGTAGGCCTCCCAGCAAATATCAGGGTAGTTGAAATCCCCCATGACAACCAGGCCCTGTAATTGAGAGACTGCTCTCAGCTGCCTGTAGAAGGCCTCATCACCTTCCTCATCCTGATCCGGTGGCCTGTAATAGACACCCACAACAGTATCACCCCTGCCAGCCTGCCCCTTAATTCGCACCCACAAACTCTCAACTCGCTCCTGATCCGCCCCTGGACAGAACTCAATACATTCTAGCTGCTCACTCACATAAAGAGCAACTCCACCACCTCTCCTCAGTGGCCTGTCTTTCCTGAACAGGACATAGCCATCCATGACCACATTCCAGTCATGCGAGGTGTCCCACCAAGTCTCTGTAATTGCCACTAGATCACAGCCCCCCGACCGAACACGGATTTCTAACTCCTCCTGTTTATTCCCCATGCTGCGTGCATTGGTGTATAGGCATTTCAGGGAGCGAGCTGAGCACACCGATTTCACCCTAGGGGGATGGGAGGCCTCCTGGTCTACCTCAACACTAGAGCGTTGCCCCAGTGGTGCAAGCCCAGATACTTCCCCATCCCCCTTCGAATCTAGTTTAAAGCTCTCCGAATGAGCCCTGCTACTTCCTGTCCCAGAACCCTTTTGCCCTTACGACATAAAGCTTTCCCATGTATTACCATCACGCCTGTTGTCTTATAAAACCAGCCATTATCAAAGAACCCAAAGCCCTGCCTGTAGCACCAGTCTCGTAGCCAGGCATTAATAGAGAGAATCCTACTATTCCATCCCATGTCATCACCCGAAAATGGAAGGAGGGAGGAGAAAACAACTTGTGCCCCAGACTCTTTCACCAGCCGTCCTAGGGCCTTGTAGTCTTTCTTCATCCCCCTCAGACTATGGGATGCAGCTTCTTCCCCACCTGTCTGGAAGATCAGCAGGGGGTAGTAGTCTGTGGCCTTCACCAGGTTGGGGAGTTTCCTGGTGATATCCCTGATTCGGGCTCCAGGCAGGCTGCAGACCTCCCTGTGATGGGGGTCAGCTCTGCATATTGGGCCCTCAGATCCCTTTAGGAAGGAGTCTCCAACCACTAAAACTCTTCTCTTCTTCCTTGTGGAGGAGGTAGCTATACACCTGTCAGGTTTTTCTGACTGTGGTGGGACCTCTGATATAGGTTGCCTCTCCACCACATCCCCATTGGACTGGCTGTATTCCACTAGGGTTTCATATCTATTGCTCAGAGGCACCTGTGGAGGCGAGGTAGGCAAGGAGGGCACTCGCCTTTTGCCACGGCCATAGACTTGCCTCCACTCACTCCTCTCCTCTAGGTTATTGTTTTCCACCTGAGAGGGGCAGAGTACAGGGGACCCTCGATCCTGGGAGCTCTCCGGCAGGTGCTCCCATTTTTGTTGCAGGGAGGGCAGAGCCTGGCTCCACCAGTCTATCTCCATTTCAGCCTCCTGAATGCTCCTAAGCCTTTCTACTTTGGCTTGAAGCCTTTCAACCTGGCTTTGCAGCTGTGCCACTCGGCCGAGCAGATCATCTACCTGCTCACAGCGCACACAGCCCCCTGTCACCACAGAGACATGCCTATATAGCTCCTGGGAGAAGTGAAGCTGTGGGAAGAACAGGAGCTTTCTGGTAGTTAAGCATCTGAGTGCTTCTTGTCTACCCAGCATATTCTGCTGCAGTCTTTGTTACGATGGTTCTGAATAAGAGACGCCACCTCACTGTCTGGAGGGAAAAGGGACCATCTCCAGTTCATAAGAAAAAGAAAAAGGCAACTGCCCATCACTTGTTAATTGAGCTCCAAAGAAATTGTGTCTACTGAGAAGAAAGGATTGTGTAAGAGAAGCATGTCTCAGGATAAATGGAGAGTCCAAACTGACAGCAAATCCTAAGCTAAACGAAAGTTGTGTGCTAGTTAGCAGGCCAGGCAGTAGTTTTTACTGGTCTGCTGTCAGCTGTGCTATAGAAAAGATAGTGAATCACAAAGAACTGGGAAAATAAAAAAAGAAGATGGAAGTAAAGAGTAGAATAACAGGAAGCATAATCACTGCATAATCAGGAAACAGAATTATTTCCTGTGGATTTTCTCTTTTTCAAATCCTAGAAGAAACTGAAAAAACACAAAATATAAAGAACCATAAAAAAAGGGAAAAAAATATGGCCTCTGATGTACCTAAGGCAAGATTTTGACATTCTACTTTTTAAAAGAAAAATTTTCTGTATAGAATCATAGAATACTTATAGAATATACAAAGGAAGGACCTTTAAAGGTCATCCAGTTCAATACTCCCTGCAATCAGCAGGGACATCTTCAACTAGGTCAGGTTGTTCAGAGTGCAGCGTACACATGCTATATTTTAGTACATGAAAATTTGTCCTGAATTCTACCACAGGGAGACTTTTGAAAATGTTAAACCCCTGGCTTACGCTGTTCATATATAGATCGTAGATGTATGATGCCTTTACGTTCACATATGATTTGTGAATGTATAGATAAATAAAAATCCATTCATATATACATATATGCACACACATACAAATATATATGTCAGTGACACCATACTGAGTGCTAGAAATTATTGCATATTGGAAGAATTAAGCTATTCCTGTGTGAGAGTTCATCATCTCCACTATATGTCTGTCACCTAAAGTAAGTAGTCTAATACAAGCCACACTCAATTTAGTTTTATTGAGAACAGCTGATTGAAGTAAGAATAAAAAAGAGCAGAATTTGAGGAAATACACTCTTACCCTTATGCCAAACCTGGGTACCTGGCTGGCCATTACAAAGGATCCTCAGAGACTGAGGCTCCTGAAGCTGACAGTGCTTGGCAGCTTTGCCTTAGCACACACAACCAGATATATACACTGGTCACCTCTGCCCTCGGTCCTTCAGTAGCTCCCGTGGTGCTGGTTCTCTGCTGGGAGTTTTGGATGGCCAGGCCACGTCTCCTCAGGGGTAGCTGCATTCGCACTCCAGTCAGGCTCACCCACACATTTTTGGGTTGGAAGCTGACTCTCTTCAATCCTCTCTCCCTCTGCTCTTTGGTGACTCAGCCAATCCTTGGCCACATTTCACTCACCCTTCCTCAGTAACAAACAGGGACATGCTGGTTTTGTCTGGGATAGAGTTAATTTTCTTCATAGTAGCTGGTATGGGGCTATGTTTTGGATTTGTGCTGAAAAGACCATTGACAAGACAGGATGTTTTCATTATTGCTTCATTACACAAAGTCAAGGCCTTTTTTACTTCTCATACCACACCGCCAGCGAGTAAGCTGGGGGTGCACAAGAAGTTGAGAGGGGACACAGCCAGGACAGCTGACCCCAACTGGACAAAGGGATATTCCATACCATATGACATTGTGCTCAGCAATAAAAGCTGTGGGAAGAAGAAGGAAAGGGGGTCATTCGGAGTGATGGCATTTGTCTTCCCGAGTAACTGTTACGTGTGATGGAGCCCTGCTTTCCTGGAGATGGCTGAACACCTGCCTGCTGACGGGAAGTAGTGAATTAATTCCTTGTTTTGCTTTGCTTGCACACACGGCTTTTGCTTTACCTATTAAACTGTCCTGATCTGAACCCACAAGTTTTTTCACTTTTACTTTTCTGACTCTCTCCCCCATCCCACCAGGGAGGAGTGAGCAAGTAGCTGTGTGGTGCTTAGTTGCCGGCTGGGGTTAAACCACAAAAGGGAAGCTACAAAATTTACCTCTGTCTGTATAGCAGCGAACCATTATGTTATACACCCTATAGGGACTACATATTAAGAAGTGCTATTCATTCTCTGTACATTAATGTCATGTCATCAATGTCATGTCATCAATGTCATGTACATTTGACTTCATTAATGTTTATAAATATGTAAAGGGCAAGTGTCATGAGGATGGAGCCAGGCTCTTCTCAGTGACATCCCTTGACAGGACAAGGGGCAATGGGTGCAAGCTGGAACACAGGAGGTTCCACATAAATATGAGGAAAAACTTCTTTACGGTGAGGGTGACCGAACACTGGAACAGGCTGCCCAGAGAGGTTGTGGACTCTCCTTCTCTGGAGACATTCAAAACCCGCCTGGACACGTTCCTGTGTGATATGGTCTAGGTAATCCTGCTCCGGCAGGGGGATTGGACTAGATGATTTTTCGAGGTCCCTTCCAATCCCTAACATTCTGTGATTCTGTGATTCTGTGTAATGTCATTCCTTCAGGACGGTTTCTTGAAAGGACATGAACACCATCTGAAACCAATATAACATCAGTGTACTACAGGGCTTTTTCACATCTTGATGTTGGATCAGGCTGTTAATGATTAACATTTCATGGAATCACACCAAGACTTTTTTTTCTATTCATAGTTAGATGGTTAAAAACTTTTATGCTTTGATGCAACTTAACTATAAGTTATTATGAGCTAACTGAGTCAACCTTAGCTCATCTCACTGAGGCTGAATGAAGAAGAAGTGGATAAAGAAGAGGGGTGTTTTTTCTGGAGAAACAGGCCCTGATTGCAGTGATGTTAGGTGATTATTAAATGCAGTAGATACTAGGTAAGTACTTAAAGCAAATTATGTAAATACTGACTGCTTTAAAACAGGGAAGCCCAGCCACCAAACCCTGCCTTTATTCCAAATGATCATTGCAAGTAGTTTGTAAAATGTCCCTTTAAAAAGATACTTTTGTAGCCAAGCAGACGGAAGATGCATGATTTAGAGCTAGCATTTCCTTTTATGACACTTTTTAGGCTGGAATTCAAGCTACCCAGATTTCCTTTGCTAAGCAAAACGACGGCGGATGGTTGATGCCAGAATATTAGGATGTCTGAAAAATATGCAGAAAGTAGATGGAAATATGTGCTAAGGTATAAAACTGAGAAAAGTAACAATAGGAAAAAAAAAACAAAATATCAAGATCCTGATAAGTCATGAAGCTATACTGTTTGAAGGACAGGTTTTCTAACCTCTGCAGTTCTGCAAAGAATATGAAGTACAGTAAATGAAAAAACATGAGAAGGACAGATTGTCTCAAGGATTGTCTCTCTTTCTACATTTCCCACAGGATTCTCCTGGAGAAACTGGTTGATCATGTCCAGGATGGGTGTACCTCTTGCTGGGTAAAAAAATGGCTGGGTGGCCGGCCCAAAGAGTTGTGAATGGAGTTAAATCCAGTTGGCGGCCGATCTCAAGTGGTGTTCCCCCGGGCTCAGTATTGGGGCCAGTTCGCTTTAATATCTTTATCAATGATCTGGATGAGGGGATCGAGTGAACCCTCAGTAAGTTTGCAGATGTCGCCAAGTTGGGCAGGAGTGTTGATCTGCTTGAGGGTAGGAAGGGTCTGCAGAGGGATCTGGACAGGCTGGATTGGTGGGATGAGGCCAACTGTATGAGGTTCAACAAGGCTAAGTGTCAGGTCCTGCCCTTGAGGCACAACAACCCCATGCAATGCTACAGGCTTAGGGAAGAATGGCTGGAAAGCTGCCTGGCGGAAAAGGACCTGAAGGTGTTGATCAATAATTGGCTGAATATGAGCCAGCAGTGTGCCCAGGTGGCCAAGAATGCCAACAGCATCCTGGCTTATAGCAGGAACAGTGTAGCCAGCAGGACTAGGGAACTAATAGTCCGCCTGTACTCGACACTGGTGAGGCTGCACCTCGAATACTGTGTTCAGTTTTGGGCCCCTTGCTAGAAGAAAGACATCGAGGTGAGGGAGCGAGTCCAAAGAAGAGCAACACAGCTGGTGACGGGTCTAGAGAACAAGTTTTATGAGGAGTCAATAAACAGAGGTATTTAAATATTTAGTTAACAAAGAAGCCTAAGCCAGAGGAAAAGAAAAAAATCACATTCCATTGCAAACTAAATCTAAGACCAAGGAAACAATAGATACAGAAATAAGTCTGAAATGCTTCATATATCTCTCAAAAAGTGAGTATAACAAAATAACAACAGTAAGAACAACAAAACAATTTGATAATCACAGGTTTATATTTTACTAGCATAGAATTTAGAGCAAATCAAGTTTCTAATTATTTGTCCCAGAAGTACAAATAATACCCCAGTACCTGGTTAGTGTGCCGTTTTTGAGGAGAATTCTGACTTACTTGCTTTGAGTATACTGTCCTTTTTGCGGTATCCCATTACAAAGGTTCCATAACATTAAATGTAATAGCATTAGAAATCGGCTCATGAGGAAAGGTGATGGAACAACTTGTCCTTGGTGCTGTCTCTAGGCACATCAAGCATAGGGGGATCATTAGGGGCACTCAGCACGGCTTCACCAAGGGGAAGTCATGCTTAACCAACTTGATAGCCTTTTATGAGGACGTAACCCAGTGGATAGATGATGGTAAAGCTGTGGATGTTGTCTATCTCGATTTCAATAAAGCGTTTGACACGGTCTCCCACAGCATCCTCGCAGCTAAACTGAGGAAGTGTGGTCTGGATGATCGGGTAGTGAGGTGGATTGTGAACTGGCTGAAGGAAAGAAGCCAGAGAGTGGTGGTCAATGGGACAGAGTCCAGTTGGAGGCCTGTGTCTAGCGGAGTCCCTCAAGGGTCGGTACTGGGACCAGTACTATTCAATATATTCATTAATGACTTGGATGAGGGATTAGAGTGCGCTGTCAGCAAGTTCGCTGATGACACAAAACTGGGAGGAGTGGCTGACACACCGGAAGGCTGCGCAGCCATTCAAAGAGACCTGGACAGGCTGGAGAGTTGGGCGGGGAGAAATTTAATGAAATATAACAAGGGCAAGTGTAGAGTCCTGCATCTGGGCAAGAACAACCCCATGTATGACTACAAGTTGGGGACAGACCTGTTGGAGAGCAGCGTAGGGGAAAGGGACCTGGGGGTCCTAGTGGACAGCAGGATCACCATGAGCCAGCAATGTGCCCTTGTGGCCAAGAAGGCCAATGGCATCCTGGGCTGTATTAGAAGGGGTGTGGTCAGCAGGTCGAGAGAGGTTCTCCTCCCCCTCTACTCTGCCCTGGTGAGGCCGCATCTGGAGTATTGTGTCCAGTTCTGGGCCCCTCAGTTCAAGAAGGACAGGGAACTGCTAGAGAGAGTCCAGCGCAGAGCCACGAAGATGATTAAGGGAGTAGAACATCTCCCTTATGAGGAGAGGCTGAGAGAGCTGGGTCTCTTTAGCTTAGAGAAGAGGAGACTGAGGGGTGACCTCATTAATGTTTATAAATATGGAAAGGGCAAATGTCATGAGGATGGAGCCAGGCTCTTCTCAGTGACATCCCTTGACAGGACAAGGGGCAATGGGTGCAAGCTGGAACACAGGAGGTTCCACTTAAATATGAGGAAAAACTTCTTTACGGTGAGGGTGACTGAACACTGGAACAGGCTGCCCAGAGAGGTTGTGGACTCTCCTTCTCTGGAGACATTCAAAACCCACCTGGACGCGTTCCTGTGTGATATGGTCTAGGCAATCCTGCTCCGGCAGGAGCATTGGACTAGATGATCTTTCGAGGTCCCTTCCAATCCCTAACATTCTGTGGTTCTGTGATTCTGTGATGGCAATGTTGTTCAAATGTAGGTAAGAGAGAAGCAAGATGCTATAGCACAAGTTTGTCTTTAGCCTTCTGTGTATTATTTGATAAATGGGAGCATCTCATAATGGACTGTGAAGGTGTGGCTGAGAAATTACTTTATAGACTACAAACCACCATGCCACATTTACAATTCCTTATCTCTAATAAGAACCTAAATGATATTAAGTTTCATTTGTTCTTGTTAATCTTCTTGTAATGCTTAAAAAAAGAGAAATATTTGTCACCGTGGATTTTTTTCTGATTGCACCGTTTTGCCTTCTAAAGAAAACCAAAACCAAAAACCTCTCAAACCAAACAGCTCAACATGCATTTTTTTATTAGATGAGATTGATCTAAGATCCTAACATGGATTTTTTCCTAAGATGGAATGAGTCCATGATTTTTATGCCGAATTTCAGACCAGAACAGAGTATTACAGCTGAGTTAAAACACCTTGAAAAACTATGTTTGTAACAAAAATTATCACAGAGACCCATATATGGTAGCACCTGTGAGTATACCAATAATAAATATAACCTGGTACTATGAAATAAATTTATTGCAGCAGTTTTACTCTATTAGAGTACTTTGAGCTTAAAATGTTTCTTGCTAGTGAATATGCTGGGCTTGTACACCTCTATGCATAATACAAAACTTAAAAATGAAGGCTGGAAAAGCAAAATTAATTGATTGTGAATGTAAATGTTTAACAAATAAAAAAGGGTTTAATTCTAAAGATTCACGATGGAGAGGTAGAATGGATTGCTGGAAGAACAGGCATTACTATGGCAGGTGATTGGTATTTATTTACTATTGCAAGCATTGATTTACCATAAAAGTAGAGGCTGATTTTATTGCCTGAATTAGTCTTGTGGTAATGTGGCTGGTTTAAAACATAAATAACTTATAATGAGCAAGACTGTTAAATATATATGAAAAAAATGTTAGAAAATAAAACCTGTACAATTACCTCACATTTTACCCTTGACCAGCATTACAGCCTATGGCCTTTTAACTCTATAACACAAAAAAGTAACTTTACTAGAACTCTTTTCCAAAAAAAGTCTAATCAAGCCAGTAAATACTCGTTTTGTGTCTGCAGTCCAAAATTGCTTATAATTCACAGAGAGCTCTGTACTTAGCAAGTCTTGCAAGTGGAAAAAAAAAAAAACTAACCAAACAAAACAGAACAAAAAAACACACAATGTTGGAACTCTGTAAATATCTTTATTTTCAATTAAAACCTCAGACGGCTGGTGCAAGGAACTTCTCCATATCACAAAAGTAGATGATGATCAAGGGCATTCATTTACTGAGAGAAAACAGGAATCTGAGAAAGAACTTTCCACAGGACAGGATATTCCAAGACTCCCAATTCCAGGAGACACTCTAAAGCTTTACTTTCTACCTCTGATAGGAACATCAGTGCTTCTGTAGATCACTGAATGTATTGTGGGAGGAGTATGATTTAATAAGTAATAATCCATCTCCAGTAAGCGTTCCACTTCTGCTGCCTGGAATACAGACAGTATCCTCAATCTGGAAGGGAGTCCTGACAGAAAACAGCTTTTTCAGGAGATCTCATAGGATCATAGAATCATTTAGGTTACAAAAAACCTTTAAGATCATGGAGTCCATCCATAAACCTAACACTGCCAAGTCCACCACTAAGCCATGACCCTAAGCACCACATTTACACATTTTTTAAATACCTCCAGGGATGGTAACTCCATCACTTCCATGGGCAGTCTGTTCCAATGCTTGATAACCCTTTCCATGAAGAAATTTTTCCTAATATCCAATCTAAACCTCCCATGGCGCAACTTGAGGCTGTTTCCTCTCGTCCTATCATTTGTTACCTGGGAGAAGAGACTAACACCCACCTCTCTATAACCTCCTTTCACGTAGCTGCAGAGAGCGATAAGGTCTCCCCTGAACCTCCTTTTCTCCAAACTAAACAACCCCAGTTCCCTCAGACACTCTTCATAAGACATGGGTTCTAGACCCTTCACCAGCTTCGTTGCCCTTCTTTGGACTCTCTCCAGCACCTCAATGTCTTTCTTGTAGTGAGGGGCCCAAAACTGAACACAATATTCAGGGTGCTGCCTCATCAGTGCCAGGTACAGGTGGACGATCTGTTGCCTAGTCCTGCTGGCCACACTATTTTTGATGGAAACCAGGATGCTGTTGGCCTTCTTGGCCACCTGGGCACACTGCTGGCTCACATTCAGCCAATTATTAATCAACATCCCTAGTTCCTTTTCTGCCAGGCAGCTTTCCAGCCTTTCTTCCCTAAGCCTGTAGCGGTACATGGGGTTCTTGTGACCCGAGGGCAGGACCTGACACTTGGCATTGTTGAACCTCATACAGTTGGCCTCATCCCACCAATCCAGCCTGTCCAGACCCCTCTGCAGATGTTTCCTTCCCTCAAGCAGATCAACACTCCCACCAACATGGTGTCATCTGCGAACTTACTGAGGGTGCACTCGATCCCCTCATCCAAATCATTGGTAAAGATGTTAAAGAGCACTGGCCCCAACATTGAGCCCTGGGGAACACCACTTGTGACTGGCCGCCAATGGGATTTAACTCCATTTACCACAAGTTTTTGGGCCTGGCCATCCAGCTAATTTTTTACCCACTGAAGTGTACGCTCATCTAAGCCATGAGCAGTCAGTTTCTCAAGGAGAATGCTGTGGGAGACGGTGTCAAAGGCTTTATTAAAGTCCAGGTAGACAACATCCACAGCCTTTCCCTCATCCACTAAGCAGGTCACCTTTTCATAGAAGGAGATCAGGTTAGTCAAGCAGGACCTGCCTTTCATAAATCTATGCTGACTGGGCCTAGTTGCCCAGTTGTCCTGTACATGACACGTGGTGGCACTCAAGATGATCTGCTCCATAATCTTCCCTGGCACCAAGGTCGGGCTGACAGGCCGTGTAGCTCCCTGGATCCTCCTTCCAGCCCTTATTGTAGATGGGCGTCACATTTGCTAACCTCCAGTCACCTGGGACCTCCCCACTTAGCCAAGGCTGCTGATAAATGATGGAAAGTGGCTTAGTGAGCGCTTCCACCAGCTCCCTCAATACCCTTGGGTGGATCCCATCTGACCCCATAGACTTGTGTGTGTCTAAATGGTGTAGCAGGTCGCTAAACATTTCCCCTTGGTTTATGGGGGATTCATTCTGCTCCCTTTCCCTGCCTTCCAGCTCAGGGTCTGGGTATCCCAAAAAGTACCATGTTGCAGTGTTACAGAACATATCAACATGTACAGCTGAGCAGCAACATAAGCAGGACCAGCCCCATCAACTGTATGAACAAATGCACAAATAACCCTTCATCATTGGGAGTGAAGTATATCAATGGGTCACAATTATTTATGGAATATTTTCAAAACTTTCTATGTCTGGTGTGCTTCCCATACTGTTTTTCTCTTGTAGTGTCCATAAGTAGCTTAACTCTATTAACTCTTAATAGATAGAACTGGTCTCGTTGGAATCACAATATGGTGCTAAACAGAGATAAGTGTGAATTTTCAGAATATTTCTTTTTTGGATAGAAAATTCCTGTACAATGTTTACACATTTTCACTGTTTAACATTCTAATATTAATGAAGTGAGACTCTTTTTTGAAATACCAGTTATTCTTATTGACAAGGAAACCATTTTTAAATAGTATATTTGCAAGGGAAGTCAGTAATAGCAGCAGATGTTTGGTCATACAAAGTATGTAAGGATACTGAAGATGAAGCACCCAAAATTTAAACGCAGCCAGGCATCCTTATTTATTACTGTTCTCAGCTGTGAAACCACAGGCACCCATAATAGTTTCATCCTTGTGGATTAAATGCAACACCTAGTGCTTTAAGATTGCTTTCTATTATTAAGGAAAACATCAAAAGCAAACCTTAGGCTAGACTTCTCAGTGAATTTACGTAATTACAATTAAGTGTTCAGGAATCATATTGATGAACAGGGTATAAATGGATTGATGTGTCACTTTAATGAAAAGCCCTAATGTTATTTTACTGTGAAATAATTCTGGATTTTCCTGCCTCTGAAGGCTGATTTCAAAAGAAGAAAAACACATTTGATGGAAGTAAATGAGAGATGAGATAGTTTTAAACACTCAGTGAACTGAGACAGCTACATTGTTTTTAAAGTCTAATTTTAAACTATATTATTTACCATAGAACCATTACAATCTATCATGTCATTGTGCTGCCATATAGACACACTAAATCCATACACTAAGTTCCTTGTGGTTTTTTTTAGATGATTGCTTATGTATAATAGTTGCTTTTCAGGCAGAAATAATTCACATGAACATTTTTCCTTATGTTTAGAGAACATGACTGAGTCTGAATTACAGGCACTTAAAAAAAGAAAGGTAATGCTAATACAGAGATATTGTTAGGAGCAATGAGATACAACCATAATAATTCAATTAGTTGTACAGACTCTTCATTGTATTTCACACCAAAGTCATGTAGATCCATTTCATTTATATAATTTTATTTTCTTTGTTTATCTATTTATTTTTGGTACTGCAGCAAGCCCAATGCTGATCCAAGGCTGAATGCGTTGTGTAGAAGACTTACCCAGGGCTGGAACTCCATAGCCCATCTTCTGTCTGCCTTTGAGCAGTTTTACACTTGCCTTTACCTGCCCACAGATGTTTCCAGGACAAGCAGCTGTGGGTGCTGGTGACAGAAACCCATTTGTAGTTCCATTGTCACTAATGAGAAACAAAAAATTATGTCACCTGCATATGCAGCTGATATTGACATTAAAATGCATAGTGGAGATGAGCGGAGAGGAAGGGAAGAGACAAATCTTTGCACGTGAGATATTTGTGCATGCAAGTGAAAAGAACACAAAAGGTGGCAAATACAACAGCCCTGAAGGTCTGTATCCTCAGAAATGTCTGTGCATCATTCAGATAAGCATTGCAATGCAGTCTCTGTACACAACTTGACATTCAGCGGGATTTTTCATCAGATTTCCATCTTCCTCTACAGTGTAGATGGTGGAGGGAAAACTTTTCATTAGCTGATAGAGGATCTGAGTGGGAAGCTGCTTAAATTATCCAGAAATGACATGGACTGTGAGAGAAAAAGGGGAGCTTAGATTGGAGAGTGAGACTTGCTTCCCTGCATTCAAAATCATCAGCTAAAAAAGCCTCTGGCATTATGTCCTTAGGCCGAGTCAGTCACGCATATCAGTCATCCGAATTCTAAACCTGGCTCTCCTGTTTGCCCTTTCTTTCCCCAAGCAGTGTCTGCAGCAGTTCCCTGCTGCTGACAGCAGCCCTGCTGATGCAGGATCTATCAGACAATAGCTGTTACATGTGTTTTCAGCTCACCTCTGAGATGGAGCTCTCTAATGAGATGCCTCAATTGTGATACTAAAGTATCACAATTGCAATCACAAGCCACTGCATTTTTTGGGGTGTTTGGGGTTTTTTTTAAAAAAAAAAAAAAAGCTCTGAGTAGCTTGAGGAGATTTGAACTTTCATTGCCCGCTTTCCAGGAGAGTGTATGTTCATCAACAGGTTACAGAATACTTTGGAAATGAGCCACTTGCCATTCTCTACTAAAACTGAACCACTCTGAAGCCACAGGTCTGAAACCCAAGCAACAGAAAAGGAAAAAAATAAGTTCAAAGGGCCTCTCTGTTTCGGCAAGAAAGTAACTTTTTGCAGAGGTAAGTTTATTGGGTCCTGGTACTTAGTAAACATTTTGGCAAATTATTTTTATGTAAACAGGATACTTGGAGAATACAGCAGGGTACAAAACAGTGGTGACTAGTTTTAGGCAGATCCAGAAGTTAGGCAGTACCTGAAATTAGACACCTGGAAATACTCCCTAGACTGAAGGCATATCAGAGTTGACTAAATTGGGAGTTGGGCAGTGTGTACTTGTTCTGAACAAGCCTTTTGGATGAAATTTGTTTACTTAACTTAAATTACTAAAAAAACTTAGCTTGCTCTAGTCTGGTCTACTCTAAAGAAAAAGGGATTCAACCGTTCCAGAGGAAAACTAATTTATCCCAAGCTAAATGCCTAAACTAGATCAGGTGAACTGCCTTCAGAGTTTATAGTTGGGAACCTGTCTCTCCCCAGTGATTAGAAAAGGTTCCTAAATTGCTAACTTGCTCAATGCCTAGCATGATGCCTAAAATTCAGACAGATCAACTCAGATGATGTAAATGACACATTGAGATTCCAATATATAATATTCTAATCATCTCAAAGCAAATTTTCTCTCCTTCTATGAGCATTTTTTTATTTTTAAAAGAATAGGAACTCCAACTTCTGATATGTCAAATTAAGTGGCACTTCACAGTCTTACTATGGAGAAAAAAAATATAATTGCATTTGTTCAAAGGCATCACTTGCAGAAGGCTACTGTTTTCATACTAAAGAAAAGCTGAAAGGGAAATAATTTACAACAGTCTAAGCTGACACATTATCTGTCTCTTCTTTAGCACGATGAATTTGTACATGAATAAGTTTTTAAACACCAATAGAAAATGTGCTACCAAAAATACAGAACCTACCAAAATGTTCTTAATGTTTGACATTTGCTTTAAAGCTTCACTGCTTGTGTTGCAACTGTAATGAAAGCTGTTCCAGCATTTGGTAAAATCTTATCAACAAAGGTAAAGTGAGCTTTTTTAAATGCCAAAATTTCAGAACCTGAACTCTAGCTGATGTTCAAAATCTCTCTCTTATTTGCAGAGAGATTTCAAATTTCTTATTTGAAATTCTGGAAAAGTACATGTTCTAGACCCATTACATGATCACATCTGAAACTTTGGTATGTTACCTGTATCAGGGTAATAAAGGTGTTCTTTTTATTTAGATGTATATGTTTTGGAGATTTTTTTTAAAGTGTGCAAGCCAGATAGGTCCAATGGTCTAACTACACATGTTAGAAATATTGTTGTTTACTATGAGCATAAAAGGAAACATCAGACATCTTATTTATTATCCTTGTCATCTGTTCCCAACTTTCCCCTTGTAGTGTCATGGTGGTAGAAACTCTTTAAAGTAGGCCACTGAAACCTCATTCCAGGTTACATCTTCATTCAATGCATGTAAATAAACAAGATATAAGAAGAAAGTTATTATATATTATATACCTGCTCACTCTAGAGGTGCAGCAGAGCCAATAGCCAGACAAGTCAGACTTTTCAATACAGAATAGTACCTGGGTGTCAAGTATTTGATGACAGCTTCTTGACACATGATCAGTTTTCAATTGTACTTTGGAAGTTTGAGGGATTGTTCCATTTCCTTCAGAGTCCACCATAGCTGAGAGACCAGCCCAAAAAATGTAATGCCTACTGGGGGCTCCTGTGGCTCCCCAGTTTTTGTAGAAAGGTAGACCTAACTTTGTCAAAATACATGTGCTTGCAGAATAGAATCTTAAAGTAGCTTTGTTTCTTCTTGAACCTAATCTTCTCTGTGTTGGCTTCCTGCATTCACCCTATTTTCTACATAATATCTGGTTTCTCTTGATTACCTTAAAGAGCGACACAACATGAAAAAAGATTTGTTTTTCCTTTAAAGTTTATTTCAGTCTTCTGTGCAGTTTACTACAAAGGACTTTATATCTGTCTTTACTGGTTTAATGCAGCTTTGGTTTTGTTTCCAGTAGCAACTTTTATATGAAATGCTTTACAGAAAACAGATAAAAAAAGTGGTAATGAAAAGACAGACAGAAAAATGGCAAACTCAAATCCTGTGAAACATGTGCCATCAAGCAGACAAAATCCTCAAATATTGCCTCTGAGAAAGAGCTCTCAGTAAGCCTGACACTAGCAGCATTTTCTATTTTTTTCCTAATATAGTGATGCTTTTGGGCTGAAATCTTCATACCATTGTGGTAGGCACATGTAAAGCCTAAACACTGAATTGATGAACCTAAAGATCTTGGGCTACTACCAGGTGGTGGTCCTTCATGACATTCTCCATGATCCTGGTCCTCCAGTGTGACCGTTCACTGGTGGGATAATAGCGGAATATTGGTGAGGAGGATTGTAAACACGTTCAAGTGACTTGCAGCTGGGGTGTAGAAAAATACATATATCATCCTAATTGTTGTTTAACCTTGTGCGTTTGACAAGTAGAACATCTGTTTAGATAACATAGGCCTGTGATAGACTTAGAGGCACCCTGTCAAACATGCTTGAGATTCATGCCCTGCTACAGTAAAGACCAAAGCGCAGTGGTAGACTATGCCTGTGCAAATCCCTGACAAACAGGCAAGACCAGCAGGTTTGATGATCCTCTAGCATGGATCGAGCTCAGCGATACCTGCATCCCTGCTTGTGTGCCTCTGCCCAGGTGCTGCTTTTGGGATCCCCCGGTTGGCAAGGTAATGAAAATAATTTTATTTTTTGCATTTCATCTGGTTTTGTGGTTGTTCCTGCCTCCTGCCTGTGCTGGCTCACACATCACTCAATTCCTTTTCAGGATTTGGCCTAACAGACAGCTCATGCTAAGGCTGATATATGCTGGGAGAAGCACCATTAAGTCAAATTGAGAACTGCACCCATGAAGGACACCGTGGACTGGAAGACATAAGGGCTGTTCTGCAGCCATTATCACCTGCAGCTTACTGTCTCCATAATCTCCTAGATTTTTGCATACTAACTACTTGGCAGTTTCTTCAGAATCTACTAAGTTATGGAAATGGTGTAGACCAAATGTTCAAGGCTGGAAGGTATAAATATGTCAGGTTACCCAAAAAGATTTTGATGCAGGTCCAACAGCAGCTGGCCTCGTGAGTCTTTCACGATTTCTGGTGTGATACACGACTTGATAGAGGAGGAAGGATGAGTGCTCTCACAATTGGCTAGGTAAGTATGAAAGATGGAGAGGGATTTTTTGCAAGGACAAGTAGTGACAGGATGAGGGGTAACGGTTTTAAACTGAAAGAGAGTAAATTTAGATTAGATATTAGGAAGAAATTATTTACTGTGAGGGTGGTAAGACACTGGAACAGGTTGCCCAGAGAAGTTGTGGCTGCCCCCTCCCTGGCAGTGTTTAAGGCCAGGTTGGATGGGGCTTTGAGCAACCTGGTCTAGTGGAAACGTGTCCCTGGCCATGTCAGGGGTTTTGGAACTACATGATCTTTAAGGTCCCTTCCAACCCAAACCATTCTATGATTCTATAATTCTGTGAAGTATTTTGCTCGTAGGCACATGAGTTAGAGAATTTGTGAGTTAGAGAATTCATGAGTTACTGCAAAACTTGTGAGCTATTCAAGAATGTGTAGTGAATTTGTGAACTAATTAAGTAATTAATTACACAGTTCATGTTTTAGATGATTCTGTAAAAAGGGGATAGAACACTTGTTTGATTTATTTCTTTACCTAATGATCTCATGAAATAAAGTTTAACTTACAGAGTACATTGTCCTATAAATTTGACAGATCCAAATGAACTGTGATATCCAGTCATTTAGCTCACCTGAGCACACTGTTCATGACTGACATTCCTTTACAAAGTTCATACTGGAAACTACAATAAAACATAAGGGGAGTGGGCTACAGCTTAACACAGCACCAGGACAAAGCATATACTCGCAGCTGGTACCAGATAAACTTTTCTTTATCACAGAAAGGCAGAATCACAGAATGGTGGAGGTAGGAAGGGACCCTCCTGCTCAAGCAAGGGCCACCTAGAGAGAGTTGCACAGAAACCTATCCAGACAGTTTTTTGAGTATCTGCAAGGATGGAGACCCCACAACTGCCCTGGGCAACTTATGCCAGTGCTTGGTCGTCATCACAGTGAAAAAGACATTTCCTGATGTTCAGAGGGACCTTCCTGTGTTTCAGTCTGTGCCCATTGCTTCTAGTCCTGTCACTTGACACTGCTGAAAAGAGCCTGGCTCTGTCCTCTTTGCACCCACCCTTCAGATATTTATATACATTAACAACTTCCCCCATGGGCTTTTCTTTGTCCAGGTTAAACAGTCTTAGGTCTCTCATCCTTTCCTCACATTAGAGATGCTTCATTCTCTTCATCTTATTTGTGGCCCTTCACTGGACTCTCTCTAGTACCTGCATCTCTCTCCTGTACTGGGGAGCACAGAACTTGACACAGTACTACAGGTGTGGCCTCATCAGCTCTGTGTAGAGTGAAAGGATCACCTCCCTTGACCTGCTGGCAACACCCCTTTTCATGCAGGCCAGGATACCATTTGCCTTCTTTGCAGCAAGGACACATTGCTAGCCCGTGGACAACTTGGCATCCTCCAAGATCTCTGAATCCTTTTCTGCCAACCTGCTTTCCCCAAAGATTTCTGCAAAGCTGCTGGGTCTGTCCCAGTACATACTGGTGTCTGGGGTTATTCCTTCCCAGGCAAAGGACTTCACACTTCTTGTTGATCTTCCCATGGTTCTTGTTAGCACATTTCTCTATCTTGTTGAGGTCCCTATGGATGGCAGCATGACCCCCTGGTCTATCAGCCACTCCTTCCAGTTTTGTGTCACCAGTAAACTTGCTGAGGCTACACTCTGCCCCATGATCCAGATAATTAATGATGATGTTGAACAGTGTTGGATCCAGTATTGACCCCTGGAGTAACTGCTAGTTATTGACCTCCAACTAGACTTTGCATCACTGATCAACACTCTCTGGACCCAGCTGTTCAGCTAGTTCTCAATCTATCTTTCCCAGTATAGTCATATTTTTGATAGATCTATTTGGTAGATTTGCAGGATCTGTATGGTGGTTTTGACTATCATAGTGACACTCAAAATCTCTGTGTGGATAAGCTCCAACAAGCCAAGGGAGGGTTTTGAAAGCATATAACTCTTACTGACCTTTTTAAAAGAGTTGGAACTAGACTCACAAAGAACTTCAATGTGAAAAACAACACTGATTTTTTTTTTCTTTAACTATCTGACAATGTATTTTTCTTTTCATTTGCCTCTATTCTACCTTAAATAATTTGTGATCTTTGCTTTTCTGCCAAATAGCCTGAGTATGCATATCCTTGATATGGATGGATAACTTTTTCCCCTGCTTGGCCCTCATATACTTCCTCCCTTCTGTTCACTTTTTTCCAAGCAGGACTGTGCAGGACTCACAGAATATCAGTCATAACAACAAAACACTTGAGAAAGTAGATTTACCTGACATAAAAGGCTATCTTTCAGTTGGTACAAAAGTATCTCAAACCACTAAAAATCTTTTTCTTCTGGTTTTATTTAAAAAAAAAATTAGTGTGTGTTCTGGTTTTGGCTGGGATAGAGTTAATTTTCTTCATAGTAGCTGGTATGGGGCTGTTTCGGATTTGTGTTGAAAACAGTGTTGATGATACATGGATTTTTTCATTATTGCTGAACAGTGCTTACACAGAGTCAAGGCCTTTTCTGCCCCTCACACCACCCTACCAGTGAGTAGGCTGGGGGTGTAGAAGAAGTTAGGAGGGGGCACATTTGGGACTGCTGACCCCAAGTGACCAAAAGGACATTCCATACCATATGACGTCATCCGTAGCATATAGAGCTGGAAGAAGAAAAAGAAACTGAGGGACATTTGGAGTGATGGCATTTGTCTTCCCAAGTAACTGTTACACATGATGGAGGTGGGAAAGGTGGGGAAAAAAACCCTCTTGAAACAGAAAAATTATACTGGATGTAAGCAGGAAAGGCATAATACAGCAAGAGGTACTGCAGATGGAATATGACTCCCTACTGCCTGAGAACTGATAGCATTCCCTATCAATTTTCTTTGAAGCAACCAACCTGGCTGAGCTTGAGCCCTGCAGCAGCACCCCAAGGAACCAATGAGCAATAGCAATGGGAGACTGCCTGCTACAGGGGACAAAGACTTCCATCTGCTGACCTGACCTGCTGTTTAGAGAGGTTTGCAGCTTGCCAGGTCTCAGATCTGAGACTTTGTGGAGAGACTGCCAAGGTTTGTCCAGTCCTGCCCACTAGATGGTTGTGCTGCCATTCAGAGGGACCTCACCAGCATGAAGAAATGGGCAGAGAGGAACCTAATGAAGCCCTACAAAGGGAAGGGACAAGTCCTGCACTCGGGGAAGAATAAGCCCATGCACTAGTACAGGCTAGGGGCTGGCCAGAAGCTGCTTTGCCGAAAAGGACATGTCAGTCCTGGTGGACAAATTCAAGATGAATTAGAAGCGCACCCTTGGCGCAAAGCAGGCCAACATCTTCCTGGTCTATGTTATACAGAGCATTGCCAGAAGGTCAAGAGAGGTGATCATTCTCTACTCAGAACTGGTGAGACACATGCAGTGCTCTTTCTAGGGCCAGGCTCATCAGGTACAACAGCAGTATGGACATACTGCTCCAGCAAAGGACAATGAAGATGATAAAGGAATTGTAGCATCTGACATTCAAGGAGACATTGAGAGAGCTGGGACTGTTCAGCCTGGAAAAGAGAAAGTTCAGGGAGAATCTTATCAATATGTATGAGTGCCTGATGGGGGGAATAAGGAAGATAAATCCAGAATCTTCTCAGTGTTAACCAGTGAAAGGGCAAGAGGCAACGGACACAATTTGAAATACAGAAAATTCCACTTACACATCATAAGAGAAAACTTCTTTACAGTGTGGCTGAACACACAGTATGAGAATAGTTGCCCAGAGTAGCTGTGGAGCCTCCACCCTTAGAGATAATCAAAACCCAAATGGGCACACTCCTCAGCCACCTGTTCTAGTTGACCTTGCTTTGAGCAAGGTGATCTTCAGAGGCTCCTTCTGACCTCAATGCTTCTGTGATTTTATAATTCTATTTCAAGATGTTTGCTTTTGTGAGTTTACCTGATAAGTTCTTTTGTGGAGCTCATTATCTTAATAAACCATTAACCTCTAAAATATTAAGCTAAATTACAGTAAAAGTATTTCAGTCATCTTTATAACTTCATAGTGAAACGTGCAGTGTTAAGTATTACCACAGTGAGACCTTCTCCTGGAATACCTTGTGAAGGGCACCTTTTATTGCTAACCACAGATATACCTTAGACTACACTTCACCAGACCGATATGGTATGCAACACAATGCTGTTATAAACTGACAAAATCCCACAGAGAAAGAGCTCTTTCAGAGTAAATTTTCATGAGGCTAATGACCACCTCCTTCCAAAAAAGCATATCAAATAAATGTAAGTATATTTTTTTTTAACATTCTTAGGTCTGGTTTGTGAGTGAAACCAGAAATTCCCAATCTCCATTTGCTTAAGTAACATCAGCACTGACAGATTAGATCCTAACTCCTTGCTAGATTGCTCATATACATAAGAAGATATGTTGGGCAGTTCAGGTAGTAGTTGCGTACCATTCAAAAATTACTCAGATAACCAAAGTGGCGGAAACCCTTGTATACAAGCTATACAGACAGCTGGTACTTAAGGTCTGAGAACGAAGGGGAGTGGAGAGAGCACTTTCTTTCATTAGACATCACAATCCAATCAATGCAGAAAAGAGTTGAAAATAGCTTTAAAGGTAAAAGAAGTGAGGAAGGGAAGGCACTTTGGTCATTTCTGAATTATTCAGTGTGTTCCCTAGCTGGATAAGCTAAAGCTATTAATATATTCCAGGGAACTATAGGCCTGTCAGCCTGACCTCAGTGCCAGGCAAGGTGATGGAACAGATCATCCTGAGTGCCATTACACAGCACATGCAGGACAATCGGGGCATCGGGGCCAGCCAACATGGATTCATGAAAGGCAGGTCCTGCTTGACCAACCTGATCTCCTTCTATGACCAAGTGACCCGCTTAGTAGATGAGGGCAGGGCTGTGGATGTAGTCTATCTAGACTTCAGTAAGGCATTCGACACTGTCTCCCACAGCATCCTCCTAGACAAACTGGCTGCCTGGGGCTTGGATGGGTGGACTCTTAAATGGGTTAAAAACTGTCTGGATGGCTGAGCCCAGAGAGTGGTGGTGAATGGGGCAAAGTCCAACTGGCGGCCGGTCACTAGCGGTGTTCCCCAGGGCTCAGTTCTGTGGCCGGTGCTGTTCAATATCTTTATAGATGATCTAGACATAGGGATTGAGTGCACCCTCAACAAATTTGCAGATGACACCAAGCTGGGTGGGAGTGTCGATCTGCTGGAGGGTAGGAAGGCCTTACAGAGGGATCTGGACAGGTTAGATAGATGGGCCAAGACCAACGGCATGAGGTTCAACAAGAACAAGTGCCGGGTCTTACACTTTGGCCACAGCAACCCCATGCAGTGCTACAGGCTGGGGGAAGAGTGGTTAGAAAGCGGCCCGGCAGAAAGAGACCTGGGGGTGCTGATCGACAGCCGGCTAAACATGAGCTAGCAGTGTGCCCAGGTGGCCAAGAAGGCCAATGGCATCCTGGCCTCTATTAAGAATAGTGTAGCCAGCCGGTCTAGGGAAGTGATCATCCCTCTGTACTCGGCACTGGTGAGGCCGCACCTTGAGTACTGTGTCCAGTTCTGGGCCCTGCACTTCAAGAAAGATGTTGAGGTGTTGGAGCGAGTCCAGAGGAGGGTGACCAAGCTGGTGAAGGGTCTGGAGGGTCTGACCTACGAGGAACGGCTGAGGGAGCTGGGGTTATTTAGCCTGGAGAAGAGGAGGCTCCGAGGTGACCTTATTGCAGTCTACAACTACCTGAAGGGAGGTTGTAGTGGAGTGGGAGCTGGCCTCTTCTCCCGGGCAACTAGTGATAAGACAAGAGGACATAGCCTCAAGCTTTGCCAGGGGAGATTCAGGTTGGAAATTAGGAAAAATTTCTTCTCAGAAAGGGTCATTAGACATTGGAATGGGCTGCCCAGGGAGGTGGTAGAGTCATCATCTCTGGATGTGTTTAAGAAAAGACTGGACGTGGCACTTAGGGCCATGGTCTAGTTGACGTGGTAGTGTCAGGGCAATGGTTGGACTCGATGATCCCAGAGATCTCTTCCAACCTGATTGATTCTGTGATTCTGTGATTCTGTAATATGTCATTCATTTCACAGCACAGTAGTAAATCAGTCCCAGTATAATCTCTTGGTCAGTAAACCAGTATGTCCTTCATTCTTCACACCGTTTCGCCTCTGGTTTGTTTTTTTTTCAATTAAATTGTACTTAAGTTCATGTGCCATATTAGGAGTTCCAGTGTGAAAGAAAACAAATCTCAAGAAGAACTTCAAGAGTTTATCATTCTTTCCCACCTCCACCTTATTCAGCCTCGAAAGTTATCTGCCCAGTTTGTTCTCAAAAACTTCCAGTAATGATAATTCCACAGTCTCCCTAGACAGTCGTTTTTCCTGATTTATGGTTGAAAATCTTTTCTTAATACATAATCTAAATTTCCTTTGCTCTAATTTAAGACCATTACTTTTTGTTCTATCCAAGGCTGACACAGAGAACAGATTATTCCTTTCCTCTTTGTAACTACCTTTTGCATATCAAAGAGTGCTATTTTATATCCCTTCCAGTCATCTTTTTTCTTCAAATCCTACCCTTTCTTCAGAGGTTGTGTTTTCAAGAACTCTGCTCATTCTTCTTGTTCTTTTCTGCAATTTCTCTTACAAGCACCGTTTTATAGTAATATAATGTTAAGATGATGAATTTAAAAAGTTGAAATCCTTTTAGTTTGGAAACCTGACATTGTGTGAATGCCTAGTTTCACATTATTCTAGTTTCATAGGACAATTTCAGGGGCATAGTGTGTAATAATTTTCAAAATAATAGCTTTAAGCTTTATGAAGTTAAGTCACCCCTGGATTTAGCTGCAATGGCTTAAGTTGTTGCTGATCCCAACAGTCAATACCTCAGCCACTCAAGCTGTCAATCCGTAGCTCAGCTGTAGAGTTTGCCCTCATAAATCAACTTGTGAACAGCAACTGTTGAAATATGAGTGCAGATTCACTTCTGTCAGCTTTTTCTATGATGACAGTAACCTTCAGCAAAAAGGCAGAATGAGCAGCTACAGGCTGTAATGCCTTACATACCACAGCTGTTTGCTTCACTGTGTGCCTCAGAGGCCTTTAAGCAACGCTAACTAAATCTATCTTGATGTATTCGAAAAGACTACCCTTGCCAAGGATAGGTGTTTGTCACCTCCCTGGAGGCTGATCACTTCGCAGAGCAGTTGTGTGATCAACTCTGGTTATCTGTCAGCTGCTGGCCCAGACAATTCCTTACGCAGGAGAGTTACTATGAGTAACGGAAATATGGCTGTTCAGACCATATTTCAGCAGCATCCTTCTGTAATGACAGAGTGTCATCTGATGCAACTTCCATGAAGAACTGGGCTGCAGACACACATTGGGGGATCCTCGCTGTCCCAAAACACTGAGAAAACCTGTCTCCCAGGCAAAGGGAAATCAGATTTGCAAGAATGGAAGGAGAGAAGTGTCAGTTTGATGCACAGGGGAAAAAGTTGTGAGAAAAATATTTTTTAACAAAAATGCTGACTACCATAAGCTGAAACAGCATTAATGATGTGATAGTGTTAATGATATTATTTTGTTCTAATGTCACTATAGAAACAATTCTACAAAAAGGCTCAGGCCTCAAAAGAAAGGTCAAATCCTTTCACAAGAGGTTCTAGTTACTTCAGGCTAAGGGATAGAATACAGTTTTGACTCCAATCATTTACAGAATCACAGAATCACAGAATGTTTCATTGTATCATAGTTTACTACATGAGAAATGTAGATGAGAAACAATAAAAAATATCTAAATCTAGGTGCAGTGTTGGAACATTTGAAGCCCATAAATGCTGCAGTGAACCACTTGGTATTAGATAATCTGGTTATAATCCAAGGATTCAAAGTTAAAGTGGCTTAATAAACTCAAAATACTGATTTTATAAATAGTTCCAGCACTTTCAACTGTCAAGAACCCAGATGTCATAGAAATGGCCAAAATATTACATCCTTAAAGGTCACCTTCAAGGCAGAGCTCAGAGATGCTTTCAAATTCCAGAAAACTCCAAAAGTCAAAGTGCACTGCAGACAAATTTTGGAAACAAAGAAATAGGCTTCTTTTAATTTTCATGTTTTCTTAAGACCTCTTATAAAAATGTATTTATATCCCCCTAGGAGTACAATGATTCTTGATATATCATGTTTGACAAAGCAATTGTGACTTTTCAGTATCTGAGTAAAACTTTTTGGTATTTGCCTTCATGTAGAATAAGTATATAATTTTGATCATTTATGCTGCATCTTAAAATCACACACATCTCCATTTCCACTTGTTCTTCACTACTATATAATGTCTCATAAGCAAGGAAGAACAATCCTCATATCTTTTTTCAGTACACTTTTCAGTAGTCTGTGCATGCTTAATTTTTCTTATTTTTTTTTCTATGGATACCCATTTGCATGCCTTTCAGCATAAGTTTTTCACTTCTGGAATTTTTCTAGAATGTACCTGTTATTTTAAAAGGCATATAAGGGCCTGGGTCCAGATATCATATTCTGAAACTAAACTGCTCTTAAATGAAATACAGTCCAAGAACATGAGGAAACATTGAGCCAAGCGATACTTAGGTAAATTTCCTTTCCCTAAAATAAGAATTTATCAGAACTAGTTGCTCAGCAGTTCACAGAATCACAGAATCACAGAATGTTAGGGATTGGAAGGGACCTCGAAAGATCATCTAGTCCAATCCCCCTGCCGGAGCAGGATTACCTAGACCATATCACACAGGAACGCGTCCAGGCGGGTTTTGAATGTCTCCAGAGAAGGAGAATCCACAACCTCTCTGGGCAGCCTGTTCCAGTGTTCGGTCACCCTCACCGTAAAGAAGTTTTTCCTCATATTTATGTGGAACCTCCTGTGTTCCAGCTTGCACCCATTGCCCCATACACCTTAGCTTTGTTTAAAATATATTCCTCTTTCATTACAAGCCAATAAAGCATTTGTCTTTTACTATTATTGTTTAATACTGTATCAAAGTTGTATTTATTTACATGAATACAGCAATTTCCATATTCTTCCCTCTGAAACTTTTGCCTATCCAGTTCACCTTCATGCTGAATTAGTATGTCTTTACATGAACCACTGTCTTTATTGCACCCCATTTTATTGCTTTCAGCCTAGACCACAAGACTGTACTTGGTCTTATCTTCTGAAGGGTTTGCAACAATGACCTGCTCGAATCATCTTTGAGCTGGATTTAAGAAGTCAATTCAATCACTGAAAAGGAAATTAAAAAATTACATTGTTTAAAACACTAAATGGACATTCATGCAAGAGTTTAATTCTCAGAGCTTTCACTTGATCATTTCTCAAACAAACCTACTTTGACATTAAGGGGATTTTACCTAGCAAAAGGAGGGAAGTCTTATTGTCTGTCTTCAAGTGAAAGAACTGACTGTTGTTATTGCAATATGATACTATCTCTTGAAATGTTTTCATCAGATATTGCTGGAAAGAATTGAGAGGTACCGGTATGAACAAGAGCAGCACAGAAAACAATAGCTTCAGGATGTTATTATTCAATCTTGTTTTCTATCTATCAGCAGTATTACTGTAGGAGCTCTTTCAAGCGATATAATGAAAGGGTACAAGTAAGTAAGGTCGCTTCAGTCCTTGTTTTTGTTACAGTATCTGCTTCCTGAATAAAGTCTGAATATAAATACCTGACAGGAGAGAGGAAAGATGGAGATGAAGCAAGACTTTTCTCAGTGCTCACCAGTGAAAGGAGAAGAAAGATGGGCACAAGCTGAAATATGTAAAATTAAACATAAGAAAAAGTGGCTTTTTCTGTGAGAGTGGTCAAACACTGGAACAGGCTGCCCAGAGAGCTTGTGGAATCTCCACCCTTGGAGATATTTAGACCCAGCTGGACATGGTCCTGGGCAACGTGCTCTAGGTGACCCTGCTGTGAGTTGGGGGGTTGGACAAGATGATCTCTAGATGTACCTTCCAACATCAGTCATTCTGTGATTTGGTGATTCTGTGGATATACGGCATTCAGGCATGTAATTCATTTTTGGCACTTCAGACTATGGGACCCTGGGTAAATTGCAGCATAACACATGATACAGGGATTTAATTTCAGGATTTAATCTTCTTTTACACTGAGGGATCACATCTGCAGCCCTCAAAATGTGTTTGTCAGAGGAGAAGAACCATACCTACTATTCCTTCCCCCCCACACTTGTCAATAATTAACACATGGTTGTAGATTTCCAAATACAAGCAGATCGTTCATGTCCTCTTAAATGTTGTTCTTCAGTGGAGAACAATACAGTTTGTGTATTTGGTTCACTCAGAGCAGGGGGCTCAGTTCCCTGGTTTGTTACTTAGTTTGCAAACACTGAATTTTAATAATGCCTACTATATCCATGAAGAAGTAGCAGCACTACTCAGTATCAGATTCTGCTCCTTGAAGGCCCGTAAAGACATATGGGCTTTCAAACATTACATGACCAAACTGATGCCAGAGTCATGCAATTGAACACAAAGTAAAATGAAAATGGCAAAAAAGATCAAATATTATTTCTACTTTCACAGCTTCAAGCACAACTACTAAAATTAAAGTCAAAATTTAAGAAATTGAGCTGTTAAGTAAAGACGTACGTAAAATAATTACAGTAAAATATGTGATAATATTGATTCACCAGTATGCACCATGGGCATTAAACTGACATGAGACCAGTGTAACTCATTATGATCATAGATTTATGAACATTTTGCACAACTGGTATGTGTGGTCCATGATTTTAAGGTTGATAAAGTTCATTCTGTTATTGCATTCCCTGCATCTTATTTGTCATACATTGAATGGAGAAATATTATAAAACACATTGATTTTTCCCTTCCAAGTGCTCTTTTGTCTCTCACAAAAGTGTTTTCTACAGAAAACTTCATGCAAAGTAGTACTATACTCAGAGAGGAGATAATGCATTGTTCTATTGATCCTGCTCATAGGCTTTCAGAGGCGTGACTGTTGCTCATTGCCATAAATGTTGATTTGACACAATCACACACACTACAATCAAAAAAAAAGAGAACCTTTTAAGCCATTAAACTTGTATCATCCACTAGGGAACTATTTCTTCTGTTACTGAAATTAGGTGAAATAACACTGTTTTCTCTTACTGTCTAGAATTGATTTGAAAATGGCGAGTAATCACAAAATGATCTGAGATTGCACAACTAAATTCTAAAATGTCTCAACAGAACAGAGATATTTTCAGCAGTAAGCACTTTCTAGGGAGTTTGGAACCCATAATATGTTTTTAGACCAAAATAATACAAGTGTAGCCTGAAGAATGCAGGGTTTCTGAAGTCACTGTGCAGATTATTCTGTCAGGAAAGTCAATTGGAATTTTGTTTTACAGAAGATGTAACTGAAATTAAGAAAGAATCAAATTCGTCTGTCCCTGTTCTATGATCCACCAGATTCAAGTGAGTAAAGCAGACATAAATCTAGGTTCCCATGATAACTCTTCTTAACTAAAAGAATCTGAGCCTGTTTGACTGTCTCCTTTATTTCACCTCAATTTACAAACCTTGAAGACATTGCCTATTTACACTGTCTCTGATGTTAATCAAATAGCAGAGAACAAATTTTTGTTATGAGTGTGTTAGATGATACATATTTGTTGGTCTTAAAAGAGGATTCAGGACTTTTGTCTTCATATTACGTGGATAAAAATTCACTGTATTTATTCTGCATCTGTCACACCGCAGGTTCATTCTGTTCAAGGTGTTCTCTGTGAGTCTGTTGCTGATGAAGTCTCACCTTTCTCTGATGGAGTTCTACTAATCATTTCTTTTCCACATAATCTTTTTTCTGAAGATTTAATCTGAACACAAGAACTTTCAGAATATACAAACCTATTAAAACATTGGGAAACATGTTATTTCCAATCCTGAAGAATCTTGCCAGTTTGATAAGGCTCTGCTTCATATTTATTTTCTCCCAAATCCTAGTGCGGAACCTACTTCTGCAGCAACAAGATATGAAGTTAAACCCTAGGCTGAATTATGACGCCCATCTGAAAAGCAGCTGAATTCTCTTCTTTTCTGATCACATTCCAGGTTTGATTATGTTTCTAAGTCAGTAAAAGCAAAAGAATCTCCAAAATAGGACTCAAACACTGCAAATAAGGTAGCTATTACAGGTGCGTGAAATCATATGCAATACTTTTAGAACTTGGTATGGCAGAGTTAAGAGCATTGTGGTATGCATTTCCAAGCAGAATTTATGATCTATTTTCTCTGATGGAAAAAGAGAAAAGGAACGTGGAGCAAAGAATGCCAAGACATGTAGACCACAACCTACTAGACACTATGCTGTGCAAACATATCTGGTTTGACATGATCACCACTGCAAGTATTCCAAAGCGGCACAACTCCAGGACTGTTTATTTACACCTATACGCATGCAAATCCCTAGTTTCTACTATGCACAGTACTCTAGTGGCCAGGGTGACTTCCATAGGAGACAATGGGTTTTTTTCCCATCAGAGCTTTACCAAGGATCACCTAAGTAAAGATTTTCCAAGTTATTTTCTTCTCATTAAGTGTGAATGAGGGTGGTACATATGTCAGCAACAAACCCAGCACCATAGTATATTGGCAAATTAAATGTAAACTGGGGTCAGAATATTCTGCACAGTGACCCTTGTTCAGAGGGGAGAGCACTCATCAACTCAACAGCTTTAGGGCCACCACAGTTAAGATCTAATTTCCAGGCACCTGCTTCCCTGTTGCACCCAGGAAATCTCACTTAGGCATCCAGTTTTCTACAGGAAGCATGGAAAACTATAGTCATGTGAAAATGGGTTTATATCAACAAATATATTGAGCAGGGCCTGAAATGAATTTACAGGGTGTACTGGGAAAGTTGTGTTTTAAATCTTCACCACCTCCTGGATTTAGGATTCTTCCTGAAGCCACCCTCATCCTATTCATAGCCCACAGCCATACTTTGTCACCTGGCACCTGCCGTCTGTCTTCATCACCCAAGGAAGTGAACAGTTTACTTCTTTTCTTATTCTAACTTGGGATGCTGTAAACTCACAGGTATTAAATGGCAACAAGTTATCATATCTCAGTCCAATCACACTAACCATTGTGTGCAGTGTGAGATTTTGAAGATGACCATAAGCCACAGATGTCTCTAATTCCTTTCTGAGTCTGAGTTTTGCGGCACTTACAATTCAGTATTTTATGCTACAATTATATTCCCACTGACTTCAATGGGAACAATGAATATACAGATCTGAACACATTTTCACAAGATCATATGGACAGTGGCGGCAGCAGCGACTTGAGGTTAGTGCGGGGGCGAGGGCGACATCGGGCTTAACCGGGCGGTTTTCGTACTCTGGGCCCCCCCCGAACATCAGCCCCGAGCTGCTTCCCCCCTCACCCCGGACCCAGAGGTTCCCAGCAACAAATCAAGAGAGGAGGGGGCATAGCCGGAGGCACTGCGGGCGATTTAAGCGATTTAAACGCACCACCCCCTGTTGATTGGGTGATAAAAAGCCTCCTGGAGGGCAGGGACTAGTCCCTGGCCAGGGAGAGAGGGAGACTTAGCTGTGACTGGGTGTGCCCCAGGGCGGAAGAGGCCGCAGCAGTTTGCAGCTTGTTGGGGAGGGTGCTGACTCCCTCCCAGTGCACAAGGCGAGGAAGGTGCCAAGGAGCTGTGAACCAGGGGTGGCACCAATAGGTATTTCCCAGCTCAGTGAAAGAACAATGGTATCTACTTGGCGGAAGAAGACCAAAATGGATGTGGGAACCCAGACAGAGCTCCCACGGAAGGAGGCGATGGTGCAGGTCGCAGGCTGCAGGGAATGCTACAGCGTCTCTGTGGTGTCAGGGGGCTGTGTGCGCTGTGAGCAGGTAGATGATCTGCTCGGCCGAGCGGCACAGCTGCAAAGCCAGGTTGAAAGGCTTCAAGCCAAAGTAGAAAGGCTTAGGAGCATTCAGGAGGCTGAAATGGAGATAGACTGGTGGAGCCAGGCTCTGCCTTCCCTGCAACAAAAATGGGAGCACCTGCCGGAGAGCTCCCAGGATAGAGGGTCCCCTGTACTCTGCCCCTCTCAGGTGGAAAACAATAACCTAGAGGAGAGGAGTGAGTGGAGGCAAGTCTATGGCTGTGGCAAAAGGCGAGTGCCCTCCTTGCCTACCTTGCCTCCACAGGTGCCTCTGAGCAATAGATATGAAGCCCTAGTGGAATACAGCCGGTCCAATGGGGATGTGGTGGAGAGGCAACCTATATCAGAGGTCCCACCACAGTCAGAAAAACCTGACAGGTGTATAGCTACCTCCTCCACAAGGAAGAAGAGAAGAGTTTTAGTGGTTGGAGACTCCTTCCTAAAGGGATCTGAGGGCCCAATATGCAGAGCTGACCCCCATCACAGGGAGGTCTGCAGCCTGCCTGGAGCCCGAATCAGGGATATCACCAGGAAACTCCCCAACCTGGTGAAGGCCACAGACTACTACCCCCTGCTGATCTTCCAGACAGGTGGGGAAGAAGCTGCATCCCATAGTCTGAGGGGGATGAAGAAAGACTACAAGGCCCTAGGACAGTTGGTGAAAGAGTCTGGGGCACAAGTTGTTTTCTCCTCCCTCCTTCCATTTTCGGGTGATGACATGGGATGGAATAGTAGGATTCTCTCTATTAATGCCTGGCTACGAGACTGGTGCTACAGGCAGGGCTTTGGGTTCTTTGATAATGGCTGGTTTTATAAGACAACAGGCGTGATGGTAATACATGGGAAAGCTTTATGTCATAAGGGCAAAAGGGTTCTGGGACAGGAATTAGCAGGGCTCATTCGGAGAGCTTTAAACTAGATTCGAAGGGGGATGGAGTAGTAGCTGGGCTTGCACCACTGGGGCAACGCTCTAGTGTTGAGGCAGACCAGGAGGCCTCCCATCCCCCTGGGGTGAAATCGGTGTGCTCAGCTCGCTCCCTGAAATGCCTATACACCAATGCACGCAGCATGGGGAATAAACAGGAGGAGTTAGAAATCCGTGTTCGGTCGGGGGGCTATGATCTAGTGGCAATTACAGAGACTTGGTGGGACGCCTCGCATGACTGGAATGTGGTCATGGATGGCTATGTCTTGTTCAGGAAAGACAGGCCACTGAGGAGAGGTGGTGGAGTTGCTCTTCATGTGAGTGAGCAGCTAGAATGTATTGAGTTCTGTCCAGGGGTGGATCAGGAGCGAGTTGAGAGTTTGTGGGTGCGAATTAAGGGGCAGGCTGGCAGGGGTGATACTGTTGTGGGTGTCTATTACAGGCCACCGGATCAGGATGAGGAAGGTGATGAGGCCTTCTACAGGCAGCTGAGAGCAGTCTCTCAATTGCAGGGCCTGTTTGTCATGGGGGATTTCAACTACCCTGATATTTGCTGGGAGGCCTACTCAGCCAGCCATCCTCAGTCCAGGAGGTTCCTCCAGTGCATTGATGATAACTTTCTGATGCAAATGGTGGACGAGCCAACTAGGAGAGGAGCGCTGCTGGATCTTATCGTCACTAACAAGGAGGGTCTGGTTGAAGAGGTGAAGGTTGAGGGCAGCCTTGGTTGTAGTGACCATGAGATTGTAGAGTTCAGGATCTCATGTGTCAGGAACAGAATAGCTAGCAGAATCACAACCCTGAACTTCAGGAGGGCCAACTTTGGCCTTTTCAAGCAATTGCTAGGGGAAATCCCATGGGACAGGGTACTAGAAGGTAAGGGGGCCCAAGATAGTTGGTTAGCATTCAAGGACTGCTTCTTCCGAGCTCAAAATCAGAGCATCCCAACAGGTAGGAAGTCAAGGAAGGGTACCAGGAGACCTGCATGGTTGAACAGGGAACTGCTGGGCAAACTCAAGTGGAAGAAGAGGGTGTACAGATCGTGGAAGGAGGGGCTGGCCACTTGGGAGGAATATAAGTCTGTTGTCAGAGGATGTAGGGAGGCAACTAGGAAAGCTAAGGCCTCCTTGGAATTAGACCTTGCAAGAGAGGTCAAGGACAACAGAAAGGGCTTCTTCAAATACATTGCAGGTAAAGCCAACACTAGAGGCAATGTAGGCCCACTGACGAATGAGGTGGGGGTCCTGGAGACAGAGGATAAAAAGAAGGCGGAGTTACTGAATGTCTTCTTTACCTCTGTCTATACTGCTGGAGGCTGTCCTGAGGAGCCCCGGACCCCTGAGGACCCAGAAGAAGTCAGGATAGAGGAGGAATCTGTCTTGGTAGATGAGGGCTGGGTCAGGGACCAATTAAGCAATCTGGACGTCCATAAATCCATGGGCCCTGATGGTATGCACCCACGGGTGCTGAGGGAGCTGGCGGAAGTCATTGCTAGGCCACTCTCCGTCATCTTTGCTAAGTCGTGGGCAACGGGAGAGGTGCCTGAGGACTGGAGGAAAGCGAATGTCACTCCAGTCTTCAAAAAGGGCAAGAAGGAGGACCCGGGTAACTATAGACCGGTCAGCCTCACCTCCATCCCCGGAAAGGTGATGGAACAACTTGTCCTTGGTGCTGTCTCTAGGCACATCAAGCATAGGGGGATCATTAGGGGCACTCAGCATGGCTTCACCAAGGGGAAGTCATGCTTAACCAACTTGATAGCCTTTTATGAGGACATAACCCGGGGGATAGGTGATGGTAAAGCTGTGGATGTGGTCTATCTCGATTTCAGTAAAGCGTTTGACACGGTCTCCCACAGCATCCTCGCAGCTAAACTGAGGAAGTGTGGTCTGGATGATCGGGTAGTGAGGTGGCTTGTGAACTGGCTGAAGGAAAGAAGCCAGAGAGTGGTGGTCAATGGGACTGAGTCCAGTTGGAGGCCTGTGTCTAGCGGAGTCCCTCAAGGGTCGGTACTGGGACCAGTACTATTCAATATATTCATTAATGACTTGGATGAGGGAATAGAGTGCACTGTCAGCAAGTTCGCTGATGACACAAAACTGGGAGGAGCGGCTGACGCGCCGGAAGGCTGCGCAGCCATTCAGAGAGACCTGGACAGGCTGGACAGTTGGGCGGGGAGAAACTTAATGAAATATAACAAGGGCAAGTGTAGAGTCCTGCATCTGGGCAAGAACAACCCCAGGTATGAGTACAAGTTTGCGACAGACCTGTTGGAGAGCAGCATAGGGGAAAGGGACCTGGGGGTCCTAGTGGACAACAGGATGACCATGAGCCAGCAGTGTGCCCTTGTGGCCAAGAAGGCCAATGGCATCCTGGGGTGTATTAGAAGGGGCGTGGTTAGCAGGTCAAGAGAGGTTCTCCTCCCCCTCTACTCTGCCCTGGTGAGGCCGCATCTGGAATATTGTGTCCAGTTCTGGGCCCTTCAGTTCAAGAAGGACAGGGAACTGCTAGAGAGAGTCCAGCGCAGAGCCACGAAGATGATTAAGGGCGTGGAACACCTCCCTTATGAGGAGAGGCTGAGGGAGCTGGGTCTCTTTAGCTTAGAGAAGAGGAGACTGAGGGGTGACCTCATTAATGTTTATAAATATGTAAAGGGCAAGTGTCATGAGGATGGAGCCAGGCTCTTCTCAGTGACATCCCTTGACAGGACAAGGGGCAATGGGTGCAAGCTGGAACACAGGAGGTTCCACATAAATATGAGGAAAATCTTCTTTACGGTGAGGGTGACCAAACACTGGAACAGGCTGCCCAGAGAGGTTGTGGAGTCTCCTTCTCTGGAGACATTCAAAACCCGCCTGGACGTGTTCCTGTGTGATATGGTCAAGGCAATCCTGCTCCGGCAGGGGGATTGGACTAGATGATCTTTCAAGGTCCCTTCCAATCCCTAACATTCTGTGATTCTGTGATTCTGTGATATGCTGAGATTAAGTTTTCCCAGCATCCTCAATAACAGATCCTGTATAAAATGACTGGAAAAGATTTTAAGTGTAAAACATTTTGTTATATACACCTCTGAGAAAATACCCCATTAAAGTATATCAACTACCCACGAGTAGAGGAACTAGATATGATGCATTATTTCTTCTCTTATGTATTTCTGGGGTGTTTCTCACACTACTTTATGACTAGAACATTATTCAGGAATACAATAATAACAGAGGACTGGATTGCCTTTTTGTTACAATACTATTCATTCAACCATGGTATTCTACATAAATAATAATAGTAAAAAAGTATTCCTATGTCAGAATTTTTAGTTTTCAGAGAGTTCTTATTTCTGACCTTGAAATACCAGCCTGTGTTTCAGGGAAAGTCAGTCATCTATATTACTAAGTATTATTTCTCATCTTGACACACTGACTACCTTACAGATGAAAGGCTCTGATGTGTTATTGAGTTCCGGTATAACAAAAGTGCTTAAACCCTCAGCTGACTCTTTACAATCATTCTCTTACAGTACATATGTTTTTGTGGGATCCTTTTCCTTTGAAAGAATTATGTACTTATTTTTATTTAATAATTTTTCTAACAGTAATCCTTGATAGAACTTCTACAACCCACAAAATTAAAATCTAGGAACATCTCACTGCTGAACTGAAAATGGACTGATCTAGATAACTAGCCTTCTTTAAATGCCTCATGAGTATGTTGATACAAAACAGAATTAACTTTTTACCCATGCCATTTTCAATGCTGCACAAAAAAGACTTTGTCCAAAATGTTAGTTATCTGACCCTTAGTTATCTGCTGTGCCAACACATTGTGTGCGTATACAAATGCTGAATTAGTTTTTTTTAACAGAAAAATCAAATGGAAGGCCCCAAAAAATGAGTGCAATCGTCCCACTATTAACATTTTGCTGAGCTTATTGCTATAGTGGAAACTTTATTTCAAAATCAAGTCAGAACCTATTTATTTTAATATTTATTTTACACAACACTTCTGTTCCAGAATTGTTTGCTGTTGCTCTGGTTATGATATTGTGATAAAAAAATAGATTACTTAACATGAGCAAACAATAGTGTTCATTGACATGCTTGAACTGTCTAGCCCTATTTATTTCTTTAATGAAATTTTCCCAGCATAATATTTGAGTTAACATTTAAAAATTAGCTGCCTTGCCTCTGCAGGTTTTCTCTACATATCCTGGATTAGAGGGTTTATCTATATTAACTTTTTAATAGCTTCATATTCTGGATTGACTTAATATACAGTCATAACTGTTTCAGGACAATTATGATATATTATACCAAGCATGTGCTTGCTGGTGTCTCCATGTGTGACTCTAGAATGAACACAATTTATTATGTTAAAATTTTGCCTTATTTTTTATAAGCCATTAGTTTTTATTTGTGCCATTGAATTTCAGGAGAAAGTGTCTAAGAACAAAAACACTTTACATACGGTCAAAGTAATCCAAAAGATTCCAGCATAAAGAAGATAACTTCATCATCATTTGAGGACTGTAAGAGAAGGAATCTTCTGTCATTTTGCCATATTAAATTACTTTTCAGAATCAGAACAGTAGAAGCTGAGTTTAAATCAATTCTCAATGGTTGGTAGGAATATTCTTACTGAAATTAGGTGGTGTTGGATAAGGCTACATATCTTAGTTTAAATAAGGAGATATATAATTAAAATGTACTCATAAAAAGTAATAATAAAATTAGTTTACATGTGCAAATAAGGAAGAGGTAGAATCAAGGTCACACAAATAAAAATATTCCTATACACCACAGCCTTCCCAGCTGCTTAACTGTATACTGCTTAATAATAATCTCTCAGTGGAGTTCATCTCACCTAACTACACGTGACTAAAATTCAGCTGGTGGTTTAAGCTGATCATGTAGGCTCCCTGTATAATCAAGAGAAATAAAAATGCATCTTCCCAGCTGTGCTAGACATGTTTTAGGATAAAACATCTCTTGAAGGTTCTTATCCCTTCCAACAGAAGAAACTTAAACAACTAATGTATACTACAAATTAAATTTTACCTGCTTAAAGTTGGTAGAGGTAACACGTGATTCTTCCTCAATTGTAGAAATGCTGTAATTTTCAGTCACAAATACACTAGTCTAAGATAAGGTCTTTCTATTTCCTTATGCTTTGCTTTTTACTTGTTTATAGTACAGGTCATCAGCATTTTTCATCACATTTATTTATGTGATTATTTCTTTTTATAGCTCTCAGCTTAATCTAGTATTTCTTTCACCTGTCTAGTAAATGTTGTTTCTTATAAAGAACAAGAAGTTGTAATATTTGTAGAAACTTCATGAAAACATTTAATTTCAGTTAATAATCTTTATTTTAATTAGTCTTCACAAGATTCACATTAAAACGACTCACTGGACATCAAAATGGGGCCTATAGTTTAGTATGTTCTGAAGTGAATTTATAAGAGGTAAGCATGTAAAGTAAAGATTGTTAATATCAAGATCCCAGACCTCGGACTTAATGGTAAAAACATTTTTCTCTTCTTCACTGAACTTGTAATTTTGAAAAATCTGCAGAGAAATTTTGGATATGTGAAATGAACAAGTACAGGTGTTGCTTTTTTCCATTAGTAAGTGACGTAAGGAATGGAATGAGTGCTCCTTTTTTTCATATGCTTCAGTTTAATGGCTGTATTGCTACAGCTATCATGCATTTAGCAAATTAGTGAAAAAAATATTCACTTAGCTGAAGAATAATCAAATATATGCAACCAGCAATATAGTAAATGTTACAATTAAAGAAATATAAATTAAGAACTTTGCATTTGCTCAAACTGTGATTAGAAGAGGTCTACAAGAGACGGATCAGTTTCTCCAAAGACAGAGAGGCTTCTGATCAACAAGGGATTTTTTGAGGTAGTCATGATATTCATTGCCTAAACCTGACATATTAAATAAGGGTTTTTTGGCAACAGGGTGTAGAATGATTTTTCTTGAGATTGAGAGGTTTAGACAAAACTGGTTGTAATAACATAATTTCAAATCAAAGCATCACCTAGACCAGTTATTTCTAATTTCTGTATTCTTCTGAGCTCCAAAGATTTAAATACCACCACAGACACTATGGCAATTGTCTGGAGACAAGGAGAAAGTATTTTTAATTCTATAACAATTCAGTACTAGGAACATTTTCAGGATAGTTTTGCAAGCCTGCCATCAAGGTTTGTCACATACTTCAAACAAAATGTTACCCATCTGAAAACAGCGTTTCATGAAAATCGGAACTTTCTATGGAAAGATCATTTCTGGTATAAGTTGAGTTTTCCCACACGTGGAGCACCCAGAAGTTTGATAATAGGGAGGCAGCAGTATGTATCTTGATCAATTGAACCCTAGAGTAAAAACGTTAAAAAGGAAAATGAAGAAATGGAAAATGGAACAAAAATTCCACAAAGTACTGTGGCTGAATAAGCCTAATTCTGTCCTGACGCAAAATACTTTAATTTTCCAAATTATTTCTCTCTTTTAGAACCTGTTGTTTAAAAATAAAAGAGTTTTGAAGAAGAAAAGCGTATGTCAAAATACCAGATGCACAGTGAAAATGAAAAAAATAAATCTAAATAACACCCCAAAAAACTTCCATAACTTCTAGGATGGGCATGGAGAGAAAGAATCCCAGATATTTAATGACCCAAAAGAAGGGAAAGGAACAGAGTATTTAGAAAACTATTTCTATCTTTCCCAGTATTTTCTTTTTTATTTTCTTCCAACTTAGTTCTAGTTTTCTATTGTTCCTGGTCACATTAACCATACCTGAACCAGTAAGCTGACCAGTTCCACCAGCTTTTCATATAATACACATACAGGTTTTTTCTATTGCTAAGCCCTTTGAATTCAGTGGGAAGAATAGAGACTGGATTGGACATAATTGGTTCATGTAAGCATACAAATTGTTTGGGTATGTATCTACAAGCTCCAGTTCTTGGATAGTATGCCCATCTCTAGATTGTCTAATGTAAAATAACTGTAGAGAAAAAAAAAAAAGCAACAACCATGATTATTTTTTTTTTGGCAGCTATTAAATGCCATAAAGATGTGAACACTAAGAACTTCCAGCTGCTTACATAGTTTCAGGAAAAGCAAAAGGATTAGAGTTAATCAGAAACTATTTGATTAAATGCTTTTTGTCTCAGTTTAGCAATTGTCTCTGCATAAAAACTGTTACATTTTTATGAATTTACACAGTCCTCCAAAACAGGGTCCAGCAAAACCTGCTGAGAGCTTAGAAATTGGTGCCTTGAAGACTGTTTTCTCTGATTTCTCAACTACCCTCTCTTGTACCTATGAAGACTACTGTTATAGAAAGAAAGAACGTAATATTTTCCCATAATTTTCAGCTGATGGAGCAATCTTTAATACTTCTTTGAAAATGTACTTTTGATGGATATGATTTGTTTTGTTTGAATTAATTACCCAAGATTTACTACCTGTGGATGTCTCAGCTGTTATTAACCTCAGTTTATTACAGATAGTCATATTCATGTCTTCAACAAGATAGAATATAATACCTATGGATTATCCTGACCTTCACAAAATACATCCAACAATTTCCTTGATTTGTACCCATCTAGCAAGGAAATTAGTGTGTTTCTTACTTTAACATCAAAGTATATAATTGGTGAAGTAATTAACTTTTACAAAAACGTAGTCTTTTTTTTGGGCTCTCCAAGAGAGACTGCTAGAATTTACATTATCAGAAAATAATGCTCAGTGTTAATGTAATTCATCTGCATTGCTTTTTTATGAAAAACAGTTTGTGCCATCAAGGAACTCACTATCTCTATTTATGAAGCTATTACCGTGAAAAGTTACATCCACCTCCTCTTCTTCGTTATATTAAATGAAACTTTTCTCCATTTATCTTATGTGTTTACAACAATCAGAGTTTAGAATTAATAGAAAATACATATCATTTTGAAAAAATAGGTTTAGTGAACTATTATAATTTTGATGGTATCAAGTTATGCACTAATCTTTTATCCTATCTTTAATATGTGAAAGCAGAATAATATTTTTATTTTAATTTTTGTTTTGTACCAGTTGTGCATTGTACAGTACTACACTGATGAATAGAATACACATAGGAACAAAAGCTGTGTTTCTACACAGTGAGCAAATCCATATTCTGACTTTTTAAAATTTTAATAACAAAAAAGTACACCAAACTCTAATAACCAGAACTTGAATATTTTATTCAAATATACTGAGAAACCCTATCAAGAAGCTTCTTTCCTATGTTTTCAACCTTTCCTTTCAAATTTTCAAGTAGTAGTTTAAATTATATTTAACATTCAGAATGTAACTGAAATCTAGTTACCTAAGTGTATGTGTTTATATTGAGATACTATGCAGTAATTTGCTAATTTTTCTGAACCTTCAGCATCTCTGTTATCCAAGTTTCTAACAGGACTTTCAGTGGCTTATATTAGATCATCCAATCCAAATACTGAGCTCTAGAGCAGTTAAGTTCATTTTACAGAATGAAACTTTGCAATTTGGTTGTGTGTGTACTCTAAGCTAGACAGATGATACTTTATTCTCAGTTGCTCAGTATATAAGGCACACAGGGCCTTAAACTTGCCTGAAAAATAATCATAAATATGTATTTCGAATAAGACAGTAGACTGGATATAACTGCACATTCTCTGTATTTGAGAGAGCAAGAAAAATATGTATTTCTTGATGTGGGAAAGGGAATAAGAAAAACATTCTCATGTGCTGTTGTTCCCACATAAAGTAATTTGAAGAAATCTCACTCCTTGAGTTAATCAACAGTCAACAGAACAGACCTTTCAAAATTGAGAAGCTTTGCCCTTCTTCAGAGATAATAATCAGTATCCTTTACTTGGGTCCCCACGCTCACAGGCTAACAGATTTAAGTCTACTTGAGTAAAATATGAAATTTAGTTGCATATAATATTACCCCAGGGGAAATCCTGGGGATTTCTTTTTCTTTTTTAGACAAAAATTAAAATTCAAACTGTTCTCTTATAGATAATAAAACAGAGATGTAGCCTTTACTAATTAACTGAAGAATGTCCGAGTAAGAGTTGCAGAATAGGGTTTCCTCTACTTAATAAACTTGGTCATGTCAACACCTAGCAGTGGGTAAAATGGACCACGTTCTGTGTTTGTACAGCACCAAGAATCAAGTTAGCTGTTTGCACAGCGTCATTCATATAGTGCACTGCAATACATTTTAGAAATTATCACAATTTTTTCTTCCCAATAGCTGGTCATTGCATACTTAAGCATTCATATGAAAACAAAGAGATGAAAATGGGTAGCAGCCTGAAGGTACCCAAGAAGATGGAAGCTAGGTGTATACCGCTGCCAGGCCTCTATGGAGAAACACTCTTGAATTTTTGATTCTGTTTTGAAATTTCCAAGAAAGTCTGTGATTACTTTCTTTGGGACCAAGATGCTGTCCTCTACCTCATTTGGAATGTGTCCAGCCCATTCAGTGTTTTGCTGCAATCTACACGGTAATGATAATGCATATATAATACAGAAAGCACAGTAGCTAATGACCTTAGCTATCAGCACAGGTACCATATTCAGAATTTTATGTGCAGGCTTGTGCTTTGGTATGACTTTCATGAATAGGAGCCTTGATGTCATAATATCATTGGTTCTATGTGACTGTATTACTAAATTTTAAATTTGTTCTTGTGGTTTAACCCCAACCAGCAACTAAACACCACACAGCTGCTCGCTCACTCCCCTCACAGTGGAATGGGGAAGAGAATCAGAAGAGAAAAAGTGAGAAAACTCATGGTTTGAGATAAATAATATTTATCTCAAATTTAATAGGTAAAGCAAAAGCTGCACACAAGCAAAGCAAAACAAAGAATTCATTCACTACTTCCCATCAGCAGGCAGGTGTTCAGCCATCTCCAGAAAAGCAGGGCTCCATCATGTGGAAGACAAATGCCATCACTCCGAACATCCCCCCCTTCCTTCTTCCCACAGCTTTATATGCTGAGCATGATGCCATATGGTATGGAACATCCCTTGGGTCAGTTGGGGTCAGCTGTCCCAGCTGTGTCCCCCTCCCAACTTCTTATGCACCTCCAGCCTACTTGCTGGTGGGATGGTGTGAGAAGCAGAAAAGGCCTTGACTCTGTGTAAGCACTGCTCAGCAATAACAGAAACATCTCTGCATTATCAACATTGTTGTCAGCATAAATCCAAAACATAGACCCATACTAGCTACTGTGAAGAAAATTAACTCTATCCCAGCCAAAACCAGCACATTCATATTTGAGAGATGAGATGCAGAGCTGAGTGCCTACCTTACAGAGGACCTTACATTCTCTCACAAGAAACATGTAAAGAAGCTTTGTAATTGTAAAGAAAAGATAAGGTTAATGGATCCACTCACAGCAAGTGAAATTAAATCTGCACATACAACAGACGAAAGGTCTGAAAAGAGATTATATGGAAGAAGGGGACCTAACTAATATCTGTGTAATAGGGTTAGCTTTCAGTGGGGAGGGGAGAGGTTTTTGTTACTATTTGGATTGAATTTGTTAAATATCAGTTAAAATCTTTTGTGAAAAAGGTAGATTTAAAACTACTGGTATTTAATTTAGGAGAAAATAGGAGGGAGCATATACATGATAACATCCTGGATAGATCCTTTGCATTGTCTTTTTTTCTTGAGAAGGGCACTAAGAAACTCTTAAGTCTCACAGCTCATCTGTGAATTAGGTTGGGAATATATATGGTAACTGACATGCAACCACCTTTAGGGATGAATACAGCAGCTGCCTGAAGTATTGAACAACACAACACTGAACAGGACATTGAAATGTGAAATGACTTGAAGAAAACTGAAGGAAAAATTCTGTAAGGAAGAAAGTACTAGAGAGACTAAAAATTTTTCTTTAAAAACTGACATGAAAATGTACATAGCCAGAATTCAGAATTTTATCTTTAATTTTTTTAGAGCAGTACATTTATTTTATGTAGGACTTTCCCCTAGAAGATATCAAAACATCACCTCTATTTTACAGATAGCAAAGAGAAGCACAGTCTCTAGCTTGAAGTCATGCAATGGTTGTGGGAACACAGCACACCTCTCCACACGTTTCTGCTCACTATCTATATTATTTCTTACCTAGAGTTCAGTACAAGTCCAAGTACCCTCTACCCTCTATCTCTAGACATGGGCTTATATTTGTACCGACTTGTAGGAAAGAATGTCAGATAATTAAATACCAGCCTTACAGTGACAACCTGTCATCTACCTACTGCTTCAGTCCAACTTGCCTTGTTTCTGAGACTTGATAAAACCATTGCACCAAGTGGTACAACCACGCTTTCTAAGATCAGACAGAAATCATATGTGATAACTAGACAGCAAGTCATTTCAAAAAGCCCATTTGTAGATGCACAAATGTGGCCATTAGGAGAAGGATTATGCTTTTACAAAATGTCGGTGGAAATTGTTTTCAAAAATAAAGAATGCATTTTTCTTGGTGGCTGCAGAACAAGATCTTGTTACCTAATGGAAGGAACCAGTGGGCAACCCACTGACTTAAAGACTTGTCACCAGAATTTATTATAAAAACAAAATGTTTTTACCTGCACATAGTGGCTGGCAAAAGAATACAATTTAAAGTACTATCTTAAAACATGGCCCTTCCTTCAAAGAAAGACATCTATCCTTTCACCAGCGTAGAAATAACTTCTATGAAATGGACTAAAAAGCATATTTGAACTAATAGAACTGTCAGGATGACACTATTGGCTCTATTCACATTTCTCTGATGGTTTTCAGGTCTTTGAAATAATATTACTTTCTCCTCTTTTTGATCAATCTGCACCATGCAGAGCAGGAGATACTTCTGCTACAAGAGAGTATATGGGTTTTGAGAGTGATTTTATTTTATTTAAGATGATTTTCAACTGCCTTGAAGTCCCATAATACGTCAAGTGTAGTTATCAAAACAAACTTATTCAAGAAAATAATTTTTGAAACTGTGCATATGTATATAGAGTACAATCCCTGCTTTGACAGAAACTAGCACATTTAGAACTAGCTACAGTACAGTGTGTATTGAACTTAAAGGCAAATGGACTGATGGGCTAGAATTAGAGTTTATAACTAATTGAACCCTGCATGATTTCCTGAAATTATAATTAATTTCTAAATCATTGTTTCATAGCTCAGTATTTCATTTATATGATTCCTTTTTCCTATGAGAAGCTTTATCTTGCTTACAGATACCACATAGGGCCAGCTGTTAAACATCTCCACATCTGCAACAGCAACAACTCTACAATCTTCTTTGGCAATAAAATCTGATGGATATTTGAAATTCATTACCTTGTCCAGCACTATAAGTAGGAAGCTAGTCCTTGTCTTTTTCCAAATTCACCCTCCACAAACTGGTCTAACAAGGATCCTTCAGGTCTCAGATTCCACATTTTAGACTTGTGCTCCCTAATTTATGAATGTGCAGCAAAGCTGCACTGACTTATTGTGCTTCAGCAAGGAACTAGAGCACTAGAAATTTCAAAAAAAGTGAATAATTTTAAAGTGAGGCAGGTATTTGAGTGTTTATCACTTTATTTTACACACCTAAAACTCATTTGTATGTTGTGATCCAGTCATGGAGGATACCTCTGTCCTCAACAGAGGGAGACAAACACTTCCACAGCATTGTTCAGTCCACCACAAGACAGGTGCCCAAGATAAGTAGGATTAATTTCTTTTATAAATGACCGTTCTTTTTCTGGTGATTACTGAAGGACCCCAGCTATGTGAGGTGACTTCCGCTAATGCTGGTTTAAGGCGTTTATTTGCAGACTGCATTTCATCATCTTGACCAAATAAATTTATCTCTTTCCTTCTACTGATGGTTATTTTGGCCATGATGATTATCCTGCTTCTTTGATAAGATGCATTTTTTTATTCCTATTTATCAACCTTAAGCTTTATTTCATTTGTTTGCAATCTATCCACAAATCTGCATGTATGTTACCAATTTTTCCTTCTTTACAGTTCACTGACTTTGTCTTGAATCTCATAATATTTTATATTTTACTTACAGGTTTCACTCCTGGTAAGAGACAATTGTACAACAGTCAGAGTCTTTATTTAATTATAAGCAAATCTTTCATCTCCATCTTTACAGAAAAAACTTGAAATACCTTTTCCTATCTGTTTCTGCCATTGTCTCAGTGCAGAGACATATGCACGTATGTTCTATATACAAGGAGTCACTGAGGATTTTTAACACCTGAGGGCATAATTTGGAGATGGAACAATGAACTCTGTCAACAAGTTTAAGCTACAAACCAAAATTCAGTAAGGCTTTTATGCCTTGTGATGACACAAGACCCAGAAAACATAACTTCACGTCACTGGAATTTCTCAGTGCCGACTATTGCTGGCAACAGTTATGACAGTGGCCTCTAGCCTAACTCATCTTTCCAGGACTGCAAAAGTACCATTGGAAGTAGAAAGGTCATCTGAGAAAAAAAGTGAAAAATCAAAGATCAAAGAAGAAAATTTTATTAATTTGGTGAAGGCAATCTACTGGAGAGGTAGATATTGGACCAATTCAAGCTCACTGGTCCTGTAACTGCCCACTAAATGCAATGTTCTTTCTTAAGTTGTTCAGCATCTTAAGAGACAAACATAAACATCTAGTCCTAATTCTGCACAACCTTTCTGAAGGTTAAGTATAAAAAGAAGGAAAGTGTTTATCATATTTAAATTCACATATAATTTATAAATAGTGAAAAAATGATTACCAGATGTGCAGTGGATATTTTGAAGTATATTTCCACTACTTCCCTGAGTACTGACTAAGCATTCATAAGTGGCTGTAAGCCATGACTATCCATAACTATTCTTTCCAACGACCACATGAACAGTATTAATATATTTACTGAGTTATCTAAATTTTATATATTGTCTAAAGCCAGAACTCTAAAACAGCATCTAATGGTAAAAATGATTTTGTTATAAACCTCAGGGAAAGCTAAAAACTTAAAACTGAAAAATAGAAATGTATAGATGTATATGTAGACAATATTGATACAGACTTCATTTATTTCCTGAAGCTTTGATAATAGTGTGATTTTAAGCTTGTTATGAAAGCAAAATAAATATAAAGAAGAAATTGAGTTGATTCACAAATGCCCACCAGGACTATGCAGAGAGCAGGAAATAAATCCACTTTACAAATTATGTGCCTTTGAATATCAAGCAAAAAAAAGCTTAATCAAAAAGCATATAGAAAAAAAATAAATTCAAAAATAGAAAAAAAAGGAATGGAGAAAACAAATTGCGCACATATTCTTTTTTTAATCAAGTTAACCCCATTGAACAAGTTAGCAATCAGCAGAGCCACCATAACTATATACATATTTGCTTATTACCTTGAAAGGGGCAAGTTACTGCAACTTAGCTGAATAGCAACGAAATCTCCCTCACTTCTGTCAAAGTAATGAGGTTCCTATGTTGACCCAGAGACTCTTGCCACCAAATTAATTTAATGCTTTGCAGGTAAGTATAGTTCCTCACTTCTATCCTTCCTATCAATCACAAATGTAAGTCTAACAAAGCAAGGAAATACAGCTTCTTTCTGACCAAGGAAGAATGAGAACTCCTCTTACCTTTGATATTCCAAATTCTAAACATGTTTTGCTCTAACATTTTCTTTTAAAATTTTCTTTCATGGCAATCAATTTTTCAAAATAACTTAGTCCACATCTAAAATTTGGAACTTTTGGAACTTATGGAGGTCTGACAGAACTACTAGCACCAGAGTACCACATGTTAGTCATATTTAAAGTGTATGTGAGCGCAATTATTTCATTGTGTGGCTACTATTATGGAAATGTTGTTCATTAAATAAATTAAAATCAGACTTCTTAGCATTAAAAAAATAATAATAAAACAAAATATAATTGAAAAATTACTGTGTTCCTGCCATTCTTACATGTAGGGATACGCATACATAAAAACTGGTGGTTTTTTCTACATGGCTAAGCAGATGTGACTCTAGAGGAAGCTGAATCACCTGGGAAAGATGAGAAATAAGCCATTAGTCACACCCTCTTTCTTCACATAGAAGCACAGCACTTAAGGTTTTTATGTGAAGTAAATAAGCAAAGAATTTTATTTGAGACCAAGTGAAATTGCTATATACATTACATGTGGTATTGCACCCAGGGGGTGGGGTGAGTGCGTGCATGTTAAAGAAAATTGGCAGAGTCCGGGTCTCTAGGTTTGCTGATTCTTTATTGAAGCAACTCAGAGTTGGACCACCACTGCAGTGAATGGTACCTGACTCAAATTCACTATCAGTTTATATAGAAACTAATAAGTAGTTACATCACAAACTTCTCACGAGCTTCTGTTAAAAATCCACTAATTATTTCAATTCCTCTTCCTTTGTCAAGAGTCCACAAAAGTCCATTGTCAGGAGTCCACAAAAGTCCATTCTTTTCCATTGCTTAGCTGATATTTATGTTCTGGTTCTGCTCCGACTCTGGTTGACATCCCATCCTTAATGTTCTTGCTGTAATCAGTGTCCTGTCTTGATCCGGGTTGACTAGAGTCTGGTTTCCACTGCCAGCATCTCCTAAGTATTAACCTAAAATAGCTAAAGTCTATTTAGAACTTTATTTCTATTAATGTTTATTTCTAAGTATCCTATATTTCTTTTAAAGTAAAGAGAAGGTTAACCATACATCCCTTTTACTAAAATCATCAGAAGGTAATACTTCTAGGCCTACTCCCACTTAGCTACTCATTAAGCTTTGACTGATGATTTGTTCAGTCATAGGTCAGGATTACACAAGGAGCTTTGAGAACAATATTCATGGATTGTGAAAGCCCACCTGTGTTTATCAGATTGACTTATATTTATTATTCTATTCTTAATTCATGAGAACTTCTATAACAATTTATGTGAAAATTTCTACACAGTGCACATGCATGTGCACATATGTTTGCATATGTATTCAAGCTTGCTTTGGGGAAAAAGATAGCTCAAACCAAATCAGGTTACAATAGCTCATGAAGACTGATTACACTCAGGAGGACATACGTTTGCACTAGAGGAACTCTCAAATTTTTTTCACTATATTGTTAATTTAATCTTCACAAGTGATTATTCATTCTTTTCTGCACGTGTATCATCTCTAAGAGATTTTTAGGAATTTTCATTAAATAAGTACATTGTACAGCATATACTAAAAGATAAAAAAAAAAATGGCAGCTTGTACACATTCATTTGAAAGGACTCAAGGACTTAGTCCTATACAGACAATAAGCTTTCAGCTTCTCTGAACACCAACACGAGCTGATAGCTAAATTCACATCTGATTTTCAGAACAGGGCTCACTACTGTGATAAACAATAATGATTATTGATTGCTGATGTACATGTTGGCTTTCAATAAATAATTCTACAGACTACCTGTAATTACTTCTCTTCCCTCCCCCAAGAAGATACTGGACCATCTGAAAATAAGATATCAAAATGGATTGAGTCAAGTCTACTGAAAAGTATTTTATCTTGTGCACTGGGCAAACATACAGTAGTATCATCCCAATATCCTTGTTGAGGTTTAGGGTTTGTATTCTTGGGAACAGCCTATTAACATTTAGGCTTAAGTCCACTGTTTTGCTTTCATATTTGTAATAACAGAATACAGGGCAAGACAGTTCACCCTTTCAGTGTAGCCAGACAATTGTGCTAACATGGTCGTTTGCAGAGACATGAATTTGGCTCTGTATATTTATTTTGGGATTTAATCTGAAAAAGTAACTTCATTATAATGAACACAGCTTTTGCATCCTATAGAGAGTCATTATTTGAGTTGCAGACACAACTCTGAATTTGATCATCTCAAACCTTAACATAATTTAGGATTAAATTTTGTTAATGAAGCAAAACTAAGAAGAACATAAGTACATCCTGTGGCTCCAGAGAGGTCCCAAATTCAGTCCTACACTTGCATGTTATTTCAGCTTTTATTTTTTTTCTCTTCCAGGAAATTAAAAAAAAATAAATAAAGAAAAAAAAGGCAATCCATATTTCAGATTTTCAATAAAAAATGTTGAGGAGGTGATGAGGAGAAATCAGATATGATTTGTGGCATTTTTTTCTCCCTCCTTCTGTTTGAAATGATCAAATAACAGATTCAGAAGAGTACAAAAAAGAAAGAAAGGGAAAAATACCCAAAGAACATTTAAATGCAGGACCATCTGCTTCCACGAGCCGCTTATACAACTCCACTGAGGGCCCATCCTTCCCTCTCTGAATCACTGGGAGTTTTACCATCAGTTTCAATGAATGCAAGATCAGAGTCCAAACCCCAGCAACACAAACTTTTTCTTCAATACCTGTATAACGGGCACAATTATACTCATATAACTGTATAATGAGCACTGGAATGAGCCATTCCAGTGAGTATAGCTCATTACACATCTAAATGACAAAAATATACATTTCTTAAGACCATACTATTACTAACTAGCATAAAGTGTTTGTTAACAAGAATTAGTTAATGATAGTGATGCGTTGCTTATCATACATTGAAACATGTGCTTCATGTAGCAGTCCTGCTCAAATTATCAGTACTCTGCTTTGTAAGTGACACTACTTGTTTCTGTAAATACTTACATACTAGTGGTTATTTCTGTTTTAAATGGGAAGGAAAAAAGCTTGTCTTAGAAATATGGTCTATATATTATGCCTAAATATGAATTCAGGAACCTTTTGTGAGTATCTGGATTTGTATATTTATTTTTGAGTCTTTGCAGATAAAAGGATTTGATCTTGCTCTCACTGAAGGATCAAAACCTTAGCATGCTATGCTCCATGTGTGCTAAACTTTTCTTGTTCAGTATATTAAATTGCTGAGAAGAAATACATAAGATGTATTAATAAAGGATCATGATGACTTAAATATGAGTTTAAAGATTATTTCTGCCTGTCGTATCTGGATTTGCAGGGTTACATGATTAGACACAATGAAAAAATGTTTGCATTTCTTTCTAACCAAAGAGAATTCCCTGTCTTCAAATTCAGTGCTAATCTAATTTGTTTTAATTTTAACATTTTTTAGCAATATCCACAAGGCTGAAATTAAGGCAATTTTACAGCAGAATCACTTTTGGCTACAGTGTCTTAGAATTTGCATAAATACAGAAAATTAATAAATTTAAGAAACAAAGAATAACACCAAAGTTATTTGTTTGTTGCAAAGAAAATAGTAGCAAATACCTTTCAGGACATTTCCAAAGTAAGACTTGTTTGTTTGTTTTTTTTCTTAGTAAAGAGAAACTTGGGACAGAGGTTGAAGCTGGAGAAAATGATAAAAACTTTATTTTCTATAAACTTTTTTTTTATTAGTTCTATGAACTACCAGGTTTTTTTTCCATTTAAATGGAAGACACAACTTTAGATATACAGATACATTCCAGGAATTGAAGGAAATAAAATTCCAAAAACTAATGGAAAAAAGATATGAGTAAGTCTCTCACAATTATGGTTACAAATGAACTCCCTCTCAGCCATAATTTGTACTGGCTTCATACAGAAAAATTCAGTTAAATTAGATGAAATCTGTAAGACACATGATCCTAGTGGTGAATACCTATTAAAAAAAAATGCACTTTACGGAATGCCAATAGGAAGCATATAAATAGATCATTAAACTATTTGTTGTTTAAAGTGGAATTCTCTATGCTGACTTTTACACTGGCGCAAGTCAGGTAGTGACTGGGGGACTGTAAGAGAGAATAAAAGTATTTCCCATAGCACAGCACCTTATGGAATTTCAGATACTGAGCATCTGTCTTGTGCAAATTAGAGTTTTTTAAGATGACTAAGGAGAACTAGACAGTGCTTTCAAATATTTTTTCAACCAGTTTCCATTTACTAATATGCATACTATATAGTTCAGCTAATTAAAATCAGATGCACTAAATGTTTAGCTATCTGCTCTCTGTAAATTGGCATTAATGATGCATGAATACTTTAATACTTAATGAAAATATAATACTTTTATAATTCCATACATTTATTGCTGCTACCTTATTTTGACAAAATTCTGCCTCAAAAATTACTGTTTTATTCCTTGGAGAGGCTGTAGGCCTTGCACCATTGTGTAGAAAAGTTTGTATACTTTTCTTCAAATGATATTTTTCAGTACACTGATTTCAATTGATTACACTACTGAGAGTCTTGTCTATTGTTTAAGGAACTTCATAGTTTAAACTTATTGCGATAAAAAAGGACCTACTCTTCATGTAAAGGGCTAACCATAGAATCATAGAATACTTTGGGTTGGAAAGGACCTTTAAAGGTCATCTAGTCCAACCCCCCTGTAGTGAGCAGGGACATCTTCAACTAGATCAGGTTGCTCAGAGACACATCCAACATGACCTTGAATTTTTCCAGCAATGGGGCATCTACCACCTATCTGGGCAACCAGTTCCAGTGTTTCATCACCCTCATTGTAAAAAATTTCTTCCTTTATCTAGTCTAAATCTACCCTCTTTCATTCTAAAACCACTACCCCTTGTTCTATCGCTACAGGCCCTGTTAAAAAGTCTGTCCCCACCTTTCTTATAGGCTCTCCTTAGGTACTGGAAGGCTGCTACAAGGTGTCCTTGGAGCCTTCTCTTCTCCATGCTGAACTACCCCAACTCTCTCAGTCTTTCTTCATAGGAGAGGTATTCCAGCTCTCTTATCATTTTTGTGGCCCTCTCTGGACCCACTCCAACAGGTCCATGTCTTTCCTGTTCTGAGGACTTCAGAGCTGGATGCAGTACTCCAGGTGGGGCCTCACCAGAGTGGAGTAGAGGGGCTGAATCACCTCCCTCAACCTGCTGGTTACTCTTCTTTTGATGCAGCCCAGGATATCGTTGGCTTTCTGGGCTGCAAGCGTACATTGCCGGCTTATGTGCAGCTAATACCCAAAACATGTTCTTTAGTCGCTTTCAGTGCTCTGCATATGTCAGCCAAGTTAACAGGTTAGTTTGAGTATCTCTGTAGGTAGAGCTACAATTATTTCTCTTAGAAAGACAGTTAAATCATATCATCTCATAATATGGCTTTCTGTGAATGATTTAGACCAAGTCAATCCTCAGAAAAGTTCCAATGAGAGCAGCATATATACTTCATGAATGACTTTGGTGCTTCAGTTTTATGAGCTTTACCATTTTCTCTTCATTTTCTTAGGGTTAAACATTTAAATTACTTTAATTACTACCCTTATGTAAACTACCACCTATTTTCTTGTGGCCTAGCATTTCTACCAAAATGAATGTGGAAAATCCTAACTTATCTGGCAGTGCTGGAATCACATCTCCTCAGCATATTTGTCATGTTCAGCACCTCCATAACAGTTAAAATAAAAATGACTGCTACAATTCCATAACAAACAAACAACAGGTCTGAATGGGTCTTTGGTGTATTAGAAAAAGTCTACTTATTTTACTGCTTAAATACGAATTTAGGAGCCTTAATGTATTCTAAAATTTGAACATAGTTCCCTTGATCTGCTTAAGGGGGAAGTGATAACTTTGCTTATCTTTTAAAACCTTTTGTCTATGTATTTCCATTGCTTTTTTGGTAGAAGCTTATATGCATAAAGCATATAAACTGCTTCTGCCAGTGACTCATGTCACTGAGGCTGAGGCCCCTAGGCACAAGTGCAAAAGATCCTTTACACTGTTAGATGTGCATTGATAAATATAATAAAATATTCTTGGATCCTTTTTTATCAAATGTTAATTTAGGAGATTCTTAATACTAAACAACCTTTCCATAAAGTGACCTTGGGTACATGATTTCTTATATTTACTTCATTTCTAGAACTGTATTTATTTCAGCAAGGAAGTGAGGATTAGTCTTGCCTCTCAGTTTGATTTCTCAGTACCTTTGTAATGTAATTAAAAAATAAATCAAGTTTTTGTACCTAAGAACATAAACTTCTATTTTATAGTAATGTTCGTAAAGCTATAACACTAAATAATTGCATGTACTTAATTTTACATTACATGTGATATATATCTACTATATACTACTCACATACTTAAACTTATGTACTTTAATGTATTGAGCTTGTATATGCCAGTATTTTTTAAATGCTGATTATTTACTTTTCAGCTAGTATTGGTTTCAAAAAAATATCCATAATATAAAGTCCTACTTGCACACTCTTTGATATGTAAATCATTAATTTGATGGAGCTGCTACAATACATTGCAGTTGTATGAGTTCTACATGTTCATGGTAAATTCAAGTGCTGAAAAGTACTGTGAACCTTACACTGACTTTATTAAGAATACAAAATAGTAATCAGTAATCTCAAAAGAATGTAGTGAGTCATTTCCTTAAATTAGCTATAGGATATTCAATTTATTGCCCAAATTTTTCAATACTCTTCTACAAATAAAGCTAACCCGATTCCTTTGCATTATTATACAAATCAAAGTTTTGTTATCTTGTAATTTTTAATTGCTTTATAACATAAACATTTTCAGAAGTACTTCCCATTGTATATATTTCCTGTTCTATTATAGGATTTGTCTGACACTAAAGGTTGTCAAGAATCAGTCCTAAAAGATTTCTGTCAATACTACAGGTAAACGTAATGGAAGGGACACAGAAGCAGTCATGCTGAAGCACACTAAAGGTTTACCCAGATTAGCACCCTGTTTTCAGTAGTGGTTATTATCAGATAATTTAAATGTCTTTAAATGTTATTGCAACTCTAAACATAACTGTCTAAATCCCTGTGCACTACAATACAGTCAAATGCAATGCATATCAGATACAGCTGATACTGCTTTAATTTTTCAGAGGTTTAAATCCCAAAAAAATGTACAGCTGTATTTTCATGAGTGTCAGCATCCTTAGACCGAAATGTCTTTTATAAAAACATATTTTATTCTAAATAAAATAATAAAAAAATCTTTTTACACTTCACTCTCTCGCTTTGTATTTAGTAGGGGATTTCTCTGTTGTTTGGTTTTCTAACTGCTCTTCAAGCTTGAAAAGGGCTTACTTAAAACCACTGCAGACCTTTTTCATTAGCTGTTGCCATTTTTCTTCTTATACCCTCCTTTGAAGAGGTGTTTACAAAAAAATGTGGGCTGCTGATGCCCAGAGAATACAGCCTATGGTGTTAGCTGTGCATGTCTTCTTGTTTCTCCTCACTCACTCACCTGTGGGTGATCATATCCAGGTGTTGCATTTGGGGTTATATTTGGTTTGCAAGTTCTTGAGAGTACAGACTGTCTTTTGTTCCTCCTGAGTTTGCACAGAATCTAGTACACAAGTTTCAATTTCAATAACTAATTCTCTTAGCTGTCAGAATAACATGCAGAATAAACCCCAGCCTCTCACCAAAAATCTCTTGATTTGATCATATTTAAAAATGTGCACCCTTATAAAAAGGTTTGTAGAGTTGCACTAATGTGATTTCCCAAGCTGTGCTTTTAAAATATGTATCCACTCTGCTTTTATGTTATTTCTAGATTTATGGCACTTCTGTGAATGTTCTGCCAATAAATTGCCAGTCCTGCATTATTCATTGAAATAATGCATAATACCGTAGGAATCCATTTCAAAATAATTAGCACTAGTAAACCCTTTAAATTTAACAGTAGATGAAAAACCATTTGCCTGCTGCTTTAGATTCAGTAAATAACCAAGTCTAAGTCGAGGTATTTCAGAAACTTAACAGAGCAAAATGCCTAGAGTCAAAGCTAACAATAATTATACATTTGTTTAAAACTTTTCAAGGGTTTTGAATGCTAGTATAATATACCTTCTCTAGACATACAAGTTAACAGGCAATCCACAAGAGTTTCAATCATTGTGAGTCACCAGCATTTCAGCTACAGAACCACCACTGGCTACAGTAAGAGCTGTATATCTAACTGGCATGTAAAGGTAGATCCCTTAAATATCAACTAACTAATGAGGATGTCAGAAAGAATAAAGATTTTAAAAGCCTGATTTTTGAAGATCATCCTCTTTCCAAGCATCATCCAGCTACCCTTCCTCCATTAATACAGCCCCAGAGAGGCTGCATAAGCCACCTAGTCCTTCCAGTCAACAGTGAGTGGGAGGATTCTCAGAGGTGATTTAGAGTTCCCATCACAAAGCAAAGGGCATGAGGAGATAGCCATTAAAAACACTCAGTAGCAAAACAAATCTGAACTACTTCTCCTTCCTCATGCATAAGTATTTACGCCATCTTCAGAAATCTCATAATATCGTATTTTAGGTACTTTTCAAGATAATGCCTGTGTCAGTAGATACTGAGACGGAGGTGCTGTTCATCTTTTGATGACCTACCATAGAATGTCAAAGAAATCAAAAATGTCTCAGGTCAGTTTCCCCTTTGGACTAGAGAAATTCAAAGTCACAGCTCCCACTTCTCAAGCAGAGATGACATTCTTACCAAAGTAGCCTGGCTGGGAGAAACTCCCACCTTTTCCACTGAAGCTGGGTGTCTGCATCCAGATTAGAACAATAATAGGGCAGTTTGAAGCTGAATTTTTAGTCAAGTAGTGGAAACAGAAGGCCAGATGGAAAAACACTTAACTTACACTTTCCAGTTGCTGTTTCCTTTATACATTTTCTCCAAATATTTGAAAAAAAAAATTGACAGAATTATTCAAGCTGTTTAGTCAGGTCGGACACATTTCTTTTTGGCTTTTGAGCCAAATCATTGGACCATTTTTGCTGATTTCTCAGAACAGCTTCTTTTTAGTCAATGTTTTCCTGGAAATTGTTTGCATAGGAACATGCATCAGAGTGCTGTTCTAATACTCTAGTCCGCATGCTGCCCAAATTTGACTTGGCCTGTTTTGCTAGCAAGAAATGTAACTCTTCTGTGTGGGACATGATCAGTAAGAGAATTTCAAAGTAGACTGGACAAATCCTACGCTGGCTAGCAACTTAATATGCAAGTACAACAAAGGAATTTTACATAGACTTCTCCTGGAGTTGAACACTGCCCAACATGAGGTAATATGAATATTGCATAACAAAACCTTTGCCCAATTTGGCATCCATGTCATAAATCAGTACTTCAGTTCTCAGTTATTTTTCTGCAAGTGTTTTTGGGTGCATATACCATCGAGTTGAATTTTCTTTTACAGGTCTTTCAAGCAGTGTTCAAACATTATTTTTAATGACCATTTTCTCTTACTGCATTTTTTTGCTTCCTTTCTATCCTTGAATAGGCATAATGCTTCTTGTTTTAGCATTTTACACAACTCTTAGTCATCAAAACAAGGAACTGATAGAATTAATTCAATTTTATTATTACTTGTATCAAGAAATGCCCTGTTGCATACTGATGGTCCACCTAGACTAGTATTCTAGTTTTGAAAGTGGCAGTAGAACTGGCTATTCAGGGACAACACATGAGCTTGACCCCTTTCTGTGCTCCATTCCCCATGTTCTTCATGTTAAGGATGTTAGAAATTACGTCCTTGATATTACACTCTTCCCACTACGCATTTATGGATATACTGCCCATGAATTTGCCCATTTTAAAGCATTTAATGCAGTCTACCTTCACATCACTTTCCATAAATTCACCAGCCACTGCATAAAGTACTTTCTTTTTTTCTGTTTTAAACTGATCTCTCTGGTTCTCACACAGGTTATGTGCATGTTTGGTGGTAGATTGCTCCCACTGAAGTGTACAGGTGCCTGGAAGTCTGCAGAAGCATGTAGAACTGCTCGGGGCTTGTCACAGGCACTGTCTCCTTTTCCTTCAGAGACTATTCATCTCAAAATTTAAACAGCTGTGAATGGGAAAAAGTATCAGAATTTCTATTCTGTGAGGAGTTCTAAACATTTTTAGGTTTTCAATGACAATTTTGGAAACAGAAGTGGTACAGAAATTTTGAGTATTGACCAGTTCCAATTTCTGAATTAAGTACAACTTCAGATGCTTGTCAAGCTCAAATTTGTACTCCCAAATTTCTTATTGTTCTATGCTGCCCATTCAGGACCAGAAACCACAGCATAACAGTTGCTAGCTTCCTACAACACAAAATTCACGTAACTACATCACAGTACTGATGAAACCCCAAACTGAAACTGTTTCTAGAACACATGTTCCCTCAGTCCCCAGGGCTTGAGAGTAGTCCTTTGCTTATAAATAAACAGATATTTGAATAGGTGTGGATTCTTCTTTCAGCACAGCAGCTATAAATAAATAGTGAAAGCTGTTTATCACCACCATTTGACACAGCTGACAGTGTTTACGCAGTTCCAGCTCTTCATAGAGACAACTACATCTCATTAATGCAGAAAATTACATTCATGCAGGTCAGGGTTAAGCTAATTGGTGAAGTGTGAGAAGGGAAGTATATGCTACAATTGTCAGCCCCAAAATGAAGTGTGAATAAATATGTAACATTACTTTCAGTACATCATCCACAACAGATAATTTGTGAAGAACTCAAACACTTTGCAGAAGACATAGTGCTGTTGTGAAAGTAACACTGCTGTAAAATAGTAGTGTTTCCTAGCATGAAATGCTTCTGATATACTTCATTCCAAGCACGTTTAAGGAAAGAAGATTTTCTAAATACAAATTCACATTTAAAATCTGTCTATAGATAATCTACAAAAACTAAGTATTTGGTTTTTAATGTAATTATTAGAGGGACATCCACTGGTGTTAGTGGAAAATATTAGAACAGTTGAGCTTTCTGTAAAAGTGAAGAATGTGTGACCAATGTAATTTATGAAGCATGGACCATATAAACTATTTAAAGTTTGATGCTGCTATGTATTGCTAAATCAATTGTTCTCATAAATAAACTATGACCTAAAAAAGCAGAAATGTCATTCACTAATAGCTTCTAACAAGAGGATATAGGGAAACGAATCATAAGTTTGTGACTTTTAAAATAGCCCTCTCAGTGATGTTCAATAACAATGCAGTAGACACAGTGATTAGGTATTGTTAAGTGTAGGTCATGAGGAGCTGGGTCAAGACCACTATCACTCTTGTGGATTCAAGTAGGTATCAAATGCTTGGGTAAAGGAAAATATTTGGGGCAAGATATGATTGTTGTGATGTGTAAGTATTTATGTGTTCAATGTTCTGCTCTGTGGGATGAGACCATATTATCAAAAAATATATTACATATAACTTTTTACATACTCCTGGAAATAGCATTGACACCACACAGTCAAGAGAGAAAACAATGTGTGAGCCATCATAATACCAGAGCTGCAAGTCCTTATTAGCAATGAAAGTTACATCTCATGATGCTATGATCCATCTAAGAAATGTTAAACCAAAATGTAATTAAATCCTTTCACCACTGCTGAGACATAAAAGTATCATCTGCCTGACATTCTGTTAGATGCTTCAGTCATGAAGCTAAATGATATGGCTTTTAGGAAATCAAACTACAGCACTGAGGCTGATAAAATTCATTACTGAATATATTGTTAAGTTTTCAGGTCCCTCCATTGATAAGACACTTGAAAAATTACTGTTGATTCTGTTCAAGAGGGTTTCTCCAAGTGTACAAAACAAACTTTGAAATACATAGCTATAACTTAAACCCTCATTCAAAATTGTCAAATTGAGATGTGCGTGGTCTTTTTTCAGATCCTGTTTTGAGCCAAAATTGGCAGTTTATCTGTAATAAGTCATTATTTGAATTATTTTTTTTAGTTGAGTTTCATTCTGTTTTACTCCACAAAGATTGCAAGAGAGGAACTGAAAATGTCAGGAAGAATATTGGAGGAAAAAGCTTTGATTTGTAATTCCTGACCCTCTTGGATATGAATTATGTGAGTACACATAAATCATAGAATCATAGAATCATTTTGGTCCGAAAGGACCTTTAAGATCATCAAGTCCAACCGTTAACCTAGCACTGCCAAGTCCACCACTAAACCATGGTCCTAAGAACCACATCTATATGTCTTTTAAATATCTCCAGGGATGGTGACTCAACCGCTTTCCTGGGCAGCCTGTTCTAACATTTGATAACCCTTTCGGTGAAGAATTTTTTCCCGATACCCAATCTAAACCTCCCTGGTACAACTTGAGTCCGTTTCCTCTTGTCCTATCACTTGTTACCTGGGAGAAGAGGCTAACACCTGCCTCACTACAACCTCCTTTCAGGTAGTTGTAGAGAGCAATAAGGTCTCCCCTGAGCTCCTTTTCTCCAGGCTAAACAACTCCGGTTCCCTCAGCTGCTCCTCATAAGGCTTGTGCTCTAGACCCTTCACCAGCTTTGTTGCCCTTCTTTGGACTTGCTCCAGCACTTCAATGCCAGCTCGCTGGACCTATTGTTGTTAGAACTGATTAGTGCTCTGTCTGGTGGGAGGAAAAAACGCATCTTCCTGAGACAACCAATTATAAGCACAATGAGTCTTCTTTTTGAAATTTTCATTTTTAACCTCTCAAATATTTTATGGTTCAAAGGTTAAAAAAAATCTAATTTGGTTAAATATTTTTAATCAAAAAGTTAAATAATTTTTACTGCTTTTTTAATATATCAAAGTGTTAGAACTTTCAAAAGAAAGTTATTGTGTGAAAATAATATCTAATTCTCAGGCTGGCTGTACTAAAGTTCCATTTCCATAACATTTGTGCAGCATGAGTCTTGTCTTACTACTAAAAGTTATAACCTGCAAAGCTAAGAAATGAATTTGAAAGAAGCTGGGCAAGAACTAAGGAGTGAGGTAGAGACTTTGAAATCTATAAGGTGAAGCTATTCAACTCTGCTCTTTCTGTAAAGCTCTGAGACTTGGCCCTCAGTGAAACTTAAATGTTTTCCACAGAAGTAGTCTCAGCGTCTTATCTGGTGTTACAGACCCATCCCTAACTTCTGACTGGTTTTTTTTATAACTCATTGTCACATCTGTGGTTATTTTTTCTACCTCCTTACCTAATTCTCTGAAGATCCCAAACTGAGCTTTTACGTAGGATATCTACAATTAATGATACAAGACAAAACTTGATGAACAAAACTATGTCAAGATAGTCATAATGCTGCTCCATAAAACATTACCTTTAGCACCACACTATTCAAACTGCCTATCGTTGAAAGCAAATAACAAGATATTTCTTTAAATTATGGTTTTAGGCAGAAAAAGGCTAGGAAGTAGAAAAGTAAACAACCACCATCCCAAGACTGTATGGGAAGACACAAAACAAAAATTATGTATAGCTTGTTCTGGCCTAATATAAGAATGCTCCTGTTTGTCTTCTAGTTCATCTTTCAAGTGGTCCAGTTTGTCTTAGGCTACTCTCAAGCACAGTTTCACACTCCATGCAGGGGACTGAAGAGCTGACCCAGACCCTGCTGGACCCTCTGTACTTGATTACACAGTTCTATAAGTCTGGAAAAGGCTTAGTACAGCACCATGAGAGCCCAGGGAGGCTGCCTGTGTGGCATCTGGGGCAAAAAGCCATCCGCCATCAGGGCACACTCTAACCGTGGTTCCAGAACCACTTGCTAAAGGCTACATGTATACAGTTGACACAGCTGTGTACATAAATTGAGTCAGCAGCAAGGGATGATACAGAATAGTTGCAGACCCAAGTGATCTGCTGACATAAATTTACATAAAATTAAATTAAGTCAGAACTGAAAATGTAGTCATTTGTTTTCACTTAAATTTTAGAGGTTGATCTAAAAAAAGCCCCAAAGACATTATTACGCAGGACTGACGAGTGGACATAGCCTAACTTGAGGTAGGTATCATGTTTCCTGCTCCCAGTCTAATCCATTTCTGTTTCAGAAGCACCTTGTTGCAAACATGACTCATGAAACACCTGCTGAACTACCACAGTTTGTAACCTGGCATATCAGGGGAACTCAACACCGGAGACTGTCCTCTGACAACCTGTGAGAAAGAAATTTTTCCTTTGATTGCTGAGCAGTAGGGAACAAAAACATCCCAGAGTACTAACAACCATTACTAACTGCTTACTGAAAAGAACAGTCACAGAATCACAGAATCAACCAGGTTGGAAGAGACCTCTGGGATCATCGAGTCCAACCGTTGCCCTGACACCACCCTGTTAACTAGACCATGGCACCAAGTGCCATGTCCAGTCTTTTCTTAAACACATCCAGAGATGGTGACTCCACCACCTCCCTGGGCAGCCCATTCCAATGTCTAATAACCCTTTCTGAAAAGAAATTCTTCCTAATGTCCAACCTGAACCTCCCCTGGCGAAGCTTGAGGCTGTGTCCTCTTGTCCTATCGCTAGTTGCCTGGGAGAAGAGGCCAACTCCCACTTCACTACAACCTCCCTTCAGGTAGTTGTAGACTGCAATAAGGTCACCTCGGAGCCTCCTCTTCTCCAGGCTAAACAACCCCAGCTCCCTCAGCCGTTCCTCGTAGGTCAGACCCTCCAGACCCTTCACCAGCTTGGTCACCCTCCTCTGGACTCGCTCCAACACCTCAACATCTTTCTTGAAGTGCGGGGCCCAGAACTGGACACAGTATTCAAGGTGCGGCCTCACCAGTGCCGAATAGAGAGGGACGATCACTTCCCTAGACCGGCTGGCTACACTATTCCTAATAGAGGCCAGGATGCCATTGGTCTTCTTGGCCACCTGGGCACACTGCTGGCTCATGTTTAGCCGGCTGTCAATCAGCACCCCCAGGTCTCTTTCCACCCGGCCGCTTTCTTACCTCTCTTCCCCCAGCCTGTAGCGCTGCATGGGGTTGTTGTGGCCAAAGTGTAAGACCCGGCACTTGTTCTTGTTGAACCTCATGCCGTTGGTCTCGGCCCATCTATCTAACCTGTTCAGATCCCTCTGTAGGGCCTTCCTACCCTCCAGCAGATCGACACTCCCACCCAGCTTGGTGTCATCTGCAAATTTGTTGGGGGTGCACTCAATCCCTATGTCTAGATCATCTATAAAGATATTGAACAGCACCGGCCACAGAACTGAGCCCTGGGGAACACCACTAGTGACCGGCCGCCAGTTGGACTTTGCCCCATTCACCACCACTCTCTGGGCTCGGCCATCCAGACAGTTTTTAACCCATTGAAGAGTCCACCCATTCAAGCCCCGGGCAGACAGTCTTTCTTGACGAACAGACCTGGAGGACATGAACCACTTGAGTGTAGACATGGTATAATGAAATTCTCACAGAGGTTCTCCACAACCAGACTGCTGTGTAATGCGATATACCACAGGACTGTTTCTGAAGGCAAAACTTCTTATTCCAGAGCCACTACTCAGGACTGGCCCTGGGAAAATCAGCTCCTCCCAGAATAGGACAATTTCTCCTGTAAATAACACATGCAGAGTGAAAGCCTAACTTTTCTTACACCATGAGGAGTTTTAGCTCTTCACAAGGACCAGACTTTCACTCTCCCTTCCTCCTCCCCCCCTTTCTCTCTATTGCCTCAGAATGACAGGAAAGCAGAGGAGGGAAGATACCACCACTGAGAAGTCAGGGAGACATCACTACAGACTTCTGGGATCAGTCGATGGGCTGAACCTCTCTTCCCCACCCATAGGGACGCCTTTGGGTAAGATTTGTACATTTTGTTATACCAGGTGCTTCCCCGGGAAACTTAGAAATCAAGCTTGTATTTGTAATCATATTAGTAGCGCTATATAGTCATCTTGCAACATATATATGTTCATAGGTACCTAAGTGTGGTTTGCAAACCGTGTATTCATCACCAGCAATCTAAAGGAATCTGTACCTGTTGCTCAAATAAATTACCTTAATTGGGGAACTGGTTGCGAGGCTTTTATTTCGGTGGACGCGCCCAGGTTTATGGCATAATCTGGAACCATGATAGTTCATCGACCACAGCTGGGCCCTGCACTATTAGCGCATCTGGACCTGTGTTAGTTCAACATATTACCTGTTGAACGCAGCCAGACTGATAGTGCCAATTTTGGCCTATTTCAGCCAAAATTTAAGGTGTCAAATCGGGCATCACTCAGAGGCTAAGCTTAGCTGCCCCCAGCCCCTCTAATATCTGAGAACAGGCTGGAACGCAAGGGGGTTTAGCTTCTGACAAATTAGCCCTCCTAAATGCAACACCCACCTAACTTTTAGGTGCTTGATTTAGAGGTCTAAGTCAGGAATGAAGTGACATTGGGTGAGTGGAAAGAGATTCACATTTATGAGAAGATATACAGAGCACAGGTAGACTGATTCATCTTCTAAAAGTACCTCTCTTTTCCTTCTCTCTCTCTACGTTAGGGAACCCAGAACAATCAAACTCCTTACTCTGAGGACTCCTAGTCATTTCAGATACATTTCTAAAATTAAATAGAGAATTCCAAGACTGTGCACCAAATTTTGATGTGCTAAACACATTAACTGTTGTTTTCAGAGGTCTTTTGGTCTTTCCTTATACCTGCAACCTGTGACTTTAAAAGGCCTAACTAAATTAATGTCATAAGAACCTAGGGAAGAATTAATCTCTCCAAGACTGGGAAAGTCAGAGAAATAAAATCAGAATAAATATTTATTATACTACTGAATTTTTCTATTATGTGTAAATACAGTTTTATGTATGATTAATATCAAGCATTATTAAGCAGTACACTGAATTGCATCTTACACTGAAAAATAAAATCTAATGCTTAAAACTGGAGATTTCTGAAGAACATTTCTCTAAGGTGGATTGTTTGTAGGCATTTTGAATAGCACAGAAAAGTCAAACTGGACCTTCCAAACTGGAAATTTGTACCAGGAATGGATTTCTGCCAACATGACTTAAGGCAATTACAGTCTCCCCTAAGTACAACATAGGCATAGCTGCATTTCCCCGACACGAGAGAGTCATGGCCTTATGGCTTGAAGACTCCTTACTGCTCCACATAATGGCTGCATTTAGCTTTGTCTAAACTAAGAAAAGTGCATCCAGGTTTTCTGTGGTGGACGGTTTGCCAGGGAGACAAGAGCCAATGTTGTTTAGAAGACAGACTCCTGTCCTCAGGGTTTTCAGATCCCCAGCTCACACCAGTGAGAGCTATTGAACTAAATAGCTTTGCAGAACTGCAGCTTTCTTAGCTGGAAACAGATTAAATAGATCTTTCCAAATTCACCAAGGCAACCCTTACATAGGTCCGAAAAATATAGATGTCAAGTCCAGTGTTTCAGATTGTATGCCAGTCTTAGTTTGATGGACTTTATGAAAAAGTCCTATGGGCATGTTACTTCACAGTAATCAACATACGGAATTGATTACACTTACCACTTCCTCTAAACACCAGGTGGTTGCTGGAAACAGGACAACAAATCATGTGGACCACTGGTCTCTCAAAGTATGGTAATTTTTATGTTTTATATTTCAGTTTCAGCTATAATTCATTTTGTCTATGAATTAACAATAGGTAAGAAAGAGATGTGTGGCTAATAGTTTGTAGTGTTGTAGTTTTAAGGCATTGATAAAGATAGGAGATCATTTTCTAGCGATTTCAATAAAGTACTTCAGTTGTTCAAACTTCTTATTCACAAGAGTGGTGTCTGTTGACCTGTGCAAATCACTGAATCTTCTAACTTACACTAAGCTTCTGCAAAATGGAAATAATGACAGAATGTGTTGTATACAGATATGCAGATCTAACTGGGACTAGGAAATCTCAGCTATTTGTTATACTTAACTGGAAGTTACCTCTTTACAACTAAAGTCTTACAATGTATTGCAAATAGGCATGCTGCAGCACAATGATGGGGGATTACTTAAATGAGACAAAGTTATCAAAGTGCAGCGTATGCTTTAATTTCCATAACACTGAATAAAAGAAGGATCTTTTTCAATGGCAAGCAGTAAATAACCAATGCTGTGTCCTAATTTTACTTCTGTTTTTCACCAAGTCCTGTAAGCTCCCTTCATTCTGTTAGAGCTGTGTATGAATGTGGTACTTACACCAGCTCTTTTTTACAGTGTTTTGTGGCTCTTTAGCTGCAGGCTGAAGACCATCTCAGCTAGAGCACCATCACTTTGTCATTCTAGTGACTGAGTAGCTACTTGGTTTGGATATCTCAAAGGTGTAATACTCTCTACTATAATTTTTAAATAATGGTTGAAACGTACTCAGGGAAAGCAGCCCTACTCCACCTCTTACATAAACACCTACAAAATTAAAGAAAAATTACTATACTTTATGAGGCCAAGCTTCCATATAAAGCAACCCACTTCTTTAAAGCTACTTACAAAATAAATAAAGTAAGTATATTGAACAAAAGTGGGGGGAAAAGACAAAGAAAAACTATTTTTATAGAATGCATATTTGTCCCATTCTGACCTTGTTCTGAAATAAGACAGAAACCGGGATAAATGCAGGTTTTAAATGCATTCTTTCCAAAATGATCTTTACCTACCTAATCTTATAAAATGAGAAATAGGGAAGCAGTTTTCAGTCTTATTTGAAAGAGTTCCTTATTTTCACTCTTCTCATGTTTGGATGTTGACAAAAGATACTAAAGTAAACCATGGAGAACTCAAGCTGCTGAAGACATAATGGTATATCCAAGACACAGAAGGTTGCATAGCAAATTTTATCTTGCGTAGAGGACATCTGGACAATACCAGGAGAATGTTCTACATTCCAGAGTTTAACAGCTATGAAAGAATTTGGGCAGTTTTATTTATTACTGCATGTTCAGGTTGGCAGAAATCAAGTTATTCATCAAACTGAGGGATTATCACAATGTAACTGAGGCTTTAGTTAGAGGAATACTGAAAATCTGAGATGGAAGTGATGAAAAGATGAGCAAATGTTAAGACTAAGCATGTCACCAAAAATTGAAAGGTAGGGCAGAAGCTAGACAGATATTATGGACTTACTGTGACACATTGAACACCCTAAATTCCTTTCAATGTCTATGGGAACTGCCCAACAGTATCTAGTAGGATTAAATCCTAGGATGCAAAGACACTTTATGCCTAGTGACTTATGTGTATAATCATTTTATTTCTTCACCCGCCTTTTCCAGACTTTCCACTAACATTTGACTTGACAAAGTGCTTAATCAGTCACCCTCACAAACCCAGAACTAAACCACAATTTTTCATTTGTTAAAGTTATCTGCAATAATCTACATAATAATCTAAAATGATCTATAATATATATAAACAGAAAAAGAAAGAAAAAAGTGACTTAAGAACAGCATGAGTTTGGCAAGGCTGCAAATTATATATTTGTTCCTAAAGAGAAGATAATTTATTGCAAGCTGCAGAGTGTTCAAGTGCATTAAAAAGTCATTTCAAGGTGTACAGAGCTAAGTACTTTCCACCAAAAATACTATTTATAAGATTTTTATTAGGCTAGATGCTTAAGCATGGAAGTACCTAAAAGCTTGATATTAATATAATAAATTCTGTACTATCAGTTTAGACTAACAATTCCCATGTATACCCATGACATGTGTATGTACACCAAACAACCTCTGTGTCATCACCATCTGAAACTATGTTCTTACAACACAGTTTCATTTTGACATTAGCTGTCAAAACTGCAACGTTTGTGTTTTTTGTGTTGTAGCCCATGGTTTGTCAATCACTGATTTGGACTACAGTGATTATGGATGCACACAGACATGAGTGAGCTGTACTTTTTTCTGTGCATTTGAAGCTGTCATGGTGAAAATAAAAATGTCATTTGCACTATAAAATGTACCCAATTAACTAGCTGAGGGACAGGTAAAATTCATTCCTAATATTATGAAACTGCCAGCATTTGGAAAGTGAAACAGTTGCATAGATATTTCATCCTCTTTCAAAGACAACACATTTAGAAATGAAGATGCACTTGCATATTTTAAGGTAGGTATAAAACCTAGCCATAACATGAAATTTTCTCAAAGATAGCATGGTTGTTCACTATTTTCTCCTCTGTCTGACCTGTCTGTGTGACCTCCTGATCTGTATCACTTCCATATGCAAAGTTCTAGTCAAGAGATGTTTTCAGAATTACACTACCTGCCCTCGCCTTGCTTGTTACATCTTTGTCCTTCCAGTGGTACTCAAGTTTTATTAGTTTAAGGTTCTGTTGTTCACCCTAGGTGAAACAACTTACTTATGATATAACTCTTCTGATGTCAGTGGATTTCAGTTGGAAGAAGTCTGGAGCAAAACGCAGAGTAAGCTTAGAAAGTCTGTGGAAATCTGTAACACCAAATCTTTGCTTACTGTCTACACTACATCACTTTTGTAGCTGAAGGAATTTAGCATGGAAATATAAATTCTTAAGTAGTCTTATCCTATCCTCACTTGATTTTTTTGGAAAGAAGATACTTTAGGCATCCCAACACTTCTTACGTCATGGGCCGAGAGATTTTCAAAGCACATTAATTTTGAAAATATAAAAGCTTTTTTTTCCCTGCTGCCATCTTTGCAAGTGCTTGTTCTTAGCATTTTCAGACCTTTTTTTTTTTTTTATTTCATAGCAGCAGACAAGATACATTAACTGTCACCTGCAATAGGAAACACAAAGTAAACCACAGATGGAAATGGTTTATAACAATTACTCAAGTGTCAGATAGAGAATAAACTGTGAGTAGGCGGTAGCAAATCTGAAGAGGACTTTATGTTTGGAATAAATGCAAAAAATGCCAAACTGAACATTTTTAATATTCCTCTCATTCTTGGGTATAAAATAAAATAATTCAAGTGTGGCAAAAGTACCCTGCCATTGACAACAATTACCAGCTGCTCCTGGATATCATGTTCTTTTATTTTTGTTTTTTTCATTGATTTGAATGATATTTATCCTGTTTTGCAAGATACCATACAGAGACAATTCAACTTTCCAAAAGGAAAAGCTGATTAGACTAAATTCTCTCCAGGAAATAAATATGAGAGGCTGAGGACCCTATGACCATTAAATCTGACAGAATTTCACAATGTGTGGAAATTGTATCCCTATATATTCCTGCTGAACAAAATAATGTAATCTGAATCTAATGCCAACCTGAATGTTCATTATGAGAGCTTTTATTGCACAATAGTGACCCTGCTCCACGGTTTCCTACTAAATGAGTCCTTGATTAAATCATCAGGCAGCAGCCTAGACTGCAGAACTGTGAGGAAAGAATCATGGTTTAATTCTATCTAGTGCCACCTCTGATTCAATAAAGGGTCTAAGAACGAGAGTGGTCCACTGTGCATACGTGCACAGTGCTCTGTACTTTCTATAATCAACACAGGAAAAAATCTAGTCAGTAAAAATCCCATGGTTATGTCACAAAAGTGTTCTCTCTTCTAAGTAGTTCTAAAAGCTATTAGAGAACTGCCGAAAATGTTCTAAACCATGCAGTCACACTGTGATGACTTCCAACAGAGAGCTACCTTTGTGTACCATCAGCTTCATTGCCTCATGCAGAACCCAAAGTATTGAGGCCACCCTCCTCAGAAAGGAGAAGCTTCCTGCTACAGAAGGGTAATCCAATCACAGCAACCATTTTTCAGATCATTGGAAAGAGTGTAATATTCGAGTTTTTCAGCTTTAGCAGACTTCCCAGCTTGATAGCGCACAGTCATGCCTGAAGTTAGTTAAGGATTTCTCCTCCCCTGTGCCCCACCATGCAAGAGCCACCCATTAAGCAGGCAAGGAGTTCAGACTCCAGACGCTGCCTCTGTCCCAACTTCTGACCAGTGACTGGCAGTACAGAATGTTCAGTGCAAGCATTCACGATGAGACCACAGAGCTGCAGCCAGCCTGGCCTGGGGGTGCAGAAGTTCTGGAGGTTTTCCTGTGGTGCTATAGCCACCTGCTCCTTAAGTACTGCAACAGGAGATGCTAAAATGCATACTAATCAAGTCAGTCCAAACTCCTCCTGGGGATTCTTGCTTCCTTTAATTCTTCCAACACACTGGAGGGTGAGAGGGACATGAGACAGGCCTAGGGATATACTTTGATATGTTAACTTTCCCATCTCCTGTCTCAACTTCCCAAGAATCATCCTATCACGAACAAAACTCCTGCCTTCCTGTAGGTTTACCTTTCCTATACATTTGAAATTAGCACAAAACAAAGGCACACTGCAAGGTATCTACAAGCTTTTACTGAATTGTGAATCATTCTGGTCTGCTCCTGGCTAAGCAGTGTTATGGAAATTGATATCATATTGAAGTGAAGTGTAGGTAGATTAGGGTACGGCGACCGGAAAATCTCGCGTTGTAACGGAAAGGTAGGTGTGGCGAAAGAAGCAGGAAGTGCAAGTATCACGCGAGTTCGTACGGGACAAGACGACTATATAAGGCTGTTACGCAGTTAAATAAACGCCATTTGTTGCATCCTCACATTGGTGTCAGTGCTCAATGGCCCTGGGGTGCGAATAGCCTCAGGCCAGCCAGCAACCGAACAGAGCTTGCCACAGACAAGCGGCGACAAATGGTGACCTTGACGTGATTGCTGGACTGGCGGACCGCAGGCGGTCGGAGTGGGTTCGCGAGCCATGGAAACCTTGATAAAGGTGATTTCGTTACTGGGCGAGGAGTTTAAGATTTCTGTGAAATCGAAAGACATAGTCCAGTGTGTGGATCGCCTCATTAAAGAGGGGGCGGTGGCAGAACCGCCTGATTGATTACAGCTGAATGCCTGGGAGCGGTGCTCTATGAAGCTCGCTGAGCGAGCTATGGCAGCGGTTTCTGCCAAAGAATTAAAAACATAGGGAGTTATCTTGCGGCTGCTACGGGCTGCGTGGGAGGACCGGGCGGCATGGAATGCGGCTCGGGCGTGCTTATATGGGGAACCAGGGCTGGATACACGTTCGCGGCACGTGAGTGATCGCGACACGCAAACCGAGCCCTTACCTCGGGAGAAGGAGGGGGAGGAATCCGGGCCAGGGGGTGGGAGCGGGGAGGGGGATCAGCGTCCAGAGCCCTCGTCTCCCATGTATGCCTGGGGTGAGATGAATGCTCAGCCGCTGGCTCCTCCGGAGGACTGGCTACACTCGTGGCCGGTGAATAAACCGACGCCGTTGTATCCCTGGGGTGAGATGCATGATCGGGACCCCGCGGTTCAGCCCCCTCAGTACACACCACCAGCGGGTAACCCCCCCGCGGAACCAGTGGTAGTTACCGACCCATTAGACTGGCTCCCCGGGACATACATAAAGATGGCGCCGGAGGAAGCGGGGGAGGGTCGGTCGCGAGCCTCAGGGGCACGGCCTAAGACTTGCCCCAACCCACCTTCTGACCATAAAAGGCAACAGAACTTAGAAACCCTGCCCCTCCCAGAACAAAGGGGGGGGCAGGAGGTGGAGGAGCTCACCACCCACTTGCAACAAGCGTGGAGCCCCGCCTCGGTACAGCGAACGCGCGAGGTGGGGGGGGAACCACCACAACCCACGCGACCGCACCTGGAGGTAGTCGACCAACTCGTAGAGGTGTTAGAGGAAATAAAGAGGGATGTTTTGCACCAAAAACAGGTGTTGCAGCAAGTAGAGAAAGCAGGGGACAGAAAAGAGACCGGGGAGGCACCAAAGATCCCATTGACTAATTGGAGGATCATTGCAGAAAACTGTGCTTTGGAAGGGATCCAGCTACAACGTATGCCTGCTGTTTTTCCCGTCCGCGTGCAGGCAGGGGGCGTTGCAGAATGGGTCCCCTTGGAACCCAAGATAGTGCAGTTGCTGTTGCAAGCCATAAAAGATCGTGGGCTGAAACATCCCTCCACACGGATACTGTTAGATAGCATACATGCTCAGGGCCTGTTGCCCACAGATATATGACAGCTAGCACAATCTGTACTGACCCCAAGCTCATGGGTAATCTGGAAGGAGGCCTGGCAGACAAGGTGTTACCGATTAGCTGCAGCTGCAGCCGCCAGTGAAGACCATCCACTTGCAGGAACCACTTATGACAGGCTTGTGGGGAAAGCTGCGAACATGTTAACACCACAACAGCAGGCAGGAGGCTTGCGGCCTAGAGAAATAACTGCTACAACAGAGGCCTCAAGAATTGTTTATGAGGAAGTGGCTAGGGTGGTGAAATCGGAGCCTCCCTGGACAAAAATCAAGCAGGCAAATGCGGAGCAATTTGAGGTGTTTTGTGATCAGCTACAAAGGGCAATAGAGGACTCTGACTTGCCAGAGGAGGCTCACACTGTCGTAATGATAGAGTGCATAAAGCAACAGAGTAATGACTCCATGAAAGATATATTACAGCATTTACCTAAAGGATTGAATGTGGCACAAATAATTAGGTTTGTATTGTGTCCTGGTTTGGCTCAAACCAGGCCAAATAGCCTTAGAGAACCCAAGGTCACTGCTTACGAGTAAAGAGCCGAAGGGGGTTGTACCTGCAGGGAGGAGTGGACGGGGCAGGTGACCCAGGATTGACCAGCAAGGTATTCCATCCCATACATGTCATTCTCACTTTCCTGTTTATCACTAACCCACTGCCTCCTGGAGGTGGGGCCCAGGAGGGAGGGGCCCTCCTGTCTCCCACTGATTGGTACCAGCTTTGCCAAATCTCCAGTTAAAAGCCTGCAGGTGTGATGGCAGGGGAGCTTTTGCATTTTGCCCTCTGCCCGTGCTGGGTGGAGCTACTGCATTTTCCCCTCTGCCTGTGCTGGGTGGAGGTACTGCCTTTTCCCCTCTGCCTGTACTGGGGGGAGCAATTCTGCCTGAGGAGGATTTCCAAGCTCTTGATCTTGGTTTTGTACATATTTGTATATATTTGGTTATTTCTATTATTATTGTTATTATATTCTTTTTCATTATTATAGTTTATTAAAACTGTTTTAACTTTCCAACCCATAAGTCTCTCTCCCTTTTCCCTTTCCCTTTCCCTTAGGGGGAGGGGGGGGAGAGGGTTAATAGAGAGCATCTGCCACCTGGTTAATAGCTAGCCCAGCTTTAAACCGTGACAGATTTATTGGCGCCCAACGTGGGGCTCGAACCCACGACCCTGAGATTAAGAGTCTCATGCTCTACCGACTGAGCTAGCCGGGTCTCCTCACACCAGAGCCAGGATTCAACTTATCAGAGTAACCTGTTGGAGCTTCTCTCGAGCCAACCGTGACATATTGGAACGTCAGTCCCGAGTTTCTGACACAACTGTCCAGACACTGTTGCAAGTTGCAGCAGCCTTTCCCCATGATAACCAGTCTAGAGGCAGATGTTACAACTGTGGAGGAAAAGGTCACATAAAGATGCACTGTCCTACTAAAAGAGGATATGAGACCAGAAATGCACCGGGGCCGTGTTGGGCATGTGGAAGAACAGGACATATGGCCCGAGATTGTAGAAAAACCCAGGGAAACGGGAGGTGGGGAGGCCAGACCCGGGGGCCAGCCTTCCCACAGAACCCAGTTTTTGCCCCCGGAATCCCTTCATACAGCCCTCCGGGCAAGCAGGACCAAATAGGGGGCCATCAGTGGCCCTGGCACTAGATTTTAAACAAAGACCGATCACCCGAGTTTGCATGGAAATAATCGAACACCCCGAGGCAGGATCTATAGCTTTGAATATGTTGCTTGATTCCAGAGCAGATGTTTCTGTCGTATCCTTCCATATATTGCCGCTGCAGTGGCAGTTGGAAGGCACCGGCTACATAGTCGGGGTGGGAGGCACCACCTCCACGTATAAAAGTAAGGAACTCATTCAATTCACCCTGTATGAACCTGATGGGCACAGACTACAAGCCATCTCACAACCTTATGTAACAGATCTGTCAGAGTCCCTGATAGGCCGCGATGTGCTTGCTGCCCTGGGGATGCAAATCACCAATGTTGCTCCCGGCTTCCAGCATCAAGAAAAAGAGGTAACAAATTTATCCTAAGGGCCACTGCCCCAGCAGTTTCACCGATACCGCTGCAATGGAAAACCAATGATCCTGTCTGGGTGGAGCAGTGGCCATTAAACAAGGAAAAGCTTACAGCCGCGCAGCAAATAATACAACGAGAGTTAGAGCAAGGCCACCTTGAGGAGAGCTTTAGCCCTTGGAACACGCCCATATTTGTTATAAAAAAGAAGTCTGGTAAATTTCGTCTTTTGCATGACCTATGAGCAGTGAACCAACAGATGTGTGACATGGGGGCACTGCAACCTGGCCTGCCCCTTTCCTCAGCAATCCCTAGGGGATGGCCAATTGTGGTAATGGATATTCAGGATTGTTTCTTCTCCATCCCATTACATCCTAAGGAACGGCACAGGTTTGCATTCTCTGTCCCAACTACGAATTTGGAGGAGCCAGCTACACGCTATCAACGGAAGGTCCTTCCTCAAGGTATGAAGAACTCACCAACCATCTGCCAATATGTGGTGGCCCAAGTGCTCTCACTGGTGCGCGCACACTTTCCTGAAGCAGTGATTATTCATTACATGGACGACATCCTGCTGGCGGCCCCAGAAACACCCCAAGTGGAAAAAATGGAGGAAGAAGTAAAAGCATCACTCCAGAGTGTCGGCCTTTTCATCGCAGACGCAAAAACCCAAAGAGGAGATGACGTTTCCTACCTGGGCACCTGTATAACAGGGAACATGGTACATGCTATGAACATCCAGTTAAATCCAAAAATTTCCACCCTGCATGATGTGCAGAAGTTAGTCGGAGCCCTGCAATGTATGCGATCGATCATCGGGATCCCTCCAGAGGTCATGGCGCCATTTTACGAGCTGTTAAAAGGGAAACACCTATGGGAACCAAGAACAATGTCAAAAGCGGGAGAAGAGAGCCTGAGACAAATTGAGAAGCTTCTGGCCACGGCAAGCCTCAGCAGATGGGACTGATTGCATCCTCACATTGGTGTCAGTGCTCAATGGCCCTGGTGTGCAAATAGCCTCAGGCCAGCCAGCAACCGAACGGAGCTTGCCGCAGACAAGCGGCAACAGTGAAGTAGTTAGAATACACAACAATAAAAATTTTAAGAGCTTTCCATCGAAAAGGAGAAGTTCACAGAATCACAGAATCACGGAATCACAGAATCACAGAATGTTAGGGATTGGAAGGGACCTCGAAAGATCATCTAGTCCAATCCCCCTGCCGGGGCAGGATTGCCTAGATCATATCACACAGGAACGCCTCCAGGTGGGTTTTGAATGTCTCCAGAGAACGAGACTCCACAACCTCTCTGGGCAGCCTGTTCCAGTGTTCAGTCACCCTCACCGTAAAGAAGTTTTTCCTCATATTTAAGTGGAACCTCCTGTGTTCCAGCTTGCACCCATTGCCCCTTGTCCTGTCAAGGGATGTCACTGAGAAGAGCCTGGCTCCATCCTCTTGACACTTGCCCTTTCCATATTTATAAACATTAATGAGGTCACCCCTCAGTCTCCTCTTCTCCAAGCTAAAGAGACCCAGCTCCCTCAGCCTCTCCTCATAAGGGAGATGTTCCACGCCCTTAATCATCTTCGTGGCTCTGCGCTGGACTCTCTCTAGCAGTTCCCTGTCCTTCTTGAACTGAGGGGCCCAGAACTGGACACAATATTCCAGATGCGGCCTCCCCAGGGCAGAGTAGAGGGGGAGGAGAACCTCTCTCGACCTGCTGACCACACCCCTTCTAATACAGCCCAGGATGCCATTGGCCTTCTTGGCCACAAGGGCACACTGCCGGCTCATGGTCATCCTGTTGTCCACTAGAACCCCCAGGTCCCTTTCCCCTACGCTGGTCTCCAACAGGTCTGCCCCCAACTTGTACTGGTACATGGGGTTGTTCTTGCCCAGATGCAGGACTCTACACTTGCCCTTGTTATATTTCATTACATTTCTCCCCGCCCAACTCTCCAGCCTGTCCAGGTCTCTCTGAATGGCTGCGCAGCCTTCCGGTGCGTCAGCCACTCCTCCCAGTTTGGTGTCATCAGCGAACTTGCTGACAGTGCACTCTATTCCCTCATCCAAGTCATTAATGAATATATTGAATAGAACTGGTCCCAGTACCGACCCTTGAGGGACTCCGCTAGACACAGACCTCCAGCTGGACTCTGTCCCATTGACCACCACTCTCTGGCTTCTTTCCTTCAGCCAGTTCACAATCCACCTCACTACCCGATCATCCAGACCACACTTCCTCAGTTTAGCTGCGAGGATGCTGTGGGAGACCGTGTCAAATGCTTTACTGAAATCAAGATAGACCACATCCACAGCTTTACCATCATCTATCCACCGGGTAACATCCTCATAAAAGACTATCAAGTTGGTTGAGCATGACTTCCCCTTGGTGAAGCCGTGCTGAGTGCCCCTAATGATCCCCCTATGCTTGATGTGCCTAGAGACAACACCAAGGACAAGTTGTTCCATCACCTTTCCGGGGATGGAGGTGAGGCTGACCGGTCTATAGTTACCCGGGTCCTCCTTCTTGCCCTTTTTGAAGACTGGAGTGACATTCGCTTTCCTCCAGTCCTCAGGCACCTCTCCCGTTGCCCACGACTTAACAAAGATGATGGAGAGTGGCCTAGCAATGACTTCCGCCAGCTCCCTCAGCACCCGCGGGTGCATCCCATCAGGACCCATGGATTTATGGACGTCCAGGTTGCTTAATTGGTCCCTGACCCAGCCCTCATCTACCAAGACAGATTCCTCCTCTATCCTGACTTCTTCTGAGGCCGCAGGGGTCCAGGGCTCCTCAGGACAGCCTCCAGCAGTATAGACAGAGGCAAAGAAGGCATTCAGTAACTCCGCCTTCTTTTTATCCTCTGTCTCCAGGACCCCCACCTCATTCGTCAGTGGGCCTACATTGCCTCTAGTGTTGGCTTTACCTGCAATGTATTTGAAGAAGCCCTTTCTGTTGTCCTTGACCTCTCTTGCAAGGTCTAATTCCAAGGAGGCTTTAGCTTTCCTAGTTGCCTCCCTACATCCTCTGACAACAGACTTATATTCCTCCCAAGTGGCCAGCCCCTCCTTCCATGATCTGTACACCTTCTTCTTCCACTTGAGTTTGCCCAGCAGTTCCCTGTTCAACCATGCAGGTCTCCTGGTACCCTTCCTTGACTTCCTACCTGTTGGGATGCTCTGATCTTGAGCTCGGAAGAAGCAGTCCTTGAATGCTAACCAGCTATCTTGGGCCCCCTTACCTTCTAGTACCCTGTCCCATGGGATTTCCCCTAGCAATTGCTTGAAAAGGCCAAAGTTGGCCCTCCTGAAGTTCAGGGTTGTGATTCTGCTAGCTATTCTGTTCCTGACACATGAGATCCTGAACTCTACAATCTCATGGTCACTACAACCAAGGCTGCCCTCAACCTTCACCTCTTCAACCAGACCCTCCTTGTTAGTGAGGGTAAGATCCAGCAGCGCTCCTCTCCTAGTTGGCTCATCCACCATTTGCATCAGAAAGTTATCATCAACGCACTGGAGGAACCTCCTGGGCTGGGGATGGCTGGCTGAGTAGGCCTCCCAGCAAATATCAGGGTAGTTGAAATCCCCCACGACAACCAGGCCCTGTAATTGAGAGACTGCTCTCAGCTGCCTGTAGAAGGCCTCATCACCTTCCTCATCCTGATCCGGTGGCCTGTAATAGACACCCACAACAGTATCACCCCTGCCAGCCTGCCCCTTAATTCGCACCCACAAACTCTCAACTCGCTCCTGATCCGCCTCTGGACAGAACTCAATACATTCTAGCTGCTCACTCACATAAAGAGCAACTCCACCACCTCTCCTTAGCGGCCTGTCTTTCCTGAACAGGACATAGCCATCCATGACCACATTCCAGTCATGCGAGGCATCCCACCAAGGCATCCAAATATTTGTATTGTATTCATGGAAAGATAAAAGTTTCAGCTAGCATATCTAGTCATTATTTGCACAGCCTTTTTTCATTATACTCCTTCTTCAGTACAGGAGTTTAGTCTATGTTGCAAAAGCTTCATTTAGAGCATCTGCAGGAAAAAAGGTAAATTATGAACAAATCCAGTTTAACTCTATCTTGGTTCTATTGTGCAACTGGCTGCACTAATGCTCATTACATTAAAACTGTGAACTGAAACATTGTCTAATCTTTTCTGTTAATTGATGCATGTAAATTCTTGAACAAAAGGAAAACATGTTTGAGAAAGATTCTTCCAACACAATCAGCTGGTATGAGCTGTTTTTTCCCCTCATTTCCCTTCACTGACTAAAGGCCTGTTTTATATTAAAATACATTCTGTGTTATTATATTTCTTGTCTGTAAGTCTGGACCAGAAGTCTCTGGGTGCTAAGGGTAATCTCCGCATCTATGCAACCCTAATTTGAAGATTCAGAAAAGCTACTTTTCTAAAACGGAACTTTTTTGTATCTTTTACTATATTATTGTTGGTTTGTTATCCTAAACTGCCCCCTTGTGTTTTTTGACTAGAAGCAAACATTTTGTTCAACTGTGCAAAGTGAAGGGACTTATGGTAGGTAACTATTTATCAAAAGATGTGTTAGCACCTTTTGAAAACAGCACTAACTCTTGGTCTGTGAACAGAAACAGCTATGTTATATGTTATTTTTTATAACTAGAAGCTACAGATGCTGCCATACTAGCAAGAAGCAGAACTTTGCAATAGCAAAATTTATTTTTAAGCTTAATAATGCAGAATTTATCAAGATGTTGTGCTGTCCCTGAAAGTAGGGGGGAAAATTGGTCAACAATATGAAACGATGAGAGTCATCATCAATTTAGACTAAAGAAATAAACCTCCATCAAAAGGCATAAGCTTCTCTTTCTGAAGATCAGTATCAGAGAATTTAGAAGATTGTGTTCAATGGATACCACATTTGAACTAATCTCAAAGTCAAGCTTTTAGTAAACTTTCTACTAGATGGCAAGATATACTCTAATGGGAAGTAAAGCCAGAATTATCACAGCAGAGCCTCTATCAATGAGAAAACACATGAACTAAAGTTGATGAATCAATTCAGGAAAAAAATTCAGAATAACTTCTCTAAATTCCCCTTAATTTTGGAATATGGACAAAAAACACCCTTCACACTCATGGATGAGTTGTGATTGAGAAGTACTAACATACTGTTTGAAAACCAGTTCCCTTATTTCTTGGTACCAAAAATTAGCACCAAGCAAGAGAGATGTTTGCGGATGTGCACCTAAAGTGACAGAAAGATAAAAGTGGCAGCCGTTGATTTCCTATTTAGGCAAGGGAGAAGTTCCAACTTTTCTTGTGGAACTTTATAAATTAGAAGCCTGGTGATAGGAAGTACCCTCCATATAATTTCCTCTAAAAAGCATATAGCGGACAGGTGGGGTTTTTTAATATATGCATGGATCCCCATCTGCAGCCTTCGGTCTGGAATACTTCAAGTTTGAAAATATGGGTTATAATAACATTTACTAGTAATAACTTTTCAGTTTAATCCCAGACCAAACTCAAAGTACCTCCCGCATCCCACAGATACTTCAAAAAAGGAATTATCTCCCTATGGAAATGTGATTTCAATAATGCCCAGGTACTACAATATAATATAAAAGGTTAAACTTAGTTATGAGAAAGCACCACCCATTTGGGTAGAATGAGTGAAGAATGCTATTCATTTTCAGTGCTTTCCTCTAATTTAAATTCTATGTGGAATCATATAAAATCTTTATATTATGTTCATATGGAAAGACTCCTCATGCCCCTAGTAGGAAGACTGTATATCCCACATTTTTCATAACAAGGAGTAACTTATTTTACCAACACCTCTCTGAAAATGTCTTTAGCAGAGAAAAATGTACGAAGAGAGGCTTAGACAGGAATATTCCAGTACAATATACAATCAAAAAGTTACTGAAAAGACCTTAAGAAAAGAATAGAAGGTTCATCCTTCATGTCACCGTGTGATGTCTCATTACCCAAATACAGTAAATGCAGGTGGAAGCTTTCATAAGAAGCAATTATGCAAGATGAGGGCATTCTAACTTGACATAATATAAGCAGGTCATAGCTTTTGATCTGTGACACTCACTTTCTGTTGAGCACTGTTGGGGAGGAGATCATAACAGTCATCTTATATAACAGAAACATAACCATTATAGAAAATCAATATGAGATTTCAGTTTCACCTGTAAAAAAGAGGTAGAAGAAACATGAGATGCTGAAGTAACTGAAAAAGGTATCACATTAAATATGACATCAACAGAGTGTATACTTTTTTCAGCTGTGTTCTAATGTTACAAATGTACAACTTCTAGCTTTTAAATAAATGTATTATTTCATGCCTAAAACTAGTGATAAAGCTGGCTTTAACTGATTGGACAAGCAACAGACATGCTATCGCTACTAGAGATCCTTAAAACCTACATGCTAGAATATCCAACGTCCCAACATATTCTTGTTTCATGGTATTGAGGATGCTATTTTTCCACAGAAGCAGCATGGAGTAACTTAAGAACTGCTTTTGCTGCAAATAGGGAATGAAATTATTTTCAGTGGCCAGTAACAATTAAGAAGTTCCTTTGGCATATACCAAGATGATAGAAAGAAAACTTGAACCCTGAGAGCATCAAGGAAGAATGCAGCAAAGCTCAAAGTGAAAATGAAATGAAGTGAAACTTTGAGAGATATTCAGCTATCTAAGCACAGATATATGGTGCCATTTTAGACACTGTGTGGTAACCAAGATGACCTCACAGAGCTAGGAGATATGGTGTAGGAGGACTATGCCCTTTGGAGTAGCAGCTTGAGGTCACCTACACTTCAAGTATCTAAAATGTCGCTAGCTGCCTGTGTTCGAGCAACTGAGTCCCTCTGCACCATTTATTGTCAGCTGAGAGAAACAGGCATGTTTAAGACACAGTTAATCTGCTCTACATTAGATAGCTACATTACAATGAAAGTCTCTTTTGCTCTCCATTGACCACAGCAAGAGCTATGTCTGTGTAGACATTTATACTTTAGATATGTTCATTTAGATACATCAATCTGACCACAAATGTTCTAACACAGTTGAAAAAAAAACTTAGAATTTGTTTCAACATCTTTCAATGAATATTTTTTAAAATTGTAATTTCTTTTCAAAATACTTTTATTTCAGTGAAAATCCAATTTCTAATAGATAAAATTTTAAAGTTACTCTCCTATATAGTATTAAAAGCTACGAGAGGATGGGGGATAGAAAATGATAGAAAATGATAAAAATATAACATGGATTTCTGAACTAGGTACATGACAAACATATAGATTATCTCACTTTTCCTCCATATACAGTAATTGTGAGTATATTCGTCTCGCTGATGTCTACAGTGCCTTTATAGAAGTATGAACTGCATCCTCAGCTGCTCATAACCTTATTTTTAACTCATCGTAAAGTTAATTATCAATTTCATAACTAGAAAATATTTTGAAGAAAAAGAGATTTTTTTATTAGAATATTAGTCTCTAAAAACATTCAGTATTTTGCAATTTGTGTGCCTTTACACTGGTGCCAGTGAAGCTACTCACATGAATAAGTGTTCATCAAGGTGAATGAGGAATCAAGCCTTACACTTGATCAGAACAAGCAGTGAGATAAACAAGCATTGTATTTGGAAACAAGATTTTAACGCAAGTCAAGAAATTATGGTAACTATAGTCAGGTCTTAAGCTAACACTAGAATATGTATTGTGCAACAAAGACATGTCAGAGCATGAGCTATGAAATCGTAAGTATTAAGAAAAAAGTGGTGTCTTACCAGTGCAATAACACATTAGATAATATGTAGTTCTGGAAGAACAACAGCCATCCTACAATAATTCTGACCATGAGACTACATCCTTCTAAACAAATGGGAAAGCCTATAAGATTAAATTCAGTAGAATTAATATTACATTAAAGATTCATTTGGGCCAGTTTCTAAAAAATAGCTACCTTGCAGAATAAAATTATTTCCTTGAATTTCTAGATAAGAAAAGAACAGAAATCTAAAGGCTACATTTGAATTTGAACTACATTTGCTCACATTTTGATTGCTCATCCATATTTTTTAATTTAATGACAGAATATTTGCTTTGCATCATGCCCCAGATTTTGCACTTGCACACCCCTCAAGGACATTGTGTCATGTGGGAGAATGCAAGGCAAAAAATGGTATAAATGCACTGTTAGCCACCAGCAGGAGAAGACTGACACCTGTTTAGTTCATCAGATTAAAAAAAAAAATAGATCATTTGAAATGGTCATCAGCAATTAAATGGAAGGACTGATCACAATGCAAGGAGTAAGTGTGGCTTAGTGTTATTGATAACCCTATGTCAGGTGTACCGCAAACACAAGACAATGTGACTGATGAACAATAACCTGAAGGATCCCCTGTGCCAGCAAGGGATTTGGTATGATTTTACCAGACCAGTCTCAGAGTATTTCACTGCCTCCACACATTTCTGCAAGACATGTAGACTGGGGCAAGAAGGAGATGGCTTCTGTGGAACTCCTTTGCATTAATCTCAGAGAAGTCAAATATTGAGTTCCCTGCAAATTGCTGTCTTTTCCAGGTGGTTGCTGCTTTTACTGGCCTTGAAATAAATAAAATGTCAATGAATTAAACAGAGTGTGCAACCTGAGGGAGAGAAGAGATTTTCAGCCTCCTTTAGAGAAGCCAGATAGAGAGCTGTCTGACACAGGCAGGTCACAGAGTGATTGTAGTGCAGCAGGGAAGGTTTCACAGAAGGAATAAAGCATCTTCAATGCTGGGTATGAGAATGGAAGTGTCCAGGCTTGAGATAGGCATGGGTTAGATTTGGGACATAAGCGAAAACTTCAGTGAAGGAAAATGTCGTTTCTTGGCACATCTGATAGTTCAAAGATACTGCAGGTAACTGGTGAGTAAGGATCAGGCGGAACAGTGGTGGAATGTTTCTGGAGGTGATTGCTAGTTGAGAGACTAAAAAGGGTAGCTGGAGAGCAGAGAGCTGGGTCTACCAGAAACTAACCTCTGCTTCTCATCCTAAAGTGCTAGGACAGTTTTTAATTCTCTATGAGAAGATCATGGCAGAGTATAGTGTATCGATATCCTTTCTCTTCAAAATTATTATCACTCATGCTTTTCATATTGCCCTTATCTTCCTGCATCTCCTTTTCAATCACAGTCATCCACATAACAAGTAAAAGTAGTGAGATATGAAAGGACAGGAATGGGTGCGTAAGAACAGTCTGCTAACTGAAGACCTAATGGGTATTTTGGAGAACCAGCTATTTGTGGTGCACTGTGCACACAGTACTGGATGTTTCGTTTATAACAGATCAATTGAATATGTCTTTCGCTGAGGAGAAGGAACACGCCTCCACACAATCCAATGTGAATCAAAGTGAAGACGCTTTATTAAGCATAAGCTGTCCCTTTTATACATTTTGTACTTTCCCTGGCTGTAAGCATGTGCATTGCTACTGGTTAATATTACTAAACATACTCTTCTTTGATGTGTTGATTGGTCACTGCTCTGCCACTGGTCTTTTCTTAATTGGTTCCATCAGTTCTTGTTTCTTCTCCTCCGTGTTCAGCTCCCACCGGCTACTCCCTCAATTCTTGTTTGCTCAGCTACTGTTTTTCCTCATCTCTCGAAGGTCAGCTTGTTGACACTAGCTACATGAATCTTGTCACGCAGGTAGGCCCTCACTCCATACTGGCTCATTACATGACCATTCTCCTCCAAAAACCCCTCTACATTTCGCCACTCTGATTCACCTGGGCCTTCCAAAGATCACATTTGTAAAACTCACTATAGCACAGAGAACATTAAATAAATATTGAAGTGGATTGTCACTAGCCAAGTTGTTCCAACAGATTTTTTGAGATCTAGCTATATTTAAGGGGAACAATCTACTCCTTATACCAGAGTAAGGAGTGAAAAAAGACAGCATTATGCAGTCACACTACCAAGAAAAAGTGCTGAATTTTATGTCTAGAATCTAGACTTAATTAGATATTCCTTGGCATGTAATTTGACAGGAAACTATTTTGTTGTTACTATAGGGGAAAATGCAAAAAAGTATGTTCATAAGGAACTTGGAATACAGTTAATCAAGAATACTTTTTCTTTCTGCCAAACATGAAAAAAAAGACAGAAGTACTAGCTGTGCTTTCACACAACTAGACTGAGAAACCGGAATATTATATAACAATCATTTCAACTAGGATTAATAAAGAATGGTAGCAACGAACCTTGAGAGGAGAAAGATGTAATATTGTTAAAGCAAAACAGAAGTCACAATTTGAATGTGGAAATCCTTGGTTACAGACCAACAAACAGGAAAGATATTTCAACAAATTCATTGCATTCCCAGAGTCACACTAACAGACCACTTTGGTATTTTTTTTTACCCAAACTGCAAAACAGAAAACATTAGCTTACAGTCACAGATATGATCTACTTTTTAAATAGGATGAGAAACATATGTTCATAGAACGAGGTAATACAGGACAAGATCTTAAGCTGTTGCAATTTGATTGACTTTACTCAAGCTGCCATCAACTTCAGTTTGCGTTCCCCCCTTTTGACTGTTCAAATAGATCTTGTACAGGACCTCTCTATACAATTAAATGTGGATCTACTTTTTCGTATGTGCACTTTCAGAGACCTGTAACTGATTTGCTGTCTGAAAATTCACTGCATTTTTCTAGCTGAAAAGTAATCAGTATGAAAAAATAATGAATTTTGCCCATCTAAAAACATTCAAAGAACACCTCTGATGTAGTGGTTTTGTCTCATCTTCCATCCCCATCTTTTGCTATTCTTATTTACATTAGGAGCCAGTGTGTAAAGGCAAAGAGCTCTGGTTCAGTAACATTTTTCATAAACATTAACTCCCCTATAATTCTATCACTGTCGTGGTAGTCAGGGTCAATGTTGGAAATTTTATTTAATCTATGCTTCAGCCTATTCTAAAGGGTCTGTCAACATGCGTGCATTTCTGTGCCTTTACGATCTACTAAAACACAGAAGACAATCTTAATCCCCTTGTTAGTCCTGTTAAGAGAGAAGCATCAGTACGAAGCTGACAAACCATCTCACCATGGACTGACAGTTAGCAAATTTAATGTTACACTTAGAGGGCTCTGAAGGAGAATCTGGAAGAAACTTCTACCTAATCACACTGACTTCCTTAAAATCTCCATCTATACGTATTTTCACACTGTGGGAAGCCAAGGGTGCAGCAAGTCCACCTCTTCAGTCAGCATGGAAGATGCCAGAAGGAAAAAGAGAGTGAGTAGGTGACCAGTAGGAAGATGGGTCAGGCACAACTTTTCTGCGGCCAGAAGCCTCTCAGGGTTGCTTATATCTTAACAGCATAGGGAAGGATGAGATGGTCTGCCAAAGAAGGAGAAAATGAGACTTTGTGCTGATGTGATGGGAGGATCTTCCTGCTTCAGAGGAAAGTGACTGCAGGAAAGAGTGAGGAGACAAGCAATGGATGTGCTCCCCTAAGTGTTGGCATTGCCCAAAGCTGTGATATGGTGGCACTGGGGCTGCAAGTCTTCTCTGTCACAAGATGGTTCCTTCCCTTCCGCATCTACCAGGAGCAACCTGCCAGGAGGAGCCCTCTCACAAGGAGGAAATGTCTGTGCATGAACATGTATTCCAGGCACTAAATGGAGTGCTCCTTTGTCTTGTTAAATAGTCCTTTCTCAATCTCCCCATCTTGTTCTGGAAAATTATAGTTCTCTTCTATGATTATAGCTATCTTGTATCTTTCACTCTGCTCAAAGCTGTCTTGATGGTAGTAGCTCAGCTACATGTGTCATTACTTTCTGCAGGCAAAATAAACTCTCTTCCTTGTCAGCCACTTTTCCTGCCTGTGCTGTGCAAGGTTTCCTTTGCTGGATTATTAAGTTCCAGCTATTTCCAGCTAAATTTTAATCTATGCTTATAAGAGTGTAAATGCTTATCACACACTGATCACAGAATTTAGTAACCCTCTTATACTGTTACAATGAAGGAAATACCAGAGTGGTAGTGAGAATATATTTGAGAGATTTGACTGGTAAATGTGCAATTTGATTACTGTCAATTTGTACATTTGGCAAATTTGCAACATCTACTTCACCCTTGCATAATCATAAAATGAATATTACTGAATCAGAATAGTTTGCAGTTCTTAACTGATATTTAAAAGTGTGCTCATTCTCTTTTACTTTGCATACTGTACAGTTATTTTGCATTTTTATGTTGATTTCTAAGGGTACGTAGCATGACCTTGTACTTCAGTGAATTTGAGAGAGCACTTAGAAGGGGGACATTAACAGACATTTCTTTCTCCTGCACAAGTAAATTTCAGCCATGGGCCAGCTATTGAGAAATTCTGTCTTCCGTCTTTTTCTTTTCATAATCCATTGCTCTTGAACACAGTAAACAATTTTGAAAGATTGTAGTCACAGAGAACAGAGAGAGAATTCATTACACTGTTAGAGAAGTGATCTCTTTGGTAGGAACTCCTTAACATCAAGAATGAGATGAGCAGTATGGACATTCAATTGATATACAGAGATATATTTGGATGGCCTAAATTCCTTGAAAGACTTCTGCCTAGAGAAAACTAGATGTCTATGAAGACCCTTGAGAGTACTTAGGTAAATGACTGAGTAGGGAACTGTCCAGAGCTAACCAATAAGGAAGACCAGACCACCGCAAATATGTGTCTCTGAATGACACAGAGCATCAGCTTCAATATGAGGATCTCATGCAATATTCCTGATTTGTGAGCTCAGGTGTTACATTTCCTGTCTTCTAGGGCTTTTCTAGTGTTGGCGTGTTCACTTCTTTATCAAGAACTATACTCTAGGTGCTATCAAGCAACTGTGGCAGTTGAAAGAGGACTTTGCTGATTCAAGTTACAATAAAGCAAGCTACCAAAAGGACAGTTTATTTGAGAATAAAGTCAGAAAAAAGCAGAATATTCTAGTTCTTAACAAACTAAAGGTATAAATATCACTGAATTTGTTAGAAATGATATAGCCTCAGAGGTCTGGTGGTGTCTGTGGAGTAGCTCTGCTAACTGACTTGTTGATGTGTGTCACGGTTTAAAGCTGGGCTGGCTATTAAACCTGTGGCAGATGCTCTCTGTTAACCCTCCCCCTGAAGGGAAAGGGAAAGGGAAAAGGGAGAGAGACTTCCGGGTTTGAAAGTTAAAACAGTTTTAATAAACTATAATAATGAAAAAGAATATAATAATAATAATAATAGAAATAATCAAATATATACAAATATATATACAAAACCAAGATTGAGCTCCCCTGATGTCGGCCACGTCACCACCGGCACTGCAGGGCAGGCTCCGGGAAGGCCCAGCCTGGGCCTAGCGACGGTCGAGAACTGGATTCAGGAATGCACGGATCGGGATCGGGGGCAGCAGGAAAACAGAGTCCTCTTCGGACACCGGCCGTAGCAGAAAGAGAGCGAGACCCTCGTGATCCCCCCGCTTTATACTGATAATGACATATATGGGATGGAATACCTTCGTTGGTCAATTTTGGGTCACCTGCCCTGTCCGCTCCTCCCTGCAGGTGCGACCCCCTTTCGGCTCTTCACTCATAAGCAGTGAGGAATTTAGCAGTGACCTTGGTTCCTCTAGGAATAAATACAGCAAGAGCCTTTCTGCATAACATCCCTACCGGTGCCTCAGTCATAACTACAAACTTCGAGCGTTATCAGTCCTGGAAGCAGACACTGTCTGCAAAACATGCAGTTAGTTTCAGAAAGTGCAGTTACTTAGAAGAGACTTAGCTGAAAGTAAAAATCACTGAAAGGAAAATTGACCTGGTTTAGGCCAAACCAGGGCAATGTGAAGTCCCAGATTCCCCAGACCTCTCTGTACCCAAGACCATACATTATGCTGCGAATCTCACTCAAAGCACTTCTCCACCCCACTTCAAGCAGAATGGATTTTAAAAACAAGTCATAGGATGAGCATTAAAAGCAACAGTACAGTACTGTGAGAGACAATGATTGAAAGAGAGTGTGCTTTTTGGTAGCAAAATAATAATAGCGCCAAGAAATTATGATTCAAATATAGACTGAGTTTATTCAAAGGCTAGCCTTGCTGAACCAAAACTGAAATCTATTAGCAGAGCAACTTCTTCCCTGGGTAATCGTTTTCAGAGGACTCTGATGTCTTATGAAGTGCTTCATAACCAGGAGGCAAGCGCAGGGATTTACCACTCCTGACAGAAAAAGTCAACAGACTGAACACTGAAGATGCAGAGCAGTATGCTTTCCAGCTATAACTGTGATGCTGACTTCACGCAGTTTGGAGCAGTTCCTTCAAATTCTCTGCATTTCATTTTCGCTGTTCCTAAAGGGGTGATATTTACTAAATATTATGTTCTGTTTCTCTCCATTTCAAGCACTGTTTTGTTTACAGGTTGAGAATACTTCAGGTTATTAAACATAAAGAGGAATCTGTCCTTCAGTCTACTTTGTAAAGTGTTTTAGAGTGCAGCATTTAATAGTGGAGATGATGTTGTTATTTAGGCAGAGCATGGATTACTTCAATTGAAAAGAAGTGTACTCAGTTCATTACAAAAGTTTCTGTGCTGATCTTTGAAACCAAAGACACTAATACATTTTGAATGAAATGAAACATTGCATTTTTACAGATTTTAGAATGTTACAAAAAAAAGGCTCTAGAATTCAAAGTAAACAAATACTTCAGCATAAACCAAACGAAGAAATAGAAAATATTATTTGCAGTTCACAGCACTGTATCAAATAAGTGTTTCCAAAAAACTTTTGCTTAGATGAAAATACAAAAACAAGAGGATAGGAAAAAAGAAAGATATCAATAAACAAAGGCACAAATAGATAGTGACAAATACGAATTTTTATGGTGATGATCAGACTGAAAGAAACCACTGAAGAAAAACATAATATAAGAGTAAATAGATATTACTCTGCTGCATTCCCTGAAATCCAAAAGCCATTAAACATTTTGTTGCAGATTCTACCCTCAGCCATAGCCTTATCCAAAATTTGGTGTACAGTAAATTACAGTAAATAACTTCAGGGACCTATTAATGAGAACATATTTCAGAAGCTTTTAAATCACATCCCCTTTCTGTCAGACTCATTAATGTTAGGAATCCCTTTCATATTTTAATTCTGTCTTTCACAGATAGGAATACTTAGTGTAGAAAAATAATCTTATTGCTTTTATGTTTTTCGTCTGGTAAATCCCACACTTCACATTTTGATTTAAAAATGCAGCTGACCAGGACTAAGGAAAGTTTGTAGTTGGTTTTATAGTTACAGTAACAGCTTTACACATGCAAAACTAGATTTGGATATTTACATAAGACCACCAACATTTAAAACTTAAACTCACTAGCCTTGACTTTGGACCGTGTCTCACGAGGTCATTAACTCAAATCAAAATCACAGATTGCCACAGTAGGATCCTTCTTGATGAAATTGTTTCATAGTATGACCATACCACTGCAGCAGTACTTTTGTGTTGTTGATGATCTAGATTTCCCTGAAATATTACGACTGAATCTTTGACAGGAAATTAAAGCCAGTTTATACAGCCTAGTGTGAATTTCTGAGATCCTAGAAACCTATTTTTCATTTAACTCTTGCCTTTAGCAATGCTAAATATATCACAACATTCAGGTAGGTAAGGGTAGAAAATACCTACTGTCATCATTCTGATTCAAATGTTACAGCAGTCACATTTCATAAATGAAAACATCTGAGTGTGAAAACTTGTCTAAAATGTTCTTAATGGAGCTGAGTTATGTTTGCCTGGGGAACAAGAATATCCTTCAATCACTGCTTGGCTGAACTGGAGTTTAAAGTTAAAAGCTAAACCCTATAAGACTTAGCTATTTAAAACTCATATGCAAAAATGCCTGATTTTTAGGTGTCCGTGCCTCTTCGCAGAATCCAGAACCTACAGCTCAGCGCCCATGTTAAAATCTCTGTTCAGTGTACTGAGAAAGGTAGGAATGGCTATTTGAAGTGGCCATTGGGTATTTAAATAGCTATCTGTAAGGCTATTTAAAGTAGCTAGTGCAACGAGCAGGAAGCCACTTAGAGCACATGGATGCATACAAAATGCTGTTACCTTTCACACTTTAGATGCTAGGTCAGGGCTTCACAAAAGCATCTTTTTCCCAGGTACATTCCACCCACAGTGCTTTCCTGGAAGGGATATCCTACATTCTTTTTTTCAAAAGGATGCAACAAAGATCATTCTTTTCATTTTATAGGCATCCAGAAAGGGAATTGCTACATGTCTTTATACCACAGCTTGATTGTTAGAAATTTCAGTCATGGTCTGGAGTGTTAAGTTCAGTTTTCTTTTCCACCTAAGGAGATTCAAACTAGCATGCTATTTCCCCAAAGAATTACAGGAAGAACTGAAGGCTGTAATAATCTTGTTAGTGAGTAATGTGCAGAATGTGGTTCAAAATCTCACAGGGCAAAGCTTACTAAATCTTACAGCAGAAGTACCACTGTGTAATGCTAATATGAATATATTTAGTTTCAACATCACAACAGGAACAACAAAGACCAAAAGATGTACTACCATTGTGCTCTACTTCAGAGAAGAAAGCAGTGTAAAAATGAGGAAGAGTCTTAAAATGAAACCTCAAGAGATAGCTGAAAGAATTAAACCCTCCCAGCATCACAGAAATTTCTGAAGGATACGATATAGCAAACACAGCAACAGTGCATATCACCTCATAAACAAGAATCGAAAAAGGAAAAAATAAAGTCAGTATGGCTATTCAGCAAAGTAAAAGATAGTATTAGAAACTAGAAAGTGTTTTTCAAAATGTTGTTGTATGCAAATAAAGAAAATGAAAAGCCTTATAAATGTTGACAGTTTAGATATAAAAATTAGAACTCTGCAGGCCAAGAAAGAGTTTGAGGAGCATATAGCGAAAAGAGTGAAAACTAACAACAAAGCCTTCATCGAAAACCACTGCAGCAAAAAGCCCTCCGGAGTCTTGTAGAATCAGCAAGAGGGTTGTGTCCTGGCACAGTAAGGGCCAGCACCTCCCTGGGGCCAGGCTTCTGGAGTCACAAGGGATCCATCAGGGTAGGAGTCTCACCAGCCAGGTCAGTCCCTCAGCCAGGGAAAAGGGCAGGTTTGGGCAAGTGGAGTGGCCAGGAGGGTCAGCTCACTGAGAACAAGGCCATTGAGAGGAGCTTTTCATAAATTTTGACATGGAATTAGTGATCTCTTAGATAAATATAGTCTTCTGGGGAAGAGCCAACATAGAATCATAGAATGGTTTGGGTTGGAAGGGACCTTAAAGATCATCTAGTTACAACCCCCCTGCCACAGGCAGGGACACCTTTCCTCTAGACCAGGTTGCTCAAAGCCTCATCCAACCTGGCCTTAAACACTGCCAGGGAGGGGGCAGCCACAACTTCTCTGGGTAACCTGTTCCAGTGTCTCACCACCCTCACAGGAAAGAATTTCCTCCCAATATCTAATCTAAATCTACCCTCTTTCAGTTTAAAACCATTCCCCCTCATCCTGTCACTACATGCCCTTGTAAAAAAACCCTCTTCTGCTTTACTGTAGGCCCCCTTCAAGTACTGGAAGGCTGCTATGAGGTCTCCCCGGAGACTTCTCTTCTCCAGGCTGAAGAGCTCCAACTCTCTCAGCCTGTCTTCATAGGAGAGGTGCTCCAGTCCTCTGATCATCTTCATGGCCCTCCTCTGGAAAACATATTTTCTGTTAGGGTAAGTCCTCCCTTGCAAACACATCCAGTTGTGTATACCCAGTTGATTTATAACTGCTCCCAGTTGATTTAGGAGCAAGGGCTCCTCCCTTGCAAACACATCCAGCTGTGTATACCCTGTTGATTTAGTTGATTTAGTTGATAGGCTGGTAAATATAAATATATATATTTACAAATACAATAGTTTCTCAACAGTCTTTCACCAAAGCATAATGTTCTAAGTGACTCTTTGAAAACATTATTTCAGTGCTTGGTAGCAGCTGAAAAAGCACCAATTATTACAATTTGGAAAGAAATAAAGAACATTTCAGGCACATGAAGGACAAAAAGGTCATCAGGAGTAGACAGCACGGATTCTCCAACAGGGAGTTATGCTTTACCAACTTGATAAACCTCTGTGGTAAAATGATTGGCTTAGTAGATGAGGGGATAGCAGTGGAAACCATCTAATTTGACTTCAGTAAGGCCTTTGACACTGTCTCACACAAAATCCTCATAAAGAAGCTGTTGAAGTATAAGCTGAATGAGCAGTGAGGTGGATTGAAAACTAGCTGAGTGGGCCACTTGATCATCCCACCAGGCCCAGAGTGGGGTGATCAGTGGCCCAAAGTTTAGTTGGAAGACAGTAACTAGCAGTGTACATCAGGGATAATTACTAGGCCCAGTCCTGTTTAACATCTTCACTAATGACTTAGATGATGGGATAGAGTGTACCCTCAGCAAGTTTACTCATGACACCAAACTGGGAGGAGTGGCTGATACACCAGAGGATTGTGCTGCCATCCAGAGGGACCTCAACAGGCTGAAGAAGTGGGCTGGCAGGAACTTCATGAAGTTCAACAAAGAGAAGTGCAAAGTCCTGCACCTGTGAAGAAAAAACCCCAGACACCAGCTCGTGCTGGAGGCCACCCAGCTGGAAAGCAACTTGGCAGAAAAGGATCTAGGGTTCCTGGTGGACACTTGGCTGAATGTGAGCCAGCAATGTGTCCTTGCTGCAAAGAAAGCTAACAGTATCCTGGGCTGCATGAGAAGGACCATTGCCAGCAGGTTGTGGGAACTTATCTTGCCCCTTTAGTCAGTGCTGGTGAAGCCGTACCTGGAAAATTGTGTCCAGTTCTGGGCTGCCCAGTACAAGAGAGACATAGACATACTGGAGAGAGTCCAACGAAGGGCCACAAAGATGGTGAAAGGACTGGAGCATCTGTTTTATGAGGAAAGGCTGAGGTAGCTGGGAACTGCTTGGCTTAGAGAAGAGAAGGCTCAGGGACGATCTTATCAATGTATATAAATAGCTGAAGGGAGAGTGCAAAGAAGGCAGAGCCATGCTCTTGTCAGTGGTGCCCAGTGACAGAACCAGAGGTAATGGGCACAGGAGGTTCCCTCTGAACATTAGGAAACACTTTCACTATGAGGGTGATTGAACACTGCCATAGGTTGGCCAGAGATGTGAAGTCTTCATCCTTGGAGATACGCAGAAGCAGCCTGGGCATGGTCCTGGGCAACCAGCTTTAAGTGATTCTACTCAAGCAGGGCAACTGGACAAGATGACCTCCAAAGGTCCTGCCAACATCAACTATTCTGTGACTCTGTGAATCTATGAACAAATACAAAATATCATTATACTGTTGTATAAATCTACAGTGTGGTTCATACACTGAATTTTGTGTGCAGGCACCCCATGGAATCTTTTCAGTGTGAACATACTTGCTACCTCCTTCTAAACAGTCACATTTTCATTGCTGTCACCCGCTTCCTCACATAAAGCAGGGTTGATTAAATCAACCAAGGTTGAAGGATGCAAAATGAAAACATTAACAAAGCATAGTACTAACAATTTGTAACAGAACTCTGAAATGATGGATAGGGAAATAAGGAACAGAGGAATGTTATTTCAGAACTGGAAAAGATTCAGAGAAAGGCAGCAAAGATTATCAAAGGTATGCTCAACTCCCATATGAGCATGAGCAGACAATTCCATATGAAAAATGGGTTAGGCTAGACCCTTCAACCTGGGCAAGCGGTAGCTTACACAGATGTAATAGAGGTCTACAAAATCAGGAGTGCCATAGAGAAGGTGGATAGGGATCAACAATTCACTGTTTCGTCCAGCAAAAGAATTATGGGCCATCATACAAAGCTAGCAGGAATCAAATTCAAAACAAACAGAACTAAATGCTTGTTCTGTGAATGGGTATCTGACCAGTGGAACAGTGTGCCAAAATCTATGCTAAGTTGAAGAAATGTACATAGATTCAAGGGGAAACTGAACAAGAACATGAAAGAAAGATCAGCTGAAAAGTTAGTAAACAGACAAATCACATCAGGTTCATGAATTACTCTGACCAGAATACAGCTGAAGGCTGGGAGGCATTTCAGGGAAATAGTATATGTGTTTGTCCAGTTATTTTTCCTTAAACATCCTCTCTTATGGTCATCACTAGCTAGAATAACTTGGTTTGAATAAGTACAGCCTTTTCTTTTATTAGTCTGGAGTTTTGCTAAAAGCATAGCAATCTGGTCTTCTCAAAAGTGTTCATAGATTTATCTGGAGACAGAATCATTGCTGGTTTGGAGAAGGAAAAGCTGAAAACAGTCATCAAAGTGGAAGTGCTAAATGCACTGTAGTCCCAGATAATACTGTCCACTGTGAAATATATGTTTGAGGTCACCTAACATAAGATCTCTGCTGCTGATTATAGTATCCCTGCAAGGAATTAATTCCTTTGTTTTACAGGTAGTCTGAAAACAATGCAGCTACAGGGGAGACCTGAGCAAGAATTTGGTCTTTCTATTCTGAGTTTCAAAGAAAAGTGTCACCTGGTCAACAACTGGAGTTCCTGATTTATTTCCATTTGAAAGTCTTTTTTGAAAGATTTTTGAAAGATTTTAAAAGATCTTGAGAGATTTGATAGATTTAAAAAAATCTATAGTCCATCATTCATGATAATGAAAAAGCCATCTGGAAAGAAGAGAGGAAGACGAACAAATAAAGGAATTAACGCTTAAGTAAACAAAATGTTATTGCTTTACAAAATAAAATTTTGTTATTACAGTTGCTAACATTTTAATTTAAAACAATGGTTAAGGCCAGAATCATCTGAATATAGATGTCAGCAGACATGAAGAACCATTAGAAACTGACAGTCATTTCACAAACCGTGTTCTGATGTATCATGTTTCAGAGGTAGAAGTTAAATAGTTCAGGCTTATTAAACCCAATGAAGGAGAAGAGAAAATTTTAAAAAAAATTAAAATCCAGCCTATAAACACTGGATTACATCAAGTTATGTATATATGCTTACCTCCTCTGAGGTATCTTGTAACTAGTGACAGCTAATTTAGAGAATTCACTTCTTTCCATGGAAAGGGAAACCATTCAACTATATCTGTGCTTGCTTTACAAAGTCATACAAATATACTACTATATTAAAAGAAATTTTACAAATTTCCCAATCACCTAGTCATTAGAATTTAGGTAATGTTGTTCTGCAGTACAATATGTCCTCTTAGACTGAATCTTTTCTTTCTAAACTACTTCGCTTATTTAATCAGAGTGACACCTTGCGTGCAATAGGTTTTATAAACCACTTACTGACAGCAAAATGTATCAGGTCACTAATAGTCACTTTAACCCAATCTGAAACAGTCTGCAGTTCCTTGTGAAAGACATACAATCATGTTTCTGCATGTACACCATTAAAAACATCACACACTAACTGCTGGTGAATAAACATATTAAACTGAGGTCTGCTACTATTTTGATTACCCATACTAGGCATATTTTCCAAAAGATATCTGAAGTTATGCTAGCATTTTAATAACATGGTCTAACAACATCACTGCTATTTAGAGGAATTACCAAAAGGACCAGTGAAGTCAATTGTTACCACAAAGTAATAATTGCTAGTCTAATTTCAAGACGGTGGACATATAAACCTGGTAGTTTTTAGTTACGCTCCTATACCTTCTTTTACAGCTTCTAGTATTATCAGCAGACAAAGCACACAGAGTTAGGCATCTTGACATTCAGATTTCCTCTATGGCTGACACAGAGACACAGCAATTCATTCCACTCTAAAACATGGGGAACAGCTTACTGTATCCCAAACTTCCAGGCAGTTAAGTTAGATGTGTGCTCTGAGGAGAGATGAGCTAGGACCTATAGGGAGAAACCTGTAGGGCCACATCTCTGAGCAAGGAGGCTGGGGGCACAGGTGGAGAGGCAGCAAAGTGGCTATTGAAATGAATATGAATTCTCTAGTTATTTGGTCTTCCAAGCTGTGCAGGAATAACAGCACTACTGAAGGTACCTGGGTATAGAAACTACCACCGAGTTTTAATTACACGGTCACTTTATGGCCTGAAGGAAGATGTTCTCTTTTACTGGGTTTCATTCCAAAAGCAGAAAAACAGGTGGCCATCTTTTGCTGACATACCTATATTTCTGACAACAGCAAACTTATCCCTCACTAATTTTAACTGGTTTTCCACTGAACTTCAAAGTGCAACAGTATTCCTCCATTATTTATTACGAGTCTATTAACATATTAAGGACATCTCCAAATTTCAAAACGCCACTAAATGGTCCAAACAATAAAATCCAGGGTAATATTTCTAGAATTATTAAAAATGAACTTTAAAACCTTAGAAGTGCTGTCAGGAACATTGTACGGCTGATGAGAATTTTTCTGACTACAGGTGAATTGCTCAAGTGTTTTAGTTGCTGTATAAAAATTTAATGGAATAACTATCCATAGGTCAAGTGTTGTAAGAACAAAGTATGACATGGTTGAGAAACAATGAATACTTACCAAATGTGAAACATAAAGCTATATTTTAGCTTGTATTTATGCATGCATATGGCTTTCAATGAGCTCAATAACCTCTTAAAAAAATTTCAGCGATGGTGAATTTCGGTATGAAATCCTCAATTACTGATCTGCAAAATGTTATTATAATATTATTCCTAAAGAAAATTACTTGTATAACCAATGTAGAGGTAAACTCAGAAATAAAACAATAATAATATAAATGTTATCTGTTTCAACATAAACAGCACATCACCACTCTCTGGGTAAATTTATATACTTTCCATATGGAGGTTGACAGACAACATTTTAATGATAAATAATCAAGTTAATCAAGTTAAATGTAAAGGTCATTTCTTACATTTATTCATTATGAAAGGGAAAATATCACATTAACCAAACTGAGAAACAGTGAAAAGGTTACATTTTTGGAACCATGGTAAAAATATCTCAGAACCTTTTCACCTTTCAGGTACCAGAAATGGTTACATGTGCATACGTAGGTCATACTCCCATGAAGTGCTCCCCTAACTCTATTCTTCACTTGTGTTTGAAGAAGTTTAAAATTTAGCAATATTTGTATAGACAAAAAAAATCCACTGGACTCTAGATCAGATGTTATTAAAGATTATTCCCCCTAAGGGACTTCTAAAATTTAAATTTTAATTCTTAAAAGTGCCTTTCTGGGTCACAGAAAGTAAAAAAGAACTATTCACCAAATCAAACTAGGAGAAGCCTCCTAAACTGCATGTGACGAAGAACAATAGAGTGTGTGGCCTTCTCTCACAAAAGCTTCTGCCATGGGGTTTCCCGAAGTGTGTAACTGGCCATTTGCAGAGCTGTTCAGGGCCTCACACTACAGCCAGGGAGAGATGTGGCAGTTAAAACAATTGCCCACATCAACAGGCTTGTGAAATGTCAGTCTTACTGTAAGAGTACTGCAAGGGCTCGCGGCTCCCTGGGGTTGGGTTATGGGGGCACCGGGGGCTCTCCCATCCCAGCCAGGAGCAGGGTAGCCAGGAACACAGGGGCACACCTCCCTGGGGATGGGAATGGGGATGGGACAAGACCAGGCCAAGATGTCAGCCTGCTTGTGGGCCTGGCTTGGCAGGGCCAATGACCAGGCACATGGCTGAAGGGTGGTGGGAGCGGTAGCTCAGTTGGGCTCAGGCAAGAGCCTCAGCTGGAAAAGGCTCCCCTGGACCAGGGGCTGGCCCTGGCCACAGCTGCCTCACAGTACCTAGGAGCCTCTCCCCCCATCATCAGTTGTGCTCACTTGGCCCTGGGCCCTGGAGGCCAAACCCCCAGGAGCAGGGATGTTCTCAGGTCCCTTACACATTACTGGGTAAACTTCCCAGCTTTTCGAAGAGCTAATAACCTAACTTTAAAAAAGCATTTATATTTCAGTATGCTCTGTATTTTTCCTAGGCATACCTGCAAAGTAGCGGCTGATTTAGTTGAGTGCTAACGATTTTCACTACCACCAGCCTTTCTGAGTCAAGAAAAGATTTGTTGGAGAAAAAACGCTAAGAAATGAAACATCGGTCTAGGTTTCTCTGAGGTATTAATAAAGTGCCAGCCTGGGCTTTCAGAGCACTTTCTCTTGGACTGACTGCTCCCTCTCATTTGGTCAGATCCTTCTCTCCCTGTGTTTCAGTTTCATTGTGCTCTCTGGGGGCTCGACATCATTTTCTTCCCTGACAATGTCTATCTTCCATGAAAATCCTTGCAGTTACATTTCAGGGTGAAATACAGCCAAGTGTACTCGAAAACAAAGATAAAAAAATCACAAATAAATAACATCTAAACAAGCGGTACATTAATATTGCTGTCAGAATTGCTAGACAGGTTTCCGAGTCTGATGCTCGGTAGCACCATGACACAATAACCATTGTTCTTGCTCTAGCTTGGAATGAACTTGGCATCAGAGACCTGCCCAAGTAAATAAAACTGTTCCAGAGCTTGGGCACGGTCCTACAGTTATCTTAAATGTTAACACAACCTCTTTATTCCTCATGCCAACTAGCACTCTCCCAAGAGTTCCTGGCACCAGAGCATTTCCAAAAGTTTAGCTTTAGCCACCCATCTGGAGAACACAGCCATGGAATAACCATAGCCTTCTCATCAGGTTCAGTGCCAGGATTCAGTGAGTGGAGACAGTGTCTGATACTCTGATTTATGAAAGGATGTGATATATAAGATTGCCATTCAAGATGTCCTACTGGACAGTTATCTGAAACTCTAGGTATGAGCAGCTTAAACATGCTGCAAAATTTCTTTTATCAGATACATATTTAGCAACATAAGTGTTCACACCTTCCCAGGTCCAGAGCATGAAATTCACCCAGTGGTCCATGTTTCACATTCTCCTGCCGTGGTGTTCCTGTCTCACACACTGCCATAGTAGAGCTGCAGCTGCCTTCCTGGTCATGATCTGGCACGTGAGGCAGAAGAGAAGCTGCTGCATTGCACCTAAGGTGTTCTCTGACCCCTTTATGCAGTGCAGAGCAGACTGCATCCGTGAGCCATGCTCCTCCAAAACATCTCAGGATGTCTACCTCAGTACAGTTGTGCTCGTGCATTTTTATTGTTTAGATTGATTTTTTTTTATTCTATTCTGTCATGGTTTTTGTCTGTCTTCTTCTGTCTCTCCATTTGCTTCCTTTGTAGTTAATACTTGTTCAACCTTCAATAGCTATACCCTTACTTCTCTTCCTTCTCATTCTTTTGCTATTTTACTCTCCCACCTGTGATATCACTCTCAGAACAATCCTTAGTCCTTCAGACACTCCACTTTGCTTATTCTTGTAAGCCTCCTATTGAATAATTGTCTCACTCTTTCCAAATAGGTACACAAAGCTGTTCCTACCAGAATTCTAAGACCCCAGACACATGCCTCGCTTCATCTTAAGATGTCTCTTATTGAGCCATTGCAAACACCTCTTGCCAACTTGTCACTGTATTTTGTACTACAAAACACCTTTCTGTTCGTTCCTTAAACTCTAACTGCCAAATTCCAAAATGCAACATTAAAAAGTATCACTACATCTCTACCACACAGGCATTGTTCTGAGCAGCTAAGCGCTCACTTTTCTCCCAGTGAGATCAACTGAACACTTTCCATGGAATTTAGTGGTAAAAAAGATTGACCGCAGTAAAAAATAATCTAGAATAATATGAAAGTATAATATAGCAGAATAATCCTTTTTCTTTGCTGCTGTCATCTTCTTCATTATCTCCACTGATCTGTTAGCATATCTTTTTAGTTTTTATTTTGTTTCTTTCAGCATTCCTGACAAATGAACACATCACCTGACAAATCAGAGCACAGGAAATAAACACACATGGTATGTACAAGTGTTTCAAAGCAGAAGAAAAAAGATGAGATACACACTCATGTGCTCTTCAGACAGTATATTTCTTCCAGCTTATTTGCTTTGACATCAACTGTACAAATAATGTCTTCTAAGCTTTAGCAAACAAACCTCTTTTAACAGCAAAACAGATGTTAGGAAGTCTAAGGAACATCTGAGGTGATCTAGTTTGTTGTCCTTTTTGCTGTATTATTTCTTTAAAATATGTTTGGCAAAAAAAAATTAATATATAGATACAAAAATGTGTCACTGAACATGCTAATCAACTTGTTTACATCATTGGTTTTAGTCATTTTTCACCCATGGATGACATTTGAAGGTTTCAGCTTGAGGAATTTTAAACTCTAGCATGGTAGCCCTTTCTCTCCATCAGAACTTACATACTAATATCTAGAAAAGTAAGTCACATACTTCAGTGAAGCAATCTGTTACGGAATCATTCTGAGGTATTTTCTACAGCAAGTGATGAGCAAAGGCAAACAACTACCTGTTTAAAACTTACAGCAGACAAGAGAACAAGACAAAAGTCACGTTCTTGCTACATTCTGAAGTATACAAGACTGACAGTTTTCCTGAAGGGGACTGAATCTGGAGAACATATGAAAGCTTCTCTTGATAACAAATGTTGATAAATTTCTGAGTTCTGAAATCAAGCAATCTCTCTACTGATAATAATTAGAATCTAGGAAAAAGACATTTTCAATAAATACATTTAAAAATGCAAATTGGGTGGTCTGTTGTTGTCTGTCCTGAAAACTCTTCCTTATGCTGCTAACTGAAATTTTCTACTCAAGAGTTTTCCAGGAGAAGACCCTCTGGTCTTTAAAGAATGTCCAACGTAAAGATTATTGGCATGATAACTTCACTACTGTTACATGTGCTCAAGAAAAGAGCTAAATATTGACTATAAATATATAAATAGAAATAAGAAATAAAATGCCTACTGTGGACATTGTCTTGTATTGCAAGTGAAAGTCCTGGGACTGGAAAAACGGTTATTTAAAATATTATTGCATAGTGTTATCTCAATCTTTTAATCAATAACAGCATGTTGAAGTGGAATCCTTCCAGATTGATTATTTTATAAAATTACCAGAAGTCACAATCAAGAGTAAAATTGGAACACAATGTGTTAAGTGATAAATTACAGGAAGTAGAAATAGAATTCTATGAAGCTAGGATTCTATAAGCTGCTTAAAAGAAATGCTACAGGAAAAGTCACATTCCAGGCTAACGCAGAAAACCTTTTTTTTCTCAGAAATTCATTTCTGATTTCACAAAAGAGAAACTTTGACAACCTACGAATAGGGTTTTCTATTTCTTTTTACAATCTTACAGCTATTCTGTCTCAAGGTCATGGAAAATAAAATTTAGGCTCTGACAATCCCACCATTTTATAAAACTAGTCAGCTGTGACAGTGCTAACCATCGATCCAAAAAAAGCTAAGCTACTCCATGGCTATTGTGTGATATCTGATTCCTACAGTAGATTAAGTGCAAAAAGAAAGGATCTGTCTTTCAGTGTGTGCTTAGGATATAAACAAACAAACAGAAAGGATTTTTTTTTAACAAATCCCACTTCCTTTTTCATTCATTTTCCTGTACTTAGAGATGTTCCAAACTTCCCAACACAATTTTTATTACCAGAAGGGTATAATTATTGTCAGTTAAAGAAGCTGATCTGGACAATTGCAGTTTCACAAATTAAGGTCAGCTACTTGTTTACATGTTCAAAATATTTATTAACCCCAAATAAATGTTAAATGACAAATGTAAAGTTTACCTGAACATACATTAAAATGCCAGAAGAAATTGCATCAGGCAATTATTGTAATATTGAGACAAGATAAACTGTGGAAAACTTGTTTGGTACTGTTACCTGATTTAGAGGAGACCTACTGAATCTGTGTCTTCTTTTTAAATATCTGGGGATAAAATGTCTATGTGTTTCAGGTAAACTAAAACATAGATCTCTAATACACATTAATATGAATTAAAGTTTTAGCACACTGAGTTAAAATATACACTGCAGAATCAAATATATGGCAGATGATTTATCAGATGTCTTGATGATTAGCAGCTATTTTGAATTTGTGGCTAACTCCATCCCTATGTATTAGTAACTCCATTTCTGACTTGGAGATTTTCAGAAATTGATTACTTTATTTATGCTCACTGCCATGTTGTAAATAAATGGAAAGAACTTAGGAAAGACACTTGAGTATCAAGGCTGACAGCTCCATGAAAGCACCTGGTCAATGTGAAGTAGTGATTTGTTGGTTATGCAATATAAAGCTCATCTCCACACATACAAAGGAGCGGGTAGGGGAACCCAAACAACACCCTGCACCATCTACTTCCAGACCCATTACAGGAGACATCAGCCCATCAAAGGCCCATTTCCACAAGCTTAGAAGAGTACAGGTGCACAAAGGCAGGGGAGACCCCCAATATCCCAGTTAAAGAAACCTGCTCTGCTTCCCTCCAGGGCTGTCCCAGGAAAGCCTCAGCCCCATGGGCTATGAGGTGTCACCATGAGCCAGTGGAAGGTGCTTTCCCGCCTTATGGGATAACAGGGAAGAGCATTTTGAAATTGTACAAGTCTTATCACAGGATGTTTGAGGGATGAACCAAAGTGGAGAAAGAGAGGGGTCTAGGTGGTTTGGGTATGAACAAGAACATGAATATAGAGGGATAAAGTGATAGAACAGGCTAGTCACATGTAAACAGGTCCTCATCAGTACGCCCCACTTGCCATGCTCTGTGCTTGATCAGCACTCTGCCCTGTCTTCTCATTAAACTCCATTTCTAAGCGTTTTCATGAGTGAAGGGGCTCTTTCTGTTGGTGTTTGTGTGTATGGAGGTCTGAGTGCCAGCAGCTGCAATCAGATCACGCATTGTAGGGCCTGTGTGTCTGTGGTGCCAGCAACTGGAGCAAGTAAGGGTATGTGCACAAGAGTGTGATCAATAGCAAATATCAAGCTGGCCTACCCAGAGAGCAGGGAAATGACCTGGGAGCCATGAAAGTGAGTGTGTCACTCGGAGAGGGACAGCAGGATTTCAGTACTGGCAGGACCACGGTTTGTTCAGGCCAATGGCTGTAGTCGCTGGGGCTTGTGGGGGTCAACAGGGAGACCCATTTGTACGTGTGCATTTGTCTCTGGGAGTGAGAATACTGGGGAGAGCAAGGATCCAGGGACCAGCTACAAGGTAGTAATTGTGCATATTGTACATACACATTGTCCATATATATATACTTACATTTCCTGCTAACAGACCTTCATTCTAATCAGACAGAAAGGGGACCAGGATGAGGCCTTCAGTGTTGTTTGATGTTTGTGTGAGTGTTGACTTTTTTCTGCTGAGTTGATCTGTGTGGCCAGTCATGTATATGTGTATAAGTGTCATATGTACTGTGCGCATGTGTGTGTGCCATTGGGAATACGTGCTCAGACTCACTACCGGTTGGACCTGGGGGAACTGGGCTGCAGCAGCTTTGCCTCTGAGACTGCAGGATTCATCAGCTCCTACCAATGATAAAAACAAAAAGAGTAGAAATACAAAACTGAGATGTTATCTAATCTTTTGCATTTTATAACGTCACAGAATAAATCAGAGAATATCCACCTGTAGAATACTTGTTCTAATATTAGGATTTCAGCAAAAAATGTGACAGACATGGAAAAGGTAAGACACAAATAGTGAAACTGGCTATCTGATGGAAAGGATTAAATTGGAGAAAAGTTAAAATCCAAGTTTTTCTCCAGTAGAAGAAAAGTTAAAATTTACTGCATACTGATACTGGTGTAAATTCATAGAATCATAGAATGGTTTGGGTTGGAAGGGACCTTAAAGATCATCTAGTTCCAACACCCCTGCCATGGGCAGGGACACCTTTCCACTAGATCAAGTTGCTCAGAGCCCCTTCCAAATTAACTAGAAGAAACTTCATAAAGGTATGAAAGTAAGGTTGGCTTTGTCCATGTCCTTTCTTATTTTTTTTTAAAAAAGGGATATTCAGTTAAACTAAAACCGTATCTAAAAGCAATAAATGTAAATGCTTTGTTACAGTGTGCATAATTCAGCAACGGTACTTGTCAAAAGCTAATAGTCAACACAAGCCAGATAGGTAAAGATGCATATTAGCTTAGTAAAACAATAAAAAGACTCAATTTGACATGAAGACTGAGAATATTCACAACCGTGAATATTAAGTAGGATAAAATAATAAGAATTCAAGCCTTCATAACTCAGGGCATAAACCAATGACTACTTAAATATGGTACGAAGATAATGTCCTTCCAAACACATTTTTCTGTAATTGTCTGTTTATAGTATTTATTGTATCTGGTAGTCTCTGCTGATGAAGGCAGAACACTATAACTAAGTGATCCAGAAAGTGTATTCAATATGATATTCTTAAGATCTCTTTTAGCTTATCTAGTTTTTATTTATTTAAATTACCTTAGCACTAGACAGCTGTCACTGCTCTCTCACCGACAGAAAAAGCAGGACACCTAGCTTTTGAATAGTTCAGAATTGTTCTGATTTTTATTGCCAGTTTTGTTAATGTTGATGTTTGAAGCAGTGGGACACATTATAGAGAATGTTACAAAAGCAGATAGTTGTAACTAATTATGCAACATCTTTGCGTAATTATATTTCTCATTAGTAGGAAAAAAAACCTAAATAATGAATATGAGTTCTTTAAAATGTATGATGGACCATATATCAAAGGCAGATTCTTTGTAATGTTGTTTAGCTCTTGAAGATAATACTATTCTTAACATTAAAGGCCGTATCTTTCTCCACTGAGATGATTTGGTTTTTCTTAGCTGGAAGTCTTTATTCTGAATGCTTTATCATGGTGAAATGTACATGTCCTGGTTTGGCCCAAACCAGGCCAATTAGTCTTAGAGAAACCAAGGTCACTACTAAATTCCTCACTGCTTACGAGTGAAGAGCCAAAGGGGGGGTCACAGCTGCAGGGGGGAGCAGACAGGGCAGGTGACCCAAGATTGACCAACAAGGTATTCCATCCCACACACGTCATTCTCACTTTCCTATTTATCACTAACCCACTGCCTCCTGGAGGTGGGGCCCAGGAGGGAGGGGCCCTCCTGTCTCCCACTGATTGGTACCAGCTTTGCCAATTTTCCAGTTAAAAGCCTGCAGGTGTGATGGCAGGGAGAGCTATTGCATTTTGCCCTCTGCCTGTGCTGGGGGGAGCTATTGCATTTTGCCCTCTGCCCGTGCTGGGTGGAGCTACTGCATTTTCCCTTCTGTCTATGCTGGGGGGAGGTACTGCCTTTTCCCCTCTGCCTGTACTGGGGGGAGCAACTCTGCCTGAGGAGGATTTCCAAGCTCTTGATCTTGGTTTTGTACATATTTGTATATATTTGGTTATTTCTATTATTATTGTTATTATATTCTTTTTCATTATTATAGTTTATTAAAACTCTTTTAACTTTCCAACCCATAAGTCTCTCTCCCTTTTCCCTTTCCCTTGGCGGGGGGGGAGAGGGTTAACAGAGAGCATCTGCCACCTGGTTAATAGCTGGCCCAGCTTTAAACCGTGACAGTACAGTAATGAATATTACTGTATTTTACTTGTATTACTTGTTATTACATAGTAGATTACCCATTGTCTTCAAGTTGCTAAAAGTCCAGGAATCATATTGTTATTGTTCAAAGCATTTAAAATGGCATCTGCATGTTTTTTAATCAGCTATGTTCTCTTTTAATTTGTTGTACATTTGTTATAAATATGTGAATGTACACTGATGCTCCTTTTTTTGATTTAGTAAGTCTTCAGATGTGGAAGACATCTCTCAATGAAGTTTTCCTCATTTAATATTTTAGACAGTTGAAAAAAAAAAGCTCTTAACTTGCTAAAATGTTATGGTGTTCATTTTAAAAACACTGATATTAGTTAAAGATATTACACAGGGTGGGGAAGTCCTAGGAAATCCAAAAGAGAGGGATTTGACATTTCAGCTCCAGGCTGCGAATTCTAGTTTTCTGCTTTTCGATAGAGATTAGCTATTGACCCATATGGTTTAAGCTTCACTTATAAATGCACATATTGACAAGTGGTTTCTAACTACAGTGCCACCTATCCTTCCAAATGCCAATATGGCTGACAAAACTAAAAGGTATACAGAACCTGAATTTCTTTCCCAGCCTTGGAGAATGGGGGGTCTCCCCACTAGGGTCAAGGAATCAGACCAAAATCACAAGGTTTGCCTTGTTCACTTTGTAGCTTTTTCTTCAGTACACCAGCTCTGTGTGCATAGATTTAGTGTCTGTGAAAGTTGCTGTAATTATATCTTTGGAGACTGAAGTCCTTTTATGTAGCCACTAAGAAAACAAAGTGCAAGCAGCAGTGAAATGCATTTTCCCTCTGGTACACTTCAACCTTGACCTGACGATACACAACTCTAGAGGTGATAAAATGCCATTCCCTATTCTCCTCTGAGGTGATGCTGCTGGAATGCAATTTATAGGAAGGATGCAAATCAGGTCACCTTAGCAAAAGGCACATCACCACAAGCTTACAAAATAGCCAGAAATAGAAAGTGGTTCTGAAAAAGGAAATCCCATGTCCAGACAGGAATTGCAGAGAGCTCAGTACACAAAACAGTCATAACAAATTCTCTTTACTCAAATATGTGATCTAAATAGTTTATGTTCTAATCTTCTATGAAGTGCTCATACAGCTCACAACATACTGGACTTCTCTGTCATTGAAATCTTTAGAAAGATTTCACACAACCTAAATAAAGAACTTAATCTGATTTTTTCTTAGCACTCACCTGGCCTCATCAGTAAAACAACCAAGACCCTCAAAATCCCTAGTGTACTGAGCTACAGAAGCACTTCTGCAAAAACAGAACTGTCATTATCGTCATACTATAGTCAGAGAATTAGTTGCAGAAAAGGATCTAGGCAACAGAAATGGGTGCCCATTAGCCTGGGCACCACACCAAGCTAATGTGTTTACAAAGCTGCTTGTTTCTGAGGAATCTTGTTTGTATAAAAAGAGGTCTCTTTAAGTGGCACTGACATGTCTTGTGTAAACATGCTCTCCTTCTGCTTGTGCATGGGAGTCTGTAGAAAACAATATAGCTGTGAGTCCTCATCCTTTCATTTTTCCTGCTAAAAAATAGCAAGGAGAACTATTAACCCTCTAAAACCATCATAATTCATTGTGGATTGAGACTGAACGAGATACTTTCTCAGAATGTCAATGAGGTGAGATTAGTGTGAGATGTATGTAAAGACGGAAGATTTCTTCCTTTTGTAAGTAATTTTAGAGAGAGCATCAGTCAAAGAAATTGTTGTTCTGGTGTGAATATAATAAAGGGAAAAAAAAAACCAGTTTAACTCTCTTCCTATCCTTCGTTATTCCACATTTTACTCTGCTCTCCCATCATATTGACATCATTTGTATTTCCAAATCAGCACTGTAGATCCTTTCTGACTCCCTGACACCAAATAACAAAAAGGACCAGCACACTTCACTTATAGTATGTTAATTGTGCTACCTCTAGAGCAGCATAGAAAGGCAAATGGTCCCAACACGTCCTCCCACAGCATCCATAGCTGGATAAGATGTGATTCAGTGCAAGAAAATACCCTCTTGAATGGCACATATAGGAGAAAGCTGTTTCTCTTCCTTTACAAAAAGAATGTATCCATTCCTATTTGTAGTGTTGTAAGAAATCATTGTATTCAACAATATCCCTTTTTGGAGCTACAAACAGAAATATTTTGAACTCAAATGCAGTTAAGTAAAAATTATATTGTAAAATCAAAATGCTACAGTCAAAAAGAGTAATTTCTCTGAAAAATCTTTGCTGATTATGAGTATTCATTTTCATTCCCAGAGCGATTAATTCTATCCAGCATCACCTCTCAAACTTGAGAACTCTGTTATATTGTGCAGCTAAGTAGGAGTTTCTATTTTGGGCTTGCCAGTTGTCAAAATGATGTTGTAAGCACTGCAAAAAAATTATGCATCTTTATTTTTCTTTTGCAGTTCTTAAGGATCTTCCATGATTCTCCAAATTTCTCAGAATATAGGAATTCATACAGAAGAATTAAGGGTATTTTAATGTTTAAGAATATGCAGTTGTTTATCCTCAAATATTTTAATATAAAGTTATATCGCATTCAATTAGTATTTTGTTTATATGGCTGCAACTATAACAATAAATAGCTGAGCAACAGATTTTAGAGGTATGTAATGTTTCCATCACTGGATTTCCCGAGGATATCATCTGGATTTGATGTCTATGTAGAGACAGAAAAAGATCAATCAAAACTCCTAGCCTCTGAAACTAAGCTTTTTTCATGTTACTTTTTTCCCTTGACAGTTTTCTGTAGAAGGCAAGTTTGAGTAAATGTCAAAATATGCTACTTATACAGGTCAGTGGTAATATTCTACTTTGTTCCCAAGGCACAGTGGACAATGTATTTAAGGTACATTGAACTTTGAACACTAGACTTTGTTCAGAGTTAAGCTCACACTTCAGTTTTTACATCAGTAAAACTGGTGATGCAATACAAACTGAATAAGCAATTGGAACTCATCTATCATGGCTCTAACCTGCAGTAAGAAAAATAAATCCACAGCTTTGGGGAAAAGAATCAGTATTGTATTAGCTTGCAAAACCCATGAGGATATCAAACTGGACAGGACCTCTCAGATCTGTTCCCTATCATGTTACAAAAGCCTGTGCAGAAATATAGCAAATTTCATCTTAAAATCAATTGTATCTAAGCCTTTCTACTTCTTTTTATAATAGTAATTAAAATTCTAATACTTCTACCATATATTTATTCTTGATTAGTATGTGTCATTTTTTTTCATGCAAACATGGCCCTCTTATTTCTCTCTCCTCACATTGCCCAAATGGATGGCCCTTAAAATTCTTATGGAAAAAAAAGTGATCATGTTTTATTTCAGCCTTCACTGAAGGTTAAGCAGACCAAACCCTTTCAGTGTTTCTAGCAAGAGAGATGCTCTCCACTGCATCAGTCAAGCTAGATTGCTTCTGTCCTTTAATTTATCTTTCTTCAGCTTGGTTGATCAGATTTGAGCACGGCAGTTTGGTAATGTGTTTTTATCTCCTTATGTATTAATTCTTCCCTACATATAGTAGAAATAATTGGAAAATATTCATTGGAATTTTTGAAATACCCTAAAGACTGCATTTGGTTTTTTTGATAACTACATCAAACTGATTGTCTAACCAATTAGTTAAAAAAGATAACTCACATTTCAATTTGACCCTAATTAGTCCTTTTTTTCAGTGTTTGTTGAAGTATCTATAATGTTTACATCTGACATTGTCCTTCCTTACTGTTCAGCAAAGAGTGCTAATAGTAACAATGTACAGGACAGGACCCTGACATGGTGCAAAACCTGTCAAAAGCTGAGTTCTTTTGGGTTTGTTTTTTTTTTTCTTTTTGTACTTTTAGCAACAATTTTGTAGCTTATCTTGCACATAAGGAGCTACCGGATTGAATCTCAGAGTGTGTGCAAAAAAAGAAGATAGCAGGAAAGAGTCTTTAGGTTTAGAGTGGCAGAAGGAGATTAGCTGCATGAAAACATGGCTAGATGAGCAAATGCAGGACAGTCTGTGGGTATGTCAGCAGCAAAGAGGATGTGATAAGTAGATAAAGCAGAAGAAAGAACAAAAAAATAGAAGGGAGTAGGAAAGAGACTGGGGAAATAGAAAATTGAGAAACTGGAAACAGAACACAAAACTTCCTTTTTTGATGAATAAAAACATGGAACACAGAAGAAAAAAAAGGATAGGAAAAAAGTTTAAATTAAACAGACAATGTAAAATGACAAGGGAAGATACCAGGAAAGGAAGAATTAAATAGAGAGAAGTACATAGGAAAGAATAAAGACCCCAGAACCAAGGAGTTTGTTCATTGAAATGTAGTGCTTAAACAAGATAAATGAACACAGGTTGGATAACATACTAATGAGATACTTTTGAGCAACTCACAAAAGTCAGTAACTTTCCTTGCTCTACCAATGTGTGTTAAATAAAATTAACAGGGTGTCCAAGTGGTTCTGGTAAATTAAGGAGAGTTGTTAGCCATTCAAGAAGATGTTTCTCAAGTGATTCGTGGCTGCAAATGCAGCCACAGACTTATTCAACACTACTAAATCATAATGAATTCAGCAGGAACTGAAGACACTTGACAACTCACTGTACTAGGCTTTATAGCCTGCAGTACTGATCACTTTTAGAGCAGTTTCTTAACAAGCAAAGGAAACTATAGATCCCTAAAAACAACCACAATGTTAACCACTTCCTTGCTTTGAAGAGACTACAATTTCTGGCAGCCAACACTGTAACACTGTATTCCACAAAATAATTTCATTATGTTATATAATTAATTGGAAAAAGACTCCTTAGTCTTGCTGGGGAACACTTACTACTGAGTGATCTCACTGACAGCATTTGTATAATGCATCTGCAGTGCAAAATGGGGATTCTTGATCTGGCACCAACTCAAACAGATCAAAATGAAGCTATTTTTCTCCCAGAAAAAATGGTTTACCTTACTAAAAGAAACAAAAAACACCACCTTAGGATTGGTCAGTCAGTAAACCAAATGGCTTTTTTTGTCATATCTCTCCATATTTAAATCTAGACACAAAGATGCAAACACTTATCACTTGCAGGCAGATATAAATCACTAAAAAAAAAATACAGTTTCAGTTTCCCAGGAACAAATATTGAAGCAAATTCTGCAAAAATCTTTGCAACTTCGGTATTGTTCTTAAATGCTTTGGAAGCACAGATAAGTTCTTTTGATCATTTCCAAGCTTTTAGATAATGTAATTCAAGTGGATAATCAACTATTTTAATTAATTCCATCATTTAGATTTTTTTATGTACCAGTGGCTCATTTTTATTCATACATCCATGACCGTAGTTTTAGCCTGCAACTTAGTAATAGCCTTGTACTTCCAAATATCTCCCATCTTCTGTCTTGTTTTGTTATGAAATCTTAAACTTTACTTTCACATCTATGCTTGTATATACACCCCTGAGCTGCATTCAGTTTTACTGAAGAAAACAAAATTTAGTATTTTCTGGGTTTCTCTTAGTTATATTTCTTTAATTTTTCAAGAAATTTACATCTTGTTTCAGAGGAATTACAGAGAAGCTTACTGAAACTCTGTCTTGTATTTTACCTTCACACTTGAATTTTATCTTTAAGTTGTTGTTTTCCCCTTTGATTTCATTGTTTATGAGACATTTTTCCTTAATATTTCAAGACACCAAATTCCAACTCTGCTGAAATCCTGGAGTTGCATCCATTACTGTTAGGGTCAACATGTGGCATTTTATGATGTACTTCATGGCTTCTGATGACAGCACATTTAATTCTAATGTGACCTGGAGAGAAATAAACAAAATGTTGTACTGTGGTAGGGAAACAGGGAATACTCAAATGTATGCATTATTTCAGTAGAGGTCAAAGCTTTATTTATCCTAACTCGGAAGCAGTATAAATGATTAGCCTTATTTCCAGGAGTCAGCTCAGACACAAGTCAGAGAACACATTATGTGGTTACCTAGAAGGTCAGTAACAGGAAGACATAATTATTGCAAACCAATAGTGAGAGCATTTTCAAGAATAAGTGTTCTTCAGAAACAGTGATAGATGAGTCTCTTCTTTGTTCACTCTGTGCATGAGACATCTCCCGATTAACTAATTCACCATGTACAAAAAGGACCTGTTTTGTGGACACTATCTCAGCATGTCTAGAGTTTTCAGGAGGGATCCTGCTTCCTGAAGCTTCACACAGAACCCACATAGAGCTGATAATGATTGTGTAACACAACAGGTACTACCATTTCACTCCATTATTTTTGTTGCTGTGAGCACTGGGAGTTGTCAGACTTTTCACTACGCACTTTTAACAATAAGTTCCTTTCAGATCCCACAAATTTCTATTCTTTCTCATGCTTTTCTGTCCTGTTCATTCAACATATGTGAGTACTAAAATACTTAAGGTTGACTCATGTTGGTATTTTCTCATAAAAAGTTAGCTGGAACAAGTATCAGGATAAACCTGGACCCATGCAAGTCCCCCACAAGCCACAGGGAATACCCGTCCTCCCATGGAGTGCCGCCTCCTCCTCTGACTTTGGTGTTCCCTCTGTTATTTCTCACTATTTTTGTTCCTTCTTCCCCTGCCTGTGTAGTGTTTTATGCCTTTTCTTAAACACATTTTCCCAGGTGCGCCACCATCTTGGCTGAGGGGCTCAGCTGTGCCTTGTGGTGGATTCCTTGGAGCCAGATGGAATCAGCTGCGTCCAGCAAAGGGGTAGCCCCCGGCCTCTTCTCACAGAGGCCACCCAAATGGGTCTATCTGGAAGGAAGACACTGTAAGGAGGATATATTAATAGAATAAATAATTGTTATAGGTAGTATTATTTTTTTCAGCCTTCTTATGGATAACACAGAATTTCTCAATAGGAAGGAACCAGAATTAAAATTTATGTTCAATATCTTCTCTCAACCCTTTCAAAAGCAAAGGAAATGGGTGGCTTGCTTCCCAGCTTGCTATTCATTTTGGTATAAAGACTTTCTGGAAAACACTGCAGAAATTGAAGCTCTGTGTTAGTGCTGTGCACAAGAAAGGGAGAGGCAGAATCCAGAACATTTTACTTTTCTACCAGCCCGGACACCAACAGTGTAAAAATGAAACCATAAAGTATAAGACTGGGAGGCGAAGGGATAGGAGAAGAACAAAGTTATAATTGATGTGATATGTTTTTTTCTCACTCTGAAAGGCAAAGAAATACAGCAAAATCTATATCACATTATAGCGTAGCATAAAAGCCATTCCTCAGCAGAAGGAAGTGATTCAACTCATAATTGTAAAGGATATAGCCAAGCTGACTGGGATTGGCATTTGGGAACAGTATAAATGGCTATTAAAATGTGGGTCTCATTCAAATTGTTATGACAAGGCAGAGAGAGAATATTACAAGGTCAGGTCATGCCAATTTTCATGGTAGACTTAAGTCCAACAAACCAGTCAATCATCCAATACATTTAAGATTTTAAATAAGCTAAGCTTGAAATAGATAAATGCATGAACAAGTGTGGAAACAGATTTTGAAAAAAAAAACAAACAAAGAAAGGATTACCCATTTTGGCTCCAAAATGTTACAATTCATTAAAGCAAGAGTAGCCTTTGGGAAAGTCAGGTTTAAATACATTTTCACTACATAAATATCAAATGACAAACACTTGCTAAAGGAATATATAGTTTATTTTGTATTTCTCATATGTTGTGCATTATATTGGTTAAGAATCTCTTTGGGTACACACTGTCTTGGATTAAACGTGTGAAAAGACATAGAACTGGAGGAGTGAAATTATCAAAAAGGAAGGAAAAAAATATGAATAATGAGAGATAATAATACTATATATAGCATCTAGGTATTTTAATTTATTTTTAAATTATGCACTGAATGTCATACAAAGTTATTTTTTCTAAATATCACATTTGCAAGCTTTACTAATGCCGTTTGTACTCAGTCATTTTACTGTACGAAAAATATGAAAAAAGATTTTAAGCTATATATATTAGCCTAGATCTCATTTGTTTTATATTGTTTTTAACATTGGCAAAGGCTGTTTTCACAAAAAAACCCTCATAGCATTTCATTATTTTGAACTCCCAAAAAAGAGAGAACAGCAATAGAGAAAGGGATTTCCCAAACTGCCAGGAATATTGCACAACTGCATAGTTGAATGAAAATACACGTTTAGTAGTTATATATTGCCATGATAAGATTTGCTTCTCTGACATACTTCCTAAATGAAGAAAGTCAACAGCTAACAGAAGCTCTTTAAAGTAGAGTTCATCTTTTCTGAAACAGAAAATTGAAGCTTGATTGTTATGAGAGGAAATCATTGGGGGGTTTTCCAGTTCTAAAGAAACCTGGGTAAGTAGAGGAATCAAGGACCAAGAAATTACATCCAGAGAAATTCGGAAGTTATAAAATACTTCTGGATGTGCTAAAATGGATGTGTTTTGAAAGTTTTGAACACTACCAAATCCCCCCAAATTTGGTTCCAGATGCTTCTGCCAAAGCAAAACTGCAATCTTATGTATTTGTAATGAAGAAGAGAATATCTTCTCTGCTTTTCCATTAAGCATGTATGAATTGATGTAGTCATGAGGAACCCAACATCTGTGTCAGGTACATGGAATCATGAAAAAGAAGTCAGATGGTAGGCTAGTTAACACAATTAACAGTGCTCAGACTTAACGTTCTACGCATAGTATTCAGTTACAGGGTTCTTGGTAAAGACGGAACTCTGGCACATGTTAAAATGGCGGTAAAAGATTACAACGCCTTTTTTAAGCTGGACAAGTGGGAGGGAAGGTAATGAAAACATTTTACTGGTTCCTGACAATTTTTTTTTTATATCTACCCTCTATGGAAATGGGATTTCATTAAAACTGAAAATTACCTACCAAATTAAACATTTTCAAAAAATGTCCATTGCAATGGTTTTCTTCTTGACCAATAAAATGAAAAGAACTAATGGAAAATTTAAAAATTGTTTATTTTTGGTAAAAAATGTTCAGATGTTAATATTTCAGACATTATACAAACATTACATCTTCTGGAATATTTTGTTCTATGAATTATCTTTCTTCTTTTTTACTGTATTTTGTCCTCTGCTATTGTTCAGATGGACTTGAACCTGAAAGTCCCAGAGAAGTTTACTGAATAAACTCTCCATTTCTCCTTATATTTATATTGATCCTCTAGACCCTTAAGAAAAAAAAGGGAATTCACTCCAGGAATAAGGACAATGTGGAAAACCATTTGACAGAGGTAATTGCTTGTAAGGATTGTGCAACGTCTCTTCAACTAATCTAAAGATAATAAATGTTGTGCTTTTTTCCTGGATTTCTGTTATCCATATTATTATGCGTATTATTTTCATATATACTTCTCTTACCAAAATGCATTATAAGCAAATAATACCCATTTTTTCTAGTATTCATTCCTAACATTACTCGTATCTGTACATGTACTTAGTAACCGAAGCTGGAAAAGTTTAAATTCTCAGGTTATTATTGTATAAATGATATAAATGGTTTCTTCTTCAATACTTGTATGGGGTATTAATATCATCTACTATCTGGAATAAAATCTGTTAGTTTTTCATGGAATTAACAGAGAATATTCTGGAAGTCCTGGAAAAGGACAACTTGAATGTAGTTTGGTATAGTAAGCTTTAAGATTATACACAGATGTAGAACTTAAAACAAAGAAATATGTTCATCGGTGACACTTTCAGAGAAGAAAGACAGTTCAGGCAAATAGAAGATCACAATATACTCAAAAAAGAACGCAACCTTTTTATTAAAAAGTCTGCCTAACTGCAAAACCTAATCAACTGATGTATTTCCCAATTTCCTATGTTACTGCATGGAGGAAGACAAAACTAGAAGAGCTGCCAAAAGCTCTAACCAAAATTAATAAGCAAAATGGAAATATTCACAGCATCACAATTAAGAAGGAAATAAATAAATAGAAATCAATACAAATAGAGACAAAATAAAATACTAAGATATCAATACATACAATTTATCCTAAATACTAATCAAGATTTAAAACATTTTTGTGTGTTGGCGAAAAGAGTCCTTGAATTCTGTCATTTCAACTTCATGTCCTAAAAGTTCTTTTCTAGCATTGTCAGATGAACAAGAGTGAACAAAGTATTTCAAGCAGAATGAAGAAATGCCTTATAACTGAAAATGGTGTTAGAGAACATAAAACCAATCCATCCTATTATTCCAGATGTTCAAGCAGTTCTGTTTGTCTTCTGCTTAAAGAGACCTAATGGCACCAATGAAAACAAAGGGAGAACCAAGGACTTCTCATCAGAAAGATTAACGAGTATTCAAATAGCGAACTGACTCAGATAACAAATACCAAAATTTTTTTGTCAATGCACATGATTGCAAAATACATGTTGCAGTAAAAGGTTGGATTTGTGCCTGGAAATAAGCATAAATATGTGCATATCTAGTAACTGTACCACTGAGAAGCCATTTGTATGGGAAATCATATACTTCTGAATGACAACTTCTCTTTAGTGATACGTGACTGGGCCTAAAATAGCAGGTCTTTCTTCTTCACATGGTTACAGATGTTTTTCAGACAGGAATCTCGGTAGAAATCACGTAGGTAGAGTTGCCCTCAGTTGTTTGAATCAATCATGTTTGTCTTGCAGGAGATGAAAATAAATATTTTCGAGGTATGGCCCAATCCAGAAAGTAGATGGGGCCATAAACCTGTAGGATATTTTCTTAAAGAGTACACTTCCAAGAACTGTTTTTTGTTTTGTTTTTGTGAAGAGAAAAAGTTGCACAATTTTCTTCCTTTTGGGTAATTAATCATTTCATTCTGCATGCACATTTGTGCTTTGAATGCTATTGACTGTAAAAGCCAAACTCTGCCTTGAGTATATGGACTGGAAGCAAAAAAAAACTGTATTAGTGAAAGTAAATCATATATTAAGAAGATTTTATTGAAGTAAAGTTCATTCTAACTTTTCCGTGCTTGCCTTAAAAATTAATCTTAAATTTCATCTCAACTTTGAATTTGAAAATTTTATACATCCATCAGTAACTGGATGCTGCACTCAATGCTGCCATCAGCAGTTAGTTGATAAAATTACACAACATTATGTTACAGGAGATTCTACAGAGCAAAAGTAAATAAAACATGGAGCTGAGACTTCTTGAAGATATTAGAAAGGGATTATATATTTTATTTTAAAATTTCAAATTGACAATAATAAATAAATAAATGTCTAGCCCTTGTTACATAGTTCTCCATCAACTTCTTTAATTACACCCACAGGAAATAAATTATTTGACTACACCTTGAAGACAAACAAGCAGCTCTAAAAAGAAAATGCTCTCATCACAGACTCACAGAATCATGGAATCACAGAATCACAGAATGGTTGAGGTTGACAGGGACCTCTAGAGGTCATCTGGTCCAGCCCCCTCCTCAAGCAAGGCGAGCTAGAGCCGGTTGGCAAGGCCAGTGTCTAGACAGGTTTTGAAAATCTTTAAGGAGGGAAGCAACACAACATCCCTGAGCATTCTATTCGAGTGCTTAGTCACCCTCATAGTAAAAAAGTGTTTCCTGATGTTCAGATGGAACCTCCTATGTTTCAGTTTAGAATAGAGTAGAATAGAATAGAATAGAATAGAATAGAATAGAATAGAATAGAATAGAATAGAATAGAATAGAATAGAATAGAATAGAATAGAATAGTTGGTGCCTATTGCCTCTTGCCCTGTCTCTGGGTAACACTGACAAGAGCGTGGCTCCATCCTCTTTGCACCCTCCACTCAGGTATTTATATGCATTAATAAGATCTCCATGAGCCTTCTCTTCTCTAAGCGAAACAGTCTCACCTCTCTTAGCCTTTCCTCATAGAATAGACGCTCCAGTCTCTTCATCACTCTTGTGGCCCTTCGTTGGACTCTCTCCAGTATGTTCATGTCTCTCTTGTATGGGGGAGCTTGGAACTGGACACAGTACTCCAGGTGTGGCCTCACCAGCACTGAACAAAAGGGCAGGATCACCTCCCTCAACCTGCTGGCAACACTCATTCTCTGGATACCATTAGCCTTCTTTGAAGCAAGGACACATTGCTGGCACGTGCTCAACCAGGTGTTCACCAAGACCCCCAGGTCCTTCTCTGCCAAGCTGCTTTCCAGTTTGCTGGCCCCCAACATATATCGGTGCATGAGGTTTTTTCTCTCCAGGTAGAGGACTTTGTACTTCCCCTTGTTAAACTTCATGACGTGTTACTGTCAGCATATTTGTCCAGCCTGTTGAGGTCCCTCTGGATAGCAGCCTGACCCTCTGGCACATCAGCTGCTCCTCCCAGTTTGGTGCCATCTGCACACTTGCTGAGGGTACACTCCGGCCCATCATCCAGACCATTAATGAAGATGTTAAATAGGATTGGGCCCAGTGTTGATCCCTGGGGTACAGTGCTAGTTATTGTCCTCCAACTAGACTTTGGGCCACTGATCACCATCCTCTAGGCCCAGCCATGCAACCAGTTTTCAGTTCACCTCACTGTCTGCTCATGCAGCCCATACATCAACAGCTTCTCTATGAAGACCTTACATAAGACAGTGTCAGAGGTCTTACTGAAGTCCAGGCTGACAATACCTACTGCACTCCCCTCGTACAACTTTTGATTTTGTGGTGGGTTGACCTTGACTGGCTGCCAGAGCCCCACTGTCTCTTTCTCACTTCCTCTCCTCAACAGGACAGGTGGAGAAAATAAGCTTAAAAAGCTCATGGATTGAGATAAAGGAAGTTTAATAATAAAAGCAAAGGCCATAATGGAAACAAAGCAAAAATAGGATATTTATTCACTACTTTCCATCAACAAGCAGATGTTCAGCTACTTCCTAGGATGTGGAGCCTCAGTGTGCATAGTCGTTTCTTTGGAAAACAAACACCATGAGCACAAATGTCCCTCCCGCCCCTCCCTCCTTTCCCTCGCCTTTGATTGCTGAACATGACATCATATCATACGGAATAACCCTTTTCTTCAGTTAGGGTCAGCTGTCCTGGCTATGTCCTCTCCCAACCTCCCACATACCCCCATCCTACTGGCCTTTGTGGGGTGAGCGTTGGAAAGACAGCCTTGGTGCTGTGTGAGCTCTGCTCAGCCAAAATATTGGTGCTTTATCAATACTTTTCTAGCCACAAATGCAAAGCACAGCACTATATGGGCTGCTATGAGGAAAGTTAACTCTGTCACAGCCAGATGCAGTACAGGGGGTTGTTTTCGCACATTTAATGTCCTTTTAAGTCTTTTAAAGGAAGCAAAGAGGATTAAAAGAGTTTTGAGTTCCATCTGCAAAAGGGATGAGACTAAAGAACCAGCATGAAAAAAACAGATTTACTGGTTTCAAATCTTTGTAGCTACTTTATTTATTTTCCACAGTATTTAATATATAAACTGAAAAACTATAGGATCTGTGACTCTCTGATGATGAGATAAAGCTGCACGTACCACCAGTAACCACAATGGAAGAACACATTTTAGAGCCATCACACCTAACTTCAGGTGTTTGCAATGTTAGCTACTTAGCCTAAGTTCCTAAGTTTATTGTCAACTGAAGTGTTGCCGCTTGTCTGCAGCAAGCTCCGTTCGGTTGCTGGCTGGCCTGAGGCTATCCGCACCCCAGGGCCATTGAGCACTGACACCAATGTGAGGATGCAACAAATGGCGTTTATTTAACTGCGCAACAGCCTTATATAGTCGTCTTGTCCCGTACGAACTCGCACGATAATGACACATCCTGCTCCTTTCGCCACGCCTACCTTCCGTTACAGCCCGAGATTTTCCAGTCGCTGTACCCTTATCTACCTACAATTCCCCCTCCCCATGCTTCAAGTCATGTGAAGTAAAGCGTATCGCTGATTCTGGAGCCTTGCATCAAAGCGTAAGCGTAGCTGGCGGATACAACATCCCGAGCCCAGGTTCTCCAGTAAGATTCCCCTGCAACTCCTGAGATGCAAAGCAAAAGCAAGCTAATCATGAGCGCATTGTTTAAAGCTTTTGTTTCACTCAGCAACGGCCGCCGTTCCTCATCTTTCTTGGCGCCCCGCCGCTTTACCAGACTCTCTGTACTGTCATGACTCCTCACATCTGAAGGTCGAGGCTGGTGCTGTTTCGGCTTCCCCCACAGGTACTCCTGCAAAACATAAAGCTCGGACAGTGTACATATTACTTCGGGTTAGGATTTTGTTTTAAATCAGGGCGCAAACAGCGTGTAGGGACCCACTGTATAACATCATCCCGTTTGATGGCGGCATACCCCCTCCCGTGACGTAGCAGCTCCCAACCTGTTTCCCACTCCGCTGTCCCAGGGAACCGAACCTTGACTGGGGGGCCCACTTCTGGCACCCCTGGACCCCAGTGTCGCTCAACTGGGGCACGCTCTTGGTCTCCCTGGGCAAAATGATTTAAAGAATAAAGAGGGTGATGTAAAATGTGAGACTGGTAGTTGACAGGAATTACGTCTGGGAATCCTTCCCCCTCCCCAAGAATCTTAATTCTGTGTTTTTGTTTCTTACTTAAACCTGGTTCCCTGTGTCTCGCAGAGCCCAGTCAGAGAATCCCAGCCTTGGTTACCCATAAATCCTGCTCTCTGTTGTTGAGCCACAAAGGTTGTATTGACCATTCGTTGCACAGTTTTCTGCAAACATGCAAACAAACAGGGTAACACAAGTAGGATAAAGCCTATTATAAACATTCCCATAAGCAGACTCTATCTACAAAACATGCAGTTTACTTCAGAACATACTGTTATTCTCTGTTATTCTAGCTGAAAGGAAAACTACTGACAGGAAAGCTGATTCTGTTTAAAGGTAACACAGATCAGGCCTTTTAGAGCCTACTCTGAGGCCTACTCTTGCTAAACCGTTGCTAAACCATCCGGTATCAATTTCCCCCTTTGGAAGTAGTTAGATTTATTATCTCACTACTTCCATATACTATTCTCAATGATTGCCTCAACACAACCCACGCAGATCCCTATGATAATTATAATCACAACTATATAAACTATTCCCTCTAATAATGTGGCTAACCATCCTTTTAGAAACAATCCACCGTACTCCTGCGCCTGTAGAGACAGAAACATAACCTCGACCCATTAGTAATAGTTCCCCTGGTCCCAACCACTCGTTAGTACCTGGTTCCCTATACCACACTTTGCCTTTGTTTTGCACATAGCTTGCTCCTTGTCGAACTGCCTCCCAGGTATTCGGCTGTAAACAATCAGCCGGTCCTGCCACCGCCCCCCCCCTTTAACGAGACGGTCCACACACTGGGCTACGTCTTTCGATTTCACAGAAATCTTAAATTCCCCGCCCAGTAACGAAATCACCTTTATCAAGGTTTCCATGGTTCGCGAACCCACTCCGACCGCCTGCGGTCCGCCAGCCCAGCAATCACGTCGGGGTCACCACTTGTTGCCGCTTGTCTGCAGCAAGCTCCGTTCGGTTGCTGGCTGGCCTGAGGCTATCCGCACCCCAGGGCCATTGAGCACTGACACCAATGTGAGGATGCAACAAATGGCGTTTATTTAACTGCGCAACAGCCTTATATAGTCGTCTTGTCCCGTACGAACTCGCACGATAATGACACATCCTGCTCCTTTCACCACGCCTACCTTCCGTTACAGCCCGAGATTTTCCAGTCGCTGTACCCTTATCTACCTACACTGAAGGAAGTAGACATTTTTAGTTACAGTTCCTCAAGATCTTTTTTTTTCAGAATGAGGTGAACAAAGTCCTATTTTGTCCTCATCTGTGGTGACTAGCTCATACTAAGATGTCTACCAATGATGAGATAAAAGCCATCCCCATTATATAAGATACATAAGTGATTCGAGCATTATTAGTGTTTGGAAAGAATTGCACTGAAAGGCTTTCCACTGAATTCAGCTCTATTGAAATTAGTTAGGTCTCTCCTTAGAAAGACAAAGGAATTAAGAAAGTCATGTAGATCTATAAATAAACTAACCCCTCCAGGTCCTACTTGGTCTCCTGATAAAGAGTGTTTGCGGGTTCTGGGATATATTTCTGTGCATGCTGTAACAAATGTGCACCAAGGTATTTTTGGAACTTCCTGTCAAGCATAAGGATTCTTCTTCATTTGTTAGTAGTGATAGCTACATGCCAGAATATTGCTGCTGACTATGAATCATTATTCTTTCATTGGTTTCTACCTGGCTCACCATAAATGAGGAAGATTTTCAAAGACCTGTCCTTTCCAAGACAAATGTTATTGTTTTGGTTTTTTACCCGATTACTGGCTGTTATAATAGCAGAGCTTCTGCTGCAGAATGCCTAATTAGGTATTTTGCAGAGTTTTTATTATATGTTGTTCTTTATCAAATGACAGCAGCTATAGAGATTAATAAAGCTGTCAGCTGTGGATAAATTCATAAGTGATTATTTCAATTTTTATTCTCAAGTGATATTTATTACCATATTGCCTTTTTTATTGAAGGAACTGAAGTGGATAGATTGAGTAGAGTTATCTCTTCAATATGAGGTAGCTTCAGGTTTTGTTGAATAATGTCCTCCCTAGAGAAAGGTCCAATAACAGAAGAATTTTAACTAACTTACAGACAAGGTGTTATTATTAGTATGGACTACATAGCTGGCAACAAGGAATGTCATAAAGTGCTCAGAAAAAGGAAGGAGAATTCAGTAGCAATTTTCAAGTATACTTAAGCTAAATATTTGACAAAAATTGCATCCTTGCCTTCTTGAAGTATATAATTAGAAAAGTGGCAGAATTCATTTAATTATTAATATACTTTTAATGACAATAGGTTTTTGATCAACATAGTAAATATTATATCATTTCCCCTTTCTTAACAGAAGTTTGCAAACTACAAGTCTTTCTTTGAAAATTTTCAGCGAACCTATACACTTCTTTTCAAAAAGAATTGCATGATCATATCGAGTGACAGAACAGCACTGGAATTTTTATTGTTGATTCCAGTGGATGCCATAATTCACCTTATCTCTCTGCCTCCACCCTTCTAGTTAATGATCTTACTATGTTGTTGGTACTTCTTAATTTAGACATTGACACTATAAACGGAATCAGGAGGGATAGACATGAATTTAGCAGCATGAATCCAGTCATAGGACAGAGACCTTAAAATTAAAGGTGTTTATGACAGATTGGATTAATATATTTATTGTAAAATATAATTATCAGTTATTGGAAAAATTGAATTAAATCCCTTTAAAACACCACATGAAGCACAGCAGCAAAGTATAAATCTTGGTATTTTTTAAATCAAAAACACAGGAGGTTTAAAGATCATACAATTGTCTTTCACCTACTTAAATAGAAAACAGAGAATCATATCTTTACAACATAATACAAACCAAATGTTTACATACTACTGAAACACTGATTTGTCTATTTTATGTACACACCTACACTACAGGCATTACTATTACCTGAAATGTAATAAACAGTTGTCTTGCATGTTAATTTTCCTAGCTGAGAAAAATCAGCAAGAATTGCAAAAGGCCATATTTTTCCTTGAGAATAAAAAAATTAATTTCTTTTTTAAAGTCATTCAAAACTTTTATATTTGGAAGAAGTGTCTTAGGAAGTGTTAATTGTAATGGTAAGCTTAATACAGGCTGCTTTTTTCTCTATTGCTTGGTCTTTCAGGAATATAAGGGTAGTCTGTGGGTCCCTCTTCTAAGGAATAGTCAAGATCAAAAGTGCTTTGACCATAAACCCACTCTGGACTGCATCTCTGTCCCAGTTTTTATAAGTACCTGTATTTGTATGCACATGTTTGTAAAACAACAGAAGCAGGTGCTGATTAGCAAATGAACAAACAGATAAGGTACTTCAATGTACCTAATGCCTCCTTCTGCTCTTTTTGCTCTGACAGAGTTTCTTAGTCCTAAGGATATTGCCTGTTATTAAAAATGAAATTTGTAATCCATTTACATCCAGAATATTTCCCTCAGTTCATTGATCAGATTATTAGATTCAAGCCACCCATATTCACTTTCAAATAACATGAATTGGTCACGTCTGATTGATGAAAATATTAATAGAAAACTCATTTTAATTGCATTCACATTCCTTGAGGCTACATAAGTTTGTGCACATATCAAACTAGAACACAAAAATGTGACATACCCACAGATATTTTTCAAGCAAAAAAGAGAATTTACATTCAGTAAATGAACTGTGCTTTCTCTACAGTGAATCAGGGTGGAATTACACTATTTCTGTGCAAGGTCATGGAAATGGTGTGCAGAACCACATTCGCTCCAGAGAAATCCAAAGAGAACGTTTGTTTCAGGACTTACTCAAACTGGTGGAATTTCTCTAGTTCACTCTGGCGCTTTTCAATGTTCACAGTTTTTTTGCTTTACTGTGCAACAGTTTAGCTTTCTAGTAGATTTTGGTCATCTCTCTATTGCATCTATTCCTTTAGGACACACTAACTGCATCTACATTGTCATAAAGAGAAGTCTCAAGGTCAGGTTTTCCAAGTCTACGCAGAGCTGGACATAGGGCAAACTGTTCAGCACACCTGAAAGGGAAGCAAAATGTGGACACCTCAAGGACTCATTCAGCTTTAAGTAGCTTTCATACACATATTGCCTTTAGTGTAATCAAGCCCAACTTTTTGCATTCATGTATCCCCTCTGCTCTTATGACATGATCTGTAACAGATAAATGCAGTGGTTTGGAAATACTTCTTAAAAGGTTCCCAGTGCTGCCTGTTACACAGCCATCAGGGATGTCCAGAGTCAAGTCTTAAGGTCACACTAGGCTTTATATCAGTCCTGGCATTGACGAAATCAAATATGGTACAAACAAAACATGTTTGCTTTAAGGTATTGTCCTGATTTTGCAGGGAAAAAAATTATAGTAACTATTTTCTGTTACATTTTCTTTCAGTTTGTGGCCAGCCGTGGTATGGTGATCAAGGCCATCAGCAGTGAAAGCCAGGGCAGCTGACCCAGGCTGGCCCACAGGTGTATTCTATAACATCAATGTCAGGTTCACTATAAATGGGAAAGCTTGCTGGGGATGGGTTCTTTGTTCTCCTTTCTTCTTAGCAATTGTGACCCCTGGAGGAACTTGCTACCACTGTATGAGCTGAGCATAACTTTGTGCCTTTTGTATTAGTATTGATATTGGTCTTCTTATTTTATTAAATCTGTTTAAATTTCAACCCACAAGTCTGTCTCCTTTTCCCAATTTCCTTTCTCGGCTGGGAAGGGGTCTTGGGTGACAGAACAACTAGTTATTGTTTAGCCCTGGGTGCAGACTAAATAGAGACAGGTATGAAGTCCCCTTGTTTTCTTGAGTTCAAGCTTTTCAGCTATGTCTGGACTTTGCATGGATCCCTCAAAAAGGAAAGTGTTTCTGCCACATTTTTCCCAAATATCCCTGACTTGACTACTTACATATGACCATTTGAATAGGGTCTGGATTTTCATACAATCCACTGGTTTCACTGATGATTCCAATACTGTAACAAGCCAGAAGCATTTACGCTCTCCATCTTGGTCTACGCTTGTCACCCTTGTCTAACATAATTTATACAGAAAAAATAAAGTTAACCATGTGTTCCCTCAGTATTTACTTCTTTAAAGGTGGAGGTGTGTAACTACATCAAAAAATGTGTGTTTAAAAACATTTCTATACTTTTCTGTAAAAAAATATTATTTAACTATCCTGATAATAAGGAATTAATTTCCATTGCAACAATAATTCAAAATATAGGTTAAATTTCAGCTACTGGGATGAAGTATAAACTTCATCCTACAGTCACAAAAGAGGAGATCAAGAAGTTCTCTGGACAATCAGTTTCACATTAATATTTAACATCATTAAGTCTTGTAGCATGGAAAGTTGCAGGCAACTTGGTGTAGATGCATTTAAAAAAACCCACAGTTAATTAATAAAGAATCTAATAGGAAATTAAACAGTCAGCATTTACAGAAAATAGTCTGCTAAACAAATTACATTTTTAATGAAACTGTAATACATTATAGAATCAGAGAATTGTTTTGGTTGGAAAGGACCTTTAAGATCATCAAGTCCTACTGTTAACCTAGCACTGCCAAGTCCACCACTAAACCATGTCCCTAAGAACCACATCTACATGTCTTTCAAATACCTCCAGGGATGGTGACTCAACCACTTCCCTGGGCAGCCTGTTCCAACATATGATAACCCTTTCAATTAAGAAATTTTTCCTGATATCCAGCCTAAACCTCCTCTGGCACAACTTGAGGCCATTTCCTCTCATCCTATCATTTGTTACTTGGGAGAAGAGACTAAGACCTGCCTCACTACAACCTCCTTTCAGGTAGTCGTAGAGTGTGATAAGGTCTTCCATGTGCCTCCTTTTCTGCAGACTAAACAACCCCAGTTCCCTCAGCTGCTCCTCATAAGACTTGAGCTCTAGGACAACATTTAACATTTGGATAAAGAGTAAGGATGTTTTTTAAATGTAAACTATTTAAACATATGCAAGACATCATATTTGAAACATTGTGATAAGTTGATTAAAAAGTTGGCACACTTGACTAAGTAAAAATTTTCTGGTAGGTGTAAAAAAAATAGTTGTGAAGAGTAGCGTAGCATAACCAGTGATGAAATGGAACTAATCTTGCAGTGTTCTAGGTGCTCCTCAATGACAAAAAAAGCCTTGGATGAATAAACAGAAAAATACCAATTAGAGCTTTCTGAAAAACTAAGTCCAGATCTAATACTGACAATTATAGAAGTACGTTGATAAGCTAGAAAAAACAGTATTTGAACAGCCACATATGAATGATTAGAGGACTGGAAAATGTAAGCTATGCAGCAAGAGTTTCTAAGATTTAAATATATTTAACTTGACAGAGACAGTCAATTCATGACTTGATCAAAGTTTGCAAATACTCACTTAGAGAACAGAAAATTTATGATAGAGGGCTCTTTAGACTAGCACATAAAGGAATAACAAAATCCAAATTCTAAACAAATTTCAGGGTAGCAATAAAATGGAAATTTTTATCACTAAGTGTAATTAAGCAGGAGAAAAATTCAACACTGGTTGTGGTGAATTTTCAATCTGTTGTACTTCAAAGAAACTTTACACAAGAAAATTCTCTGGTCTGTACTATGCAGAGATTTGAATTTAAATCATCATGACTGTCCCTAAGCCAACACAATATACTGCTGTATGAATCTCCACTATCAAATGGGAGTGAGAATAGAGGTGACATTTTCACGGTATATATGTGAAGTAAGAAAAAATAAAATAACCTATCCTTAATAATATACCTGCACTTGGAGTAAAGCAAGTCATTATTTCTAACAAGTAATTTCTTAAGGCTTTTTAAACTTGTATAAAGAAAAAGAAAGTAACTGCATTGAAGTTGCACTTGCCATTAGGGAGCAAATAACTACTTGAAGCAACTTAATAATAAGTGAAGTGCTTTTTTTATAACTCTGAATTGGCCCATATAATTTTGTTTCTTCTTCTCTTCTTCTTTCCACATAGGCCCAAAGCAAAAAATATTTTTTTTTGTCTGTGGCCTTTCTTTTCCTCCTTTATCTTGGATTTAACAGAAGACAAACTTTTAAAAATAGGTCTTATATTGGAGACTATGCAAACATGACTACAATATCCTGAGCAGGGATGTTATCCTATCATCATTCTTTCCAGTAGGCATTGTAAACATTTTAATGTTTGTTTTCATACCTATGGGACTCATTGGTTTTCCTTTAGAAATGTAATTTATACAACTTTGAATACTATACCAATAATGTCAGGTATAATTATTTTTAGCTGGTAGGTGACCTGACCTATAAATTCTTATGGGAAACCACTAACAAGGTAGAGAACGGATCTTTTCTTTTTTTTTCCTTTTTAGAACTAAAAAGGAATCTATACAGCTAGAAATAATATTTTTTAGGTCTCTGGTATGAATAATTGCTAAAGCTCTGTTGCTGTTTTTTTATAGTCATCTTTGAAAAATAAGAATACAAGGCATTTTTAGCATGCAAATATGAATTGTGTCAACAGTATAAACAGAATTCTCTTGTTCTCGATGAAAGTAGAAAATACTTTTTGCAAAGATTTGAGCATCTGTGTACTGTGTATTTGGAATCACACATTATGGATTTAGGAGCCTTGTGCCACTGTTTCCCATTTTGCTTTGGCTGGTAGATCAGAAAAAAATTTCCTAGATTTGGGTCACGTGTCGAATCAGTTTCATGAAGTCCTTAAAAACAAAGATATCATACTCACTAGAACCAACAAGGACTGTCTTTCGTATGTCGTGAGGATGGAGACTTGAAAAACAAATTGAAATACATAAAATAACTCCAGATTAATAGGCAAGCATATTAAGCATTAGTATTTTAATGAACAAAAAACTCACTCTAACAAAATGTTTTCAGGCATTGACCTTAACCATGATATGATAGAATCCTGAAATCTGAAAACAGTACCCTAATTTGAATTTTATTCAAGCCTAATCTGACTTGGACTTTCTGCTCAGCAGCTCATGCTGAGTATCCTAATTAAGAATTAATACTAAACAACACCTAATTATTTTTAGATCATATATTTTAAACACAGAAGGAAATACTATGATAATCTGTTCTAACCTTCTCTATAGCAGACAAATCATGCCCTGATTTCTGCATCAAACTCATAATTTCTGTGTAAGACATAATGTATCATCTCTTTAAATGCCATCCAGTGTGGATTTAAAGATTGCAAGTGATGAAGAATACACCATGTCCCTAAATAATTTCTACCACTTCTTAATTATCATCATTATTAAAAGGTGCCATATTAGGAATCTGAATTTGACTAGCACAAGCTTCCAAACATTGGCTCTCATAATATAGTATGCTTTGAAGATAAAAAGTATTTTACAATTGATAACTAGTAGTAGCACTGGATAATTAAAATAGACCTTTTCACTACTATGTTCAAACTGTGGGTTTAGGTGTTTGGCGGTCATATTCTTTTTCTTTTTTTAGTTAACATCAGCACCAATATTTTTCCACAAAATTTTATTGGAAAAAGATTAGAAAAGGTATTTAAATCCAAAACCAAATAAGATGTCAGTTTCTTTTGATGATGGTAAGGAAACTTTTTTCCTAATCTCTCTATATTTTCAGATGTTAACAAACATATGTTAGATATGTTTAGCATGTGACAGAAAAATCACACTATGTTTAAACATGAGAACCCCTTGGTTTTAAATTTATAAATGTTATTTACACTTAAAGTAGCATATGTTTGCCTAATAACCATTATTGTACATGATAGGGAAAAAGGATGCATCATGCTAGGTGTTTAGGGAATAAACTCAGATTAAATATGGTACAGAAATGGAAAGGCTTAGGCAAGACAAGTATTTTTGTTTGCAAACTCCCTTAAAGCTTTTCTCCCTCCTGTCCCTCTCCTTTTAGAGAGGCAATCATAACTTGACTTTATAAGAACCTCACTAAATTTCAAACACTAGCACTTCTTCACTCCTCCTTACACAGTTTTTCCTGAAGTGTCTATGGAAATTAAGAAGATGGCCTAACAAAAAAGCTGGTAATTTAAATATACATTTTTATAAATATTGCTACACATTGAAAATCACCACAATTGTCATAAAAATACAAATATAACTGATCTATTCTTCACTAATGCTGTCAGGTAAGATTCTTCATTATGCTGCCACAACACCTAGAAAATACAAACCCAAAGAAGCTCAGTGAGTTTATGTAAGTGAAGACCTTAGGTGAGCACACACCAAAGAATGGATAAATTCATGCTTCTGTTGCAAGATTTGCTTCATCACAGGTGTCATTAGAAAGCTAGAACATTTAAATTGAAAAGCCTAGGCTTAAGGTGTGAGAATTGTAATACTGTCAAGCCCCTGAAGGAGCAGCATCTTGACTTTAATGGAGTTCATTGTATAGCTTTCAAAAAAGCTGGTACTCAAAGCATCAATAGAGACAAACTATTACCTCAGGCTCACAGCTCTAGTTGACATGGTGGTGTCAGGGCAATGGTTGGACTTGATGATCCCAGAAGTCTCTTCCAACCTGACTGATTCTGTGATTCTGTGTGATTCCTCTGCCCAACAGTATGCTTTTAGACATTCTATAGGAATCTTATTTTTCTGAGAAGCTGACAGGTATAAAGTGTGATGTAGAATAATAATTAAAAAGCCTCCGCATTATTCTTCAACTGCAAGTCACCTTCTCTAGTCTCAACTATAAATGCCTGTAAAAGTTTCAGAAGCCTACTTTGCTCCATATTTGATCTCTTTTAAACCATTAGGATAGCTTGCAAAGGGAAAATGACTGCATATGATTCACATTTCCCTTACGTCTTAATAATATTTATGTTGAAGTCAATTTAGTCAAGTTAGACTAGTTAGTCTCTCAGGTCACAGACTGAGAGAACTCACGCCAATGAGCTTATAGAAGTTGAAGCAGAGAATATGGGCTTCATTGTACAGCTGAAGAACTTAAATTTAGTTTAGGAGCTTAAGACTGAACTTAAACTCACATGTTGATTAACTAATTATGCTGGGGGTTTGTGTCACTTCCAGTTAAATACTATCAATTGTATTCTTGGAATACTGTAGTGACTATCTTTAATTCTTTTTTTCCCAAAACCAAAAAATTGTTAACTGTCTAAGAACCTGCTTTCTATTTATGTGTTAATGAATACCCAAACATGATGAGACAATTTTCTCTCAAATCTATAACTGATGTGGACTTAAGTTATCATAAAATCTAATTTCTAAGTATGTGGGTCTTGTAGATGGTTCCATATCCATGAATAAAGTATACAGATTTCTCTTACAATTCATAGAGGGAGACAGGCACATCACACTAGACTCCACAAACCTAGTCTGACAAGAACTACGTGCACATAGGAAATGTTAGTAACAGGACAATTCTCTGCGGCTTAAGCCTCCTTACTAGGCACAGAACCATTTTGGTTGGCAGGGTCCTCTAGAGATCATTTAGTCCAACAGTCCTGCTCAAGCAGGAGTAGCTAAAGCAGGTTGCTCAGGACAATGCTCAGTCAGGTTTTGAATATCCCAGCGGATGGAGACTCCACAATGCCTCTGGGCAACCTGTTCCAGTGTTTGACCATCCTCACAACAGAAAAAAAAATAAGTGTGAGACACTCTGTCCTTGAGAACTTTCTTTTTCATTGTTTAAAAAACTTTAAAAATGCAAGATTATTTGTAGCTTGATCTCTTCCTCACAATAGCTGTCTTCAATCATTCTCAGAAGCCTGGAGATGGAGCTCACTTATTCTCTTCAAAACTAGAAAGGAGATGTCTTTTTTACCCATACACAAAGACACTTTCACTGTTTTCTAATAAATTCACCTAGGCTTTTGAAAATATACCTTTTTCTAAGCAAGTTTAAAAAAATCACAAAAAATAGAGGACTTCTTGAACTGCTAAACTTACAGTTTTCAGAAGAATGTCCAAGCTACCATGATTTATCACCTGAAGGAGCTAGGAGATCTCTGTCTAGCAAATTCACTTCATTGTCTGGAGAAGACTAATAGGATCAGAAAGGAGAGGAAATACAAGAAGGAATGATTGTATCTAAGCACTTATGACACTTATCATAGAAGGATAAAGCCAGACTTCCGCTTTGTGTGGAACATACACTTATCAAGTGACTGGAAAATGTAAAATATATAGAAGTCAGAGGGTAAGCTCTGAGACTCATATGTTCTGTTTAACCTTTCTTTCTCTCCTTCTGTGCAAAGTAACCCAACTTTAAAAGGTCATTTTTTCCTCCTTTTCTCTTTCCCTGCCAAGGAGTTCAGATAGTTCCCTGTAAAAGTATTGATTCTTCCATAACAAAGGAAAGGGCAATTAAACACAGGTTTCTCAAATCTTAAGGTAGATTCCTCACCACCTATCATCTCAGCAATACTTCTACTGCCATGTTTTGAAGGAAAACAGAACTGATTACTATACTTCTAACAAAGCCTGATGCTTTTTGAGTATACTTATCAGAGTGATCCGTTTTAGTAACCTAAGTAAGAGAACACCTAATTTGCGAATCTTAGTGGCGTTGATCATTAGCTGAATACCAAGTTGCTTAGCTTTGTTAAGATGGAAGTACTTTAGTTTGCCCAGAAACTTACTCTTAGGCATTCCAGATATTGTAAGGTTAGCAATGAATGGAACTTTGAAATTCATGTGCACTTCTATAGGTAGGCAGATGGTGGTTTTAAGTACAGCAATCTTGGACTTCCATGACTTACATCCTGTTAAATCCCATTGTAGACACTAAATTCTTCTTATGGGCTTCAAAATCTCCTAAGCATTAGGAGCAATTTTATCTGCATTCTTAGTTTTATAATCATATCCAAATCAAATAAAACATGAAGGGAAGCAGTTAACCAGTTCACAGAATCACAGAATCACAGAATGGTTAAGGGTTGTAAGGGACCTCTGGAGATCATCTAGTCCAACCCCCTGCCAAAGCAGGTTCCCCTAGAGCAGGTTGCACAGGGTTGTGTCCAGGCGAGTTTTGAATATCTGCAGAGAAGGAGACTCCACAACCTCCCTGGGCAGCCTGTTCCAGTGCTCTATCACCCTCAAAGCCACACTCTTCCTAATGCACCCCAGGATACCATTGGCCTTCCTGACCACAAGGGCACATTGCTGGCTCATGGTGAACTTCTTGTCCACCAGAACACCCAGGTCCTTCTCTGCAGAGCTGCTCTCCAGTAGATTAGCCCCCAGCCTGTAGAGGTGCATGGGGTTATTCCTCCCAAGGTGCAGGACTCTACTCTTGCCTTTGTTGAACTTCATGAGGTTCCTCTCCGCCCAGCTCTCCAGCCTGTCCAGGTCTTGCTGAATGGAAGCACAGCCTTCTGGTGTATCGACCACCCCTCCCAGTTTTGTGTCATCAGCAAATTTGCTGAGTGTACACTCTGTTCCTTCATCCAGGTCATTGATGAATAAGTTAAACAGGATCGGGCCCAGTACTGACCCCTGGGGAACACCACTAGCCACAGGCCTACAACTAGACTGAGCACTGCTGATCACAACCCAGCGGTGTGATCAGCGTCCTTGGCTTTAGACAACAAGCATGCAGTCTTCTAACTATGTAACTTTTGAAAAGCAAATGTTAGAATAAAGTCTATGACAACAAATATAAAGAGTCATAGCCCTCTTACTTCCCAGTTTCATACCAGAGACCAAGTACATTACAAGAATTTCCTTCTAAATATTCCCTACAGAAATACTTCTTTCTCTAGGATCATTGTAAAGATTTGGAGTTCCTTCTTTAACATGAATTTCTGTATCTTGAACCTGTTAAATCTTGAGCTGTTTCTTCACCTGCTCTATTATGATTTACTCCTAGGTCTGTCTTATTTCTTCTTTCACATAAGGAAAAAATAATATGAATTTATTTCTGGAGAGAATAACACTAAGCCTGATGGCTTAGGGTTTAAGTTCTAGTGAGCAGTGAAGTGACTTTTCTATCAAACACTAGATCTGTACCACAGAACACGACACACCTGTATCTTTGAAAATCTGCACTGTAGTAGGACTTTGAAGATGGCAGTACTGTATTTTTTTGTATTTTGAGAAATATGCCCACATCCTTTCTCTTATCCTAACTGTTGACATGTTCTGACTGTAATCAGATCAGTATAAGATCATCAACATTCAAGCCCTTAACAAGACATGAAGGTGAAGACAACTACAGGCCATGATAAAACAGCAAGTATACTTTCATTAGCATAGCAAGCAGTTGAATGAATTGTGTGGGAAATTAAATGGTCCTTCCACATAGTTATTCAGCTTGCTTATATGTTCAGACCATTCCTCTGACTACTATCACATTTCCTCTGCAAGTGGATTAGAAACAGAAACATAAAAAAAGAAAATATCATCCCTTCATCCCTGAAAGTGTATGAATAATATCTTTGATATCTTTACTTTCAGACATTGACTATTTTGATCTGTTAATGCTACCAGCCACCAGCTGTAGTGAACAAAATTTTCATACATTTTTTGGTAGGAATTACAATAGCTGATGTCTATTTTAATACATCTCCATGACATTAAAAGTAAGTCAAAGATATCCTCCTGCTTTCTGTTAATTTGTAATATCAAATTCCAACACCAAAGCAGATCATCAGACTGACTTCTAGCATCCTAATTAACATGAATCACATATTACAAAAACACTTAGAGAATTTGGCTCAGTTGAGGTGAATGAGATGTTCTAAAACAATTGACAAATGGTTTTATGTGAACAAAGAGAGTGAAGAAAAAAAATGTATCTCTGTCTGTCTAAACTGTAGGAGATAGATAGAAAGCATTTGGAAAAGGAGAACCTCACATACATAGCTGCTACTGTTCATTTCCCTTTCGCTTTTTTTCAGAGTTGTCCAGTTAAGCCCAGTTAAGTTTGTTGTCAAATGAAATAGTTGATGGTATTTAGTACAAGAACTGCTCCAGATTTCCAATGTTAAAAGAAAGGATAGACCACTATAAAATTTTGTGCTCAGAGGCAAATCTGCAAATAAATAGCATAAGCTAACCTCTCAGAAAAAGCAGGTTTACAAATACATTTCAATGCTACCCGCTCATGAGTGAAAGAGCAAATTTTCTCATTGCCACAAGTAAAGCTGCAGCATTTAACAAGTGTTTATTATAAATTAACCCAACACAAGACGGAATGCCCATGTTACTTAATAGCTGTCTTAATGCAAAAATATTGCTGGATCAAGTGTTGCTGCATCCTCTTTACTGCTTACAAGAAAGAAGTCTTGAGGTTTAACAGCCCAGAGTCCTTGTGCATGTGTTTAGACAGTCTTGGAATTCACACTCAAGTACACCAGAGGGAACACTTATGTACTCTACCCCAAACATTTTCCTGGTAGACATTTGATGAGAAATGTGGTTTGTAGGCTTGATTAATTAGCATTTGCCTCTAAAAAGAAGCTAATGACAACAGTTCAATTGCCCATAGATCTGCAGAGAACTCACTGGAATTTTTCTACTGCTACAACTACAAATAAGGTTGGACTGTATCAGTAACGAAGAGCGTTTTTGAGTTCTGGGCTGCCTGACATCAGACTTTTGCTATTAACTTAGCTGGGAGGTCAATAGAGTCACTCATGGAAGAGATTTGACCTGGTATACATTTGTGTTTAATTTGCTTCAGTTCATTTTCAGATCCTGTTTTTCTTAAGGATATTAATTTAGGAGAGAATGGATGATTTATAATGAGAAGAATCATTTAATCATATTCTAAGTTTCTACCTCATTTTTACTCAGTTGTATTTAGGAGATTCTATTGTGGCCCCATGTCTCTGCTATATTGATCTGTGGTTATGCTAGCTTTCACCTCAGGAAATACCTGCACTACAGCTTCTGTCAAGGGAAGTCCCACTCTACATGAAGCCTTTCCTTATCGTCTTTTTCTAGAGATGGCTCCTATCGAAGACATGATTCTGGGCTGAAGGGTCATTTAGACTGTTCCTGACATAGCAATTTTTATTGCTGTTCCTGAACTGCCTATCTGATCTAGCACTACAGCCCCATTTGAATGACTGCAGCTCGAAGGTAATTGCTCTTCCAGAGTACTAAAGTAGCTACCGTATCCAAGACACTCTCCTCAGACATCAACAAAATGAGACTTCTGTCCAAGATGGCCTATGCTTATCTTTGTTTCTTATGCTTTGTTCCTTCTATTAAATAAGCACCATGTATGGTAGAAATGTAAAATACAAAATCAATATATTTTCTGGTACACAGACAATAAAACTGTGATTGTGCTCTCTCCTAGTTCATTGCAAAGCTACTATGCTAAGATTGCCACAGAGATGTGTAAGTTGTGCTCTTCACATAAAACATGGTTTTGGAAACTGTTTTAAGTAGAAACAGATTTTGACTTGTAGAAAGCTCCTGTGATTTCAGTGAATCTCTGTGTGAACACAAGTACCATCCCAGAGGATGCCTCGGAAAGGCACTGAAAAAGCTTTTCTTATACAGTCAGCCACCTGAGATTCCATAACAGTGTCTGTCCCTGCATGCCAGCACAGAAAGGCACCTCCTTTTGTGCAAGTGAGGAGGAAGGAGTTGCAGTTGCTGACTGGTTGGCCTTTCCCAGAAAAATCAGCTATGAAATTAAAATACCACACTTCTCAGTGGCAAAGCAGTCTTGCAGTCCAGAATTACCTTAGTTTTCAACAAATGGTAACAGAATGGATGAAATAAATTTCTGCAGTTCCCAGTTTCAGTGACCTTTTTTTCCTAAATCTTTCAGATATGATTATTAGAAATTAGAATTATCTGACACTGATCCCTGTTCAAAACACTCAAATTAGTTCATACTGCACAGTTGTTTTGTATTATTAATTTTTCATGCTAATTCTGTGACATGTCAGTGCTCTTATACTTAATTAATGTCTTCCACCTCCACGCTTTATTTGGTAATTTTAACATATTCCTCTCACACTCTGTCTTCTCTCAGGGCAATTTAGATTACAGGGACTTGACAGAAAAGAAAAAAAATAGATTCTATTAATAAATTCAGCAAGACTTGTAAGAAGAAAAATGTATTTTGTATCAGGATATAAGTAAACAGTGTGTTTTGGGTCAATCACTGTCAGTTAAACATCTGTGAAAATTCTTATTTCTCACAGGTCTGACAGAAACTTGGGTATAAATGTTTTAATACCTAAATGCTTAGTAAGAAAACAAAGCCATGCAGCAACCCTCCTTTTAATAACCTTATATATTGTATTACCATCTCATCCTCCTGATTTTCACTGACACACAAGATATTTACTTGGTCAGAATACTTACTTGAATATTAAATAGAAAATCTACCTAAAGCACAGAATCTCAGAATCATAGAATCAATCAGGTTGGAAGAGACCTCTGGGATCATCGAGTCCAACCATTGCCCTGACACCACCACGTCAATTAGACCATGGCACCAAGTGCCATGTCCAGTCTTTTCTTAAACACATCCAGAGATGGTGACTCCACCACCTCCCTGGGCAGCCCATTCCAATGTCTAATGACCCTTTCTGAAAAGAAATTCTTCCTAATTTCCAACCTGAACCTCCCCTGGCGAAGCTTGAGGCTATGTCCTCTTGTCCTATCACTAGTTGCCAGGGAGAAGAGGCCAGCTCGCACTCCACTACAACCTCCCTTCAGGTAGTTGTAGACTGCAATAAGGTCACCTCGGAGCCTCCTCTTCTCCAGGCTAAACAACCCCAGCTCCCTCAGCCGTTCCTCATAGGTCAGACCCTCCAGACCCTTCACCAGCTTGGTCACCCTCCTCTGGACTTGCTCCAACACCTCAACATCTTTCTTGAAGTGCGGGGCCCAGAACTGGACACAGTACTCAAGGTGCGGCCTCACCAGTGCCGAATAGAGAGGGACGATCACTTCCCTAGACCGGCTGGCTACACTATTCCTAGTAGAGGCCAGGATGCCATTGGCCTTCTGGGCCACCTGGGCACACTGCTGGCTCATGTTTAGCCGGCTGTCAATCAGCACCCTCAGGTCTCTTTCTGCTGGGCCGCTTTCTAACCACTCTTCCCCCAGCCTGTAGCCCTGCATGGGGTTGTTGTGGCCGAAGTGTAAGACCCGGCACTTGTTCTTGTTGAACCTCATGCCGTTGGTCTCGGCCCATCTATCTAACCTGTCCAGATCCCTCTGTAGGGCCTTCCCACCCTCCAGCAGTATTAATACAAGACATTTAAAGCTATTAACATTATAAACAGTTGCAATGAATCTTTGTAGCCAGGAAAATCAGTCTACTCAGAACACAGTTAATTATCTTTGCTTCATTAAAGTGCTATTTGTGGAAAGGCTTGCCTAATTTAAAACAGTGCTGCTTCAGGTAGAGAATTGCTGCATTTCTTAGCTGCATCCTCAGCTGGACTTTGGATTTTAATACGAATTTTCTTATCAGCCTCCAAAGTGACAACATTATCTACATACTATTTACATTTCTACATGTTTCTCAAAAATAAGTAATCGTTGAGTAGGGAACAAAATTGGTTGTTTTCTTTAGTTCTGGCTGAATGATTCCATGGCAATTCATTTAAGAATATACTACATTTAGTGAGATACTGACCTTCACCAGCGGCCATGTACCAAGCTATCTCTAAAACACAATCCTCCCAGGAGCCAAAGGAACAGGAACATAACTTAATTTTTTCTGTTCTAATCTTAAGGCTCTTTCTCATACTGCAAAATGGTAAATAAATGTCAACTCAAGAAGCAGCAGCAATTTTTATTCTTGTACACTAGAAAGCTAGTACCAAGCTCTTAGATTTATTTTGCTTTTACAACTCTTAGATCGTACTGCCTTTTTGGTATTTTTAGGGTTGAAAAATAACTCCCAAGGGTCTAAGTTTCTTTGTATCATATCAACAGCATGCACCATTCACTCCTCCAACTTGTTCTTTTTTCTTTTTAAAGATTCCATATTTATTCTGAGCATTAAATATAGAAGTAAATTTCAGTTATGAACCATAAATTATTGATAACAAGGCGGTATTCAAGCCTTGTTCAAAGTCATTTTTTTCCATGTGACACTAAAATCACTGCCATTAAAGTCAACTTAATTTTGAGAGTTTAAAATAGATCAGTATTTCCCTTTTAAAACAGAGGGACAACTTTAAATGAGTTTCCAGAGCTCCTACTTATACAAGAACATAGCACAAATTTGTTTCACAGAGATAACAGCTATTCTGCATCCAACATATAAAAGCATGTCTCTTGTGTAGTATCATTGTAGAGGATCTTGCCAGCCTCCCTGGTCTTGCTCTTCATGAAGCCCAATTACCCTTGCTGTAAATAAGTAGAGGTGACCTTATTGCAGCCTACAACTACTTGAAGGGAGGTTGTAGTGAAGTGGGAGTCAGCCTCTTCTCCCAGGCAACTAGCGATAGGACAAGAGGACATAGCCTCAGGCTTCGCCAGGGGAGGTTCAGGTTGGACATTAGGAAGAATTTCTTTTCAGAAAGGGTTATTAGACATTGGAATGGGCTGCCCAGGGAGGTGGTGGAGTCACCATCTCTGGATGTGTTTAAGAAAAGACTGGACATGGCACTTAGTGCCATGGTCTAGTTGACAGGGTGGTGTCAGGGCAACGGTTGGACTCGATGATCCCTGAGGTCTCTTCCAACCTGGTTGATTCTGTGATTCTGTAAGTACATAAAGCTTCACTTTCACTGAACATGAGTTTGTATATAGTTACCATCAATAGAAATTAGAAACCAGTTTAGGCTGGTTTCTTGGAAAACTGACTTTCATTTTTTTAAGACATTAATAGATCATATGAAATGCTTCTGGATATTGTCTCTTATATTTAAATCAAACTATTAGAAAGAAACTCAAACAAAAATCCAGTTCTGTATGTCTTCACTGATGTCTGTCGCACATCCTGGGAACCCTTATTTCATTAGACTACTATCTTCTCTTTTGAAGCAGAGATCCAGAGGGTGATCTTTGAACCATGGGTGATCCACAGGGCCAGATGGTGCAGTTTGTAGCTGTCTCATGCATTGTCTTAAATTGTTTTTCAATTAAAATTGTAAGAATGCACGTGCATGTGCATGGAGGTTTTTGACCAACTTTGGACTTTGTTCGTGGCTGGCTGAAGGAAAGAAGCCAGAGAGTGGTGGTCAATGGGACAGAGTCCAGTTGGAGGCCTGTGTCTAGCGGAGTCCCTCAAGGGTCAATACTGGGACCAGTTCTATTCAATATATTCATTAATGACTTGGATGAGGGAATAGAGTGCACTGTCAGCAAGTTCACTGATGACACAGAACTGGGAGGAGTGGCTGACACACCAGAAGGCTGCGCAGCCATTCAGAGAGACCTAGACAGGCTGGAGAGTTGGGCGGGGAGAAACTTAATGAAATATAACAAGGGCAAGTGTAGAGTCCTGCATCTGGGCAAGAACAACCCCATGTACCAGTACAAGTTGGGGACAGAGCTGTTGGAGAGCAACTTAGGGGAAAGGGACCTGGGGATCCTAGTGGACAGCAGGATGACCATGAGCCAGCAGTGTGCCCTTGTGGCCAAGAAGGCCAATGGCATCCTGGGCTGTATTAGAAGGGGTGTGGTCAGCAGGTCGAGAGAGGTTCTCCTCCCCCTCTACTCTGCCCTGGTGAGGCCACATCTGGAGTATTGTGTCCAGTTCTAGGCCCCTCAGTTCATGAAGGACAGGGAACTGCTAGAGAGAGTCCAGCGCAGAGCCACGAAGATGATTAAGGGGGTGGAACATCTCCCTTATGAGTAGAGGCTGAGGGAGCTGGGTCTCTTTAGCTTGGAGAAGAGGAGACTGAGGGGTGACCTCATTAATGTTTATAAATATGTAAAGGGCAAGTGTCAAGAGGATGGCGCCAGGCTCTTCTCAGTGACATCCCTTGACAGGACAAGGGGCAATGGGTGCAAGCTGGAACACAGGAGGTTCCACATAAATATGAGGAAAAACTTCTTTACGGTGAGGGTGACCGAACACTGGAACAGGCTGCCCAGAGAGGTTGTGGAGTCTCCTTCTCTGGAGACACTCAAAACCCGCCTGGACACATTCCTGTGTGATATGATCTAGGTAATCCTGCTCCGGCAGGGGGGATTGGACTAGATGATCTTTTGAGTCCCTTCCAATCCCTAACATTCTGTGATTCTGTGATTCTGTGATTTGGATACCTCTGTCAAGGACATCTAGAAGGTAGTAATGAATGCGTTCTTTATATTGTCACAGATATTTGTCAGTCACTCGCACAGGTCAGTTTTCAAGGAAAATAAAATTTTTGCAATTGACTGAAAGCTTCAGTTTCTCCTCCAACAGTCAGCTGGTAAACATGGGATTCCATCTTTACAACTAATAAGACAGGTATCTGCAGTAACAGAAGATCATAGTACTGTACTGTTAGGGTTCTGAGGCCACTAACAGCCCTGACTGTCCCTGCCCAGCTGTGCCTGTGGCTCCCCCCACCCTGCCCATGTCCCAGGACCCCATTCCAGCCCCGTAAGGCCATCAGTTCCTGCACCAGAGATGCTGCAGCAGGGCCAATCTCCAGCTCCACATAGCCCTGCCCTGCCCAGCCCATGAGCCCCGCCAAGATGGGCCCAACTGTGGGCCCATGTCCCAGCCTGACTTCAGCTCATCTTTGATGACTGGGGCTTGGGCTGTCCCAGTGCCTCCTGTCTTTCTTGCTCCTGACTGGGGGTGGGACAGGACTTGGCTGGTGAAGTCTTTCTTGCTCCTGACTGGGGGTGGGACAGGACTTGGCTGGTGAAGCCCCTGACCAACTAGCCCCTATGGGCCACCCCTGTGGTTCCTGGTCCCTGTCCCCAGGGAACCTTCAGCCCTCAGCGCACCCTGACAGTACAACTAGATCACTAGAATAAAATCAAATATTTCAGGTCGTTCTATAGCCTTTCTTCACCTTCTCTTTTAAAATCTCCATGTTTTCCAGAATGCAACAACCTGCAACTGCTTGGCACCCCTGACCGTCAAAAGTGCGTCACTCCCATCTCTGCTTTCAGTGCTGGCTCCCAGCTGAATATGATTTGAAGGTCATTGTTTCAGACCTGATCTTGAAAGGCCAGCATGTGACTGGCCTTGGCAACCTAAAGGATGGTCAGTCTCCCTGATCACCACCTCCCATGACAACTGCATTCCTCTGGGGAACTGGAAATGGCAGACATCAAAGTAAGATCCACGAGCATGGCAGACTGTTCTCTCAGCACCCGGCTTGTGACTAAGAAATTCACTGTGACAGATATCAGAGTGACCACAAACAAAATATAAATCTCAGATGTTTGACCTAGCTTTCCCAACATAATGATAAAAGGAAAAACATCCACTGACAAAAGGATGAAGAGGAACTTTAGGACGGATCCTCGGTTGCTGTAGAGGTGTATTTTTTGGATAAAGGCAAAGGAGATGAGAATTCTTAACCTATGGGTTCTCACATATATATTACTGTTGCTAGAGAAAGTCTTGCTGGAAGATCTGTCTGGTAGAAAATTATGATTTGATGAAATTGAAGGTTTTTACCAGAGTATATTAATTAAATTTTTTAAAGGTATGAGAAATAAAAGAAGCAGCATGTTCTGCTAGTGTTAATATATTTTATTTTGACCCTATGAAACATTTTTAGTTCAGTGGAGTGAAAACATGTCAACTTTTATGTTAATTTGATGTACTGTAATGGTTAAACCATGTCAACTAGTGCATTATGTCAAGTCAAATAATATTATGAAATAGAATATGACACTTTCTGTCATAACATAATATTTCCTGGCATGTTTTGACATGCTCTATTATTGACAACATATTCCTAAAATAAAATAAATTTGAAGTAATATTTTAATTGTTCTATCACAATACAAATATTTCAATTTCTAGCCCAATTCCCAATATAACTGTTCGACAATTACTTACACTCACAATAAAAATTTTAGTATATCCACCAGAATGGAATTTTCGAATTTTCAAACTTTTCTCACACTTAATTTTTAGAATGTTTAAACGACCAAATATTTCAATGGTAAGTATAACACAATAAGATAGAAAAATCAAATGTCATTCACTGTCTCCTTGTTTGTGTCATAAATAGGCTTAGCTATTTATGACTGCCAATGGCCAACCCTTCAAAGATGTTCAGGTGCTAAAAAATATTTATAAAAGCAAACAAACCATGGATATAATCTACTCACACAGGAATTTAACAGTTTTGTCTCTGTAGTTTAAAGGCTTATGTCTCCCAGTTTTCTCCCTTTACAACATGAAAAATAGCCTTAGCAGCCTAAATTACTTCAGATATTCATCATTAAATCTGTATTTATTATGCACAGAATCCATTAAGGAGGATTTGTCTCTGTGGTAAGGCCTAGGTTTTGTAGGGGTTGCAGTAACATCTGTGCAGTCATCCTGATACTCCCTTTACAGTGTGACACAGGCCTGCGTGGTAGAATTTTGTTAAGCACTATGCATTTCAAACAAGGCCTGCAATAGTAGGTAAGTGATGTACATAAAAGCTTTGTCTGATCCACTGTCATTTACAGCAATGACATTATTCTTAATGCTTACCACGAATCAGAGAACACCAGAGAGAGTAGCATTCTTAGATTCTGGTTAATGAAAAGACTCTGTTGAAGCAAATAGCTCAAAGCACATGATAAGCTAGATTTGTAATTGAATACAACGGAAGAAGTTCAGAGAAGACATCAAAGAAAGGAGCTTATGTAGGATGGACAAAGCAATTTACCTCTTCTCTGAGGGCTCTTTATCACCAGTTTCACTCACAGGCAAAACTGATGCAGTTATGCTCTGCTGCAGTTATGCTCTGCATAGCGTAATACTCCAAAGATGCTACATATAAACCCATGTTTTACAAGCCCTGGTATCCTTAGAGAAAGAAGAGAACATTCACAGCTTCAGTGTTATGTGACTTTATATACACTGAAGCAACATCTCAGGGTTTACTTGTTTAAGGAAAAGAGCTTCTGGCAGACCCTGTTTGAGGAACAGATGCCAAAACTCTATTCAGATAGAGAAATGTCTTGTTGGACTAGAGTATTAGAATCGGAGAAATACAGGATAGGGAGAAACCTCCTGGCTCAGTGAATAGTAACCTGTTGTTATATCATCCAATTCTTTTCCTAAATGTAATCCTTAATAGCAAAGATACAATAACCACCTGAAGCAGTTGCACAGAAAGAAAAGAATGGGAATTTTAAAAGCATAATTTGAAAATTTAATAAGGTCCTGTAATCTGTTGTGCTATTAGTATCTTGACATTGGTAAGAAAGTTAAGATCTTGATAGCATATTTTTAAGAAGTAATAAAAAGCCTTAAAGACAACATCTTGTATCTCTTCCAGGATGAGCCATCATCCAGTAATTTGAAGAAAACTTTCTATTTGGCATTACTTGAAGCTGCTAAAAATCACAAACAAGCATTTTTCTTTACATGTTTTGCCAATGATGAGAAACAGTCAAAAGTCTAGTAATACATGAAAATATTTTTTCCTGTACAAATTACTTCTACAGGAAGAACAGACAGGGCATAATCTTATCATGTGAAAAACCTTGTTCAACTACCTGTTTGCATCTTGAAACTCCATGAGAGTATTCAAAGAAATACTCTTCCCGTAGATAGAGGAAAACTTTCTCATTGACTTTACTGAAGAATGTCAAAAACGTAAGTGACATCTCCAAGAGCTCTTTAGTGATAAAGTCTGTTCCTTTCCTATGGCTGCAGTACACATGATAAGAATAATCTCTACCTTAAGCTATACACTTGGGGTTTTGGGACGTTTGAGGCTTTTGGGTGAGGATTGAGAGAGTAAGGAAGAGAAAAGAAGCAGCCGCTGTGTAACCTAAAAGCATGCTTTCCCCTTTTGCAGAGCCCTGTAGATCAGAGAGCAATGTTTGGTGCTTCAGGCTCCATGGGACTTGTTCAGGCTCTATAGCTTCCTTTCTTTGCTAAGAGCTACTTTTTGAAATACCTGGAAAAGATCAATTGTAACTAGTTTATTATAAAACTATAGCTTCATATGAAATCAATATTTATAAAATCTGAAAATAAAGGTGAGAAAGAAGTGTTACGCTCTTATGTGGACAGGAATCTGGCTTCAATAACTAGAAGTTTTCTGGAGGGATGCAAGGACTAGTGTTAAGATATGGATTTACTACTATTCCGTTTCGCACTGTGGGGTTTCATGGCTTTTTTTTTTTGTAGTATTGTTTAGTTGACAAAGCTAGCAAAAGTGGGCAGACAATGTGGACTTAAGTACAGTGAGGGACCAGACATCTCACAGCTTCACTCATCGCTTATTGCTAACTGCCTTGCACATCTGTAAGTTTAACTACCTAACTCATAAAAAAACTTTGCAGATTTTCCAAGCCAGGATGCAGTCCTTTGGTCTGAGAGACCATGACTAGGATGATTCAACATGTTTTTTATCAGTACACTGTAACTTCTAGTTATCAAAACTAGAGCAAAATATGTGTGTTACCACTCTATTCACTGGTTTCTCATGGAAAAGGTCTGTTTTACAAAGTGCCTATCGGCTTGGACTCAGTAATCTAAAAGATCAACAATGCTTTGCAATGAAATCTGTGATCAGCAATCTTTCTAATGAAGAACAAAGGACAAAAATAAAGTCCATCGCTACAGAAGACAATTCTCTCAGGGTCTCTCAGGTAGAGATAAGAGGAGACTCAAAGGCCCATGCGAGCATCAACATTCTCTGACACAAGTATCAGGCGAATTTTTGTGGATTTGCTTCTTTTAATAAAAAACACTCAATGTTGCATGCATTGCAAATTCTCCATGAATGTATAAATAAAAACAAATACCAAAATACTGTCCCATAGTCATAATTCTTCTTTATGAAGAAATAAAAAGGAAAAGACTAAATCTTACATGATGGGAACCAGTGATGTTATTTAATTTACTAGTTTAATATACTCACAGACACCACCAAGACATCAACAGCATAAGAAGCAAGATAGACCAGGAAAGTCCTTTCCACTGGATTAACTTTCACAGCTACCTCCTTTTAGCTTACAGGAAGTGTTTCTGCCAGACTTCTGTGCTTGCTAAGCAATGTTACTATCTCAGGCATACTTAAGACTCTTGCCCTGAAAAGTTCACAGTAAAATTAGAAATAGCAAGGAAAAAACCCCATAGATATACGATCATAGGATCATTATTAATGCATTATATTTGAGAAGGGGAAGAGATCCACAAGGGGACACAAAAGTTTTAAAGTGGAATTAAAGGATTTAAGTCTGAAAATAAAGAACACAAAAATCTGTAGGATACAGATTTTAGATATTTTAGCATTTATTTAAATGCACTAAATATACAGAAGTAGCTTGGTAGCTCTGCAGCAACTTAGTACCTATTTCACATGCTAGGGTTTTTAAGGTTTGTTTTCTTACTGTATACTCTGAAATGGCCAATCCAGCAGATGTGCTTTAAAGATGTCCGTTTCTCGCCCACAAGATCAAATTCTTAAAAAAAACCCACTGTCCTGGTTTGGCCTAAACCAGGCTGATTTTCCTTTCAGTGATTTTTACTTTCAGCTAAGTCTCCTCTAAGTAACTGCACTTTCTGAAACTAACTGCATGTTTTTGCAGACAGTGTCTGCTTCCAGGACTGATAACGCTCGAAGTTTGTAGTTATGACTGAGGCACCGGTAGGGATGTTGTGCAGAAAGGCTCTTGCTGTACTTGTTCTTGAGAGAAGCCAAGGTCACTGCTGAATTCCTCACTGCTTACGAGTGAAGAGCCGAAGGGGGGTCGCAGCTGCAGGGGGGAGCAGACAGGACAGGTGACCCAAAATTGACCAACGAGGGTATTCCATCCCATACACGTCATTCTCAGTATAAAGCGGGGGGATCACGAGGGTCTCGCTCTTTCTGCTATGGCCGGTGTCCAAGGAGGACTCCGTCTGTTTTCCTGCTGCCCCCGATCCCGATCCGTGTGTTCCTGAATCCAGCTCTCGACCGTAGCTAGGCCCAGCCTGGGCCTTCCCGGAGCCTGCCCTGCAGTGCCGGTGGTGACGTGGCCGACATCAGGGGAGTTCAATCTTGGTTTTGTATATATATTTGTATATATTTCATTATTTCTATTATTATTATTATTATATTCTTTTTCATTATTATAGTTTATTAAAACTGTTTTAACTTTCAAACCCGGAAGTCTCTCTCCCTTTTCCCTTTCCCTTTCCCTTCAGGGGGAGGGGGGGGGGAGGGTTAACAGAGAGCATCTGCCATAGGTTTAATAGCCAGCCCAGCTTTAAACCATGACACCCAAAATGGCAATTTTTGTTCAAAAAGTTGTGTTGATGTCATCATCTCATGAAGTAAAACCACTTGGTTTTTGTTATTCTCAAATTGTCCTTTTAAGATCAGGGTCAAAAAGTTCCCATTGGGGAAGGAGATTCTTTGCTCCCAAGCAAGCCAAAGCTTCCGGACCACGAGGTATAGCAGGCAGGCAGGTGAAGCAAGAGAAGTCACAGCAAGTAGAAGCCTGAAACGTAAGAAAATCTGAGGAGACTGCAATGAGAAGCAGACTCAGAGGCCTCAGAGGCAATGGAAAGACTCTCTCACAGGTCAATCAGGAACTATGAAAATTAACTGAAAAAAAAATAAAAAAAATAAAAACAAATAAACAAACAGAAAACGTTGTTACTACTGTTCTTAATGAAAAATACAGGTATCAGGAAAAAAATAACCCAGGGGGCACTTCTTGCAATCAAATCCTCAGCTCAATTCTGGTAGAAGTCTAATCTTCATATTCAGCATTCAGATATACATTGGGACTATTAGGTATTTGAATACTCCCAGGTATGAACCATGACTTTTCCATGGCTAGGGTAGTCAAACAGACTGCCTAGAGAGTTTGTGGCATATCCATCCTTGAAGGTGTTGAAAACGCCACTGGACAGAGCCCTGAGCAACCTGCTTTAGACTGTTCTGCTTGAGCAGGAGGGTTGGACATGATGACCTCCAGAGATGCCTGAGAACATCAGCCATTCTGTGATCCTGTGATCTCAGATAATGCCTGTTGTTATGGCACAGCGAGGGCCAGGCCAGGGAGATAGAAGCAGTGGAGCTCCCGGGGGGCAGCAAGGCAGGGCCTGGCAGCCAGGGCCCATCCCACCCTGTCAGGGCAGTCAGGGGCAGCTGGGGGCAGCCCAAGTCCCAGCCCCAGGTATTGGGCACCTCTCTGGGGGGGGGGACTGGCTGAGACCGGGCTAGGATATCAGCCTGTGGGTGGCCGTGGATCAGCAGGGCCCATGGCTGGGCCCACAGCTGTGGAGCAGCAGGAGCAGTCGCTCAGGCAGGGCCCAGGCTTGAGTCTCAGATGAAAGCAGCTCAGCCCTGGCCGTGGCCACCTCGTGGTGTCCAGGAGTCTCTCCCAGGGTCACAGTGGGGAAGGGGCTGCCCTCAGCAGCACCAGCTCTGAGCTGACCCCGAGTCCTGGCAGCCAAAAACCCCTCCACCTGTGAGGTAAGGGAGGTCTCCTAGTGCACCCTGGGTTGGTATTACAAAAAAATAATAAAGATATACTTTCATTTTCCCCAAAGCTGAGTGCCATTAACTCTGGTATTATGCTCCTGAATGTCTGTCTCTGCAGTGTCTGAGAAGTTGCAGATCTCAGCCAAGAACAGTAATGGGAATTCACAAGCAATGCAACTGTGCTGCGGAAATGAGAAAAAGAGATGGGCTGAAAGAGGGTGAGAGACAGTTCAAGGGTATTATTGTACTCAGCTAAGCAGGTCAGGCTGAGACAGAGGAGTCCCTTAAGCAAAGAAATTAAATCTAAAGTGATTCCTTCCAGTCATGAAGGGCATTTGAACAAATTGCTTGGGAACACTGAGTGGGCCTGCCTATATACACTTTGGGAAAGGGTAACTACGGTGAAATGAATTCAAATCACTGTGCTTTATGCTAAAAGGTCATATAAGTCAATGCCACAACTTGAAATGAGACTGCAGTTTCCAACCAGAGAAATAATTTCAACATGGAGCTTGCTAAGCTTCAAAGAGTGCATACATAGATAGATGGCCTGAGATGGGCTGGTTAGATAGATGGGCTGAGACCAATGGCATGAAGTTCAACAAGGCCAAGCGCTGGGTCCTGCACTTTGGCCACAACAACCCCATACAGCGCTACAGGCTGGGGGAAGAGTGATTGGAAAGCGACCAAGTGGAAAAGGACCTGGGGGTATTGGTGGACAGCTGGCTGAATATGAGCCATCAGTGTGCCCAGGTGGCCAAGGTGGCCAACAGCATCCTGGCGTGTATCAGGAATAGTGTGGCCAGCAGGACTAGGGAAGTAATTGTCCCCCTGTACTCGGCACTGGTGAGGCTGAACCTCGAGTACTGTGTCCAGTTCTGGGCCCCTCACTTCAAGAAAGACATTGAGGTGCTGGAGTGAGTCCAGAGGAGGGCAACAAAGCTGGTGAAGGGTCTGGAGGGTATGTCCTATGAGGAGTGGCTGAGGGAATTGGGATTGTTTAGCCTGGAGAAAAGGAGGCTGAGGGGAGACCTTATCGCTCTCTACAACTACCTGAAAGGAGGTTCTAGTGAGGTGGGGGCTGGCATCTTTTCCCAGGCAGCTAGGAACAGGACTAGAGGGAATAGGCTCTAGATGCACCAGAGGAGGTTCAGGTTAGACATTAGGAAAAATTTCTTCACAGAAAGGTTTATTAGGCATTGGAATGGGCTACCCAGGGAGGTGGTGGAGTCACCATCCCTGGAGGTGTCTAAGAAAAGACTAGATGTGGCACTTAGTGACATGGTTTAGTTGACACAGTGGTGTTAGGTCAAAGGTTGGACTCGATGATCCTAGAGGTCTCTTCCAACCTAGTTGATTACGTGCTTCTGTGATTCCGTGACACAATATCAAACGTCAAATTGATACATGTAATGTCAAATGGTAGCAGTGATCTAGATTTACTCATTCCAGGCCTATATTTTTTAAATTTTCCTTTGGAGAAAGCTGTCTCCAAAAATAAACAAATGCAGCAACTATCAGCTTTACATACATTTGGAAGAGGTTGCATAGCAACAACTTCAGCACTATCTTCCTCCTTCTTGGAAATTTAGTACTTTCAGGTTGGCTGGTGGGATTAATTACCTGTTTTGCTATCTTTTGTCTCTCATGTACTTTGGAATTCATATCTGGAAGAAATGACATTTTTCCAAAAATATTTTCCATTCCTCTAAAAAGAAATAGACTCTTATCACACTAAATACAAAGTAAAACACTTATTAGATGCAGATGCTACAGTCATCACTCTCTATTGGTGATTATAACAGTCAACTGGAACATAAAAGGCTTAGCTCAAGTCCCTACCATAAACCTGAGTATGACTTTTCCAAATCAGAGGTAATAAATTCAATGGACCATTAAATAAGGAAAAGTAGGGATATAATTTCCCACAAATGCGTACACTGTTCATTATTGGTTACACTATTATGCTATTGTACTTCTGAGTAATATGGAATAGATGTCTCTCACTAAGATTTTCAGCTGAGAAAGCAACCTATCAAAACTGGGAAACATTCTATGAATAACTTCAGTTTCAAATATTTACAGTATTTGTAGAAAAATAACATAATAGTTCACTGAAAATTCTTGTTTACTTATTACTGAAGATTCATTCCCAGACTATAACTGATATTAAACCTATGTAGACAGACTTTATACGTGCCTAGCATGGAATATGAAGACTTTGTTTCTTACTTTCTGGACTGGACCACCAAACAAGCGAATTTACATTTCTATTGTATTCTGTTGATTCTGTTGCAACCACCACGAGGGGATGATCAACACTGGAGTTTTGGGAATTTATGTCTCTGTTCACATACTGTTCACATGCAGACATCAGTTGAAAACATCTTGCTTATTGGCTGCATGAGTAACCGAGAGAGACTGAGCCACCTAAAGCAAAGAATATTCTTATTTATCCTTAGCAAGACTTGACTTAGTCATTCTCAGGCACTAAACTTTAGAAGGGTTTTGTTGTACAATGCAGAGATTCCTATGTTAGGCTAGGACTAACATGATAAGCTTCTCTATGAACCATTCTTCACGCCAAAGAAAATCCTGTGAACTGTGGACAGCAATCAATGCACAGAGGATTTGGCTTTTGGTGCTATACTTATCTGGTTTATTCTCTTTATGTGAATTTTTAAAATACAACAGGCACAGCAATAAATTTTTAATCTTCAGTATCTTTGTATTTAATGTTTTTTTTAAAAGATTAGATAAAATAATCTACATAATATGATAATCCATTCATTTTTAAAGACAAACTCAAATATGAAGAGAAGCAAAATAAAAAATGAAAGTTTAAATCATGTTTATTTAAACATATCATTTCAGGTCTGTCCAAGTAATTTTTTGTTAGAACCATAATTATTGTTGTTGTTGTTTAAAAAAAGAGAGCCTTATATGCAGAAGTTTGGGACAGTTGCATGAAAATAAAATATTCCTAGTGCAAAGAATACAGAGATAATCTTAGTCTGCTGCCACTATATTTTATAAATTTTCTGCTGTGGGTTGCTAAGGTATGAAAGACAAACCAACCTCTGTGTTTTACTTGGAATAATTCTTCCTACTTTCATAAGGTCAACAACATCATCTATCTGTGTAATGGCTGGTCAGCCACTTGATCCTTTGCTTAGTCAAAAGTATATAATTTTTCTGAATCTTCTTGCTGTCACCATTTTTCAAACCAAGTTCTAACAAACGCATAGATTTGCCTTAACAAGCTTTTCAATGTCATTTCTTTGCCAAGTGTTATCTTACTGCTGACTCCATTCAACGTATCTTCTAGGATATTTCTCTCATCATCTTAAAAAGTTCCTCCTGAAGTTGCTTCACAGTTCCTTTTAAAATTGTGTTCAGTTAAATACAACTGTGTTCTAAGTACAGTTGTACTGTATATCCCTAAGTGCACAGAAGGTAGATCAGAAACACAAACTCAATAGATATTTTCTAACATAATTTTCAAGAAGAGGAAAAGTCTAAGTAATTCAAAAAGAACTACTACATATATCTGGAAAAAGCAGTCCATGTAAAGTGGGAAAAGTTGTAATGAAGTTATATTCAGTTGCAAAAGATAACATAATTAGCTGCTTAGCCCTAAATCTCTTCAAAATTGTGTTAAAAGAATGCTGACAACTTCAAAAACTTAAGCTAGGTTTACCAATTCTAAATCAGTTTGCACACAACACATTTTGTTACCCCTTACATCTGTATGGCTATTTCTTCTATTCTTGCAGATCTGCAAGGTTTTACAAGTTAAATTGTATTTCCTCTCCACAATAGCACTGGAGATGGGCAATGCCAAATTTAAATGCAATGACATAACATTTATAAATTTCAGAATACGACAAATCTTTCTGATGCATGTCAATGCTCAGAGTTTGATGTTTTTTCCTCAGATTAGACTTTCAGAATGAGGTTAGTTCTATCACTTGCACATTCTGGTAAAAAGCCTTACAAACACTCCACACTGTCACAACAAGACAGAACACTGTCATTAAAAAAAAAAAAAAAACAGTAAAAATGACCTTGTACAATAAAAGCAGTTAGTGGACAAACTGTAAAAGGGTTCATAAACTTTCAGTCTTCCAAATCTTGTAAGTTTAAGTATGAGAAAAAAAACTGTTTGCAGGATGGGAGTCTAAAACACTTTTCAAACAAGAACTTTGAGCATTCACATTGCATTGTTCTTTTGTATTCGGAGTGACCTGTGAAATGTTGAGAATGCAGGAAAATATGTTAACCAAAAGACACTGTGGGATATGAATAATGGCATATTACTTCATGCCTGACATGTTGTTAAAGACAATACATTTTTTCCCCTTCTTAAAGTGTTTCTTCTTAACATTTTAATAGATTATTTAAAATAATTTCTAGTTGTTTGATTTTTAATTGGTTTATGGCATTATTGTCATTCTGAATTACCTTCTTCCAAGCAGTGGTATTGAGACAGATCATGTCTCCATCTTTCTATAACCACATGTACATAGATGTGTGATATTTAGGCTCAGTCTTCAGCTGGTCAACTAGCCTGAGCCACTGAAGCCAACCTTCCTTATTGACTTTATCATCCTTATCCACACCAAATTGACTTCTTATTTCCTGAGCCTGACTGAGTTCTCTCTCGAGTTTCATTGCAGTGTTTTCCAGCTATTAATCTACAAAATACTTGTCTGTATATCCCTCCAGATCTGTTTCTGCTCACAGGCAGTAGAAAGAAAAAGTGAGGCGCAAAGGGATGTAACTCAAAACCCAGAAAAATCTGTGCTAACCAATTTCTTGTGCTTGAAGACTACTCTGTGTCTCTGTAATCTCCAGACACTCCAGAGTGGGAAGCTTAGGAAGTAAGCAGTGAGAAGCCAGGCTTACATGCAAGAGTTCAGCAAAGCCTGTAGGCTCTGAGAAAACTGTTACTGGAGATTATGGTCAAAGATTTAAAAGTTACACTTGAAGACAAGTTTTATACAAAACACGGCCTGTATAACATCCTCTGGGGGTGCTTGCATGGCCAGCTCTTGTCAGATGTTCATTTGTTAAGAATATGGGTGTAGACACTATGGGTGAATCAAATACACCAAACTATCTGGGAGGGCATCCACCCCAAACTGGTCATGTTGAAGAGGAAGATGATAAACAACTGGATTAAGCAGTTACCAGAGGATTATCAAGGGATGTCTGGGAAAAAGCCAGTCCCCTGACTGCCTCACCATGGGACGGCGAGGGCGGGGGACCGCAGGGATGCCCCTGGAGCCAGAACACCCATGTCTGTCAGGGGCTGCCAGGATGGGCTGGGGAGAACGGGGTGTGTGTGACTGTGTGGGGGTGAGCTGGGGGGAGTTATAACTTTGGTGGATTAGCTATAGAAGGGTATTCAGAAATTTGTGTGTGTCTAATACTGCAGTTTATCTGGGTTTTTTTTTTTGTTGATCCTGAATGTGTAGTTCTGAGTCTTACATAGTTATGTCATTATATGTTATGTCATTTCCTCAGTAAATTTGCAGATGACACCAAGCTGGGTGGGAGTGTCGATCTGCTGGAGGGTAGGAAGGCCCTACAGAGGGATCTGGACAGGTTAGATAGATGGGCCGAGACCAACGGCATGAGGTTCAACAAGAACAAATGCCAGGCCTTACACTTCGGCCACAACAACCCCATGCAGGGCTACAGGCTCAGGGAAGAGTGGTTAGAAGGCGGCCCGGTGGAAAGAGACCTGGGGGTGCTGATCGACAGCTGGCTAAACATGAGCCAGCAGTGTGCCCAGGTGGCCAAGAAGGCCAGTGGCATCCTGGCCTCTATTCGGAAGAGTGTAGCCAGCCAGTGAAGTAAGGGGAAAAAACGGGGGGCAGCGTGCTCGCAGGTGCTGGGTGATGGGGTCCAGAGTAAACGACACAACCTCAATGTGAGTACGGAAGCTTCTCGTTTATTAACAAAGCACACCGCGAATATATAGGCGGTAACCTGAGTACATGCTAATCACGCGCCCCGATCGCACTTGTGATTGTTCTATGGATTTACATACTCAGAGCTCTGGACTTAACTCTTGCGTAGCTCAAAGCCTGGGTTGCTCAGACTGCTCAGTGGCACAAGATCGTGCCCCTTCTCATTTAACCAAACCTCTGCAATTCCCCCTTCGTGTTTGTGAGCAAGCCAGGCCTGATTTGCAAGTTTCATTAAAGCTTCCTGCAAACAAGAAAACAAACATGGTAACACTAACAAGATAACTGCAATTACAAAAACTCCCCTAAGAACCATTTTTACCAGTTTCATCACCCATCCGATTTCTCAGGGAGGTGTGGTTTTACTGATCGGCTCGGCACCCAAAGTGATCCCTGGTCGGTGGCCACGCACATATATCCCCGGCCACTAAGGATCACTGGCACTGGTCCTTTCCACTCCCCTGTAGCAGGTTCCCAATAAATCACCTGTAACTGAGGTATAATGGTGTTATTATTAAATTTCAACTGCTGGTGATGTACTACAACCGGTGGTTCTTCTCGGTCCCCTGTCAAACACAGAAAATTCAAGGTAAACAACACTCTATGCAACCGCGATGTTGGATCAGTATCTACTTCCTTTTGTCTCCTCAAATATTCCTTTAAGGTTCCATGGGTACGTTCGATGATCCCCTGACCTGTCGCGGAGTGTGGTATACCAGTAACATGTTTCACTCCCCAGCGTGTTAAAAATACACGAAACTTTTGGCTGGTGTATGCTGGCCCATTATCTGTTTTGATCTGTTCTGGCACCCCCATAACGGCAAAACACGCCAACAAATGTTTACAAACCTGTTGCGCCTTTTCTCCAGACATTGCAGATGCCCAGATTCGAGAAAGTATCTACTGTGACATGTACATATTTTTGTCTCCCAAACTCTGGAACATGTGTTACATCCATCTGCCATAGCTCAAGTGCTGCCAAACCCTTCGGGTTTACACCAATACCAATGCCTGGTCCCTGAGCCCCACACCTCGGACATGCTTGAACAATAGATTTTGCCTCATTTTCTGTTGTTCCAAATTGTCTCTGTATTCCTTTTGCATTTTGATGGAAATGCTCATGGCTTTGTCTGGCTTGTTGAAATTTGTCTAAAGGAGGAATATGGCAAGCAGGACTAACCAGAGAGTCTGCCACCTGATTGCCCTTCCCCAAACCAAGATCCCATTGATGACTCCGTACATGTATTATGCAACAAGGCGCACTGCGTTGTCGCATAATAGACCGTAATTGCAAGAATAACTGCCCAAGGCGGGGATTTTGTGTGTTTCGGAGCAATGCCTCCTCCAAGCGTGGGATGACACCTGCTACGTACATAGAATCTGTGACTATATTTATAGCCCCATCCAGCCAATTTGTTAAGGCCCAGCCTACGGCAGATAGTTCCAGAGTCTGTAAGGTATCATCGGTCTGACCATACAGCATGTGGTGTACCCAATCCCCTTTTTCCTTCCACACGCACACCGCTTTGTGCTGTTTCTTTCCCGCATCTGTATAGACTGTTAACCCTTCCACTATTGGTGTTTCCTGTACTTTAGATTTTTCTATCCATTGATTTTTCTGTAATATCTGCCATAATTTGCCTTTCGGTTGTTGTGAATGGACTCTTCCTTCGCACCCCAAAAATGCCTCCTGAATGGGTCGAGAATTACGGAACCACCATTCTAGGTCTACAGCATTAACAGGAATACTAATATCCGCTGGATCCAGTCCCGTTAATTCTATAATCCTAGATCTATGCTTTCTCACTAGTTCCCCTATGGCTTCTGGTCTAGTCTGTATGCTTGTCTTTGGTTGTACACTAAGGAATACCCATTCCAACACCCAAAAAGCTTCATCTTTATCGTGGCATTTGTAGTGGCACTGGTTGTAGCCCTGGGGGAGTTCCCCCTTTTGGTTTTGCCGCTGACAAATGACACCACAAACCATATTTTCACTGTTAATTACAAGCAGAGACACAGGTAGTTCACGAATGCGTCGCGATGACCATGCAGTTTGTAATTTGGTGATGATTGACCGCAACGCGCTTTGTTGAGTCTCAGACAGTTGTATGGAGTCAGCAGGGTGTGATTGTCGCAGCAGTTCGATGAGGGGGGCGATCTCGGTATTCGAGATACCGACACAGTTACGGACCCACTGAATATCTCCGAGAAGTGTTTGTACATCCTTCAGGTTCTTCAAATCTGTATGTAGTTCCACATTTTGAGGCTGGATTTGAGCATCCGAAATTGTCCATCCTAAGTATTTCCAGGGATCAGTTCGTTGAACCTTTTCTGGTGCAATCACGAGACCTTTCTCCGCCAACGTTGTTGTTAGTTTGTGGAGACTTTCTTCTGAAAAAGGATCAGCCTGGCACAGCAAAATATCGTCCATATAATGATAGATGATAGTCCGTGGCCATAGCTGGCTCAATGGTTTCAGTGCCCATGCCACATAAAGCTGACATAACGTAGGTGAATTTTTCATGCCCTGTGGTAGAACTACCCATTCATACCGCTGAGCTGGTTCCGCTTTGTTGGTAACAGGAATAGAAAAGGCAAACCTCATGGTGTCCTGAGGATGTAAAGATATGGTGAAAAAACAGTCCTTCAAGTCTACAATCAATATATGCCATCCTGCTGGTAACATGTTAGGTGATGGAATACCTGGTTGCAATGCTCCCATTGCTTGCATTTGTTCATTAATTTTCCGTAAATCATGTAATAATCTCCACTTTCCACTTTTCTTAGGGATGACAAAAATGGGTGTATTCCAAGGACTAACTGAGGGTTTGATATGTCCTGCTTTTAACTGTTCCTCTACCAATCCCTTAGTAATTTGCAGTCGCTCTTCAGTCATAGGCCACTGGTCAACCCACACAGGCTCATCTGATAACCAAGTCAAGGGTGGATTGGATGACTGCTCTCCAGCGGCCATTATCAAAAATGGGTGGTTGTAAGAACCGCACCAATCTGACTTAAAACTTCTCGCCCTATGAGTGCTTCCAAAACCCCAGGCAAGGACAAGACATAAACTTTCAAAGTTACACGCTGTCCCTCTGGAAAGTGTAAGGTCACAGGGTGATGACTAACAGCTGTCATAGAATTCCCGCCAATGCCAGCAATATGTGAATCAGGTGTTTCTAGTGTCCAATTCCTTGGCCAGACACGTCGACTGACAATGGTGACGTCAGCACCTGTATCCAGCAAGGCCTGTACCTTTATACGAGTGTTGTTCTGAGACATCGTGATTGACATATTTGGTCTGCCATCCATTCTCGTGGTAAAACATACCGCTGGTCCTGTGGAGCCAAATCCACGATCTCCACAGTAGGTAGTCGTATTAGCACCTTGTTGATAGGCAGAAAGGGGGATTATTTGTCCAACTCGACTACCTTTTGGTACAAACATAGGTGGATTAAGTGTATACATCATAATATATACGATCCCGGTATAGTCTGCATCTATGATTCCTGGAAGTATTATAAATCCTTTTATACCAGCAGAAGATCATCCTAACAAAAGTCCTCCCATGGGATTGAGATCCCCGCTTAGCGGACCCTGTACATTAGTAGGGACCTTCTGTACTTCTTGACTCCGCAAGGTGACATCTACTGTAATTTCCACATCGAACCCCAGGCTTCCTCGGGTTGCTGGTTGGTGTTGTTGTAAAAAGCCTTTGGTTCATATGATGGGTTGACTTGTCTCCTCACGCGGCCTCTCTCCGCGCTCCTTTGGAAGTTTCCCTGACACGCCTTAGTTGTATGATTATTCCTCTGGCAGGTATCACACCAGACAGCAGCTCGGCAATCTTTTCTGACATGTCCGTTCTCTCCACATCGATAGCAATTTCCTTGAAAGGATTGTTCCGCTCGTGCTGGTCGTCGTGTCCCTCTTTGTTGTACCAGCGCTGCCAAAGGTTGAACCACTTCCTTAACGGCACTTTGTACGGCAGCAGCAACGGTATTGTTAGTTCTTTGCATATCAGCACGTTCGACTCGCTTCACCATTTCCTCCACTCCTGCACCTTTAGGTAAGCTAGCGAGCAACTGTTTAGTTTGTCTGTTCGCGTTATCAAAAGCCAGGATCTTTAACATCTGCTGCCTGTTATCATCATCAAGATCAGGATGATTCATTACGGCTTCCCATAGTCTGTTAATAAAGTTGTCATATTTCTCTGTAGCTCCTCGAACCACCAATTCGAATGACGGGATCGCGGAGCCAGGCAAGGCTTGGAATGCTTCAAATGCAAGCTGTGCAGATTTTTGTAGTACTAATGCTGGTAACTGTAACTGTGCTTGTACCGTAGAATAAGCTCCTTGTCCTGTGAGAATGTCCATAGTAACCCCATGTAAAGGATCATTTGGATCGTTCATTCTCCGCGCAGCTTCATTGGCTGCTCGTTGTGCCTATTCTGAACCCCACAAAAGGAACTGAGTAGGTGTCAGCAACAGTTTCATCAAATTCCGGGAGTCATGCAGGCATAAAAGATCAGCAGAAAAAATCCAGGAGACTATATTCCTCGTAGCGTCTGATTTTACTCCATACTGGGTAACTGCAGCTTTTGCTTGTTGGAGAATTTTCCAATCATGTGGTTCCCAAGTAGCTACTCCATTCTGTCGTAGCACTGGAAAAGCTCCTACTCCTCATAGATCTGCAGCAGCACTCCAGTGTCCTTCTAATATGGCATCACGAATCACCCCACTCCACCTCGGTGCCCTAGGTGCAGGTGGAAGCGGAGCATCCCTGGAGTTGTCTCTGTTTTGTAATCCAGGAGCGGATGCTCTTAATTTGGGTCACTGTACCTTTAAATCCTGTAATTCCCGCAAGACCTGCTGTAAAAGGCTCGTGGCGTACGTTTCCAGGTTCCCACGGTCAGGTGGGCTAGATGACGTCGATCTGGATTGACAGGGCGAGGGCGGAAGGGGCGGGTACTCCGGCAGCACGGAGGGGATGAGCCCCCTCCCTCTCCGCCGGCCAGCCGCGCAGGGTCTGGAGGAACTGACCATCCCTCCCCCTCCTGTTTCCGGTCCCTTTGCCGCGCGGTCCTATGAGCGCCACGTGTTTCTTTGTTTGCAACCTCCTCCTCTAAATTCTTACTGCGCCATCGCTCCCGGGAGTCCGCCGCTTCTACCGCCGTACAGACTTCAGCTACGGATGGTTTTATCGGCGCCGACATGCCCTTAACTGCCGGTAACCCAAAGAAACGAGCCAGAACCCGAGTTTTTTCCATTTTAGCGGGGGGAGGTGGGCTCCGGCGGTGCCGGACGCATCTCAGCAGCCGCGCGGGCAGCCTCTCTTTCTGCCCTCATAGTTTTTAAAGTCTCTATCACGTTTTGTCAGAGTCCACGCACCTCCTCAATTTCTTTTTCCTCGGGGTCCCTCTCAACATTCTTTTCCCACATAATGTCTCCCACTTCTCTCCATTCCTCCACGGAAAATACAAGCGCTGTGTCTTTAAAATGTCCCCAGCGCTGGCCCAACTTTATCAGCTTAATTAGCTGTTTCTCCGCTGTCTCGCTCCCTCTCTTAGAGAGGATACTTGCAAGTAACGCGGCTGCAGCCTCTGTCTCCATGGCTGCCCTTTTTCCAGTGTCTGCTCTGCCTTCTTGACCCAAACAGCACCAACCAGTGTCTGCTCTGCCCCTTTTTGGACCCGAACAGCACCTGAACTCTGGGACCTGAGTGGCCAACTCTTCCAGTGTCTGCTCTGCCCTTTTTTGAACCCGAACAGCACCTCTCCCAGCCGTCTTTTTCCCAACACCTCCTTTTCGCTGCTTACCACAGTCTAGGAGAGAGCACGCCGAAGGGAACCATCCTCTGCTACCAGTTGAAGTAAGGGGAAAAAACGGGGGGCGGCGTGCTTGCAGGTGCTGGGTGACGGGGTCCGGAGTAAACGACACAACCTCAATGTGAGTACGGAAGCTTCTCATTTATTAACAAAGCACGCCGCGAATATATAGGTGGTAACCTGAGTACATGCTAATCACGCGCCCCGATCGCACTTGTGATTGTTCTATGGATTTACATACTCAGAGCTCTGGACTTAACTCTTGCGTAGCTCAAAGCCTGGGTTGCTCAGACTGCTCAGTGGCACAAGATCGTGCCCCTTCTCATTTAACCAAACCTCTACAAGACAGTCTAGGGAAGTGATCATCCCTCTGTACTCGGCACTGGTGACGCCGCACCTTGAATACTGTGTCCAGTTCTGGGCCCCGCACTTCAAGAAAGATGTTGAGGTGTTGGAGCGAATCCAGAGGAGGGTGACCAAGCTGGTGAAGGGTCTGGAGGGTCTGACCTATGAGGAAGGGTTGAGGCGGCTGGAGTTGTTTAGCCTGGAAATGAGGAGGCTCCGAGGTGACCTTATTGCAGTCTACAACTACCTGAAGGGAGGTTGTAGTGGAGTGGGAGTCGGCCTCTTCTCCCAGGCAACTAGCGATAGGACAAGAGGACATAGCCTCAAGCTTCACCAGGGGAGGTTCAGGTTGGACATTAGGAAGCATTTCTTCTCAGAAAGGGTCATTAGACATTGGAATGGGCTGCCCAGGGAGGTGGTGGAGTCACCATCTCTGGCTGTGTTTAAGAAAAGACTGGACATGGCACTTGGTGCCATGGTCTAGTTGACGTGGTGGTGTCAGGGCAACGGTTGGACTCGATGATCCCAGAGGTCTCTTCCAACCTGATTGATTCTGTGATTCTGTGATTCTGTGTGATTATTAAATCAAATGGCTTTAATCCTCGTTTGATATGACTGTGTGAACTGGACAGCTTTTCCCTGCAACATGACATATAGTGTGCATCCATATATATAACCAAACTGAACATGCATGATTTCTGTCACACTAGCCTGACAGCCATGTGATCCGCATCAGCTAACCAGAGGCTTTCCATGCAAACTTGACTGAGACTGCTCAGCTCTACATCTCAGCCTGAGGATTAAAGAAAAAGGAAATAACACATGACAGAGGGAGAGCTGGGAGAAAAGGGGCATTGGGAGTGAATGAGGGGGTTGAAGGAAAGTACCACATATGTGCTTAGGAAGGATTACAGGGTGGAGAAAAAAGAAATGAGATAAATGAAAGGTTGTAATAGGAAGGGAAAACAACAGTACTATAATAAAAAAAAAAATAAAAGGGAAAGAAAAAGGAGTGCTAAAAAGCTGTCACTGTTAATGGCTCACCTATTCCTTGAACTAGGCATTCGTAGAATAGTTGTGGATCTGAGTAAACCAATATATTCAGTCTTTACTAAGATTGTGCAGGTTTGGCCCAAATGTCCTGTTTCTAGGGTGAATTGCACATCCGTTTCTTTTCTGCTGTCTGAAGAATTCCAGAGAAGAGGATCAGCCCTCATCTTCAGAGAAACCCCAAGCCTATTGGTCCGGAGTATCACTGTGATATTTGGTGAAATAAATTGATATCAGTTTCCTTGACCACCATTGTAAGAAGTGTGTGAAAATACATGAATGCTTGATGCTTTGCACTGGTGATGAAGCACTGCTAACATGACCATAGTTTTCTTATTCGTGTCATACCATAGACAAAATGCAGCAGGGTAATAATAAATAGTTAATTCTTGGCAGTTTTAACTGTGTAAAATTACACTAAGACAGAACTTGCATTCCAAATTTATGCCAGTTGATATCTTGCTTGACTTCATGAGGACGTGTGTATTGCTAGACTAAGCTCAGTTCTGTATATAAATGGGGATTTCCTTTGGGATATTTAATTAGATTGAATACAACTTGAATTACAATAAAAATTCAAACAGAACACCAGGATTCCATCCTGATCCATGAGGCCTACATTGAAATACTCTAGCAGCTGGGACTTGTGAGTACAGCTTCACTAAATTATGGGTAGAATTATGTGTTTGAATTCATATAACACACATCTTGCTAGAAAAAGTTCTTTCTGAAACTATGTCTTTATAAACCTTGGAAGGACTCATGAGGACCATTCAGCTGCTTCATGACAACAGCTACTTAGAATATTTGTCTACAGCTGGAAATTTATGCACAAGCTTGAGTCAAAATGACAACAGAAACCCCTGGGATATCCTTTGGAAAAGATTTTAATACCACAGTTACATCAAGCTTTGCCTTTAGAACAACATAATATCAGAATGATTACTAAACAAGGCGTTTTTCATGCATGCAACATAGAAAATCCTTTTTAGATTGCATCATGAAATCTAAATTTTTTGATATAAAACCTTTGGTAAATGTTATAGTACTGCATAAATTACATTTTCTTGTATTATTCCTATTACAGAGGGAAGATAAAGAAGAACTGCTTTGAATAAAAGCGATAGAGTATAAATGAAGCAAAGTTGCACTTAGGCTAAAGCTATTTTGATTACCCAGAAATAAGATGTGAAATATTTCACTTAATGCACAATAGATATGACAAGACTCTGATGCTTCTCCCTCCCAAGCAGACATGGTGAATTTGTATTAGTCAGGGGATTTGATCCATTCACTTCATTTTAAATGCATAAGTCTGGAAAAACTGAGTTTCTACAAGTCTTCTGAGGAAAATTCCTGTAGCCTTCATCTGCCTCCTTATTCTTTAACTCTCGTGAAGCTTAAATGAAAGGAGGGATGGTCTCATGCATATTTTGTTTAATTATATTACAGTTTTTTGACTCTCTTTGGTCATATTCAATTTGTCCAATAAGTCTGGAAAAACTGAGTTTCTACAAGCCTTCTGAGGAAAATTCCTGGAGCCTTCATCTGCCTCCTTATTCTTTAATTCTCATGAAACTTAAATGAAAGGAGGGATGGTCTCATGCAAATTTTGTTTAATTATATTACAGTTTTTTGACTCTCTTTGGTCATATTCAATTTGTCCAAGGAATTGACAGCCATTACCAAAAGGGTTAGATGATACAATAATAGCTGTTATTTATTTGAATTGTGAAGCTGCAGCTAGTGCCTCATTTCTGCACTAGTTAGTGTTTTTTCTAAAGCATATGTGTACCCATATGCATACAAACACATGTGCATATATATACACACACACATGCAACACTTGAGCTCTTCCCAAACACTACAATTTTCAGTCATGCAAGTGTATATTTATTACCAAAGGAAAATAAATCTATGTAGTTAGAAGGTGTTTTAAATAAAAATTTACTTATATAATTGTCATGCCAAATAATTCTTGATTTTTTGTAAATCACCATTTGCTAAGACCCTATGAATAAAACTGCTGCTGTCATGATACTTTCTGTGATATTATCTCAGGTGAATATCTACAGTAAGAAAGTGGCCCTTGCTTTCTTTTCCAATCTTCAGTTTCTTCAGTGAGACATTACTTTCCAACCCAAAACTTATGACAAGAAAAATAAACCTGTTACAATCATTCAGGTAGTTTTCTTTGCAGTTTGATCCAATGTTTGAAGCAATTAAAACAAAGCATGGATCTTACTAATACGGTGTTCGGTGTACACAGTTACCTAACAGGTAAATGCTTTGCTGGACATCAAAGCAGTATTCATTTTCAGACAAAAAGTATGGTGCTGGCTTTGGCTGGTGTAGAGTTAATTGTCTTCATAGGAGCTAGTATGGTTTTATGGTTGGCTTTGTGTTGGAAACAGTGTTGATAATGCAGGATGTTTTCATTATTGCTGAGTAGTGCTTACACAGAGTCGAGGTCTTTCCTGCTTCTCACAACACCCCACCAGCGAGTAGGCTGGGGGTTCACAAGAAGTTGTGAGGGGACACAGCCAGAACAGCTGACCCTAACTGGCCAAAGGGATATTCCATACCATATGACATCATGCTCAGCATATAAAGCTGGGGGAAGAAGAAGGAAGGGGGGAAACATTCAGAGTGATGGTGTTTGTCTTTCAAAGTAACCGTTATGCGTGATGGAACCCTGCTTTCCTGGGGATGGCTGAGCACCTGACTGCTGATGCGAAGTAGTGAATGAATTCCTTGTTTTGCTTTGCTTGTGTGCACGGCTTTTGCTTTATCTATTAAACTGTCTTTATCTCAACCCATGAGTTTTCTCACTTCTACTCTTCAGATTCTTCCCCCCGTCCCACCAGGGGGGAGTTGTTACAAACTGGTCACAACTGGTTCATGGATCACTTGGAGTAAATTAAGGTGAAACAAGACCAAAGAACTGGTATGGAATTAAGAACAATTTATTAGTGCAGGGAAAGAGGCATGGCCATAAGTGTCTTAGGTTTCTTAAGCAACGGAGAAAAGAGAGAACAGGGAAAAAAAAGAAAGAGGGTAGAAAGCAGCTTAAGTAAAGGAGAAAAGAGAGAAAAAGAAAAAGAGAAAGAGGCTAGAAAAGGTGAGAGAGAGATCACCACCCTCGGATCCTGCAACGTGTTTGTAGAGTCACCGTGCAAGGTGTTTGTAGAGTCAGTCAGTCCTCAGGTGGTGGGCACTCATGCACCAGCATCCCAAGCAGGAAGTTCTAAATACTTTAGTTCATTTGCATGCGAGATAGGAGCGGGTGGTGACATTCCTCTTGTCCCTCCCTCCGCTCACTTCTCATGTTAATTGGGACCCCTGTGCATTTGTAGTCTTAGATTGTTCTCGAAATGAGTCTGTGGTCCCCCAGGGGTCTCTGGTGGTCGTGATCGCCCACAGTTGTGGTGTTCGCTGTATGACCCCGCTTCTGCACAAGCACAGTTGATGCCTTTATGTTGCAAAGATGTTGCACATATAGGTTGGTCCCAATGAAAGATACCATTCTGCCTCCACAGGACTTATTTCTTCCTCCAGCCAGAGCTGTAAGACAAGTCCTTCAAGCATAACAAAGGTACCATTCTGCCTCTGCAGCACCCATCCCCTCCTCCAGCCAGAGTTGTAAAACAAGTTGTTTAAGGCATACAAACTCTGTCTGTCACAGGAGTGAGCGAGCGGCTGTGTGGGGCTTACTTGCCAGACGGGGTTAAACCATGACAGATAGTCTTACAGATACACAAGCATTTTAATTCCAGTTAATCCATTTGTCCACAGTCTTATGCACTGTTAACTCACCATATATAATACAACATTTTAACAGCTACATTTTGAATCCTGGTAGCTGTCCAAGTAAATGGACTTCTCTGTCAACATATCTTAATGAAGAGTGTGACTAGACTTTACATAAACTTATCAAGGGTGTATTATATATTGGTCTCCTAGTGTGCTGGAGCAGATCATGTGCTCATTTAATCAATTATTAGGTTAGCTCTTTATTTTAGGGTTAATTTTTTGGAGCACTTGAATACAAACTTCACTGTAACTAAGCCATTTGTAACTTCAGTTTTACATGGAAGATGAGGCAGCAATATTCTACTGCTAGAGTCTTAAACTATATAACTGTCCTTTCTGTAACATTTTTAGATTTGTGTATTTTGTATGCAATCTCAAAAGCATGCAATACTATGAATCAAAAGTGCAAAAAAATACATTGGGTGTGATTGGAGCATCCCATGCTCAAGAATCAGGACTAGATCAGTGACAAGACCTTGCTAAACGCACTGAATATTTGACAAAGAAAAAAACAGAAATCTTTTTTCCAGAATTTACTGACACAGTGTGGTGGGTTGACCCTGGCTGGATGCCAGGTGCCCACCAAAGCCGCTCTGTCACTCCCCCTTCTTCAGCTGGACAGGGGAGAGAAAATATAATGAAATATAATAAAATGGGTCGAGGTAAGGACACGGAGAGATCACCCACCAATTACTGTCAAGGGCAAAACCAGGCTCGACTTGGGGAAATTCACTTAATTTATTGCCAATCAAACCAGAGTAGGATAAATAGAAATAAAAACTAAACCTTAAAACACCTTCCCCTCACCCCTCCCTTCTGCATGGGCTCAACTTCACTCTCAATTTTCTCTACATCCTCTCCACCAGCGGCACAGGGGTACGGGGAATGGGAGTTGTGGTCAGTTCATCACACAGTGTCTCTGCTGCTCCTTCCTCCTCAGGAGAAGGACTCCTCACACTCTTCCCCTGCTCCAGCGTGGGGTCTCTCCCACAGGAGACAATCTCCGTGAACTTATCCAACGTCTTTCCCACAGACTGAAGTTCTTCACACACTGACCTAGTGTGGGTCCCTTCCACAGGGTGCAGTCCTTCAGGAACAGACTGCTCCAACGTGGGTCCCCCACAGGGTCACCAGTCTTGCTAGCAAAGCTGCTCCAGCGTGGGCTCCTCTCTTCATGGGTCCACAGTTCCCTGTCAGGAGCCTGCTCCAGCTCAGGCTCCCCACAGGGTCACAGCCTCCTTCAGGCGCATCCACCTGCTCTGGTGTGGGGTCCTCCATGGGCTGCAGGTGGATATCTGCTCCACTGTTAACCTCCATGGGCTGCAGGGAGACAGCCTGCCTCACCATGGTCTTTACCATGGACTGCAAGGGAATCTCTGCTCCAGCACCTGGAACACCTCCTTCTCCTCCTTCACTGACCTTGGTGTCTGCAGAGTTGTTTCTCACACATTCTCAGCCCTCTCTCCGGCTCCAGTTGCCATTGGCAGAATTTTTTTCCCCTCTTCAATATGTTATCCCAGCAGTGCTACCACTGTTGCTGATGGGCTTGGCCTTGGCCAGCAGCAGGTCCGTCTTGGAGCTGACTGGAATTGGCTCTATCGGACATAGGGGAAGATTCTAGCAGCTTCTCACAGAAGCCACCCCTGTAGACCCCTTCTACCAAAACCTGGCCACACAAACCCAATACACACAGTGATCGTAAAATATACATTGTTATCTTCAAATAACTTAACTTCAAATAACCACAGGACTGAGCCTGGAGCTGTTCTGTCATATTTGACCAACTTTTTATCTCCAAGTACACACCTCCTGGGGCCTGCTCTTCCCTCTCCCCAAAGCCAGGACATTGGTGACAAAAATAATCATAGTGGCAGGAGCCTCCATCCAAACCTGAATCTGGAAGTCTGTTTTCCTGTTCCTTTTCCTTCTCTCCATCCCTTTCCCTACATTTTCAAGAGCACACACTGCTGGTTTCCTGACCTTGAGTGAACCACCACACTGCACAACTGAGCTGGGTGATACTGGAAGGACAGCATACTCTTGATTTGATTAAAATAGAGTACCAAAACAAATATTAAATGTTCCTGTAATAAATAGTTGGATAAGTCTGAAATACTTTCTGTGAGCTTTGCAATGTTGTCTATTTTAGACTGGTTTTCCAGGTTTTTTAAGTGAACATATCACTTGGTTCCATATTCTTGTTCTGTAGCTATTACTTTCTTAATAACTTTCAAATTTATTGCTCTAATCTAACCAATGAGACAGAGGTTTCAAGGATTATAACCCCTTACAAATGAATAAATAGAAAAGATATTTACTGCTGTTCCTAATAAGGAAAAATACTCATAATCTCACTCAGGACTATGAGACTCCACAAAGAGAGAGTTTTCAGTGGTCCTATTCTTCACAGTATGACTGTACTTTTCTCAGGTCTTCTCACAGAGTTATTTTTGTTTACCACTCAGGAAGGAAGAAATAAAAAAAGCCAACTCAAGGCTTAAAACCTTTCCTATAGGTATTGTAGCTGTAGATTTAAAGCATCTATTTGGACATCTTCTAAAAGAATGTATTAAACAAGCACTTCAAGAGCCGAAGAGCTTTACCATCTTTTATACCTTCCTGACAGTGGCCTTAAAGAAAGAATGGGAATCAATGGACTCAAGGAACTAATGGACCCGCCAGTAGTCTGAACACATCTAAGAACGATGGTCTAGACAAGTCACCGAAGATAATGAAAGGAGTGAAAAACAAAGACACCAGAGAGGAGACCGAAATATCTTCTGAGGTATTTCAGCACTTTTTTCCTTTCTCTTTTTCCATTGTGTTTTATCTGCCTTTGTCTCTTGACTACTCATTGTAATTCGAACCATTTACCACAATTAACAGACTTTGCTATAATTAAATTGTGAAAGGATCACGTATTTTTGTTTTTCAAGTTCTTTCACTCAATAAAGGAACCACATTTTTAAGTTGAAGTTCATTGTGATTAAAGTATTTGTGGTAGTTTAACACAGTGAGCAGCTAAGCCCCACACAGTCTCTCACTCACTCCCCCCTGGTGGGACGGGGGGAAGAATCCGAAGGGTAAAAGTGAGAAAACTCATGGGTTGAGATAAAGACAGATTAATAGGTAAAGCAAAAGCCGTGCACAAAAGCAAAGCAAAACAAGGAATTCATTCACTACTTCCCGTCGGCAGGCAGGTGTTCAGCCATCCCCAGGAAAGCAGGGCTCCATCACGCATAACGGTTACTTTGAAAGACAAACACCATCACTCTGAATGTTTCCCCCCTTCCTTCTTCTTCCCCCAGCTTTATATGCTGAGCATGATGTCATATGGTATGGAATATCCCTTTGGCCAGTTAGGGTCAGCTGTTCTGGCTGTGTCCCCTCACAACTTCTTGTGAACCCCCAGTCTACTCGCTGGTGGGGTGTTGTGAGAAGCAGGAAAGGCCTCGACTCTGTGTAAGCACTACTCAGCAATAATGAAAACATCCCTGCATTATCAACACTGTTTCCAACACAAAGCCAACCATAGAACCATACTAGCTCCTATGAAGACAATTAACTCTATGCCAGACAAAACCAGCACACTATCATACTTTTTGTCTGAAAATGAATACTGCTTTGATGACTCCCACTCAGCTACAACATCCCTTCAGGTAGTTGTAGATGGCAATAAGGTCACCTCTGAGCCTCCTCTTTTCCAGGCTAAACAATCTCAGCTCCCTCAGCTGTTCCTCGTAGGTCAGACCCTCCAGACCCTTCACCAGCTTGGTCGCCCTCCTCTGGACTCGCTCCAACACCTCAACATCTTTCTTGAAGTGCAGGGCCCAGAACTGGACACAGTATTCAAGGTGCGGCCTCACCAGTGCCGAGTAGAGGGACGATCACTTCCCTAGACCGGCTGGCTACACTATTTCTAATAGAGGCCAGGATGCCATTGGCCTTGGCCACCTGGGCACACTGCTGGTTCATGTTTAGTCGGCTGTCGATCAGCACCCTCAGGTCTCTTTCTGCTGGGCCACTTTCTAACCACTCTTCCCCCAGCCTGTAGCCCTGCATGGGGTTGTTGTGGCCGAAGTGTAAGACCTGTCATTTGTTCTTGTTGAACCTCATGCCGTTGGTCTCGGCCTATCTATCTAACCTGTCCAGATCCTCTGTAGGGCCTTCCTACCCTCCAGCAGATTGACACTCCCACCCAGCTTGGTGTCATCTGCAGATTTGCTAAGGGTGCACTCAATCCCTACGTCTAGATCATCTATAAAGATATTGAACAGCACCGGCCACAGAACTGAGCCCTGGGGAACACCGCTAGTGACCAGACACCAGTTAGACTTTGCCCCATTCACCACCACTCTCTGGGCTCAGCCATCCAGCCTGTTTTTAACCCATCGAAGAGTCCACCCATCCAAGCCCCAGGCAGCCAGTTTGTCTAGGAGGATGCTGTGGGAGGCAGTGTCGAATGCCTTACTGTAGACTACATCCACAGCCCTGCCTTATCTACTAAGCGGGTCACTTTGTCATAGAAGGAGATCAGGTTGGTCAAGCAGGACCTGCCTTTCATGAATCCACGTTGGCTGGCCCCGATGCCCCGATTGTCCTGCATGTGCCGTGTAATGGCATTCCTGAAATCTATGTTAAGTCAAAACAAAATATCGGCCTTCTGGAGTTTAGGTCCTCATGCCCGGCATCATTCTGTCTACAGAAACAGAAGAGTGTACTTGTGTTCTCTTTCTCTGTTCACAGTAGCTGGATGGAAGATCAAAACTATGCTTGCCGTATAATTAGCAATGAAACTATGAGAAGGAATCTTTTTGCAGAAAATCTGCAGCTTGTATATCTTAGTAGACAGAAGAAACTTTCACTCTAGAGATGCAACCTTCATCACTGCCACGTCTTTGTTACTTGTCCTAGTGAATGCTTTTGTGATGGATTTGCACTGTTTTCTCTGAAAGCCATTCCTTAGTACACTGTACTTCAGACAAAAAAAAAAATGGCATTTTCTGCACTCCAGGAAGCTGCTGATAAGATAAAGGAACTCAAACTACATATAGATGACTTCTATCATCTCAGGAAAAACAAATCAGTGAAGAACAATCCTGCTAAGATATAGAAATGTGCTCTTTGTTATTTCCCTTGGTTTTTTTCCCATGAAGAACCTATTGCTACAAATCTTTCTTTTTCTCTGACTTTCATACTAATCTCCAGTATAATTATCTGATCATTAGCAATGAAATGTAGCTAAGACGTATTCTTGACTGGATTTAGAATTTGGTCTCCCAATATTAGATCTTCTTCTGTTTAACACTCCATTAAATACCAGGATACAAAAAGATCACTGTTATTTCCACTCTGATACTCTGTACATTTTAGAACTTCTGAAGAGAACTTCTCATCTGTATCAGAGTGATCTACTCTGAGCTAGATTCAAAGAAAACCTTATTTCATTTACATAACCCAGCACAGACCTTGACTGCATAAAATAAAATTTCAGGGAAGGAAATATTATCTTCAAAAAGGCAAACTTTGTACACCTCTTTGCTGTAGTTGGTTTTCCTTTTGCATTTCTCAGGCTTCTTTGTAGGGATGTGAGGCTGATTGGGGAACGATTTGGTTCCTCGCATCATTTAAACTCTGTCCATGCTATAATTCCAGTATGCAGTCTGTACTGCTGCACAGAAGAGAGCACTGCATTCTGCTCATCTGTGAATGTCTCAGCATTTCTACCTGACCTTTTTGACTTAAGTACACATATAATAGAATCAAATCAGACAGAAGATGATAGCATTATGATATCATTCTTATTGATAACTGTTCTGTACCTTGGAATTTCACTGATTGCAGGGTAGAAGACAAACTGAGAGAGCAATAGTAAAAGAATAGGAAAATGGAAAATTAATAGATGCATATGGAGCACATGTAACTGAAAGCAGTAAATTGACATATTTTCATCCCCCCTTAGAAAGGATCCATGGCAAAACAGGACTAATAGAAATGGAAGCAAGGTATGACATAGACTTGGCACACCGAACAAAAGTACCAAATAGAAATTTCTCACATAAGAGCAGAGGTTAGAAATAACAAGGGAAAATATAATTAGAGTACCAGCAAAGAGAGGAGAAGGGAAAAAAGATGGATTGAGATAAAAAGAGAAAACTGGAAACAAAGGAATAAATAAGAAGGAGTGACTAAATACAGAAGATCAGACTGCAATATGCAAAGGTCAAGGACAAAAAGCTGACTCGGAGATAGAAATGAAACTACAAAAAAAATAATGAGCAAATAAGAACTAGTAAGAAGAATATGTTTTGTGGGACAGTTGGATAAAAATAATAGGTCTTAAGAAAAAGAAAGAGAAGGACAGGAAAGAAGAAAATAGTTTTTACCAAAGTGAGGGGATGCTAAATATTCCATGTGCTGTCCAGCCACTCTCACTACCTAATGCAGCAACTTTCAGGCAACAGTATTTTGGGTCAAAGTAAGACACAATTAAGGCTAAACATCCAATAACCATTGAAACAAAAGGAGATGAGCATGAATATCCATCTGAGGAATGTAGCTCTTGGCAATTTCCTCCTCTGTCAGGTGTTGATGTGAAAGCAGTGAATAGAAGGAAAGAGGAAATATGTTATAGTAGCAGCCAGAAAGGTATTCTTATTTCTCTTCAGATATGCGATTTGCAGTTCTTGAAACTCTAGGGGAATCAAAAATTTTCCTTTGGGTTATAGCAATATATTCCATGTATAGGGCATCTGTCAGACAAAGTCCTTTCATCTTGAGGGAAATCTGAGAATGTAGTAGTTACCCTACAGGCAGAGGGAAGAGAGCAGACCAGTGCCATACCAATTATACCATTTCTCAGAGGGATCTGCTACAAGCACTTAGAAGTCCTTCAATTCTGCTTCCTAAAGGCAGTCTGTGTTAAAAGCTGAAAGCCACTGGTTGAATTCTGAGCTGCAGATCTTCACTCTCAAGGATTTGGAGGAGCTGAATATGACTGATGTCTCCCACGGTGATGAAGAATCTTCTCTGAAATGTTAACAGTCATGCTGCATGTCCCATAATTCTCTATTTGTGCACAATTCATTTGCAGCTGTTGATGGATAAAATATGCAAGGCCAAACAACTATAGTAATGTTTTTCACAATTTTTTTCAAAAAAAAAGAGAAAAAAAAAGTCAATGAAAAAGTTTTTATACTTTACTTTGAATTTAAATTGCTTTCTTTTTTCCCCTCCCTGGGTTGTGCTCATTAATAATGATGACTATCTGTTTTTAAATTAGGTCTTTATAACCTTTCATATATGTCTGTCATTCAACTTTTGGCAAAGTACCATTGGGAATTTTATGTGGGATACTAATCAGTCCTCAGGGAGATGAAGAATTCACTCTGAGGTAGGTAGCAAGGCCCTTATTCTTTCCTTACACAGCTAGGAAAGAGGTAAAGAGGTCACACCTCAGCAGAATAATTTAGGCTGGAGGGGAACTCTGGAGGTCATCTCATCCAAACCCCTGCTCAAAGCAGGGTCAGCTTCAAAGTTCAATCAGGTTGCTAGGGGCTTTGTCAAGTTAATCTCTGAACATATCTAAAGATGGAGACTCCACAGCCTTGGGCAACCTTTTCCACAGGTTAACTGCTCTCTTTGTGAATATCTTTTTCCTTCCTTTAGTTGCATTTTGTCTTGCTACAGCTTGTGCCCACTGCCTCTTGTCCTTTTACTGTACATCTCTGAGCCCAGGCTGCCTCCATCTTCTCCATAACCTCCTTTTCAAGAGTTAAAGACAGCAGTCAGGTCTTACCTTAGTCTTGTCTTTTTCAGACTAAAAAGAATAAGTCCTCTTAGACTTTCTTTGTGCATCACATGCTCACCTAAGCATCTTGGTAGCCCTCCACTGGAACTGCTTCAATGTCAATCTTGTAGGAGGGACTCCAGAACTGGACACTTCACTCCAGATGTAGTCTCACCAGTGCTGAAAAAATGAGCGATCATTCTGTATACGCTCTGATTACCTGCCTTACTGACATACTAATTCCACATTGGGGTGGGATGATCCGGACACGCACTTTTTCCCCTTAGAAAGTTACAAAAAACAATGCTCATGAAAGGAAACAGTAGTATGGCAACTTCGCATTAGCAAAGGAGAACAAAACCACAGAGGACCTTCCTCAGCGTTTAGGCCCAGAGCCATAAAACAGGAAAAGGCATCATCCTCAGCTAAAACCGGATTACCTCCTTTAATAGTTCATGGACAATTTTTCTAAATGTGGAATTTAAGAAAGGTTAATTTACTGGAGGTTTCCAAACAAATTTCATACAATGAAGAAAAAAAAAAAAAAAAGATAATTTCTATGGAAAACAGGTCCTTTAATAAAACTCATAATTACTCCAGTATTACTCAAAATTCCTGGCCAGATATATTATGCAGTTCTGCTAAAACTTGAGTCCTGTGTTTGGGATTCATATGAAAAATTATGGAGGGGGTGCAAGAGCTGAAAAAGGAGAGAGCAAGGATGTCTTTGAGAGGAATGCAAGAGACTAAATGGAGAGGTATTACTGAGAGGACACTAAGTGTCTTGAGGGCATGATGGTGATAAAATTGGTGTGTGGGGCTCAATGGGGCAGATGAACTGCTGGGAGATACACCTAAGGAAGATATCTCAGAACATCTCTCAGTACTAAAGGTCCAGGAGAAGATTTTCAAACATACAACCTTCCTACAACAGATTATTAAAATTTGTTTATGATTTTAGGAATCTTCCAAATTCCTCTGTGCAGAATGTATTGCATTTCAAGGAAAGTTTGGTTAGCTGAATGAAGAGATGTCACTCTGCCTATTTGAGTGAAAGCAACGAGAAAGGAGGAATTAGCTTCAGCTGCATGAAGTGCAAGTATAACACAGCAAGAGTGGGAAGCTATGTTACTTATTCTTTTTATTCAGTGCTCATCTCAATGACATCACTGTCTGTGCCTGAGAAGATAGATACAAAACACCATGCTCCAAAATAATATAACTCCCAAAGATAGATACAATCTTACGCCAACCAAAGCTCTCCGAAGAGCCCTGCAATTATTTTCCCCAACTAAGTGCTACCACTGACCATTAAGTGGGTGCCCTTGTTCAGACCAGAACCTGCCCTCACCAACTTTCAAACTGTGTTCTTGCCTTGAGCTTGTCAACATAGCAATGTGAATGTTGATAGAAATCAGAGACATTCCTCTCTATCCACCAAAGTTAACTTGTGTTCACTGTGGCATTGTCCTGGTTTGGCTCAAACCAGGCCAAAGAGTCTTAGAGAACCCAAGGTCACTGCTTACATGTAAAGAGTTGAAGGGGGTTGTACCTGCAGGGAGGAGTGGACGGGGCAGGTGACCCAGGATTGACCGGCAAGGTATTCCATCCCATACATGTCATTCTCACTTTCCTGTTTATCACTAACCCACTGCCTCCTGGAGGTGGGGCCCAGGAGGGAGGGGCCCTCCTGTCTCCCACTGATTGGTACCAGCTTTGCCAAATCTCCAGTTAAAAGCCTGCAGGTGTGATGGCAGTGGAGCTTTTGCATTTTGCCCTCTGCCCGTGCTGGGTGGAGCTACTGCCTTTTCCCCTCTGCCTGTGCTGGGGGGAGGTACTGCCTTTTCCCCTCTGCCTGTACTGGGGGGAGCAATTCTGCCTGAGGAGGATTTCCAAGCTCTTGATCTTGGTTTTGTACATATTTGTATATATTTGGTTATTTCTATTATTATTGTTATTATATTCTTTTTCATTATTATAGTTTATTAAAACTGTTTTAACTTTCCAACCCATAAGTCTCTCTCCCTTTTCCCTTTCCCTTTCCCTTAGGTGGGGGGGAGAGGGTTAACAGAGAGCATCTGCCACCTGGTTAATAGCTGGCCCAGCTTTAAACCGTGACAGATTTATTGGCGCCCAACGTGGGGCTCGAAAGAAGCTCCAACAGGTTGCTCTGATAAGTTGAATCCTGGCTCTGGTGGGAGGAGACCCGGAGAGCTCAGCTGAGAGAATATCAGATTTCTTCCCTTGAGATTTACAAGGGGTTGGAAAGTTAAAACAGATAGTGAAGATGGTGATGTCATTTTTGAATGCTGTGTTATCTCATCTTTTTATGGAGTTTCTTTCACAATTGAGTATTGCAATGATGCCTTACCTGCCGTGGGCACTGTGTTATTGCTTGCTTCTTATGAATGTTTACATGCAGTTTAGCAGTGGGCGCTGGTCGAAATGTATTGTTTTGGTATGGGGTTTGATACTGATTTATGCTGTGATAAACTGGGCAGTTAATATTCCGATCTCTTATCTCTATGACACAATGATGGGCAGCTTTAATCGCGAATCAGTAGCAGCGACTTCATCTGCACGCTCCAGGCGTCCTTTAGCTGATTCTGTTAATGATTACACTTCCAGTTTTACTTTGGGAAATAGTACCTTCTCCTTTTCTGCCAAGCTGATTCCACTAGATTTTGCGAAATTAGGATGGTGCTGTCTAGGTGGCATGTTTTTATTTTTGGTTGTCCTGAATGTGTTTCTGATGTGGGATAAGATTAAATATCGGTGCAGGGACAGTTGTAAGTGTTATGCAGCCACCTCAGATCCTACAGTGTGTACTGCCGCTACAGCCTCAGATCCTACAGTGTGTACTGCCGCTACAGCCACTAAACCCACTGAAACCTCGGCAGCCTGTACCACAGCTGCTACACCCCCCAAGATGGCCACTGTAGCTACTCAGACTCTCAGCACTCCCAAGACAGCCACTGCATCTACTCAGACTCCAGCATCTATCGAATCTCTGCCAATTGCTCCTGTAACCAGGAAGAAATACCAAAAGAAATCAGCTCGTGAAGTGAAGGATGATGACTCAGAGCCTTCTAAGGCAGAGCCATCATATGACCCAGGTGAGGGCCCTTCTCAGGCAGAGTTAGGGCCCGACACAGATGGGGGTTCCCTTGATTGTCCTTTTAAAGCAGACCCATCACAGAAGAAAGGCCCTTCTAAAGCAGAACTATCACAAGAGGACTCGGACGTAGAGATAACCTACCACTCCTTATCCCTGAAGGACCTGAGAAATATAAGGAAAGACTTCAGCCGTTATGACAGTGAACCTATTATTACCTGGTTGCTCCGATGCTGGGATAATGGGGCAGACAGCATGCAATTGGATGGCAGAGAAGCCAGACAGTTGGGATCCCTGTCCAGAGATGGTGGTATTGATAAAGCGCTCGCAAGAAAGTCAAACACTGTCAGTCTCTGGAGGCGACTCTTGTCAGCTGTAAAGAGCAGGTATCCCTATAAAGATGATGTTATGAGCCACCTAAGCAAATGGACCACTATAGAAAAAGGTATTAACTACCTTAGAGAACTGGCTGTGCAAGAGATCATTTATAGACACCCACGGGACATTGTAGATCCTGTAGATCCTGATGAAGTGGAATGCAACCGATCCATGTTCCGGAAGGTTGTGAAGAATGCTCCACCGACATATACCCATACATTGTCAATATTAGTATGGGGAGAAGATGCTATGGCACGATCTAGTGTGGGCGAAATGGCTAACTGTATGCGACAGTATGAAGATAGTATTTCTTCCCCACTGCAGGCACGCATCTCGGCTGTGGAAAAACTGACTAAGGAGAACAAGGACTCATTTAAACAACTGTCAGACAAACTGTCCATGATCGAGAATAAACTTGACTCTCTACCTACACAGGCGCGCGTTGCAGCTGTTAAGAGAAAACGTTCTCCTACAGGACCAGCTCAAAGGAAAAGGAACACATCACGAGGTATCCTGTGGTTTGCCCTGCGTGGTTATGGGGAGGACATGAGCAGATGGCATGGACAACCTACCAGTACCCTACAGGCACGAGTACGTGAGTTGCAAGCTAAAAGAAATACCAGAGAGAATTTTTCTAGGAGGATGGCTGCTCCAGTTACCAGTGAGCAGGACCCCAGTCAGGGGAGATGGGCCTCAAATCACTTTTTCCCAAGTGTGAATAGGAGAAATGAAGGTCCAGTCCCTGTGAGCAGCACGAATCCATTTCTTAATTAGGGGGGGCCCTGCCTCCAGCCAGGTGGAGGAGAGGGACAACCGGATTTATTGGACTGTGTGGATTCGATGGCCTGGCACATTAAAACCACAAAGGTATCGAGCCCTGGTAGACACTGGTGCACAGTGCACCCTAATGCCATCGGATCATAAAGGGGCAGAATCTATCAGCATTTCAGGAGTAACAGGAGGATCTCAAGTGTTATCTGTATTGGAGGCCGAAGTGAGCCTAACTAAAAATGAATGGAAAAAGCACCCCATTGTGACTGGCCCAGATGCTCCGTGCATCCTTGGCATAGACTACCTCAAGAGAGGGTATTTTAAGGACCCAAAAGGGTACAGATGGGCCTTTGGTATAGCAGCTGTAGAGACTGAGGACATTAAACAGCTGTCTACCTTGCCTGGCCTCTCAGAAGATCCTTCTGTTGTGGGGTTGCTGAAGGTTGAAGAACAACAGGTGCCAATTGCTACTACCACGGTGCACCGACGACAATATCGCACCAATCGAGACTCCCTGATCCCCATTCATAAACTGATTAGACAATTAGAAAATCAAGGAGTGATTACCAAGACTCGCTCACCCTTTAATAGTCCTATATGGCCAGTGCGAAAGTCTGATGGAGAATGGAGATTAACTGTGGACTATCGTGGCCTAAATGAAGTTACGCCACCGCTGAGTGCTGCTGTGCCAGACATGCTAGAACTTCAATACGAACTGGAGTCAAAGGCAGCCAAGTGGTATGCCACCATAGACATTGCTAATGCCTTTTTCTCTATTCCTTTGGCACCAAAGTGCAGGCCACAGTTTGCTTTTACCTGGAGAGGTATCCAGTACACCTGGAATCGACTGCCCCAGGGGTGGAAACACAGTCCTACTATTTGCCATGGACTGATCCAGACTGCACTAGAAAAGGGTGGAGCTCCAGAACATTTGCAATACATTGATGACATCATTGTGTGGGGTGATACAGCAGCAGAAGTTTTTGACAAAGGGGAGAAAATAATCCAAATTCTTCTGAAAGCTGGTTTTGCCATAAAAAGGGGCAAGGTCAAGGGACCTGCCCGGGAGATCCAGTTTTTAGGGATTAAATGGCAAGATGGGCGTCGCCAGATCCCGATAGAGGTGATCAACAAAATAACAGCAATGTCCCCACCAACTAACAAAAAGGAAACACAAGCCTTCTTAGGCGTTGTGGGTTTCTGGAGAATGCATATTCCAGATTACAGCCAGATTGTACGCCCTCTTTATCAAGTGACCAGAAAGAAGAATGATTTTCAGTGGGGCCCTGAACAACGACAGGCTTTTGAACAGATTAAACAAGAGATTGTGCATGCAGTAGCCCTTGGACCAGTCCGTACGGGACAAGATGTTAAAAATGTGCTCTACACCGCAGCTGGGGACAATGGTCCTACCTGGAGCCTCTGGCAGAAAGTGCCAGGGGAGACTCGAGGTCGACCCCTAGGATTTTGGAGTCGAGGATACAAGGGCTCCGAGGCCAATTACACTCCAACTGAAAAAGAGATACTGGCAGCATATGAAGGAGTTAGAGCTGCTTCAGAGGTAATTGGTACTGAAGCACAACTTCTCCTAGCACCTCGACTACCAGTACTAGGCTGGATGTTCAAGGGTAAGGTTCCCACTACCCATCATGCAACTGATGCGACGTGGAGTAAATGGATTGCATTAATTACGCAGAGGGCTCGAATAGGAAACCCTAATCGCCCAGGAATCTTAGAAGTAATCATGGACTGGCCAGAAGGCAAAGACTTCGGAATGCCACCAGAAAAGGAGGTGACACGTGCTGAAGAAGCCCCACCATATAATGAACTACCAGAGGATGAGAAGCAGTATGCGCTGTTCACCGATGGATCCTGCCGTCTTGTAGGAAAGCATCGGAAGTGGAAAGCTGCTGTATGGAGTCCTATACGACGAGTCACAGAAGCCACAGAAGGACAAGGTGAATCAAGTCAATTTGCAGAAGTAAAAGCCATCCAGCTGGCTTTAGACATTGCTAAACGAGAAAAGTGGCCAAGGCTGTATCTTTATACTGACTCATGGATGGTGGCAAATGCCTTGTGGGGGTGGTTAAAGCAGTGGAAGCAAAGCAACTGGCAGCGCAAAGGGAAACCTATTTGGGCTGCTAAATTGTGGCAAGATATTGCTGCTCGGCTAGAGAAACTAGTCGTGAAGGCACGTCATGTAGATGCTCACGTACCTAAAAGTCGGGCAACTGAGGAACATCGAAACAACCAACAAGCGGATCAAGCTGCTAAAGTGTTCCAAATAGATTTGGACTGGGAACACAAAGGTGAACTATTTTTAGCTCGGTGGGCTCATGACACTTCAGGTCATCAAGGGAGAGATGCAACATACAGATGGGCTCGTGACCGAGGGGTGGACTTAACCATGGACTCTATTGCACAGGTTATCCATGATTGTGAAACATGCGCCGCAATTAAGCAAGCCAAACGGTTAAAACCTTTGTGGTATGGGGGGCGGTGGTTGAAATATAAATATGGGGAGGCCTGGCAAATTGACTATATCACACTCCCTCAAACCCGCCAGGATAAACGCTATGTGCTTACCATGGTGGAGGCGACCACCGGATGGTTGGAAACATACTCTGTGCCCCATGCCACTGCCCGGAACACTATTCTGGGCCTCGAAAAGCAAATCTTGTGGCGACATGGCACGCCAGAGAGAATTGAGTCGGACAATGGGACTCATTTCAAAAACAGTCTCACAGACAACTGGGCCAAAGAGCATGGCATTGAATGGGTATATCACATCCCCTATCATGCACCAGCCTCTGGGAAAATTGAACGGTATAATGGGCTGTTAAAAACTACCCTGAAAGCAATGGGGGGTGGAACCTTTAAAAACTGGGATAAACATCTGGCAGAGGCTACCTGGTTAGTTAACACCAGGGGATCTATCAATCGAGCTGGCCCTGCTCAGTCAGACCTTCTACATACAGTAGAAGGAGATAAAGTCCCGGTGGTGCATGAAAGGAATCTATTGGGAAAAACTGTCTGGATTCTTCCTGTAACGGGCAAAGGTAAACCCATTCGTGGGATTGCTTTTGCTCAGGGACCTGGATGTACTTGGTGGGTGATGTTGCAAGATGGTGAAGTCCGATGTGTCCCTGAAGGTGATCTGATTCTGGGTGAGACTACTTAATTCTGAACTGTATGTTGTTGCTGCATAAGTGTCTTTTAGGTTAAGACAGTGGTGATGAGACCGGAGCTAGCTTCATCAAGTGGCGTCCAGTAACCTCCTCGAGTCTGACATCTTTAACCTGCAACCCGTGGGCACGAACCATGACAAAAGAGAGACTGCTAGCCAGAAAGACTGCTGAGAGACTGCTAACCAGATGGAAACCCACAATCCTGAACCAAATGAACTTGATGGACTTTTCGCATAAAGATGAATCATAGACTAGTGATATGTATATATATATTTGAAAATGAAAAGGTACTGGTGATCTGAGTATGACATGAATGGTATGGAATAAGGGGTGGAATGTCCTGGTTTGGCTCAAACCAGGCCAAAGAGTCTTAGAGAACCCAAGGTCACTGCTTACATGTAAAGAGTTGAAGGGGGTTGTACCTGCAGGGAGGAGTGGACGGGGCAGGTGACCCAGGATTGACCGGCAAGGTATTCCATCCCATACATGTCATTCTCACTTTCCTGTTTATCACTAACCCACTGCCTCCTGGAGGTGGGGCCCAGGAGGGAGGGGCCCTCCTGTCTCCCACTGATTGGTACCAGCTTTGCCAAATCTCCAGTTAAAAGCCTGCAGGTGTGATGGCAGTGGAGCTTTTGCATTTTGCCCTCTGCCCGTGCTGGGTGGAGCTACTGCCTTTTCCCCTCTGCCTGTGCTGGGGGGAGGTACTGCCTTTTCCCCTCTGCCTGTACTGGGGGGAGCAATTCTGCCTGAGGAGGATTTCCAAGCTCTTGATCTTGGTTTTGTACATATTTGTATATATTTGGTTATTTCTATTATTATTGTTATTATATTCTTTTTCATTATTATAGTTTATTAAAACTGTTTTAACTTTCCAACCCATAAGTCTCTCTCCCTTTTCCCTTTCCCTTTCCCTTAGGTGGGGGGGAGAGGGTTAACAGAGAGCATCTGCCACCTGGTTAATAGCTGGCCCAGCTTTAAACCGTGACAGGCATCTATCCACCTTTTGCCTCAGCAAGAGAGAGGTGCCTTCTTCAGTATACTTCTTCACTAATTAAAAGTCTAGATTAATGCCAAGTAATAAAATTAGTTACCGGGAAAAGCTGTAGGGAACACTCCATTTTTAATGTTCTATTTGTATTTACTGCCAGAAAGGAAGGAGCCTGGTAACAGAGAACAGAAATCAACGAGCACCTGAGGCACCACTTTAAATTCGATGCAAATTGATAGAATAAGAATTAAGAGGATGCAGTCATGCAAATATTTAAACAGAGCAACCTGCCTTAATCTATAAGGAACTCTATTCTCAGGTGTTGTAGTTCTTACCTCTAGATATCTATGTACTTCGTTAACTCTGAGTAACAGAAAAAAAAAATTAAAATCTGTCCCTTTGTTACAGTCAGAGGCTATTGACTAAAGCTGCCTGGAAGAAAAACAGTTTTATTACACCACATCCAGAGGGGGAGAGCCTATTTTCCATATTCTTTTTTTTAACCAATCACTATTTAAAATTATGCTTGAGACAGTTTGTTTACCTCTCTTCTCCATTCAAAAAACCCATAGAGGTTTCCTTATCAAAAATGGTTTCGCTAAACAATTGATAAAAATCACAATTAAATTTAACCTGCAATTTGAAGTAACTCAAATTATACCCCAAAGCTCTGTGGCATGTTCACTGCTGCTCCATGAAGTCTCATTCCTCATCAAACCTTGAAGTTTTGGATTCCCCTTGGATTGCATTTTGCTTTCTATCTTTTAATGCTATGAACACTTCTAACACTACAGAAGTAAATAATTTGTTCATTAATCAGTTTCTTCTGAATATCAACTTTGTTTGCTTATTTCTTTTGTAACTTGCCAAAGCAAGATTTTTATTATCTTTGTTAAAATGCATTTACCTTGCAAGTATTCAAAATCAGTTTTGTTATTCCATTTTCTAGTCTCATTCTTACACGGTGGTACTTCTTGTTGAATAATACGAATGCAATTTCCATAATGAAAATATAAATACAAATTAAGTGTAATTTGTTAAACATATGCAATATGGCAGCATCCTGCTGACACCACTGCACAGATGTGGAAGCAATTTAATTATCAAGATGTTATTCTCTCTGTAAAATATTGAGAGCTGCTAAGAAGCAAGACATACAAAACACTTGAGGTTAGCTCTTTCCTTTCTATTTCACCTTCATACACATCACATGCATTTAAAGATAATGAACATGGGACACAAACCAAACAAGCTCACTCAGCCCTTTGTCGGTATGACTCTGTTCAATCATGGTGTTAAATATATGTAATTAAAGTTTCAATGGTCTTCAGATACATTATAGAAAAAAAATCCTTTATTTTTATTCACTAGTTATAATCTTATCAAAAATTTATTTCCAAATCAAGTTATAAACTCAATGGAAACACTGCTTTTCATTAAAGAGCACATATGAAGTTCAGGAATGATGCTCCTGTCAAAGTGAAAGCACATATTTACATTGACGAAGCTGGACTTTAAAGATTAGATCGCTAAGATGAGATCATAAACCACGCTCCTTCTGACTTGTGACTTACTTAAATATTCTGAAAAGCAGGAGGGAAAGGGTGCAAAGAGTATGCCTCCAGATAATTTTCATTCAGAGATATTTTTATCATGCATGGGTATAAAGTATATAACAAAGAAATGGAGGAAAATGATGTCTTCTTACAGTACAGAAAGTATATTTTTAGGGAAAAGACAACACTCCTAGTTACATGATCAGATACAAAACCAGCTTCCTCCAAAAAGTCAACTCATATATGGCCCTTTGTGAGTCCAGTTTAAAATGGGCTTTGTATTCCTGCTGCCTTCGAAGTCCTAGAGCTAGTGATGCAATCTCCAGCTCATGAAAAAGCAGTGGTAAGGTATTAGGTATTGATTCACTACGACGTCCTGCCCAACTCCTTTTGCTAAGACTATAGAACTTCACTGCGAGTTAAAGCTGGCTTCTTGCTGTTTGCTAAATTAGATTAATTGGAGCAATACGATCGCTGGATTTGGAATAGGAGTTCACTTTTTATTCATTGCAAGTCAAGTTGATTTGGTTGTATGGTAGCTACAGTTAAAGGAAGATGCTGCCCTCTTTCCTCAATTCTGACACAATATATCAAAAGCAAATGCAAGCAGAAAAGTGTCTGAGAAAGGCATTCCTGAGGAAGAGACTTGTAATAGCTCAGCTTTACAGATTTGTGTACATTAGCTGAAGTGTTATAGGGGCAGACCTTCAGCTGGCATTTCAGCTCCATTAACTTTCAATAACACTATAACAAATTACATGAGCTGACAATGCGCCCCATGATGTTTAATATCTGATGACCAGAGAAAAGGGGATTAAAGCAAGATCAAAGGCACGCAGGCTTCTAACTCTCTATATAGATTAGTGTGGATTTAAGCTTAAATTTCTTTGTGGGTTTCATCTTTCACTTATTTCAAGGATCATATTCAAAGACAACGAAACATTGCTTATCTGAGATTGGGAGTCCATATGATCATCTAGTTATACTGTAACACAATGTATTAAATAGTTTTCCACTTGCTTTTCAGAAAAGAATTCTGTATTTGTTTAAAACTGAAAATATTTTTTGTGTGTTAGTTTATCATACTATATATAAAAAATTTAAGATATTTATATTGTACTTGAAATTTGCTTTTTTTTCCACTTGAGGGCAGCCTCAGTTGTAGCGACCATGAGATGGTAGAGTTCAGGATCTCATGTGGCAGGAACAGAATAGCTAGCAGAATCACAACCCTGGACTTCAGGAGGGCCAACTTTGGCCTTTTCAAGCAATTGCTAGGGGAAATCCCATGGGACAGGGTACTAGAAGGTAAGGGGGCTCAAGATAGTTGGTTAGCATTCAAGGACTGCTTCTTCCGAGCTCAAGATCAGAGCATCCCAGCAGGTAGGAAGTCAAGGAAGGGTACCAGGAGACCTGCATGGTTAAACAGGGAACTGCTGGGCAAACTCAAGTGGAAGAAGAGGGTGTACAGATCATGGAAGGAGGGGCTGGCCACTTGGGAGGAATATAAGTCTGTTGTCAGAGGATGTAGGGAGGCAACTAGGAAAGCTAAGGCCTCCTTGGAATTAAACCTTGCAAAAGAGGTCAAGGACAACAGAAAGGGCTTCTTCAAATACATTGCAGGTAAAGCCAACACCAGAGGCAATGTAGGCCCACTGATGAATGAGGTGGGGGCCCTGGAGACAGAGGATAAAAAGAAGGCGGAGTTACTGAATGCCTTCTTTGCCTCTGTCTATACTGCTGGAGGCTGTCCTGAGGAGCCCCGGACCCCTGCGGCCCCAGAAGAAGTCAGGATAGAGGAGGAATCTGTCTTGGTTAATGAGGGCTGGGTCAGGGACCAATTAAGCAACCTGGACGTCCATAAATCCATGGGCCCTGATGGGATGCATCCGCGGGTGCTGAGGGAGCTGGCAGAAGTAATTGCTAGGCCACTCTCCATCATCTTTGCTAAGTCGTGGGCAACGGGAGAGGTGCCTGAGGACTGGAGGAAAGCGAATGTCACTCCAGTCTTCAAAAAGGGCAAGAAGGAGGACCCGGGTAACTATAGACCGGTCAGCCTCACCTCCATCCCCGGAAAGGTGATGGAACAACTTGTCCTTGGTGCTGTCTCTAGGCACATCAAGGATAGGGGGATCATTAGGGGCACTCAGCATGGCTTCACCAAGGGGAAGTCATGCTTAACCAACTTGATAGCCTTTTATGAGGACATAACCCGGTGGACAGATGATGGTAAAGCTGTGGATGTGGTCTATCTTGATTTCAGTAAAGCGTTTGACACGGTCTCCCACAGCATCCTTGCAGCTAAACTGGGGAAGTGTGGTCTGGATGATCGGGTAGTGAGGTGGATTGTGAACTGGCTGAAGGAAAGAAGCCAGAGAGTGGTGGTCAATGGGACTGAGTCCAGTTCGAGGCCTGTGTCTAGCGGAGTCCCTCAAGGGTCGGTACTGGGACTAGTACTATTCAATATATTCATTAATGACTTGGATGAGGGAATAGAGTGCACTGTCAGCAAGTTCGCTGATGACACCAAACTGGGAGGAGTGGCTGACACACCGGAAGGCTGCGCAGCCATTCAGAGAGACCTGGACAGGCTGGAGAGTTGGGCGGGGAGAAATTTAATGAAATATAACAAGGGCAAGTGTAGAGTCCTGCATCTGGGCAAGAACAACCCCATGTACCAGTACAAGTTGGGGGCAGAGCTGTTGGAGACCAGCGTAGCGGAAAGGGACCTGGGGATCCTAGTGGACAGCAGGATGACCATGAGCCAGCAGTGTGCCCTTGTGGCCAAGAAGGCCAATGGCATCCTGGGGTGTATTAGAAGGGGTGTGATTAGCAGGTCGAGAGAGGTTCTCCTCCCCCTCTACTCTGCCCTGGAGAGGCCGCATCTGGAATATTGTGTCCAGTTCTGGGCCCCTCAGTTCAAGAAGGACAGGGAACTGCTAGACAGAGTCCAGCGCAGAGCCACGAAGATGATTAAGGGAGTAGAACATCTCCCTTATGGGGAGAGGCTGAGAGAGCTGGGTCTCTTTAGCTTAGAGAAGAGGAGACTGAGGGGTGACCTCATTAATGTTTTTAAATATGTAAAGGGCAAGTGTCATGAGGATGGAGCCAGGCTCTTCTCAGTGACATCCCTTGACAGGACAAGGGGCAATGGGTGCAAGCTGGAACACAGGAGGTTCCACATAAATATGAGGAAAAACTTCTTTACGGTGAGGGTGACCGAACACTGGAACAGGCTGCCCAGAGAGGCTGTGGAGTCTCCTTCTCTGGAGACATTCAAAACCTGCCTGGATGCATTCCTGTGTGATATGGTCTAGGCAATCCTGCTCCGGCAGGATGATGATCTTTCGAGGTCCCTTCCAATCCCTAACATTCTGTGATTCTGTGATTCTGTGAACTTCAACTAACAATTGCATAAACTTTCAGTATGTATTTATAACCATTTCTGACAATACAGTACTGATCCTTGTATTGATAGTTTAGATCTCAGGCTTGAACTAACAACTTTCATATATAGGAGGCACTAACACAGATTCACAAAAAAAAAATATATAGAAAATTACACAGTGGAGGAAAGTAGTTACAAAGAAAACAAAGAAATTTTAAATTTTAAATAATGCCTGTCATTTCAAAGCACTTTTCCCTCCAGAATCCCAAAAGCAGTGTTTGACGCTGATAAATATATTCTGATTGCAGACTGAAATAATGTGCATTTTTATCTAAGATTTTTTTCCACTAGGATATTTCAGATTTAAAAAACAAACAAACAAACAAACAAACAAACAAAACCACATAGAAGCTATTTGATGTCAAGCAAAGTTTCTAGCATGCCCATATTCAAAATGTAGCAAAGTTGTAGTAAAGTTGTAATAAAATTGTCTCAGTCTCCTGAAACTCTTTTTGATGAATCCAAGTACATGTTGGAAACTGTATCCTTGCAGGTTTCCTGCTCATTAAATTGCATACAAATAAGACAAGACTTTCCTAAAATGGGCTGAAACCTAGAGTAAGAGATTTGTTAGCTGAACTATCAAGCTAGGTATTCAAGGTATAGTGCACCCTTCCCATATATATGTCGTAGAAAAACTCTGTTCATAAAAGCTCTGTTTTCCAGGTTATGACTTGGAAACAGGTGTCTGAAAAATTTCATTTGCTTGAAAATTAACTACTTGAAAGAGAATTGATATGCCTCTCTTTATATACTCTATTGTCAGTAATTCAGTATGATACACAGACTGTATAGATTGTCACACAAGAGGTTTAACCTGGATTCTTCAAAGTATTCTTCACAGTGATTTTACCTTTTCCTAGCCCATCCACCCTCTCCTCTGCACCAGCAAGTAGAGCAGCTATTTACTCCTGCTCCACTCAGGAACAACCACCAACACCAAGAGCTTGATTGTGCCAAGACACATACCAAACTCTTCCCATTTAAGAGCAAAGTCAGTAACATGAACAATGGGAAAAAACATTCCTGCATTAAATGAGAAAGCTGCTGTGCAGTCATCTTGTTACTACTGATTGATGTCAAAAATGAAGGGCAAGCAGCTTAGTGACCCGCTTACATGAAATAAGATCATTTAAATCTATATTTCTTCAAGTACCTTTATTCTGTTTGCACAACATTACTGTACTGTTTGTACAACATCATGTGCTCCAGTAATAAGAAAGCAGATTAGGAAAAAAGTTCTGGGACCTCTGTCATTGTAGAGAAGATTATTCCTAATAATTTATGTGCTTAGATTTCAAAATCATCAATGTGTTTCTGCTTTTTATGTGTTTTAGTAATAGACTTGTAATCCCTGTTTCAAGTTACACAGAGTCTGGTGGGAAAGTCTGAAGCCAAGGTCAAAGCACTAGGACCAATGTACAGAGAAGTACTGGAATGAGAGTCAAGTTTGGGAAGAGCGAAGAAAATGGTGGTGACTAAAAAGAGCCAAAAATTAATTCCAGTTTCTCCTTCTAGATTGTTCCCCCACTAAATTATTCTTTATCAAAACCATGTCAGCTGAAGAAACAAAAGCAAGCCAAAATGAAACTTCAAAAATATTCATTATCAACATTCGATCAAGAAATTGAACAGAAAAGTATTCATGATCCCACAGTTATAATACAGCTTAATCCCATGAAGGAAAAGAGGTAAACTAATTGAAATATAAAATACAAGAACATTTAATCATTGTAAAGTGTGACTCTAAATTCATGCATCTGGAGAGAAGTAGAGGGGCAAAAAACCTAGAGCTGCAAAGAACACTGTTTTTCTAATTACATATGGAATAAACTTGATTTGAATAAACTGCCTATTACAAGATATGATTTTCAGTTTTGACAAGATTCCTCACTATGTGACATTGCTGGATGCCATGCACTTTAAGGCAGAAAGGCTTAAACTCAGTATCTTTCTAGGAAGCATATAGTAGGCTTGAGGAAAATCAGGATTAGATGATATCAAGAAGCAGAAGGATTAGCCACAGTTCCACTATGAGAAAATATTTGTGGCTGCTTATATTTAAGAAAAGAGTGAAGGTCATTTGTCTGAATAATGTAACTATAGCAAAAAAAAATAATTAGCAAGTCAAAACCATGTATTAACCATTTTTTCATTCCCTTATGAGTTAAGTCACTGTGTTGATGAGACTAGAATAACAGTTTCCAGATATGTTCTCTATATATCAGTTGTACTCAGCTTTCATTTGAAATGGATGCAAATTGTCCTCCTCTTGAATCCTCACTTTCAAAAGAAATCTGCAACAGAAATGCACACAAGTCTGAACTGTTCAGAGATTCACATTTCCTATTAATAATACAAAGTGCTTTATAGTATAATTCATATACTTATATTGGGGTCAGAAAAGTCACTTATTAAGATATACTTTGTATCAGAATGTGTCAACTTAGTTGAAAAGAGCTAAGAAAAACTATGTTTCATTGCATAGTGTCAATAATGAAATAGAAAATTTATTAGTCTTTTCTCTTTTCCAGTCTTATTTTGGGTCATGTGCTAAGAATCTCTGAAAGTATGGTATTTTTATTTAGATGGCCTTCATTTCCACAACTATGCTTAGTGAAAATGATGAGAATGTTCTTGGCCTGTTTTTTCCGAAGAAAAAAAAGGAAGCCTGGTATTGCAATATGTATCTGAAAACTGTCTTTGGAAACTGACAGTTTTAACATGTATCAAAAGAAGGTTCATATGCCTTTGTGCTGGAAAGTCCATTAAATACAAATCTGTAATTCAAAAAAGTACACCAGTTTGTTTACAGGCTTTGATACTTGCTTTCTGTAGGACATATGTGGCATCGTAAACTAAATTTCTTCTCAGCAAGATCACTTTTCACAAATGGAGACATTCAAAGTTAATTGCACTTCACAAATGTATTTTTAAATGCATTGCACAATTTGATAAAACGTGTCACCCTCCTTCTGAACTTCTACAATGCTACAGCTTAGGAAATGTTCAGTAACATTTTCTTGTGAAGAAATTACTGTGCTTACACAATTCCACAGTTACTAGCAGGAATATCGAGAATCCAAGATAGCTAACCTTTCAGACTGCGTCTAGTAAGTACTAATTAGAAAATTAAGGAAGATATAAGATTTACATTTAGCTTTGGGAGAATATGGACCTACGTATAGCCCCAGTGCATGTTTCCCACTGCTGAATCATCCTTGTAGCCCTAGTGATGGGACTTACGCAGGAAACCCCAGAGGGACCATCAGGGACTGTCTTCCCTATGTCACTTCCATTCCAGTTTTCTGGGTGACAAATGACTAGTGAAATTCTGCATCTTATATACAGAGGCTGGGAAAGTAAAAACAGTGATATTATTTGTTTTATCTAGATAGTGAAATCAGGGTCATACTGAAGTTAATCAATGTGTGCAATCAACCTCAGTTAATATGATTCCATATTAGCAGTGTGGCCTCCAGGGAGATCAGAATGAAGTTCTGCAGGAGCACCAGGGCAATTTATTGGCCACCCAAAAACTGTTTGCGTGTTCATTTAATTGTCTGCATTTGGAACAGCTCCACCAAACCTGGGAGCAGGGCGTACTCATGTTTATGACATTAAGTACAGGTGTAAATACTTTCAGAATCTATGTCCGCATGCTTCACATATTCTGCCATCTCAAATGATCACATCACTTAACTTTTTCCTGCTATTCAGAATAACCAAGAATGTATAGTAATCATAAATTTATGATGTGAATAACTTCAGGGGGAGTGTTAAAAATCTTTTAGAGCATAAAATGCTTCTTACAAAATGTCAAATGTTGGTGCATCTCTCAATTTTCTGTAACTAAAATACGGTTAATTCAAAATGTTGTCCAAAATCTGTCTTCTGGACTGAGAATACGAATGCCAGGTTTAAACACAATGAGGATTAAAATGAGATTTAATAATGGAAACACTGTCAAATCCTTAACTATAGCAGAGCTCCCAGGCACAGCAATAATACTAGCAACAGTTGTTTGCAGATGTTCTTGTCATTTTAATCATCCAGTTAACAACATTAGCAACGGCTCACAGTTGTCTTTAATATTCTGTTTGCAAACTGTTACACTGTGAAAAGATGAGGGGAGTCAAGACAGTTTAATAGACAAACATTAGCTCTTTTTAAAATGTATCACTTATGGTATTTAAATGTGGAGTGCTGGTAAAACTATTAAAACTTTTACTTCCATTTCCCTTGTATCTTTTTAACTGCAATTTTTGTCTAAAACAAAGTTAGACTACTTGCCTTCTGTAAGTGTTACTGCCAGATATTTTGCAGAGTAATGCCCCATGTAACACATAATACCAAGTTATCTATTACATGCATTGCAGCCATTGCCTTTAGTGTTATCAATTATGTATCAAGCATATCTTAAAAGCCCTATTGAGATGTAATTGAGGAATGAAAATAGTCTCCACAGAGTTAAAGAACAGACAAAAATAAATTCTCATAAACTCAGATTTTGTTTCCTCAGTAGTTCTGTCTATTCTGCAACTCTGTCCAGATTTTTTCTAGCTAGTTTGGCTCTAGACAGGATAAGGTACTAAAGAATACAGCTGCAACAGCTATGAAAGGCACACATAAGGTGCCAGCTGAGCATAGAAAGCCCCAATTATCATGGCTAAATTGCTGTCTGTCCCCAGGCAAGCTAGTTTTAAAACACAGTTGACATGTTTACACGTGGTGCAGTCAAGCCGCTAGACTGAAACACAAACACATTAAAGTAGTGCTGTAAGTGAACAGAGAGATCATATAGCCTAAGAATTATGGCCATACTTTCATGCTTCAAGACATCTTCTTAAATACTTATTACCATTAAAACAGTGCCTGCATTCCAGACAAGAATCAGACTCCTTGTTAAGCACAGTGTAACCACAGAATAGGGCTGCACGCTCCTTGAGGCAGGATTTAACAAAATCTTGGAGTTTGCAGATGATACAAAGCTCATTTTTGTCACATGGCAGTAACAAAGAACCCCAGAAGAAAACCACAAAAGTGAGTGGGCAAAAGGTAACATCAGACAATCTTCACTGTAGTTAAATATAAGGTAATAATACATCTAGAGAAAAATAACCTAAACTATGCCCACACAATGCTGACTTCAGAAGTAGCAGTTTGAATTCAGGAAAGAGATGCTGGGTTCATCAACAGTTCACTGAAATCTTTAGTTCTGTATGCAACAGCAGTCAAAAAATTCAACAAGATATTGGGAAGAATATTGATAACAAGACAAATGTATTGTTCTGGTATCATATAAAACTGGGAAGAGCCCATATCCCGAATAGTGTGTGTTGCTCTGGTCTATGCATGTCAAGGAGGGCATAGCGATGTTAGAGACCAGCTGAAATGCTAAAAGCAATAAAGCAGCTGCCTTACAAGGAGAGACTAAAAAGACTGTGAGTCTTCAGTTTGGAGAGGAGAGGGGTAAGAGATGTGATCAAAGTTTACAAAACTCAAGGTGACAATGGCTAAGACAAATACAAAAACAAATTCACTAAATTCCTCAGTACAAGAGTAGAGGGTGCTTGATAAAAATAGTAGGAGTTCAATTTCAAACAGATAAAAGAATATTCATTTACAAAGAATGTAAGTCATATTTCTTTCCAGAATGTAGTAGATTTCTGCAATATGCTGCCACAGGAGGTTGTGAAAGCAGACAGCATCAGCAGGTTCAGGAATGGATTAAAAAAAATCATGGGCAGCAAATCCATAAACAAATACGGGCAAGGAATAGTAAGGGATATATCCTTTTAAATCTCTAACATGACAGCTATGAGTGACAAAATGCCTACATGGAGAACAGACCACAGAAAGTGGTGAGGCTGGTGCTCTTCCTAAATAGCTTGTCTTGTTGCTAGTACTTTTTTTTCCCCATTTCTGGAAGCACTGCAATCAATACCAGCTAATACACAGAGTATACAGAGAGAGCTTCCAGCCCCAAAAATCTATCTAGTATAAAGTTCCCAAACAAAGGACTATCAGATATTAAACTGGTAACAGCAAATTGAAGACTAGATTGACTGGGTGTTTGTTTTTCGTATTCTTAGACAAGGTTGAAGCCACAACTTCTTGATACCTCTTAACTAAGCCATTTCTTAGGCTCCCAGTCTTCAGTACCATATCCTCTTAGAGTACCATTCTATTTTCCACAGTACTCTTCCATTTATATATTTAGAACATAAGTCTCCACACCTTGAAGCAACAGTGTTTATGCTGAGGCCTCAGCAGATTGCACACACATCCTTTGTCGTTCATCTAATCCGAAGACCAACACTAATTACCTCTTTTTCCTCCAAAAGTCCCCAGTTTTTGCTTCAGAAAGAATATAGCAACAGCTACAGGCTTTTCTGGGTGAAATTATCTTATTCCTAACAACTTCCCTGCTTGGCTAATTCAGGACCTCCATCCTGAATGACAATAGTCTCTTCATTTGTGGCTCCATTCTCTTTGGACTATACCCTTATAGAGAAGCTATTTTGGGGTGAAGGAATTTAACAGCAGCCAGCAGAGATCAAGCTTTCATTTACAAACTTTTCTCAGTTAACTTAATGCGGGTGCTCTGAATAGAATGATTCAACAAATGTCCATATCCTAAACACTACTGGGAACTCAGGGAAAGCTGCAGCTGTACACAAATGCAAGGTGATACAGGTATTCTGCTGTGTCTTGTAAGGTGATGACTCCTGCTTCCATAGTTTCCAGTAGATTTGGTGGAGTAGGCTGGCTTGGGATTCATCTTGTACAGAAAAAAACACTTGTAGCTCAACAGAAATTTCCAGCAGAAGTTGGAACTGGCTTATTAAGCAACATCTTGCTTATATGAGAACTAATACATCTTAATTCCTCCCGGTTGGAGACTTTGCAGGAGCGTTGTGCAGGCATGTACTGTGCCTGTATAAAGCAGTGATTTGTAGCTTCTCACCCAATGGGATAATAATACTTACCTCAGGCATTGCCGGTCATTAGGCTGTGCTAAAATTATCCTAGTGTATATTGCTAATTGTGGAAATAAGACTTTCTTAGGTGTTTGGTTTCAAATTTGTAAGGCTGATATATTTAAATTCTGACTATGCATCTTCATCTTACCACTGGGTGACAACTTAAGCCCTACATGGTTAAAATCTTTGACAAGGTGCAGTTGCAGCTGTATATACAAACTCTGACTTTGCTGAGCTTTCTCATGTGCTTAAATCCTTTTTTGAAGTGAAACTTTAGCCTATTAGAAAAGTCAACTGTCTGAGTCTTTGAACTTTTGAAAAGAAACTCTGTAATCTGTGTTGTTATACACTTGATATGATAGAGGGTTTACAAAGGAAAAGTGTGGATCCTACATCGCACTGGAACAAAATCTGTGATTTTTGCAATCCCCTCCAAAAAGTACAGCAAAAAGAGAGATTCTTTACATCACTTTCATGCCCTACCAGGAGAATTACGAGCCAATGTGCTAAAATTGGCCTGAATACAGGCAGAAGTTGAATTATATGGACTCTACTGATATATACATACTTGGCCAACTATCAGAAATATGTTATGTACTGACATAAAATATCTTTCTTTCTTTTTTCTCCTTTGATACAGCAACTCAGGCAGTCTACCACTACTTTATTATTTTAAATGTATATTCTGAAGGCCACTTTGACCATCTGTTGAAACTAAACTCCAGAAGGAGAGGCATGTATTGTAAGTACTCATTAGCTTGTTAATACATTAGTAAGCTTATAGATGCATTATGTTAGCAGCGTATTTCTTAGGCATATATAAAGAGAGAAAACATGTCTTTGACAGTGCATCTGTAGTGCAAAGATAATAGGCTCCTAATCAGTCAATGTAAGCATCCAGGAAAGCAAGACATGCTGAAAGAACGACCTCTTTATTGTATTAATTTTAGCTGACTGGAGTGGAAATTCCCTGTATATTAGAAAGTTGCAGAAACAATGTTGAGCACCGGTAACACTGGATCTTCTCAATTTCTTTTAGCAGAAAAGCACAAAAATCCATGCTCCTTAAGGAGTATATTTTATATTCAAGGTGTGTATATTCCTAATTTTGTTCCGTTTCCTAGGATTCTTTGCTTTCTAACTTCCTTTCTGAGCTGAAGCAAGTAGGACTCACCATAGATGATACAGGTAGTTTATGTGAAGACTAATTTCCCTCTCTCTGTTGGTATTATTACAGTAGTCTCTTGAAGACCTCACTGTGCTTTGCTGTACATAAGTATGTTAATTCTTAAGCCAAAGCATTCACAAATTCAATAAAAAAAAAACAGCTAAAGATGGGAAAAGATAATACTATGTTGAAGATGAGAAGATGGGGCACGGGTTAATTACCAGCAAGCCAGACTCTCACCAAGACCAAAGGAGTTCATGAGAGATGCCAGTCTCCTCCAGTCCATGCCTGAACCAGAAAGACATCTTCAATCTTAGTTTACAGATAAAATGGAAAGACCCTACCTAGCAGATTATTTCTGTGTATACCAATTTCCCTTGTAACTGTTCCAATTCATATAAGAGCATGAAACCCTGGCTAGTTCACAGAAATATTGTCTTTGGTACTACTGAAGAAATACAGTCATGAATAATGTTTTTATTGCTATCAAAAGCCTGGGTAGAACAAATCCAAAGTATTCTTAGTTGTTGGGAAGGTGCCTCTTTGGAAAAAAAGTGTAATTAGGTAAGGAACTGCTCAACAGTCAGTGAATGAGGCTGAAATTTCAAGTGTATTGAAGCTTACTACCAATGGAATGTTAGCTTTGATTTAGCTTTTCAAAGATGACACACATTAAAATATTACATAACAAAGAAGCCAGTCACCTCACACAAACCAGACACCAGCCTAACACATGCAGTACCTACCCACTGATATTTTACATTAAAATAATCCAACATAACTTTCAAAAGGTTTTCCATCACTAACCAAGTACAAAATTCTCAAATGTGAGAATCAACAGCTGTGACCATCATGTCATTTTCTTTAAAGTCAAATCAGTGTTTGGTGTGTCAACCCGCAATAAATGCACTATTTCTTCTTCAATTTCCTAATCACTAGGCTAGAGTCAAGTTTTTGTTCATCAGTTGTTTTTCCTCTCTGTAAAGTACATTTAGGACCCCACAATGCCCCTTCTTAATCACTGGAGTGGGTTCTCCTAAACTTGCCTGGCAACAGACTTTGTGGTAAAAGAGAAACACTCACAGCCGTAGAAGAGACACTCTGGAGCGTTCACAAATTACTAATGTCTAATGAGTTTGATACCTCCTGAGCCAGACAGGTAGACTGGAGAGCTGCCTAGACTGAAAAGGATTTGTATTTGCTACAATCATATTTTGTCAGGATTTAGATAGACTGGATCCCACCCATTGTGCATTTGCAGTGGGAATCAAAACATGACTCCTATAGCTTCAATGCAAACCAAGACACACACTGAAAAACCACAAAAAGTTGTGACATCAGTATACTTCATGTACTCCATATACTTCATTAGTTAACTGTAAACATTTGGTATCTGAAGAGCATTGCTAGAAAGGAGCTATTGTTCTTTTTTCACAGATGTGGAGCTGAAGCAGAGATAGATGCAGTTTGGTAAAAAAAAATAATCCAGTTTAATAGGTGGATTAAGTAGTGCACCGATGTACAGGCTTATTTGTAAACATATATATATCATAACTGAATACACTGGCTATATTTGATAAATTGAGAGCTAAGTTATCTACCTTGGTGTGATTTAGATGGACATTGAGATGCCATTTTTGGAAGAAAGAGAAATCCAAAATAATCATGCCATTATAAAACAGGTATTGAAGCTTGGCTTTGTTAATCTTTAATGTTCATATTTTTTCATATTTTTTCATGTGACATTTCCTATCACTTACAGATTTTTACCCAATTTGATAAAGAAAGTGGTCTTTGATTTGGATTTTTCTCCCCAAGACTGTATAGTTTCATGTTGTCCTTTGCTTCTGTAATTTTATATTTACCTAACTCCTAGTTTAAGTTGGAGCTTCTAATGAGAATGCCAAACATCAAACAGAAACTCAGATAAATCCATTAAATTTCACCTTCTTGAAACTAAAACCGTGATAAATTATGAATTTCATCTGATCTCAGTAGAAAACCAATTAGCCCAAGCAAACTAGACAGTTGGGTTTCATACTCAAAAAAAAAAAAAAACAAAACAGAAAACTCACAAAGTTCCAGGTAGGGTCAGTGAAGTTCTGTACTCACTTCTACTTATGAGGCTTTTGCATACCTCATGCCATATATTGCCTGAGTTAGTTCTTTATCCTCAGCATCCTACAGCAACAGATCATATAAACAAAAAATAAAACCTTCCCAAAATGATCAAAAAGTATTTATGTTTATGCCATAATGATACTGAGTTCCTTGATTTCTTTTTACCTAATTAAGTTTCAATATCTCCACAAAAGATATGCATTTTGTTGCTACCATAAAATTATTCAACCTGAGAGTTTACCACTATTGTCTGCAAAATGCATCTATTTTCACTCATTCAAATCACTGGCATTTAATTTTTAGGGAAACTTTTTGTTTCACCAGACAGACTTTATGTAGAATGAGATCTCCCAGGGCCTTGGCTTATATCTCACAGAAATATAAAATGTGCCTTGCGCTTTGATTCAAATAAAATCCATGGCTTACAAAACCTATCACTGTTTAACAATGAGTAATGTGATGGAAAAGATAGAATAATGTTCTCTGATCAATATCAGTGAATTAGCAGATAAGAAAGCAGTGATATATGAATCCTCCTTAATCGTATAGAAAAGTACAGCTTGATAGTGAAGGATTACATGACACAAACACATTATCTGACATTTACTTCTGGCTTATTATAAAATATTTGCCCCTCTTATACAGTAAGAGTTGAACCAACCTGGAGTTAAACACAAAAGCAGGGAATGAGAATAGTTCCTTTACTTTCATGTTCAATACAGACATCAAAAACACAACAACACTTAAATGTTTTAATTTAAACTTAGTAGGGCATTGATACCTGTCACTGCATTGCCTATCAACAGAGGTATCAAATGCACACAAAATCTTTAACGGCACTTACTGAGATATGCAAATGTAAAAGAGTAAATCAATCAATTTTTGTAACAAAGAGTAAAACTACAGAAGACGATTATTTTGAAAAAAAAAATCCAAAATAAAAAAACATTAATATTTCAGGTAGCTGCTCCAGAGAAACCTTGTAACTGTTGTATCCCCCACGCTTCATTTTTCCAAATGATAAAAAACTATATTTCACATTTTCCATGCACTTGAACCATTTATATTTTAGAACTGTTCTCTGTCTTCTCCTTGATTAATTTAACAGCTAGCGGTTTCTATAACAGCTACAGTAAAAGATTCTGTTATTCTCATTATTCTGCTTGCTGGCACGAATAAGAAAATTAAGATAATGCTGCATTTGAAATGATCCATTGTTAGGGGTAACTCCTCAACTTAGAATGGATGACTAACCGTTACTTCCAATAACCTCATGGGGAAGGAGGCAGAAAGAAATGTCTACCCATGAGGACAAGTGTAATTTTCAATTGCCAAAAAAGTCTAAAACGAGGCTCACTCTACATGCATTGTGGGAAATCACAGGAAATAAAATCTACTTGGGTGATTTGTCAATATGCCCAAGAGACTGCAGAAAAAAGCTTCCAACCTCATTCAGTCTCCATTAAGTAATCATTTCAGTTGTGTAAAGTTGTGAATGATCTCTACTGTGTTTCCAACACAGCAGAAAATAATTTGCCTATAAATTTAGATGGTTTATTTGAAAAGTACTTTTTCTAAATTCTTACCTACTTTTATAGGTAGTCAGGTAACACTGATGAAGGATGTTTATTGATGATAATAACTCTTGCCTTTTAAATTCCTTTTATATATTTGCCCGACTTTGAACAGTTGTGTTTTTCCAGAATACTAATAACTGTTCTTGTTATTACTAAGAAAGGCAAAGACAAAGATAAAATTACAATGTTACATTGTGTCATTTCTAATTCCAACATGTCAGAAATACATCATCATGGAGTTCATACTGCTCAAATATTAATCAATGAATGGCAGAACTCCTGTTGATTACAGTGCCCTAGAAAACAGAACACAGGATGAAATTCAAGAGCTTTAAACATATTCCCAGTTTAAAGTGTCTATCTGTGCATATGTACTGATTTCTATTTAAAAATAGAGGAAAAATGCAATAAAGAGTACAGAACAGATCATCTAATGCCACCACCATGTTTGTGTGCTATGTCTTTTCCTGACCTTGTCTGTGGAATTGGTCTGAATATTTGCACCAATGTCAGATGGTACAACGGGGGACTTACTGTAAATGAGAGGAGGTATAATTGGGTTAACTCTTGGTAAACCTCAGATTCAGATAGTTTGTCATACCTCTTATATGGTATCTTGAGCCTCTGCAATCCCTACTATAAGTTCCTCAAGTGAATGTCTGCTATTCTGTACGTAACACCTTGAACGAAGAAGCCTCTTCTCTGTTAGCTCTTAGGCACTACTGTAACATGAATAATAGCAATAATATATTACAAATGAGGTATCAGCAGTTCTGGGGAGGCATTTAATGCCTGTGGAAATATGGTAAGGACCACATCATCTAAGCCAATCTTTTCACTGAAGTCAATGAACAAATCTGATCTAAAAAAATGTATTGTGTAATGTGTAATGTATGCTTGCTTTGATAGAACAGGGGCACTGCCAAGGCAGGAAGACACAGAATTAAGTACAACAGCACTACAGCAAACACTTTGTGCCAGCATATAAAAGCATTCAACAGTAACTATTTAGCCATAACCACAGCAGCACCAAAAAAGCAGCTTATATTTTCCATAACTGTGTGCCCAAAAGCATGATCACTTTTAAAGAAACTAATTGCGACTCTGTAAGAACTAACCTATCCAGGGCATGTGAAATCCTGCTGCAGAGTCAATCATTATAAGGGATTCTGACTGCAACTGTAGCTAAAGTTATATTAAATCCCATTAACACATTTGGAAAAAAAAAGGAGGAGTATTTTCGTTGTAAATTAATGGTAATCTTCAATTCTTGAAGCATCTAAAATTGTCATGACAGTCAAGGAAGCAGTCAAGGAGGCCTAGCTATAATGATAGGTGAGTGATTAAGGCACTTTGAACACTTCTCTGACAGGAGAAAGAGATCTGGCTTCAGTCACTCTACCTATAAATGTGGTTTGAACCCGAGTCTTCCAAATGTGAGAAGACTGTGCTCCATGCTATTGACTGAACTTGAGTAGATTTTCTATGGAAAGGCAGATCATACTGGGTACCCATCAGTAAGAGCTTGTAATTAAAAAGCAGAGATAGGCTCCTAAATCTCCGAGGGATGGCGTTTACTCCACACAGCCATTCCTCAGGATTTCGCAATGGTTAGCTACGTTGTATTGCATATTTTTAGGTACTGAACTTTGATTTCCGCTGCATTGCATGGTGAACCCAAATCAAAAACCTGCTTTCCAGTAAAATGCAGGGTTCCTAGAATTCTCTGCATTATACTTGTAAGTCTTCATGTGTGTCTTACTCTGACACTCTCTAAAGATGAGCTCACTAGAAGAACATTATCCTCTTACAATGATTAAAAAAAATTACTTTCAACTCATTTAAAACAAAGCAAATTCATCATGTACTGAATTACTGAGAAAAAGATATTTTTTTTTTGCCAGAACCTATTTTCAAAACCAGAATTCCCACTTCTCCTGGTTTTGGTGAGGGTAGAGCTAATTTTCTTCATAGTATAGTAGCTCATATGGTGCTATGTTTTGGATTTGTGGCCAGAACACTGTTGACAACACACCAATGTTTTAGCTATTGCTGAGTAGTGCTTACACAGTGTCAAGGCCTTTTCTTTTTCTCATGCCAGCGAGTAGGCTGGAGGTGCACAAGAAGTCGGTAGAGGACACAGCTGGGACAGCTGACCCCAACTGACCAAAGGGATATTCCATACCATGTGACAACATGATCAGCATATAAAGCTGGGGGAAGAAGAAGGAAGGGGGGGACATTTGGAGTGATGGCGTTTGTCTTTCCAAGTAACCATTAGGCGTGATGGAGCCCTGCTTTACTAGGGATGGCTGAACACCTGCCTGTCGATGGGTAGTAATGAATGAATTCCTTGTTTTTCTTTTTTTGTGTGCACGGCTTTTGCTTTATGCATTAAATTTTTAGCTCTCTGATTCTCTCGCCCATCCCACCAGGGGAGAGTGAAAAAGTGGCTGTGTGGGGCTTAGCTGCCCACCAGGGCTTAACCACAACAGCTACAGAAACATTAGAAGACAAACTTGAAAACATTACTTCCGGTGGAGAGTTGGCATTGACCAGCTGCCAGATGCCCACCCAGCTACTCTCTCACTCTCCCTCACCAACAGAAAAGGGGAGAAAAGGGGATTAAAAAGCTTATAAAGACTGGGGGAAAATTACTTTGTTACAGACTAAGATAGATTCAGGTAGCAAGAAATAAAAATAAAAATTAAAATAATACTTTCCTCCCACCTCCCTTCTTCCCAGACTGAAGTTTATGCCTGTATTCCTGACCCTTCAACCTCTTCCCCTCCCGAGCAGTGCAGGGGGATGGACAATGGGGGACTGTAATCAGTCTGTAACAGCTCTTCTTTGCCGCTTCTTCCCTCTCACACTTTTTCCTTACTCCAGCATGGGTCCTTCCATGAGCTGCAGTTCTTCAGGATAAACTCACTCCACTATGGTTTCTCAATGGGCTGCAGGGGAGTTGCTGTTCTAGGTGCCTGGAGCACCTCCTCCCCTTCCTTCTCTGACCTTGATATCTCCATGACTCTTTCACATTTTCTCACTCCTTTTTCAGAGCTGCTGCACCGCTGTTTTTACCCTCTCTTAAGTATGTTATCACAGAGGGGTCACGAGCATCACTGATGGGCTCAGCTTTGGCCTGTTGGCAGGTCTGTTTTGGAGCTGGATGGAACCCACTCTGTCCAGCACAGGGCAGCCACAGCCTCTCCTCATAGCCACCCGGCTGCCCCCGCTGCCAGTGCCTGGACACTGACATCAAATACAGTTCCCTATGTAAATGTACTAATTGGGGGTCCTTGGTTTCATCCTATTACTCACATCGTAAAAGCCAAGAATGCTACTACATACCACTGTGAATCGAGAATGTTTGTTAGTTAAGTGATAATATTTCACCTTTCTTAAAATGAGTGCAATTTTAAATTTCATGGTTACAAACTGAAATTGACAAGCACAGCTAAAATTCAGTGCGTATGTCAATTCATATTTACAACAATATTTTAATGAATAGTATTAATCCAAAAAGTTTTATCTTTTTATAAAAGACTTCGATGAACACACTTTAAGAAGTGATTTTATAGAGAAAAATAAATTCTTGAGGAAGTATTTAATCCAACCTCATACCCTGCAATTCTTTTGAGTAATAACGGAGGTTCACTTTTGGATGTGGCAGCTAGCTCACAAACATTCACAACAGTTTTCAGAGGAAGAGCTACAAATGACTGACATGTGCTATCACAGATGCACACACTCACAAAATACCTTCTTCCCCAAACAGAGCAGAATGCAGCCCTCCGGCTCTGAAACACTGGACCTTTATCTGGGTGGCTTTCAGGAGGCTCAATTAGAATAGAAAGAGACTTCCCAGTTCATACATACTATCAATCAGGCTAAAGAAAAGGGAAGATGAAATCAGAATATAAAATCAGCCCCATGGGGTTGGGCTAGACAGGTTCCTTAAAAATGACACTTACAAAAAGCTAATAGTCTCCACGCTTAAAAAGAATTTTCAGTGTGTACGCATGCAAGCAATTTTATCTTTTTTACTACATTTTTCTGCTTTGAGCTTATTAAAGTAAAATATTTTCACACTTGTTGAACACTGACCAGATGCTGATATCCTTATTCACCTATGAGATACAGACTTACGTTCTAAGAAAGTTCCCAGCAGCACTGGGATTCATGGACAAAAGCATGACTTGAGATAAGTGTGGGTATCAAAATCCAGCCTGCAACTGTCCTTAACTGCATTTTTTTGTTCTCTTCTAATTTTGCCATTTAATAGAACAATCCATAAGCACATTCCTCATTCAAGTTATGCTAAAAGTAGCATGCTGTCTTCAAAAAGGGGAGATGAGAGTTAAAATGGTTCTGTACACAGGAGCTTATTCAAACCAGAGTTTTAAAAGCCTTCTTTTTTCAGAATAGTAAATTTAAGTAATCTTTAATTGTACCACTCTGTACACAAAAATGTATGTATCAAATTGCCTTGTGGTATGAGCTTCTTCTGTGAAAATAATGGGGATGTGCGTCATAAAATAAAAGAAACACAGGCAGATGAGAAGAGCCTTTTTAAATATTTTTTTTTTGTAATGCTGATACATAGTGGACTTTAACAAGTAGCAGTTGTTTTCTTATCTTTCCAGGATAATCAGTAAATTGCTTATATGGTATATCTGTCAGCTTTGACATGACTCTTTTAGTGTTTGTTGCTATTTCATACACTCTGGGGGTCTTTAGTGTAGTTCAGTCTCCTGACAGTTATTACAACCTCTTCCCATCACCTCTAGTTTAGCAGTTTTCAAAAACATGGAAGTCAGACCTTTTATTTAAACACATTTCCCTTTAAGAGATTTAATATTTTTTTCTTAGGAAGATTAGAAATTTCACTGGCAGTCTACTGCATCATTTTGGTTTGGTGTTTGTATTATTTTTTTATATTGCAAAACTGTTATGACGTTCTAACTAAAGGTGTTAATTTCCTCTACAAGAAAAAACGACATGAGGCTAGGAGCACAGCAGTGTTAAGCGCTCATATGTTTTGGGATTCTGAAGAGTAAGGGAAGAATTACACTCCCTTGCAGGGGAGAAAAGGCTTCCATATAAATTCAGATCTTTGCCTCACAACAGGTCCAGGTTAGAAGTGTCCAGATACAATGCTTCCTGACCAAGGAAGCCCTGAGCAACTTGACCTAACACTGACCCTAACACAGGGTGAGACTAAGCAACCTCCGTAAGTCACTTACAACCTAGGCCAGTCTATGATTCAGTTTCTTGCTCTCCGGAGATACCATCCCTTCCACTCCTGAAATCTTACCCCTGACCTGCCTTGTCCTACAGGCCTTTCACACTTCCCAGCCTAGAGCCACCTTTCTTGATCCTCTTTCAACCCACAGTGTTTCCCATACTAGCATAAGCTCTTTCATTTTCACCAGACCAGTATATTCACCCTATCCCAAAACCTTCATATTTCTCTTACTTCCATGCCAAATTCTTTCACTCAATTTTTTTAATTAAGTCTTTAAAACTTTAATTTAATGTTGCATTCTTCCAATTCTAAGTGGAGGTGTAGCACAGAAATAAGTGTATGCATGCATGTGTGTGCAAGGGTAAATCATGGCCACTTTTTCTGGATGCAGAAAAGAGAAGGCATCAATCAGCATTCCTATGAGAAATGACTGACTTTCAGGTTTCACAGCGGTCATAGTGATCATTTGCTACTCAATAACATCACTACTTACATCAAAAAAAAACCCTGGACTTCGCAAAGCTTTCAGAGGGACATGACTGAATGTTGTACTATAAAGCAAGGATCAGCTGACTCATAAATAGATGATGGGAGCCTGGACTATTGCAGAGCCACTTTCTCCTGTATTCTCTTGTCTTCAAGTGGGTTATAAAAGAAAAAAAAAAAAAGAAAAAAGAAAAGGAAAAGCAAAATAAAAAAACTCAAGCTACTTGGTTTAAGCTGAAATTTAGAAAATGTATGTAGGCAGTTCGGTCATGCATGAGTTTCTTATTTTGGAACATACCTGATTATACAACATCTAAGTTTCTTTGGAAAAGTCATAAAAATCTTACGAAGGAAAAAGTAATAGAGTTCGAAGTGCTAGTGTTCAGCAAATATATCCTTCTAAATTTTTTATTCTGAGATGAAAAATTATGCAATAGATTTTTCTCTGTGTACTCTAAATTGAAACATAACTACTTATTGAAAAGATATATTGTGAGATTAATTACAATGAGATGACTTGGCTTTTCATTGAAGAAAAAATATTCTTGCGACATATTTTTATCTCTTTTTCTTTCTTTTTTCACAGAAAAAAAGTAAATTACCCACTCAAAGATATTGTTCATGGTTTTGTATGGTATTTTTTTGTAAGAATTATTATTAATTATTATTTGTAATGACCAAGTAGTTTTATTAGACCTGGACTGAGGGCAGAATTAATACCTATTCATAATTTTTTTTAATAAAATGACTGACTCTATTATAATGAATCAATGCAGGAAAGGAGAAATATTTTCACAAAGGTTATCCCTTGTGAAAAGTATTAATGTACAACTTTCCAGCAACCCTCTTTATTGCTTCAAACAATCATATCACAAGTAGAAATCTTCTAATCAACATCTAAATAAGTTTGCTATAATAAACTGCAACACATGGGTGGCAAGGTTAGATTGAACGTGCAGCTAAACATTTTTAATGCTAGCCATTCATCCTTACAGCAGCTTATGCTAATAATAAAAGCAACATTGTTCATGTATGTGATTTACAGGATCTGAAGGAGCAAATGGTTGAGCACATATTACTTGCATAACTGAAGTGTTATATCTGTTACTGTGAATAAGTTTCTGTCTGTTTTGGCCCTAATGTGTGCTATTAAATTAAATAATGACAAAAATCTAAAAATGGAAATAGTTTTGAGGTATGTGGGATTATAAATACAGGATATCTGATTATTTTTTTAAATTTTATTGGCTACAGAAGATTAATGGCCATATCTAACAAAGCCAGATACTATTAATGTAGGAGATTTACATTTACAATCAGAAGATCTCCATTTGCCTGTATCTTTCACCCAGTGACAGACAATATGGAGTAGGTGCAAAGTGATAACAAATTATTTTGAAAAGTGAGTGCCCACTTCGATAAATGGGTAACTGCTCTGTTGGAAGAAAAGCAGTATTTTCTTTTCCATTTCTAGTCCATTTCCAGTCATATTCTTAGCTTTCACTATGAACCACCCTATTCCTTCCTTTCAGTCTGTTAGCCCTAGTTTAATTTTTACTTTTCAGCTTTGAACACCTTTGTGACTCTACTTCCACTCCCCACAAGCTCTGAGATGAAAGCCAGCAGAACAGGTGCTCTCTACCATTTTTGCTGCAGAAACCAGAGCAAGGATGGTTCAGTTACCAGTACATTAGCCTGCTCTACTATGAACTCTATAAAGCCGTGTGAAACTAGCAGCACAAAAACACTTTTCTGACTGCGCTGTCATCCTCGTAGGGTGGATGACCAGACTGAAGGAACTCATCATAGAATCATAGAACCGTAGAATGGTTTGGCCTGGAAGGGACCTTAAAGATCACAGAATCACAGAATCACAGAATCAACCAGGTTGGAAGAGACCTCTGGGATCATCAACTCCAACCATTGCCCTGACACCACCCTGTTAACTAGACCATGGCACTAAGTATCATGTCCAGTCTTTTCTTAAACACATCCAGAGATGGTGACTCGACCATCTCCCTGGGCAGCCCATTCCAATGTCTAATGACCCTTTCTGAAAAGAAATTCTTCCTAAGGTCCAACCTGAACTTCCCCTGGCGAAGCTTGAGGCTGTGTCCTCTTGTCCTCTCGCTAGTTGCCTGGGAGAAGAGGCCAACTCCCACTTCACTACAACCTCCCTTCAGGTAGTTGTAGACTGCAATAAGGTCACCTCGGAGCCTCCTCTTCTCCAGGCTAAACAACCCCAGCTCCCTTAGCCATTCCTCGTAGGTCAGACCCTCCAGACCCTTCACCAGCTTGGTCGCCCTCCTCTGGACTCGCTCCAACACCTCAACATCTTTCTTGAAGTGTGGGGCCCAGAACTGAACACAGTACTCAAGATGAGGCCTCACCAGTGCCGAGTACAGAGGGACGATCACTTCCCTAGACCGGCTGGCTACACTATTCCTAATAGAGGCCAGGATGCCATTGGCCTTCTTGGCCACCTGGGCACACTGCTGGCTCATGTTTAGTCGGCTGTCAATCAGCACCCCCAGGTCTCTTTCCACCCGGCCGCTTTCTAACCACTCTTCCCCCAGCCTGTAGCGCTGCATGGGGTTGTTGTGGCCAAAGTGTAAGACTTGTTCTTGTTGAACCTCATGCCGTTGGTCTCGGCCCATCTATCTAACCTGTCCAGATCCCTCTGAAGGGCCTTTCTACCCTCCAGCAGATCGACACTCCCACCCAGCTTGGTGTCATCTGCAAATTTGTTGAGGGTGCACTCAATCCCTACGTCTAGATCATCTATAAAGATATTGAACAGCACCGGCCACAGAACTGAGCCCTGGGGAACACCGCTAGTGACTGGCCGCCAGCTGGACTTTGCCCCATTCACCACCACTCTCTGGGCTCGGCCATCCAGCCAGTTTTTAACCCATCGAAGAGTCCACCCATCCAAGCCCCGGGGAGCCAGTTTGTCTAGGAGGATGCTGTGGGAGACAGTGTCGAATGTCTTACTGAAGTCTAGATAGACTACATCCACAGCCCTGCCCTCATCTACTAAGCGGGTCACTTGGTCATAGAAGGAGATCAGGTTGGTCAAGCAGGACCTGCCTTTCATGAATCCATGTTGGCTGGCCCCGATGCCCCGATTGTCCTGCATGTGCCGTGTAATGACACTCAGGATGATCTGTTCCATCACCTTGCCTGGCACCGAGGTCAGGCTGACAGGCCTATAGTTCCCTGGATCATCCTTCCAGCCCTTCTTGTAGATGGGCGTTACATTTGCTAATTTCCAGTCAGCTGGAACTTCTCCAGTTAACCAGGACTGCCGGTAGATAATCGAGAGTGGTTTGGCAAGTTCATTTGCCAGTTCCTTCATTACTCTAGGGTGAATCCCATCCGGGCCCATAGCCTTGTGGGTGTCCAACTGGCACAGCAGGTCACTAACTGTCTCCTCCTGGATTACGGGAGGTTCACAGAGCCCCCTGTCCCTAACTTCAGGCTCTGGGGGCCGAGTCTCCTGAGGATAACCAGTCTTGACATTAAAGACCGAGGCAAAGAAGGCATTGAGCACCTCTGCCTTTTCCTCATCCCCTGACACTACACTACCCTCCTCATTCAGCAAGTGGTGGAGGCTCTTCTTGACCCTCCTTTTGCTGTTGATGTATTTTTAAAAGCTTTTTTTGTTATCTTTGACTGTAGCAGCCAAATCAAGCTCTAATTGAGCTTTGGCCCTGTCCTGGTTTGGCCTAAACCAGGCCGATTTTCCTTTCAGTGATTTTTACTTTCAGCTAAGTCTCCTCTAAGTAACTGCACTTTCTGAAACTAACTGCATGTTTTGCAGACAGTGTCTGCTTCCAGGACTGATAACGCTCGAAGTTTGTAGTTATCGCTGAGGCACCGGTAGGGATGTTGTGCAGTAAGGCTCTTGCTGTACTTGTTCTTGAGAGAAGCCAAGGTCACTGCTGAATTCCTCACTGCTTACGAGTGAAGAGCCGAAGGGGGGTCGCAGCTGCAGGGGGGAGCAGACAGGGCAGGTGACCCAAAATTGACCAACGAGGGTATTCCAACCCATACACGTCATTCTCGGTATAAAGCGGGGGGATCACGAGGGTCTCGCTCTTTCTGCTATGGCCAGTGTCCAAGGAGGACTCCGTCTGTTTTCCTGCTGCCCCCGATCCCGATCCGTGTGTTCCTGAATCCAGCTCTCGACCGTCGCTGGGCCCAGCCTGGGCCTTCCTGGAGCCTGCCCTGCAGTGCCGGTGGTGACGTGGCTGACTTCAGGGGAGCACAATCTTGGTTTTGTATATATATTTGTATATATTTGATTATTTCTATTATTGTTATTATACTCTTTTCCATTATTATAGTTTATTAAAACTGTTTTAACTTTCCAACACGGAAGCCTCTCTCACTTTTCCCTTTCCCTTTCCCTTTGGGGGGAGGGGGGGGGGGATAACAGAGAGCATCTGCCACAGGTTTAATAGCCGGCCCAGCTTTAAACCGTGACAGGCCCTTCTAATCTTCTCCCTACATGACCTGGCCACGTCCCTATAGACCTCCCAAGTTACCCGACCCTTCTTCCAGAGCAAGTAGGCTCTTTTTTTTTTCCTTAAGTTCTAGCCTAAGTTCTCTGTTTAACCAGGCCAGTCTTTTTCCCCGACGGCTAGTCTTCCTACACACATGACAGCCTGCTCCTGAGTATTTAGCAATTCCCTTTTGAAGCATGTCCAGCCTTCCTGGACTCCTTTGCCCTTCAGGACCAACTGCCAAGGGACTCGGTCCACCAGCCTCTTAAACAGGCTAAAGTCAGCCCGCCGGAAATCTAAGGCAGAAGTTCTGCTCTTGCCCCTCCTTACTTCCCCCACTATCGAAAACTCTAACATTTCATGGTCGCTACTCCCAAGACGGCCACCAATCCTCACATTTCCCACTAGTCCTTCTCTGTTCACAAACAACAGGTCAAGCAGGGCCCCTCCTCTAGTGGGCTCATTTACCACTTGCATGAGGAAGTTGTCCTCCACACTTTCGAGGAACCTCCTAGATTGCTTCCTCTCTGCCATGTTGTATTTCCAGCAGACATCCGGCAAGTTGAAATCGCCCACGAGTACAAGGGCCGGCGACCGGGCGGCTTCTGACAGCCGCTTGTAAAACGCCTCGTCCGCCTGCTCATCCTGGTTGGGTGGTCTATAACAGACTCCCACCATAATGTCCGCCCTGCCGACCTTCCCCCTGATCTTCACCCATAGACATTCAACGTTGTCATCCTCACAATCTTCCTCAATTTCGACACAGTCTAAGCACTCCCTAACATACAGCGCTACCCCACCGCCTCTCCTGCTTCGCCTGTCCCTCTTAAAGAGCTTATAGCCATCCATAGCAGCACTCCAGTCATGAGAGTCATCCCACCACGTTTCTGTGATGGCAACCACATCATACTTTGGGCCCCCCCGAGCAGCAGCCCCGAGCTGCTTTCCCCTGGACCCGGAAGTTCCCGGCAACGAATCAGGAGAGGGGGGGGCGTAGCACCACCCCCCGTCGATCGGGTGATAAAGAGCCTGTGGGTGGGCAGGGACTCCCTGCCCAGATGGTACAGGGGGAGTCAGCAGTGACTGGGTGTGTCCCAGGGCGGGGGAGGCCACAGCCATTTGCAGCTCGTTGGGGAGGGCGCTGACTCCCTCCCAGTGCACAAGGCGAGGAAGGTGCCAAGGAGCTGTGAACCAGCCAAGCTGTGAAGGCGTCAAGGAGCTGTGAACCAGGGGTGGCACCAACAGGTATTTCCCAACTCAGTGAACGAACAATGGTATCCACCCGGCAGAAGAAGATCAAAATGGATGTGGGAACCCAGACAGAGCTCCCACGGAAGGAGGCAATTGTGCAGGTCGCAGGCTGCAGGGAATGCTACACCGTCTCTGTGGTGACAGGGGGCTGTGTGCACTGTGAGCAGGTATATGATCTGCTTGGCCGAGCGGCACAGCTGCAAAACCAGGTTGAAAGGCTTCAAGCCGAAGTAGAAAGGCTTAGGAGCATTCAGGAGGCTGAAATGGAGATAGACTGGTGGAGCCAGGCTCTGCCTTCCCTGCAACAAAAATGGGAGCACCTGCCAGAGGGAGAGCTCCCAGGATCGAGGGACCCCTGTACTCTGCCCCTCTCAGGTGGAAAACAATAACCTAGAGGAAAGGAGTGAGTGGAGGCAAGTCTATGGCCGTGGCAAAAGGCAAGTGCCCTCCTTGCCTACCTCGCCTCCACAGGTGCCTTTGAGAAATAGATATGAAACCCTAGCGGAATACAGCCGGTCCAATGGGGATGTGGTGGAGAGGCAACCTATATCAGAGGTCCCACCACAGTCAGAAAAACCTGACAGGTGTATAGCTACCTCCTCCACAAGGAAGAAGAGAAGAGTTTTAGTGGTTGGAGACTCCTTCCTAAAGGGATCTGAGTGCCCAATATGCAGAGCTGACCCCCATCACAGGGAGGTCTGCAGTCTGCCTGGAGCCCGAATCAGGGATATCACCAGGCAACTCCCCAACCTGGTGAAGGCCACAGACTACTACCCCCTGCTGATCTTCCAGACAGGTGGGGAAGAAGCTGCATCCCGTAGTCTGAGGAGGATGAAGAAAGACTACAAGGCCCTAGGACGGTTGGTGAAAGAGTCTGGGGCACAAGTCGTTTTCTCCTCCCTCCTTCCATTTTCAGGTGATGACGTGGGATGGAATAGTAGAATTCTCTCTTTAAATGCCTGGCTACGAGACTGGTGCTACAGGCAGGGCTTTGGGTTCTTTGATAATGGCTGGTTTTATAAGACACCAGGCGTGACCGTAATACATGGGAAAGGTTTATGTCGTAAGGGCAAAAGGGTTCTGGGACAGGAATTAACAGGGCTCATTCGGAGAGCTTTAAACTAGATTCGAAGGGGGATGGGGTAGTAGCTGGGCTTGCAACACTGGGGCAACACTCTAGTGTTGAGGCAGACCAGGAGGCCTCCCATCCCCCTGGGGTGAAATCGGTGTGCCCAGCTCGCTCCCTGAAATGCCTGTACACCAATGCACGCAGCATGGGGAATAAACAGGAGGAGTTAGAAATCCGTGTTCAGTCGGGGGGCTATGATCTAGTGGCAATTACAGAGACTTGGTGGGACACCTCGCATGACTGGAATGTGGTCATGGATGGCTATGTCCTGTTCAGGAAAGACAGGCCACTAAGGAGAGGTAGTGGAGTTGCTCTTCATGCGAGAGAGCAGCTAGAATGTATTGAGTTCTGTCCAGGGGCGGATCAGGAGCGAGCTGAGAGTTTGTGGGTGCGAATTAAGGGGCAGGCTGGCAGGGGTGATACTGTTGTGGGTGTCTATTACAGGCCACCGGATCAGGATGAGGAGGGTGATGAGGCCTTCTACAGGCAGCTGAGAGCAGTCTCTCAATTACAGGGCCTGGTTGTCATGGGGGATTTCAACTACCCTGATATTTGCTGGGAGGCCTACTCAGCCAGCCATCCTCAGTCCAGGAGGTTCCTCCAGTGCATTGATGATAACTTTCTGATGCAAATGGTAGATGAGCCAACTAGGAGAGGAGCGCTGCTGGATCTTATCCTTACTAACAAGGAGGGTCTGGTTGAAGAGGTGAAGGTTGAGGGCAGCCTTGGTTGTAGCGACCATGAGATGGTAGAGTTCAGGATCTCATGTGGCAGGAATAGAATAGCTAGCAGAATCACAACCCTGGACTTCAGGAGGGCCAACTTTGGCCTTTTCAAGCAATTGCTAGGGGAAATCCCATGGGACAGGGTACTAGAAGGTAAGGGGGCTCAAGATAGTTGGTTAGCATTCAAGGACTGCTTCTTCCGAGCTCAAGATCAGAGCATCCCAACAAGTAGGAAGTCAAGGAAGGGTACCAGGAGACCTGCATGGTTAAACAGGGAACTGCTGGGCAAACTCAAGTGGAAGAAAAGGGTGTACAGATCATGGAAGGAGGGGCTGGCCACTTGGGAGGAATATAAGTCTGTTGTCAGAGGATGTAGGGAGGCAACTAGGAAAGCTAAGGCCCCCTTGGAATTAAACCTTGCAAGAGAGGTCAAGGACAACAGAAAGGCTTCTTCAAATACATTGCAGGTAAAACCAACACTAGAGGCAATGTAGGCCCACTGATGAATGAGGTGGGGGCCCTGGAGACAGAGGATAAAAAGAAGGCGGAGTTACTGAATGCCTTCTTTGCCTCTGTCTATACTGCTGGAGGCTGTCCTGAGGAGCCCCGGACCCCTGCGGCCCCAGAAGAAGTCAGGATAGAGGAGGAATCTGTCTTGGTTGATGAGGGCTGGGTCAGGGACCAATTAAGCAACCTGGACGTCCATAAATCCATGGGCCCTGATGGGATGCATCCGCGGGTGCTGAGGGAGCTGGCAGAAGTCATTGCTAGGCCACTCTCCATCATCTTTGCTAAGTCGTGGGCAACGGGAGAGGTGCCTGAGGACTGGAGGAAAGCGAATGTCACTCCAGTCTTCAAAAAGGGCAAGAAGGAGGACCCAGGTAACTATAGACCGGTCAGCCTCACCTCCATCCCCGGAAAGGTGATGGAACAACTTGTCCTTGGTGCTGTCTCTAGGCACGTCAAGGATAGGGGGATCATTAGGGGCACTCAGCATGGCTTCACCAAGGGGAAGTCATGCTTAACCAACTTGATAGCCTTTTATGAGGACATAACCCGGTGGATAGATGATGGTAAAGCTGTGGATGTGGTCTATCTTGATTTCAGTAAAGCGTTTGACACGGTCTCCCACAGCATCCTTGCAGCTAAACTGAGGAAGTGTGGTCTGGATGATCGGGTAGTGAGGTGGATTGTGAACTGGCTGAAGGAAAGAAGCCAGAGAGTGGTGGTCAATGGGACTGAGTCCAGTTCGAGGCCTGTGTCTAGCGGAGTCCCTCAAGGGTCAGTACTGGGACCAGTTCTATTCAATATATTCATTAATGACTTGGATGAGGGAATAGAGTGCACTGTCAGCAAGTTCGCTGATGACACAAAACTGGGAGGAGTGGCTGACACACCGGAAGGCTGCGCAGCCATTCAGAGAGACCTAGACAGGCTGGAGAGTTGGGCGGGGAGAAACTTAATGAAATATAACAAGGGCAAGTGTAGAGTCCTGCATCTGGGCAAGAACAACCCCATGTACCAGTACAAGTTGGGGGCAGAGCTGTTGGAGACCAGCGTAGCGGAAAGGGACCTGGGGATCCTAGTGGACAGCAGGATGACCATGAGCCAGCAATGTGCCCTTGTGGCCAAGAAGGCCAATGGCATCCTGGGCTGTATTAGAAGGGGTGTGGTTAGCAGGTCAAGAGAGGTTCTCCTCCCCTTCTACTCTGCCCTGGAGAGGCCGCATCTGGAATATTGTGTCCAGTTCTGGGCCCCTCAGTTCAAGAAGGACAGGGAACTGCTAGAGAGAGTCCAGCGCAGAGCCACGAAGATGATTAAGGGGGTGGAACATCTCCCTTATGAGGAGAGGCTGAGGGAGCTGGGTCTCTTTAGCTTGGAGGAGACTGAGGGGTGACCTCATTAATGTTTTTAAATATGTAAAGGGCAAGTGTCATGAGGATGGAGCCAGGCTCTTCTCAGTGACATCCCTTGACAGGACAAGGGGCAATGGGTGCAAGCTGGAACACAGGATGTTCCACTTAAATATGAGGAAAAACTTCTTTACGGTGAGGGTGACCGAACACTGGAACAGGCTGCCCAGAGAGGTTGTGGACTCTCCTTCTCTGGAGATATTCAAAACCCGTCTGGACGCATTCCGGTGTGATATGGTCTAGATAATCCTGCTCCGGCAGGGGGATTGGACTAGATGATCTTTCGAGGTCCCTTCCAATCCCTAACATTCTGTGATTCTGTGATAACCTTCCTGCTGTACAGTGGCTTCTAGCTCTTCCTGTTTGTTGCCCATACTGCGTGCATTGGTGTAAATGCACTTCAGCTGGGCTAGCGGCCTTGCCCCTGACGCAGGCCGTTGCCCCTAGTTCATCCTAGTAGATCCGCCCCTAGTAGGATCATCTAGTTCCAACCCCTCTGTCATGGGCAGGGACACCTTTCCACTAGACCACGTTGCTCAAAGCCCCATCCATCCTGGCCTTAAGTGTTTCCAGGAAGGATGCATCCACAACTTCCCTGGGCAACCTTTACCAGTGTCTCACCACCCTCACAGTGAAGAATTTCTTCCTAATATGTAATCTAAATCTACCCTCTTTCAGTTTAAAAACGTTCCCCCTCTTCCTATCACTACATGCCCTTGTAAAAAGTCCCTGTCCCGCTATCCTGTAGGCCCTCTTCAGGTACTGGAAGGCTGCTAGGAGGTGTCCCCAGAGCCTTCTCTTCTCCAGGCTGAAGAGCCCCAACTATCTCAGCCTGTCTTCATAGGAGAAGTGCTCCAGCCCTCTGATCATCTTCTTGTCCCTCCTCTGGACTCGCTCCAACAGCTCCCTGTCCTTCTTATGTTGGGGGCCCCAGAGCTGAACGCAGTACTCCAGGTGGGGTCTCATGAGAGCGGAGTAGAGGGGCAGAATCACTTCCCTCGACCTGCTGGCCACGCTGCTTTTGATGCAGCCCAGGATACAGTTGGAGCGTATCACTTTCCTCTTCCAGCCCTTATGCTGGTTTTTCTTTCCTGTATGGGATAGCACAATAAAAATGCAGCAAGAGTGTGGAGCTGTGCACCTGCACCCTGAGAGGTGCTCATGAGGGACACTCACCTGGGAAAGCCAGTTCTTTCTAGCTTTCTGCAGATCCTCAGGCATAGATCAGGCTTTGTGCCTGACTGATTTTGAAGTGTATGTATGTCTTATTTCCAGAAGTAGTTACATCTCCTGGATCTTCAGTGTGAAAGGTCACTTTAAAACAGCCAGATGGAAAGAAAAAATCCAGAGATACATAGCAAGTGTGATCCTTTTTTGTGATTCAATTTAGATTGAATAATAGATATTCTCATTTCAAACTTCAACCTTTGCAAACACATATATGACTTCTGCAAGTGATTTTCATACACATTCTTCTAATAAATTAAGATGAATTAGTAAATTAAGATGGATTAACCAAAGTAATTTTAAAAGTATTTTTGTACATTTTTGTGTGCATTTCTAAAAGAAAATTGCACTCAAGTGTTAAAACTTTAGTGTATAATGTTTGCTGATAATTTTTCAGAACACAGTTTACCACTGGTAATGTATTTCTGTTACTTAGATAAATAATCAGTAGAGGTACTTTTTAGATGCATGGAACTTTTCATTCAAATGGCTTACAGTCTTTAAAAAAGCAAGAAATTCCTCCTTGCATTTCATATATTTCTAAGGGAAGATCCTCTGCAAAGCAGGTGTGCATAGGAGTATCCAAGTTTTTGCATACTCATCCTAAGATCATGAATCTTGTAAGTAGTTGTCTCCACAGCCAACCTTCAGTATTTTCCTTCGGTAAATAAAAGGACTAATTAGATTATGCAGAGGGCTCAAATCATGGAAATATATTTCTTTGTACTTAATTCTGATTTGTGATTCTAAGAGTTCCACTCTGTTTCTCACTGAGGTGCTTTACAGCTTTGTGTGTCCTCAACATGGCAACAATTTTTCTGGCACCATCAAACTTCATCAGCTTTTCAAATCTCACTCTTTATTTTTGACAAAAAATTTCTTCTTTCAATAAAGACAGTATGCAGCAGGATACAGGTGTTAGGTTGTTATTAGGTTTCTTATTTTGTTTCAGTTATTTGAACAAAACTTTTGCATGACTATTTGAGTAAAGTTCTAAACAGAATTTCTTACGCTGAAATGCTTTCCCAGTCTCTTGTAAATCATCATAATATCTGACATAAGGTACTGGAAAGCTCACCTTTCCTTTCTAGAAATACAGGACAAAGGCATCTCAGGCTCTCATCTGCTTTCAGGGAAAAGATCAAATGCTTTTGAGATGACAAGAAGAGATATCAATTAGAAGTAATTATAATTCACATCTTTAAAATTATTAAAATATTTAAAATATTATTTAAAATACCAGATAATTATTTTTATTTCTAAGGCACCCTTTCTTTTTCTCTTTTGCTGAAACAAAAGCAAGCTGAAACTACAATGTTGCTGTAATTTATAACCACGGCTGGATCATTAGGCAAAAAGATTGCCTTGAATTCTTACAGGCAGTGAAGTAGTCCCCGATTACTCCTAGAACCTGTTTTATTCCACCTAAATGAGCAGATTTTAAAAAAATGTCTACTACTGCTTTTTTTCCCTGAACATTAAGCATCTGGTTATGGAAGTAGTTGAGACATCAATGCCTTGCAAATGGTGCAACTGGTCATCTAGAACACATTCAGGTGAGAGGTACCTATTACATAGGCTTGTGGAGGTTAAAATCTTTGTCTACTAGAGTCCAGATTTGTCATTTTAATTACACAGTTGAAGCATGGACATAAACAATAGCATTTCTTAAACAGACTACTTTTTAAAAGCTATAAAATGTTCAAGCGACCAAACTCACAACTAATGTCATTGCGTATTTGATACTTTACTGATATTTGTTATATCACATGGTACCATTAAAGGCTTCTTTTGGAACAGAATCATTGAATTAGGTGCAGTCCCTTTGTATTCTTGGGATAGCCTGCTAACTTTGTGCAGCCATGAAATCATAAAGTCTTGTAAGACATGAATAATAGGTATGTTCTATTTCTGCACAAGTACTTCCAGCTGAAGAAAAATTTTACTTGACTAAATGCAAATAAATTGTACTTTGCTAAGATGTACAGTCCTCATGATTTATTCCTATACGTGACTAGCACCTTTTTTTAATCTCTAATATCTATTAAAATAACTGACACTTAGTTCATTCCACCAACAACTCTATGTAAAGGGATGTACAGACCAGAAATGGAAAAGCCTTGGCAAGTGGAGCTAGTATATATATCTTAATCCTCCAGCTCCCGCACAGGGAACTGTTAGTAGCCAAGAATGTGCATGCTATCAAAAACCAACTGGGCAGGCCAGGAGGTAGCCTTGAGGCAAAGCAAGACTTATAACATCTCATTATCTGTCTCGCAGGAAAATAACAGCGCTTTCTTCCCACTTACTCCTTAATGTCTTTTTTTAAACCATTTGAGACTCGAGGTCTTGGATCCAGCTGCCATTACCAAGCACAAATATTTCGGCTGACACTGTGCTGACAGAGAGCAAAAGACGCTCAGTAGACAAAGAAAACATGAAGGCAAAGGATCATCACAGGGATGCCTTGGCCTCCTGATAGCTTTCAGAGTTCAGAGTTCTTGGAGGCAGTTCCTGTAATTGTTCTCCAGCAGAACAAACCTTTTACTTTTTGAAGGAATGAAAGGTAGAAAAGCTTCCCAAGAGGAAATTTGCGGGGATAGTTCCCACTTTGCTTTGTTCTCTCAATTTTTCCTCACAATGAGGAAGATCTGTCCCCACATTTCTCAAATACCTCAAACCTGAAAGATAATCACTAAAGTTGTTGTCACATTGCATAAGGGAAAATTTTAGTGGTGCATGATGCACTTCAAGCTATATAATTATAGCCCTCTGACTTCCTAAATCCATTACCTCCTCCAAAGTGCTGTTTAGTTCTTCTAAGATGGATGATGCATTTAGTGATTTTAGGTATATTCATTACGATTTGAAATCACAGAAACTGCACAATTGTAGTCAACTTTAAAACAGGAAAAACTGGACAAATTATTTAATAAGGCTATATGTTTAGCTGCTTAGAATAGTCTACTGTGGAATCTAATTCACTGAAATGCTGAGAAGAGTGGGAATAAATGACACAGCACAGACAGAATTAATATTACAAAACAGATGTTCAACAAGTCTCTGTCTAGCTTTGTTTTTTGCTTGCCATAACAATCAAGAATTCACAACTGGTATGCAGATTTTTCTATAGCAGAATTCCTTTTGTGCATAAAATACCTCTTTAATGTGCTTCTTACTCAACGACTTTGTTATATATTGAAGGATAGATGAATCATCTCATTGCTGCTCATTTTTTGGCGTAATTTTTTTGGTTATACTCCAAGTCACATGTCAGATAATATATCAAGAAAATTCTCATTCTAATATTCCTGCAAAAGCTGCATTAGGTTTTAGTCCAAACAAAATCCAATGGATTTGCCTGGGCTAGTTCCAACAGTACTTTTGGATTTGTCTGATCTTAAGCTAGTGCAAGAGCTAGACAAGTTAGCCTAAATTTGCTTCGGATAATCATAGTCAATTCATCTGTAAGTACTGGCAATCCCACAGGAGGTAGTCATTCTTAAGACCTCAAAGAAAGGGATAAACAGAATCTGACAGGAGTGTGTAACACAATGTGGAATGCTCTGGCTTATAACAAAAGAAGAAAGAATCGAACTCCTCACTCCTAAAAAATCTGCTCTAACCAGAAGCCCTGTAATGTGAAGTAAGAAACACCTACACCTTGGTATAACCATAGTAAGTCTTAATGGGATATAGAGAACCTCTGGAGCAAACAAAAGGGAGAGAAATACAGCCCAACAACCAGCCCAGCACATTAACTCCCACTACTGAACAAATACAGGCTAAAATAAGTGTGCTTCTATCAAGCTCTCTAAAGCAACGGTTCTTTAATAAGCAATAATATCCTTCTGAATACTAGTATGTTAGGTGTCAGTCTCAAGATGGTTTATCAACAATCCAACAGTGCCATCTATCAGATTTCATTAGAATTATATTTTTCATATGGCAACACAAATGTGTCATTTTCTAATGCTAAACAATTGCAAGATTTGAACTACAGAAACTGTACAAAAGACCAAATACTAATCATTCATACATTAATTTAATGCATGCAGAGTTCTGCCTAATCATAAAGCTATAAGGATGGGGGAGAAAAGAAAAAAAAAAAAAGGCAAGATTTAAATTTAAATATTTTTTTATTTATTATTTTTTATTAATTTATTAAAAATTAAAGAACATTTAAATAATGTTACATCTATTTATTAGAGAGCATCAGCTAAATTCGTTTTCAGTAAATTGGCTATCTTCTCTTCTCATGTGATTGCCAAGTGATTTTCTGGAGTTAGAAGTTTGAAATCCTCTCTGAAACTTACTATCTAGAAGTCTTACAAATATAGTCTGTATCACCTAAAATGACGAAATAAGATGTAGCTCCATGAACATGATTATTTTTAAACCGATTATCTGAAAAATTATCATTAGCAAAAAATGCATCTTCTCGTGTCCTGAAAAGTCAGAAGACAGGATAAATCAAAAGTTATTCGACAATAAAACTCCCAGAATTCATGTAGAGTGCAATCAGAACTTCAGAAATACAAGACAGCTGTATTGTACTTGACTTTCAATTTAACATAGAATCATAGAACCATAGAATGGTTTGAGTTGGAAGGGACCTTAAAGATCACCTAGTTCCAAACCCCCTGCCACAGGCAGGGACACCTTTCCACTAGACCACGTCGCTCAAAGCCTCATCTAACCTGGCCTTAAATACTGCCAAGGAGGGGTCATCCACAGCTTCTCTGGGCAATCTGTTCCAGTGTCTCACCACCCTCACAGGAAAGATTTTCTTCCTAAGATTTAACCTAAATCTACCCTCTTTCAGTTTAAAAACATTCCCCCTCATCCAATCACTACATGCCCTTGTAAAAAGCCCCTCTCCTGCTTTCCTGTAGGCCCCCTTCAGGTACTGGAAGGCTGCTAGAAGGTCTCCCCAGAGCCTTCTCTTCTCCGGCCCAAACCCCAGCTCTCTCAGCCTGTCTTCGTAGGAGAGGTGCTCCAGCCCCTCTGATCATCTTCGTGGTCCTCCTCTAGACTCGCTTCAAACATGTAAGTTTTCATTTCCTCTTCCTTCTGTGAAAAAAACTACACTGTGTAAACTTAATTTAAATAAAGGAAATGTGTAGGTGAGTTAGAGATACGCAGAGGGAAGTCCTTCTATGGTGAAATGGGACTGAAAATTAGATGATTCCTGTCTTGAATTTATGTGATGAGTTTTATTCCAGCCCATAGCTATCAGTGAGAAAATCGGATTAAATACTACTTGACAAGTTCTATGAAATTCATCACATAAATTATTCAGTAATATTTTTCTTACTTTTGCCAAATTTAGAGAGATGGTAAAACAGTTAGCAAATTATTCAGGGAGATGATTCTCTCTTCCAGTTCATTGGCACTAAAACATTCTAGATTGTATGCAGAATATTATATTCATTAGCAAAATATCCTAAGTTATTTCTAAATTAAACCAACATCTGAAATTTTTGGCGAATCATGTTTAAATCGACAATATTATAAAGCAGATCCCTGCAACTCAAAATATCAAGTTTATCAAAAGAGAAGTCCTTCTTTTACCATCAGTAGGAAAATTAATTTTGTCATTAAATCTTAAATAACAAATTGTGTCTTCTGTTCTTTGCTGGACAATCTCAGTAGCAAGATCTGTCTTAGATTGTTGACTGGCTGGCCTTGACTTAGACACCTAATTTTTAGACATCTAATATTGGGTAAGACAAATTTCATCAGATACTTTGGAATCACTGAGCTGCACAAATTCATAGTTAAATCAATAGTCTTCATTGTGAATAATCCAATAGTATCTTAAAAATCCATATAAAGTGAGATTTTCAAAAGCCCACAGTATTGGCCTAACTCTGCTCCCATTAAAGTCAAAGGGAGTTTTATCACTGACTTATGGGAGCACTAAAGAAGTAGAAAGCGAGCAATCTGAAAGCATCTGACATGGCAAACTTGGCTCAGGACCGAGTACTTTAAAGTCTTACCCTCTATCATAAATCCTCAAACTTATATTTGTTCTTAGCAATTTCCATGCATTTCCAAGGCATGAAAGTGAGTTGCATAGCTAAAACTACTTTGGATCTATATGTTTTCTTCGAATAATTTCAGAGAGATATAAGCTAAATAAAAACGCAGTAGTTTCTTCTTCCTCAATAATAATGCTTACGCAAAAAACTTTGTTAGAACAAGTCTTAAAATCTCCGTCAACATTGTATTTTGCTATTTGAGCTGATATTAGGGCTTAAACCTTGTAGACTAAATTCAGGCAACACGTGTGCTTTAATGCTAGTTTAACATCACCATGAGCCTGTACTCAGAGCAGAAAGGACTATACCAATTGCCTCTTGTGCAGTTTATTCCTACCAGAGCAAGACTAATGTATTCGAAATGAAGGACAATGAGGTCACAGAAAATACTGTTAAATCCAACAAACACATTTTGATTGGAAATATTTTCTGCTACTTCTGGAAATGTTCATGAATTCTACCATATATTTTTGTCATTTATACCATATTCTATAATATGAAATGTTCTATCATAATGAGCATGAATTCTGTTGTGTTTAGGGAGACCACAACATGGACATTCAAACTATGCCCTTACAATTCCTCCATTCAAATTTAACATAATAAGCATGAATGTGGTTACAATATATAACCAGAAATGGACCTTCTGTGTTAGCCTGTCTTTAGTAAAAAAAAAAATGAAACAGTTCTACAGCAGTAATTGATAAAAAGACAGTACTCTTTTAAATGGTCTAAACTAAAAATTCCTCTGCAAATGCAAATATGCAACAACTACAGTTCTAGCATAGTGTAGCAGTCCCCTATTTAGAACCAAACACACTGACATTCGATAAATAGTGCTGCATAAAATTTCAACTCCCTGTGGGGAAAATTGAAGCTTACTTTATTATCCCTTTGGAATATTTTAAATGAGAAAAAAATGAAGATAAACTGCAGCTGACCCTAGGCATTATAAATGCCATTAAGACTCTCGCTCTGTTAGGCCCATCTGTTGCTTTTCAGGCCAGCTATTCATTAACCTTATTAGCACCAGCCCCTATAGCCTTGAGTTGACATTTCCCTGGTTAATATGGAAAGCCCATTTCCTAGCACACATGAAGAGGCTGATTAACGAATGTGTATGAATTGTCTAATAGATGCAGTAGGATAGAAAAACAACTGGTCTGTTTTTCCAAATCCAACATGAAATTCCTTTCTGTGGGCTTCTAGGGGACTGCAGTGTTCTTATATATTAATATGTAGCTTTGCACAGCTACTGTCCTAATCAAATCAGCAGAAAATCAGTCGTCTTGGCATCAGTAATAATCTCTGTCTGTTGCAGCAATATAAATCCAACTGGTATACTATCAGATTTTGTACTAGTTTTACTGATGAGCCAAAAAAACAACAGCAAATTTATTCATTCAGCTGGTATACCCAGCAGCTTAAAATGATGTGAATACATAAACCGTTTATCACTTTTAACCCATTGATATGAAGTCACAGTAAGGTGAATTGTTTGGCATTTAATCCCAGTGCTTCTTCATGCTGGGCATTCATGCAATTTTTTACTTCCACAGAGAATATTGTGAGCAATTTAATTTGCAGAATGAGTTTAGAGGAAATGATTTTCCTCTCTCCGTTTTAGATTAGGTATTGCAAGCATAAAAAAAATTCCATATATTCCCAAACCTACACACACTAAAACAAATATTTCAAAAAGCATACAATATTAATTCCTTCCACATCGCCAATTCAGTGGCAACAGCTGACATTATTTCACACACTAAAAAGGAATTATGAACTCTTCTGTCAAGAGGTTGTTCTCAATTTTTTCTGAAAAGCCTAAGAGTGAAAGTGAACAAACTAATGGGTTAAACTAGACAGGGACAGTTCATCAGCCTTTCTCAGCCTCACTTTGGCACTTCTGATTCTTCTTGTATCTGCAGCAATACAAGGTAATTTCCAGATAGTTTTTTCCCATAAGTGGAAAGTCAGGATAATTTATAGAGGTGCCCTATTCTTCCTGAGCAGAAGTTAGGAAGACTGCTATTTAGTTAGGAGTAAGCCTTTAGGATTTTAAGGCTAAAATTAAGACAATCCTTCCTATAAACACACAATTCAGCAATGTAATTAATTAAAAATAAGATCTGACCTACAGAAGTGACTACAATTACTGTAGGTCAAATGTACTCAAAAACATACAGCTGCCCATCTCTCTTTTACTTCAAGGATGTATCCATCAGGTATTCTACCTCTGTTAATTATTGTGTGTCTTTTCTTGTGAAGTTATCTGTCTCTACCACACCTGTCCTAAACCTGTGTAAGACACAACCTCTCTTTTCACATTTAAGTCTTTTTCAACCTTCAACAGGCCAGCATTAATTGATACAGGGAAAAAAAATAATAATAGTCATAAATGGTATAGATCTTATCTAGAACCCAGTGAAATCAGTGGAAAGACTTGCAGAAACTTCTCCTGGTTTTGGAGTATATGGAATCCACTGATCGTCTTGCATAAGGGCATTTGTCACTGATAATGTTACCTGTGTACACCTCCTCCTGTTGTCACCACTGGGATAATCTTTCTCAGCTTTGTGTCTTGACTTATACACACCTGAGGACTGAGCCTGCACCTTCAGTCCCTCAAAGAAATGTTGATATTTACAAGTGTCAAGTAACCAAAATGTCACATCACAAGATCTATTTTAAAATGATGCTTTAACACAATAAGGAAAAGCAGTTTCTATTGGAATTTTTACAATAATGCATTAACCTTAAAGATGCAGTTCAAGTTTGATAAGCACCTCAAAGACTGGATGACTATCTGAAAGTTATTGACTAAAAAATCTGAATGATTTGCATCTGCTCAGTTTAGCTGAGAAGTTTAGGAAAAGAATCTGTTTCTTGAGGCATGGCTAATAGATACAACTGAGAAAGCTCAAAGATAATCTTTAAGTATAAGGTCTGAAAAAACAAAAAGAAGAAAAATAACCAAATTTCTTCAGACCTCAGAAACACATTTACTTCAGATTTGGTTCAGAAAATAGGTTAAGAAATGGATTGACTCTTATTTATGTCATCACTTTTAGTTGTTAATATTATTTTAGTTGTTAATATTGAATAAAACCCTACAGCATGTGAAAAAACTTGCTTAGAATTTCAGTGAGACACAGAGGGAGATGAAAAGAACAGTTTCTGCCTGCTCCTCTGCCTTCAGTCCTCTGCCATGTGCTGACCTGCAAGCTGAAGCTCTGTAATAGAAAAACTTTCCCAGTTCTGGTGCAACAGATGTTTTCGCAAGTGCTTTGACTTCCAGAGAAGCAAGGCTGGAGATAAATATATAAGCTCCCTCATCCTAATGGAACAGCACATTACCCAGCAATCATGAAGCAGCCTTTATGTGAGATTTCATATAGAAGTATAAGGTATCAAAAAGAGAAGTTTCACACCTAGGAAGCTACCGTCTTTCTTTCAATGTAATTATTTATTTTTTTCCTGCATATGCAGCTCTTCCAGCTTATGTGCCTGTGACAATACATTTATCAATTTGCCAGCATGAAGTTTGTGCTTTCCTTCAGCTTGCATAATGCTACCTCACAATTCCGTTCCTAATTCAAAACAAGATTTCTTTTATAAAGTCCTGTATGTAGTACAGAAGAAAAGGCTCTGTGCCTTATCCTTTACAACTGAACAAAGATAAAATGTAGAAAGCATGAGAACAATAGACATTCTTATTCCTGGTTTTAGATTAAATTTTCTTCTTGTTCTTCTGCAACCTTTTGTTCTCCACCAGAGTGAGGCCAAGCACAAAATACTACCCAACCAATTCTTGTTAGTGTTGTTAAGAATTACCTATGTAAGTATTAAAGAAGAATATTGCATGGAATTTTTTTCCTAGACAATCAGAAGAATAAGTAATCTGCTGATTTCTACCAACAAATTAAAGAAAAATACAGAGATCATGGTTCCATTTCAAAACAATTGTTCATAGAGTTCTGACTCTACTGGAATGTAGGTATTTTCTTTGGGGTACTGGAAGTTCATCTCATATCTAGCAGAATTTAAGACATATTTCTTAAATAATCTATCTGAATGAGTATTACTCAAATACCAAAAAAGCTTGTTCCATCTGGAAAAAGAAGAGGGCATGTCTCTCAATCTTATAGGAACTGAAGAGATGGACTGTCAAGGTTTCAAATGTGCAGAGAGCAGGTGAGTTTGTATTGTTGATAGCAAAAAAAGCAACCCAATAACAACCATAAAGCCTTTCTTGCGAGCTAAGTTATGTAAATTGAAGAATGCCCTCGCTGTCAGAAGGTATATTATTTCGAAGACAAACAACTGTGTTAATCTCTTTTCTGTTTAATCCCTATCTCTCCACAAATCATCATGTCGACAGTTTAAACAGATTTAGATGTGACTGAAATCAAGAAAAGGACATAGTCTCAGGATGCTGGGGCTGATGCAGGCCTCCAAGAGGTAATTTTGTTTGTGGTAGAGAGAGTGCGGGAGAGAGAGTAAATCTAACAAATCTAACAAAGCAGCCCTGTGGCCCAGCCCTGAGGATCAAATCCAATTCTACCAAGATACACATTAAGCCCTGTCTATCACAGCTTTGCCCTTGAAAAGACAAATAATGATGAGATTCACCTTGTTGTGCTTGTATATGGAGAGAGGAGACAGAAGACATTTAAGGAACCTGCACTATTGCTCATTTTGAATACCTTTTATTATTTAATTCTTATTATTTTAGAGTGAGGGTAAAAAAAAAGTTAACTCTGTTAGTTTAACCACTTGTTGTCCCTTAAGTAAGAAGCAATAATCACTACAGTAATAGAAGCAGTCAATAATCAAGAAAGTGGTGGTCAGTGGAACAGTGGCTCAAGCATTATGCATCTTGACCAAATTATTTGTTGCAAACTGCAGCTTTTGTACTTCTTCTTTTACGTGAAAAGGACCAATTTCTACTTACTACTCTACTGAAAATCAGTGGGAAAGATGTTCTCAAAAGACTACTGTGAACTGAAAAAAAAAAAACAGTACAACTTTGAATATTTAATTTAATCATTTTCTGATAGTATAAAAGTTAGATTCACTCATATTCCTTCTGTGCCTGGACTGTGTCAAAATCAGTCCTTTAGCACTATTCTTCAGTGCTTAATAATCAAGTTTTAGATGAAAGAAGTCCTTTTTCAAAAAGGATTACTAGCATGCTAGTCTTTAAGTTTTTAAAGTAGAAATTCTGTCACTGAATCACTTCAGCATTAGCTCTTATCTGATCAAATTAGCATTCACAAGACTACACCTAAAATAACAAAAATAGTCTTTGGAATAATCTTCAATGCAAAGAAAATTATAATTACCTAGGTGGTTTGCATGATCACAGCTTGCAGTTGTGTGTCTTAGAAGAAAATAAAAAATTAATTAGTTAATGTTAGTGATGCTCTTTGAAAATGAATAGCTGTATGAAAGTGCTGAGAATTATTACAGTTATTAGATAGCACAATTAACTGCTACATACAATTAAAAAATTGAAGTAATTTAGCTGAACTAAAGGGGATGTCACTGTTTGCAGTTCCTTGGGCCAGCTCCCCAGGGTCTGGCTGACGGGTTGAGGGGAAAGCAAAAGAAAATCTGGGCAGATCATCAGCTTACAAGACTGAAGGGCCCTTTGGAAAAGACCAAAAGGGTGCAGGCTTCTGCATCCAGCAGTGGACAGGAGCCATTCTTCAGCTGGAGATTGCAAAAGCAACATCCTCTCTGTCCCCTTCTGCCAACAAGTACCATTTCCCTTACCATCCCTCTTGGTGGGGACTCCTACCTGAAGAGAGGCACATAGAGGGAAGAGGTGGGGACACTTCACAATACAGGAAATTGAACTTGTGTTTGTATTCTCTTTGGAACATTTGTAGTCTCTTCTGAAATCTTCTTACTCAACTTCAGCCAAAATTATTTCTGGGAAAGACTTCTGGTTTTGACAAATTAGCTTTTTAATGTCAAAAAGAGACTTTGTCAAAACGGGTCTGACCTATTCCAGATGCAGTAGTTCACTCTGTGGACCTTGAAGGTGCCTCTTTTTGGCAGGCACTGCCTCTTCACAGACAATTACTATGCTGTATTTTAGCATTTTTATCTGTTTGTAGCTATTCATTCATTGTGTCCTTCAGAATATGTTTTCATGTTATTCAAACATGGTACTATGTGCCAATTGCCACCTAGAGATTTATTTTATGTGGTTTAAATTGAGTTTACAACATCTGCTGTAGATTTCATTCTTGGCCAAGTTTCTTTACTTCGTGAAATACAATTTTTTAATTTCTTAAATGGTTTAATATTCTTAAATAATTTAGATCATAGAAATGAAAGAGCTAAGGAAGCATGAGATTTAATATTCAAATTACATATAATAATATTAGTATATAATCCAGTGAGAATGAATTGACATTCTACACTGTGAGCCACCTTTCCCGGAACTATTCATAATTCAGACATATTAGAAGAGTCCTTAACTCTGGTATTTTATAGACTGTTGAATATTCATAATTTAAACTATACATTTTCTTAAGATTGCTCAAAGGAGCTACACAGTGAAATTTCTATTCACTGATTGCTTCATTGTTCATGAAGAATTGCTTGTGTTTGCAAAATCAGAAATGAGCTTCTACTAGTACTTTCTCATCACTTATAAAATTTCCTTCATAAAAGCACATTGTTCAGTGAATTACTTTGCCTGGATACATGCAACACTACTCTAACATTGTGCAGGTGAAGAGCAATTCCTGATGGCAAGTTTAAATTAATTCTTTGTCATGGCCACCTTGCACTTTTACTGATTTTTTATGTGATTAATCAATAGAAGTTCCTATTTTTGGAACTGGATTTCTTTCAAACAGTGTGAAAGTTATGAATGTGCAGATGTGTTTAAGTGGGCCAATGTTTCAGCCTTTGCACACACAAAGGGCACTGAAAGTCAGCAATAAGCAAAGATGCAGACTCCTTTAAAATGAAAAAAAACTCCCTGACAAGGGGACTGGAGTTTGCAAAGATCTAGAAAATTTAGTGATAATTAAACACAGTAAGAGGAATAGTCTCAAAGTTAATTACATAATTGGAAACACAAAAGAAAGCTGTGACAGCCCTATTGCTCTAAAGGAACCGTCTCTGCAGAGGTACCCAGTGCTCTGTACTGCGCTGGGGAATGATTACGGGCAGTGGTCACCTTATGTTGCCTGTGGTAAATGCAACTTCTTTAGTGACTAAAGAACAGAGAGGTGGATGTTTGAAGTGGTTGAGCCATCATGAGCATTACAGCACCAAACAGCTACACTTTATAACGGCAGTGCTGGACAGGAATGCCCTTTTGGGGTTATTAGCCATCTTATTTGCCCAGATGCTACATTTATAGCTGGATGCTGGGTGTGAAAAGATTAATAATGCATCTTTCCAAATGCAAATAACAAAGGAGTTGTCTCTAGCTCAGGCCTGAGGTACAAAAGCACAGCACTGTCACAAAATCTGATCAGTCACTGTTCATGCTGCCTATTCAGTCTTAAAAACTGGTCTTCATGAGAGTGAGCACAAGGGCTGTGACAACGGGAAAGTGTGTATTCAGTATTATCTCGTGGCACAGTCAGGCCCATTCCATGTAGCAGTAAGAGATTTTGAACTCTTCTGCTAGCCTTTATGCTACGCTAACGAAGTGCTGCATTCACTGAAGAAGGAGAATCAGAAGGAAATGGCCCAAAAGGTAAAAAATACTTTAGAGAACACCTTGCGTAAATATAATTAATATTCATATGTTACCCAGGTGTGATTATCACCAAATAATACATACAACATCATCTTCATTTCATTCCTTTGCATCATTAGATATTCCAGTGCAATTCTAGCCTAACAGGTAACAATAAAGGCAGTAGGCTGGATATTGTGGTATGAAGCCTTGCAGTTCAGTTCCTTACTCCTACCCTTGCCTGGCACTGACTTCTTTGGGGCAGTTGTATTTATGAACTAAGTGGAACTATGTGGTAGCTGAAATGCTACTTGTAATGCCTTGGGCCTGGATTGCTTTATATCTTATGAAAATGTTAATTGCTTAGTAGCTATCTTCTTTCATTTTTTAATTAAATATTTTCCTAGGAAAATTTTTATTCTTGCAGTGTGCCATGTATTGAATCTTTTTAAATAACCTCCTTGAACTAAAAGAAATACAGTCTCTGACTTTTTCCTTTTCTCATATTTCTAAATTTTATTCCTCTGTTCTGCTATCTAGGTAGTACTGATGAACAAAAAGAATCATCTTAAAGCTTTTCTGTTCAGTCAGATTTTTGGCTGAACTTTATTATGATGTTTCTATTATTCATTCTTGTTCTGGGTATGCAAATATCTTTATATAGGCAAATTTTAATGAAAGCAAACCTGTTTCCAGTGTCTCCATGAAGTCTTCATGGTTTTATTCATTACACCATAGTGTCTGAGAGAAAAAGAAGAGAATGCTATCTAGAAAGCCAAGTATAGAGTGCAATGAGCATGCCACAACTTACTGTGGAGGCTTTTCTGGTTTTGACAAGTGACACAACTAATTGTAGAGTGCAGAACTCTTTCCACTCCCATCAAAGTCCAGGTGTTTCATTTAAACAATTCAAACTTCAGAGAAGTCAAAATCAAACTTCAGAGAAATCACTGCTGCTTTCAAGCTGCACACACAAATATAACCAAACCATACACATGTGCTTCAGGAAGATATTTGGTGTAGCATGTTCCTTTATCATTTGCAAGTCTAGCCCTCCCAAGGTTATGCACACAAACCATCATCCTGAGAAGTAAACCTATGCTACAGATGGGAAAAATTATGCCAGCATGTTCCGATGAAATCACATTCCCCAGAAGAAACAGGATCTGAGTGGAAGATGAAGAATATGACTTGCACTGAAGACTGTGCTCAAGATAGGAATTGTCAAGTTTCCTTTGCCTGATTCTTCCAGCAGCTCTCAAGCACTGCACTGAAAAATTTGTTCACTATCATGTTACAGAAATAGGAAAGGAGGCTGACGTCCCAAGATTATCCCATTAACCCAGCAACAACAGCCTGGTTCAGTTTCATAGAGTTAATGAGATTAAGGAGAAAGGGCTCTTTCCTCTTGTGTATGATAGCAAAGACCTAACTTAATATCTTCATGATCACATCGTAAGTCTTAATAAAGTGATAGAAGTAATTGCAACTGATTAGTGTTCTTGATGTAATGTTCCTAGACAACTGTAAGGCCTTTGACTTAACACATTTTGATTATGAAATTAGAGCAACACAAAGCCAATATGAAACTTATCAAAGGATTAAAACTGGCTGATAGTCTCATAAATGGGTATGAGCAGCTCCCACCTTCAAGAATCTACCTCTCCTGCTAGTTGTTTGGTTCCCTTGGTTCTTTCTATAAGCAGCAGACAGAAAGAAAGAGAAACTTCTTCAGAGGGCAAACACGTAACTTGCATGCTCAGAAATAGCCTTGGGAAGAACCCACTACCACAATTCTCTAAGGAACTTTGGGAGTCTGGTAACTGAGATAACTAAACTTGCAATTCTCCAGAGAGAAAAGGTAAAATAAATATCATTATTTGCATTGAGTGGACAGCAGTTAGTTTTTGAACTTGTGTTGCATGATATATCTGTGATTACACAGAAGTAAGTACTTCTAGAGGACATTACTTTACGTCTGGAGGACATAACGGTGTGCATGAAAGGCAAACAATAAGGACAGATCACTAATACTAAGGTTGGATCACTTGCTAAAACAAGCACCAGTGTAAACACTCTGTATAGCTTTGAGTATGTTTTAATGCATTTAGTATGGCCAAATGCAGCCATACTTACAGAACAGAAGAATCTGTCTCCTATTGCTTGTTTGAAGATGTAGGCATTAAGAGACCTAAGCAGCTAAACACAACCTCTAAATGAAACAGTGTGGTCAAAATCAGTCACATAAACCTTGTTTGAATAACCAGGATGTTTATTGGGAATAGATGAGATATCTATATTTCTGTACTTGGCAGCAGGGCAAACACCTACTGGGATACTGTGTTGTCCAGCTCCAAGGCCTGCGATATTAGAAGGCTATTAATAATGTAGAAAATGTTTACAGAAGATCTATTGGTCAGAAAATACTTCTCACAATACATGTCCTTCCGTAACTTGTTCGTAGTAAAGTACAGCTGCCTAGCCGCAGGCATACCAGACAACGCACTAAGCTTTCTCCTCTTCCCACCGCTGATATGTAAGGTCACATTCAAAACTCCCAGCAAACAGTCCACTGAAATAAACTAATATTCATCTTAATACTGGTGGCTGGTGCATAACTCTGAAAAATCAGTTGACTGTTTTATGTTTAGGCATCTTGTGTCAGAATTAGAAGAAAATTTAAGTACCCTGAAGACTAATAGGACACAGCTCACCAATGACTGGCAGTCAGTTCCAAACCGAAGAAATTCACATAAGCTTTCTGTATAAACAGAGGAGAGATGTGGGCATCTCAGTGAGGTGACTGCAAGTCCCAAGCTAGGTGTCCAGGACGTAAGCATAAGCATATGCACACACACAGCTTTCATGTGTATAGAAGTGTGTACATATGTAAATATATATATCAAAAAGTCTATTTGCTACAGACAAAGCTTAGTTCAGGCAGACCCCATGGGGAATGAATTTAAAAAGAAAAAGGAAAAAAAAAAGTTCTCCAATGAAAAACCTTTTGAGCACCCTGAAGTTAGCTGACAAACATCCATTTCAAACAGTTTCAAACACTGCAGCATGTAGGAATGGTAGACAGTTGTAGAAAATAGAACAGTTTGCAGTAGTAAGAAAATCTGATGCTGTGCAGTAGCTAAGGTAACATTTTTGGATTTAAGAGTCAAAACAATGACCTTAAAAAAACAGGAATGAAATAGATGCAGTACAGCATACACGGCTTATTAAGTCAGTCACAACATTTCTGTTTCGTGCTGCTATTTTAACAACAGATTTCTGATTTTTAAACAAAGCTCCTGATCTCATGCAGGGTTAGCCTAGATTTTATAGTCTGATAGAAGCAGTTTCATATGTTAGAGAAAACTCAATAGATGGAAAATAGATTGTTTTTCTTCAGTGATTATTTTATTCCACAGATCACGGAGTTGCTAAAGGCAGAGGGACGCTCCCCTGTGGTGCTTTTTGCTTGGTATTTGTCAAGTGAGTTGCAGAATTGTTCATCCGGTACTAATAAACAATCTCATTAATGATGCCTGAGCCCTGCTGCCTGCTCCAGCAAATCTGTCCAAGCCTTCATAGACTAGTCACCTTTACTGCAATACAGCCTCTCCCTTGTGTACAGGGAGAACTCCTCCTCTCTGCTGCACTCCTTATCTCCCCAACTGCCTCTTCATGGTCCCAGTCATTAAATTAACACAAAAAGAATGATGTAGTGAACCTAACATACCAATTTAACAGGTGTGTATTGCTCTTACAAATTACAATACGCTAAGCAATACAAACCAAAGGATCCAGGGGACTGATAATTTTTCATGCCCCTATTATTCAAGGACATTTTTTACTCAATGCAACAGTCCATTAAAACTAGAGAGAAAGCTGATTTACAAGCAAGGTTTCAAATCCTCTTTAAGGGTACCTCAGATCTCAGTCCTCTAGGAAAATCACATTAGTTTGATTTGCTAGAACTTAGAGTCCCTCCAAAAGCAAATAAAGTCTGAGGACTCGTTCCTGTTTTCTGATGGGACACTCCTCAACCTGGCAAAATCTTGCCCATGTGGACAACATTTGTGTGGTGGGTCCCCAGGAGTTTCCACTCCAGGTAGAAGGTTAAATAATTTATACTTTTCTGGAGAAGATTCCTTAACTACAGAAGGATCCAAGGATTTTTGTATCTCTAAATAGAGAGGTAGATAGATAGACAGTTCTGTTTTTCTAACAGAAACCTTTTTGTTTTGAGAGTTTAAAAAATTTAGCTTGGCTTTTTCTTATTCAATTATTTTCATTGTATGTAGAATCTTTATATAGAGAGTATTTGCGCAATAGGCTTACAGTTCAAAAAGATATTTATCTGAGTTATGAGAAGAGGAACCATTAATGACAAAATGACAAGCCAGAATACCCTTGTAAGAGGTCGGCAGATGTAAAGCTATCGAAAAAAGTGTTCAGAGCATCCATACAATGCAAATATAAGATCTGAAGGCTCTGAAGCCTCCACAGTGAACACAATAAAAGAAACATGAAAATAACAAGAGGTCATTACAGAGAATGTTTCTATACAGACAGAAATCTCAGCTCCTGTTTTGAGAGTTGACCTACACAGAAAACACTCAGGTGACAGATTTCTTCGGGATCAGGGGAAGGCATTCACGTGTGTACATGTTCACATCATCCCTTTGCTCAGCCCATTCTGGTACTGAAATTTCAGGATCCTTCTCTTACAAAATTGAGATGACAGAGAGTCACTCCTTTCTGACTGAGCTAGTGTGAATTCACAAAAGGTGATAGCTCTTTCTAAAGGAATAGGAAAATAACTGCTTAATGAGGAGCTGGGTAGCAGAGTTTTCCCTTCAAACCCTGCTCACAGCATCCAGGGCCTCTGGATTTTTGCAATCTTGCCCAGAATTGTTCATGCACATCAAGAAATCTCATTTATTTTATTCTTTGTAAAATATGCTTGGCAATTTACTAATGTCAAAAGGGGGAAAGAAAGATGATTCTTTACTATTAGATACAGATGCTGATTCAGAACTGAAAAGCAGAGATTTAAAAGTGGGCTGAGTTCCACTAATGTCATTTCATAAAATTTTCTCCTGCATTCTCCTTTGGAACTCTACATCCTGCCCAACACAGCAAACTAAACAGCTGTCATATGAGAGTGACACTTAGACACTGCCATGCCTAGATCCACCATTGAAGGGAGGTGAAATAGGAAAGGCCTCATATTCTGGTGTCCCTGCTAGCTAACATCAATTTTTTGCTAAAAATATATAAAACATAAACAGTTTTTCACTATAGTTATGTTTTAAGGGAGTAACCACAAGTGTAAATGTTGTCAGTAATTAGTTCTTAATGAGTATATATGTCCTTGACATAAGAGAGAAAATTTTAGTGAAATCTGACATAGTTCTTCAGTGCCTAAGTTCATCATGAGTTGAATTCATGGGCATAAAAAGTCCATGAAGCACATCATGAACCCCTGGAAAGCAATCCAACACATCCCACATTCTTAACTGAATTAGATACTTCTGGTATAGCCTGGTGATTGGCTGACCACCTTTTTTGCTACACACATACATCACCAAATACTGGAACACAATGAAGATGGTACCCTCAACTACAAGGGGTACCATCTACAAGGCAAATAACAAATATATCTTTTAAAAGTTTGCTTTTCAGCTGTTTGTTTCAATTGTCTCTATATGCAAAAGAGAACATTGCAGAAGGATTAATAAAACACAGGTTTGCTTTCCATTTTATTGAATTATTAGCCATCAAGATGAAATAATCCCAATGCATGATTATGTTGAATAACCAGTCAGTTAGGCCATTTCAGTAAAGTCTAATCCATGACACTTGACCAAAAGGAGACAGAAATTAAGAAACAGACTTATCATCAAATAAAACCAACCTATTCCTCACACAGTTTTCTTGTTACTGCCATTGTCCATTTTCTCTCTCACTATTCCTGCTCATTTTGCCAAATTCAATTGTGCTTTATTTGATCTCTTCTCTTATTTCCATGTTTTGTCCTTTCTAGTTATTTTCACTCTTTCTATAATATCATCTCTATTCTCTTTTTTCTATTATTGCTATGTAACAAGAATTTCCAGGATCCCTGAGAAATAGGTGAACCCTAAAATAAGGAAATCTGTGCACAAGGAATGTACCAGAACTGTATTAAATTCCATCTGGAAAAATATCACTGAGATGCCAAGGCTTTAAAAATGTCTTAAAGAATCTGTAGCTGAGGAAAATTCACTGTGCTATCCTGATAAATACCTGAAAAGCTTTAGCTGCCTGTAAAGGGTTATCCACAGACAAGGAGCACATCACATTAGTCCAAGCAAGAATCTTTGGTAGCAAAAACAACTAACCATTCCAACAGCATAGGTGGAATCGCTTCCAAGTTATGTATGCAGGATGCAACAAACACTGCAGAAATGTGCAGAGACCCCTTTTCTTCAATAATTGATTACTGTGTTGTCCTGTACTGTACTGCTGTTTATGCTAAGTACTGTCTTATCATAAAAGGGAAATGTAATTCTCATATTTGGTCTACACTTTACCTTACGTTCAGTCAGTACGGTTATCTGTCCTTGAAGTTTAGTCATAAATTTTTGATGCAGAAGACTGATCCCTTTCTGGATAATATTCAAAATTGTGTGCCTCAGCGTCAAGACTCATCAACCCGATCCAAAGGAGGTAGTACTATTTGCAACATCCCTCTATGTCAGGAAGCTAATCTAGCACATCAAACACAGAACTACCTCCCACGCTTGTGCTCCACCACAGTGCTGACTATCACGTAGTGCCTATCCAAGCATAGTATATGTGCTATGTTAACACAGCACTGCCCCGCAGGACAGAATATCCCTAATTCAGTACTGACTCACATAACAGCTGTCTCCTTATTCACATAATCACAGAAACATTCCTCTGTGTGGCTGACAACATGCAGCCCTGACACTAGAGTATCTGTGTGAATCCACCATTCCTGTAATTACAGCACTTTGCAACCTCTGCTGCATTTTTGTGGTGGATTGACTGTGGTGGGCTGCCAGACGCCCATCCAGCTGCTCTCTCACTCTCCTTCATCAACGGGAAGGGGGGGAAATAATATTATGGGTTGAGATAAAGACAAGGAGATCCCTTATCAAGTACTATCATGGCAAAACAGACTGACCTTAGGGAAAAATAATTTTGTTTGTTGCCAATTAAAATAGATTTGTATAGTGAGAAACAAAGACAAATTAAAACAACACCTTCACTCCACCCCCAAACATTTTTTCCCAGGCTCAACTTCACTTCTTCATTGCCAACTCTTCTACCCTTCCCCACCCTCGGGTGGCACAGGGGAGATGGGGAATGGGGCATTGTGGTGAGTCCATAACAGCTCCTCTCTGCTGCTCCTTCCTCCTCACACTTATTCCCTGCTCCAGTGTGGGTCCTTCCATGGGCTACTGTCCTTCAGGATAAACCTGCTTCAGCATCTCACAGTCTTCCCTGCTCCAGGGGCTGCAGGGAAATCTCTGCTCTGGAGCCTGCAGCACCTCCTTCCCTTCTTCTTCCCTGACCTTGGTGCCCACAGAGTGCTTCTCACACTTTTTCCCTCACTCTTCACTGCCTGTGCAGCATTTTGCCCTTTCTTAAATATGCTTTCCCAGAGGCGCCACCATCTCTGCCGAGGGGCTCAGCTGTGCCCTGCGGTGGGTGGGTTGGAACCGGCTGGAACTGGCTGTGTCTGGCACAGGGCAGTCCCAGTCTCTCCTCACAGAGGCCACCCTGCGGCCCCTGCAGGGCACCTGCACCCAGCAGAGTGTTTTTCATCGCATGAGCCCTGTGGCAGAGGAATGCGCTATTTGCTAATGTCTAGATTTGAAAACAAAGACACGGACAGGTTAAATGAGTTTCCCCACATCTTAACTTCAGAGTGTGACAGAGCAACCTCAGCAGGTGATTGTAGCTTGTTGTCAGCCAGGAATTTCTGTAGGGTCTCTCAGATGGTGTGATTTACGCCTACTATGGCTGCGGACTGTGAGCAGCAGCCAAGTTAGTCCAGGGTTATGCACAAACACAGCTGAGCAAAGTTTTCTTGACCCTTATTTAAGAATCTTTAGATGTTTTTGTCATTTTGTCCATGACCACAGAGAGATATACTTATTACTTGAAATGTTGTGGTTTTTACATTTTTATCCCTTTGATTTGTTAGTGTCTTCTCCCAGGTAACAAGTGATAGGACGAGAGGAAACGGCCTCAAGTTGTGCCAGGGGAGGTTTAGATTGGATATCAGGAAAAATTTCTTCACTGAAAGGGTTGTCAAGCATTGGAACAGGCTGCCCAGGGAAGTGGTTGAGTCACCGTCCCTGAAGGTATTTAAAAGATATGTAGATATCGCACTTAGGGCCATGGTTTAGTGGTGGACTTGGTGGTGTTAGGTTAACAGTTGGACTCTATGATCTTAAAGGTCCTTTCCAACCAAAATGATTCTATGATTCTATGATTTGTTCAGCTCACTACAAGGTCAGCAGGATGTTTTAGCTCAGTCCTGTTTCTTAGATCAAAAACATGCCATGGCATATTCTGACAAATGTACAACCAAAATTCTTGCAGCTTTCCTACTGTAATATCCAAATGCCTTACAGCAGTGATGGCATTTACACCACTTTATATTTTGATATAGGCCATATAGTTCTATCTGCTTTTAACAGTGTTTTAGGGACTGTAATTATGTAGATCCCAAAGGAATCTGACCTGTAGAAGTTAAGAGGTATCTGTAGTGGGCCCATGCACATCAATGCATTCTTCAACAGCTCTGACTTCAGTAGAAGTTTCGCTTCAGGTGCTCACATTCAGAATTAACATAATAAGTCAAAGCCAAAAAAAGGAAAAGAAAAAATAGAAATACATTGAGTTGAAGAAAAAATGAGAGAGGAGAGGAGAGAAGAGGAGAGGAGAGGAGAGGAGAGGAGAGGAGAGGAGAGGAGAGGAGAGGAGAGGAGAGGAGAGGAGAGGAGAAACACAAAATACAAAAGACCTGCTGACTGTGTTGGGAATTCATACAGGAGGAGAAGAGCAACTGAAATGCCCACTTACCCAACCAGAAGAAAATCCTCAATTATAACAAAAATCAGCTTTATATATATATATATATATATATATATATAAAGATTTCCTTATTTATATTTACAGCTGTTGCGCATAGGTATATCAGGTGGAAATGTGAGTTAGGTGTGCAACAGATCATCAAACTTGCCCTTGATCTTCACTTAAACAGGTGGGACAAGGATGGCTTTGGACCTCTGCAAGACTCCTTGACTAATGGCTGCCACAGGGACATGGAGAAGTTAGTAGAATATAAAGCAACTTTACCCCTAACTTGCACCACTTTGTACAAGTCCATCCTCTGGATTGTAGGGCCAGCCAGAGACTGAAAAGTACTGTACTCTTTTGATATAGTTTCTTTGTACTCCACCAGATCACCTGTGCCACAACAAACTCTTAGGTACTTACATAACCAAGCATTTTGTCCCTTTGTACTGCTCTGAGAAAAGATCAAAAGCTAATCTAGACTACTCAAAAATTTATATTTGCTTGACACCTGAAACTAGCATCAGAGGCATGAAGTCACAGTACAGAGAAGTATTTGCACAGTGCTAGAATGGTTCAGAAATGTATTGTGGTTGAAATAAGTCATAAACTCCTTGTGATTGAATATATTCAAGAATGATGTACTATAGATTCTTCAGTGGCCTGCAGTAATGATAACAATGATCTTGAATGTAGAAACTATAACTTTCTGCAGCTATGCAGCTGCCATTTCAAATATTTTAGTTTGCTTTCCTCATCTAAGATTTGCAAAAACATCCAAAAAACCAAATAGAATCCTTCAGTAGGTTTTCCACTGCTAAAGTTCTTTGACTAAATCTGAATATTGGATAAGATGCCATTCACTGCGAGAGAATTGCAAAAGGTCTTCTCTGAATATAGCAACCTTCAAATGTCTGTATAATACTAAAACTGCCCTTAATTTAGTAGCTGGACTGAACTAATTATTACAAACATCAAAAGGTTTCCAGAAATACAGTCATTAAATATTTTTTCTTCTCCTAGCATTAAAAAGTATCTCCTGGCTTTATTAGCATAAGTTTTCTCTTTAATTGGGTGCTAATGATGGTGCTTTTTCAAGGATTTTTGCGGCTAGTACCTTGAGGTAAGTAAACATACAAATAGGTCTGGTAAGCTTTGGGGCTGAAATCTCAAGTTAACAGCATCATTATAAAGAGGATACACAATTACAACACTAAGTATTTCCTTAAATTAGCTTTGGTGCTTTACGTTTCAAAATGACTTATAACATGACCAAAGTCATTAATATATGCCCAACCATTAAAAAAAAAGTTATTTTCTTACAGCTTGAGTCAACCTCTAAACAACCATTTACTGAATATCAGTGATTCATTATTTAAGAGTACCCTTGTACATTTGTTTTGCTTTAAAGTGAACTCAAAATGGGGAAGACTCCTCTAGCAGCAGGAAAACACCTCTCAAGCAACTGGAATGTGAAGAAACAGGATCTCAGAGCAATATTCTTAATACACGTTTTGTTTTTCCAGGTATTTAATTAAAGACCGTTTGCTCACTGTAGTCACAGCTGATATTTATTGGTACTTTGAGTCCCTCTGTATTTTACATTACATGCTACTTTGTGCCCAAAGATTTCAGGGAGGTGATCAAGCTTCTGTCCTTCTTCATGACTTAAATGGGTTCAGGCTAATGCTCTTTCTTTTATCTTTCCATTCTGGTAATGCAGGAGGGTATGGAGGAGTGAGGGCTGTCACTGATGATATTTGAGGCATGAGGTTGTCAGTGATGGAGCACCATACGCCTTGGTCCTACCATCTCTCAGTCTAATGGTAACACAAGTCATTATTCTTTGGGAAACCCATAACAGCCTGCTGTCACCGACCTCCAGTGTGTAAAAGCATTGTCTTACACTAGAGACTATCTCTATTCCTGTTCTCAAAACATAATGACTTCTGCTTTTAGATTCCGGGAAAAGAACCAATCAAAATATTATTAATGTGTCTTATGCACTGACCTTAACAGCAGTGACTTCAGCTGGGAAAATATTACTTTTTAGTAAATATTCTTTCCTATAAAAATGCCTCGTTCTGTGTAGCAGACTTAAACCTTCCCCCAATCAGACAAGGAAGAAGAGAAACTGGCAGCAAGTGAACTACAATTCAGCTATTCTCCAGACTTCCTAGATTAAATTTCCCTTTACCTGAGATTTTTAAATGCAAAATAACTGCCACTCACATGAACTGGAAACTCACTATTCTGCAGGAATTCTGACATTTTGATCAAGATAATACACTGATTAGCCTATGAAATAGGATTGGGGAAAAAATAAAATAGAAAAGTTAATATTGAATAAGTTCATCTTCAAATTTTGTATCTGTTTAGTATTTTATAAACTGCTCAAAATATTTAACTTTTTCTTCATTAAATGAAAAATTGAGGATGATTCTTTTTTTTTCTCATCAAAAACTTCACTGAAAGAAGTTCACCTGAAGCATTTAAGAGAGATGACTGTTGTTTCTCAATAGATCATTAGCTGTTCAGAGGCAGTGGACTACTCAGTGTGTACACGGACTGAAATAAAGGCAGCCTTCATCAGAAAAAAACTGAATGAGATCTTCTCTGCACTGTGGTGTCTCGGCATTTCCAAGGCCACTGCAGAATATTTCCTACTGAAACACAGAATATTTTCTATTGAATCACAGAAATGGTATGCAAACTTATTCCCTGTCCTATGCAATCTTTTTCTTTTTTACCTGTAAGCCATATAAATTTAGATTCTGAACATAATTCTTGCAGATCATTTTCATAATGTTCCTGTGGAACTACTAACAGTATTCCCTCCCAATGCTGAGAATCTTCCCATTCTAAAGGTTTTCTATAGACCAAAAAAATCACAAATCGTAACGATTTTACTAAACAAATTCATGTTGTGCTTTTTTTTTTTAGTTTGAAACAAGGCAACATTTCATTGTGACTGAAAAATCTACTTCAAATCAATTTCCCTCTGTCTTTGAATACAGTGCAACTATAACAATTTGATATGCCAGACTAAGACCTGGACCTTATTCTTTACAACCGAAAAGTTTGCTCACTAGTGTCATCGTGCTTTTAGCTATATGAATGCATCACCATCTTTAACAATGCCTTCTAGTCAGCTGGCTTTCTGCACTAGACATCCAGCTCCAGACAGATGTGGGGAATATTAATCATGCCAGTGTTTTAACTCCTACTGCCCTGACCTTCACTGGGGAAAGAGAAGATCTCAGAAATATAATATCTGAAAGAGCAGATTAATTTGGGATGAGTCCTCTTCATTTTGGGCCAGAACCCAAGCCAGAATCAATCTAAAGACTCTGCTGAAGCCAACAGAATTATGTTATTGAAACCAGTTGTATATCTTTTGCCACAGCAGACTCTGCACCCCTCAGGAGAAATTTTTTTCAGTTGACTCTAGGCTGCCTGAAATATTTAAAACACAAAAGTAAGCATATTATATGTAAATGGTACGCTTTAGATTCTTTGGGAGCCAAAATAAAACTATCATGATTGGCACCTTGCTAATTTCTCTATAAACGGAAATTCATTTCATTCTTGTAGGCTATTTCTCAGATAGCTTTGTAGACTATCTTCCTTGATAATTGCTGGGTTTTCTTTGAGCACCTTACTAGTACAGTATTGTGAAAATATGAAAATATTCAGTTTGGATTTTTTATTTTCAAGGAAGGTTCTAGCCTTTAGAGCTACAGCAAAAAGCACAAATATACATCCTAATACTTTAATGGCATAAAAATTCTACACAATAAATTAAAAAAAAAAACCCAAAAAAAACCACAAAAACCCCCACAAAAACTCTGAATATTGAAAACAAACTGGTAATATTCTGGAACACTGTTCATTATATCTCATCTTTTAAGACTGGCAATGCAGCTGTTAGTCCCATTTCACAAATGAAGAAACTGAAGTAGGGTTTAGGATGAATCAGGGTGAGCTGCCTTTGAAAATGAGCCAAGTGTTAGGGTTCAGAGGCAGCAGGGAGCACCAAGGTTCCCAAAAGCCCCAGGTAAAAGCTCAGACTGTATTCATCTACCTATTAGAATGTATCATCATGTAATGAGTTGATGCCTCAGAGAAAAACCACCAGTCCTTGTCCTTTCAGGGTGATTGTAGTGACATGCTCCGTTTTGACAAGCCAGAGACCCTAGCTCCAAACCTGCATGCAGTTCTCCAGGCTAGGTAACCTGGTGCAATATCATAGCAACAGTTGATTAGCCAAATTTGTATGAAAGTAATATAATTTATTCCAGTGTAAATAATGTCATAAATCCTCACAGATTACTTAACTAAGCATGATACTCACAGTTGGCAAGAAGTATTTCTGTCAGAGGAAAAAAAACTTTTAATTGGAAAGTGTATCAATGGTCTGTATTTTTAACAAGGAATAAATGTTCATGAGACCTATCATGTCAATAATTCATAACTCCCTCCAAAAGCAGCCACAGCTGGAGCAGGAGCTGAAGAAGCTGCCCCACTAATGAGCCCGAGCCTTGTTTCGAATGAACAGCAGTGCCAGTGACAGGAGGTTGATAAAACTCTGATGTACGGGATGGGAGAGGGGCCGCATGACCGACCAACCGTAGTCACTTCTCAAGACGGAGGAGCACTTACTCTCTAGGGCAAACTCATGCATAGGCATGAGCTAACACCTGCCATCGGAGGGTCTCTGGTGTGCCAGGAGCCCATGCTGTAAAAGAGTTCCAGCTTCTGCCCTCCCTATTTGGTAAGATCCTGTCACCAGATCATGACTCAGCCACAGTCCTGAAAGGGAGCTGCTCTGCTGTTTCCATACGGTGAACATATCAGATGATACCAACATTTACACTCTCCACAGTTTGTAGATTATTAGAAGCAAGAATATCAAACTCAAGTAAAGTATATATAAACTTCTGCAGGGGTAGCTCAGCTCTGAGGGATGAGATGAATTGCAGGAAAGGTTTGGAAACCAGAGTACCACAGCCCCTCAGGGTCTGCGTGCTGCCATGGCTGGCATCATGGGGGGCTGACAGCTCCCTAGCGAAAATCAAAAACCACTCTCAGGATGTCACAAGGGCAGGTTCCCTGTGGGCTCAGCTCCGGCCCCAGCTGGGAGTCGCAGTGGAGGCAAACACATGGGCAGCGTGTCCCCTCCTTACCAGGCACACCATTTCAGTGACTGTGCAACACCCACCTGGCAAACACAAATGAGCCATGCACCAGAGAGGCTTCTGGACACAGCCTACAAGAATGATCATCACTTATCACCATTTTTTCTTTGTTTTACTTTGTGAAGACAAAGGCAACAAGCTCTGAAAGAAAAAAAAATAGATGACTAAATGTTCTTTTTTTTTTCCACTTCCTCCTTCCCTAGTGAAATCTCACCGCTTAACAGTGGGCACCAAGGTCCCGTAGGGAAGAACAGCCAAGAGATGCTTTGGAGCAGCAGTGCAGTATAGTCACGGTTTAAAGCTGGGCCGGCTATTAACCTGGTGGCAGACACTCTCTGTTAACCCTCCCCCCCCACCCAAAGGGAAAGGGAAAAGGGAGAGAGACTTATGGGTTGGAAAGTTAAAACAGTTTTAATAAACTATAATAATGAAAAAGAGTATAATAATAATAGAAATAATCAAATATATACAAATATATACAAAACCAAGATCAAGAGCTTGGAAATCCTCCTCAGGCAGAGTTGCTCCCCCCAGCACGGGCAGAGGGGAAAATGCAATAGCTCCCCCTGCCATCACACCTGCAGGCTTTTAACTGGAAAATTGGCAAAGCTGGTACCAATCAGTGGGAGACAGGAGGGCCCCTCCCTCCTGGGCCCCACCTCCAGGAGGCAGTGAGTTAGTGATAAATAGGAAAGTGAGAATGACGTGTGTGGGATGGAATACCTTGTTGGTCAATCTTGGGTCACCTGCCCTGTCTGCTCCCCCCTGCAGCTGCGACCCCCCCTTTGGCTCTTCACTCATAAGCAGTGAGGAATTTAGTAGTGACCTTGGTTTCTCTAAGACTAATTGGCCTGGTTTGGGCCAAACCAGGACAAGTATGAACATCCACAGAATCACAGAATCAACCAGGTTGGAAGAGACCTCAGGGATCATCAAGTCCAACCGTTGCCCTGACACCACCATGTCAACTAGACCATGGCACTAAGTATCATGTCCAGTCTTTTCTTAAACACATCCAGAGATGGTGACTCCACCACCTCCCTGGGCAGCCCATTCCAATGTCTAATAACCCTTTCTGAAAAGAAATTTTTCCTAATGTCCAACCTGAACCTCCCCTGGCGAAGCTTGAGGCTGTGTCCTCTTGTCCTCTCGCTAGTTGCCAGGGAGAAGAGGCCAGCTCCCACTTCACTACAACCTCCCTTCAGGTAGTTGTAGACTGCAATAAGGTCACCTCGGAGCCTCCTCTTCTCCAGGCTAAACAACCCCAGCTCCCTCAGCCGTTCCTCATAGGTCAGACCCTCCAGACCCTTCACCAGCTTGGTCGCCCTCCTCTGGACTCGCTCCAACACCTCAACATCTTTCTTGAAGTGTGGGGCCCAGAACTGGACACAGTATTCAAGGTGCGGCCTCACCAGTGCCGAGTACAGAGGGACGATCACTTCCCTAGACCGGCTGGCTACACTATTCCTAATAGAGGCCAGGATGCCATTGGCCTTCTTGGCCACCTGGGCACACTGCTGGCTCATGTTTAGCCGGCTGTCGATCAGCACCCCCAGGTCTCTTTCCACCCGGCCGCTTTCTAACCACTCTTCCCCCAGCCTGTAGCGCTGCATGGGGTTGTTGTGGCCAAAGTGTAAGACTTGTTCTTGTTGAACCTCATGCCGTTGGTCTCGGCCCATCTATCTAACCTGTCCAGATCCCTCTGAAGGGCCTTTCTACCCTCCAGCAGATCGACACTCCCACCCAGCTTGGTGTCATCTGCAAATTTGCTGAGGGTGCACTCAATCCCTACGTCTAGATCATCTATAAAGATATTGAACAGCACCGGCCACAGAACTGAGCCCTGGGGAACACCGCTAGTGACCGGACGCCAGTTGGACTTTGCCCCATTCACCACCACTCTCTGGGCTCGGCCATCCAGCCAGTTTTTAACCCATCAAAGAGTCCACCCATCCAAGCCCCGGGCAGCCAGTTTGTCTAGGAGGATGCTGTGGGAGACAGTGTCGAATGCCTTACTGAAGTCTAGATAGACTGCATCCACAGCCTTGCCCTCATCTACTGAGTGGGTCACTTTGTCATAGAAGGAGACCAGGTTGGTCAAGCAGGACCTGCCTTTCATGAATCCATGTTGGCTGGCCCCGATGCCCCGATTGTCCTGCATGTGCCGTGTAATGGCACTCAGGATGATCCAACTGCATCCAACTGCTTCCCTCAAAGTAAAACAAAGTGTTATTACAGTTTGGATTTAGGAGAACATATGGTTTCCATGCTGTCCTTACACAAATCTCAGTTTGAAATACAATGGGTTTTTTACACAGTAATTAATTTCAAAAAAGTTTTTTCTTTCATTTTTTAAATTACAATACTTTCTATAGTAGTTTTTTGTGATAATCTATAAATCCAAACAGTCAGTTAGGAAGCTCATGCCCTCTGAAGTGATTTCTTGTTTAATGTGTTTTTATTTTAAGGATAATTTATCTTATGCTGCTTAGTGTATGCAATAAATAAAAAGATAATATTGATCATGCATATTTACTGCAGAGAAATATTCTCCCTTTAATTCTTTGGCAAATATTACAGCTTTACATGTAGAAACACAGACTAGCAGTGTACACAAGATTATCAGAAATGGTACAAGAAGAGAAGAAACACAGCTCATGTATACACGCTCTAATGTTTCTTCAGGCAGTTTGGACTAAAAAAGAGCTCCTGCTGGGACATTTTAAGAATAAAAGAAATTAGCACAAATAACTGTTGACTATTTACGTTCTCAAGACCTGATCTCTCTCTTATTAAAAGCAATTGAAAAACTCCCCATTACGTAACAAGACTTAGAGGAGACCTTTAATTTTTCTATCACCTTTCCACACTGTTAGGTGTGTTGGTTTTTTGTAGTAGAGATAAAATGAGAAATTACATGGGTAGGTTTTCTTACTGGTTAGATTACCTTTTTTATGAGCTTTGTACATGGTTGTGAGGATCAAGTCTAACCTTCTTACTAGTATTTCTGAATCAGACCTTTCTTTAAAAAGCATGAGATACTAAGGGAGAATTATTGTAGACTATTCTAAATTCATTTCACAATCAACTCTGTCAGTGAAACACACTATAATTCAGTAATATTGCATTCTGGTAAGCTCCCTTTTTTTCCCAGAAATACTTGCTGAAATGTGCAAAATATGATTTTTCTTACAAATGCATAATCAAAAAAATATTGCAGGTGATGAATAGAGGTGAGATAGATTTATTAAAACACTTTGTGTAATGTTTCATAAAACCTCAATATCTCCAAAATTAATTTCAATTGGAATAGTAATAAAGACAATCATACAAAGAGGAAACTATCTGAATAGTCATAAACACACATCAATAATAAATATCAAAGTTTTGATCTGTGGGCAAAAGTATTGAAGATCCAGTTTTGTTTAAAATTTCCCTGTCAGGAGTAAAACATGATGCTAATAGAAGTTTGAGAAACAAAACAAAGGTATCTAGAGAAATTAGAAATGTGATATCAAAAAGTGGTACAGCTTAAGGAAATATAGTCTCATACCTCTGAGTAAGACTAACGTAGATCGAAACTTGAAAGGAGGAGAAACCAGGAAATCAATTGCATTAGAGAGGGTCACGCTGAGGGCAATTTCCTATAGATACATGACAGCATCAGCTCCTGCCAGGCTGCCTACACCATTATTTTCTGGACAAAGCCAAGACTACATCTGCCCAGATGAGATCTTGTCCATTTGCACAGAGAATGAGCACAGGGTCAGAGGAAGGCCTCAGCTAATACACTTCTCTATGGCTACCTTAGCTTTTGTCCTGTTTTACGAAGGACTTGGAAGAGCAAGCTGGGTTTCTTCATTTTGGTCGCGACCAATCTTTACTCTTAACTAAGCCTGGTGAGAAAGAAGTCATGATGGTCTTTGTATACTCTATGCTTTAAAGAAAGGTAGTAGCACCATTTTGATCCTCAGAAGCCTTCAGTAACTCAGAAAATAAAAATAAAATCCAATGCAAGAAAAGAGAAAGTTGTTCCTCTTACTTTTTTTGGCTTTCTCTCAGATAATTTCCTTTTCATACTTAATTCTGGGTTTTTGTCATTTCCATATCCCAAATTCAAGCCTTAGCAAGTTGAGATGCCCTGAACAGTAATGAGTAGGCACAGCTTCATTGAATGAATGCAAGTAAATTACAAAATGATTTTTTTTTCCATTAAGGCTAGCAAATGAGGATTTGTCATTGTCCAGGTTTTGAAATCATATTTTAAGCTGGAGGAAACAACTAGAAAACCAGAACTCCAGGGCCAATACATGTCTGTGACACTCGTGCTCTGCATGGCCTCTTCCAAACACCTTCTCGGAGCCTCCTACTGCCTGTTTGTGAAATAATTTGCAGGAAGGCTAAACTGTCCCCTAGGACTACACTACCAACTACACCATGTTAAATAGCCTAATCTTAAAATTGGCATAATGCCTTTAAATCTTTGAGTGTCCCATAATGAGGGGGTGGCATGATGAGCAACTCATTCCAGGGTGTACACCACGGTGATTATGCTGAATTCAATGGAGCCACACCAGTTCACAAAATTGAGAAGCTACAACTCTGGTGACTTGCTAATACTGACGGTCTCACATTAAGTCAGCATATCTCTACTGCAGACTCTTACAACTCCGGTTAGTGCAAAAGTTCATCCTAAGTGAAGCTTTGGTGGGATTTAGATGCTTTAATCCATGTGTCCTCATTCTCTAAAGTGTTAGGCAGCTAACAGCTGCGGGCAACCGTGCTGCTGTTTACACTGCAGAGCTGCACGCAGTGCAGAGCCGTTGGAGTGATACAGCAGTCTGCAGCACAAAAATCACTGAATTTCTTGTTTGTGAAGACCATTATGTATCTGAAGTGGTGCTTCTGCCTACTCTTCAGCCATATCCACAAGACCAGAGGAAGGGCTACCCACCACCAGGGCAGCGACTTATCAGGTGTTTCTTCCCTTACATCCTCGGAGAAGCACGGATGGACAAGTGGGCCTTGTCCTGGTTTGGACATGAACAGACCAATTTTCTTTTTAGCGATTTTTCCTTTCAGCTAAGTTTCTTCTACATGACTGCACTTTCTGAAACTAACTGCATGTTTTGCAGTGTCTGCTTCTAGGATTGATAAGCTTGAAGTTTATACTTATTACTAACATAACGGTAGGAATGTTATGCAGAAAGACTCTTGCTTGTATTTATTCCTACCAAGGTCAATGCTAAATTCCTCACTATCTGCAAGTGAAGAGCCGTAGAAGGGTCGCACCCCCAGGGAGGAGTGGACAGGACAGGACAGGTGACCCAAAATTGACCAATGAAGGTATTCCATCCCATACACGTCATTCTCAGTATAAAGCAGGGGGGATCACGAGGGTCTCACTCTCTTCTTCTGTGGCAAGCATCCGAAGAGGACTCTGTCCATTTTCCTCCTGCCTTCAATCCCAATCCATTCATTCCTGAATCCAGTTCCTGTCTGTCGTTGAGTCCAGTCCGGGACTTCCCAGAGCCTGCCCTGCAGCACCAGTGATGACGTGATCATCATCAGGGGAGCTCGATCTTGGTTTTGTATATACTTGTATATATTTAATTATTTCCATTATTATTATTATTATACTCTTTTTCATTGTCATAGTTTATTAAAACTGTTTTAACTTTCCAACCCATAAGTCTCTCTCCCTTTTCTCTTTTCCTTCCCCTTCCGGAGGAAGGAAGGTGTTAACAGAGAGCATCTGCCATCGGTTTAATAGCCGGCCCAGCTTTAAACCGTGACAACCTGTACACGATGAAAGTCTGAAAGAAACCTCTGTCCATACGGGTTTCTCCTAAGCTTTCCTGAGAGAGAAAGACCACTTGTAAAAAGAAGCAACAGTACATCCAACTTCATAACTTGCTGAGAGTATATATGTTTTTAAAAAGATTGTCAGAGGTTTTAATGCTGTGGTAGGGACAGGGTAACATTTATATCCAGCTGTTAATGGACAGTATACAGTTTTGTTTGAAGCTTTTCTTTGCATTAAATGTACAGAAGCCATTAAGAGGTATTCATACTACTAAATAGCCTCTATACTTTTCAAACAGTTTATTTCAAAACTGGCTGCTTGAATTAGAGTATCACTGGAAACTGGTTAGAGCAAAGGAGCATGTTTTTGCATTACTTGAGCTGCCAATTTGGAGGGTACTGGGGCCCATCTGAAAGTGCTTCAGGGTTGCTTGTGGTGCAGCCCCAGCCACGAGCACAGAATACCATGCTTCAAATCTGCTCCCAAAGTTGGAAACAGCAGCAAGACTATTAACAGAATAATTTGTGGAGGCACTCTCAGTCCAAGCTTGCCATCTTGTGGACTGTGATTGCAGAAGAAAATTTTTTAAATCTAGGCTCGCCATCCTGTGATCAGTGATGAAGACAAATACTGTATCTCATTTAGAGCACTCAAAAAAAAACGGATTATTTTTTTAAAGACTCTTTAATGAATCTTTAAGAGCAAAGTAAGGATGTTAAGTACTCCTTAAACAATCAGAGAAATTGCAGTTTACAAAAAAATTAATAATATCTAATAATAAATATTTTACAGCTGCAATGTTTTACAATTACAGGGAACAGTTTTATGTGCAAGAGTTTTCAATATAATTTAATGGTTTATAAATTCAGACGTAAAAATTTAATTAAATCTTTTAGAGAGAGAGTGGCTTGGTAAAGAAATCTGCTCTCCCAACAGACGTTAGCTGGGAAAGCAGCGTTAATACAGGAAAACTGCTTTCCTACTGAGTTACTCAGATAAGTGTAGTTTCTTTGAATAGGTTAGTGGGCATAAAGTGTTTTATTTACTCAATATTTTGATCTAAAATATTTTAATATATCTGCATCCTAGTTAAAAATATTTTAGAAAGTTGATTTTTAAAAAACCATTCAGTGCTGAAGGAAAGATGAGTGTAATAAAGGAAAATTTTAAGCACCATTATCTGGATTAGACAGCATATACACAACATACATATATAATGCAGCATTGTGTGTATGATTTATTTAGTTTTACCATTGCCACACTTTTTCAAACTGCCTGCTTTGTAAGCAGACTGTTCTCCTGGAGTCTGATTGCTGGGCTTGGAAATCTCAGGCAATCAGATGCTCCCAACAGCAGGGCACATCTGGAGAATACAGGTTCATTATGGGGAACGATGAGCCCTGCTCCCTGCTCTGTCATCTGCTATCAAGGAGACTATTTCATCCAAAGATAAAAGCTAAGAGCATTGTTTTATGTTTTCCAAGGCCCTGCAGTATGTGCGACTCCTTCTTTGTACTGTTAATATGTAGCTTACAAATAGACCTCAAAATGCCAAAATCATTTGAGAACCCAATAAGCAAGTGTTGAAAGGGCGCCTTGATCAATATTAACAATATATTGGGGATACGTGATATAGAGGGTATCAAACGGGACATTATTAACGATATGCTATTTTTCTTTAAACATTTCACATTTTATTTCAGAGATACAAATGACAAACAAGAACAAGTCTGAAATCTAATCATATAGTAGCAATCCAGTAATAATCAATTACGCTCAGCCTGATTTGCATTTCATTTGCAGGTTCATTTTCTTAAATGGAAACTTTCCTTTAATATTGTATACTGTATTACAGTCATTTTAAATGATGGGTTAAATATATATCATATCAGTTAACTGTAAGAGAGTTCTGGTGTAATTTTCTGTAACATTTTATATAATAATCACTCAGTCTCAGTTAACTTTGTCTCTGCTCTATTTACTCTGCTATTTATTTGGCGTAGTATTACACAGAGGAGATTCTAAGTTAACACACACAACTTCTATCACAGAAGCTGAAAAAAATGCAAATGTGTTCAACCATTTGTGTCCATAATAATCAGATTAATTTTAACAGTGAACATTCATTTTGGCTTTCCAAGTTGAAATTATTCATACCTGATTTTCAGAAGCTCTTAACTTTCTCCTGTCTAAATTAAGTGAATAGAAATGTTGCTCTGCGTTTGAAAAAAGAATCATGAATGTCTTGAATGGGGCATGTAAGATCGTTGTATTTCAAAACGTACCACATAATGCCTGAATGAACATCACTGCATGTCCAAAAGGCTCAGGTCTATAATAATGTGAACTTGGCACTCCCTAGAGCAAAGAACAGGGTGAAATATTTCAATCCTTTAAAACAAGAAAGACAAGCAAACAGGCCAGCTCCCTTCCACTAGACACTAAGATGTGGATTGGGCTAACAAAAAGCACTCCCGTGCTAACATAAACATATCTAAGAAAAATAAAAATCACAGACCTCTACTCAGCTGTTACTGAGGCTGTAAACACAGAAGAACAGATATGCCATAAACAGAGATAAGACAAAACCAACATCCATCTCTTTCCTGTTTGCTGCTGTAGTAAGCTTGTCAGTTTTATTACTTTACCTTTTGTTCAAATTCTGCAACTTTACAACTTTTCACTATTATAAAATTTCTCATATGAAGTATATGAGTAGAAACAGATATTTTGAGTCACAACAATAACAACTATACATCTCCTCATGTGATATATTTTGACATGTTTACATTATCACCTTTCTGTTAAATTGCAGTTTTTAAGAAAACATCAGATGTGACACGAGATATCATAAAAAGAAAACTATAATTGCACCTATAGAGAATAACCGAATATGGGTAGCTAAAAAGTCCATCTACTCTTCAATGTCTGTGGATATATCAGCTGACAAAATCCAAAATTTTGAAAGTGATTTCTAACACTAAAGACACAAACATTTAATCTGCTCCATTGCTAATTACTATTGTATCAAAATGTTTCTTCCAATATGAACTACTAAGTGAGGTGTGCTTTAAAGAGCTATTTAATGCAACACTGCTTCATGTAAATCAGTGTTTCCACTGAAAAGAACAAAAAGAAAGAAATACAACGAGCTCGTGAGATACAGCTACTAACTTGTAGCTTGTATTTTATGTTACGGACCAGAGAGACACATGGACACAGAAAATTCCACACTAAATTAAAATGGTGGCCCTTCTGCCTGGTGCTACACAGACAAATATGTAAGGAATCCTGCTATGGGCCACACCTGGTAGTTTCTCAATTAAATTAATATGAAAATGAAGGCAGAATTAATGTTTGTACAATGTGAAAAGTAATCTGTGAATGTCAAAAGTTTAAACTATTACTACAAAAACAATTTAGGTAGGTTTTACTCCTTTGGAAAAAATCAAACATCGGTAGAAATTACTTAGACATGTGTATCTTGGTCATCAACAGCATATACCTGTGGTATTTCACCTTTCAAACACCAGATAAATTTCTCCAGGCTGAAATCAATAAGGTTAATGCTAAGGCTGTGCACATCAAGTTACAACTTTCTAGGGCTAACACACTTCATTCACGCAAACTGACCTTTTAAAAAAGCTGATTTTAGCACAGATTAGAACTCTGTGCTCACTGGGAATCATTTTCATCTATCAAAACAACAGGGATTTCTTGGGAATTTCTGTATGCACATATTAATCACCTGCTGGTCCATATGTTTGCTGCAGCCACGTGCTGAAATTCACTTAAAAATTTCCTTTGATAAAAAAAAGTCACAGCCGTTTCTCAGAAATCTACTTTTCTGGAAAGACAAACTTCGCTTAGTTAACAGAGCCTCTGTATTTACAAGGACAATGAACCATCACTGTGCAGAAGCCAACGGAGCAAAATCTCTTCGCAAACCAGCTTTACGTTTTAGTGGTTTTAGAACAGGCTTGAAAAGACATTTCTGTACCAGAATACAAGATCTAAAGAGCCAAAGGCTGTGATGTAGCTGCACATGCCTATGAAGGAATATATTGTCAGTCTCTTTCTATCTCATGTTGTGTTGAAAATTGAGCCTAGATATTTTTCTACCTACGTTCTCTACCTATGCAAGTAGACAATCTTGGTGGAAACACAGTGATAATTTTAAGCAATGCAACAAAATGAGCCTTGCCATTATTACCCACAGGTCTACCACACTATGGGAATTCTTCATAACCCAAAGATGAAAAATTAATCCTGCATGACAATATATATTCTTTATACTTTGTTGCTAGACATTTTTATGACTCACTTGCTAGCTCTTCTGGGGGAACAAGATTCTGGGCTCCTCTCAATTGCTGGAAGCCACTTCACAAAGAAAATAAGTTAAAGCTATGGGTGTTATTTTCCATCATCCTTTTGGGGCCAATAATATGAGTAAGCTGACCAGAGCCTTAAGGCAAGTGATTTCTGTCATAGCAATGGTATCAGCTGCATTCCCAAGGAATTAACCAGCATGTAAGGCCTTGGTCTGCTCACACAGACCCCATTTCTGATGAAGGGAGCAGCTGAAGGATGAAGAACTGCTACAGTATCTGTGAAAGACTGCATGAAACAGCAAGGTGTGATTACAGAATGGGCAGCTGCCACTGCCAGAGATACGTGGCTGAAATGAAGGGATTCGCTGTCCCTGTGTTGATGCTGCTGAAAAAGAGAGGTTTCATCTGTGTTCTGTTCACAATGGATAGATACCTACATCATACAATGTGCTCAAGCAGCAGCAACTTTGCAGAAACTTTCAGGCAGTGAGTCAGTTGTACAGGGACCACCTCAGTGGTGCCCCAGATGTCTCCAGAAAAAAGGTAGCAATACAGTGTAATGAAATGTGATTAGATTCTGCTCCTTCTGTCCTCAGCACTTTGTATTCATTTTTTCTTGAAAAGGAAATTAATTTCTAAGTCCCAAGTAAACCATCTTTGAAAGATGGTTAGTGGCTTTGCACCCAAAGAACCCATAGGGCCGAGACCAACAGCATGAGGTTCAATAAGAACAAGTGCCGGGTCTTACACTTTGGCCACAACAACCCCATGCAGTGCTACAGGCTGGGGGAAGAGTGGTTAGAAAGCGGCCGGGTGGAAAGAGACCTGGGGGTGCTGATCGACAGCCGGCTAAACATGAGCCAGCAGTGTGCCCAGGTGGCCAAGAAGGCCAATGGCATCCTGGCCTCTATTAGGAATAGTGTAGCCAGCCGGTCTAGGGAAGTGATCGTCCCTCTCTATTCGGCACTGGTGAGGCCGCACTTTGAATACTGTGTCCAGTTCTGGGCCCCGCACTTCAAGAAAGATGTTGAGGTGTTGGAGCGAGTCCAGAGGAGGGCGACCAAGCTGGTGAAGGGTCTGGAGGGTCTGACCTATGAGGAACGGCTGAGGGAGCTGGGGTTGTTTAGCCTGGAGAAGAGGAGGCTCCGAGGTGACCTTATTGCAGTCTACAACTACCTGAAGGGAGGTTGTAGTGAAGTGGGAGCTGGCCTCTTCTCCCTGGCAACTAGTGAGAGGACAAGAGGACACAGCCTCAAGCTTCGCCAGGGGAGGTTCAGGTTGGACATTAGGAAAAATTTCTTTTCAGAAAGGGTTATTAGACATTGGAATGGGCTGCCCAGGGAGGTGGTGGAGTCACCATCTCTGGATGTGTTTAAGAAAAGACTGGACATGACACTTAGTGTCATGGTCTAGTTGACATGGTGGTGTCAGGGCAACGGTTGGACTTGATGATCCCTGAGGTCTCTTCCAACCTGGTTGATTCTGTGATTCTGTGATAGTTCCATCTTAAAATCATGTAAATATTTTAAACAGACATATTCAGAGATGTCTGAGAACAGCTGACCACCTGCCAGGAATAAGAAGAAATCCCTCCAGATCTTGTTTTGGACAGGAGGCTGCATTAACCACCTGTCTGTACATATGTCTATAGGGACACTTGGGACCAGCTGATACGACCTCCATGTTCTGTTAGATTTATTTTAACAGCCAATATGTTACAAAACTATTCCTGTGGCATCATCCATCAAAGATAATACCTGCAGCATAAAGAGCAGGCCTTCATGGGGGAAACACATAATTCTTTTCAAACTTGTCAATATTCTTGAGATTTTATTCAAATAATAGTTGGAATTTTCTCTGGGTAAAAGTTGCGTGCAATTAGAATGGGCATGTTCATTAAAAAGATTAAAATAGGATTTTGATGTGAAGTTAAATCAAGACTGACATAGGAAGAAAAACACAAATATTATGTTGCTCTCATTTTTGGTACAAAACAGAGGAACCTCCTCATTTTAAGGTTTAGACGTTAAGATTTAAGAAACTTCCTATGAAGATGTTTTGGTGACATCTAAACTAGGTTTGTAGGACATTTTGGCTCTCCTTTGTCTGCAAGCCTCCAAAATGTTTCCAGGCACATTTTTTATCAGATTGATAATAAGAATTACAGTATCTAGTTAGGATAAAAAGATTTACACCTCAACCACACACAGCTTTCCTGTTCAGAGCACTTTTATGAGAGTTCAGATAATAGCAAACCCATAATAATGAAATAATTTTCTATTAAAATTATAATAGTGTGCTACACATCATTGTAGAGCAAAGATGTTCTTAAAGTTTCAACTACTCTATTAATTTCAGTATTGTTACCTCTAATACTGACAATGTTATTTTAAATGTCAGCACTGTTAAGTATTTCACAATTAAAAGACTAAGAAATGTGATGGGACTCATTATAAATACTTATATCAATATTATAAATATGGATAGCATCAGGCATATGCAAAAATTGCTCAAATTAAAATGCATTTGTGTTTAATAAGTCACGTGAAACGTTTTGAGCATGAATAAGTGCAGTTTCAATGGACTAATTTAGCTTTGCTGTTTTAATTTTAACACAAGCAAAAAAACTAGCAAAAATAAGAAAATTACTTATTTGTGTAACTCTCCACTGATTACTAAAATGCTGGTGACAATTTCATCTTATAAAATGGTTTGTCTTTTTTTTTACAACAAAAATATTTATGAACTCATATAGACTGAAATTTCAGCCAGAAAATTCCAAAAACTTTGAACCATTTTTAATGTGTGCCATTTCAGTTTTCCACTTGGAAACATTTTACTTCAGAAACTGTCTATGTTTATTTTTAATTCTGCAAGTGGGAAAATATAAAAATGGTTCACATCAGATGTAAAAGTTTTAATCGAAATGAATTTTGCAGGAAAAGGGGATTGAAATATTACTACACAAAAAAAAAAAAAAAAATCCCTCCTGAAATAGTTTAATTTCTCTGTTAAGGCAGCAAATTGCAAAAATTCCACAAAATCCATCAGCCATCCAAACTCGAGCTGTGAAATTATTACTATTAGGGAGCTTTTTCCCTAATGTCAAACCTAAACCATCTTGACTGCAATTAAAGCCCCTTACTTCTTTTCCTACACAAAAGTTGTTGCAGAAGAAAGTTCCTTTTTTAGCTACTTTTGACATGTTGAAGGCTCACTTTTCCCTTCTCAGAATTAAACTCCACCAGCAGTATGTACTACTAGACATTTCTCTTTAAGTTGAAAATGAAATCTGTCCTGTTGTCTTAAAATAGAGCCAGCTTCACACTGCATGAAACCTCCTGAACAATGGAGATAGCAGGGCTTATGCTGCTTTGTCTTTTCCTGTTGCTGCTGTTAGGAGAATTAAGAGCAGGAAAGGAACAGGAAAGAAATGACTAGATGAGTAACATCATGAGAAGAAAACAGTCTTTAGTCCCTTCTGGATCCAAATGTTTCTTACCCAGTTCTTACTAAAAATGTATGTGCTAAGCATATACCTTTTTTTTCCTGTGAATCTTATTTACATCAGCCTGAATCCTGCAGTCAGACTTGTTCTGTAATCACATTGCAAGAGTAGGACCGTGGCCATCACCCAGACCAACAGTGTCAAAAACCTGCAAAAATTGTCAGGTGTATGCAAAGCTCTTAGTAGAGCACAAAACAATTAAACTATTCCTTGCTGGCTTTTCTGTGTAGCTTTATATCTTAATACACACTTCCTTACTGCAATGTGCAAGGAGGATGGGGAACAGCAGCGATGCTTCAGCCTCATTTATGGGTCCTGGGACATGGCTAGAGATTGCCTGAATCATCTGTTTGCTTTGATACACTTCAGATGCCTGTGCAACATAAAGAGCACTCAGAATGAATGAAAAGTCCCTGTGTGAACTGGATTATATTATACACGTTTACCTATACATGTACACAGACACATAGAAGCTGAACTGTACAGGTGGACTCATCAGACCATTTCCCATATTTAATTACATACTGCTTGTTATTCCTAGACCTTGATTAATTGTTTTAATTCTTTGCTTCAGACTCACATCAACAGAAGAGCTGCAAATAATTGCAAAAACCAATATTGCATAAATTCATTTGGTATGTACTCTCAAGATATCCAAAATTGTCGCTTGTTCTGTGCCCTTTGAAGTATGAATCATTTTTACACTACCTATTTCTGTATCCTTGTGACTCCCACTGATTATTCAAATACAAAAGAGAAGCTGTACTTTTCTGAGTCTGATGAAACAGTCACCGCTCAGCCTTTGAGGTTTGTTGTCACTTTAAAGCCTTCATTAATAGTAGAAGAACAACTGCTTTAGCATCAGATTCCTCCAAATTGTGCTATGTTGGTCATATATACTCTGGACTGATGGATTTGCAGCCCATCAGCCCAGCAAATACTCATTTAATGGAAAGTCACTCACTAATTTCAGAAAATTTTAGAAGAAACTCTAGCTAATTTATTTTGATATGTTGGACAGGTAGTGATGAATCAGCATGTAGAAACAGCAGCTTAATGATCAGGAATCAAGGAAAATGAGAAGTTAGTTCTAGCTAGTCAGATTGTGGACAGTGGGGAATAATAGCACTCTGCAAATGGTCTAAACAAAAGAAATTTGGAAAACATAAAAAAAAAAAGTTACTAAATAGCATTCCCAAACTATGCTAATTTTGCAACAGGACTGATCCATCAGGGATGAAAATATACCATAGCATTTAGGTAAGTGGCTGTACATTTAAAGTATAGCAGTTTAGAGCATTAGACTCTCATACTTTTATATATACCTGCATGGGACTTCTGTTGCAGGGAAAATGACAGATAGGAAGAAAACCAACATTTTTCAAATAAATAAATTTAGTTATTTCAGAAGAAGATTCAAATCTTTAATCTGAGATAAAAATTTCCTTTAGTTATTTACTCCAAGACTCTGGAAAATGTAAGAGAAATGAAAACAATGAAAATACCTACATTACATGTTTGATTTAAATTCAAGTTTTTCACCTCAAGTCTCTTAAAATCTATAGAGTTAATTGCTTAGCTGAGGCCACCTTCACTCTGGAAACCCTCATAAGGTCTGCAAGGAGACCTGTCCATTCTCAGCACGCTTTAGGCTCTCCAGTATACAACATATCACATAAAGTAAGGACTGAAAGACAGAAGTGAACAGCCTTTGCCAGCTGTGTAGAGGATCTGTCTGGGTCAGCACTGTTGCCTTGTTCCAAAGCAAAGTCACAGAGATAAGCTTGATTCATCATGGTTAATTTTTTTTGTCTATAGTGAGAAAGGTCTTCCTCACTGCTGCTGAAGTTATCCCTTTTTCAATAAGCAACTACATATGTATCAGGCAAGGAATCCAAATCCAGACATCTTATATCTCATGTTTGTTCCCTGGCCTACAGAGCGACTCTTTGCAGAAACGGTTTAAAATTTGCCAGAGTTGAGCAGCTCCACCAGAAAAACAAACCAAAACTATCTGATTGCACTGTAGCCATGAAGACAGAGGTGAAGGCATTTACATTAGATGCAGCAGAACTGTGTTCAGATTCCTTGGCAAACTCAGGCAGGGCACAGAGTTGATCTCACATATCTATCCTGGGTGGTTACTGCCAGCCTACCGGGACCACGTTCCTTCTTTGATGTGTGTGGTGGGTTGACCCTGGCTGGACACCAGGTGCCCACCAAAGCCACTCTATCACTCTCCTCCTCAGCTGGACAGGGGAGAGAAAATATAACAGAGGGCTCATGGGTCAAGATAAGGACAGGGAGAGATCACTCACCAATTACTGTCATGGGCAAAACAGACTTGACTTGGGGAAATTAATTTATTACCAATTAAATCAGAGTAGGGCGATGAGAAATAAAACCAAATCTTAAACCACCTTCCCCTCTACCCCTCTTTTCTGCCAGGGCTCAACTTCACACCCAATTTTCTCTACCTCCTCCCCCCAAGTGGCGCAGGAGGATGGGGAATGGGAGTTGTGGTCAGTTCATCACATGCCGTCTCTGCCAATCCTTTCTCCTCAGGGGGAGGACTCCTCACACTCTTCCCCTGCTCCAGCATAGGGTCCCTCCCACAGGAGACAGTCCTCCATGAACTTTTCCAATGTGGGTCCTTCCCACAGGCTGCAGTTCTTCATGAACTGCTCCAGCGTGGGTCCCTTCCATGGGGCGCAGCCCTTCAGGAACAGACTGCTCCAGCATGGGTCCCCCACGGGGTCACAAGTCCTGCTAGCAAACCTGCTCCAGCATGGGCTCCTCTCTCCATCGGGCCACGGGTCCTGCCAGGAGCCTGCTCCAGTGCAGGCTTCCCACGGGGTCACAGCCTCCATTGGGCATCCACTTGCTCTGGCATGGGATCCTCCATGGGCTGCAGGTGGATATCTGCTCCACCATTAACCTCCACGGGCTGCAGGGGCACAGCCTGCCTCACCATGGTCTCCTCCAGGAGGTGCAGGGGAATCTCTGCTCCGGCACCTGGAGCACCTCCCTTCCCTCCTTCTTCACCGACCTTGGTGTCTGCACAGTTGTTTCATATTCTCACTCCCCTCTCACAGCTGCTGTTGCACAGCAGTTTTTTCCCTTTCTTAAATATGTTATCCTGGAAGTGCTACCACAGCTGCCGATTGGCTTGGCCTTGGCCAGCAGCGGGTCTGTCTTGGAGCCGGCGGGAATTGGCTCTGTCGGACATAGAGGAAGATTCTAGCAGCTTCTCACAGAAGCCACCCTGTAGCCTCCCCTTCTACCAAAACCTTGCCACGCAAATCCAATACTGGATTAACTAAAAGATCTATCTTGGACCCCAGAATATTTATTTACAAAAACAGTGTTAAAATTTCTGTATTTCATTGAAGCTTCAGGTTCAGCAAACTGACCTTTTTTGATAAAATAAACTTTTTTACATGGAAAAGTTGTTTAATACTCATGTCCTAGAGTACAAGTCAGGATTTAATTCTGTCATACCCTAGGGCTTCCCGTGATCTTCTTAACAGTTAACTTTCATAATTTAGTCTTAGAACATTATCAGCTTTCTCTGCCAAAGGCCTATTGACATTGCTATTATCTATATGATCCTTAGACATCATTAGCAGTAAGTCCACTTTGTGATTTCAGTTGAAGGACACTGGAAACTGCCTCTCATTTCTGGACTGCATGAATTAAACCATAGCAAATAGTAATAAATTGAGTGAAAGACAACTGATTTTACATGTTATAATATTTTCATGCAAGTGTTCCATAATCCCAAAAGAGGTGTTAATCTAAAAAGCATTAATTTACCAAAAGAAATTGAACACAAATCTGTCCTGCTTTGCAGAATGCAGGCATATTTACTGAATAATAAAATGTTTTAATTACCTTTACGTTGTTTGTATATATTTGTTCTGTTTGAACTGCTAGTTGTAGCATATTGTCTGGAAATCATCATCTTTCCAGACTTGTATTGGTCTGCAATATGTATTGTTTTAGAAAGTTAATACAAGAAATCCAATCAAATAGCTACTTTAAAATTTCTTGGTTTTATGTATTTTTATGCAGTTGTAAATGCCTTAGTGTTAGTCTTAAAAATTAAGACCACTTACTTAAGCAGGCCTGTTGGGGTGTGCATAGCAGGATCTAGCTAAACTGTTTCTTGTGCACCTTCTTAACCTTGCATTGTGCAATGGTAAAAGTCCCATGCTGAAGATTTAACATTTTTATTTCCTCTCTCAAAGCGGAGAAGGAGAAAGAAAATCAACCAAGGGGAAACCTGAGAATGTCTGTTACAAACAGTCCCATAAGAATTCTGGAAGATGGAGGAAGACAGAGAAAATGGAAGGCAGGGCCAAATCCTCTTCATCTGTTTCCAGGCAGTTACTTTTCAGTTCCACCCTTGAGAAAGATTGTCAGAAATTATACGGGATGAGCAGAGGAAGGGGGAGCACGTTCATATATAACCTATGTCCAGACCAATCTTCACCTTCGGGCCTGGGGGAAGTGTGAAAACGGAGGGCATTGGAGCAGCTCGGCAGCAGCTCTGTTTACCCAAGAGCAGCCCCCTTATATATTATAATAATTCTCTTATTAACTAACAAAGGAGGCTTACTGTGCATTAGGATAAACCTTTCCAAGATATTAGGATATCTTCAGCATTTTAGCATATCCACAATTCAGTTCACTTACATCAAGCAAACTGGCTGAGAACAAGTTTTCTGTGCTGCATTTCCACAACTCCTTTAAAACGAGCAAACAACAAGCAAACCACCTTAACAGAGTAAAAGAGTTAGGTTTAGTCTTTTGTTGTCGAAAATTTTGGTCCATGGCTGTAATTTTTCAGTAATAATATATGACTTTTAGCCTAAACCCCAAGCTTGGGCAAAATTCAGCCCATGAAGGTATTTATGTCTTACCTCTGAGGGAGAACTTTAACTAAGGTTGTACTCATTTAGTGAAAATGAATTATGTTTGTGAAAGATATATAAGCAGTTTATAATTTTATTGTGTTTTCACAATAAGCTGGTCTTAATGAGAAAAGTTTTAACAAGAAAAATGATGCCTACCACAGTTCTCCTATGTCATTCTAGTATATTTGTACTAAGTGAGCACCTCATCCATCAGAGTGATGTACTCAAATCCCTTAAAGACCACTGTGCTAACTTAGTGCTATCATTTGATTAATACTCAGTGACTCCACTTTTCCAAAATAAGGGATTTTTTTCCCTCTTTTTACTACTTTAACATACATTTCAGGAATAATACTTAACCTGTCATCTGTTTGTCTAGAGATCTAGCTGTATAAAATGAACTTACACAGAAAGTTAAAATAGTCATACTTCAATCAGCACGTAAAGAAAGGTTCTCCTCCCTTTCTACTCTGCCCTGGTGAGGCCGCATCTGGAATATTGTGTCCAGTTCTGGGCCCCTCAGTTCAAGAAGGTCAGGGAACTGCTAGAGAGAGTCCAGCGCAGAGCCATGAAGATGATTAAGGGCGTGGAACATCTCCCTTATGAGGAGAGGCTGAGGGAGCTGGGTCTCTTTAGCTTGGAGAAGAGGAGACTGAGGGGTGACCTCATTAATGTTTATAAATACGGAAAGGGCAAGTGTCACAGAATCTGTGATTCTGTGATTCTGTGATGAGGATGGAGCCAGGCTCTTCTCAGTGACATCCCTTGACAGGACAAGGGGCAATGGGTGCAAGCTGGAACACAGGAGGTTCCACTTAAATATGAGGAAAAACTTCTTTACGGTGAGGGTGACCGAACACTGGAACAGGCTGCCCAGAGAGGTTGTGGACTCTCCTTCTCTGGAGACATTCAAAACCCGCCTGGACGCGTTCCTGTGTGATACGGTCTAGGCAATCCTGCTCCGGCAGGGGGATTGGACTAGATGATCTTTCGAGGTCCCTTCCAATCCCTAACATTCTGTGATTCTGTGATTCTGTAAATGGAAATACAGTTTCTAAATGAAGAAGCAGAGAATGGTAAAACCTCATAACTTTAAACACAGTACAGATAAATTTAAACTCTTTAACTACATGCACTAATTATTTGTTTTTGTCGTCCCCAAATGCATTCCCAGGATGCACAGTAGAACTATTTATTTCAATCCTGTCATGGCATATCTGTATAGATTGTATACTGGGAACAGCTAGTACCAGCAGTCAACATAGCAGCAAATAATGAGGATCAACTATTATCTGTTTCGTAAGAAATGTTTTATATGGTGCCTCACATCTGCAGCACAGGAGTAGATATGCAGCAGAGTCAAGATTTATGGCTAGATAAGACACAGAGATAAATAATTGTACTGATGAGAAACTTTTCAATAAATTATTAAGCTGTTTTTGTAACTATTTTAATTTTTAATTGAAACATATTCATCTCAACAAGGCTTTTTTTTTTGAAGGCTTCCTGTCTACAGGATGGATGGTTGGGGTAACAGGAATCCAAGTTCAGTGTCCACGGGATGCAAATGGGACACAGAGGATTCACAGTTAAGTATCTGTGCCAAGTTCAAAGTGGGGCTTTAAATCTGAGTCTCCCATATCCCATGGGATTGCTCTGATTACCGCACTGTTGACTATTCTGACGAGAGGTTAGAGGACTTCTGCCTTAAAATAAATTCCAAAATTTATCATAACAACCTTTGATGCTGATGCAAGATGAAACCAAATTGAAAACCCTCAAATTTTTTGTACTGGGTCTGGCTGGAATGGAGTTAACGTTCTTCACAGCAGCCCATAGAGTGCTGTGTTTTGGATTTGTGACTACAACAGCGTTGATAGCGCACCACTGTTTTGGCTATTGCTGAGCAGTGCTTGCACAGCATCAAGGCTTTCTCTGTTTTTCACTCTGCCCCTTCAAGTGAGTAGGCTGGGCTGGGGCTGGGCAAGAGGCTAGAAGGGCACATAGCCAAGACTGTTGACCTGAACTGGACAAAGGAATATTCCATACTCACTCATTAAACTGTCTTTATCTCGACCCATGAGTTTTCTCACTTTTGCATTTCCTATGCCCTCCTCCATCCCACTGGGAGTGGGGAGTGAACGAACAGCTGTGCGGGTACTTTGCTGCTGTCCGGGGTCAGCCCAACACTCTTCTTTTTCTAACAAAATTCACTGAGCGGCTGAGTTAGTGATTAAGTTCCATATTTATCAGCTGATTGAAAAAGAAGCCATAATTTGGCAGTTGAAGCAGAAGCATGTTCAGTTCAATTCCTGGCTCTATCCCAGGCTTCCTCTGTGGCCTTGGACAACTCACTGAATTTCTGCTTCACTCCCTTCTCTGTTAGCCAGAGATAACAACACTCCCTATGACGTTCTTCTGTTGCATCTAAATTACAGCCAAGCCCCCCAGAAGAGTATGGGGCACAATGCAATACCAGACCAAACACAAGCAAGAGATCAGAAGCCCAAGCAGCAGGGCAAGCAATACCATATAAAAGTGAACACAAGCAGTGGAAGTGCATTTCCCTTTAATGATCATTAAAAGTACCTTCATATATACCTTCGTAAGTACCTTCATAATACCACATACACACGTCTGTCTAGGCACACATCAAGTATACATGATAATCTATTAATTAGTTCTGCATACCTGACTCAAGTATGGGGCCATCCCAGGTAATGTTTTCTGTTGCAGACTTACACACACGATCTAAAGGGGATTTCACCAGTGCTGTCAGCTATGGACAGTATTCATAAGTTGTTGCACAGTTCTATATGTGGCCAACACGTGGCCATGTGACCCCAATTAGGAGGCTTTTATCTTAAGTTTTTTTCTTACCATCTTTTGAGACACATAGTTTCCCTCAATCTTTCAAACTAAATAGTTTTCCACCCACAGGAGGTTTCTATTTTTACCAAAACTAACTTAATGTCAGCAGCACTAAGCCATGTATTGCTTTTGTCTTGCTCTAGAACTGGTTTCCCTCATGTTTGCATTCAAATTAATCAATAAGTGGCCATCTAAACTTAAAGTCATACAGCCTCTGGCTTCATTTTATAACAGATCCCATGAAGATCAGAAAAGATAGTGGTAATTTGATTATGTGCGCTTGAGTGGACTAACATCTATTGCAAAGATTTCACGTGTTCTCTTGCTGCAAACACGACAGCCAAGCAGGCTCATCTTCAGCTCTGTAACCGGTTTTTGACCTTCCAAGGCTGTTTGTTCTTTAGCTGGTAATTGTACACATACGGCTAACATTAAAGAAACAGCTGAACACAAGAGCTAATATGAACTTCAGACTGTCCTCAAAACTAATTTTTAGAAAGACAGTTAATAAAACAGACTTGTGTAGTTCATTAATGACACCTCACCCTAGGACTGATTGAATACATCACTGTCAACTCTAGTAAACTTGGACATAGATGATAGTGTCATACTAACTAAGATTAATGAAAATACTGAATGCTAAATATGAAACAAGACCAGAGTTTTCAAAGCCAAAACTTTTTATTGCTGAGATGTTAAAATGCTAATGGTTTATTTTTATGCAAGTAGCTTATATGAAGCATAGGAGATTTGACAGACACTTCGAGCAATTGCAGTAATAAGACAGCAGCATGAGCAGGGTCTCTGGCATACAAAGCTCTGGAGGAGGCATCATGTGACTATCTGCTGCTGCTATTGTCTTTGACCTTATTTTTTTTTATTCTGACTCTAAACTGAGAACTCTGCCCTCCATTTTCTATGCAGCCTCCTTTTCCTTGCCTAGGAATTAGGACTTTTTAAATAACAACTGTTTTACTGTTGTTTGTCAGATTCAGTTTCATTTCACACAGAATCACAGAATCACAGAATGTTAGGGATTGGAAGGGACCTCGAAAGATCATCTAGTCCAATCCCCCTGCCGGGGCAGGATTGCCTAGACCATATCACACAGGAACGCGTCCAGGCGGGTTTTGAATGTCTCCAGAGAACGAGACTCCACAACCTCTCTGGGCAGCCTGTTCCAGTGTTCGGTCACCCTCACCGTAAAGAAGTTTTTCCTCATATTTAAGTGGAACCTCCTGTGTTCCAGCTTGCACCCATTGCCCCTTGTCCTGTCAAGGGATGTCACTGAGAAGAGCCTGGCTCCATCCTCTTGACACTTGCCCTTTCCATATTTATAAACATTAATGAGGTCACCCCTCAGTCTCCTCTTCTCTAAGCTAAAGAGACCCTTTTTTTTTTTTATTTTTTGCCTATTTTTACCCTATTTGCCTTTTTTTTTGTATTTTCTGGTTGACAGACATAGTCTCTGATAAATCAAATAATTCAGTGACATCTCTAACTGCTAACAGCTCTCTCTTACTGCTTATTTTGATGAGAAGTGTTTTTCACTCCGTTCCAGAAGATCTTCTGAAAAACAGAAAAAAATACAATATAGGTTTACACATTTTTATTAACCTAAAATATCATTATCTTTAATAAACTAGAGCTTTTATACCTCTTGATGATATGCCTTGTATAAACACAACCACAACCACCCCTGGAAGAATGCAAAATTTTATAAAGTAAGCAATAAACAGATGTGAGAGTAAATAAACAAAAAGGAGAGTAAAAAACCCAGCATGTTTGCTTTTCTCATCTTGGGAATCAATAATTCTGATGACTTATTCTGGCTTTATTTTAACATATGAATTGGGGGAGAGAGGGAAAATCAGTAATAGTAGAATTAGACTTATGAAAATTAGCTAAAAAGCCAAAAACAAGTCATATTTACCTGTCATGGGGCAGCTTAAAAATTAGGAAGTAGCAATTGAAGAGACCTTCTGGGCCATAAAGGGCAATTGAATGTTATTGCAAACAATTGAGTTACATAGTTCCTGTCACAAAATTACTAAGCTACCTTTTTTGTTGACTTGCCCAGTTAAATTTTAATGCCCAGTTGCTTCTACCCTGCTGCTCCAATGGCCACACGTCAAATCCATTGTAGAAAGCTTGCTTGCTTTCTTTGCCCATGTGTTAATGCACTGCATGAATCACAGAGGGGAAACATTGCTACACAGAGCACCTTGACGAGGACTGTCCAAACCTCAGGACGTCTACTCTCTCCTGTGTAACATTTTGTGATTTTTTCCATTTTCATGCTTTCTAACATGTATTGGTTTGCTGTTATAATACTCACTTTCAGTGAAAGAGAAACAGCTGAGGAAGACCAGAGTTTGATGGTAGCATTAAAAATCAGAATTATTGTAAAAGAAAAACTTGTGGTAAATAAAGATGGCTTTTTTTTTTCTCTTTTTAAGTGATCTTTGTTTTACAATATGAAATGATATTATCTGTCTTAATTATTTTCATTATCATAGAATCATAAAATGGTTTGGGTTGGAAGGGACCTTAAAGATCATCTAGTTCCAACCCCTCTGCCACAGGCAGGGACACGTTTCCACTAAACCAGGTTGCTCAAAGCCCCATCTAACCTGGCCTTGAACACTGCCAGGGAGGGGGCATCCACAACTTCTCTGGGCAACATGTTCCAGTGTCTCACCACCCTCACAGACAAGAATTTCTTCCTAAGATCTAATCTAAATCTACCCTCTTTCAGTTTAAAACCGTTACCCCTCATCCTGTCACTACATGCCCCTGTAAAACGTCCCTCTACCGCTTTCCTGTAGGTCCCCTTCAGGTACTGGAAGGCTGCTGTAAGGTCTCCCTGGAGCCTTCTCTTCTCCAGGCTGAAGAGCCCCAACTGTCTCAGCCTGCCTTCATAGGAGAGGTGCTCCAGCCCCTCTGATCATCTTCGTGGCCCTCCTCTGGTCCCGCTCCAACAGCTCCATATCCTTCTTATGTTGAGGACCATTATAAAACGGTTCATGCAAATGTGCTAAAGAGAAAACCGTAAGAAGCAGCACTAGGAACACCATCACAACATTTAATTATTTTTTAAATGAGTCCTAAGAAAACAATAGAAGATGTGATTAGTTTCCTCACAACTTCCTACCCTCCCCAAGGTGCCTCCTAATTTAAACTAATTTAAAATGTTACAAAACCTTTGTGAACTCTGAACACTGAAAAATCAGACACTCTTCAGGAAGAAGGCTAATGGTATCCTGGGCTGCATTAGACAAAGTATTGCCAGCAGGTCGAGGGGGGTGATCCTTCCCCTCGAGTCAGTGCTGTTGAAGCCACACATGGAGTACTGTGTCCAGTCCTGGGCTCCTCGCTACAACAGAGACATGGACATACCGGAGAGAGCCCAATGAAGGGCCATAACAATGATGAAGGGACTGGAGTATCTCTCCTATGAGGAAAGGCTCAGAGAGCTGGGACTGTTCAACCTGGTGAATAGAAGGCTCAGAGGATCTTATCAATATATATAGATACCTGAAGGGAGGGTATAAAGAAGGCAGAGCCAGGCTCCTTTCAGTGGTGTCCAAACAGGTCCAGAGGCAATGGGCACAAACTGAAACACGGGAGGCTCCATCTGAACACCTGGAAATTGAACAGCAATCATGGACATGACTTGTAAATCTAATGGTCAGCAGAAGAATGGAAAAAAGCCTTTGTAACTGTTAGAGTAGGTATGGTGGTACACAAAATGAAAAGAGGTAAAGGCTCAATAGTGCTGTCTGTCAACAAGCTAAAGCTATGAAATAGAACATTATGCTTAGAAGACTTCGAGAAGCCTATTCTGATCCAGATTAATTTGCCAGTTGAGTAAGATCTGAGAATGCTTAAGACGAATGAAGAAGTCTGAGATAAATTCACTTAAGAGACACCTTTATGTATTCTCTTGGATTAAAGTATTACTCTTTTCCCCAAAACAACCACCAAAGAATTTGTGTGAAACCTATAGTGTACAGGAAGCCACGCACAGGGCTGCTCAATCCTACTTAGCACCAAAGACTACAAACATTTCATTACCTATTACAGACCAACTAAGACTATAATTTATTTACATACACCTCAACATTTTTATGGCAGTTGAAGTATTAAAAACTGTGGCAGTAATGACAGCATGCGTAGATGAGTTTCAGATCATTGATGAACGATTTATTGCAAGCAGCATAGCTCTTTTTATACAGTACATGTTTCTACTTTCATGATTATTCTGAAGCAGTGCTTTGTCTAATGTTTCATTCTATTTCTTGATACACTTTGTCTATTCATTTTGCAACTATAAGCGAAGCCACATACCAATTCAGCAGTTTCAAGCCCTCCTTACTCCTATCAGCAAGCTGCAACTTTCTTCCTCTTTCTCATGCTAGCCTAGCACCTGTTTGGCAATCCTCATTGTAAATTCAGCATTTCTCAATCCCTTCTTTGTTATGATTTTTCCCGCTAGCTATAACAATATTGTAACAATATTCCCCAACAAAAAACAAATAACTAATAATAAATCACATTCAAGATAAACACAGGAATTTTAAGAGATCTTATAGAATAAAGTAAGTCAGTTTGAAGATCTTTGATTGAAAAGAGAGTAATAGAAACTCAGAAAAAAATATACCAATTTGTGAGTTTCTAGAATACAACACAAAATGTATATGCACATTTCTTCTTCCACTCAGACAGCACAAGAAGTCTTTTTTCTACACTGCTGAAATCCCCTTTTAGAGTAACGTTTTCATTAAAAGTTAGGACTATTTTCTAATGTAATCAACAATGCAACCAAGCCCCATATTTTTCTCAGCTGGAAACACCTGCTGACAAGTACTGTATTAGACATTTTCAGAAGAAATAAACATCTGTGGAAAGAAGCAGACAATTATGCAGCAAATTAGATTAGCTTTGTTCAAATTATTTGATGAAGTTGGTCTGAAAAATTGATCTTCATGCTTCATCAGCATCTTACTGGCATCTTGTATACATTCTCCCCATAATCATCATCTAGCAGAAGGGCAGAGGAGTAATTTCAATTTCTCTTTTCTTCTAAAATATATAAATTAAGGACTACTCAGTTGCACCATCATAAATATGGAAGTTATAGAAAAGGTATAAAATTTAGATTGCTAGTTAAATTCACGTACAATCTGACTGTAGTTTTACTTACTTTCTGTTTGTCTTGTAAGAGTCATTTTCCTTGCACACAGACAACTATTTCCACTGAAAGGAAAAAAAAAGAGATACTTTTAATATAGGTCTTTACTTTCTAAAGGAACTGCTGCCCAAATGCATTCATCTTGTCCTGGTTAGGATAAAAACCATCTCTTTAATTCCAAGTTCCCCCTGTGCTGGGGATAAAAAAAATCCTACTGGTATTCGAGCACCACATTTTATGGCTAGTTCAGTGAAGTGTACATGTCAATCTGCGAAGAAATGAATTCTGGGACGTCCATATCATAGATAGAAAAGTCATACCAAGTAGGAAGCAAAGCATGAGCCAAAGAGCTACTAAAACAAAACAAAAGTTAATTCAAAACATAGACGTAGATACACAAAAAAAATCTAGACTAGCATTTAAGAGTTTTGCAGTGCTATTTAGCATGAAATATTAAATACTATTCACTGATGTGCAGACCCAAAAGGCAGCCTATTGAAAATGTTCCCCCAGTTTCACAATCAACCATTGATAATTACTTTGTGAACTGCTGCAGTTTTTCAAAAACCTGCTCTAGGTGATACTTTTTCTTGTTTGCCTAAGAAAACATGATGAAGAACTTCAAAAGCATTGGTGAGGTCAAAAGTAATTCCAACTGTTACTTCTCCTTCTATCCACCATTAGGACTGTTATGCTATCCTACACAAGTAATAAATATTTTGAATTAATGAAAAATTAATTTCTCCATAACCTTTAACTGCTTATACATCCACATAATTTATATCTTTCTAAGTAGGAAAGTAGGTAAATACTGTTGCGCTCTCTGCCCAGCTCTCAGCTATCACCTTTCCACCTAAAATCCAGCCACCACTGTTTCTCTCACCATGTCCTTGCAGTGGTTTCATCTTTAGCAATACTGGCAGACAATTCTCCAAATCCCCCCTTTTTAAATGAAGACAGTGCTTTAGCACTTCTCCAGTTCTTTAGAAAGCCCCAAAGTCCTTCGTGAGTTCTCGATGAAAATTGCTAATGTTTTTCCCATAGTTCCTCACTGACTTATTGACAAAGCTTGCTAATGTTCTTCCTGTAGTTCTCCATCTACTTGAGCATAAGCATCAATTGTCTCATCTCGCACCTTCACCTCCAAACTTGAATATTTTTGTTGATGATTGCTGCGTGTTTGACTTGCACTGTTACTAGCAGTGAGCAGCTCTGAGTAATTTTCTGTTTATAATACTACAGAACGCACCCATAGCAGCACACCTGTGAAAATAAAATCGACAGCTAAATAGAACAGTATGAAGAGTAACTTGCCTGTCACTAGCAATTAGACACAGAGAGTCAGAAAATCCAGTTGTTGTTCTATGTACTAGCTCTACAGTTAAATACACATTCCCAAACTGGCCCACTTGCAGCAAGAACATCAGAGAAAGCTACTTTTGATAGACTACAAATACTAGAAGCAGAAAGGACTGTTTAGCAGCAAAAAGCTTTAATAGCAGCATTTTGGAAAGAAAATACTAAATATTTATTTTGTGAATGTTGGTGTGTGTGTATTGCTCCCTCTAGTGTAAAAAATACAAAATCACAATCAACAAACATTCCAAAAAAAATCACTGAGTTTTGTAACAAATACAAACTTTTTTTAAAAAGAAGTCATTCTCTATCCATTTTTCCCCCTAAATACTTATAACATGATTTCTCACATTTTAATACAAGAGAGGACAAATTTTAACTTAGTTTCAGCTTCTGATTCGGGACTCGCACACTTATCAGCAGGAAATGATGGTACCAGAACGGAGTAGTGAATATGCAAATCTACACCCTGTACTTACTGCTGCAACACTCCCCAAGAAATGGGTAATATACAATGGGGTGTTCCTCTTTTTTTCCCCTCCCCTAGAATAATGATTTCCACTCTATGATTATGTTACAGTTATTAATGTTGTCATAGAAGAACTTGGTCTAAAATGTAGTGAAGCACATTCTGATATGCACGTATTCATCTGACTACTGTACCTGGCTAGGCCCCAGAATTTGGAAACAGAGTAGTTTTGGAGCTTGGACTTCCTTTCCTAAAAAGGTAGGAAATCCCTTAAAAACTCACAAGTCATACGGAAGACTGACAAGTCTGAGAAATTATTTTAGACTTTAACCCAATCTGAAGAGCCACTGGATGATGGTCGATTTTGGCGTAAGAGCCGTAGCCACTACTGCAACCTCCTCTCAGACAGTATCTGAGAGGAATTCCTGGCACAGTTTCCATCACATACACAAAAGGAAAACAACATAGCCTTTCATGCCAGTTTCATTAAAAGAATATGCAGTGTGGTTCATTAGGATGCTTAACAGGCTTCTTTTAATCAGTAAACTTTTCCAGCTCAGAATTCTCTTAAGTGCATACAGACACCTGCAAGATCAAGGCAGCAAATTTACCTTCTCCAAGAACCGATGGAGCTGCCTCTGAAGATAAAAGCCAGAAAATGAAACTCGGAAGTCTGAGCAAAATGCTAACTAAAGCTTTCACTGAAGATGTGATTAAACAATTTGTTACAGAATAATGAAATTAATGCTCTCCTTTTGTTTTTTGAAAAAGGAGCTCTTTTTTTCCCCCCTCCTATGTTGCTAAGTTGAGAACTTGGGAAGCCTTCTAATGAATCAGTTTGCATCTGTGTGTATACTTTTTTTTCTTCGTACTTTACAGATATCAAAATTCTTATCATACAAGTATGAAATTATCTTCCAACTCCTACTGTAACTGCAATTTCAGCTTTCTAAGGCCTGACAGATCTAAAACACCAGATCTCTGCTTGCCAGAATAAGGCCGTGAATCATTATCCAGTTTCACACACACCAAATTTGAGTATATTTGGCAGAACAAGTCTGAAATAAAATCTGATGCAGGCTAATTTTTGAAGACTCTTAATAGGCTGTCCTAACAGATGACAAGTGGTTCTACTGTCTCAATATTGCATAAAATAAGCTCCATTCCCTTCAAAGATGAGCATGGTTATATGGCAGATCCTTGAAGTCATCACACAGAAGTTTTATTTAAAGCAAACAACCAAATTTTCATTTTATTTTTCTACCTGATATGGCTGTTGTTTCTATCACAGCAGCGCACCTCAATGATGGTCCTTACAGGATATCTGCCATCACTACTCCCCCTAAAGCTGTGTTTACTGTCAAGACTGAGAAAACTATTTGCCTGATCATTTGTGAAATTTATCCAGCTCATCTCATTAGAGTCCATTATAGGCAACTGGTCTCAACTAGTGTAGCTAGCTAGAACACGTACCATGCAGAGGGCTCAGTAAGGATGATACTGCATGCCACAGCATGAAAACAAACAGGTTCTTGAACCAGCACCTCTGTAACAGCTCAGTCATGGATAAGAAAATGGGCACTACAGCAAAAATCTCAGGGGCTAAATTCAGGACAAAATTAACAGTTGAGAAAGAAATTTTATTTCAAGCTTCTAAGGGGGTATTACAAACAATAGAGAATAAAAACATTAAAAACTATTTAAAAAGTAATTGTCCCTTAAAATAAAGATTCAAGCAGGTTTAACAATGAAGTATGCTATTCAATGAAGTTTTAAAAAAAGATTTAAAAAGTATTGGTTTTGCTGTATTTGCTAATCCTTTATAAAAAAGCTGGGCATAAATACTTCGTGCATTCATATGCATTATTTGGTGTTTCATATTATATAACTTGGTACAGTATTTAAGATACCACTGCAAAAGAGTTCAAACACAGTGCATTTATAAATAATGGAGTCATTATAAATCACATTGCAAACATACCTTGCCATTTTCATTGTTACAAATTCAGTATCTCAGTGAAGGTAGGAATAAAGTAGCTACAACAATCAATATCTTGAATTTATTTTTTTTCTTTTTAATATAAAAATGCAGTTCTGGAAACCCACCCTCCTTCTTCCCCCTGCCCAAACATAATGCTTTACTTCTTAAAAATAAAAATAAAGTACTAATTCTATATACATCACATGTACCATACAAAAATGTATCCAAAGTTTCTATTGCTACCAAAGTGTTCTAAATGAAAAGTTACATAAATCCCCTCATTGGAAACAAAAGATTACAAGTTACAAAAAAAACAAATTACACACAAACCATCAAGTTATTTTATACAATTTCCAATACATTTTTCTCCCAAAGCAAGTTGTCTTCTCATGTGCCTGTATAAAAATGCATATCAATATATTTGTCAATTTTATTTTTCATTATAAAGCAAATTAATACATTTTCTACAATAAATAAAAAACAGGGAGGCACACATATCAACAAAATTAAATCAATGGGAGATAAATGGGATATGGTTTTGAAAGAAATAATGTGCTTGCAGGCTTTAAGCCAGGTTTAAAACAAAACCAAACAAGTTATTTTGGGCAACAATGGAGTGTTTTTGGTGATTTGCAAGTGATGTACATAGTATAATTTTTTTCTTGGTGTCTTTCTCACAAAGTACCCTCCAAAATAATGCAACTTCCTTTCTTAAAATACATATTTGTAATTGTAAATTTACATCAATCTTAAATATGTGGTACTTTGTGCAAAGAGCAACGATTTACACAAACATTCAGAAGTCTTTTTCAGAAGCCACAGACCAAAGAAGAAATGATACAAGCAGCACCATATTGTATATGATTTAGGCAAACATATATTTGATGTCATTTTGATATTAGGCTTTAAGATCCACTAAACACCTTAAGCTGGAAGATGGTGCTTAGGTAACTTAACCTCAGAAAGAAATGAAAAATAAAATGTAAAAAGCATGAGAACAAAAACCAACTCCCTCCCCAGCAAAATTATAAAAGGAATTAAAGAGCTACTTCTAAAATCAGAATAAGTTAAGTGTTGAATATACAACTATGTACAATTATGAACACTATAAACAAGACATTTTAACAGGTTTAGTGGAAAACCCTCCAAACTAAACACAATAAAATCATTAATCAATACGGCAATGGTGAATTAGAAGAATTGCTCAACTATTTCAAGTTTGCAGAACTCAGCCACTGAATCAACAATTAAGGGGTTGTATCTTCAATACATTCTTTTACACAAAGAGGTTCATTAGTACAGTTCAAGTCTGTGGGGTATTTTTCCTGCCTTGGTAGAATCTCTGTTAGTCAATATCACTGAAGTCACTGACTGGTTCTCCATGGACTCGACTCAGGTGATTCATAGCACGATCAAAAGCAATTCTTACTGCTTTTCGTATGCTTGAATTACGTCCTTCCATCATTTTTAACTTGTCTATAGTCTCATCTATCCCAAGGGGAACCATTTTGGATTTGGGAAGCCACTGCCTGTAAGAAAGGGTAAAATATGTATGTTAAATATATAATAAAATCAAAAAGTTTATCCAGAAATGTCAAGGCTGCTATATTGTGTTTCTCATACAGCAGATCAGCTTTACCGCCTTAAATAAAGTGATAAAATTCCTTTTAAGATAGTACTTACTTGCCTTAAATATTTTAAGAACATGAAAACATTACGAAAGCCTCTTTCACCAAACAAAGAATACATTCTCATTCAGTGATACTTATTTAATGATAGATATTAAGTACCAACTGAAAAAAATTAGCATGAAGTACTGACGCAGTTTAGTTTAATAGGCAGCAGTAACTAAGAATGAATGTGGCTCAAGATTCACTTGACACAGTACTGTTTCTCTTCATTCTTTCATTTCCATCATTACAAGGAATTTGCAGATGATCAATTTTTGCCTTATATTTAAGACATCTCAATTTGGTCTTTATGGGGAAAGCTAAACCGCCAAGTAAGTTCTGCTTAGTATGCTTTTACTCTGCAGTATGAAATCCCAGTAACTCAGTATTCAGAGTACTTTTCAGTTCTAAGCTCCGTGAATATCATTGATTGCTGGGCACAGAGGAGTGGTAATGAAAAAAACTCTACACCCCATTCTTCTAGTTAAAGGAAAAGCATTCTAAATGTTTAATTAAAAAGTATAAAGTAAATTTACTTCATTTCCATAAAAGTTTATCTTAATCCTGTTTTCTTAAGTTACAGGTATTAAGGAAAACAAAAGTTAGGTAAACTAATGAATATGTATTAAAGTATGTTACTGTAGTCTGCAATCTCAACCCTGCAAATGGCAGAAGCCATGGTTCTGTTTGAAAACTTCAGTTTGGGAGTCTATCTGGAGCTGAACCAACTGCAAATCAGACAGTAAAATCTGATATAGAACATTTTATTCAAAGATTTTTTTTAACTGAATAAAATTCTCTTGAAATATTATTATTAAAGCACTCTTAACTACAATCCTACTGTACTGAGCACACACACTGAAACCAAAAAAAACGTAAAGAGTCAGTACAAGAATACAGACAGAAGAGTAAAGAATAGTAACAGCAGCACGATAAGCAGCAGTCTAACCATTATCAGTTTTAATACAGATTAGAGTGAAGTTTTAAGAAGGTATTTTTAACAGAAAGCTTGCCAAGTCCTCCAGATGCAAGCAGCAAAGGAGAAAATACAAATATGACTATTTGAAAAGGTAATCCATAGGTGATAGAAGCTGGTATCACAGACTGAAGATTACATACACCCTGCAAGTGAATGAAAATCATAGACATGGCTTCAGGAGTAAAAGAGGCAAAAGTGAGTTAGAGTGATGAATGCCAAAATGGCCAAAGTAATCAGGAACCATTACCAAAAATGTTGAGTGGGTGGGGGTGGAGGGGAGGAGGAGAAAGGGGCTAGAAAAGTATTTAGCCTGTCCCATCCATCTATGCAGAGTATCTGTTACAGACAGCTTTGCATAATATTTGCAAGATTTAGGACCACCTGCATATGGTGACAAATCGGAAAGGTTTAAGCTGCAGAGTACTCCCAAGATCAAGAATCAATCACAGCAATTATTAAGAAAATGGCTAGGGAGAGCATGCACTACACCTCTGACACCAGTAACAGAAAAATGAGAAACAGAACACTGAATATTTTTAAATTTGGATGTTCTCCAGGAACAAAGGCAGAAGAATGCAGGATCTCATGGAATCCCACGCAACTGAACAAAGATCATGAAGAAGTACCAAGGAATTAAGACAAGAACTGAAGAACAGAGAAAGCAAGCCAAAGAATCGTGATTATGCCAAAGGATCTACGGGGACAGAAAAGCAAACATCAGTTTTAAATTCCAGGCAAGAAGTTATTTAGGTGATAGTGTACTGGGACAGAGAGAGTCAGGTGAATGGCAGCATTTCTAGACATCACACACAATCAGCTGAAGAGGAAAATGTTACTGAAAGTGTAAGCAAATTCAAGAGTACAACTGAGATATAAAAAGATTTAAAGCTAGCTTGGCCTGTGTGGAAACCCAGGGAGGATAGGGATTAAGAAGAACACACGGAAGAAATTTATCATTTGATGAAAGGAAAAAAGAGAGGTAGATGAAAAGCTTCCATATCTGGCAAAAAAAGACCCAACCAAACAAAAATACACCAAGAAAAACCTAACACAAAAAACCCAAAGAGCTAGTGGAAGGGGAAGAGAATGTTTTATTGTGTGAATTATCCTTTCATGCTCCACACAGCATATTGCTGATACTGAAAGGAATGAAAAAACAGAAGGTTTCATGAAAAAAATTAGAAAGGGCTAAGAACTTCAAATGAGAGTGTTAATAAAGCATTTAACTAGAGAGGTTAAAAAGTTAAAGAAAACACACTTGAGCAGACTGGGGAAAAAAAAAAGTGTTGTCATTCAGAAAGCAATGATGAAGGCTGATACAGATAAATATTAAAGACTATTACCTTTACAAAATCTGTTTAGCTGAAGAAGCAATTTTATCAGGTCAATAAATGAAAACAGCATGTAAATCAAACCAAAAGACTATTTAATGACTTATATTATTTTCTTCCTAACTGACCACAAGCAGGTATCTTTCAGTGATGATATGTTTTGGTCCAAGAATAGACTCAAATATGAAATTTTAACATTACAGTTGATAGTTCCATATGAAAGATATCCATGGAAAGATAAAGTTTCAATTTTCTTTTAGACTAAAGGTACGGGCTTTTAAAATTTTAAGTCACTGCATCAAACAATACATTTCAATAACATACCAACTTCTTTTATTGTCAAAAAATAGTACTAAGAACAGTTTCTCATCTGATTTGGTCTGCATTTGTTCTCCAATTTTCAGTACATCCAGAGGTGGCACTGGTATAGTAACACCGTTGTGATGGCCAGCAACACGAGGCATCTTAGGGTCAATAATCTATAAAAGAGAAGAATGGTCAGTTCCTAATTTTCAGAACTACATCATTTATTTTAAGGAGGTATTACAAATAGAATTAACAGGAAAATAAACGAGACAGCCACTGCATATAAATTGGCTTTGTGTTACATACATAACTTCTTGACATAAGCTGAATATGCATAGTGTAGGTACAGTGGTCGATTTAACTGAAAAAACTCTCTCTAGAGCATTTTTCACCCATATCAGTTCTTCTTAAAGTCACACCTGAATTGCACTTAGTACAGCTTTGCAGACTGACAAGCAGGTTTCAGAATGAGAAAATTGAACAAGGATTTCTAAAAGCCATAACTGGCCTCAAATTTGAGGTTCTGAATTTCAGATACCTTAAAGAAACAACCTATGTTAAGGTATAAATATTTGTTTCTGCAAAATACAAGCCCCACACTCAAAATCTGGAACAAAACACCCTCTAAAAAAGCAAAAAAAAACCCAAACAGAAAAAAAAGAAATCAGAAGTCACTTTCAAATATCTTGCATATCCAATTTAATAACTCAGTTTTCAGCAAAACATGCAGTTAGTGTCACAAATTCTTTCTAAACAAAGGTTGGGGGAGGGGGAAAGATGCTGCTAACATCAAACTGATCAGGCTGATGGAAAAACTCCTTTGTAGGCAGATCACAGCATTATCATGTGTTCAGCTTCCACCAAAGAGGGATTATGTTACTCCATGCCTGTTCCACCCATCTCCTACCCTACTAACTCCTGTTGTTTTTCTAGCATCCACACTGGCACCAATCTTAATCCACAGTAAACTGATTATGGGAACTAAATCAACAGACAGCTAACACTGTGGAAGTCTGTAGAAATCAGAACTTTCTTCTCTTGCCTGAGGTTTAATTCCTCAATCAACTCATCACACACTCAGAGAAACACCAGCGCTGACATAAAGAAGTGGGCAGAAAAGGAGCCCTTTGGTCATGATCAGCTTAAATCTAACACTGAAGTGCTAACACCATTCAAGAGACAATGAAATCATCAAATTTTCAGCATCTGACCTAAAAGTGTTCGAGTCACCCACTGCGGGCACTTAAACTCAAGTGCTCCGAATCTCGCCTCCACAGGTTTTAACCTGACTCTGTATGATTACATTTCCTGATGTCCCCAGCACATATATTAAAAGTCATGATTGTCCAGCCTATTATATAAATCAAGCCATAGTGTATGAACTGTTTCTATAACCCCAAATGCCTGAAGCCAAACACTTCATCAACATTTTCTCTGCAAGCTTTGATTTAAGTAGAACTGTGTGTATTTCTCCTAAAATAACATGGACACAACAGCTTTAAGTTTCCAGTAGATCATTCATGACTGGATACAATCATTCAACTTATTCCAACTCTCTGAAGTTTTTTGTTTCTTTAATGAACTGCAGAATCAGAGTATTCGAATACTCATTTTGCAGCAGAAAATATCTTATAATCCCAGCACTAACAAGATGTCTGTCAAACGCTTATTCAGTTGATCCTTTAAACAAAATATATACTGCAGGAACAAAGACTACTGAGACAGGTGTGCTGGTTCGGCTGGGATAGAGTTAAGTTTCTTCATAGTAGCTGGTATGGGGCTGTTTTGAATTTGTGCTGACAACAATGTTGATAATGCAGAGATGTTTTTGTTATTGCTGAGCAGTGCTTACACAGAGTCAAGGCCTTTCCTGCTTCTCACAACACCCCACCAGCGAGTAGGCTGGGGGTGCACAAGAAGTTGGGACAGAGGTGGGACAGCTGACCCCAACTGACCAAAGGGATATTCCATACCATATGACATCACGCTCAGCGTATAAAGCTGGGGGAAGAAGAAGGAAGGGAGGCATGTTCAGAGTGATGGCATTTGTCTCCCCAAGTAACTGTTACGCATAATGGAGCCCTGCTTTCCTGGAGATGGCTGAACACCTGCCTGCCGATGGGAAGTAGTGAATGAATTCCTTGTTTTGCTTTGCTTGTGCGCGAGGCTTTTGCTTTACCTCTTAAACTGTCTTTATCTCAACCCACGAGTTTTCTCACTTTTATCCTTCCAATTCTCTCTCCCATCGTACCAGGCAGGAGTGAGCAAGTGGCTGTGTGGTGCTTAGTTGCCAGCTGGGGTTAAAACACAAGAGGTATTGCACATCTCAAAAGATGGGTAAGGTAGTACAGATTATTGACTCAACATCTGATATTGCAATAATTTTACAAACTGACTGCATGGTGAAGAGGGCAGAATAATTCAGCCTGAATGGGAATTTGTCAGTTACCATAAGTTCATGCACTGATACCTTCAGACCAGAAACAGTATCACTAGTGTACTGATGGGAAGCTGTGTACTTACCAGAGCTGGGTAAGAGGGATATCCACTGCATTTGGCCCATACTACTTTTAGAGGCTCAAGAACAGATGTTGCAGCATCAGTTGAAATCCACATACTGCTATGCCCAACTTCTAAGAACAAATAATGATATAAAATTAAAATATTAAAGAACGAAACTTCAGACAAATCTTATGCAGTTCTTTGTTTCCTCATCAACATCTCATGATCATTAGAATCCAAATGCCAATACCACCTTTGATGCACAAACCAATAAAAAGCAGGTAATGGGCATAACAGCTCTTTAAATTGTACTAGTACTTTAATCCAAGCCTACAGATAAAGAACAAGTTTTTAGACACTTCTAGAAACAGCGTATCTTAAAATACCTTAATTCTCAGAAAGCAAGTGTTTGCCAAATTCGAATAACCCTTTCCCTTTGAAAAAGCTCAAAAGAAAACATAAAATTATGGTACTCCAAATAACCATTTTCTTTTGAAACTACGATGACAATCCTGTCAAAGATGTGATGATACTGAAGACACAAGTTGCACGGTATGTTTTCAAAGTGTTGGATATCCATAGTAGGATCAGCACCTGATAACTTAGAATGCTTGTCTGGTATACCTTTCTATTCTTATGCATAAGTTCTAACCTGCATTTTAATTTCTATTTATTTATTTATTTCTGATCAGCCCTCTTGGTCTCTCTGCCCAGCCCTTTCCTGTGGCAAAACTCAAAAAGGCCAACAGGGTTCAAGGAAGCAGCTGTAATAGATTGTTTTTTTTCCTTCTCAGGAGGCAGCATAACAGAAAACTGAGTTTATGTTACTGCTCGCTTCTACCAGAAATCCTTCATTTTCTTCTCTGTTGCTCACCACTGGATTGAAGCATGAGACAGGTTTAAGCCTTTCAGTCAACCACAACCGCAGCTGGCCCCCTAGACGCACAGGGATGAGGCCAAGAGACTGGGCAGAAGACAGTGAGTTATACCCTTAAGATGGAACTGGGGGTGGAAAAGTAGAAAGAAGGTAATGAAAGTTCACAGCTGTAAAGATGAGGAGGCACTTCTTGTACTGGGAAAAGTGGTCCCAAAATACAGTTCAGATGTTGTAGTCATGCTTTTTTTAGTGGTAAGGCAATACTTGACAGAAGTAGTTCTCTACTTGCCAAAATACAATTTATTCCTCAATTCTTCCCAATCTGCTCCCATTTAAAATGGGCAATGCTTAATTTATAATGAAGCAGCATGCAGACATACCTTCTATCTCAACATCACAAAAAAGTGCTGGGAAAAAAAAGTGGTTTCAAACCTTATAAGAGTAGAAATAGCAAGAAAAAAAGTGTTTAAGGTGATCACAAAAAAAGAGGTCAATCATTCTCTACAATACATTCTAGGTCAATTCTCAGCCATAGGCTAATTCATTCAATTATGATTTATTTTTAATCTATAATGGTGTCAACATTTCAAGAAAATACTTAATTGGGAAGTCTAACTTCAGACATTCACAACTATGTAACATCAGTTATCAAAGTGCAGCAGTTCATAATAACTTGCCACCACAGCATAACAAAGAAATTAGATATTTTTGAAGCTAAAAGGTGTTATAGGTTCTATTGTAGGTATGGGTATCATAAGAGAAAGAGAAACAAATGCAATTTTTCCAGTGTCTTTAAGACCTTCAATAAGTCTCCTAAAGAACACAGGGATCTTTGCCGTCAATCCCAGCAGGCTTTACAGAGATCTTTAATTAGTGGATTCTATTATACAAAACCATGAAAATAATTTGTCTTGTTTACACTGTTTCTCACTGAACTATATAACCTTGGAAAACAGTTACTAAATCTATTTACTACTTTATTTGTTCCTTTCTGTATATTTTTAGAGAGGTCATTCTAGGACATTCTTCACTTTCTCATTAAAAGCCATAATATTCTTCATATTTATAAACATATAGTACGCACAAATATAACACATACAGGCATTCGTATACTTCTAAGAGTATAGCTGAATATATAAAATACTGGGTATTATGGAAAAACATGTTGAATCCAGATGAACTATTTTGGTAGTATTTCAGAATAAAACAATCAGAGCAATTGCTAACACAACAGGAAAAGCAACTTAGGCAACTTCTTTATTTCTCTGCTCTATTAACACTAGTATGTTAAGTATTCACACGCCAGTTAGAGTCCTGAAGGTTTAGATTAATGTGTTCTTCACACACAGACTATTTTGAAAACAATATATAGAACTCTATCTAGTACATAAAACCAGTATAAATCCTCTTCTTTGGGGTAGCTAACAAGAAAGAAAAGAAACCTACATTACTCTCAGCTGCAGAGTTGATACGAAACAAAGAAAATAGTATTTTAATGCTGAGAAGAAGGTCATACACAATCTGACAGAATGCACACTGCCAGAGTCCCTCACAGACTTCCAGGTGTATAGACAGTAGGGAAGAGTCTCAGAATTATTCCTAGTCAGAATTTATTCCATGCGGTGATAGGGATTACTATGCTAGCACATATGGTTACTATTTTTTTTTTTACAGCATAAAACCACCTTTATTTCCTCAACCTATGGGAGACAATGAATTCAAGTTAGCAGACAGGACAACGTACTGCTGAAGATTTTAAATAACAGTACTCCCACTAGCTGAAAATCAGCAGTACCAAAATACCACAAACCAGACTTAAGATCCTACATAGCTTAGGGTAAACATGTCTCATTATACTTCTCCCCTTACAAACTTTTTACTTCTTACAATATTTTAAGAACAACTAGTGTTTTTTTCAGTATCATTCTCATAATAGAGTCACTGTGTTTAATTTTTTATGGGAAGTTGAGCAAAATACCCATTAGATGCCAGCATCTCAAGCCTCAAAACTTTAAGGTATTTCTAAGAACTTCAAACCCAATATCTGCATACCTTTCAGCAAGGAATGCTAGCTCTTCATAGGCCATTTATTTTAAACCAGAAACTTCAGCCACAAACAGGAAAGTCTATTTTACTGAAAGATGCCCAGATTAATAGTGCACAGTGTTTTCTTCCTTTTTTTTTTTAAATTACATAGAAGAAACTTTGATTTTAATGCCTAAATCTGCAGACAAATCCACTGACACTGAGCATATTTAAGCTCCAAAACTACTGCCAGCCAACAGGTAGCTGTAGTATCTGCAGTGTAGAGGGGTCATTGTTTAGCATAAATGATAAACTGAGACTTTACTTTTACTGTGTAACTCTTGGCTGGACAAAGTGTTCTCTCTGCTGTCAGTGTTACCTGTTGAAATTAAGACCACACAGAGGAAAAAGCTATTTGAGTCAAATGCAGCAAAACGTTCCCCGACAACCTGCCCCTGACCACTCTTGCTCACCAGCCTCATGTGACTGAAGGGAAAGACAGCACCTAGACACTGCTGGAAAAAACACCCTCACCAAGATTTACTGAGGGGGCGGGGAGGGAAAGTCTGACAAGAGGGTGGATCAACTCACTGGATAAAGATGGGGACAAAGAATTGAAAACTGGTACAAAAAGCATGAGAGATTCTGGGAATAGGAAAGTGAGATAAGCATCTTGGATCAGAGAACAAGGAATAGCCAGGCAAAAGGACTTGGCAAGGTTCAGGAGGGACAGGCAGAACACCACATTGCCACTTTGGTATAGCAACTTCCTGACCCTATAAAGGAATCCAAGATCTACAAACCTCAGTACATCTATGTATACAGCAGCTATTAATGAAAACCACTCATAGCATGTGTCTGTTCATCTTCCAGTGCTCTTGCACACCAAGAACAATAAGCTATTACATACAGATAATTCTATTTGAAAACCAAGAAAACCCTATTAAGCCTACAAGTCCAAGTCCCAAAAGTTAGACAGAATTCTGAATAATTTTTGAAACTTTAATTCATCCTCTGTATTTATATCTCAATATAATCTTCATATTTCAATATAGAACATATTTTTCCATAATAGTCTTAACTTGTCCAGTACATCGAGTGGACCTGGTTCTAAAGCATACCTCAGTCTCACAAGTCAAAAAACACTGAATGTGGCAGCAGTATTACAGAAAACAGCAAGCCCTAACTCACACATTTGGCTTTGTGATTTCAATAGCACATTGTAACATTGTTTGCATTTGAACTAACATATTTCAGTGGGTGTGCATTACAATGATTACATCCACTACTCAATGCAAAACTGCATCGCATCATAATTGCAGTATTATGACATACCATACCGTAGGTTCTGAGACAGCATCTTATAAATAGAAACAAGATATTCCTTGGACCTAAAGACAGCATAACTCTAAGCACTGTGTTTGTTTCTAAAGCATATATGCTCTGTCAAACAGAACTGTTTGAGACATTTTGCCATGAATGAACAACCTTTTATTTAAGATTCTTTTTAAAATCTGGATTTTACTAATAAAAGTAAATCATGGTAAAATTCCAGTTATGAACAGAATGTAAGCAGGAGTTTCCACTTCACTCCTACTTATTTCCTCTTCTTGATCTGCTCAGGTAACAGGGTGCAGAAGGCAGCCAAAAGAGTTCAAATTAGACAGAATATATAGTAATATATACAATAATGCTGTTAAATGTCATTTGCTCCTCCTTTTAGGCAGCTGTAGAATGTATCTGAGAACAGAGACAGAATTAAGAGAGATCAAGGAGAGTTCTGAAAAAACAGGTACAGGAATTCTAAGTGGAAAGTGTTAAATATAAGACTACCCAGCACAGAGTAAGAAAAGCAAATGGAAAAGGTTAAGTCCTGTATAAGAGGTTACCACACAGATAATAAAGATACTCAGCCTGAGAGTAATGAAGCAGTAGCTAAAAACAGATTCACTGCAAGAAAGAAAAACAAAAACTGATCATGTGGAGAGGAAAGAACAGACTAAGGTAAACAAAGTGTCAGATAAAAGCACTAGAAAGACATGAAAGAGTCCTGGATAAGGAACACCCAGGACGAGGGGGAGATGAGTTGGAAGGTCAGAAACTAAAGGCCTGCTAGACACTGCAAGGCTGATGTCTAGCTTCAGTGTGGGAGCACTGCATTATGCAAACACAGTTCTACTTACAGAAGAGACAATCTACTTAAATCTTGTAATGCAATTAAAATATTGAAACAGGTGGAAAACATATCAAGATAACATAGTTATTTCCCTAAAATTTGGTAACCTATTATCCTCTACATTCCACTTCTTTCCAGTTTCAAACTTCTCCTGAATCAAAGCAGACCATGTCTCACACATCTGCAAACATGTTTATGCAGGACAGACTATGAGGAGTAAACCCTAAACAAAAAGCCCAACAAAGAAAAATATTGACAGAACCACAAACTGTACTTCAGGCCAAGTTTTGCTACCACATATTAAACAAAAAAACAAAATCAGGTACTATTCTTTTCTCTTCAAAATCTTTAAAGAGTCAAAAGCAGTAGTGTCTGCAATGCTATCAACACCGCTTTCAGAATGCTTAATGTATTTCAGCAGCCAAAATACGAATGCTAGAATCTGTCAAATAAATGGACAAAATTATAGTTATACAATATTATTAAGAATACAATTATTGATAATTACCAGCTGCAATTCTTGCTGCTTTGGCATAGTTTCCATTTTCAATGCATGATATCAATTCACTTCGGTCTTCCAGTGTATGTCTTCGTATAAGCGCAGGTTTACCTTTACCACATTTCGGCAGGCTGAAACTATGGAAGTATTAACATTAAAACCATTACTTGAAAATTAACATTGTTTACTATTAGTCAATACTTTGAAAAAGAATTTTAAATTCATCAGTACGCAGTAAAATCAGAGCAGCAAGCTCTAACAAATTTTATGTGACAAAACACAACAACATAAAAGCCAAAACCCCAGATTATTTTCATGCACATAATTGCCTGGTTTCAGTAAAAGACAAACTGTATGCAACTGCACCTCAACTGCTGTACAGCTTATACATGTACAAATGAGAGAAGCTGCTTTGTCTTCAATGTTACAGTGGCCAAATGAAAACATGTTCCCTCTGCTCCAACAGTTTCGCTACGTAGGAAACACACTTATTTTCTCTTTCATTTTTCACTACAAATTAGTGTCTTTCAATTATGGAATGTCTATACACAAAATGGGAAATTTGTTCTCTGCACACTTGAATTTTCTTTAAGAGTTCATAGAATCTGAACAGCAATTATTCTAGATCAAATCCTCAATAAATCACAACAAATGTAATATTAAATTCTCTTTGTTTCTGAAAGCCTGTTTGACATGAGTGCATTAACACCACTCCCTTTAACAGTTTAATACCAATCTTGAACACATGAATAAAGCCTTCTTTACTTCTCTAACAGATTTACGCTATACTCCTGTATGCCCCATCCTCATAGCCCAAGACTGGAGACAGCTACCTTTTACCCAGAGATTAGTGCCGTTTTGGAAAATGTGCACCATTGGTGATGGAGAAATATTTATCAATGGTGGCAGAGGTGACCATTCTGACAGTCCTATCTTTAACAACAGACTTCACAAAAAGAAAGTCAATAGCTGGTCTACAGGTACAATCAATTATCACTGCAGTAACTAGCCAGTAATCCAAATCACAGACCAATAATCTACAGTTCCACAGCTACCGAATTTACCTTCCCTGTGTACAAGGACTCCGCTTTGGAAATTGCTTCTCTCCTCCCCTCACCAAAATAAACACACCTGTTTTTAGTATTCAGGATTAGGAAGGTAATTAGAACAAGATACTGTATGCACAAACATGTATATGTATCCATATATATAGAGAGAAGCCTTGTCAAGTATAAAGTGTAACTGTCCAGATCTGCAATAACCTGAATGCAACAGAAGAATACTAGCAATCCTGAAAGGTGTCTCAGATTTGACACACAACCGAGAAAACTGAAATGTACTCTTTTTTTTTTTTTCTAAAATTTATGCAATCCTCTGATGTTGGTCACAAACAGTATAGAAAACAGATATATTCAGTCTCAAATTTATATTTCAGATTTACAGTTTTACCTCGAGTTACACAAAAGACTGTTACTAGACGAAATACTAGATTCTGATGCACAGCGGCGACGAGGTTCAACTTTTCTTCCCGGAGTATCATCTAATGCTCTCTCTTTACTTCCATCTCCAAAACCATTTGACAGACCTACAGCATAACACAAAAATAAACTGCATCAAACTGGAAACCACACCATTTTCATTAACAACTTTTTGTATTCATACATTGTATCATTATTGTTCTGTACTTCAAGTATTGTGATGTGATGAAAAACAAACAACTTGAACATTAACAAAATATTTCATTTCAAAACAGTGTTATAAATAGGAGGTTCCTGTAGTCCAGATTTTAAAGATAAGATGGAAATTTAGGTAACATAAAAAAAGGTGAAGATTATAATACGGGAAATGCCAAATGGAATATCAAATCAGTCTTTGTATGTAATGTTTCCAACTATTAAGACAGTCAGGCTGCAAAAGCTGCATAGAAAAAAAACAAGGGAAAAAAAGTAATGTTACAAACCAGGCAGATTTACCAAGGCAACACAAGGCTCATTTGAATACCATGTTACAACCAAAAGTCAAGAAATACTGAAAATCCTTTTCAAACACTGGAGTAAAGAGTGGTAGGGATTCCCTCCTGATGCTATCTAGTTCTTCCTGAAAGTCTTTCCATTTTAGTGAATTCAGACTGACATTATCATGTCTGTTTTCTGTGATCAACAATCAATAATATGCACATTACTATTTTTTACTATCCTTCCCCTGGCACAAGTTTATGTACGTCCAAGGATATTATATTTTGATTTCATTAATTGTAATGAAAACGTTAAAAAGGCTTTTATCTTACAAGCTACTGATTTGATGGGCTGCCACCAATCCTGCTCTGGGTTTGCTAATTCACAACAGTATAGTTCTTACTAAGTCATTTCCATATTTGATTAAAGAGACAAACGAAAGGGATTAAGATAGCGTTCTGAAGACTTCCCCAAGGAGGGGGGGGAATTAGGACTAAAAAAGAAAGAATCCAACACACAGAAATGAACTGGCTAAAGACAACGGTACTAGCCTGCAATCAGGTACTGCAAGTTGTAGACTACAAAGAGAACAAAATTTTAACACAAATTCAATTCTGAGCACATTTATTTCCTTACAATAAATTAAAGTTTTTTAACGGCCTTATGACCAGCATGCTTCTCATAATGCAAGAAAGAGCTACCTATCCCAGCCATCCTATTATCAGAGTCTTAAAGGTCACCATGATCTTTGTTCATTCAGACATAGTCAAATAAGCTTATGTAACTCCACGTGCCTCTCCACAGAGCATTATAGTATGACAACTATGGCAGAACTCCCTTTATTAAGTTCTAATTCTTCCAGTCTGTTTGCCACAAAGACCTCTGCAAAGAAGGCCGACAACTAAGGAACTTGAGCTTAGCTAGTTACTTTGTATGACTCAGCTGTATTTCAAGGCATTTCCATTTCAGGGATTTTCCCTCCACCCCGAGGAGACCTTCTATTTGGATTATCAACACAATTTTAGATTTTTAAGAGAAAAAGGAGAATTTATTCACTGGTCTGAAAGATTTACAGGTAATATTCTCTTCCATTGTCATTTAGTTAACATTGTAGAACATTCACTGAAGAGTGTTTTGTTAACTCCTATATTTGCCTTTGATTTCCTATACAAGAAAAAAATTACAAAGGTAGCATTGTCTTGAGTGTTCAAGCACTAAACTACATGCTGTTGATTAATCTTGATCTCATTCTCAGCAAGTCAGTACAAATAGCTGGAGATTAAGGAGTTCAGTCCTAGACTATGCTGAACGACCTGTCAAAATAGAGTATGCTTTATGAGAAAGCTTAAATTCCCCTATAAACTATGGCAGTACGCTTCACGTAGCATCTGAAATGAAAAGCTGGAAACACATTCTGCAAAGATAAATAGGAGATCTCTTAGGTCTCTGCAAATAACTAGTTTTTATTCTTAGTTATCCTGACAGAGCTATTTTTCAAGTGAGGTGTAGAAATTGTTTTGTTTTCATCCTGCCACAAGCTAGACACACGTTATTCAAATTATCATTCAGGCTTCTAGCTAATATAAATCAGCTATCAGCAGAAACAAGTTAGATCACAGATTAAATTTTAAATTTGAAGACAGATCAAGCAATTGTTGCTACCAGAACCAAGCACAGTTCAGGTTCCCAATGGACTGAGAAAGTGGAAGGAAATAGCTGTTTATTTTTGTAAGAGTACCTATAAACTGTTTAACCACATATATGCCAAACATGACTTGGCTACGTATCTCTACGTACACTGGTTCTGCATGTATATGTATATCCAGGACAAAAAAAAATTAGGGACTAGCTTCACTTGATGATAACTTTCTGATGCAAATGGTAGATGAGCCAACTAGGAGAGGAGCGCTGCTGGATCTTATCCTTACTAACAAGGAGGGTCTGGTTGAAGAGGTGAAGGTTGAGGGCAGCCTTGGTTGTAGCGACCATGAGATGGTAGAGTTCAGGATCTCATGTGGCAGGAACAGAATAGCTAGCAGAATCACAACCCTGGACTTCAGGAGGGCCAACTTTGGCCTTTTCAAGCAATTGCTAGGGGAAATCCCATGGGACAGGGTACTAGAAGGTAAGGGGGCTCAAGATAGTTGGTTAGCATTCAAGGACTGCTTCTTCCGAGCTCAAGATCAGAGCATCCCAGCAGGTAGGAAGTCAAGGAAGGGTACCAGGAGACCTGCATGGTTAAACAGGGAACTGCTGGGCAAACTCAAGTGGAAGAAGAGGGTGTACAGGTCGTGGAAGGAGGGGCTGGCCACTTGGGAGGAATATAAGTCTGTTGTCAGAGGATGTAGGGAGGCAACTAGGAAAGCTAAGGCCTCCTTGGAATTAAACCTTGCAAGAGAGCTCAAGGACAACAGAAAGGGCTTCTTCAAATACATTGCAGGTAAAGCCAACACTAGAGGCAATGTAGGCCCACTGATGAATGAGGTGGGGGTCCTGGAGACAGAGGATAAAAAGAAGGCAGAGTTACTGAATGCCTTCTTTGCCTCTGTCTATACTGCTGGAGGCTGTCCTGAGGTGCCCCAGACCCCTGCGGCCCCAGAAGAAGTCAGGATAGAGGAGGAATCTGTCTTGGTTGATGAGGGCTGGGTCAGGGACCAATTAAGCAATCTGGACGTCCATAAATCCATGGGCCCTGATGGGATGCACCCGCGGGTGCTGAGGGAGCTGGCAGAAGTCATTGCTAGGCCACTCTCCATCATCTTTGCTAAGTCGTGGGCAACGGGAGAGGTGCCTGAGGACTGGAGGAAAGCGAATGTCACTCCAGTCTTCAAAAAGGGCAAGAAGGAGGACCTGGGTAACTATAGACAGGTCAGCCTCACCTCCATCCCTGGAAAGGTGATGGAGCAACTTGTCCTTGGTGCTGTCTCTAGGCACATCAAGGATAGGGGGAACATTAGGGGCACTCAGCATGGCTTCACCAAGGGGAAGTCATGCTTAACCAACTTGATAGCCTTTTATGAGGACGTAACCCGGTGGAGAGATGATGGTAAAGCTGTGGATGTGGTCTATCTTGATTTCAGTAAAGCGTTTGACATGGTCTTCCACAGCATCCTCGCAGCTAAACTGAGGAAGTGTGGTCTGGATGATCGGGTAGTGAGGTGGATTGTGAACTGGCTGAAGGAAAGAAGCCAGAGAGTGGTGGTCAATGGGACTGAGTCCAGTTGGAGGCCTGTGTCTAGCGGAGTCCCTCAAGGGTCGGTACTGGGACCAGTTCTATTCAATATATTCATTAATGACTTGGATGAGGGAATAGAGTGCACTGTCAGCAAGTTCGCTGATGACACAAAACTGGGAGGAGTGGCTGATGCGCCAGAAGGCTGCGCAGCCATTCAGAGAGACCTGGACAGGCTGGAGAGTTGGGCGGGGAGAAATTTAATGAAATATAACAAGGGCAAGTGTAGAGTCCTGCATCTGGGCAAGAACAACCCCATGTACCAGTACAAGTTGGGGGCAGACCTGTTGGAGACCAGCGTAGGGGAAAGGGACCTGGGGGTCCTAGTGGACAGCAGGATGACCATGAGCCAGCAATGTGCCCTTGTGGCCAAGAAGGCCAATGGCATCCTGGGCTGTATTAGAAGGGGTGTGGTTAGCAGGTCGAGAGAGGTTCTCCTCCCCCTCTACTCTGCCCTGGGGAGGCCGCATCTGGAATATTGTGTCCAGTTCTGGGCCCCTCAGTTCAAGAAGGACAGGGAACTGCTAGAGAGAGTCCAGCGCAGAGCCACGAAGATGATTAAGGGGGTGGAACATCTCCCTTATGAGGAGAGGCTGAGGGAGCTGGGTCTCTTTAGCTTGGAGAAGAGGAGACTGAGGGGTGACCTCATTAATGTTTTTAAATATGTAAAGGGCAAGTGTCATGAGGATGGAGCCAGGCTCTTCTCAGTGACATCCCTTGACAGGACAAGGGGCAATGGGTGCAAGCTGGAACACAGGATGTTCCACTTAAATATGAGGAAAAACTTCTTTACGGTGAGGGTGACCGAACACTGGAACAGGCTGCCCAGAGAGGTTGTGGACTCTCCTTCTCTGGAGACATTCAAAACCCGCCTGGATGCGTTCCTGTGTGATATGGTCTAGGCAATACTGCTCCGGCAGGGGGATTGGACTAGATGATCTTTCGAGGTCCCTTCCAATCCCTAACATTCTGTGATTCTGTGATTCACATTTTGATGTCTTCAATCAGTTTATGATTGTGCTGTCACTGAAATGCTCATTTTGGCACGCTCAGTCCCTTGCAATGGTTTCTTCTTATCACCATGTCCATACCAAGAAATATGTGGTCAGGTAATGAACTAGTGTTCAGTCGCGCACTGGGCAAAGCAACGATGTGATTGCCTCACTGTTGATGTTGAGAAACAAGAAAAGCAACACAAACACACAACTTTAGCAACGGAAACAGCTCTCTGCAGTGGTAGTCCAGCCTTAATCTAGTTTAAACATAACCGACATTATGAGTTTGATGACTCATTTAATTCACTAACATAGGTTTTTAAGATTACAGTAAGCGAAGTTTTTTCAGTCTGTAGAATGGTCACTAACAGTGAAAAATAAACCCAACCTTTTTCTGACAAATAAGGATTATTAAAGTGCAAAAGAATTTCGAGCTGGTCAGACACATTTCTCTCTTGCTTGTGGAAGTATTAAAAACAAAGAACATGCAGGCTATCAGCACGAGCAATTTTCCTAAATATCAAGCCCTGAATGACATGAGCTTATGCAGTCCATGAGACTCAAGGTTTATACAGTCCACTTGTCAGAAATTACAAGGAATAGTCATTATTTTAAGAAAGGAAGACCTCAATGCTTATTTTAAACAAAACGCACTCATGCCTAGTCACAGATGCTGCAGTTCCCAAGTGACCTTGTTAACTTGCTGGAAAAATCCAGGCAACAAAATCTAAGTGGTTTATGGTATCACTGATGTGCAAAAGATAAACATATACTACATTTACATGTCGTAACTGGGAATTTGTTTTTTTAGATCATTACAAAACTCTTTCTCCCATGAATCAAGAAATACCCAATCTCCTGTAGCTACTAGAATAAGTGAGATTAAAGAAGATGTCCATTTGCTTTAAGGAATTTGCATTTTATTGGCTCAAAAGTATTATTAAGAAGGTCAAATAAAGAAAATCCATGGGAGAAGGAACTCATCCTGCTTTTGTGGATTAGTAGCCTGAATAAGCCTGCAACAAACCTGTATGAGCCATTTACATTTTCCAAAAGCTCATGATTTTGTTAGATCAACTGAGCTGTCCCAAATATCAAACTAAAACCTTTCATTAGCAGATGATTCCTTTTTATTTTGCACTCTGTTCTTAAGTTTCTTCAAACATCAGTCCACTCTCAGAGGCAGAACTGAACTTTTTTCATTTAAAAAAAACCCAGGAATTCACAAATAGTGAAATCTGCTATCAATCTTAAATGCAGGGTTACTGCCATTTCTAATCTTCAGCTCTAGACTTCAGTTTACCTAGAAAGTTTACTGTCATGTCAATCATGGCATATAACACATGTAACCATTTTAAAAATAAAGAAATGCTAACAAACAACTGTAAACTAAGTAGTAAGCCAAAGATGATCAGTTTTATACCTTTGCACAGGTTTCTCACTGCCCTGAAAATGGTATTTATCAGACAGAGTTTCAACTTCTTCTCAACAGCAGCTGTTTGTTCTGAAACTGCAATTAAAACTTTCACTGACTACCTACATCAAGCAAGTTATAATCTTGTTGCCCACACCAAATTAATGGAAGTAGGAAAAGGTGACTCCGAAAAGACAGCAGAAGTTCAGAAAAAAATGAGAGGAACAAAACTCAGGATAGGCCAAGGAGCGGCACGCTCCATGAGTGTACAAAATCCTGCCACAGAATACAGGATTGTGCATTTCAGACCGTAATCGCATCTTGCAGTTCTGCTGAAACAAAAATAAAGAAGCAGAACTTGCATAAAATTATTCTAAAACAATTAAAACTTCACTATACATAGCCGGATGCAAAACCAAGCATATCCAAATGTAAGATGAAGTGCTGTATTAAAACCACAGCTGAAGAGCTGAGAAATAATGAAAATTATTTAATAACTTCAACCACTAAAAAAGTGGGAGCAGTCAAAAAAAGACTGCACACAGCACACCAGCACTTGTATATATATATAACACTATCTAGGTTCATTTTACCAAGCAAGGACTAATCAAGTCCCGACTTGTGCACTTACCCAGCACCAGTGACATTAGTCTTCACTAAAATATATATTAAAGAAAAATGTGTATTGTATTAAAACTACATAAATATACGAAAATAGGTAAAAACATTTTTTTTGTATGCTTTACTTCTCCAAGGAAGATTAGACTGGTTTTTGGGGAAGGGAAGAGGATGGAGATGGAACATTCTGAACTAATCTGCTCTCACAGAGCATGTTCTAGGAATAAGAACGCTGGGAGTGGTAAAAATCTGCGACCAATTTGTGTCACATATACTACAACATGTACAACTTTATAACTTACGGAAATGGGGCAATATATTGAATGAAGAGCATAGTTTCATATATGTCAAAGACTTCCTCCAACAGTGTTCATTTTTTTTTGTTTTGTTTTAAGGATGGCTGGTGTCTCCAACATGATCCAAAATAATTACTTCAAATGTAATTGTCTTTCTGCGTTCCAAAATGATCATTTAATTGAATTCCATTCCATGTTGAGGATAACAGAAAATAATTAGGATCCAAAGAGATAAATACCCAGCATGATATTAGTTAATATGAGAACCTGGAAGACAGTGAAAAAGCCATTAAGTCTCTCTGAAAGGAAACAGAGCTTTCAAATAAACAAGCCATCCTTACAGCAGCATCCAGAGACAGTGAGAATGATACAAGTGTTCCACATATTCTAACACTAATACTCAGGTAAAGTTTCAAAAGGGGCAAAACCAGACTAAAAGTTTCACTTTGATTCAGCCCTCTTTCTTGGAAGAGAAAATGTATACAAGTCATTGAAAGCATAGAATACAAGCTCCACGTGCATTATATGCATCAAGAATATGGTTTTGAAATGTATCTAAAAATCCCTCCAGTAAGAGTAAGAAGGGGGATGACCCTAATTTAAGAGGATTTATATATACAGGTATGCACAGACAGGACAAAGAAATACTTTAAGGTAATAAAATAATCACAAGTTATTGTATTCTTCAATACGCAAACCTTGAAAATAGGCGTATTACAGCAACAGGAAGGCATCCACAAAGTTTTTAAAAAGTGAACCTTAGAGCAACCCTATAAATGTCTACTTCCAACAGTAAATTCTGGAGTGCAGTAAGAATATTAGACACAGTCCTTCTTTTCAGAATACACAGAGATGAATATCTGTGCACGTCTTTAAAGATCCTAAACAGAAAAATTTCTTCTTTGTCGGTTTAAGTAACACATAACGAATACTGTTTAGTGTCTCACTGAATAGTGAAAGTTTGATATGTTTCAAAAGAATACTTAAGAATTCATCCTGTAATTACTAATTTTCTTCAAAATCTGTGAATAAGAAGTGTGTCTGGCTAATCAGATGAGAGTCTGCTAAAACAACTGAATCTGAATTGCACAACAGAAAGGAAAACTAATCAACATTTAATAACTACAGCTTCCACAAGATAAGGATTGTTGCTCTGTGCACTACAACAATAGGATCACTGTATTGTAGGATGACTGTCAAGACATTTTAAAATATACAAGTGGGAGGCAACACTAGTGGAAGAGTTTGAAAACATTTGAGAAAAATCTGAAAGGAAAGAGCATACAAGCAGAAACGTTTCTCAAAAATACGTTTTACCACTTCTTCTAGAGAGTATCAGCTGTTCCAGTGGTATAGAAAAGACTGATGACAGTAGTAGTACAGTAGAAAATGCCATTAAAAAGTGCAAGAGCAAAACTTGGAAGGATTTAAAACTAGCTTTACAAATTGAATTCTTTAGTCAGCTCTAGTTTATGATTTGACATGTAAAACACACACAGATGATTGTAATACAAGACTTAAGTGCCTGAATCACACACAGATCAATGGTATGTCATTCAGGATCCAAGAAATATAATGCCTATAGAAAGTCAGTAATATTTAGGACCATTCACTTCTAATTATCTCAGCAAAGACTACTTCTGAGGATTTAAGATCAGAATCTTCTTTCCAAACATTTTTTCTGATTTATGCGGTAATGCAAACAGTAAAGATCCTTTACAAAAAATACATTCTTACACATTTTCCATTTGAAGGTTTCTATTTTCTCATCTACCAAATCCTGGTATCAATTAAAAGAAAGAAAACTTAAAGGGTTATTAAAAACTTAAATGAATAAAGATTATTTTCATTCTCAACTTGTATCATGAAAAAAGCATGATAATCATCTATCAATATATTGCCATCAAAAACCTAGTGCCTAGCAGTCTTCCAGAGCAGCCCAGCAGGACCTACAAAGGCAGACTATTCCAGTTCCTAAATGGAACTAACTTCTTTTTTTTAAATTACTATCTAAAGGATTTTATGCAGAGCTTTTACCAACACATTTTTTTTCTTCTTTGAAAGTAATTGTTTCCCTGTAATTGTGAGAACACAATTGCTGGGCATGGTATTCAAAGAAAAGGAAACAGACGGACAGGTGAACTTCAGAGCCCCCTCATGTAAGCATGTCCAGCAATCCTAGTCTATTAAACAGGAAACCAATAATTTACCATTTATTTGCCTTTTACAGCTATTTTGAAAAATTGGTTCTTAATTTATGCCTCATTCTAGGACAGGGAACAGAAATGGAAGCTGAAGTTGCCATCTGAAAGAAAGATGAAGGTAGTAATGTTTACCAGAGATCTGCCACTCCCGAAATGACATACAGGACAACACAGTTAACTGCAGGTCCTTGAATTAGCCAGTTACTTACATTAAGTTACACAGCTGCATTTTTGGACCTAATTTTCAAAGCCTTTTGTACCTTGAGAGGTATTTCACACAGGGAGAAGAAAACTTCAAGCAATTCAGTATAAAAGATCCAGTGATTACTATATGCATGAAACAGCCTCCTTCTATGATAGCTTGCACTGTACTTGAGGAAGTGCATGTTCTGAATCCTTCTAGAGACTGTAACATCACACTAAAAAATTATTCCAGCCTAGCAAAAATTACCAGTGCTTGCAATCCTAACATTGTCTTCCTGGCTTCAACAAAAGGAGCTGCAAAGACAAAACAAGATGTTTCAAAGATCATGCAGTCAACCTGACAGTGCTTGAAGGGTCGTCAAGTGAAGATAATCAAGGGCTATTAAACACCAATCCAGCTTTGCTATTTTTAGGCAGCACTGAAAAAGAGTTGAAATAAGGCTGACTTGCATATTCATATCTTTATATCTAATCAGATGAATCTGTAGTATGTTTTTTTTTCCCCTCAGACTTAAAATACTTTTATCTTCAGGAGAAAATTATTTTTATAGAACTCGGGAGTACTTAGCCATTCTTATCAGCCAAAGGTTAGTTCTCAACATCTGTTTTCATCTCCATTTTTTTTTCAATGACATGTTGTTAGAAAGTCATTTCTGAGTGACAGCTGTATTATTACAGTTTTGGAGGGAGGGGAAAAGGGAAAAGTAAAGGAAGAAAAGAGAAAAAAGGGAGGAGGAGAGAAAGGAAAATGAAAGTGTGGTGAGCGTTACCATCTTAGGATAGCATGGCCTAACAAAGTCCAAGTGACAGTATGACCAATAAACACTGTTTTGGCACCAACAAAATAAAAGCAACTTCGTTTCAAGTATTTTACCTATTCTTGAGTAATACATGTTTCTCTGTATGGGATACCTTCTTACGTGTATACTTCCTCTACACACACGGAAGAAACTATGTCTGGGTAATACAACAGGAAACACAGATGAGAGCTATCATTTAAAAAGGTCCCAAAATATTGGACTGCATGTATGATACAGTAAAAGAGTATATACTACCATAATTACTCTTTACAGAGGACCTTCCTCTATGCATGTAACTACATAATCTATTTTCATCTGGGGGAAAAAAATGGAAAGTGAGGAAAAAAAAAGAAAACAATCCCACACACAAATCTTTTCTGAGAGACATTCATCTTGCAGTCAACCATACTGTGGGAACTGTCTCCCTCTCTCTCCATGCATAATAGAATGAGCCCTAAGTCACCTGTATGTTTGATTTCCAGGTTCAGTGCCCGAAGTTAGCGTTGGAGTCACTGGATTCATTTTTTATGATCATCCATGTCTTAAATCAGAACTGTAAGCGAGTATGTGGGGGTTGGACTAGATGACCTTTAAAGGGCCCTTCCAACCCAAACTTTCCATGATTCTCTGATGTTCCAAACAGGTCAAATATAATGATGATTTGATTAACTCCGGTGCCTTACGTACCTGATACCAGGGACTTCACGATATCTAAACCTGTGAATTTGAAGGTAGGTCATCTATACTCAGCTCCAACACCATGGCAAGTGTGTTCTTAATTTATAAGCATAGCGTGGATCTCCAATTTCACTATTTTTTAATACCTTAAATAAATCCCACAGTTCTGTTTACCATCTGCACCACACAGAAAAATTAGTGTTAAATGCCATAGATGAAGCACATAGGGGACTATGACATTTTATTTTTTAGAAAGCTAAACCTAGGCCAAGAAATGAGCTAAGCATTCCAAAAAAAATGAAATGACAGAATACAGTAAAAGGCTCCACAATTCCTATAGCATCAAGAAAAACAGAAGGGCATCTAAAAATATTTTTTTATCATTACAGAAGATTCAGTTATACTGATCTTAGAAAACACAGCAATTTTAAGTTGGGTGCTAATAATTAGTATCTTAAAAATAACCCAAAAGATAGTACTTCCAAATAAATTAACAGGTTTAGGACCCAAGAAAAATTTCTAAAATATTAATGCATATTATAACTTATGTATGCACACACTTCACAAGCCGTGAAACAGGACAAAACCTTCATTTATCTAGTTGTTCATCAAACCCTACTGTTCTTGACTTGTTGCTCAAAATCCTCTCTATTCTAATAACATAAACCAAGAAATAACGGTGAGCAAGTTAATAGTATGGTTCTTTAGATGATATAAACCAAAAGGAACATTTATTCTCTTAAATATCACTGCAATAGCTGACTGGTATAAAATAGTTTCCTTCCCCCTCTTTCTGCCTTATGCACTTATTTTATTCCACATGTATTACAAAAATCCTCTCTTATTTCTCAAAATTTTTTCAGAAATTTTCCTGCTTGAGCAGGCCAAATACAAATAAAGGAATGCAGCATTTTTTTCCAAATTTCCCTCCCTAATTTGCCTGATTTTCTTAGCAAATGGTCAAAGTTTCTCAGTGGTTTATCATCCCATTTAAAAAAAGACAGAATAAAACAAAATAACCCAAACAAACAAAATTTCTCAAAAACAAGCAAAAATGTACTAGCATCCCCCCAATAATTTTGGTAGCGTTCCAGCCAAACTTCACTTTCTCAGTCTCTTTGGTATTTATGGGCTGCTCTGCAGCCTGGTTTTATCCTGACAACTCAGCAGTCGAGCTCCTGTATTCCCCGTGTCTCCGTACTGACAAATTTAACAAGCCAGGGGATAATTTCTTTTAGACCTTCACAATCTCCAATGCTTTATTTGTTTGCATACACATCTTAAAATGTTTTATGTTTTGAAATTTCCTGAAGGCAGGCAGCTGAAGTTTATGGACATCGCTAAGTGCTTAAATAACTAAATTTCACACCAGATTTTACAGGAAACAATCACTATGCATCTAAAGAAAAAAAGAAAACAAAAAGAATAGTTTTAATTCAAAGTGTAAGGACTCTGGATCTGTGAGTAGATTTAGTCAAATTACTGCATTCTACTCATTAATATATGTATACACTGTCATTCCTGTCTATGTTAACCAGACAAGTGATTATGTCAATTTGTTTTTTCACTGAGCAACCTCTAGTTTAGTCTGTTATTTACTTAGAGGATGTAAGTTATGTTCTTAGATGTGCACGTTTTACTTTCATTTCTTCCATTCAGAGAATGGGAACTGAATGCTGCACATATGAAGCTTGGCTTTTAATCAAATTGGTCTGTGCTCCAGAGAGCAAAAGATTTATTAGAAATCAAGTATTGAAGAATTCAAAAAACAATCTGTGTTCTATTTTACCCCAGATATAATCTCTGCCCTTATCACACCAAATAAGATTAAGTAGAATTGGTCAACGCTACAATATTAAATTATATTTAATATAACTGGGATAATTTAATAAAACTGGGAGGAGTGGCTGATGCGCCAGAAGGCTGCGCAGCCATTCAGAGGGACCTGGACAGGCTGGAGAGTTGGGCGGGGAGAAATTTAATGAAATATAACAAGGGCAAGTGTAGAGTCCTGCATCTGGGCAAGAACAACCCCATGTACCAGTACAAGTTGGGGGCAGACCTGTTGGAGACCAGCGTAGGGGAAAGGGACCTGGGGGTCCTAGTGGACAACAGGATGACCATGAGCCAGCAGTGTGCCCTTGTGGCCAAGAAGGCCAATGGCATCCTGGGCTGTATTAGAAGGGGTGTGGTCAGCAGGTCGAGAGAGGTTCTCCTCCCCCTCTACTCTGCCCTGGTGAGGCCACATCTGGAGTATTGTGTCCAGTTCTGGGCACCTCAGTTCAAGAAGGACAGGGAACTGCTAGACAGAGTCCAGCGCAGAGCCACGAAGATGATTAAGGGAGTGGAACATCTCCCTTATGAGGAGAGGCTGAGGGAGCTGGGTCTCTTTAGCTTGGAGAAGAGGAGACTGAGGGGTGACCTCATCAATGTTTATAAATATGTAAAGGGCAAGTGTCAAGAGGATGGAGCCAGGCTCTTCTCAGTGACATCCCTTGACAGGACAAGGGGCAATGGGTGCAAGCTGGAACACAGGAGGTTCCACTTAAATTTGAGGAAAAACTTCTTTACGGTGAGGGTGACTGAACACTGGAACAGGCTGCCCAGAGAGGTTGTGGAGTCTCCTTCTCTGGAGACATTCAAAACCCGCCTGGACGCGTTCCTGTGTGATATGGTCTAGGCAATCCTGCTCCAGCAGGGGGATTGGACTAGATGATCTTTCGAGGTCCCTTCCAATCCCTAACATTCTGTGATTCTGTGATATCAAATGCAAGTGGAATTCATATGCAGCTTAATTGCAGACAGTTCTTAAATGTCATCAAACATTTTGTAGCGATCGGGCAGAAACAAAGTCAGCTCAACATTTACTAATATTAATTAGGTGTAATTATGTTTGTTGTATATTGATAACTGCATGCAAAGTATATATTAAGAAATGATAGATTTCCCCGCCCCCCAAAAAACCCTGTGCTTTTTACTGTGTTAAATACTCCAGTTCAGTGATCCATGTTATAAGTATTTGTTTACATCCGTTTCAGTGCCTTGAGAAAATCTGTGTAGCCAGAAGCAAGAAGAATACTAAGTAAATGATAAGTTTCACTGAAATTTTCTATTACTGCTATCTAGCCAAGAAATAACAGAAAACCAACACAGTACACTACAATAATCACTATTTGCAATCCTAATTCTATGATAAGTTATAGTGATTGCTTTAGGATAGTACATTTGCCCCCCACACACCTAACTCCACAGAGAAAAGGAACAAAATGACAGATTTTAAATGTATTCAGAGATCTTATGGTTTGGGTTTTTTTTGGTCAAGAATTAAGTCAGCTTTCCTATATAATAAAAACATTTTTCCGCCAAAGAAACAATTCACAATGTTTAAGATAAAAATTTTAAGTAATTAGTACTAAGTCCTAGTGTGATCTAGCACAAAGACTCATTGTGCATGTGATAAAATGCAATCTGTATAAAGGTACATAATGAAATTATCTAGATTAAAGACTGGTAAATTGGAATACTTGGAAACCAAAGCTTTTTATATCAATGAAGATTAACTCATTTGTATCATCAGACTACCTTCACATGATTCCTACTTCAGAACTAAAGTACCAGATCAAACCTGTGTGCTCTTTCCAAGCCATTATGAAAAGGAATGGAAACTGGGGCTTTCCAAAGAGGCAAAACAAATGAAGAAACAAAAAAACAAACTAAAAGACCTGCCAAATCTTACTTATAATTTTCTCATGCTATGATTCCAGCACTAGAATAATTTTTCTTCTCACTTGATCATTTAAAAAAAACCCCAAAAAACCACACACACACAAAAAAGAAAACCCAAACAAAAAACCCAACTAAACCAGAAAAACCAACCAACCAACCCATCCATCCTCCTCCCCCAGAAACCCCCAAAAACCCCATAAAACACACAAACAGCTTTTAAAGCACATCTTCACAATAAATGTTCAAATTAAATTCCTGTGTCTTTCATTCAAAGACACAAGAAACTACATGCTGTTTTCATACCTGCATATGGGTTATCAACATGACAATGAAAGAGTATTTATTTCAAAGGTAATATAAAAGTCATAGTAATGGCCATGGATAACATTAAGTAAATATACTTAAGTAATTTCCTTATGCTGCTAATCTCCCTCAAAGAGGGTTTTATTCAAAGTTCTCCAATAAACAGAACTACAGTTCGCTAAGAAAAGCTGTAATTAATGTCTTCAACTGTACTGCACCAACATATCAAGATAACATTTTTTTTAAATGTTCTTTAGAGAAGTCTCATTAAGAGTGTAATCTTACACTTAGATTCTTCAACTTTATTTATTTAAAGTGCATAGACTAAGAAAACTTAACACGGGAAATGTCACTATACTTTGGGATTTTAATACTTCCATAAAATACATGGGTATACAAAGGATCTCATACACAGTCATCAGTTTCACAATGTGAAAATATGTTTGGAGTCACACCACAGCAAAATGAAGCCATACACGGAACATGTATTTTCCATGCTCCTCTCTATAAGAGTTCTAGTTATTGCACTATATATGAAGTTTCCATGTAATTTAACAGGGGATTTCCAAAAAAGCAGCTGATTCACTTCTCCTATTGCTTGCAACAAAAGGCAATAGAAAAAAAAAAACAACCAAACAAAAAAACCCACCCATACATGTAAACTTGAAGATTCCATTGCTAAAGTGAAAACTGCGAAAAGGTAAAACTTTGTTCACCAAGTCTCATTGTATAGGGCCAACAAAACTGAATCAGTAATTTTCTGAACTACTCAACTATGAGGAAAAACTGTTGAAGTGCTAAAACCTGAAGATTAACAATTACATGTATGTATGTCAAAAAACTAAAAGGTATGTTGTTTCGAGATGCATCCATTGAAATAAGTTTTGTAACATTTACCTGTATCCAAGCGCTTTACAGGGGACTCATCATCAACCTCAGAATCTCCACATGCACTCCTTGATCTTTTCCTTGGGTGCAGAAGTGTCTCCAACCTTGGAAGGACTACAGACAAAAAGGTTTTGGTCCCTAGCTGTGGAGAAGTTGGCTGGGTTTCAGTGTTCTTTGCAGACTTTTGGGGGCTTATACTTTTCGATTTGCAGAAGAGAATGGATGTACGTCTGTTTACATCAGTTGATGACTCAGCTACAGCAGAAACAGTCGACTCATTGAGATTACTGTCAAGTAAGTGTTCTGGAGTGTGTCCATTTATTTCTTTCTGAATGGAAGTGCTATATAATTCATTATCAAATTTTACTCTTTTGTAAAGCTTACTCTGCTCTGGATTGAGTTCTACTGGTTTGAGGGTTGGTGGTTCTGAATTAGTCTCCAAGTTTGAAGGAAGAGGTAATGCATCTGATGGTTCAAGTTTAGGGGGAGATTTATCTCCTGAAAAAATTATAAATAGAGTGTGATTTTTGAAAACCTGTAGTTATAAAGTCTATTATAAAACTCACTATAAATGTGCAGCCCACCAAATAAATTGTTGTTTGGAAACAAAGCATAACATTTTAAAAACAAACCTTGTCTAGCAACAAACTGCCCTAGTTAGTATCTCCTACTTTTATACTGGGAATGTAACAGGGATAGAAAAATAGGTGTTTATAGTTGGTGTTAACAATTTACACCTGGATAAATACTTTTTACTTCTCATGCAGTTATGTTAGTTTCATTAACTAAAAACTAAGAAATCTATTTTTTTAAATAGAAAGTTGGGGTGGTGGATGATTATCTGTTAAATGTAATTATACTGCCATTCAAGTAAAATTTTTGATAATATACATTTTTATCTACTTCACCTTATCAATATTCACCTTACCTGCCTAAGACAAATTTTATCAGATAAGCATTAAAGAAAAAAAAAAATATTTGTAACCTGATATACTAGAGTGAGCTAAAATGTGTTATAAAATTTACAGAAAGGCAAGATTTGCAAAGCTGTTTTACAGTTGTGGCTAGAAGTTTCATCTACCAAAAAGAAATAAAAAAAGTAGAGGAAAAAAAAAAAACCACCCCCAAAGTCTTGCAGCTTGATTAGCCACCAGTTGGCAAATACACACTTGGCAATGCAGACCTGATAGGAGAAATCAGAAAAACCACCCTCTACCATTTTTTCTTCCTTTCCTTTTTTTTAAAAAAACATGATCGTGTCCCAGTCAATTCCAATAATTCCATGCTCAGAAAGGCAACAGAAATATAACTGTGAGTATAAAACTAGTTCCAGTTTTTCATCCCAAGTGATGGGAAAGAAAATAAACATTCTACTATTGCAGCACCCCAAATACACATAGAAGGACTTCCTAACCCACAATTATCAACTCAAAGAGATGTTAAAACCTTCTTTCTAGCTTCCAAAAGAATCTTTTAAAATATAAATTAAGAAGAAGAAATAAGACGCTTATTCTAGAGTAACTGTATGAGACCAACGTAATATTTATGCTATCACATGAAATTTGAAAATTTAGTTAATTTTTCTATGCCACTCGAAAAAAAAGGTGTAAAAAACTAAGGGTTTAAGCCCTGTACCTGTAGTGGATTAAATATTATCGCTATATTGTTTCTCTTTTGTCTCAGCAATGCTTACATGGAAATCAAGGTCTTCAAAGTACAGAAAAATCTCTGCCTGATTGTTTAAGGTTTAATCAAACAATAGCACAGTTTTTATTAAAAATACATTGTTAAAATAAAGTATGACTATGCTCACATTCTTTGAAGGCATACAAGCGTTAGAATTGGTAAATAATATTTCAGGAAGACATTTAGAATGAAATTTAGTCAGATGAGCACATTTAAAGTACCAGCAACTTAAAAAACCCGTAGTTTGGAATGTCCAAGGTGATTGTTCTTTGTGAACAAATTCTGATTTTCTTCCAATTAATCAGAAAATATTCACAGAAAAACTTAAGCACAGAAAAACACTTGAGAACTAATTAGACACTAAAACCTAAATTTCAGGGGGTTATTCTGGTACCATATTTTTCACATGATCAGAAACTGATAAGGGGGTAATTCACAGCTCTTCTAAAGTCAGCTCCTGTAGAGATCCTGGGCACAGGATTCTACTACTTTCCTCATCTTTCTTTTTGGCAACTTGTTTTCTTTACTCCTCTAAGTACCTTCTATTTCAGAATCGAAATTTGAACTAATGACTGTTACTCTTCGGTAGATCAGAATTGTAACAACAATGCCAATCAACTCTGGATCATGCTCTTCATTATGCTTTTTTTAAAAAGCATACTGTAAATACAAGAAAACAGCTACTGCTCACTTTTGGACTATTTTTTGCACAACAGCTGCAATGAAAGGCTGTGTCATAAAAATGTTAAGCTACAAGTAAAAAAAGTTAGTGTATTCATTATCTGCCAGAAACTCCATTGCTAAAGAACTATATTCAGTAGTATCATCACTTGAAGATTTAAAAAAAAAAAAAAAAAAAGTTTAAAAAAACCCATTAAACATTTTAAAAATACTTAACGGCCTCAGAACAAGATAAGGATGCTGATTCACATACAGTTTTTCTACTACTGTCATTCCAGTCTCAAGCAAGTTATGTTTGAAAAGCATTCTCTTAGTCACACTAAGAATTAAACACCAAGTTGCTGTTTGAATGGCAGTTAAAGACAGTCATTTTATTGACTTCACTTTCAAAAATTTTGATAGCATCAAGCCGCACTAGACACAGACTTTTATTTATCACCATGCTTTCACTTTCCCTTGTGCTCTTTCCTCCTCCCACTGAATGCACTTATTCAAAATGAAACACATCTCTAACTCTTCTAAAGAAAACTAGATTAACTTTTTAGAGAAGAGCTGATCATGAGACAAACTCAATAGCACTTTTTTTAGAGAGACTAGATTTTCTTTGCATCATTTAAAAATGAGCAATAAAGACCTCAGTAACCGATTTAAAAGCTAAAAATGCAAATACGATATTCAACTGAAATATAAAGTTAGGTCTTTCTAGTATATTGTTCTCGTTAAAATCAATGGGAATTAGACAAGTGTAGATGCAATTCCAAGACCAATGTTTTGAGGAGGAAGAGAAGCACCAGGGGAAGGGCTGGTTAGATATGGCTGACTTGATTCTACAACATGAAGTTTGGTTAAGTCCTATCAACAGTTAGCTTTACTTAAAAAAAAAAAAAAAAAAAGCCAACCCAAACCTACCCTCCACCCTCCCCAGAGTCTGCAATACAGAAAAAAAGCAAGCTACACAAGACAACACAATGGCCAGAGTTTTCAGCACCATTGACCTAGGCTCACATAATCCCTAATACATATTTTGGCATGTAAGTAGGTTTCCAAAAGTACAAACATGTTTTCCAGTCAGGTATTTCTGATTCCTTTTCTTATAAGATTGATTGTACCTTCATCTCTAAACACCTAACTTTTTAAAAAGCCTTGCTACTGTGAAAAATAATGGAGAGAGGTTTTGTTTAAAAAGGTAATTCTCCAATTCTAAAAGTATTTGTTGTGACTATTTATCCATTTCAAAATTAAATATAATATTCATTTATTACACTCTTTAATTCACGTGATTAAAGCACCTGACTGAAGAGGTTCAGAGCAGTACTGATTTAAACATGGTTTAAAAACTTACCTTCTTCTTCTCCGTCTTGTTCTAATGCTGCACTTTCTTCTTCAAAACTTCCAATACCTGATTCTATCTGAGGAGGCTGGTTGTGTTGCTGACTTAGTTTGTTGCGAATAATGCTGATTTCTTTCTTTAACAGCTTTGCTCTTTTGCTCCTTGACCCACTGGATTTCATTGCAGAGGTGAGATCAAGTTTTTCTAGCAACTCTCTTAGCTGTTCTTCCAAGGACAAATGTGCTCTGTTTGCAGGATTCAGTAACCTATCCACTGAAGTCAAAATATGTATAATTGAAAATGTGTTAGTGTTTCCCAGAATAACAATACCAACAGGAGGACAAAAAAAATAAAATTCACTTGCCAGAATTAGAAATTGTCATCAAAAAGCTACTTAGATTACAGTCTTAGTAGCTTCACAATTACCAGTGAAGAAATGTTGAAATGAATTCCTACTATATAATTACTATTCTTCTTAATCAGCATTTTGCTCAAGAAAACTAAATAGCAGAGCAAAGAATTAAAAGGTCAGAAGGAAGACATAATTAAACCTTCCCACCCTAATAGATGATTTCCTTCTTGTCAGAGAGAAGGGCAAGATTATGGTTACAAAAGAAACCTGTTAATTATTCTTCTTTACTGCCAAAACCTCAGAAAAGTGATGTGTATGTCAAAAGAATCAAAAACCAATTAGATATGTATTACAAACGTGCTTGATTTTTTTAATTCAGTAGGTTATTTAAGAATGTGCTTAAGTTTATGTGCACTGGTAGTCATTTTCCATGACTTACAAGTGCACACAATCATACAAAAGAAAGCACTCAATTTAAAAACCTTTTTCATGTATCTTGTTAAATTAGGCTCTGGCACTGTCAAAATCAGAATCTGGGTAACGCTGTTTTCTAACAACAGATCTAGCAGAACACTTGACTCTTTCAAGCAATGTTTGTAAAGGGAGGGGTAGAAATCTAGTCAGCAAACTGAACAGCAACAATCTGAAACATCTGTATGGCAGGTACACACTGTGTGTAATGAAAAATGCAACTCTTAAAAATAATCCAAAAACATCTTACCATCTTCCCAAGAGAAAGGCTGGGGTGATTCAAGTTTAGGCCGTTCAGGTAAGTGCATTCCAGTTTCATTATTATAACCGATTCCTTCAGCATCTCGCCTAGCTTGCCTGAGAACTACACCTCCTTGATCTCTTAACCGCACTGCAGCTCTATAGAATATAGTATCTTTTGCATTGTATTTCATACAGTTATCTATGATAAGATTGAAGTCTTCTTCAAACTCACTGAGGTTTTTATAGCCTTGAGCATCTAACCGTTTTCGCATGGTAGAAAAATCCATAGGATGTTTAATATGATCCAAATAGTCTGGAACCTTTGAATAAATATTTAAAACACAAATGTGTAAAATTATCTTATTACAGACAAAGGAACATTAGCTATTAACTGATCCACTTTTTAAAAATATATTTTGTAACACTCAAATCAAGAACTTCACAATGTAGCTTAGAATTGCACATCTTGATATTGCACACGTTTGCACGCCAACTGAAGTGTACCTATTACAAGATTCTGCATCACAGGTAGCAAGTTGGAGCTCTACTAACAGATGCTGAAACTACAAGTTTTTAGAATTCCGTGGGTTTATGTACATATTATACTTGTATGTACGCATACGCACACTTATAAATGTACATATTTATACATATGTACACATATGTATAATATATACATGCGTATGTGGTATATGCACACATACATATACATACAATAGACGTGTATACATGTCTACATGTTATACACATGTATAAACGTGTTGTATATGTATGCATGCACACATATACACACACATACACTCTAGCTGGTTTCCCAGTGAATGAAAAGGAATTTCACCTGCAAGTAAGAACTCATTTCAATTTTTAAGACACCCTTCGAGTTTGCTTTATCAAATAACCTTATCACAAAAGATCAATATGTACCCATGTTATTCCATACAAGTATGTCCCAGAAATTATTTTCTTATATGAGCATAAACAGACTTTCATAGCAATAACTCATAACCATAACGTAAATTAGCGGAACAGAGATTAAAAGGTAACACTGCTCCCAACTCTGCATGCAATTATTTGTTTCTTGTACTTAAGTGCCACCAAGTCATATCTAAACATAAGGAAAAACAGCTTAAAACATACCTCTTTAAGGTTCACTGGCTGAGCAAATATACGAGCAGAATCCTTTTCCTGCAGCTGATCCAGAACCGATCGCAGAAGTACAGTGAATGGAGTAAGCTGAAGTTCCATAGCAACCTGCTCAATCTTGACCTAAATAAGTAATAATTATCCAATTGAGCATTTTTCATTAAGATACTGTTTTAAAGTTATTTTGCAGTAATAGTAAAGTACTTTAGATATGAAACACAATATAAATACATTTAAGTAAATGAGTTCAATGCTACTTTCAATATAATCTGTTGGCATTTGTCTGACATACACTTTCAGCTGACGACTTTATAAGAAAAATCATTCTCATCCCTTCGCTGTAGACTCCACTCTGGCTTCTCAGAACTCAAATCTGTATTTTATCTATAAATGAATTTTGTTCCATTTTTAACTGTATTTCTTTTCTTTGAAAAGATGTTACATAAGAACAGCTTCATATTTTGCCAACAATGAAAATAAGAACAAAAATGTAAAGGTAACACGTTTAATTTAAAATTAAATTTCAGTGTAGTGCCATTTTCAAAGTGTGAAAAGAGAACGCGATGAACATTGACAGGCTACATTAGACCAAAACAAAGAGTAATTTTAAAGACAATGTTCTACATAAATTCCAAGACAATAACTTAAAAAAACAGAATCAACAACATCTTCAAATACTTCATCATTCTTCAGGCCATCTAAAGAGTTCTCAACATTGAAACAGCCTTGTTATGGCAAAATAAATTCTTAATGACACATCAATGGTGTGTGTGTATACATAATATAAATATGTAAACAAAGTATACACAAACACATAAATACATGTGTATAATAACAATCCATAATACACGTGTATAGCAAGCGATATGCGAATGTACAGGAATTATGCATGGAATTCCAGAAAGCACTCAAGAATTACAAACTGTATCATCTTGCAATGAATGTTCACAGCTTGCTAAAAGTAAAAATGGAATGGTGTTTTTTATAAACAAGGACAATTAAGGACTCATAAGTACATTTTGCTTTCACAGTTTTCATATAAAATGTTATCTTTCTGCATTATCACTTCCTCAAAACTCTCCTCCCAGCAATGTTAACTCTAGAATGTCGTAGGACTTAGATGCAGCTTTTTTTTTTTTTCCTTTTTTTTTTGGTGACAGAAGAATAGTAAGTGCTACTCAGGATACACACATGTATTGGGAAAACCTGAAGAGATCAAATTTTCTACAATTCTTCAGGAACCAAGTGTCTTTGCAAGTCTAACAGAATGGCTTGTTAAATAATTTCTCTACACCGATGCATGCAGCATTGGCAACAAACAGTAGGAGCTGGAAGCCACCGTGCTGCTAGAAAGCTATGACCTAGTTGCCATTACTAGAACTTGGTGGGACAAATCCCGTGACTGGAGTGTGGCTGTCGATGGCTACAGGCTGTTCAGAAGGGCCAGGTGAGAAAGGTGTTGCGGAGGAGTTGCCTTCTACATCAAGAAATTGATAAGAGTGTGAAGAGCTGTCTCTGAAGAATAGCCACGAGCAGGTTGAAAGCCTATGAGTAAGAATTAGAGATCGAGGCAACAAAGGGAACCTTCTGGTTGGTGTCTACTACAGGCCACCTGATCGAGGAGAACCTATTGATGAGGCCTTCTTACTCCATGTACAGGACACACTGTGCTCGCAGGCTCTCGTCCTCCTGGGGGACTCCAACCACTCTGGCATCTGCTGGAAAAGTACCACGGTGAGCTGTAGGCAATACTAGAGGTTCCCGGAGCATATTGAGGATAAAATTTTAAACCAGGTAAGAGACAGCCCTACCAGAGAGGGTGCAATACTGGACCTGATGGTCACCAATGGAAGCGAGCTCATCGGTGACGTCAAGACTGGAGGCAGCCTGGGCTGCAGTGACCATGCACCGGTGCAGTTTGCAGTCTTGAGGGAGATGGGTCAGACAAAGAGTAAAGTCAGGACCCTAAATTTTAGGAAAGCAAAATTCCAGCTGCTCAAGGAATTAGTCAATAGGACCCCTCTGGGAAATTGCCCTCAGGGACAAGACAGCAGAACAGAGCTGGCAGATCATTAAGGACGCTTTCCATAGAGCGCAAGAGGTCTTGATCCCCAGGTGTAAGAAATGAGACAAGGAAGGCAAAAGACCAGCATGGCTGAGTCAAGACCTGCGGGTCAAACTAAAGGGGAAAAAGGAAATGCACAGGCAGTGGAAAGCAGGGACAGGAATCCTGGGAAGAGTATAGGGACCCTGCCCGGTTGTGTAAGGATGGGGTCAGGAAGGCCAAGGCACAGCTGGAGCTGAACTTGGCAAGGGACGCAAACAATAATAAGAAGGGCTTCTACACATATGTTAGCCACAAAAGGAAGGTCAAAGAAAGTGTACCCCCCTGATGAACAAGACTGGTAAACTGGTAACAATGGACAAGGAGAAGGCTGAGGTACTCTATAGCTTCTTCGCCTCAGTCTTCACTGGCAACCTCTCTTCCCACACCTCTCGAGTGGATGGACCACAAGGCATGGACTGGAGGAACAAAGTCCCTCCCACTGTAAGAGAAGATCAGGTTCAAGACCACTTGATGAACCTGAACACACATAAACCTATGGGACCTGATGAGATGCATCCCAGAGTCCTGAGGGGATTGGCTGATGTAGTTCCCAAGACACTCTCCATGATATTTTAAAAGTCATGGCAGTCAGGTAAAGACCTTGGCAACTGGAAAAAGGGAAACATTGCACCCATTTTTAAAATGGGGAGAAAGGAGGACCCTGGGAACTACCAACCTGTCAGCCTCATCTCTGTGCCTGGAAAGACCATGGAACAGATCCTCCTAGAAGCTATACTAAGGCACAAGGAGGACAGGGAGATGGTTCGAGACAGTCAGCATGGCTTCACCAAGGGCAACTCTTGCCTGACCAACCTAGTGTCGTTCTATGATGGAGTGAATACATCAGTGGACAAGGGAAGAGCTATGGATGTCAGCTATCTGGACTGCTGTAAAGCCTTTGACATGGTCCCCCACAACACCCTTCTAAATTGGAAAGATATGGATTTGATGAGTGGAATGTTCGGTGGATGAGGAATCGGTTGGATGGTCACATCCAGAGGGTAGTGGTCAACAGCTCAGTGTCCAGATGGAGATCAGTGACAAGTGGTGTCCCTCAGGGGTCCATATTGGGACCAGTACTCTTTAATATCTTCATCAATGACACAGATAGTGGGATTAAGTGCACCCTCAGCAAGTTTGGAGATGACATCAAGCTGACTGGTGCAGTTGTCACACCCGAGGGACAGGATGCCATCCAGAGGGACCTGGACAAGTTCAAGAAGTGGGCCCATGTGAACCTCATGAGGTTCAACAAGGCCAAGTGTAAGGTCTTGCACCTGGGTTGCGGCAACCCCCAGTATCAATACAGGCTGGGGAATGAAGGGATTGAGAGCAGCCCTGCAGAGAAGGGCTTCACCGAATCACAGAATGTTAGGGATTGGAAGGGACCTCGAAAGATCATCTAGTCCAATCCCCCTGCCAGAGCAGGATTACCTAGATTATATCTCACAGGAACGCATCCAGGCGGGTTTTGAATATCTCCAGAGAAGGAGAGTCCACAACCTCTCTGGGCAGCCTGTTCCAGTGTTCGGTCACCCTCACCGTAAAGAAGTTTTTCCTCATATTTATGCGGAACCTCCTGTGTTCCAGCTTGCACCCATTGCCCCTTGTCCTGTCAAGGGATGTCACTGAGAAGAGCCTGGCTCCATCCTCATGACACTTGCCCTTTACATATTTATAAACATTGATGAGGTCACCCCTCAGTCTCCTCTTCTGCAAGCTAAAGAGACCCAGCTCCCTCAGCCTCTCCTCATAAGGGAGATGTTCCACCCCCTTAATCATCTTCGTGGCTCTGCGCTGGACTCTCTCTAGCAGTTCCCTGTCCTTCTTGAACTGAGGTGCCCAGAACTGGACACAATACTCCAGATGTGGCCTCACCAAGGCAGAGTAGAGGGGGAGGAGAACCTCTCTTGACCTGCTAACCACACCCCTTCTAATACAGCCCAGGATGCCATTGGCCTTCTTGGCCACAAGGGCACACTGCTGGCTCATGGTCATCCTGCTGTCCACTAGGATCCCCAGGTCCCTTTCCCCTATGCTGCTCTCCAACAGGTCTGTCCCCAACTTGTACTCATACCTGGGGTTGTTCTTGCCCAGATGCAGGACTCTACACTTGCCCTTGTTATATTTCATTAAGTTTCTCCCCGCCCAACTCTCCAGCCTGTCTAGGTCCCTCTGAATGGCTGCGCAGCCTTCCGGTGCGTCCGCCACTCCTCCCAGTTTGGTGTCATCAGCCAACTTGCTGACAGTGCACTCTATTCCCTCATCCAAGTCATTAATGAATATATTGAATAGAACTGGTCTCAGTACCGACCCTTGAGGGACTCCGCTAGACACAGGCCTCCAACTGGACTCTGTCCCATTGACCACCACTCTCTGGCTTCTTTCCTTCAGCCAGTTCACAATCCACCTCACTACCCGATCATCCAGACCACACTTCCTCAGTTTAGCTGCGAGGATGCTGTGGGAGACCGTGTCAAACGCTTTACTGAAATCGAGATAGACCACATCCACAGCTTTACCACCATCTATCCACCGGGTTACATCCTCATAAAAGGCTATCAAGTTGGTTGAGCATGACTTCCCGTTGGTGAAGCCATGCTGAGTGCCCCTAATGATCCCCCTATCCTTGATGTGCCTAGAGACAGCACCAAGGACAGGCTTGGGGGTACTGGTGGATTAAAAGCTCGACATGAGCCAGCAATGTGCGCTTGCAGCCAAGAAGGCCAACCATATCCTGGGCTGCATCAAAAGAAGCATGGCCAGCAGGTCGAGGGAGGTGATTCTGCTCCTCTACTCCACTCTGGTGAGACCCCACCTGGAGTACTGGATCCAGCTCTGGAGTCCTCAGTACAGGAAAGACATAGAACTGTTGGAGCAGCCAGAGGAAGGCCACAAAAATGATCAGAGGGATGGAACACCACTCCTATGAAGAAAGGCTGAGAGAGTTGGGGTTGTTCAGCATGGAGAAGAGAAGGCTCTGGGGGGACCTTCCTGCAGCCTTTCAGTACTTAAAGGGGGCGTATAAGAAAGATAGGGACAAACTTTTTAGCAAGACCTGTTGCAACAGGACAAGGGGTAGTGGTTTTAAACTAAAAGAGCATAGATTTAGACTAGATATAAGGAAGAAATTTTTTACAGTGAGGGTGGTGAAACACTGGAACAGGCTGCCCAGAGAGGTGGTAGATGCCCCATCCTTGGAAACATTCAAGGTCAGGTTGGACTGGGCTCTGAGCAACCTCTTCTAGTTGAACATGTCCCTGCTCACTGCAGAGGGGTTGGACTAGATGACCTTTAAAGGTCCCTTCCAACCCAAACCATTTTATGATTATGTGATAATTTTATATATTTTGAACAGTTTGCATGAGTGCGCACATGCACGTACGTTTCTTGATCCCAGATGCAGATTAAGACACTTAGTCTTCCTATTGCAAAAACTGTGTGTGAGAATACTTAAACTACCTTTCCTTCAGAAAAGTTTCACCAAATTAAAACGTACTCCATTTACCTGTTCTCTTTTTAATTTTTCACGCTTACGTATTAGTTCAATCAACAAACGTGCTCTTTCAAGATCGTGGCGTAGCCTTTGCCAGTACTTCAACTTTTCTTTTAAGGCTTGCATTTCTTCATCATCTTCTCTCTAAGAAAAGAACCAAAAGGTTTTAATGAAATGAAGAACACTAACCTCTTTTTATAAGCTAGTTTTATGCAATTACAGAACATATACACAGGAAAGGAGAAACTACTGTCTTATAGTTACAGCACTTGGTCATAGGCTTCATACTGCAAGAAAAGAAAACCTCTGGTCAGGGCATCTTCTCAAGTTTCTCAACTGTCCAGCTGAAAAAAAAAATCTGTACACTGGAAAGGAATCCTATCGTAAAGGCTGTTTACATCAGAAAAAGCAATACAGAAAACAGCATCGTAGCAGTATAACAAGCTGCAAAATAACATTCAATATTTTCACATCAAAATCCAAACCAGGTGAACATCATCAGCTTCTCCAGAAATTCAAGTCTGGTAGAAACAAATTCTTGTTGTGCTCAACACAGTCCACCTTCCCTGCATCCATGAGAATTAGGACACTTGTAACAGAACACAATCATTATGACTTCTGAGGACAGGAAACAAAAAGCAATTTATTAAATAATATAGTAACTTCAAATGGTACTGCAAATGGGTAATGCAGTAATACAGCCTTTCAGTGAATGGATGAAAGGATTTAATTCACATGGTTTTAGGCAGAAGTAGTGTATAAACACTTGCAGTGTTTAGTTTGATTTGTACATACAGAAAACAGAGCCTTTCTTGTTTGTTTTTACTATTTTTCATAAGAAAAACAAGGATATTGGAATACTACCTATAGTATTGAAATGGTATTGGTAATTCACCAGAAACAAGACCATAAAAATATATTATTACCAAGTACACAAAAGAAACTTGTTTTGAAAAATTATTACATTTAAAATGATTAACATTAATGATTACATTTTAAATTTTAGAAAAGAATCTCAGAAAGAGATCCAAAGCTTTGTACGCTTGCCCGTAATGAGTATAATGCAATACACACTTGATATGTAATCGTCAGGGTTTTTTTAAAACTAAAACCAAACAAACAATAAATACCATAAGTTACAAAAGACAGAAGAGAGAGGAATAAAGAAAACTGGCTAAGCAGATGAACAATAGTCAATATCACAAATTGTTACACTCAAAGCAAAAACATCCTTAACAGAAGGATAATTTAGAAATATCATAGGTCCTCTAAAGGAATCTTGGGCAATCTTTCAGACAGAAGGTCCTAAAAATAGAATTGCAAAAACTGGCAGTTTAAAAAAAAAAAGCTAATAGATTTGTGACTGCTATGATTCTATGATCTGCATCATATTTTATTGCTTTATACACTTTGTAAAAGTAAAGGCAAGTACCTGTGGAAGCTATGAAGTTAGTTTTATTCAAATCTCTGACTCCACTGAAGTTGAAAATCCTTAACTATCAACTATCTCTGTATTACAATATAGCAATCTGGAAACAACAGTTTGTTCCTCTTTCCAAAACACACACACAAAAAAAAAAAGACTGAAAAATTGTAGCTAGAAACTTCTAGTTCCTTTTCCTAATGACTATTGCTACTAACGGTTATAATTTCTTTTAAGGAGTTAAGTCTTGACTTAGACACATAATAATTTAACTGTTGAGGGTCAGAATAGTTCAAAATAAGTGTTGACAGAACAAATATTAATATGCATATTTTCAAATTATTAAAATTCTCAGAGATCCACTGAATTATAAAGTCTACACTGCCACTAATTGCTGTTCTCCTACACCCCTTCATCTCTGAGTACAGATCCCATGTTAAGCAACCTGTTATCCCATGAAATCAACCTGTTAATCCCATGAAAGCAACCTGTTAACTGACATAGCTATACAGTTTTTCACAGTTTTTCTGGTTTTCAGGACCAAAATTAAGTTGTGGCTATTGCTAAAAGTGGAAGGCTTGTCCTCCCTTTGCTTGCAGCCATTCAGAGTTCGCTCTTTTGCCCTATGATAATTGCATATTTCATGAAACTGGGGAACTGATCCTGCTGAAAGCTAAGTCAACAAAACCATACTAGTTTTAGGGTGGGTCAGGAAACTTAAATACAGCAAGAAAAAAAAATGTTAACTTTTGTTACAACAGGTCTCAGGGTAGTTCATTACAGACTTAATTATTTGGCTAAATTTGAAGGTGCAGTTGCATTTGAAAAAAAAATAAAAACCCAACATTATTCTTTTAGTTGAATCAGTTGTTTGACCAATTGCATTCCATAAAATAGGCAGGTAGGTGTAAATCTGCAGATGTGACTCGAAGTATCAAGAGCACCTTGTTTGCTTTTTTCTGTGCACACATACACTCCCTCCTTAAACGTCACTCTGGCCTGGGGATTAATAGCAAGACTTCAATTTTTTGACATTTCTATGTGAAGTTATGTTGGCAGACAGAGTTATAATAGCTAAGATAAACAGGTTAGGGTAAAGGGGGTTTATTACCTGACATACAACTTATACCTTAATTAGATTAAAAGATCCAGGCAAGCTGAAAAGAGCGTGATGCACTGGTTTCCAATATCTAACTAGTAAACACTTGGATAAAAAGAGTTCCTTTCAAAATGTTTAGTTTTCAAAAGCTTTCTGACAAGGAACGTTTCTATTAATTTCCTGGTAAAGAGTTCTTCTTCCAAATCTTTCTTTCTATAGCGAAGCCATAAAGTTTCTTCTGGCTGATGACACAAGAAAAATTTAAAAGGAAACTCTGTGGTATTTTCTGATGGAGTTAGTTCTTGCTGAACACAAAATATCATCTAGAAAAGCTAAAACTGACAGATTTATTAACACTGAGGGAAAAGGGAAACACTTCCAAGTCCAAACACAGAACATGCATCAACTGAGAACTGGTCTTCAGCTCTAACTCTCACCATGAGTAACAGATCACTCCTTATGCTGGATGTGAATACATGGGAACAGCCTCACTCCCTAGAGGGACTGTAACTTGATATAAGCCAAACAAAAATAGAATTACAGTGATGAAATTGGATCTTGATCAACACAGTTAATTTTATTAAGATCCTCTGCTGGCACTTGTATGCCAATCAGTCAAAATCATTAGTGGCTGCAACTTGCATTCTTACCAAAATCTTCAGTGAAGATAGACCTTAGTCACCAGCACCTTCTACTTTGTTTCTTCAAACAGTGGTTTTAAACTAACCTTACTACAGCAGCAACAAGGTACTAAACTTAATTTTCATGCCTTGTTTTTATTCAGGCATTCTTTAAGTACAGAAAAAAACTAGAATAACGGGGATGTAAATTTATTAGACTATTTCCAATACTGTTCCTGAATTTCTAGGTGGAGAGAGAAGTGACAATATAAACCATTCTTTCAGAGGGTTCCTTGTTCCTGCAGATGGTGAGGTAGTATGTAAGCCAAGATCTTCTTGCCTGGTTTAGAACTGTTAGTCGTTATCACCTTCAAAAGCATATCATAACCAAGCTCTGAAACACATTCATTAGGAAGTAATTCTAAATCATGAACACTCCTCCCCTGCCAAATTTGTTCTAGTAAACAAACATTACAGATGGATCAAAATCACCTTCCACTAGGCATCTTGAAACCATTTTCAGAGTTTTGGTTCTTCAAAAATATCTCCTCTGAACCTGTATTACATCAGTGTCTATGTTCCTTTGATGGACTGAAAACCTATTTAGGTTTCTTGATGTTCTGACCTCTCACATAAAATAAGGTAAAAAGAATTTTCCCATCTAGACTGAAATGAACAAAATAATCATTTATATCCCAAAAATTTTGAGGCGTTCTCACAGCCATGCCACAGCTGTATTAAAGTCTTCATTATGGTTTGGCTCATACTTGGAGTAACGAAGACAGCTAATGCATCAAATGCTTTGCAGTTATGACTACTTTAATAGGTATTATAAATACATATTGAAGATGCTATGGAGAAGACACAATGTCATACAAAGGACACTTGCTACTCACTGAAAAGCACTACCTACATATATTTCATCAACAGAATCATTTAATACTCAGCTTTGTCTTTTGAAAAGAAAAAGCAAGTTTCAAGCAAAGTTAATTTCAATTATAAGTTTTTAAGAATGGTCTCAGAAGTGCCCCAATTGTTAATAAACCAATATAAATAGTTTCCAATTAGCTTAGAAAATATTTTCACTATTTTCTTACTTAAGAATAGAGCATAGTAGGAAAAGGAAAAAGCAAAAAGCAAAAAAAAAGAAAAAGAGTCCTGTGCAAACAGGCAAAGGGATTTTAAACAGCTCCTATCTAAGGCTCATTTTATTACAATCAAACATCAATTACAAGAATCATTTTAGTTTGGTAGTTACTATGTAAATATTTAGAAATGTTGCAGTCTACCCACACCATCTCAATAGGAAAAGTACTTCCCAACTACCAACTAGCGAGCATAATTTTTTCAGAAACTAACTATAGTCTTGGTCTATACTGCCACATGAGCCCTGGACTTCTGTGCTTGATTTTATTATTTTTAGGGACTCATGCTTATTTTAAAAAAAAAAAAAAAAAGTCTACTATCTGAATAAATTAATTTCAGCTATTATTAGGTAACTGCCAAGCACCACTCTTCAGAATACAAACTTCTCATACAGAATTAAAAGATTAATCAAAGACTAAAAGTAGACTACAAAATATTTTAGAGAAGTTACAACCCAAAAAATAGTACTAAAATGGAGTAATATAGAAGCAATGAAAGAAAGATAAACAAGTGGCCAATTTATATTCGAAGTTAATTCCACCTAAAAGGAATTCACCTAAATTCCACCTAAAAGGAACTTGAGTATCTCAGCTATGAGGAAAGGCTGAGGTAGTTGGGACTGTTTTAGCCTGGAGAAGAAAAGGCTCGGGGAACGGGGAGGGGCGGGGGGGAATGGAATCTCATCAATGTGTATAAATACCTGAAGGAAGGGTGCAAAGAAGTCAGAGCCAGGCTCCTGTCAGTGGTGCCCAGTGACCCAGTGACAGGACCAGAGGCAATGGGCACAAACTGAAACACAGGAGGGTCCCTCTGAACATGAGAAAACCCTTTTTTTTTTTTTTCAAAAAAATATGAGGGTGGACTGAGCACTGGCACAGGTTACACAGGCAGGCTGTGCAGTCTCTATTCTTCAAGATATTCAAAAGCTCTCTAGACATGGTCCTGGGCAACCTGCTCTAAGTGGCCCTGCTTGAGCAGTGGGGTTGGACCAGATGGCCCTTCGAAGATCAGTTGTGCTGGGAATTATTGATTAGTTTTTCCACGAAAAGCTAAGAAAAGAAACACACAGAAAAATGACAGATCAAATAATTCAGAAGCAGTGTTGACCATGGTATTTTTATGACTACATCAATTAATGACTTAATCAGCAAACAGCAACACAATTCAAACAAAAATAATCGTTAAGCTTTAAAGGGGAAAAAAATTTCTCAATTTAATATAAGTAAATGATTACAAAATGCATTCTTAAGTTCTAGAGGCTATTTTACAAGAACAATTCCACTGGAAGTCAAACACCTGGAGAATGGAAAGAACACAACCAACCACAATTTCAGTTCAATGAAAAAAGGTAACTGGGATGCAGCATGAATTTCCACATCATGATGCTTCACAGCATTTCAAGGTCTACACACATGGATCCATACAGAGAATTCAGAAAAGAAGTTTCAATTATTTCGAAGCCACTCAGTGACTTGAAATCAAAATAATAAAAGACCTGCCAAAACCTCTAATGTCACTGAAGAGCTGTTCATATTACAAAAATGGGAAACAGTGTTCATATTACAAAAATAAGAAGTAGAAGAGTACCACTTTCTGAATGTGACACACATCTGGAGTGACTGTTTTTCAGCAATTCTGACTGGTGAATGTGTACAACCTTAACCAATCTAGAAGTATTTTAGCTAGGATGAGCTTTACTTGAACAAAGTATCAGCCTAAATTTATGCTTGTCTACAATCCCACTTAACGATGTCAAAAGTGAAACTAAAAGTTGGAACAGGTCTTGTACTTCATCAACAACTTGCTCTTTGTTCTGTTATCAATGCACAAGGTGGGCAGTAAGGATCTGAATTCAACACCTGTGAACTAGCATGTCTAACCTTTACTCTGTAAAAATCCCCATTTTTCTCAGTTGTGTCAAAGATGACATTTGCTTTGCACCTTTTGATGAATTTAAAAGAAAATTTATTTTTTATCTTACTAACTCATAGCACATTGAGGAATGAATTCCAAAAAACCACAATGCTAGTCAATGAACAATGGTATTAAGATAGTTTTGGTGACAGTAGTCTTGTGAAACATTTGAGCAAAACAAAAGAAAAACCTGCACAAATATTACTTTTTTTTTTTCATATCTCACAAATCTAAAAGGATTAGATAATGCCCAATTTCCAATATAGGTCATAATACTTAAGAATAAGGTAAAGAATTTACTCAGTCCTGAATAAGAGAAAGTTTTTACTCCGTGCTATGCTTCCTGGTTAATTTTTTAATCTATAAAATAGAGATTTTCTGCCTTATTCTTATAAGGAAAAAGTGTGTCACATACCTGTTGTGTGTTTCTTTGTGACTGTAAACTGGACTGCAGCCTTCTCAACAGAGGAACACCATTCCTAGACAGTCTTTTAAGCAACCAGTAACTGTGCACTCGTTCAACAAACTGCTTCTTCCGTTGAATGGCCACCTGATTCATAATCTTATTTAATCTAAAATATGGAAAAACTGATATTGTATTTTTCATAGCAAAGCATAAAATGTATTGTCTATGGAAGTTAAACATCGGATATATATGAATGTATAACATAACAACAGCAGCGATCACCATATTACTGATTTCTTTCAATGACATCCCTTTCAGTACAATTATTTCTGAGAAGTAGATTACAATCAATCAAATACATCTGCTTGACACTGTAGTTTCTACCAAACATGTTAAGGTACTTTTTAAAGCTAAAGGGTATCAATTTTTTCATGATCATTATCTCAAGAGCAATCTTGGATTAGGGCTGAGAATAAAGCATTACATTCATTTCAGAATAATTTTCCTATTGAAAATAAAATCAGAAATAAAGCTCTAAAACCCTACAACAGTTTTCAGATCATTTGTTGCCATCTTCACACAGAATTAGTAATTTATTTTAAAGACAATATATCTTCAAACTTTTTGCTTGAACACATGCAACAAAAAGCTTGTATTACGCATCTACTAATACTAAATTTTTGGTAAATAAAGCGAACAAAAAATGTAAAACAGAAGAACACTTATGATTTTACCCCACACATATGATGAACATATCCACAGAGAAAACATGCAAGAGGATGATACAAGCAGTTAAGCAAAATATCTTGATTAAATAAACAGTATTTTCTCCAAACTCATTTTTTAACAGATGCAAATACCATTTACATATACTGTTTACAAATACTCTAGGAAAGTCACATATGAACACCACACACTACAACCTTGACTCCTATTTTTTAAATAACGACATGTTAAAATATCCAAGTCTCACACACAACACTAACCTCTCAAAACTTATATTCAAAAAAAGCTTATCTGAAATACATCTTCAAATCTCTGTGCGTACAGGATCTTGAAATCATGGTAAAAATTTTAAAAAAAAAAAAAAAAAAAGAGTCAATGGTTGTAGAATGAAAAGTTTTTGCCTTTGTACGGTACTGCAGGGATTTGTCACTGGTGGCAGCCCTTCCAGAATTAACACGAGATGCCCCAAGGCACCAACCACCAGTATTGTTAGGGGGATTGGTCATGCATTTGGGTATTGTTAGGGGGATTGGTCAGTCCTTTGGGGGCATGGGTGAGTTAGAGAGGAGAAAAGGATTTCCCTGAGCTGGACGTAAAACAGTTCCAGAAAGGATAATATCAATGAAAAGAAATCTGTTAATTCTTCACTCAGCATATTACTACCCATAGCAAAACTCTACAATGGACAGGAATAGGTTTATCAGAGATTCTCCAATAAAATTTAATACCAAAAGAGGCAAAATTAAATTCAAGAAGTGTCTGATTCGTAGAGCACTACCACGAGGCATTTAAATAAAATCACGAACATATACACATATTAGTATTTTTCTGCTTCTTCCCTTTTAATATTAGGAATAAAGCAATTTCTCAGGTAAGTGATAAAAGAAAACTAGTCAAATACCTAAACAAAAATGTAAAGCTATAAGTAAACCTTGGGTAAAATAATTTTTAAGAATCGCTGGGAAACTTGAATGGTATTTTCAGACACACGTACAAGTTAGTCTACCCTGAGTTCACCAAAGGTCATCTATCCCTGGTTGTTTTTTCTCGGCTGTGTAGAAGGCAAGGTGCAACAGGCCTACTCAGTGCTACACTAACGGTAGCTAGAGAGTTTTCAGTCATCACAGGGTAAAGGCAGAGCAAACACAGGTTTTCTTCAAAATACAGTGCCATTGTGTCCTTCAGTTCTCCAGTGACATTGTTTTTCAATTAATAACTAAGCCAGTTAGGCATTCTTGAAAAATTTTAGCTTAAATTAAAGCTTAGAAAGTCTGCAGATGGACTTAGGATTGTCTTGTAAGTCTTTCATTGAAGGGCAGAGGCAGGCTCCACAAAGACTTACTCAATGCAGAACAGACCATATCAAAGTTCAAACACAACAGTATTACAGTTAATTATAGAATGCAATCAAAATCAAATAATTACTTTCACATCTCTCTCTCAGAAATAGCAAAAACTACTGAACTAAGTCAAAAAAAGCACAGCCAAATATATACCTATTTGTAAAGACCAGAGAATTGTAACTTAACATGAAGAAAGGTGTCTTGGCTTCATGCCCATCAGATGTGGCAAGACTAAGCAAACATCTTTAATTACAGCTTTAAGTACATTTGCCCATTCACATAACAAACCATTCTATTCATAGATAATTATAATAGTAAAGTGCTAGAATAAGCTTAGGAAAGATGTTCACAGAAGATATTCTCCCACTTTCAAAATACAAATAAACAGAAGGTAATTTGGAGTGCAGAAACTACCCAGCAAGAGGTAGGAATTTACTCCTCTGCCTTCCCTCCAAATAAAACCAAACAAATACTGGCTGTTCATACTTCATTTAGACACCAGACTTCGGTAGTGGCAATATACCACCAATCACCCCTAAATTTCTCAAAATACAGAGGTCAGAGGCCCTTCACACAGCAGATATGCAGAGCCTCCACACTATGATCCTACTGATGTCCGAGGATGTTACATCTGCTGTTAGACCCTAAGAACCCGCTAACTACAGCACAGTTCTCAGATCATCTTTTTGCTTAGTCAGAACTCTCAGGTAGACTTTTACTGTCCAGTAATGCTTTTGACAGACAATACAACTGTTTTGGGGAAGTAAGACACAATTCGCCCACTGCTGTAGAACCCTAGAAATAGCACAGACTGGGTATTGATTTTGAAGCTCCCACCCTTGATAGCACTACCAAATTGGGAAAGAGGTTCTCACTCACAAAGATACATTCAGACACAGTGAAGCTGAACACAAGCATGAAGTAACACACATAGGTATGCACCAGTCTTGAACAAGTTCCTTTCTGCTACCTGAGATTGAACTAAATTCGTAGATGTTGAAACTAAATTTTCAAACTAGAATTTTGAAATTCTTTGAGATCTTAAAGGTGTGCTGCAGATTCCACTTCCTTTTTTTTCCAACAGAAAGACATAATTTAAAAAATATTAAAGAGTAAAAAAAACTGTATATATTTGAGGCAGGTAAGGGAGAGCTGGTTGAAGACTTCACAGTTTTGCAATCCAGGATCTGACTTGCACAAAACAGGATTAACTGCTACATTGCACTGACAAATCCCCCACGCAGAGGCAAGGCTTACAGAACTTAGGTCACTTCCCAGAACTACACAAAACACTTCAGCAAAGGCATTTTTTTGCTAAGATATCTGTCCACCCTAGAACTTTTTCCAAGTATAAGAACATCAGGAAAGAACAGCTTTCTGCCACCTTTTATTTTCTAATGGAAAGTCAAGCATAATAAGTACTGGGAGAAAAAAAAAAAAATCAGATATTTAGAATGCACACTGAACACAAGTGTATCAATTAAACCTGCGCTTTCTCTTCAGAAAAAACAGACCAATCTCATTACTTAATAATTTTTTATACCTGTTAAGACTGCCAAATAAGTGCAAAGACTATTGAAGACAGTTCACAAAGAAGAGAATGTAGGAACATATATCTGGAAGATACTACCAGAGTTACAGTCTCCCCTATGACAACTGACTTTAGACACGTCGGGTTAAAAAAAAGCCACAACTATAGCAATTACAGAAAGCAAGAAAGGAGACAAGAAGTGTTCTTGCTGTCCAGGTTTCACATGGAACAGAGAACTTGCTAGACAAAATTCCCAAGGAGCATCCTGAAACAGACCATGTTAAGTGCTAAACACTCTTCTCTCAAAACATTTAAACAATTAACACAATTAAGCTAAACACTGAGCAGAACAGTTCTTACACCGTAACCTGCTGCAGCCTGAACCACTGTTCTGAGGCCTTACGAACAGCTCAGTGTGGCTCAGTGTCTGTTGTTTTTCCCTCAACTTATCAAGTTATTTCATAGAATCATAGAATGGTTTGGGTTAGAAGGGACCTTGAAGATCATCTAGTTCCAACCCCCCTGCCACAGACAGGGACACCTTTCCAGTAGACCATGTTGCTCAAAGCCCCATCCAACCTGGCCTTGAACACTGCCAGGGAGGGGGCATCCACAACTTTTCTGGGCAGCCTGTTCCAGTGTCTCACCACTCTCACAGTCAAGAATTTCTTTCCAGTATCTCATCTAAATCTACCCTCTTTCAGTTTAAAACTGTTACCCCTCGTCCTATCACTACATGCCCTTGTAAAAAGCCCCTCTCCCGCTTTCCTGTAGGCTCCCTTCAGGTACTGGAAGGCTGCTAGAAGGTCTCCCTGGAGCCTTCTCCAAGCCAAACCCCAACTCTCTCAGCCTATCTTCATAGGAGAGGTGCTCCAGGCCTCTGACCATCTTCGTGGCCCTCCTCTGCTTTATTTTATTTAAAATAAAGTACACTGAAAGAATTTGAAAATTCTTTAAAAGGTGGCCGTGTTCCCATTAAATTCAGTAGCTGCTGTTATATAACTGGTCCCATAAAAGAAGTATTAGGTTTCAAGCTGATGACCACTGCAGTCTTTTGATGTTTTGGCACAATCAGTCATACTCCCTCTTGTTTTTTCCTTTTCTTTGGGCTACATTCCAAGACTACACAGATGTCAAAACATATTTCAAAACCGTTTTATTTGTGCCACAGGCAACTGAGAAAACCAGTACCACTTCCCTTCCCCAGCCCCGCTTGTATCCGACTGTAAAACACTGTGACATGCACTACAAACATGATACGGAGGTAATGTACAATTCCCTGTTTGTCTTTAAATAGGGAAAGGTCCCTTTCCAACTCAACCTTTCAAATAGCACCTGCAGTCCGCAGCCTGAAACCACAGGTTAGGCTGAAGTGTAAATTGTGGCATTAAAACTATGCTGCATTTACAAAAGCAACAGAAGGATGAGGAGAGGAAACTGGTTTGTTTTGAAAGGGTAAGACAGACTCAAATAATTTAAAATGAAAGTTAATATACAATAGCTTTGGTGAGAAACCTATTTATCAGCTGCTCTACACTAACCCTCTCCTCCCAAGAAGACATTTGATGGATAATCTACCCTGCAAAGGGTGATACTCTTAGTGCACTGCTCAAAGCATACACAGAAAGCTTAGTGTTACTCAGTCCTATGTTTCCTCATCTTTTAGACAAATGCATAAAATAATTTTCGTCAACGTAACAGATGTGCTCTTGTCATACTAGCAGTCTCACAGCTTCCTTCTTCCTACTCATGACTGCCTTCCTCTCCCAGTTTCAGTTACATGTCGCTGTTGCAACTACGACAACTGGTTACAAGAAAAAGTGAAAACAGTATTTTTGGTGACTTTGTGGTAGTTTAGCGTTAAAAAGCCAACAAGATATAATGCCCCTTTTGTATTAATCATCACTAACCGCTCCACAGACCACACGTGCTTTTTAACTCCACAGATATCATTTTAGTGTTACAATATATGAAGACTTCTATAGCATCTCTCCATTCTCAAGTTTTCAAAACCCAAACTGGAGAGAAAATTTCCTTAAGCAAGTTATGTGATTTTGCCAGTATTACTACAGTAACTCAGGCAGAAGGAACTTAATACGAAAACCAGCAAGGTTAAGTAAGATCAAATACCCACTAAAGACAACCGATTTTTAAACAATAACTAAACCTAGTGTATTAATTACTATACTTGTCCTGAGCCTCCAGTTTCATCAATTTGTTATTTTGCATCTTCCTTTACCCAACATAGCTGTATTAAAGGTACGTGCAAAAGATTAGCAAAACTAAATTAAACTCTGTAAAATTTTATTTAGTGTCACTGAAATACCAGTTTCTCTTGACCTAAGATAATACCCAGAAACAATCAAATGATGTTCCACTTTACTGGGCAAACAAAATGCCCCTATTTTCCAACACAAAGATTGCAGATATGCTTCTAAAACCTGTGAGAACAAAACATAAAAAAATCTAAATTGAAAAAATCATAACAAAGTAAACAGAGTTTCAAGAACATTTGAATTTTCAAGGCTTGCTCAGCAAAGTTCCACAGAACATATCGAGACTCATAGGAAGTAGGAAAGACACAAAAATTACCTACAAACAATTACAGCAATTCCACTGACATGAACTGGAAGAGAATTAGCAAAAGAAAACAGAATAAAAAGCTATGAAAGCATCTATTTTGAGAATTGGAATTGATTCTGGGGCCTTGCCAACTATCAAAAAAACCTTCAGCTTTCAAAGATGAGAAAGCCTACTTGGACAGGTGAAACCCTACTCCTCCCACACACAGCCTGTGGCAGCAGCTGCCTATCAAACAGTGTTTCTAAAACTCGCCTTTAATATACTCTTTTTTGTTGTTGTTATTGTTTTAAATAGTGGAGACAGTTTTGTTGCTGTGTCTGTATCTGTTATCCCCGCCATCAATAAAAAATTCAACATAATATGATTTCTTAACTAAAAAAAAACCAAACAAACAAACCCTTTTGCTCAGCTTTAAAGACAACACAGGTAGATGACTAACTATGTAAAAACTGGAGTCTGTTTGCATGTCTTTATCTCCTTCTGAAAAAGGGTAAGCATAAGCTTTCTTTTGTAACTGGCAGAAGTCAGCTATGTACTCAACAGGGTACATATCAAATCCTGAAAAGGCTGACAAGGATTTCATTTAAACTTCTGTGCGACACAAGCCTGCACAATCCCCATGTGATGAATACACGCTTTCCTATTTATAACTACTTTCCAGATTTTGTATTGAAGATTTGAAGAAACGGGAATGTCCCATTCCCAAATCACTTCCCTTACTAGTCTAATGCAGTGTTTAATCACCTTCACAGTTACTCCTTTTTGTCTGTATGTTTTAAAATTCGAGCTATTGAATCTGCCTTTCTCTGCTAGGCAGAGAATACAACAGTATATATTTTATCTACTAATACATCTTCTGAAGCCTGAAAGTCTCTCCAGGTTCCTACTCTTTATTCTACATTTACTGGTATTTAAATAGTATTTAATTTTGACCGACATGTAAGAAGCACTTTTTCTTACTTCACATGACTGTGAAACCAGGCATCTATCTTTCTACCTGAGCAAACAGCTTGTAAATTTTTTCTTGCACAGGAAAGCAGAACACTGAATTTAAGAGTTAAGAAAATGCTATGTTATTTCAGTCAATTCTCCACTATAACAGGTTACTTTGTTTCTATTTCAACAATTAAGTTTGTGATCTTCCAAACCTTTGGATAAGGAAAAAAAAACAAAACAATCAAAAAAACTCCACCCTGTCACACTGGAAAACCTCCTTAGTCTTCTCAGAAAAATCCCATGTATAGATTTACTTCTACCACTTCCTGTACATAATACAGAGTCATGACTTCTCCTTAAAATTACTCAAAATATTTTTCTGTGCTTCTTTTTTTGTATTAGTCATAACTACACCACACATGATTTTTAAATCTAATCTCAAAAAGTTAAATTCACATCAGCAGAAGATAAAGTATTAATCAAAAATCACCTTTTTATCTATAATAAAAGAAATCTCAGTATTTACCTACTAATTTTTGTGCATTCTGTAACTTGACTATTAAATAAAATCTGCCAGGAGACAGTTCTTCAGACAATGCGTTTTGAAAATCATGTTTTTGTATGGCACTTACAAGACACAACACACTCTAATTGCCACCAAAAGAATCTAATGAAAGGTCACATAACTGATGAAACTCAGAAGTACTGAAAAACAAAAACACATTAATTTTTATCTTCATAACTGCATTACCACATATATAACCATTGCGAACCAAAACCCTTAGTGGACGCACAGAATACTAATGATGCACCTTACAGAAATATCTAACGCATCAATTTCTATTTTAAGGTCTTTGTCCCATACCGGCAAAATAAACAGAAGACAGAAAAAAAAAAGTTATATATACAGCATATTCCTATATCCATTTTGTAAAAAGGGTACATTTAAATATGAGACATCACTTCTATCCTCTGGATTTTTAGCAGGGGGGGAAATCATCCCTTGGACACCAATCAACATCTGGCTTTTAATACCAGATAGACAAATATCCTCCTCATTATTTTTACTTAAAATCAAAATCCACTTTTACAACCTATTAAGTAAGCCACACTTTCTCCAACACATTAATAATTCTTATTTAATAAGCCAACCAGAGTCAAGATGAACTGGCTTGAAAATAAAGCTCTAAAGTTACTTCTATTTTTTTTTAAAGCACCACTGAGGGAAAGCTAGTGAACTCTGTAGTAGCTCTTTTCTTGATATAGGCAAAATTGTTTTTTTATTTAAGCAAAGAGGTCAGGATAACATCAGCAGTAGATTCCACATTTATCAGAAAGGTTTTGAGTTCCATTGATCTTACAAGAAACACCAGTGGACAACGACTGCTAGCATCCCCTTCCACTTTACCCACATGATTCCATCATCTAATTATTAGGTACAACCATAAGGTGTACCTACATCATACTCTTCTGTAATTAAAATAAGCATTTCCACATGATTTTGTGAAAGCATACATACATGTATATTCAAGGATAAACAGCTAACAGACATTAGTCTGGATTTATTCAGCTTTCAATTTTTTTTCAACATTGGCTCTAGTAGTATTTTTCAATGGCTTTTTCATGCTGAATTTTAAGCAGCTTTTCTTATTCTTTTCCCCCACTTAAAAACTTTCTGAATGTATCCAAAGAAACACCCAGTACCCTAAAAAACATTAAAACAAATCCCCCAAAGAAATCCACAAGCCACACATATGATTAAGAAGCATCATCTGTGAATGCAGCCTAACAGTGTCAAAGGCCTTCGTGAATGCTCCTTTCACTTATATTGTGTTTCATCACTTCCTGTTCGTTTATTTTTCTGGTCCATACTTCATTTTAGAAACAATCAAGATTCCTGTGTCAAGATATGAAGACTACATTTAATTAGTTGGTAAGAAAGTTCAGGATAGTTCAACTGGATAAACTACAAAACAAAACAAAACACTGGTTCTGCCTTGAGACATACAGTAACAGAAATTCGGTTTTACCACCAGGAGCAAAATGCTTTCTAATAAAAGCAAAGGACAACATAGAAAAAACAGTTAATGTGCAGCACGTAAATGTAGATTTCTAAAAACAGATGAAAATATTTTTTAAGAGTCTCAGCAATTTTTGCTTTCAGTTATCTGCCCACTACTTACATACTTTCATAGGGGTCTTTTAATTCTTTTTCAATAATATCATGTGACACAACTGATACATACAACATGGAAAACAAGTATAACAGCTCATTCCTACTTAGTATGAAAGTGCTTACTTTTTGCTCTCTGTACAAGTATTGCATTTCAAATGCTTTCTTGATCTCAGACACTACAAATATACCATGTAGAAACCAAAACTAAAGATGAAAGCAACTATTTATATACTTTAACATATCTGCTTCCACTTAATAGAGCAATACTTGCATGAATGGTATTTTAATAAAGCAGATTACACTGTATCTCAGTGCATATATTTTGAAAATATTGAAGATTAAATATTTTATATCACATTCAATTTCCCCCCAAGTATACAGCCACTATATCCTAGTTTCGCATTTTTAGAGAATATGAACATCGACACTGGCTTTGCTTTTCATAAAGCAATCGCATTTTAAATGCCTCTTTTGACACAAGATCAGGAGACTACAACAAAACGATGTTATTTGTACCGAAGAATCAATCACTCAAAAGTCAGAGAAACCAGATAGTTTTCACAGCTAACACTGCAACTCTCCTCCTTGGTGTATCTATCCTACTCACTGGATAAGGCAGCTGTTATAAAGGACAAGGATGAGCAGCAACAAGGGGTGAAAAAAATCCACAAGAAATGGAGCACAGAGCCAGTATAAGATAACTAACATAGACAAGAAGCTGTATTTAGATTGTCAAGTCAGCCCTAAAAGTTACAGTTTCCTAACTTCGAAATTCTAGACCTGCAATCTAAATAAAATACTTTTACTATTTTATTTGGGGAAAAAAAAAATCATTTATCTACTAGGCAAAATTCAACCATCACACATCATCAGTGGAGTACGAACACTGCAAGAACAAATTTGCCACTGTCCTCAGACAAACTAGCTAGTGGCAGCAGGAGGCCACTTTTCTGACCATCACTGGCCAACCAGTGCTGGTACTCTCTGTCCCTCCCATACAGAGGTAGTTTGAGGGACTGTCCTTCCCCACTTGCCCCCCCACATAACACAGCTTCTCTGACCCTTTCCCAGAAACATGTGACTTTCAGACTAAGCTCATTTCTGCCTTTTCAAAAAAAAAAAAAAAAAACCACCACAAAAAAAAAACCACAAAAACCAATGAATGCAAGCAGTACAACATAAGCAACAATCTTCAAGTTTTATATTTCAAGAAAAACTGAATGGAATTTCCTAGTAAAGAAGTAACACACTCCTGTAGCCAGAGGCCTGATGCAAATGATATATGCATAAGAGGCTCTCCAGTGGTCCCATATACTATTCCGAGTGCTAAGCAAGTTACCAGAAAGTCAGCACTGACAGCACTGAAAACTGAAGTCACCTTAAGGCTCTAACATGACCCCTACACCTTTGGAAGTGGACACTTAGGTATAGACTTTCCAAAATACCTAGGCAACAGGACAGACAAGATGCGCAACATTCAAATAAAAAAATAGGAAAGAAAAGAAAAGGTCAAGGAAAGAAAAAAAAGAAGAGACAGGGGAAGCAAGCATTCATCTCCTTTTATCAACGGTTAAAAACTTCTGATCCTACACTCTTCAGTCAGTAGTTCACAAATGATAGTCTGAAAGGCCATATAATTAGATTACAAGTGACCTACAGAATGACACTATGTAATTTAACAGAAAAAAGCTTAGAGCATGACATCTGTGTAAGAAATTCTGGCAACTGAAAAGTGTACAGCTCAAAATCATTCAAGGCAGTAGCACAGAAATCTGACCTGATAAGCTGATACAGAAATTCATGAGCTACAGACAGTTGTGCAGAAATTATGATGTATGTTGTTTTACACCAGTCTTTTTAACGTATCCTGAACATTAAGATAGGTGTTTCAGAAAACAGAAATATCACAGTGTCATTAAAATGCCCAGTCTTTCATACACACTCACTATCCAGGTAAGGAAACAGCATACAATCCTTCCACCTTAAACTAAACAGAAATGGCAAGAGGCTTCTTGCCTTCAAGCTTCAACTGGCATGCTCAGAGGCTACATCCACCTAGAATTTTCCTGCTCACTATCATCTTCCTATTTCCATACTTCTTCAGCTACCAACTCTAAAGAACCAGCTATATGTCAAGGAGACATGTAGTCTAGTTATTAATGATTAAGACCAAACATCTCCACGTGTGCCTCAATTTCCAGAGTTGTTGGAAATGTGTGCATTTCAAATTCTTCAGGAAAAAAAGCACTAATGTTTAAACACTGAGTGTGTACATTTCTTCTCTGATAATTTAAATAACTTGATTGCTCTTCCTTGAGATCTCTGGAAAGGCAAATCATGTTTCAACTCCAAGGGAAAAAAGCACATTTAAAAACAGATTAGAGAAAAGGGATGATTTAAAAGAAGACTGCTGCGAAATGACCCACATCGTTCATTATTAGTTTATGGGTATGTATTTAACTCCCATACATATACAATAGTTTTTCTAAAGGGAAAAAAAAAAAAAAAAGAATAGGCAAAGAAAATTACACAACTGAGATTTGGGTCTACAGCACAATCACTTTTCCTTTTAATATGCTCTTTTCTGTTTTGCTTTTAATTCAGGTATTACATTTTCTAGGACAAAGCACATTCACATTACAGAGAGTACTTAAGCAAGAGCCTCCTTCAGCTGAAGACAAGCAATTTATAATAAAACTCAACTTTAAAATAGTTTTAACTGTGCCCTTTTTACACTTCTGATACAGAATATAAGAACTATACTTGTGTCTAGTAACATGAAACCAAGCATAAATAGAAGCAAGCTGAATCTCTCTGCAGTCTTGAAAAGAAATGTAGTTGTTATTTTTAAAAAAAAAGAAAAAATAAAAGTCTTTATATTTCTGTTTCTAGCATCTAATGACACTGTTAAAAAAAAAAATGCGACGATAATATCCTTTTAGGGTCTGGCTTTTATGAAGGTTACCTAGGGGACGAATTGCCAGAGGTACAACTGAGAGCATGCATTCTAATCCTCAAGTTTCACCTAGTTCATGTCATTTCTTACATATACATTTCTTAAAAACAAACAAAAACCCAACAAAAATAACACCCCACAAAACACACTACACAACCAATCTGGATTGTCCTAATTAAGACAAAGCCAAATTCTTTTATATGTACTCCCCCAGCCACAGTCAACAGTATTAGTTGCTGTCAACTCAAGCTTTTCTGCATTGCACCACTAAACAAAAATACCATTTTAGCACGCAAATCATAACAGTGAACAGTGCAATCAATCTGATGTTTGTAAACACCATACAGGAGCTAAAGGCTGTTTGTCAAAGTCAGTAAGTAGCTACTTACATTAACAAAACTTATTACAGGAAAAGTACTCAAAACATGTATTTATTTACATTAATTTAACCAGCCTTAATTGTCCATTACCTGAGACTTGGGAGTCAGCTTTCAAAAAAAAAAGCATGGTTTATTTGTATTATTTTAAGAGCCTTCACTGTCTGAGCATTCAGAGTCCTGTTCACAGTACAAACAACGAACCTGCACGTGGAAGTTGTGCCTGTTCTTAGAAACTTTCTAAACTACTGTTCTTAAATCAGTAAGAATTTAATTCAAGGGGTAAACAAACATATTGATGTTGTAAATGCTACAAACAGAATAAATACTCCATAAAGACCAACATGGTTTAGTCCCAACAGCCCAATTTTGCATTTCTCAGCCCAGTATGTTATGTCTCAAATGTTCAGCAAAGCCAAAACTCTCTCTTTACCACAGAGCTTTCTACCGTTGCTCAAATCCCACAAATTATTTCCATTGTTGAAATGCATTACAACTCAGTTTAACTGCATGAAATCTGAAAAGAGATGCTACTGTTCTAAGCTAACTCAAGTTTATGCTGTAGTTTTGAACTCCTGAAATAAAGGTTTTTTTAATATCTCCATTTTGCTCCAATTCCATTATTACTTCTGAAAACATCACTCGAAACATCCCTGCTTTCTGACGCATCACTTCACTAGCCTCACCAGATCCAGAGCCATCTGCCAGCCCCCCCGAACACCACTGTTAAAAACACTAAAATATGGCACGTTAAATGTAAAGAGTAATTTCAGTTCTGGTGTTTGTGCTTTATGTTTGCACTCACATAACAAAATCTCCTGCAAGCGCTGCAGAAGACACACTAATATAAAAATGAGCTTAAACAGAACTTTTTACAGAGTATAAATTCGTAAGCAAAAACAAGATTAGGATTAAAACTCTATCACATGCATTAATTCATTTTTGTTCAAACATAAACATTTTACTATAGTTATAGGACAGATTATCTGATAGCATCATTGAACTGGACAGCAAATTCATTTCAGGTTCCCTTAACCAACTAACTTACCATCACTTACTTGCTAACTTTTTTAGAAAAGTCTGCAAGGTACCAAATTCATCCAAGCCTTGATAAACACTACTGCATTTGCAAAAGGAAAAACACAAATTTAGGAAAAACCTCCTGAAAAGTTACTCTGCCCCACAAGGAAAATACTTCCGGGAAGGTTTGTTTGTACTGCTTAGACAGATCCAACAGTACAAGTTTATACTTAGTTTAGGTGAGACGAACAAGATTCAAATCTTATATATGCAAGTGTAACTTTCAGTTTGAGGCTCTTAAACTTAGGAAAAGAAGTTCCGATTCCCAAATTACAAATACAGTTAAGCTTGAGCTTGGCTGGTTTTTCAATATGAAGTTCAACTACACATGCTATTCTGAATTCAGCGGTTAATTCTCAAAAGCGCAGCGAATGACAACTGAGCACCCAACACGATTTGGTCTGACAAAAAAAAAAAAAAAAGGTTTCTGAGGAGAAGACAGACTACTTACTAATTTCTCTGGGGAAGTTACTGCATTTTTAATCTAATTTCACAGAAGTGCAATGTACATAATTTACATTAGTCCTCTGACTATGACCTTTATGGAAAGCATGTAAGAAATGCACAAAAACTTCAAGCTGGCATCTAAAAGCATTGGTTTAATATTAAACAGATAATTAAGTAAAGGTTTCTCTCATTTGGATGCTTTGCTTACCTCTGGGGGGGGATATAAGGAGCAGATACTGTTGGCATAACTGTAGAGGGTTCAACCACTGTTTTCTTGGCCTTTTTTGTCTTTTTTCTGACTTTTGATGTAGACCTAGCAGTTCTGACTGATCCCTCCTTTCTACAAACACCGTTTTTTATTTCAGCTTCTCCATAAATATTTAGAGGTCTCCGTGTGCAACCTGGTGGAGTATGTACATCGCAATAGGCAGTCTTTTTTACAGAGAACGTTGTCCCACTGCCAGTTAGTTCTTTCACAGGTTCCATTTTCATATATAGACCGGCCTTTTGAGCACACGTCACATGGAATGCAGTATAGCAGTTTGCTTTGTGGCACTGGATGCAGGCACCAACACCTTTCTGTTTACAGAGGTAGCATGTTAACTTCCATCTGGCTGGGGGAATGTTCCTGACACCATCAATTGGCTCAATAAAAACTGTATTGGCAAATCCAACTTCTGGAATCCACAAAGCACACACAACGTGTCCCCAACGATCATCATCGGTCTTTTTAAAGGCACCTCCCTTGTTTGGGCACAGCACACAGTCTACAGGCCGAGAACGGGACTGCAGACAGTGTCTGCAGAGCCACTGGCCCTCAGGTATATATGGCACCCCATAGCATTCCTGATGTACCGCTAAATTACACATATCACAAAACAGGATTACATTGCTGTTCTGACATTCACCATCCATGCATATACAACACACTGCATCTTCATCAATTAAAGACTGATGATCACCCTGTTTTTGGTTCTCACAATAAGACTCTTTCTCAAGCCTATCCATAAGGAATTCAAACATATTTTGTGAAACAACTGACACTCCATCACTTTTCCGCTTCTCATTTATTATTTCTAACCACGCATAATCTTCTTCATCCATGTCATACTCAACTTCGTTATCAAGTTCTTCTGCTGACTTCTCAATGAATTTGTAATAAACCGGAGGTCTCCGAGGAGCCGAAGGGGGACTGTATTCAACAATCCGTACTTTTGGTTCTGGAAGAGGAGTTGTTGTAGCAGGTATACCATGTGAGCTCGGAAGAGCTTCATTTTTCTTTTTCACTTTGTTATTTTTATGCCGTTTGCTTCTTAGACAAACTGGTGGCCTTTCACTATTTTCTTTATTGCTGTTGCATTCACTCATTTCCTGGGCTGTAAGATCATCTTCTAATATAATCTCTAAAGGATCAAAGATACTGATCCTATGCAGGCGACCTTCAATTTCTATTTCAACCATTCTTTGAGCCTGAGCGTATGTCAAGGTTTCTCGTGTCGGGGAGTGCTTAATACTGCACGGGGAAGAAGAATGCCTTGCTGCCGATACTCGATGACATCTTCCTTTTCTCCTCATTTGGTAATGTTTACCTAAAATTAGAGCAACAGTTAACATCATTAACATTCATATTAAAATATTAGTTTTATTATAGCAAGAAAAAAAAAAACTTGGTTCTATAGCCCCCAACCTATCTACTCAATTAAAAAAAAAAAGTCTGTCACCCTCACCTAATAGGATTGTTTTGTACAAATTTAACCTAATGATAAAAAGATCTCCTAAATAACAGCTTCTCTAAGTAAACACAGCTATACGAAATCCTTTATACAAAAATCCTACAGAAGAGCTATATGTAAGACCTCTGCATGAGAAAGAAACCTTTCGGAAGTGCCACAGAAAAAAAATTACACCCGTTACATCGTAAGAAAACCTTTAATACAATGTTTCCTAATACCTTAAGGGTGTCCTGTAGTTAGCAATTTTTTTTTCAAGAGCTACAAATTATTTTCTCCAGATCTCCCTGCAAAAGAACTAATAGTGAAAGAAAAACAAGTTTTCCCCATGATTTTTTCCCGTGCAATTTGAAATAGGCACATTAACAACTTAATTACTACACCTATACTTAAAGCAGGAAAAAACATGCACACTTCCAAATTTGGCAAGTATGCAGTTTGACAGCCCTTTATTTTTTCACTTTTCTCTTCTTAACCCTTGGTGAGCCTATTATCCTTCACAAAGTTACAAGAACACAATTGAACTTGCACTGCCCAATACAGTGCAGTATGGATCGAAAGTAGGAAATATTCCACCCGCAAAGCAGATTTGACTTACAGCGATAATATGCTCCCTGTATGTAAGCGTGCGTGTACATGCACCTTTCTCCCTCAACAGATTCTTCAAGAGTTATTCTCAGAGGAACTAGGGAAGATAAAAATCTCCCTGTCTTTAAATCCAATTCCGAGCTCTTCAACATAATTTTCAAGCTTATCACTTACTAGAAAAAAGATCATTCCACACACCATACAACAAGATAGCTTTTTTTCCCCACACCATGAAGTACCATGACTAGGACAAGCATGCACTTTGATCACAAAATTTCTTAATTAAAAGTTTCCATACTTATGTCTTTTCACATTTTAATGTTGTGTTTTTTTTTTTTTCTATGAGGGTTGAAAATAATACAAAACCAACTGATAAGACCAAGTTTAAAAGTTCTATCCCCCTCCTTCCTTATTCCTAATAAATCATTACTAAATAGCAAAATTCAACCTCAGCTACAGAAAAAACTCTTGGTCTTTATTCACTGGCTTAAAGTACTATTAAGGCCCCACAGTTTCAATTCTGCACTTCAAGTCAATGTTGCGTATTAGTTAAAATAATGCAACTAGTGTAACAGAATCACAGAATGTTAGGGATTGGAAGGGACCTCGAAAGATCATCTAGTCCAATCCCCCTGCCGGAGCAGGATTACCTAGACCATATCACACAGGAACGCGTCCAGGCGGGTTTTGAATGTCTCCAGAGAACGAGACTCCACAACCTCTCTGGGCAGCCTGTTCCAGTGTTCAGTCACCCTCACCGTAAAGAAGTTTTTCCTCATATTTATGCGGAACCTCCTGTGTTCCAGCTTGCACCCATTGCCCCTTGTCCTGTCAAGGGATGTCACTGAGAAGAGCCTGGCTCCATCCTCATGACACTTGCCCTTTACATATTTATAAACATTAATGAGGTCACCCCTCAGTCTCCTCTTCTCCAAGCTAAAGAGACCCAGCTCCCTCAGCCTCTCCTCATAAGGGAGATGTTCCACGCCCTTAATCATCTTCGTGGCTCTGTGCTGGACTCTGTCTAGCAGTTCCCTGTCCTTCTTGAACTGAGGGGCCCAGAACTGGACACAATATTCCAGATGCGGCCTCACCAGGGCAGAGTAGAGGGGGAGGAGAACCTCTCTCGACCTGCTGACCACACCCCTTCTAATACACCCCAGGATGCCACTGGCCTTCTTGGCCACAAGGGCACATTGCTGGCTCATGGTCATCCTGCTGTCCACTAGGACCCCCAGGTCCCTTTCCCCTACGCTGCTCTCCAACAGGTCTGTCCCCAACTTGTACTGGTACATGGGGTTGTTCTTGCCCAGATGGGGTTGTTCTTGCCCATAGCGTTAGCATGTATTGCCAAAATAGCAACGAAATATAGAGATCAAACCACAATTATTGTTAAAGACTAGTTTATCTATGTCAGGAAGAAAATAGCAAGGACTGGAACAATTACATAAACCACTCCATTTGTTTAGTCTATGATGTCAGTCGCTAAAGATGCACCTTCAAAGCACTGAAGGAACTCCCTTTTACAGGAAGACTAAATAATTTAAGCACCTAGCCTTAAAACTAGTTCTTGAGAGGGTCTGATCTATCTGCTCTCACACACTGACCTTCTTTGCCAATCTAAACTGGTTTTATTATTCAGGCAAGAATTGTGTTGCTCATGGATCTGACTTACACAAATAATCCTTAACTCTTATTACTTGTTTTTATAGCACAAGCACAAAAACAGACAACAGTCAGTGTTTAATCATGACAGACCTCTGACCTGCTCTATATAAACAGATGAATAAAAAAGGCTCCACTTTTTCAAACAAGTTTGGAAGAAATATTTAATAATTTAACTCTGTAAAACAACACAGGATTAAATCATACCGACTTCTTAACTGCAGAAAAAGTTTAAACCACTAATACTGCTACAGAAGGTCCAATAACAAAGTCATACTGATAATTTAACTGAAATGGAAAGTTAGTTCCCAGTTTCACAATAGATTTTATAATTAAGAGACCAAAGATAACACAATGGCCCTGATTTCCATTTATTATTGTGAACAAATAATGAGTGATTCTTCAGCTAAAACACGCTGATGTGTCAATGTACAGCAACCTACTACAGATCAGAATAGTTTCATTTTATGTTTTCTAATGTGTCTTTAATTTAGTCACCAATCAAGAGAAACAGATCATTTATATCTTTAATTCTTTTTTTTTTTACATGCACGTTAATTCTCTTTAGATGCAGAAGTGTGTATTATTTTTAAATGTCCCTTCCTACATCTTAGCTGGCTGTGTATCTGTTCTTAGAGATTCATGAGGATAGTGACCATTTTGAACAAAATACTGGGGGAGGGATGAGAGCTAGTCTTCAGAAATCAAAAAAAACCGTGCAACTTGTCCACACTTCACTAACTCACCTAACCCAGTACCACAGAAAAAACAAATTTATGCTAGGTTTCCAAGCTCTCCATCCCCCTCTGTCCCCGAGACTCTTAAGCAGGCAAGACTCTGCAAGCGGGCAACAAGAACAGGAAGAAAATATTCAAAAGCACAAGTGCTGCTTTAAAATTTAGGACTACTACCGTAAAAGTCAAATAAACTGTATGAACCAGAATGATAAAAAAAAAATCATTGAGCTAATATCTAAGCATCTTCCTTGTAACATTCAACTGTAAATAAAGCTAAAATAGGAAGCAAATTACAGTCACAGTTAAACACAGAATGGATACCCTACAAATACAATGCAATGAACACAGAATTGGAACTGGTAGTATGCTGGCCAAATTTCATAGAAACTGACTGTGAATAACTTAAATGCTCTGGAAGCCAAAGCAGTGTTTTGTTTTTCCAAAATTCATCTGTTTGCAAATGTCCTATAAATATTCTGGAGGAAGACCAGATTTCTGCATAGCAAATTCATGACTGCCAATTGGTTTGCTTTTCATAGTTAATTATCAGACATCTTTCTTCTCTCCCCCCCGAAGTACCCTGTGGATCCATAGGAATGAAGAACATGGACCTATGTTTGAAAAAGAGTAAACTAAGACAGTTTCCATGCAACATTAATAGAGATATCCCACTAAGAGCAAAATTAAATTACTTTAATGTACTCCTGTTAGGACTTTTCTGCCTCTTACAATAACCCAAAGACCGCAGGAGATAAAACAGAAAAGTTATTCACAGCTTTCCTCTCCTGGAATTACATCAGCTGCTTAGGAAGAAAATCACCAGCAGACACTTTCCCTCACCACAACAAAAGTACATGAAGACAGCTGTTTGTGTGGAATTCACGGTATGAGGCAGAAAATACTTTTTATCAAGGTTTAGGATAGCTAAAACCAACAGGAAAAGTATGGTGACGTACTTTTTGATTACAAATTCCTTTCACACTCTCTGTCCTAGTTACCTTCCTCCTCTTCACATAAACTGCCTTTGGTCCCTGGATCCCCTGCTCAATGGAAAGGGGATTCCATGCTCAATGGTCACTCTCACGCAGACCATTAAAAAGAGAAAGACACAGGAACGCTGTTTAGTCCTGGACAAGGCGGCAGGGTACGCACACAGCGCTTACACGCACGCGGGGCGGACACCACCCACGGCTCCAGCCGCGGAGCAGGAGCACTCCCCGCCGGGGAACGCACAGCGCCGAGGCGCACGCAGCCCAGCGAACCGGCCCGCGGACGGCCGGGCGACGCGGGGTCACCACAGCCCCTCTCCCGCCGAAGGCCGCCGGCAGCGCCTCGGCTCCCCCGCGCCCCCCCGGGATCACGCACCCGTCCCGGCTACCGGCGCGGCTTCCACCGCCCCGCGCACTGGCCCTGCCCACGGGCCCGCCCTCGCCGGTTCTGCGCGAACACTTCCTGCCCACGCCCAGGGAGACTCCAGCGCGCACACACCCCTCCGCGCCGATGGTTGCTGCCCGGCCCCGGCATTCCCCCCCTCCCGGCCCCCGGGAGGATGGTTCCTGCCCAGGCCCATCATCTCCAGCCCTTCCCAACAGTACCTCCCTCCCCTCCGCGAAAATACTCGGCCCACAAATATGGCGGCTGACAAAACAGCTCGAGCGGCGCCCTCCCCCAGACCGCCGCGCTCGGCTCCCCCCCGCGCAGCCTCCCCGCCCGCCCGTCTCGCCCCCGGCCTCCTCTCCCCCCCGCGCCCTCCCTCGCTGCCGTGCCCACCCCGCCCTGCCCTTCCCCCGCCGGTCTCCGTCTCGCCGCGGCGGGACCCGCCGGCTCCCGGCCCCGCAGCCCCCACCCACCGGCCCCTGCTGCGGCTTCACTCACGCTGTGGGAGCCGCCGAAGCGCGGCTGACAGACCTCCCACTCCGCCTCTGCGGCCGACGCTGCGGCCGGTTTAATGGCGGAGGTCCCGCCGGCGCTGCCGCCTGGCCCCGCGTCCGGCAGCCGCGGGCGGGCTAGCGGGCGCTGAGAAGGCCGAGCAGCCCGCGGCGGCGACCCGGCGCTGGGTGCGGGGCTGCTGCTGCAGCCGGGCGCGGCGCATTCGTTAGGCGCGGCGCAGGTCGCCGTCCGGCTGCGGGCTCGGCGCTCAGCTCCCGGGGCTGAGAAGCTCCCCTCCCCCCTCGGCACAAACAATGCGGCTTCACCACAGCGCTGCGCCGACGGGGGGGCGGAGAGGGAGCGAGGCAGGGAGGGCAGGGACGTGAGGGCGCCAGGCACCGCCCAGCTCCGCCGCCGCGAGGCGGGGCCTGCGCGCCGCCGCTCCCCCCACCCGCGGGTGGCAGAGGGCCGGGCGGGCTGGTACCGGCCGGCACGGGGCGCTCGGGCGGGCAGGGCCGCGCCGCGCCGCGCCTCGGGGGAGAGGGCGGGAACGCGCTGCTCCAGCTGCCGCCTTCCCGCTCAGGGCCGGCCGGGCCCGGCGGCAGCCAGGCTCCCCCGCCTCGCCGCGGCACCCCCAGCCGGAACATTTAAACGCCCCAGCGCAGGGTGAACGACACGGGGCGGGGGAGGGGGGAGGAAGGGGGGCAGGACACGGCTTGTTACAAAACCAAGGCTGGAAACTACAAGCCGGCGGTATTTATTATTTCTTTGGGGTAAGTCCAAGCTCTAGACTCCTTACGTAGGAAATTTGCTTGGAAGTTAGCTCTGGCGTGGTCTCCGCGTCAGGCTGCTGCTTGTAAATTAGTTGGTAATAGCCTTACATTTTGACGAAGCAAAAGCAAGTTATTCCTGGCTCTCCCTGCAAAGGACACCCTTTGTCATGTACTATTTTTAGACAGCCATATTCGAGATCAGGAGGATTTTACTGCAATACATTTCTGCAAGACAGCTGCACACACATGCTTTAAAAACTTTTAGCTAGCCAGCCTGAGACAAACACTTGCCTTTGCCGATCATACAGAATAAGTCCTGCGTGCAGTAAAAGGCAAACGGTCAAGAGTAGGTACGATTCTCTTTGCCCATCTGTAACAACCATCCACTGAGCAAAGCTTTCTTCACAACCACTTACCAATTCATTTTCTGGTTTTCTCTAACACTGTGTTTGCTCACCTCAAACAGCAGCTTTTGCTACAATAATTTTGTGACTAGGAAATCAGAAATAGATACACCTGTCATCACTTGTAGAAAATGAATTAAGGTTCTGAGAGCCTAAGTAACTTCACTAAAGAAATCCTGTAAAATAGGCCAAGTACTTTCCAACTCCTTTTTGCCCATCAGGGACCATCCAGCACAGTAACAAAACAGAAGTTTAAAACAGCTAACATTTGTGCAGTGCACTCAGTGTAGAAATAGATCTTTAGGGTCAGACAGGCCCAGTAACTTCAATTTCCTATATTAAAAAAAAAGAAAGATTGTACGAACTCTAGAGGCCATCTGGTCATTTGTGTGCTTGCCTGTGAGGAATTACTCTCCACTTACATTGCTTAAGCAATCCTGCCATCAGTCTCAGAAATCTTACAACACGCTGATTGGAGGTAACGTTGTTGCACTGGAATTAAGCTTGTGATAGATACTAAAGAGGGAGCAGCATATTAAATCATATACAGCAGTGCAGAAAGTATAAAAATGACTAGAAATTACAAACGTCAAGAAGTTAGTAACAATAAAATCTCATTTTTGATAGAAAACATGTTGTTTTATCTTTTAAGTGATCATCCACATGTGTATCTGCCCTGCAGCTGTACAAAAGCTGTGGAAAACTTGTCTCCAGTTACAAAGAGAGCTTGATGGTGTCCATACTCTCATGTGTCTGATGCACAAGTCTGGCACATTTCCAGTTTCTTTTTTCTGCCAGGTGGACTACAGCATTCCGTAGCTGGACATCCCTTCAATAACGCAGTGTTCCTTTCTGGTATTTGCATCATTTAACCATCTTTTTGTAGATTAAACTCTTGCTTTATTCTCTCTAGTAAGATCTACTTATATGACTTTTTCTTCAGATTCATCTTCCAGCTCTGCCTGCCCTGTGCATAGGGCACATTCGGTAAAAATACTCCATCTGCAAGGTGTAAGGTCTTAAGCTTCATGCTGATAAAAAACAGGAAGTGACAGTTCCAAAATTATTTCATTAAAAAGACAGCAGCAGCGTCACTGATTCCCACAACCTCTTGACCAAGGACTCGTAGCGCAGCCTGAATCAATCACGACAGTGTGCTATGGTGCCAGAACCTGATCTCCTAACAGATTTGAAATTAAAAGCTTCTGATCCACATTAGCCTAACGCAGAAAGGTCTCCCTGCTCCTCAGATTCTCTACAGAATTTCAATGAATGGCTGAGCTTCATTTCCTGGTTCCCATACTGAAGACGGTGTCTCTGCCCCAAACTACTAACATGCAGGCAGGGTGCATCAGTCTTCTAGATCCTCTCAATTACTCTCAGTAAGAAGGTATGAGAAGTTTTCACTGCAGATGGTCCAGGCTCTGGCACAGAATGAGTGTCATTCCTTGATACAGTACTTCAGAGCAATGGCACAAAGATCAGGACAGGCTCAACACATAGTTCAGTATTAGGAGCCTTACACTTTTGAATCATTTCTCATTGACCTTATGACAGGCTACCAGATCAGCGCCCTCAACCCCTCCATCTTAAATATTAGTACGTTACCCCATATTAATTCAAAATGAAACAGTATGTAGCATTGTCTGGGGAATTTGACCAGTCCTCAGCACATGCCTCTGTAACCTCAAAGATCAGTTTCCTTTGCCTTTTCCATCTCACAAGTGAGACTTGGTGCCTCAAAATAGTATTCTATTTTTGGACAAGGAAGAAAAAATTCTACTGGGATACTGTACAATTTCAAGGAAAAAATAACTGGCTCTCTGAACCATAGTTTGATGGCAACAGGACCCTCACCACCTTTTTTGGCACTAGCTCAACATGTGCATGGGGCTTCCGTCCCAGTCCATCAGAATCTTCACACCGCTACTTGGCAGCATCAAGTTTTTATTCAAGTTGCCACTGCTGACTCACCCTGCATGGAAGACTTCCACAGAAGGAATATCTTCTGCCTTACCAGCTTTCACCTGCACCGGTTATCAAATTCTCAAGAGAAACACTTTAAGAAGTAAGGATCATGTAAACAAACACCAGTGCTATGTACCTGCTTTGGCATCCTCCTCTCTTTCCTTGCAGAGGCAAACTTCATGAGATACTACGTAGGTGATACATTTCTACGTTGCTAAAGTGTATCATGTTTGTTTTACAGATTAATAAAGATCAACTCAGACTTGCTGCAGCACTTAAATATTCTGCTTCTTATGGCCTCACTAACTCTTACTTGCTGCACATACCATCTTTCTCATTCTCAGAATCGAAGTGGTTCTCTATTTATAAAATTGGTAAGAAGACCCTTTAGATATCCAGGACAGTTCATGTTGATCCAAATGAATGGTCTTCACCAAAACATGATTCTAAAAACAGACTGGAGACTGTGTCAATGCCTTTTATGGTACTGATAAAGACAGAGCCCTTTTATTGTCAAGAGCTCCACCAGAACCCAAGCTAGATCAGTATGCTTGCTACGAAATACCTCTGGGAGTTGCATCTGCTAAGCAGTCCTATGGAATGTTATCTATAGATAATACTTAAAGATCATTTCACAGAGTGGTCTTTAAGCTGTACAGCTGCTATGCAAAGGCCTTTACCCCATGTCCATTTAAGCATTTGTGGGAACTACTGACTGGAGTCACCTACTGCAGGAAGAGGTATGTAGACTGTTACTTGCAGACAGAAAGATGCATTAAGCACTTCACTGAGATACACAATTGACAGGGAAACCTACTTCCTGCCTTCCTTACCCTTCCGCTATCTAGCTTGTATCCTTTAACATCATGTACCTTTGGGATTTTGCAGTTATACGACACTCTCTACCATGTATGCTCATAACTGTTGCATGATGGTAGGTGGGGCTTGAGCTCACCCCTATGGACACTGCAAAGATCAAAAAAAAAAAAAAAACCACACAAACCCAAACAAACTTCAGTATTAGGATATACATGAAAGCATACATAAACTACAATTCAACAAAACAAAAAAAAATTCCCCAAATTACAAAATGCTGCAGCAAAAGAACAAAGCTGGCCCATCTACTCACATGTAGGTCTTCCAAACAGCAAAACTACTATCTTATGGAGACTATTGATTAAGCACAAACCTTTGGAGCAGAGTTATTGGCACTCTTACGTGTAATGGTATTGTTGTTTACAAAAGAGCAGACAGAGCCATAAACAAGGGAATAGTGTTCCCCTTCTCTCCCGTCATTGCTTCTTTGGCATTAATTATTCAGTTCTTACTGTTTACAGTTTGGCACCTTTATTATGTTCTGCATAGTGACTCCACCTGTAAAGGTCTTTATGGGAAGCTATTACTGCCAAATAGTAACTGCCATCAGAATAACCCTTCATAAACAAGTCACCGATTTCTGGTTAGCTCCCAGAACTGCCTCCCTGCATGATCAGATGAAAATGATTGCCAGCACAAGGGAGGCAGCAGCAAAGTAAATCCAGGGTTTGGGAGTGCCCCTTCAGCATCCCTAGTTATTAACCATCATTAGCTTAGCTGACAAAAGAAGCTGCACGTTTAGAATTGGACTGTCTGTTAATTCACATAGCATAACTAACTGAGCCAAGTTATGGGCAAAGACAGAATGTCAGTGATAATGGGTGGGAACCAAAAAGCAAAACAATAATTGCTATGTGAAAAGTTCTAAAAATATCAAACCCTGTGGCTAAACAATTTACACTGGATTTTGACTTCTTTTTTTTTTTTTGCACGACATGCTGAGGAAATCTCAGTAGCAGATAAAGACAGAATTTATAGAAAGTTATTGCAACAAAAAAGCACCTATTTGAACAGAAAATTTTTGCCAAAGGCAGCCACAGCAAAGGAAAAACAAAGTGCTCTCCACAGAAATATCTGACATGCAATATATTTCTCAAATCAAACATCAGTTTCAGTACTTTTATTTCTAATTTCTCCCTGTGGTTGTTCTCCTCATCAGGTTTGGATTTCAGAAGATAATTTTGTTTAGCACGAACTCAGGTAACTGCTTAAGCCAGCATATCCCACATAAACAATATTACTGCAAATGCATTATTACTTTCTCTGATAACCCTTTCCTCCTTCGCTGACCTTTTCCTCTACACAGCCTTCATCCAAGCAAAGAAAAGTTACTCACTGCCTTCATAAATTTTAACAATATATAAAGTTTATTTATTAAATCCCTTAGAGTGACTTCCCTATTCTCAATTCCTTGCTGTCAGAATCAAAACTTGCAAGTGTAATACATGATGAAGTATAAACTCTGAGTAAAGTTGTTTTCCTAGTTAGGTCACTCACATACGTGTATCTCCAAGAAACTATCTCCAATATTTACAATGAGTTAAGACTTCAGCCTTAGTATAATTAAGTTAAAATTCAATCAGCAATGAGACACAAATCCAGTCTTAATTACTTTACTACCTCTTCCTCATTCATTTTAGAGGACAAACCTGGTCTGCAGATGATTAAGACGATATGCAATGGAGGAAGCTTTGCTGTTAGAATCCCTAGTCATTTACTGCAGAAGAAATCCCAAAATAGATGGGGTTCATTCAGAATTAAAACCTTGTCTCCTCATTTACACAGGGAAGGACTACAAAGTAAGGTGACATCAAAATCTGGGGAGGAAAAATAAAGTGAAAAAATATGTCAGAATTAAGACTCAATACATGACATCCACAAAAAACTCAAGCAAACAAGAGAATCAGACATGGCTCATAGCTTCCGCTGTTCCGAGTACGTATCATTTAACAAACCGTAATGAGCCCTACGCAAGTTTTCTTTGCTTTGTCTCAGACATGGCTATCACCTTGGCCAGTGCCTGATGCTGGCTAACAAAGAGATCTTCCAAACTCACGCATATATAAATAAGTTCTGATATATAATATGGCTTCATATTGCAGACAGAATCCAAATAGGCTCAAAAAAAAGCTAGAATAGGAACTTCCAATTGAGCACTCCTGAAAATTCATTGACGTACACCTTTGATGTGCTATAAATCCAGGATGATAAAGAGATTAGACAGTTGTGTTTGTAACAAAGGAGGTAATTAACATAAAAGCACAAAGGCATCATGGTTTGGGCAGTGAATGCTGCTGAAAGTTGCTCACAACTACTGTGTGATTGCTCATTCTTTATTTTCTGAGCACCCAACTTGACACCTTGGATCTGACCAGCAGAGCCAAGTGCCCACTGAAGTTAATGGGTTATGTATGCTAAATATATAAGTACTCTCCTATGTTAAGTGTTCTTAGAAATCGTACCCTTGTGATACTAAATTGGACATTGAAATTCAGTACTTCTGACCTCTATTTTAAGGTTTTGATCATTAAGTTGACACCGTCTAGATAGGGTCCTGGAAGAGGCTGGAGTCTATACAAGGAGGAAAAGAGATCATTTTATTAAATGTATTACCTCAGTGCATACAAAAGGCATCAATTCTTTGTGCTTGACTTAAGAACTATTATTTCTTGATATACTTTTTGTCTTCATGATTTCATACAGAAAATGCATCATTGATGCAGAAGCTGCTAGAGGTGAAGCTAAAGGTTTGTGTGATTCAGTAAGGAAAATAAGCTTATCAGAGCAGGTTTGGAGATAAATACATTAACTGCTCAATTCTGCTAAAACAAGGTAACAGCAGCAAAATGGTTAATACTCCCAACACTGGTGTTACCAATATGCCATTGTAACTTTTAATATTTCCAAAGGTATACAAATTCAGAAAGACAGAACTACATCAATTTATCATTGCAGTACCAATGTTATCTTTACTACCAAGAAAGAAATGGATGGAAGGAAGCAAAAAAACAGATTAAGATGAACATCTCAGTGACTGGAGAGACTCTGGAACCACAGAACACAAAGCTTTATCTGCAGCAACTGAATCGTCTAATAACACGTAACATAATATTGACAGAGAAACAGGTATATTTAAGGCATATTTGAAGTTCTGTCACAGTAGGGACACGAGGATTTCATCTAGTTTCCAACTGGTTTTAGGCTCTTGCTATAGCTTCCCTGGGAGCCTTCTGAGTTCAATGTACACCCCAGAATGGCAGAGAGCTGGTCACTTACAGTTACTGCTGTGACATTTTCTTCTTCTCTGAAACTGTAACACCTATTCTCCAGAGAATTCAGTTTCTTTAGGAGCACGCTCTCTTAGCTTTCCGATATTCTACAAAACATAACGGGGAGCCAGGTACTTACAGTTTGCTCCAGGGACTGGAGTGAGAAATTACTTCTTTATATTTATTTAATATCAGATCACTTTTAATTCATGTCAGGTTCAGTTAAACGTGCAAATAAAGATGTTTATTCACAATATCTGAAACAGATAACAGGTTTATAAAGGCATAAATGGGGGAAAACAAAGAAAAAAATTATTCTTAAGTTAAATAAGAAAACTTTTGGTTTCTTCCTGTCAAGATGCCTTGCACAGACTTTCCTAATATCCCTCTTGCTAAAAGACTATGTTCTTTCACACACTTACACCTCAGACTGCATGCTTTATGGAGAATGTGTCTCTTTAGACTATTACTACACCAGTGCTGCTACATTGACCACAAGCCGGCAGTCTGGAGCCTTCTCTAGGAATTACAGTTACTACTCTTTCCTTTGCCTGTCACCATATGATCATCATCTCTTTGTTTTATTCTTCAAATTACTTGGTTGTTTGAGAGAAGACTTTTTGGCCCCAGCTTTGCTCAGATTTTTAAGACCTACATTCTTAAGTTTCTGGTGTATTTTTGTAAAACAGAAAGAAGTTCCAGCTATTTCACTCAATCTGTGATACACATCTATAGATGATATACTGAATCACTGACTAGTTCTCAAGACGCTTAGAGGATAATTTAAAGAAATAATCAACTTTCATTAATCTCAATTTTCACTAACTCTTAAAGAAATTTTTAGAATAGGATGTATGAAAAAATGAAGAGGTACAAAGAGGTGCATACAGAAAGAGCAACAAGCAGTGGGAAAACACAAAGTGAATTTCCAGTCTTTTTTGATTTACTGTAAAATTTTCAACTACAAATTGGGAAACTCTTCAAAGTCATAGCTGTTTTTTTAAAAAAAAGCAGTTAATAGAGCCACATATTCTAATAGTATCAGGCCTTCCGTGGTGTGAAAAGTGTAACTATGTAATTACAAGTAAAAGTCAACATAACTGTTACAATTTTATAGTTCTCTAAGAGATGCTTTATGAGATTATATACTTCTATCTATTATTATTGCAATAATAATACTGTCAACAGACTGGTGAAAGAGGCTTCTTAACTAAGCTCCCACACCTCTATTACAGAGTCCAGTTGGCAGATCTGGCCAATATCAAACTTCATTTTTACGTAGCCGTATTTAAATAAATGCACTTTGTAACAGTAGAAACTGGGCAAGCCAAAGTAACTTCACTTTAAATCACTTTGGCCTCAGTTACTTGGCCTCAATCGTCTACAGTAGCAGTTCAACTGTATCAGTAAAGACACACTCTAAGTTAAAAAGTTATAATATGGAACAAAGGACTGCCAGCACACAGCATAACAGCTATTTTGTTGGGACTTTGAGTAGCAGATCAATGAAAAAAAAAAAACTTGACATGAGATTTCTAAAGGAAGCATTAACCATAACAATCATTTACCTTATGTTAACTGGCACAATCCATTTAGAAGACCACACCAGTACTACAGAAGTATAAACATATAAATACTATAGAAGAATGTTCAAGAGCTCCACTATTTCAAATCAAAAAGCAATCAACTGATTTCTTCATATACTGCCATATATCCACTAAAACATTTTTTGACTAAATCTGTTTAATTAAAAAAAGAAAAAAAAATAGTCAGTTAACTGATGAAAACAACTTGGATAAAAAAACAAGTATTTGCTTAAACACGATTTCTCTCTCTAAACACTGTCCCGATTTAAAACTTAGCCTTGCTTCCAAACCAGTGCTGTTAATGTTTTTCTCCTACTTACACTCCCAAAGGTAAGATGCAAGTTATTCTGACCAGTGACACTAAAGTCAAAGCAGACATCTATGACTGCCACTGGGAATTTGACAACAGATGTCAAAGTCTCACCAGACCACATCTTTCCCCAGCTGTCTGTAGAAATGACATACATTAAAAAAACCCAACAAACCACTTTGCTTCACCCCCACCCTACCCGAAAAGCCTGGATCACTCAGTCCACTTGACAACCTTTACTAATCTTTCTCAATCAGAAAGGACAACCACCGACCCACAACTGAACACCAAAACTGAAGGAGCTTTATCCTGAAAAATTCCAAGATCTCAAGCACATAGCGGGCCACTGCTTCATAGAACAGACACAACGCATATCCTTCATCCTGAACTGCCTTCCCTGCAACAGCTGCGCAGATCAGATTGAAGTCTCACGTGAAGTGCCCCTCCCAAGGCAGACAGTGGCTGCAAGTACAGCAGAACAGAGCCCAGAACCAAATCTAGTGTGCAGCAGACCACAGATACACATCAAGGTGGGGTTTTTTAAGTGCAAATATGCATAATGGAGATTAAATTGCTGAAAAGGCCAGGGCTGTGTTCAGAACAGCATCGTGCCCTGAAGGCCTCTCCTCGGGGTTTCGGCCAGGGGAGGCTGCCGGCCCTTCCCGGAGCCGGGGCCCTGCCAGCAGCCGCTCCGAGCACGCCGTACTCCAGGCACCAGCTCTCCGCGCTGCGCCGCCCGCCAACCCCCGCTGCGAGGACGGGGACGTCCGCTCCGGCCGCGGCCGGCCCGAGGGGGAGCTCGGGGCGCCCGCCCGCGGTCTCCCGGGGAAGGCGCTGCCGGCCGGGCAGAGGCCTCGGCAGTCCCTCGAGGCCTGCGGCGCCGCGGGAACCCCCAGGCCGGCGCCGCCCCGTCCCCGTCGCCCTCGGAGCCGCCGCGGCTGCCGCCGCCCCCCTCAGCCCCTCCAGAAACGAAGCGGGCGGAGGCGAGCGGCCGCGCCTTTGCGGAGAAGGCTCGCGTCTCACCCCGGCCCCGCCGCGGGGGCGGCGCAGCAGGACACCCAGCTCCCCGCCGCCACCGCCCCGAGCCGGATCCGGTCGCGGAGCCGCCCCGCCGCCCCCAGGGCGTCACAGCCCCAGGGCAGCCATTTTGCGGGCCGCGGCCCGGATGACATGTTGCGCGCCGTGCGTACCGCCGCTCGGCGGCACCGCCCCCCGCGCCCGGCGCCTGCGCAGCGCGCCCCGTGGCGGCCGAGCCGGGGCAGCCTGCTCAGTGCCGCGGCGGTGGCGGCGGCCGCCAGAGACAAAGCGCCCGGCTAATGAATGGGACGGTCCCGCCCGGCCCTTCCTTTTAACTCCTTCGGGCCCGGCCGGGCGGTGGCGGCGACCTCCGACTTCTCCTGTGGCGGCCGCCCGGGGAGGTGAGTGGCACCGTTCCGGCACCGGGAGAGGGCCGGGCAGGGCGGTCCGGCTCGCCCTTCCCCGGCCCCCGCCACCCCCGTCCCTTCCCTCCGCCGGGTTCTGCCTCAGTGGCGCCGGTGCCTGCGCGGCCGGGGCTCCGCGCCCCGGGCCCGGCGGCGTCCCGTCCCGCCTGGGAGCGCCTGCAGGACAGCGCCGCCAGGCCGGGGAGGGGGCGTGTGGCGGCGGGGCGGCGGCGCAGGAAGCCGGGGACTAGGCCCGCGGTGCTGGCTCCATTGTCTGCGAGGCCCCGGGAGGGGGCCGGGGCGGCCCGGCGGGCGGGGGTCGCCGGTCCCCGGGGGCTCGGCGGTGGCCCGGACCGCCCGGCGGGGTCTGCCGCCCCCCGCCCGGGGAGAGGTGCCCGCTGAGCCGCTGGCCGCACCCCGAGCCCGCCCGGCATTGTGTGCGGCGCGGGCCGGGCCGGCGGGACCCGCCGGGGCTCCGCGCCCGCTCTCACCTGGCGGGGCCGCGCCGGCGGGAGGCCGCGGGAGCCGGGCCCGCGGAGACAGCGGTGACCATGTGGCCACTGCCATCCCCAGTTAAGATGGCCCGGGCAGCCCCGGGGGCGGAGAGCCCGCCGACCCCCGCAGCGGGCGGCCGCGGCTCCGCGCAGGGCGCACGGTGCGGGACGGGGCTGCGCGGGAAGCGGCGGGCGGGCGGGCTCCTCGGGCACCGGCTTGCTAGTTGGGCGCCGGGGCTGAAAAGCCCAGGAAGTCCTAAAAAGCGTTCCCCCCCGAGAACGCGGGACACGAGGGGGGCAGGCGCCCGCCAGCGGCCTCGGCCGCGGCGTAAACACCGCATCTCTTCCTGCGTGGGGTGAAGTTCCAGCCCCGTCCCTCTTGGGCAGAGTCGTGCAGGAGAGGTGCATGTGGAAAAACTGCAGAATTTAACTTTCATGTACTGCTGCGCTCGATTTGTACTTGGGACGTGGTAGTTTTCCTTAAAAATATCTTCTGTAACTTCTAGATCTGCACTGAGACAGCTGCCGATGGTAGGGACTGGCTGTGTTATAACGCTTACTGGATTTCAGAGGGAGTCTGATACACTTAAAGTCGTCTATTGCACGTGCAGTCTACTAAAAGTGTAAAAACGTTTATTAACACCCTGAAAGGTAAAAGGTGTCTTTTGCATTAATGGTGATTCTGATTATCATTGCTAAGTTTAGTAGTATTTGGCTTTGCAGTGTAGAAAAAGTCCTCTTTCCCCAGTCCTTTCTCCCTGGTGCTTATGTGTTAGAAGCAGTCGTGTCTTGTTTCTGCGGGTATCTTTCAGAGATTTCAATAATTTAGCATGAGCTGTCATGCTATGCCTATAACGCCAAGCAGAGAAAGTCTTTCAAGCCCCCATAACATAAAAGTACTTCTCAGGCTTTCCTTACACGTTGTTGTCTGTCACGCATGATGTATGTGCATGAGTTTTGCTTTTCAAGAGAGTGAGGGCAGTTCTTTTCTTCTAAAGGTTATCTTCAGTAATTCAGCGTTTCATTTAAAGCGCAGACGTGCACCCTTGGGAGGATGTTCATGGAGTACGTACTGGGGGTAGTGAAGTCTGGAAGACTTTTATCAACTATCCCCAAGATACCACGCTGCTACTAGAAAGCCTGTATTTGTACAAATACTGGGCAGGGGCATTCTAGTTATTATTTGCTATGGAGATTGGTTTTGTGGAGAAAAAAAAAAAATCTTACATCTCTTCATTGTATATTAAAAGTGGCAGAAATTCTTTTGTGGACTCTTAAAAATTTGCTGTCTGCTAGGTATGAGACCAGCAGGCAAGGTGCTGAAAGTTTTTATATGGTTGGATGTCTGTCTACTTTGGTACTTGCAGTGTTGCTAGTATCTTCCAACTTTAACAGCTGTTGAGGAATTTATTCTGCGGAAGTTCTCCAGAGCAGACAAATATAAGAATTGATCGAGAATAAGTAAAATGAAAGTAAAATGAAATATCTAAACTAAGTGTCTCAGATAAAAGTTTCCTGAACAGTGGTACTTTTGAATAACTATAGCTCTTTTACTATTACTCTATATAAAGCAAAATTGTGAAATGTACAGCATCCTCAATGATAATGTGAAAGGCAAAGTGTATACTAGTGGAAGGCTAGACAGGTGATGAGCTTAGAGCAATGCTTACTGTCTTTCTGCTACGGCCTCTCTCTCTGTTTGGGTTTCTACCTATTCTGGCTCATTTCAAACCTAGACTGCGAACATCCTGAGCAAGAATTGTGTTTGCAGAATAGCTGGGATCATGGGTGGTTAATGCAGGGGGGGTCTACTTCAGCACACACAGTAAATCACTAAGGCTTGTAACAGGTCCTTTGGAAATACAGGAGGGCAACGGAATTTCACACATTTGTTTAAAATTGCCTATTCATGTAAAGTAGAATATCGTCCTATCAAAGATTCTTAAGAACTAGGTATTACAGAAGGAAGTCCTGGCAAAGTCTTAGGTCGTAGGGAATAGTTGCTGGCTTATGTGGCCTTTCCTCCCCTTTTTCTTGGAATTTGTTCTCTTCTAATTTTTAGAACCCTAAATACAACAACTTCTTAGAGATTTTTTTTTTTGTGGCTCTGAGAAAGTTTCAGTTAAGGAATACAGATGATGTATCTCCCAACACCTTGCTGCATTTTACCATCATTCACAGTGAAGACTCTATGAGAGGATTTTGTAACTCCTGTCTTTTGAGACTCGCTTTTAGTTTGTAGGAATTCTCATCTTTAAAATGAGCATATTGTGCTATGGGGTTGCCACTGTAATGTACAGTTAAAATAATTGGCTTTGTGTAAGCAGGTGTGATGATACATGTATATTAGCTTAGGTTTAGCTAGAAAACACTATTATAGATAGTGTAGTTGGGGATTTTGCACAATGTAGACCATAGTGTTTAACTCATCATTGTGACTGACACTTTTTTCCTAAGTAGGAACAATCTAGGTATTTTAGTACTATCGACATAAATTAATGTAATGTACATAATGTTGTCTGTTCTAGTGTATGCTTTCAAAACAGGCTTCACAAAAAGGTGTTCTCTTGCATGGGGCAGATGTGCATTGTTTTCTGTACAACTTTGGCTGTTTATTTTGCATTTACTACTGGCATCATCCGTATCTATCAATTCACAGCTTTGGGATTGATTTCAACCGGTTATTGAGAAAATTGAGTAGTTTGCGACCTAAAGAGGGCTTTCAAGTGAAATCTAGACTTTAAAGCATACACAACAAGAAGTAAGAACAACTAAAGCTTTTATAGTTTGTTTTTTTTTTTTTCTCCCAAAGTGGAAGAACTTCTATCCTAAATTACTGTGATACATAGTTTAACCATGGTGGTATTGGTTTGTTTCTTTTTTTTTTTTTTTTTTTTTTTTTTTTTGTGGTGAGACAGAGAATAACATATCTTAATTTTTAAGGTACTTATTTTCATTCAAGTATAATAATTCAGAACAAATTGTGAATTTTGTATAGTGAACAACATATTGAAAAGTGAAGTATCAGTCTTTCCTGTAACCTGTGTAAGACTGGTTTTCAGTGGATGTTGACATAAGAAATATTACAATATTACCATAATCTTTATTTAAACTTGCAACCTGTGTGCTTTGTTTAGTTGTTACTGCACACTTGCCTCCCTTCCATCTCTCACCTCTTTCCCTTCTCCCTTCGCTTTGTAATGACATGTAGGTTTGGACAATCCCTCTTTGAAGGTTGAGAGGGTTACTAGTTCACTGTTATAGCTGTCTGAAAACTTGTTGGATTTTTTTTTTTTGAGTCATGTCTGCTAGTTTACATTCACTAGTGTCATACAGATACATTTTTTCCCTTGGTGTGTTAGAGGAATTTTTGCACTGAGCACTCAGATTTTCTGTACATTTAATACAAAAGCCAGCTCTGGATTTCAGTAGTCAATAGCTTGAAAATTATGGCTGAAAATAGGAATGGTTTAACAGCTGTGACATATTTTAGCAATACTCTTTTGCAATTCTTTACAAAATGTATGGAAAAGGGGATTTAAAATTAATAATATGTTATCTCATATGACAAGGATCAAAGAATTTGTGCCAATTTTGCCCCAAATAGGTTCATTTAATTAGCATTTCAGTAATTATGCTGCTTACCTGTTGTTGTAATTCTGTACGCTATCTTCTGAATCAGTGTTTGCCTCTAAAGAAAATACACTCAGATCCAGCTAAAATGACTTTTTCTTTGTTATACTTGTCACTAAAATAAACAATCAAGAAAACCCAAAACTAATTTGAATTGAATGAAATGTTTGGCCTGGCTTGAAACTATTTTATAGTCAACTTAAACAAATGAAAGAATGGGAAAATGGGAATGGAAGAGTTGTGGGGTTTTGGTGTTGCTTTTTAAAGACATCGGGGATGATAAAGATGCATTATTTGTACTCTGTCTTGCCTGTAGTCTGACAGCTCTGGCACTTACAAGGAATGTGGGAGAGCCAGGTTCACTTCCCTGCGTTGCCTGAGGAGCTGAATCCACGTCTCTGAGAGTTCCCTAACTGCTCCTGCTGAGCACCCTGTGTCGGGTGGGTCTCTGTCTCCTTGGCTGACACCTTCCTCTTTGTATACATTATTTAAATGTTCGTGTAGTAGGGACAGCTGAAGTGTCTCATCTTAACAGCCAAATCAGCCAGCCACACAGCTCTGGAGATGTTTTCACTTGCTTAAGAGGGAGTATGGAAGTATTTTTAAGTGAAAATATCAGTAAAAGAAGTTACATATCATTCACTCCATAAAGCACAGTAAGGCAGCAATCAGAACTTTCCACCCTCTGAGACATGCTTTGCTTCTCAAAGGAAAAAAAAAAATATGTGAGTGTATATATGTATATATGTCAATCACCATCTCACGATCTGAATAAGAGCAGTGAGCACTGTCTGGTGGGGAGAATGCTTTTCTGATTTAACCCCTGTTGATGCTTGATCCGTATGAAGTTTAGAAAAGAGGACAAAGCACCATCCTAACCACTAAGCATGACGGAGTCCAGCATTTCCTGCATTTAGATTTGGAGTCAAAGTTTACTTTCCTGAGTTTCTAAGATGGCAAAAAGATTTCTTGTTTAGTTAGTGGGTTTTTTAAGTGTACTGGGGCAGTGGAACAGGTGGGGCCTCTGCACAATGACACTCATGTCTGTGTAATGGTCAGTGGAACTGAAGTTGCAAAACTCCAGAAATATGTCCTGTGATAGACTGCTTTGGTCTGTTTTGTTGCCAAGTCAAAATATCTGACTTAATATGCCCCACTTGCAATCGTTCCTTTCTCATACATGGGGAATGATAATCTTATGTTGATCCTATGCTATTGCATGTTGGTTAATACACATGCTGGGTGCACTGTGTAAGCAGTATGTTTAGCTCGTGAAGAGAAGGTGTAACAAGCTGCCAGCTTAATCCTGTAGTGCATTGAGAGGTGTTGGCAAGCTCCTTTGAAATCTTGCATGTAGTGTAGGCTTGGTTTCATTCATCGTGGGATGTAGTCATCCCTGAGCATAAAGAAAATGGAGCAGCGCCAAGACAAGTACAAAAATTTTACTTTTAAATCTTTTTAGTACTCATCTTAGGGGGAGGTGTAATTTTGATTTTTTTGCTTTGGAGCTCTAGAGTTGAAAATGTCTAATAATTGTGAAGAAATATGAGGGCTAGGAATTTTGAAAAAAGGAGAGAGCTAGTCATGTAAGTGTAACTCCTGGAGCTGCCACCTAAAGAGAAACTTGAAACATCCCATGACTTGCCACTGTGACAGTTAACATGACTAAAAAAAATTGTTAAAAGGAATTACTGTCTTCTTTTCCTTAGATACAATCGTCATCATTAAGTTTGAGTAGCAAGGATTTAACGTCAAATGAAGCCGCCTGCATGCAGTGGAACAGATGTGTAAGTTTTTTTGTTTGTTTTTGTTTTGTTTTTTTGTTTGTTTGTTTTTCCCAATAAACTAGTGGGCATCTTGTTCGTTTTGGGTCTTGTGTCATTGTTGTTGTTATTAATTTAGAGTAAGCCAATGGACAAAGGTAATGGATAATTATATGCCTGTGCATTGACTTGTATGGAGCTTAATAATTTAGCAGAAGGTTTGTATGAGTGCCTGAGACTTAAACATTAAGTTTGTAAGCCTGGATATCTTTACAGTGTTACAGTAATAGTACATAGTTTATGATTTGTGGAGCACCTCTTACTTTGTGTTAACAGCTGGCATATATACATCCTTACCCTGCAGTCTGCCCTTTTTAAAAGGGGGAAGTAACTTACGTGCTACATTCATCCTATACTCAGATTACACTTGTCTTACTCAGATTTTCATGTCCTCACTGATAAAGTAAATTTTATTATTTTCTTCTAAGGTTTTTGTCTGAAACATTTTTTTTTCTTTCTATATTCAGTTTAAGCTGTTGCATACGGATTTTTCAGAAGCCTGAGATTCCTGACTAAGATGCAGTAGAAAAAAATTGTTGATATGCAGATCAGCATTTATGTGTAGATTAACAATAAGTGTTATTCTTGTGTAGTGTTTCAGAACTTTCTGATTATTTTTTAATTCTTCCCCTGCCCCAAATAAAGTAGTTCAAATTTTAAGCTGCCTGTATTATTGGTTAACATGCATGTTGGCAACAGATGGACAAAATGTTTAAGATAGGTAAAATGTTGAGCTAGGAAGTCTTGGTGGGGTCATAGAATCATAGAATGGTTTGGATTGGAAGGGACCTTTAAAGGTCATCTAGTCCAGTCCCCCTGCAGTGAGCAGGGATATCTTCAACTACATCAGGTTGCTCAGAGCCCCATCCAGCCTGACCTTGAACGTTTCCAGGGATGGGGCATCTACCACCTATCTGGGCAACCTGTTCCAGTGCTTCATCACCCTCATTGTAAAAAAATTTCTTCCTTCTGTCTAGTCTGAATCTCCCCTCTTCTGGTTTAGAACCATTACCTCTTGTCCTATTGTTACAAGCCCTACTAAAACGTCTGTCCCCATCTTTCTGTAAGCTGCCTTTAAGTACTAAAAGGCTGCTGTAAGGTCTTCCTGGAGCCTTCTCTTCTCCAGGCTGACAACCCCAACTCTCTCAGCCTATCCTCATTACAGTCTGGCCTCCGTAGGAAAAGAAAAATAAAAACATGATTCAGATTCATTTCTTGAAGGAAGGTTTTCCTAGGTGACGCATACAGAAGGTATGGGGGATTTTTTTACATACTAAATCTGCTTGTGGATCGTTCTTAATCAGTCTAAGCAAAAATGAACTGCCAGTGCTTTCCAAGTCCGTAGCATAGCCAAAGAGCAGGAAAAAGTAGTCGTCATCTGCAGCAGCCTTTTGAGTCAGTTCTAGACCACTGTAAAGAAATATGGTAATAGGAACAATGTTGCTTTTGCCAGAATGTCCACAAGTTCACTCTCATGTACTTAATGTCGAACTCTAATGTACTCATCTAGGGTCACTTTATGCTTTGCACCATTTCATTACATGATATCAAGCACTGTAGCATTTTATAGTTCTACCTAAAGTGCCTTTCTAATGTGTCTTTCAACGTTAAAAGCCTTCAATGAAAATATCTACTTTAATACTACTTGTCTGCTGAAAATGAGTATCTGGTCTTAGTATCTTCAAGAAATATTTCTTGAATTATAAACCCAGATGAAATAACTGTTGACTGCATGTTCAGTTATTCTGGTAGATAATAAAATTTGTAAGTGGTTAGTCTTAAAGAAATTAAACATCAATATGAGCTCCAACAGAAAAGTGTATACATTTTATCACCTCTTTTTTTTTTTGTCATATTCATGTGCTTTATTGAAATTCAGGTTGTAAGCAGTCTGGAATAGAGTTTAGATAATTTTAGTCAGCCTAAAAATGCATTTATAGAACATATTTTTTGACAATTTTTTTTTCTTTATTTTTTGGTGAAGTTTTATAGAACACAGTCATTTTTACATGTTTATTTTGGGAAATATGGAATGTGAGGAATATACCAAATACATAATCTTTTAAGTGATCTCATACTGCTTCTTGCTGGGGTATTTTTTCCTTCATGGTATGGTAGTTGAAGACTGCCGTTGTTTTTCCTCTGTGTTTCAGTGTATCGATATGCAATATGTGATGTATTCACCAGTACGGACCATACCATGCTGCATATTATGAATAAGTTATTACATACTAGCTCCTGGAGTTGAATGGTGTGACCCAGAGAGCTAGCATTTTGCAAACATTCCTTCTCTCTGTGATGCTTTCTTCATTTGTGATTAAGGCGGCACTCTTTTGGTAGTATGGGCACTTAGAATCATAGAATGGTTTGGGTTGGAAGGGACCTTAAAGATCATCTAGTTCCAACCCACGATCTAGTTCATCTAGTTCCAGCTAAAGTTATATAGAGCTGAAGAGTCTGCTGAGAACAAAGATGAGAATATTCTGCTGTCCAGATGTTATCTTCTCTCTTAAAATTTTAAGTTTTGGTAGGTCGAAAACGTTATAGGTCTACATCCTTAAGCATCCAGTGTAAGAATTAAAGTCTTCCAGTGCTTATGGTATACAGTAGCTTTCATGTGCAGTTTAGATGCTTTAAGAAAATCTAGTTCCTGATTCAAGGGATCTAGTAGTGTTAGACGTGCAATGGAGGAGGTGGGAGAGGAAAGAACGGTGTGGAAACTGCTGCCTGTTTATAACTCCCACCCAACTACTGGCTCCCAGCTCTTGAGAGCTTTTCTTATTTCAGGTTTGGGACCGCAAATCCATGCTAAAATGTGGCATAGATAATGGCAATCATATACTATTATCTATTTTTACTCTGTGGTTCCCTTTCTTCTGCATTAAAGGTGGGAACGTGATATGCTAATAACTATGGGAGCATATCTAGAGACAGGGGGGAAAAAAAACAACCCAAAAGACAACAGGGTAGTACTCATTACATGAAAGGTTTTCACTTGTTGCAACTTCAGTTAGCAGCCCCTGAAATAGTAGGAAGAGTGGGTCAGCTTTCAGGGAGCCAAACAGTGTGCAGACTATGCTGTTGCCAGCATCTTTGGATTTGACACTGGAAAACAGGAGCAATTGAGGTTCCATTCTTCTTTTCTTTTGCTAGGGATTTTGAGTTGTCTTCTGTGGCTTACTGTGCGGTGGGGAGACCGTGATCTGTTTATGATAGGAAATACAGTGATGCTCGTAAAGAACAGGGAGCTTCCTGATCCTTCTTCTTTCTCTAAATGTTTTTATTTATTTTGCTTTTCTATACCTCAAAAATATTAATTTTATTAAAATAATTATTATGGCTTCTGTATCATATTAGAAATCAAGCAAATGGGAACAGCAAGGGCTATCCTTTTCTTTACCTGCTCTTGTACTAAAAATGTCTTTGATCCTGCTCTGAATAAACCACCCATATAACCTTATTCTGTAAAATTTGTTTAAATTACAGGTTGCATTACATGAATTAAAGCTCATGAACTGCACTGGTTAGAATAGGTACTGCAAAAACCTTTATTCTCAATTAAAATTCTTGTTGTATTTTTTGTTTGCTCCTCAAGCAAAACCTTATTTGCTCAAATTAAAATCTGTGTCTACAGCAGTAGGATGGTTCTCCTATAAACCGTTTCTTTTGGGAGAAGACTGAGCTATTTGTTTGCCAGGGACAGGAGTGTCTCTTTGGATTTCCTGCTTATGCCCAGTGTGGTGCTAGTAGAAACAATGTTGGCTTTCCTGGCTTGGTTGTCCGTGTCAGCTGGGTCTTTGCTGCAAAGTCTCACCTTGCCTTGAAGAAGGTAAAGAGAATATGTCCCTAAAAGAGGTTGAGAGGGAAAAGACACCTTGTCATGGACACTAGTGACAGGCTGGTTGACAAGTGAATAGGGAGATTTGTACACTCATTTCTCTCTCCCTCTCCCCCGTTTTGTGAATAAGAATGTTTGTTTTGAGAGGGACACAGTTGAGGTCTTTTTTTTTAAACTAGGATATCAGGTGAAACTTTCAGATGCTACTGATGCATGTACAATTTACTTAGAAAATACCAAAAGACAAAAATTACTTGAAAGGGGCATAAGAAGTTCACCCCTATCATGGCCATCATCGATTATGCCTGCATGTGATATGGAAGCTTGGCTTTAAAGTTCCTGGTTGTATTTGTTGCAGTTCTTGTGCTCATTGACAGGATGAAACTGAGTATTTCTGAACTTTATAAAAATTATCTTGAATGATATTTTTAATATTATTTTCTGTTATATTTAGTATACTTAGTAGTAAAGAGAGAGTCTTTTCCTTGCTTCAGGTAGAATCTAGATGTGTTTCTTCAAATTATTACATGAGGAAGAAAGGAGATACCTGGTACAGAGAAGAAACATTTCTTTGGAGAATCATTTGCAATTGAGGGTATCTTCTGACTTGAAATAAAGTTTTGTGACGAAAGAATGATTAAGCTTAGCTGTAAAAAATCCCTACCAAGTATTTAAACTACTGTTTAACCTCTTGAAAATATTTTTTGTCTTTTCAGGGACTATGACTCTTTCTAACCTGCCTTTATATGCACAAGCGTTCCAGGATACAAACACATAATATAAGCATAGTACTATGTCATATTACACATATACGAATACAATATGTGTAAATCATGGAAAACCTCTCCGTAGCACAAGGGAAACTATCTGAGGACATGTAACTAACTGGCATCAATATGAACACAGAATTGGATTAATGGGTAGCTATGAAGGGTTTTTAAAACAGCCATCTTTAGACTTGATCTGGTTAGTATCAAAATAGATACTAATATATGGTAGTTTTAGCAGTTCAACAGCTATCGTTCAATTTGGGTTTTTTTTATTTATTTTAGAAAAAATATAGTTCAAACAGGTTAGTATAATGCTACATTATGTAAAGGACCCTGTTTATGTTTTGTACTTACATGGATGTTTTCAGCAAGAATTCCAAGAAGACTTGCTGTACACAAGGCATGGCGTGCCTCTCCTAACTGCTTTTTCATTCTTCATCATCCTGACTATTCAGCTGTGTAACTATCAGCTTTCTCCTTACAGGTGTCTCATTTTTAGCCTTTTGAAATCATCCTTAAAGTGCTTAAGGTTTCACTATTACTGAGTTTAAAGATAGACTTTAAAAAAAATAGCAAAAGTGTATATTTTCTAGTATATTGCAAGGTAGGAAGATGGACTAGTCAGGAGAAGACTTTCCTGTCCTAATCCTATCCCATTTATTTTGTTAGCTGGGGACTGCACAGGAGGAGAGAAGGGTGTAATGGGCTAGGCAGAGGAATTGATGACTTGTGGAAAAGAAGTGTCAGAGGAGCTTTGCTTTGAATTTTGTGATGCTTTTCTGAAGGCAGGCTGCTGTTCTCTAGGAACATGGAGTAAATGTCTTTTGTCTTTCATTCTTTCGGAACTTACCTGTTGTTGCTGTGTTTTTGGTTTTATGTTGTTTCCTGTTGCATAATAATACTGATGCACCTTCCCTACTCTGTTCTTATTTTTATCTTATGTATTTTACCCTCGTGTTGTGTTACTGCAACCTTTGTTCATCTACCCTCCCCTCAGCCCCAAATTGTACAGCATGAGATACTAAAAGCAGCTTTCATGTCCTGCACTAAGAATTCTATAAACCAAACAATACATGCTTCAGCTGTTTCAAAAAATCTAAATTTTTTTAAGACCACCTTATCTCTTGTAACATTAAGAATTGTCCCATCTTATTAGCATGTAATGTTTGTTTGTCAAAAAATGCAAATAATAAAAATATCAAAATAAGAGTATAATGTGTAACTTCCACTTGGAGCAATATTGAACTGATGTGTAAGACTTAGGAAAATCCTGCTTAAAGTTTTGATTAAATTATTGCTTAAACCATCAACATTTTAACAAATGACAGACAGGTCTGACATTTGGTAGGTGTGAACAATAGCATAGAAACATATCCTGCAAGTATTGCTTCGGGGTAGTATCATACCAGATAATGAGAAAGAACACTTCAACGCTTAAGAGACAGTTTGGATGCTAGATAAATGTTGACATAATTTATTTACTGTGACAGATCTGTTTTTTATGAGCAATCTCTTAGTAAAAGCTGGGACAGAAATTATTAGCATGTGTACGACCTGTTTTTTTTTCCTCCTTTCTTATAGTGTGCTGCTATGGGAAGTTAGCAAAGGGCATGTGATGGAAGATAGCCTCATTTGAAATCCGATGGTATTTTTAATGCACTAAGAAAAAAAAAATAGCAAGAATTAAAGGCTTATCAGGTGGTTGTAGGTGTGCGTACTGTTACTATTTGTGGTGATACATAATATTATGTATGGTGGTACATGCAACACAGGGATATTTCTTTATTTTTTTAATATAAAACTTGGGAGTTTTTTGCTTAATAAATTGTCAAATAAATTATGAAGACTGATTTCTCCAGAAATAAGTTTGAGTTTTGACTCCCCACCCTGCTTTGTTCTTAAACATGCTGAGCAGTCAGCCTGTGTCATTGAGGTCTGATGAAACACGTGGGTACTGAGCATGTTTAGCAAATTCGGTTGGGCACTGAACAGGGATGCCAGAACTAAATGTCAGCCAGGTGTGAACAATGTGCATGCTAACACAAATATCCTTATTTATATCAGACTTAAAAAATAATGCAAAATGTACAATATTTTAAAAAAGCATTATCTCAATCTTTTAAAGAAGTTTTATGACTGGGGATATACTGGTGTAAGAACTGAATTAAGAACCAGATCCTCTTTTTTTTAAAAAAAAAAACATTAATTTTGAAAATGAAATCTTACTTCATCTCAGCTTCGTGTTTTTTAAATAGTGCTAATCTGGAAATCATACCATTTCTCTTCAGTTTTGCCATTGTCATGAATTATTTTCACTCCTTTTACACATCAGTGTAGGAGCCAGTGTAGTTTTGTGCAGGGGGAGCTAGTGTGCACACTTTCTTCTGTACACTGTGATGCAGATGATGTAGAGTTTGAGATGGAGATACTTGTACAAAGCTGGGGCTTTCAGTTCTTGAATCTTTCCTGAGGTTTCAGGGAATATCAGAAAAATTATCTGAAAACAGAGTCCTATAGACTTTTTAATGTTTACAGCAGCAAGAGGAGAAAACAGATGTACAAAATGAAACGACTTTTAAAAGAGTAAGAGGCCGAGTTTGAGTTTGAGGAGTTTGAGTGTGTGCAATGTTAGGTGTTTTCTGTGTACTGGTTAGATTTTAACTTGACACTGTCCCTTTAGCAAGAGTCTAAAACTAGAACTGTCACTTCTGAGCTGTGCTGCTGATTGTTAGCTTCCTGCATTGTTGTTAATTTAGTGGTGGTGGGGAAAACAGAAGGCAGAGAGAAGAGTCCAGAGACTGCTAAACCAAGAAAATGTAACTTGGCAGTGGCAGGTCTGTTTTACTGCTTAATATAAAATAGTCCATGTTCACAGTAAAATTATTTGATGTTTTAGGGGACAGGAGGCAAGAAAGGGGGGGAATATTTACATTTAGCTGGTAGTCTTTTTAGCTTTTCAGTCTCTACTTTAGCTAAATTCTTGAGTTTGTAATTAGGGTTGAGTACCCAGAGTCTAATGACAGTTATGGCTATAATACTCAGCTCTCCACACCTTGTTTTTCTCTGTCTGGGATGACTGATTTAGACCCCACCTTACACCAGGCACTGAGTTTTTCAGCAATGTGAAGAGGCATGAATGATCTTTGTACTTGGATAAATTGGAGGTCTCTGTGTCGTGTCCTGACAAGCAGCATGAGCGCACCGGGGAGCTCACATACCTTTCTTGGAGGGCTCTTGTTCTTTCTGCCTTGTCCCCCAAGCCTCTGAGCACGTACCTTTGTCCTGTCGCTTTCCAAAGCATGTTTTCGTTTCCTTCCTTATGCGTTACTCTGGATATGTTATTTCATCTCTGTAATTTTTCCTGGCTTCTCTTCCCTTCCGGGATGAGTGAGTTGAGGGCATCAGCTGCCCTGTCAGGATGCTGCCTGGTTTCTTCCAGCAGCTGAAGCCCAGCAGTTACAGTATCCTCCGGAGCTGCCTGGTTCCTGCCTCCCAGCCTGTTACAGCTCCTGTGCATGGCATCCTGCTTGGCTGGTCACACATCCTTGAAATGCTCCAGCCTTGGAGGAAATAATGCACCCCCCCTTTTTTTTTTCCCCCTCCCACCACCAGCCCTAGTCTTGAGAGCTGAATCAGTCTTTTCTGGTTTACACAAACATATAAAACTGTTCATGAATGCTCCCTATGTGTAAACTAGAATTTTTCTAAATGTTTATTTCACTCTAAAATGGAATTTTAAAAAAAATTATAAAAGCTTTTTTTTCATTCTGCAAGTGTTTCAGGAGTACTTAGGGGAGCCTTAGTGAAAGTGAGACCTTGGATAAGCCACGTAGTAAGATGACTCTGTAAATCTCGTGGCAGAAGAGATGGAACATAAACAAAAAATGAAAGATAAAATATTATAGCCCTCCTAACTGGTCATGAAGGGAGAAATTTAGTCTTCTGTAAGACCAGTAGCTTGTGACAGAACAAGAGCTAAACCTAGATATTTCTCAGCCAATATTCAAAAATGTTGTATTTTTGTTACTTTCATATATCACTTTTGTTAAGATATAAGCAGGAAAAAAAGTAAGTAGCTGAAACTTTAACTAAAAATACTTTGAGTTTCTAATATCAGGGTTTTTCTCTCCGGTAGAAGAGAGCAGTTATAAAAGTAATAGTTTCTGTCTTTGTTTTTTCCTTTTTCTGTGTGTGCCCTTTTGGGCTTTTTTTAATTGACTCAGATATGATTTGGGTTATGATGTTTCTCCTTTCATTAACATACACTTCACCAATATTTTTTTTTACATATTTTCTGTTAAGTACACAAATTCCTATAAACTTCAACTTTTTCATATAAGATTAATAAAAATGTCTAATATTACTTGTCTTAATTGTTATATTCTGTTCCAGTATTTGGTTAGAGTGAAGAATATTCCTGTCAACAAGGAGCAATATACAGTATTGGTGATGCTGTTTCCACACTTCACTCTTTTGTGTCCAGATGGAGTGTTTGGGGTCGTGGACATGAGAGGGTATTTTGCAAGTTGGAGAGAATACCTTTGTAAAACCACAACGGTTACCGGTTAATGGAAGATCTGCCTTTCAGGTGACTGGAAAAGTAATGGAGCAATAAAGGTGGCCTTACCTTCCCCTTCTTTTCTCTCCCAACAGTCCTCTACAAATCATACCTCCCATGAGGTCCAGAACAACTTTTCTTTTATTAAGACTCACTTTCTGTACTTTGATTCCAATTACACTATTGCATCCACTAGTTCATGCTGGTACATCTGTGCAGGTTCCTGGGAGCTTCAGTGAGAACGGAGCATAGGACCCACCTTGTTTCAGAGTGTGACTTAACATGCTAATTTTGCAGTCTCTTCTAATACCACATTTTAATTGCTCAGTATCTTGCAAACTTTGCAGTTCTTTATGGGTGAGCTAGTACTGATATTTTGTCACAGGAAACTTCTATAGAGAAAAAATGTCCCTGTTCTTAGTTTTCCTTCTTCAAGGGATTTGTAACTTTGAAAGTGGTAAGGTTCATTTAGGTTATACATTTATACAAATATATTCAGCTTATTTGTTACAGGTTTTTGAATGTGTGTTTTGTTTTCAGTTTTTTGGGAGTATTTTATTTCTTTTTGTGAGTGGATTTTTTTTTTTTTTGGTTGTTTTTTTTTTAGCAAATATTCCTTAATTAGCATAGTACCTGACATTGAAGTGGAAGCTAATAATAATTTCTTAAAATGTCTCCTCCTTTTTGCTTGTATGGCTTGCTTTTGGGGATTTTCTTTTTACTTGATGTTCTTAATGAAGTCTGTACATTTCCAAAAATAAACAAGATTAGCACTATTTACTCTAAAACTGACATTCATTTGTGCAAATTGTTTTTAATGTGCTTTTATGTACCTTCTACGCTCAAAATCTGTTACTACTTTTGATTTTTTTTTTTCAAGCTAGTAAATACTTTTACTTTCACTTTGTCTCCACATTTTGTATCTTTCTTGAAACAACTGCTCTTGCATTTTGCAGGTGTGTGTGTTTGTATTTACACTATATGCACTTGTATAATGATTTAAAGTGTTTTAAACAACTTTCTTTAGACTGTTATTTGGACTAAGATTCTGTAATGTAATCAAGTCCATGATTATAGCCTGACTACTCAACCTAAAATCTAGAATTGATTAAAGCTTGCAGGCCACTATCTGCTTTACAAACAGTCTGCTCATGGTTCAGTGTTCTTGCATGCTTTTCATACTTCTCTGTATGTTAATGTATGTCTCTGCAGTCCCAAGACACCAGTGTTTCTCTTTTTTACCCCCTTACTTCAGCAGTGATTTCTTCTGGTCATGGCAGTCCGCTGTGGCACTCTTTGGATCAGTGACATTCTCCTGACATTTCTTGTCAACCAACATACGCTTTCAGTAATCCAATTTTGAATGGAAAATCCTATAAAATGCTTCTGTAGGCTTCTTACCACAGCAAACCACGGACTGTTTACAGCCGCTCAGGAGCTCATAGTCTAGAGTAGTACATTAGAGTAGATAATTGTCCTCTTGTTTCATTTATTTTCTTTGAAGATTTTTGTTGCAGGGTGATTCTTAAGTCTCTTTGTTTCGCTGCTTGTCTGTATCTGATTGAGGAGATTTCAAAGGCATAAATCATTTTAATTTTGAACTGACTGCCTGTAGCCTTTTGTACCTTTGAAAACATTTTCCTTCTCCTTGAAGATCCTGTTTGTTTAGCAGTAGTCCTTAACTTCAAGTAGCTTATGTCCAAGGGTATACATAAGCTATGTAAAGGTGGTCATAACCAAATTCATACTTTGTTCTAGGCTACTATAAAATTTTAAAATAGAATGGAGTGTTTTATTTGTTTTTAAAACAGATTGATTGACTCTTACATAGAGTTGGCATGGGAGGGGGAGATGAAAAACATACCTGTCTTTCTAACCCTGAGCATTTTGGGGACTGTATTCTAAAGAAAATGTAGGTTGAACCCTCAAGGGTGTTTGAAGGGAGGGAGCTTGACTTAATTTTACAGTATAGTGTAGTAACACTCAAAGTAATAGAGATCATGCTAAGATGTTTGAAAGAAAATGGAAAAAAAACATGCAAAATCTTCTAAGGGGGATCCAACTTTAGGGATTTCCCAGGAGGTGATCTAGCAGCCCTAATGAGTCTCCTCTAAGAATCTCAGCTATTCTGCATTCCTAGAAGGCAACAACAATACCCAGAAAAATATGTGCTGTGTACCCAGAGACCTGTAACAGCCGTAAAGTGGACAAGATAAAATTGATGTTTACTTGTCTTAAACTCAGTTGTAAGTACACTAAAATAGTGTAACTGGCTGCAGTATATACGTGCTTTGTAGCACTGCTGATAGCGTAACCCTCCTAACAGCATGAAAGCATTTTATATCACAGCTAAGCATAAGTATAGAAAGAATATGTAGCTGCCAAGGGAGACCTATGTTTAATTGCACAAGGAGGGGAGAGAAAAACAAGTGAATCGACAATTCAAGCAGTAAAATCTGCGAGCAAAAACAAAAGATACAGAATAAGCGGGAAAGATTTCTGGTGGAACAAGAACAGTTTCTGATCCTAAAGAAAAGAAGGTAAATAGTGTCAGGAGCAGATGGGATTGCTTCCCACACCATTTTTTGGTGGAGGAGATTATGAGCATCAAAACCACCCAGCGACAGCAAGGAGAAATAGGGAAGAAAGAAGTCTACCACCTTTGTTCCTGCTTCACAGTCCAAATAGCACACTCACCTATTCAACTCAACTTCAGAAGCTAAGACCCTCAAGGACCATAACCATCAGTTTTTAACTACATGGCATCAGCTCAGTGGTGTTGTGTACTCAAAGCTAATTTAGGGTAAGATGATTAGGGCCTCACTGTTTGAATATGTAGTGATAATGGCTGATAATGATCAAGAACTTAACCATTGGCAATGTGTATTGTTAATGAGTGTCAATCTATTTAAGTATTGTTATGAAGTTTGCAACTGGTGTCATCTATCAGGTTTCAACAGTGCTAACAAATAATGAGGGAAGTTCCATCTCAATATGAGGAAAAACTTCTTTACTTCAAGGTGAGAGAGCACTGGAACAGGCTGCCCAGGGAGGTTGCGGAGTCTCCTTCTCTGGAGGTATCCTAAACCTACCTGGACGCGACCCTGTGCAACGTGCTCTAGGGGAACCTGTTTTGGCAAGGGGTTGAACTAGATGATCTCCAGAGGTCCCTTCCAACCGTAACCGTTCTGTGATTCTGTTTCCAAATCTTCCATCTTACGCTTAGCTGTGTTAAGCAGTAACTGCTTATCAGGGCAGGGACAAGTGAAGCTTCTCCATGGATTTTCCTGTTCAAAGCCTAGAATTGGTTTTGCATAGTTAAGGAATTACAGGAATTGCAGGCTAGAGATGCGATTGCCTGTTTTGAGGCGAAGAAATTGTGCACAACTTCATCAGAACTCTGTGCCAATGGATGAATGCATTTTGTGTGAATCTAGCTAGGAATCTGTAACGTGCTTACTGTAACTTGGCACTTACGTGCATAATTTATGTTCTCTAAGCTCTGCATGGAGTCACTTGCTTGTGAGCCTTTCTATTATGTGATCCTAAGTCACAACACCTTATTATATATTGCTTTTCCTGTTTGCAGTACAAGCTCCAAATTCACAGATTAGATCAAAATAAAGATGAAATCAATCTAAGAGGATTTTTTTTCTATTAAAAATGTTGACTGTCTTACGTTCTCGCTCTCGTCCCAGATGCACGTGCTTCCATATCATCAATATGTGTGTGATCACTAACTTGGGTTTCATTCAGTTTTATACTGAGTGATGTAAATTTAGTTTCTGCTGCCAGAGTTGCTCTTAGATGTGATTTCACAAACCTGCTAAATTTCTTGAGAAATTTAAGGTTTTTCTTTACCTTCAAGTCTCTCCCGTCATTAGAACCTGATGTTTTTCGTGCTCTACCATCATATCTTTTTGTGTCTGAAGACATCTTTTTTTTTTTTTTCTGAGAAGGAGAGAGAAAGGCAGAGCACAAATACTAAAATTTTCACAGAGAGAAGACCAGAGTTACTGCCGCCTTCTTTGCAAGTTCTGACTGCTCCATCTCCCTTTTCTTAAAATAGCTGCAGAAAGCTGATTGCCCCTCCTTCTCCCTGCCCCTTCCCCTGCACTGGAAAAGAAAGCAAGCTATTGCTGTGATAGGCTTTCCAGAAATCTGAAATCCACAGAAAATGTTTCTCATCTCACTTGTAAACACACCTCAGGGAAATATTAATTAAAATAGGTTACAAAGCTAATATGACATTGGTCTTGATACAGGGGGAAATGGCTGTGTGAGTACAACCTAGGCTTCTTTTGTGTGTCTTGTAGGTATGGCTAATTTCACCTTTTGTCTACTGAAATCCTTCTTGTGTTTGAGTAACACATGAAAATTGTGTGAGAAGTTTTTAAAATAACCGATTCAGAATTCTGTTTTTTCTTCAGCTGAGGAGAAAGAGTCCCATAAAATCCAGTTTGCACAAATTGGAGTGCCTAGTGTAGCATCACCTGTGTGATCAAAAAATGTTTGTTATCTTGAATGAAGGTACCAATAACTACATTAATGACAGAAGAGAATACGTGAGAAAGGGTTGGCAAAATTCAGCATTCTGATAGAACTATGGAAAAAAAAAAAAAGTTGCTGACAAATGCAGACAGCTTCTTCAGGTTTGTGTGGGGCTGGCGGGGGGCTGGTTTTTGAGCCTGTTGTTGCGCTGTGATATATATGCAGCTATACTTCAAAAACCTTCTCTTTGTGCTGGAATTGTTGGTGGGGGAAATCTTTACCCATGAGGGAAATGAGCTATCTCGGTGTAAATGGGCTTTCAAGTGTAACCCTTGGGTACATGAGGAACTTGATCTGGCAGTGCTGCACTAGGCACCAGTGTATCCAACTGTATATATCTTTGCTTCTGAGTGATGTTGCTATGCTTTTGGGAGACCTCAGTGTATATATGACATATATATATATATATATATATGGCATTTGCATAGCCCGGTTATCCTAAATTAAGCATTTCAGGTTTGAATCGTGAAACTCTAGAATTAGCTTGTTCCTTATAGTATGGTGTTGTCTGGGAGTGTTATGGTGTGAATATAACCCCGTGAGACTATGGTCAGAGGAAGAGAGATTAGTGTAACAATGCTGGATACCCTTATTGAGGTTTCTTGTAAAATCTTGTATTTTTAAATGCTGCTGTCAGTAACGAAGGGCTCACATGTACAGGAGTATAACTTAACTCTTGGTTTTAAGTACATATTTCTGTGCTAATACGATTAAATGCCTGCTTGTCTTCATCTCTATCTGTAGATATAGACAGCTATATAGTATATGTTTGTATATATATATGTGTGTGTATGTATGATTATGCAGTGGTTGAATTAGGAAGTAGGACAAGGCATAGGTGTGTCCAATACAAAAGTGATGCTTGGACTGTAGATTTTGTCAAAGCTGAACCAGAGCTGCATGTGTAGACATGTATTTGCCCACGATAAATGTATTGAGTAAATGTTGGGTTTCTTCTTTTCTTCAATAGTGCACTGAATTGTTTTTATCTCAAAGGAAAAAAAAAAACCTACAGAACATTTAGTGCATGTTTTTAGTTCACCTTTACTGTAGATGTTTGAAGTGTGTTAGTTAACTTTGTCTTCTGATTTTTTTATTTCTAGATGGTGCAAAAGAATCACAGTTGCCCAATCAAGATGAACAGAATGGCTTCCTTCAATAAGAAAATAGTACATTCATTTTTTAGGATTATGTCTACAACATGAAGCATTTAACAGTAGCTGTCTTTAGGAGCATTCATCCATGACCTGAAATGTCCTGATCCTGGGGAAAAAATGATATTCCATTAATTAAGTCTATAATTTTTAAATGTATTTTTATGACTAACCATATTTGCTTATGCATGACATGGATACAGAATTCATAAACCAGAGATTATTTTAACACATATGCACATTTGTGTTTGTGCATTCGATATACAAGATACATCATTTTAATCAAATTTTAAATAATCTTTTAAATTATTTATATTTATTAATAAATGAAGTCTTGGCAAGAAGAGTTTGTTATCCACGGACAAGAGTAAAGCACGTTCCCCCAGAATGGATGGTAATTTTGTATTGGGTAAAATCAATAACTTAAAAGTAGAGCAAGAGGAAGACAGCATTAACTGCACTCTAGAAAGAATGGATATAAAGGCAGAACAAGATGATTTCAAACATACTGACAGCAGTGATGAACAGGAAGACAAAGAAAAGAACTTCATTACCAACAACCCTGGCAAATATTTATCTACAGAAAATGAAGATGATTATGGATCTCTTTTTTCTCAGTATAGTAGTACGCTGTATGATGTAGCAATGGAAGCTGTGACACAAAGCCTCCTTTCTAGCAGAAACATAAGCTCCAGAAAAAAGTCACCTGCTTGGAACCATTTTTTTATATCTCCTAGAGATAGCACTAAAGCAATATGTATGTACTGTATGAAAGAATTTAGCAGGGGTAAAAATGAAAAGGACCTGAGTACAAGTTGTCTCATGAGACATGTGAGGAGAGCCCACCCCACTGTACTAATTCAAGAAAATGGAAGTATGCCAGGTATATCCTCCTTTTCTTCACCCACATTGTTACTGCCACCTCAGTCCGCAGATGTTGGAGATCTGAGTTCTATGCTATCCCCCATAAAACTGGTCAAGAAAATGGCTTCTAAAATACCGTCTCCAGATCAAATAATTGAGGAATCTGTTTCTATTGTTTCTTCTGAAGAAATATCGGATCTCTCAGTTTCTGAAAAGTGCAGCAAAGAAGAAGTCATCGTTGGGTCATCTCCACAGCTACCCAACAACCAGTATGATGACACTGTGGAGAATGTAGCAGAAAAAAATATTGTAATTCCAAAGAGCACATCAGGTTCCAGAAGGAGATCTGCTGTCTGGAAACACTTTTATTTGTCACCTCTAGATAATTCTAAAGCTGTTTGCATCCACTGCATGAATGAATTCAGTAGAGGAAAAAATGGAAAAGACCTGGGAACGAGTTGTTTAATAAGACACATGTGGAGAGCCCATCGTTCCATTGTCCTGCAAGAGAATGGGGGTGGTACCAGCATACCACCTCTCTACACTGCACCTCCAACTCTGTTGCCTTCTTTACTACCCTCAGATAGTGATCTGAATTCTATGTCATCCTCTCCTGGGAAACTAATGAAAGAATCAACTTCTGTTTCTTCTTCTCCAGACAGAATCTCTGAGGAGATCCATACTAATCTCTCTTCTGGAGATGCTCTAGTGGAAGACTCACTGCTGTCATCTTCTGATGATATAGGTGAAGTCTCCTTTGTTTCATCTCCTGAGAAACAGTGTGAGGGATTAGGTCCACTAATATTTGAACCTACTGCTGTGTTTCAGCAAAATAAAAGGATTATGAAAAGGCTTAAATCAGAAGTTTGGCATCACTTTTCACTGTCACCTGCAGACAGTCTGAAAGCAGTATGTAGATACTGCAGTTGTATGATAAGTCGTGGTAAGAAAGGAGATGTGGGCACAAGCTGCTTGATGAGACATCTATATAGACGCCATCCCGATGTAATTGGAAACCAAAAGAGCTTTCTTGATGTGAGTTTGGCAAATTCTCCTTACGCCACTTTGGCTTCTGCAGAATGTTCATCCTCAAAGTTGACTGACTTGCCTACAATGGTTACACATGGTAATCAAATTATATTTCCTGTTAATAGTAAGAAGACCTCAAAACTGTGGAATCACTTTTCAATTTGTTCTGCAGATTCAACAAAAGTAATATGTATGCACTGTGGACGTACAATAAGTAGGGGGAAAAAGCCAACAAATCTAGGCACAAGTTGCCTTCTAAGACATTTGCAGCGGTTTCATAACAATGTACTGAAAACTGATGTCTCGGAGACAGTATTATCCTCATCTACGGATAATCACATGCCACTGAGCACAGAATTACTAGGATCTTCAAATTTTGATGAAACCAATGACAAGTTTTGTGACTCTCACCCAGTTGCCAAAAAAATCACAAGTCTTGTAGCCGAAATGATTGCACTTGACCTTCAGCCATATTCTTTTGTAGACAACATTGGCTTTAACAGGCTGCTTGAATACTTGCAACCTCAGTATTCTTTACCTTCTCCATCTTACTTTTCTAGGACAGCAATTCCAGATATGTATGATAATGTAAAACAAATAATTATTTCACATCTTAAAGAAGCTGAAAGTGGAGTGATCCATTTTACATCCGGAATTTGGATGAGCAACCAAACACGAGAATATCTAACCCTGACAGCTCATTGGGTAACATTTGAGTCTTCATTTCGACCGCAGTGTGAGGATTACCATTGTTCAGCACTATTAAATGTATCACAAATTGATTGCGACTACAATGGAATCAGTATTCAAAAGCAGTTAGAGTACTGGTGGGAAACATGGATTACTTCCATTGGCCTTCAGATTGGGATTACTGTTACTGATAATCAGAGTATAGAGAAAACTTTAAATGAAGGTGATCATTCAAGTGTACAATGTTTTAGTCACACTGTTAATGTCATTGTAAATGAGGCTATTAAAAGCCAGAGAATGGTTCAGAATTTGCTTAGTATTGCAAGAAAGATCTGTGAACGCGTCCATCGGTCAGCAAAAGCAAAAGAGAAGTTAGCTGAGTTGCAAAAAGAGTATGAGTTGCCTCAGCATCAGTTAATACAAGATGTTCCATCAAAGTGGAATACATCATTTCATATGCTTGAACGTCTTATTGAACAGAAAAGAGCAATTGATGAAATGTCAATAGAGTGCAGCTTTCGGGAGCTAATAAGTTGTGATCAGTGGGAAGTCATGCAGTCGGTGTGTCATGCTCTCAAACCTTTTGAAGCTGCTAGTAGGGAGATGAGTACGCACATGTCTACTCTAAGCCAAGTGATTCCAATGATTCATATACTTAACAGGAAAATAGAAATGCTATTTGAGGAAACAATGGGCATAGATACTATGCTGAAATCGTTGAAAGAAGCTATGGTGAGTAGATTGTCCTCCACGCTTCATGATCCAAGGTACATTTTTGCTACACTTCTGGATCCCCGGTATAAAACATCCTTATTTACAGAAGAGGAGGCTGAACAATATAAACAAGACTTAATCAGGGAGCTGGAAATAATGAGTTCTACCTCAGATGATGATAAACCTGTTTCCAATGGATGTGATATAGGTTCACCATCTACAAATTCATATGGGGAAGATAATCTTTGGTCACTCATGGGTGACATGAAGAAAACAAAAGACCTGAAAGAGAGAGCAAAGTTACCAGAGGAAATGGTGCTTTCTTACTTGGAGGAAGAAGTGCTTGAGCATAACTGTGATCCTCTAACTTACTGGAACTTTAAGAAGTCATCTTGGCCAGTACTGTCAAAATTGGCTGTCAGGTTCTTGGGTTGTCCACCAAGCATTGTTCCTTCAGAGAGATTGTTCAATACATCCAATGAAAGCAACAACTTTAGTCAGTCAAGGCTAATGATTGAACACTTTGAAAAGCTTATCTTTTTGAAAGTGAATCTTCCTTTAATATACTTCCAGTATTGAAACTAATGAACAAACTGCTAGACTAAATATATTGTTGCTCACTGGATATTAACTATCTATAACTTGGATTTTTAAATTGCTCCAATAGGGGCCATGTATGACATCTAATCAGTGACTATAATTCCAAATTTTAGTTTAATTTTTTTCAGCTTTCAATATGTCTACATGTGCCTTATTCATAGTACTTCAGGCCAGATATTGTATATATGTTTTTTAAAAGTTCACACTAGAGATAGCCTGTCTTGTCAAATTATACAAAATTATGTAGGTTTTAATCCATAATTGTAAATGAACTTTAAAAAAGCTCAGTCATTTGTTTTAATAGAATGGCAAAAAAAAGATGTAAACAGTTCTATTCTGTAGTTTTTTATTCAATTATTATGTAAAAACCATAAACCAGGTACTGTGTTTTAGTTGAACATTGCTTTAATTGCAACAAAACAGCTTTTGTAGTTGTGAAAAGAAAGCTGTACATGAAAGATGGGGTTCAAGCTGTCTTTTTATCATGTGGTGTTTTTAACTACAAGCCCTAAAGTACTTAAAGGTTTAAGAGTTATTGAGGAAGATGTGTTTACAGGAGACTATTGACTTAGTATCTGAAAATAAATCTTAAATTTGAGATGATATGGAATGTCAGTTATACAGCAATCGGTAGTAAAACTTCCCATTCTGGGTTCTACTGTTCAGGTTTTACATTTTAACTGAACTACAGAAATATTCTGGGTATTTATAAAAGCTCTTTGGAAGTCTTATCAAAGTTTGTGAATTAATGCTTGTTATTTAATGCCGTGTACAAAAAAGGCAAGAAACTTACCATGAAGACTCTAATGTCATTCTAAAGCCTTTTCTAATCTTTCGTGCATCGAAACTATAAGGTTTCCCTATTGTAAAAATTGAGCCCTTATTCCTAACGTAATTTCAGTTGTGTAGAACAGCCTGTCTTAAAGCTCCTAGTACAGAAATAACTGATCTTCTGATTTTCAGTAATAGCCTTATGGATATGGTGCACTGCTTAGGATTTTGTGTAGTAGGGTTGATTCTTAACTGTTGGTGTCCATCAGGCAAATGGGATATAGAGCCCTCAAAACTTCAAATAAAATGGAAAAAAATAGCCAGCATTTAATTTGAAAGGAACGTTCTCCATGGTTTTTTAGCTCTAGCGAGATTAATCTTCTCATTTCAGTTTTCATTGAATACTTTTTGGGAAACAAGTCATCATTTGCCTATGACCTTTTAGAAAAGTTGTAGCTTTGTTAAAATACTGTACCTATGCCTAATCTAATTTTGCATTTACTATGTTTTAGTGTATTTATAAATGGTGAACTCAGTTTCTGAAATTAAACATTTTATTTGCAATTTTCTAGTGGTAGTCAACGCTGCCTTTTATTTTCAGATGGATTTATGACAACCATTGAGTAAAAATCAATTGATACAATTGTAATCCTAAATATACCACAGAACATGCTATGTGAAAAGATTGGTTTTCCATTTAGCTCTTTGGACTGAAGCCTGGATTCTGGTTCTTTTCATTTCACTCAAGCTATTCAACCTCAGGAAAATTTGATGAATTCTTTTCCAGGTGGCTTTGGTTTCCACGTGACATTTCTCTAAACATTTCAGGTATTTCAATTGTTATTCCATCAGTTATGTTTACACCTGTACTATTTAAGTAAATTATTATACACTGTACTTGGGAAAAAAATAATACTGCATTTTGTCTCCAGTATTTTAAAAGGCAACTTTTAATTCTATCAAGTCAGCATTTCTTTGTTCTTCTAGGGTTAAAAGAGAACAGCACGTGTTTTTTTTCTGCAGTAATAAAACAATTTGTTCTCGTTTATGTATAGTTGGAACTAGGTGAGTTTGAAGCAGCTTATTGGGAAACATGTTTAAATGGTTACCGGTTAATTATTATCTCAATTTTTTCCCTGCATTTTAACTGCGAATATAACCTTGACCTTTGTAAAGGAGATGTTTAATCTCTCCAAACCAGCAGAGAGGGAGGTAGAGGATGAAGAAACTTTAAGCCTTTGGCTTAAAGCATTGTGGAGCCACATCATACCAGCAGGAGGGCTGGCAGTGAACAGGCTTACCTGAAAATCCCAGTTCTCTGGAAACAAGCATCTTGGCTCCTCTGAAGGCAGTCTTTGCTCTAGCTCCTATGTAGCTCTCATGGAAAGTTGAAGTCATGGCATTTTGGAGCCCCCAATTTGCATCTTACTCATACGGATACTTAATTGTATAGTCATGCTTTTTGTCATAACTCTTCCTGAGAGCACGAGAACTAGTCACTATTTTTAAAAGTAAAATTTTATCAGTTAGTCTTCTTTATTTGTACCTGCAATTTCCTTTTTTTTTAAGGGCTTAGTTCTTAAGACTGCACTGTTTCAGTGTCAGCTTGGTTCAGAATTAATAATAGGCTTATGTTAGTGGTTTTTTTTAAAAGCTACTATGCAGGCCCAAAAGGCCTTAAAATCAAAACACGTAATTCTTAAAAACTTAAATAAAATAGAAATAAAAATAGCAGAGACTGAGAGCACAAAGTTGCTGGTTTTCAGTTGGAAGCCTTGATCCTTCTGTAGGAGTTAGGGGAGCATCTCCATCTTCAGTTCAGGCACTGCCGCCTGTGAGACAAGAATGACTTTAAAAGAAGGGCTGAAAGCTTCCATTGAAGTACTGAGGTAAGTTATTGAGTGCATGGGGTCTGTGTTGGGTTTACTTTATTATTTTTAATATAAATTCTTAGTGATGGCTAAAATTCTTGCATCTTCCAACCCTTCTCATATTTGTAACGTATAGGAAACTCCCCTATTTTTACATTACACTCTCTCAGGCTGTAATAAAGCACAAGCTGTTAACAGTGGGAGTTTTCATCAAGCTGAGCTTGTGCTGCACCAGTCCCTGCAGCAGCAGACAAGTTCCCTGATGCATAGTGATGTGGTGAACCTGCAACAGTGATATTTATTTTAAACAGTTACTTTCAGTATGTTAGCAACTTTAGAAATAAATTTAGTAAGCAGACTTTTTCCTCTTAGCATAAAAAGTGAAGTGTAGCTGGTACTAAAGATCATACTTTGTGTCATCTCATCATCAGAATCTTACAGCTTTTGCTGCTTTTAAGAGTAGGCAGGTGTAACAATTAATTACACACTGCAGCAAGAAATACTTTGTAGTACTAAAGGTAGGAAGGGGACATAACTGGACACAAATCAAGCCTTAGTACAGAATCAAGGGCAGTTGCAGCTGAAATAAAGCAGAACTGGTGAAAGGCTGCCTCTGACTGTAAGAAGTAGAATTTCAGAAGAGATAATGGCTGTCCTTGCTATCATAAACAAAGGTCTGAAATGAGCAACCAAAAGCAGTTGTAGTTGCTCATGTTTATCTAAAGAGCTGATCTGAAGTAAGTAGTTGCATACGAAATGGATCCATTATGCTTAGGAATCGTACATATTTAAGTAAAAAATGAAGAAAACTTCACGGAGGTATTCTTTCTCATTTAACTTCAGGAATTTTTGCAAACACCCTTTTAATCTTCTGTGTCATGTGTTAAGCAGATAGCGATACGTTTCATTTAAGACATAGCTGAGACTACTTATGTAACCAGCTAACTGAGAAGGCTGTGGTTAAACAGCCTTGCTGACATCCGTGATAAACTCAGCTTGTGGTTTTTTCTTTTCTTGCAAATAGAAAGTGAAGTCATTTGTACAAGACTCTTTGACTACTAAGTTACAAGGAAAGCTCTCAGGGGGGTGGAAGGGGAGTATTTAATGATGAGCACAGGTAATAGAGGGAGGAAAGCGACGCTGGACTTCCGTATAATTTCTGTTACGTATGAAAAAGTGCTCTCGGATGCAAGGGAAACGCACAGTCTTGCATTGGAATTGAGATACAGCAAACAAGTGCTTAAATCTTGTATCACCTTTAAAGCTCCTTAGCGTTACGGAAAGAACTGCAAGTGTTCAGGAAGATAGTAATGGTCCTAGAACAGTAGTAACTGCAGTAGGAGAGGCAGCACAATCTCAGTCTTGTTTGCCTAAATGTGTAACCTGTCTCACCAAGGGGATGTGTGAAATGGCCAGGGAGTAAGAAAAAGGGGTGTGATCAGTGTTTCAAAATGTGTCATGCAGTTACATTGCGTTGAGGTTGTGTTCTGATGGGTGAAGTGAAACGGACGGCGGAGGGAAGAACCTGAGACACATTCTGGCTTTTCTTAGTGTTAACAGGTAAATATGTCTGATCCAATACAACCATTCTCCAGGTCCCCTCACCCCAAATTCGCTCTTGAGAAGACCCATAGCAAGTACTTAGGGGAGGTATAAGGTAAATACGGTCTGATAGTTTTTTCCCAGCTCTGAACACTCTATTGCGTAGAGATTTTGTGAACTGGAAGCTGTTCCTTGATCTTTGGTTGTTTTAGTTCTTGATGGGAGAGTGATCTGTTTAACCCTTTTTGAAGCAGCTTTTACTTTCAGCATCCAAAAATGTCCTCTATCAGTGAGTTCCACAACATTTTTCATGCAATTACTTTATTTAGTTTTACAACACAGAGTCCTAAATCTCAGGCTATAAGACAGTGATTATTCACCATCTCTGGGTGAAATGACATGGTGACATGTTTGTATCCAAATCATTTGTGAGCCTTGCTCTTTACGGGAACAAATGTTGCTTGTAAGAAATTAAGTCAAACCTCAAAAGGCAATGCATGATGCTACGCAACGTTTGACCTTTGGGGAGTTTAACAAGACATCCGAAAACAAATCTCATTCTACTGCAGCATTATACATGTTAAATGCATTTTACTTACAACTCCATTCTGTGTTTAAATGTCATAGCTGTAACATAATTTATAGATGGACTGTACTATCTGTCTTTTGCTTTATTCAGATTAATACAATCCTCAATTACTTGAATACGCTCACCCTATTTCTGCTTTTATTAAGAAAAGCTATACTCTTAGCTTGGGTTGTTTGTAATCAGTCAAGACAAAAGGAATTTTTCTTTTAAGAACTTGAAATAGTCATGAGAAATTTATTATTTTGAAGTCCCTTCAAAACTTCCACCAAGTAAGTTTTCAAAGTGTCTCTCATCTGCACCATTCAGATGTAATTTGTAATACCCCACTCCAAGTTTGTAGAAGAGGTGAGATAGATACTTCCTTAATGCCCTCTTACATCTAAGGGAACTTAACTTAAACCCACACTTACTTTCTCCTTTAATATAGATTAATATTCAGTGTACTTGCATGGAAGAAAGTAAGCTCTATGTTTCTTGTGGAGCTAAAAAAAGACAACACAGGACTTGCAGATTAAAAGATTCATTTAAGAGAAAGGAGAGATGGCTTTAGTTTCTGTTCCAAAGACTGTTTGTTTATTGAAAGCAGCCTTTGGGGAAAAACTGCAGTAATCTTCATCCCAGTTTGACAGCTGCCCCTTCGTATTCCAGGTGTGGGCTACCATTTGGAGGGGGTTACCCATGCTGTCACAAGTCATACAGCGACTGCACACACTGCATGGGTCATGATGTAGCCCTTTGTCTACAAACCCAAAGAGGTTGCAGATCCTAAAACTAAGCACTTTTCAAGAACCACATATGCAGAGCAAGATGCAACAGGACCTAAATAAATAAACTTCAGACACTGTTCAAAAGTGCAATCCAATATCTCTTTTCTGTATTTTACCTTTCTGGACCCCAAACAAATACACTAAACAGGCCTATTTGAGCTGATGATAGCTTCTTTTTTCACCAGCGGTGAGGCTGCAAGCAATAGTGCACAGTACTACCACAGCTGAACACCATCACTGGTGTAAGTCCAACAGGCAGCACCCCAACACCAGAACCAAACTCTGTGGAAGGACCCAATCAGCTGTGTCTGACATTCAGCAAGATTAAACTGTTCAGATCCCAGACGTCCACATGTTCTCTGCCACTTCAGGCGTTAGCTCAAGATGCCTACATTACAAGCATAATAGCCCTAGATTTTCTCTGTAGTTAATAGAAGCAAGTTTCTGCAGAGGGATTCTGACAACCAGGGATTTGGAAAGCTGGAGTAACTATACACCTAACAATGCAGACATTTGTCTATACTTGGGCAGGATAAATTTTAGTTTATGTTCTTGAGTTCTGGATTGCAGTGCAGGGGAGTACATAATAATTAGGCTTAACATAAGGACCTACATCCTTAAGCCAAAGTTTTCCTTTGTATTGTTCCAAATTCTCAGCTATTTGCACATGTACTTCCTTCTGTCTCATGTGAATTGTTTGATGTTCAAACTGGCTCTGGAGGAAGATGAGTTTTCTTCCAAAGACAAGTCAAATAATAGATAATATTTGAGTGATTTCAGTTTCAAGAGCAGCCGGAGACTGGACCAACAAGTTCTGCAGGTTGCCTTTGCCAGATCTGCTCAGCAAGAGGAAGCCTGCACAACTGCACAACAGCACCAGCCACCCACAGGGGAGCAGGCTCCACCCCACCAGATCAGTTCCTCTGATACATAATCTAGAGGATAAAAAGAAAACATGGTCCTAAAAACTGAAACATACACAGGTGAAGGTAGTTCCTGGACAAAGCCCACTTTAAAAAAAACAAAACACTTTATTCAATAAGAATTTTTATTTGAGTTTTCAGTCAGCAAGGAATAGTTTTCTGCCTGTGATTATTTCAGCAATACTGATTTTTTACACTAATGGAGCTCCTGTCATATTACAACTGGCCCTAACCAAATTTCTAACTTTTTTTCTTTAGTTTCCCCCTTAACTTGTTCCATTCAGCAATCTAGGCAGAATCCTTAACAAAAACATCTAATATATATGAGACTACAGAGCATGCTATCTTAGTTTATAGAATGCAACACATGGCACATTAGATTATTCCTTTCCAAAGGGACTACTTAAAAAAATGAAAACAGCACCTATCTTCTTAAAGTGTATTCTAGTGAATATTTTCATAGGTAATTTTTTGCACTGCAAATTAAGATGATAATGTTACAGCGGAAGAGGGAAACTTCATTTTATAAATTATTTTTCCTGTGAAATCCAATTTGCTGCTTATTCATGAACTGTTGGAATAAAGATAACCGTCCTTTAATACTCAAATCTGTTATGAGACAGTGCTTGTCAAGAGGTCCAGCTGCTTTTTAAGTGACTCTTTCAGTTTAATTAGTTTGGTAGCCCACAGGGCACAATTAGGTATTGTGATGAAGCTACAATGAATATGGCTTTCCTATGTTGATAACATCATTAAGTTTCACACAGGCAATCTGACAAGTGGGGGGGTTACAATCTTGCAGATACATCACATAATACATCTTTGCACAGATAGATTACATATCAAATTATTGCCGTAGCACAGACCTGTTCCATTATGTACCTTATATAGGACAATTAGGACATACCTGCGCTACATTATGAAACAGACAGCTACCCAAACCAAGTAGACAGGTTTTGCTTAATACCACTAAGCTTGTAGGTAGCCTCTCTCAAACGTTTCTAACAATACAACTCAGTATTTGCGTATATACTGACTAGGAATGCGCTGTAATATTTAAGTAAGAAACAGGACGGAGCTAAATACCAATCGGTACAAAGATTTTCCGTGCCTTTCCACAGAAGCTGAATTGCAGTGCTGGAATGACAATTTGCTGCTGTCTTAGATTATTCAGTCATCAGCAAAATTACATCAAAAGACTTACTTAAAATTCACAGTCATGATGATAGAGGAAGTTTTTCCAACAGTACTAATTTTGGTTTCAAGTTTAAAGTAAAAGGAGGTAGTGCAGTAAGGTTCAACCCAATTTTACTGATGCCAGGTATATTTGCCAGTGGCCTGTGGGTTGTCTTGTAATGTGATATTTGAAGAGGGTCTGTTTCCATCAGTATGTGTGTGTAAGAAAACATCAACTGGTCTCCTGGTTTAACATCTTCTCTTTTGTCATACCTGTAAATAATAAAGAAGGCTTATTTACATTCCTCTCTTTACATATTAAACATCTCTTATTATCACAAGGGCTTGTAGCATCCAAGATGAAACACAAAAGGAACTGTAACATTCTCAGTTATATCTCTTGATTAAATTAACTAGTGCTGGAGGAGGAAATAGTATTTTTGAAGAGTTTATGGAGCCAGTTATTCCATGCAAGTCTTTCTGCTGCTACTGCGATATAAATCAGGACCCCCTGAAAATGTCTCACTAGTCCTCTGTTTGAGTTCTGTGGAGAAAGGACACCAAACCCTAAGACTGTAGAAAACTGGACTAATTTTTAAGTTTTACTCTACAAGAATGGCGGTTTGGATATGTGTGGGGTTAGTTGGTTTTGGGTTTTTGTTTTGTTTGGGGTTTTTTTGTTTGTTTGTTTGTTTTTAATTTAAAAAAAAATTATGGGGCACTTCAGCAGAAACCTTTCTCTTCTGTAGTCATACATTAACATAGGAGCCTCAGAGAATAGCAGGGAGAAGACTTACTTGAACACTGTAGGAAAGAAAGAACAGCCTGACAATTATACTACTAACTTGGCACTTGTTATTTCTGGGTTCAGTTCCCTGATCTACTACATGTTTGGGCAGGTCACTTTGGGTCAGATTTTATAAACCTGTTTAGGTACCTAAATATATACAAATTATATAAGTAAAAAAAAAATATAAAAAGTAACTAGCGAGTTCTAAAACTCTGTAACATGTACACTTAGTTATTTCTTAAAAGGAGTTATATTTAATCTAGCTGTAGAGGGAATTTACAGGCTGACAAAACAAGTGACTGAAGCATTTGGCAGGGTTGTGAAAGATCTAGGTTCAGCCACTCTCTGTCTGACCTAAGCCCAGAACTGGTTTGTCGTCTCACAGAGCTGTTATGAACCTCTCTAATTTTCTAGAAATTGAGATAGATCACCCTCACTGTCTCATGAAGACACTGTTCTACTTTGCAATAGTTAGTTATTCATTCACTGAAGAGAGTCAGGTGGAATTTATAGCCCGTGTTAGGATGCTCATATTGGACATGGCAGCCTGACCAAGAACTCAATCCAACAACTCCAAAGGGGAAGAATAAGGTAAGTCCACCCCAAAACACTCTGTAGACCGCTGTTGTGTGCTTCTGAAAGTGGGAGGCCTGGATTCAAATCTTTGCTCTATATCCCAGAAAAACGTTCTACACTAACGTTGGGTAACAGCAGAGGTTAAGATGGATGTTACTTACCTTTAGTTTTTTTACAACAAGACAGTCTTGGGCATCTAACTATAAAAGGGTGTCTGTGCTTTGTAACCCAAGTGAAGAGCAGTGCCCAGTTCTTCACTTTTTCTGTTGCTCTTTTCTGTGAACTGTTTTCTACCAGCTTTTGGAGCTCCCATTCTTAGGCACCTGATTCCTCCCACGCATTTCATAATCAACTTACTCAAGGCTGTGGCTTTTCTTACAGGCATGGACACTGGTAGGGAAGTGGTGCAATCCCAATCCTACATACTCTTAAATGCACCTAGAAATAAATCCAGGTTTGCATCTTTTGCCAAGCGTGTATTTGCAGGCCTGGCCTCTCATCTGCCTGAATTCTCTGTGAAAAACTGGAAACAATCTCAATTTATATTTTTTACAACACTCCCTGACATAGCAGTCATTAACATTTAAGATACTTAAAGCAAGTACTCTAGAGCAAACTAGAGCATTTGTGTGGATTGTTAACTAAAATTCTAGCAATCCAGAACAGACCCTAGGTTCACAGAACCCAGAGGTGTCAATAAATACACCATATAATGCAGAAATAGACTTGAACCAGTGCTTTATTCTTCTAAAAAAAAAAAATTGCATGCTAATTTCATCTTCTATTTCCAAAAAGACCACAACACCACTTAGGATGGTACATGCATCCAAACTGGCAGAAGAAATGGCATACTTTGTAACAACTTTACCAACTACTAATTTTGCATTTTCTTCATCAGCAAATAAAGGGCCTTTCATCTGGCTGCAAGCATTTCTGAATTTTATTATTTTTAAATACTTTGAGCTTACACAGCATACTTGTTCCTGGTTCAAAGAGACTGCACTAATTGAAGACAAGATTGTAACACCTGTCCTGTGTAAGAATCTGCATCAAGCTTCTTTCAATCACCCTTTGAAGAAAATAATGGATCACTTGCATTTTTCTTGAGGCAAATAGATCTAATCTGAGCATGCCACTGAAAGCTGTTAACTCTAAGAGACTTTTATTTACAGTTTGTAGTTATCCTGGTGAATCATCAGCTTTCGCAGACACTCCATCCATAAATCTGTTTTCACCTGATATTCACAGTCTATGAAGATGGTACTGAAAGGCTGTCACATTATAAAGAGAAAATGGACAGCTGGTGCCACTAAACTTTGCACTATTGTGCTGTCAGACAAAGTGGTAGTCCTGTGTATGATGCTCAGTCGTCTTTGCCTGATTTTTTTAATGTGAAACTTTATTATGAATCAGCCCTCCCTTGAGGCTTTTTTATGATGAGTAAAAATAAAAGTGAGAAAGACAAACTGCTCTGTAGCTGCAATACTATGAAGCATCCATCAGTGACAGGGATACTATTCATTCATCTTCCAATCCCACTACACTACAGCCTTGCAAGCCCCAAACAATCCAAAACCTACCACCTCAAAAAGCTCACTGAAATTAAGCACTGTATTTACAGAGCAAATTTAGATATTTACAGAGCAAGCTCGATGGTTTTTATAATTCCCCCAGAAACACACTCTTCCCTTCTTCCTCTTTACTTCCAAAATACTTTTATCTCTAAACATACCAATAATTAAAGTATGTTTGTTCATCTGATCCTGAAGACTGTAACTGAGGAAAGAGAACTCCATGCTCAGAGGACTTCTTAAACCAAAATCTCCTTGTATTGCTTTTGTTTTGTGCAAGCATGAAGTGAGGCTCTGCGTCACTTTCTGCTGAATCATTTTCATTAAGATGGCATTTTAAATTAGAAACCTGTACTTCAGCTGAAGAGGTAGGCCTAAGAATCAGAAAAGTGTGGTGTTTTTTTTTGGTCTGCATCCTGAAAAGCAAACAATGCCATCTCACAAATGTCTCCTACTATTCATTTCAATATTGTGATTCTTAAAACTGTTTGTACCTCACTGCTGGTCATGGTAATAAAGGACTCAACTGCCTTCTCTCAGAGCTAATGAATGTGACCGATAGTCCACAACAGCAGCTTCAGTGCCATCTATGTGAAGGATGTTCCACATAAAAATAGACTTTGAATATTAATATGCAGATAAGCCTCACATTGCCACACATCATTCAAAAACAAACAAAATGAGACGATACCCCCACAATGATATACACTCTTCTGCCAAGAGGAGAAAAGTGTTCATCTACAGCTGTGTTTTACAAGACCTAGTGAGATATCAAACGTACCTCCATTAAGGATAATAATGTTTTAGTAGGCTAACAATTTTTTGCACTGTTTCTGGTATCTTTAAAAGATTCTACGCTATTTAGGCAAACCAGAACCATCCAAAACAATTAAAAAACGTTGCACTGCTCTGCTCTGTTTCTGAAGTGGCAGCACTGCATGCTTCAAAATTCTCTGAAGATTCACATTGTTCTTGACCTGGCTTAATAAATATGCTGTGCCAGAAACCATATCTGTAACACTTGCCCCTGTGCATATACAAAAAAGGAAAAAGCAGGCTCCTGTCTTCCAATCAAAATACCTTGTTCATAACATACCTCCAATCCGAATTGATTTCTAGAAACCGAGAAACTCCTGTTTGTGCTGCAGCCACATCAATATGAACAGACACATCTACATAAATAAAGAAAACAAAATACAATTTCAAAATTCTTCTAAGAACACTCTGATCAATAAATTAGGAAAATAGTAACAGAAAAGATGCATGTAAATAGTGTGAAGAAGTAATATCCAATACATGTAGAATCATAGAATATTGGGTTGGAAGGGACCTTAAAGACCATCTAGTTCCAACCCCCCTGCCACGGGCAGGGACACCTTTCCACTACACCAGGAAGGCTCAAAGCCTCATCCAATCTGGCCTTAAACACTGCCACGGAAGGGATGTAAAGATGTACTAGCAAAAAAACCCTGTAGTTGAAATTAGGCGAACATATCTCAAACCAGCTTTACATACCTGCTGTTGAAGGTACCAACTCATGCAACTTCTGAATTGCCACTCCTCCAGGATAATTGAAATGTGAAACATATAAAGATGTTCCTGAAAAAGCAGCATTAACTAAAAGATGCATTATAACAAAGAAAGATCCAAGTTTGTACAGCCAGGATTTCCGGTAGTTGTTCAGACTGTTGAGGGAGGAAAAAATGAGTAAGAATAAACTGTTAGTTTTCCTTCATACTAGTCATTGACTACTGTGACAGAACTTTTATGAAAACTCCTCTGCTAGATAATAAAGATTAATGCAAACTTTATTACAATCATGTATATGGAATGCATTTATTATCCATTTCTAAAAGACTAGCTTCTAGTGACAATTAAATTAGAATACTCTCATTAATAAAGCTAATACAAGCTCATCAATAAAACTAAGTATTTCTGTGTTTAAAACCTTTAGCTATTAATGTATTCTCTGTCAAAGAAGTTCAGAGTTTAACTTCAATCTGTATACTCAATATACCCAAGTTTATTCAATACAAACTCCATATTTCAAGAGCTCCACCTGTATATTACACTATCTCCTAAGGTAAGTTATGGTAACAACACAGTAGTACACTAGAATGTGTCTTTTTCCTCTGGTGGATAAAATAAACTGAACTGTAACACCATAACAGTAAAATCAGGGCTCTGTTCTCAACTCTGCCCCAGACCTGCCAAATGGTCCTGTCAAATAGTTTAACTTTTCTTTGTATCCATTTTCCTCTTTAGTTGAATGGATACAATGATACAGACCTCCTTTCTAAAGCATATGAAGATCTCAAGATGACCTGGATTCCAAGATGGAAAGAAGTGCACAAAACCAGTAATAATAGTTTTGCTTTTCTTTTACATTTTCAGAGAAAAAAAAAAAAAATAAACAGAATTTTGAACTTACATTCGTGAGCACATTTTAGCAGCCACTATGTTGAAGACAGGGAAAGTATATATGATAAAACGCAGCTCTTTGTGTGGGAGAAACGAATACAAGAAAACAAAGCCCAGTGCTGGCAAAAGTAATATCCGAGTTCTCTTTTCTGCTACACCTAAAGGTACAAATACAATGCTGCATCCCAAAGCACGAGGCAGGGCTGAATAGAAATACCACAAGAAGGGTGAGGTCTTCAAGGTGAAAAGGAGAGTTAAGGACGCTTTCACTGCTAACAAGTAACTATTTTTTACAGTAGTACATGCAAATTTTGCAAATATGCAGTATACTTTTTGTCTATCGTGTTCTTCCAGGCATTTGGTTTCCTGCCTTACCCTTTGAGAAATAAAAGCAGTTGCCTAACTACATTCACATCACCCAACAGAGGCTCATCAAATGGCGCTAAGGATGGGCAACATGAAAAACCAAGGGGAAGAAACCTGGCTTTACATTGGTAGAACACAAAGAAGCAAGAAGGAACCGTCAGCAGAGGAAAGTTAAAATTTACGGAAGGATCTAAGAAACAGACATTGTCTTCTAAGCTTCAGATAATGAAATACGAGATGAAAAGCAGAATTTAACACCATAACTGAGTCTCAGGAATAGGCTACATCAAGTCTTTGCTTTGGCTGGTAGTGTTCAATAGATCTTTTTCCCTGGACATTTCAAAGGATACTCCCCAGCTGGAACTTTTGTTTAAAATTGTGTTATACCAGAGCACTTTCCCCTCAGGCCACACAAGTTGCCTCCAAAATAGAGAATCCACAGAAACTGTTAGCCCTAAAGAAATACAAATCTGCGTGAATTAAAATCTAGGGAAAAGGAAACTAGCACATCCAAATTGCACATTTACTGATGAGATCAACATAAACTGGAACATTCATTGTAAGCCTCACCCAAAGCCACAGACAAGGTTGAATCTGTCTGTCTTGCAGTGGAAACGCAGGGGAGGGAGGCACTTCTTAACAGAAGTCTTAACAAAAGCATGTTAGACAGGAATCTGATTGAGATTCGCCCCACTCCAACCGCAGGTGTGAAAAGCAGTGGTTTATTTAAGTTTTGTTTTAAAAGAATAATAGAGCATTAAATGCAATGAATGGTAAGAAACCTGGGTTAACGTCAAATGGTACTAAATGGATTTTTATTGTAAAGCTGGTAAGTTAAGAAAAACAATCTCTAGAAGTTTGCTACTACTTATTAGGTGGGAGGGAAGAAGAAGGATAAGGGATGAAAGGCTAAAAGACAGGAAGAGTAGCAAATCCACCAGCCCCATCTCCTCCATTCAGCTCTATGAAAACCGCTCTGCTATTTAAGAAGTTTGCCCAGAGAGGGAATGGGAGTACCAGTGGTTAATCCCCCTTGGACCTCCAAACTCTTACGCTATGAGATGCCCCCGAATGCAGATGACGTGATCTTTTACTGCTTCTACTGCCCACACTGTGGAAGGGACAGCATGCTACCAGAGGTTATCATCAGGCATCTGACAATAGCATTTTTAATTAGGTAGGCTGGCAGAGAAGCTTAGAGTATTTACGTACATACGCATGAGCCTTCCATGGATGGGTAAAGACGAGGGGATTTTTCGACCTCTCTAGCATGGATAAACACTTAAGCTATTAAAATTAATATAAGAAACAGAGCTGAACCATGACTCTCCCCACAACCCTCTTGCTCGGTATCCCTGCTTGTCACACTGTTGTATTTTATCCTGGGATTCAGCTTACTGTTAAAAGATAATACAACTGATAATGCATATGTAGGTACAGCCAGGTACTGAAGTTGACTTACACGTCTAAGCCTTTTTAAGATCAGGACACTGTACTGTAAGCACCTAAAGGCGAGGGTCACAGTATCTTTTTACTGCTCTGTGCACACCTATTTCCTCACACAGAAATTTTCAAAGAAATAACTTACTTTGTCACATTACTAGCAAATGGAATCAGACAAAAAAAAAAAAAAAAAAAAAAAAAAAAAAAGCCCTATGGGCCAGATCACCAGAGAAGTCAGTGAAATCTCCAGACTTCCACTGAATTTAATATGTGGCATCTGTTTTTCCCAAGCAAACACTTACCCAACCAAAAAATTCCAGCAGGAACAGCATGCGAAAGCACCTTGAAAATGGAGATTCTTTTAGTTAACAACATCACCAGTAGCATGAGGCCTAAGAATATGCAGAGCTCTGATCTGAAGACTATAATTGCCAAAGCTGAGAACCAAATGAATGGCCTTTGCTTTTGCTGTATCCAAAATGTCAATGCCAGGAGCACTGCAAAAATACATAAAACACACCATTTGTCATGCTGAACTACTCATTTTCTAAAGGGCAACACTTTTCTCAATGCTAGCATCTTCTTCCTCTAACTTCCCACCAGTCCTCTCTTGGTCTTCCTACCATTTCTAGTCCAGAAATTCTTCCTCTGTTAGAGAAATGTAATTTGGAATAACACACAACTTTCTGCTGTTGATGCTCAAGTAATTAGGAAAAGTATAACCACAGAAGGAACACATGGGAACTCTTCCTAGACAGTATATTTAACAGCTTTTCGAGCAGGGGGAACAACAAACCTTAAGGGAGTACTAAAAGCCTTTCAAACTACAATTTCTAATTATTATTGCTCAGTATCAGCTGAAGAGTTAGTTTATTCTCATGGCTGAGTATATCCTGTATTCATGATAACAGCAATTATCATTTTAAATATGAAAATGAGACTATGGACTACTGCTCAGGGAGAAAGAACTATAAATCCATTTATGCGGTTAGCTGGAGACACACCGTATCTCTACGGATGAAGTTGCCTCTACTTTTTCACAGTTTAAATCACATGGTAACACTGACTACATAGTAAATTGGTCATGATCCTAAGGAAAACGTGTGAAATATTAATAGTACAAAACCATGAAACAAATTGTATTTTTTAACACCTGCAGAAATTATCTGAGAAGTTTATTACTACACAGTGTTTATCTGACAATTCAACTGGTTTTTGTTTTGTTTTTCAGTTCTGATCTATACAGGTTCTTACAGCAACCTCATGATTTTATTAGTTGAACAACTTGCACTGAAGCATTAAGGGACTCAGCTAATATCTGTCACATGTGGTTAATCTTCCTTATCATCTCTGGGGAAAAACTGTAGAGTAAGGTTTGACTTTGATTTTTTTCCCGCTTTACTTAAGTGTACAAACTGCTACATTTGTAGATAACTCCAGAAGAGCAAGGTGGAGATGCTGCAGTGGGAGTTTGTTCCACAGTCTCATGTGTAGACTAAGTTCACAGATTTTTTTTGAACTGCCGGTGTATCTACTGCCTTTTCAATAGCACTATGTTTTATAGATCAGATGTGTATCCAAACCTCTAGTTAATCAAAGCCACCTGACAAACTCCACATAGATTCAATAAAACTTGATACAACAGTCATTATAAGCATACACAGTAAAAAAAAGAAAAAAATCACAACTGCTTAAGTTTTCTAGTCTTGTTATCACACAATTTAATCAAGCAGATATATTAATTTGGTCTGACCACATATTTTCTGTGCTTTAACTATTGATACATTCGAGAAGAATTTTTATATTTCAAAATTATTCCTATGCAAATACTTACCAAAAGGAAGAGCGAACACATTAGGGAGGGTTCGTGTACAGTAAAACATCAAATGAAACTGAGTAACAGTGATGAGACAGAAGACTGTGGATGTAGTTGCTCCAAACTGCTTTCTAACTTCTTTCTGTAACTTCCATAATGTGTAAATCACACTGAGCCCCAAGCTTCCTCGGACTATTAGAAGAATAAAAATGGGAAATAACAGTAAGATCAGGTGGATCACTGACAACAAACCACGTTACATAACATAATGGGAAGTTATGAGGAATAATACTGAAGATATCACAATATAACCCACTTCAAAGAAAAAAAACAACAACAGAACTTGCCCATTAGTTAATCCATTTTAACCCACCTTTAACTTGTCTGATACTTTTGCACAAAGGTCAATGCTTCTATGACCAAGTTAAACAATATTTTCTGAAGAGTACATAGAACTACACCTGGGAGTGTATTCTCTGAAGACACTTGCTTTTTTCTACACTGTCTGACATTTGTCAGCACAGACCTTCTCTGTGCTGTTAGTTACCCCAAAGCGGGGGGGAATTGCCATGCTGGCTCTAAGTACCTACAATTTGCAAAATCCCTCATTAAGGAAAAGAATATCACATTTTAACCATGGATCCAAACACTGAATGTTACAACAATGCCACCCATTAGTCCAGTAGTAAAAACACCTCTATCCTGATGACTTAAAAGTTCTCGTACCTATCAGCTGGGAGTAAAACTTGGACATTCTCAGCACAGAAAGTACATATATAGCTGGGCTGGAAAGAGCAGCAATAAAAATTGGTCCAAGGAACGTTCTTGGGACAACTCCAGGAAATTCATGATGGTCATACTGCAAGAAGGAAAATCTAAGTAAGATAGACCAATCAGAAACAAAGGAAAACTGGGATAAATCATATTCACGTTGCATTTATCCCACTCATATAGCAGGGAATTGCGATCTTTAACAGCATCCAAGAAAGAATACCTTCTTTCCAATTTACCTTATCCAGGTCCAGCTGGTGGTACACCACATCATGGATAGCTTGTAAGTTAAAGCTTTCCTCCACTTTCGTAAAAGGACAGACGGTTAAATGAACAAAGGCCACAATAATAATCAGCAGCAGCAATGGGAATGACCGCCCACTCGAGCTCCTCTTCTGAGCCATCTTGCATTCAAAATTCACATATATTCTATTATTATTAAAAAGAAAGTTAAATAAAAATACATTAATAAGATGCTATGAAGTGTACAAACAGAAAAAGAGAGATTGATAATGCAAGAAAAATGTACTACACTAGTGTAAGAGTTTAAACAAACATAAACCAAATAATCCATCCAATTTTTTTTATACATCCAATGAATCGAGTAGACAGCCAAAGACATATTCATATGCGTTTTGTGGGAGAGACAGCTTTGTAATTTGCTCTCATTTTAATCGCACACTGGATTTACACATGATATTTAGAACATACTCTCTCGCTTGTCTAGGACTCTGAAACTATGGAGAGGAACCACAAGGATGAGAAGTTGCTCAGAACAGAGTACTTTGTTCTTTTGAGTTTGCCAGTGGCTAGGTCTGGACTCGGCGAGTGAAGGACGAATCCCCTTCGGCACACACATCACGTGTCATTGTAGCGTGAGATGGCCTGAACCCCATCCTTCGCACAGCTACCCAGAAATGAAGGCCATCTATCCCTAGTGCTTAGTTTCACAACACTGCTGAGACGTTCTTATGGTAGTATTTATGATGTGTTCTATCATCACAATAAAATCATGTGTCCAGGTGATACCAGAGCAAATAAGCAGAGGTATTATCATGAGTAAACAGTTCATCTTTTCTGGTTTCAGATTACAAACCAGTAAAAAAAAAGTTATTTTCCATGACCATTTCCAGCAGACACATGGTATTTCGTGTTCTTTTAATTTAAGCTTCCTACTTTTTGTAAGTTCAATTTAATTAAAACAAAAGGTATTTCATTTTTTGTTGATTTGTTCTCACAGAAACAAAACTTTAAAAATAGCAGCTTTAAGGTACAACTGGGGTTTTGATTAGAGATGTTTTCTCCCGTGTTTTGGTCTAAATATGTCCATCAAGCAGATGTAAGCTAGTTGGCAGATTTGCTAGGATCACTTAGCAACTGCCTCCTAGAGTTATCTTTTCCTGAATTGAAGTTTGTCCTGCTCATTAGTAAAAATAAGCAGAGTGAGCTAACGTTCCTTATTTTCACAACTAACACCAATAAATACTGAAATGTGTACATCCTGTAAACGGCATGTATCCACATATTATTTTATGTATCTCACTGACTGCATCTCTTTTTCTCATAGCTGCCACTGTTACATACTGTAACTGAAGCTCTAACCCTGGGCTCAAAGATGGAGAGTTCTGTGGTAGGTCCTTATGATTTTTAGCCTGTTTTGCAATGTTAAGAGCCTAAATAAACACAACATCCCAGCAAGTGGGAAGAAGTCTTTTTAACCTGTGCCTAGTATTACTTCTTCACAAGGATGGATAAAAATGGGCTATACTATGACAGAATCCTTCTTGCACAGCAGTAGCTAAGAGAGGCATGGGACTGACATCAGGAGCACTTCATGAAGTGTTTGGCAGGAATGAAGCCTCTGAACAGGGCAATTTATCTTGTACAAATTCTTGTCTCTAGAAAGATCTCTTGCTGAATAAATAGAGAGGCATCTCACGTTTCTGGCCAAACTTACCCGAGAGAAAAAGAGACACTGAAGGATCAATCCACCGCCGCATATGCCAACACAGGCATTTGAGTAGCTTGTGTGTCATGTGAAGCAGCACGTAATACACCAGCAAGGTAGGTACCCCTCGCTCCCAATTCAGTTTCTTAACATGTCACATATTTCAGGACCCAATGAATCCTTGTAAAAGGACCCAAGTGCCAAGAAGCTCTACTTTTTCCTTCTTAATCATATCAGTCGTGTAATAAAAAGACGTTACCTTCATCTATAAATACTGCATTCGTTATACTCTGATGTCAGACTCTACAATATAGGCTGCTCCCGATACCTTTAGGTGATCACCACATGAATAATCAGTCCCCAGCTTCTTAAATCATCAGAATAACAGTGAAGCTAGATATCCCATACACAGTTTATCACAAGGCTTTTTTTCATCTTGTTGACTCCATTTTTTTTGTATGCCTGAAGAAAGTAAGCTTGCCAGCATACTCATACATTTTGAAGATAATTATATGCACTATACATACTGAGATTCCCTGAAGGGAAACACGCTAGAAGATAAAAAAACAAAGCACGAAGACAACACGTAGGTTTCTGAGATAAAGTCTAATAAATTTAGAGGTCTTGTCAAGATAACTTTCTCTGTCAAAAGTTGATGCCAACGAACCTCAAAATTCAAGCGGAATTTATCAAGACAGGTAGACACTGAATTTGATGTTTAAAATAAATCTGCTATATAAAGGCAAAATACTTAGAATTACAGCTTTTATTTTTAAATACCAAAACCACAGAAACAGATTTGCACTCAATAAAAGTATTTTAATAATGAAGGTTAGAGGAATATCGTAAGCAAATAGAAATAGCTTTATCCATCATTAACGTTCTAACAACTTTAGAAGAATCCTCCTCAGACCTGTACAACACGGCTACATTGACTTCCCCCCAGATGTCTACATCAAGACTGAATCATAGAAGAGTGGAGATTTTCAATACAAAGAAATCATCCCTTCCAGGGATTAAACCAGGTGAAAATAAATTGTTTTCTTACATTAAAAAAAGGCTGAAGCACTTCCAGAGAAAATGGTTTATTCTTTTACTATACTTTTTCTGTGGAAGTGTCATCAGTTCCAATAATAGACTTTTTACTCTTCCCATTAAAAATCTACCCTATTTAGCTCACTTATGATTTTCAGACACTCTTCTGTATAAATTCGTTAGTTTAGCAGCCAAACTGCACATTGAATCTGTCTACAGAGACTGCATTTCACTCCCTCACATGCTCTGTATGGAGGCATCTAAGCAGAACCACCAAGAGCAGCCCACCATAAGGTCCTCCCTCTTTGGTTTGATCTAGCTTTGGTAAAACCTATGTTACACTATCTTCAGTGTTCACAGGTTTTTTTCCTATTCTTTAACAGCTCTTCCAACTTCGCTCTAAAGCTAACTTCTGAACAAGGTCAGATTTAAACCTGGTAGTTGCTGGGATTGCTTTTTCTTCTTTTCTAAGAAGGAACGTGACAGTTGCTATTCTTATATGTACTTCCTCATGAGTTTGGGGACTGGCTAAAAAAAAAAAAAATTAAGACAAAAAAAAGAGAAGAGAAAGTCGAGACAGGAAATTAAGTCTGGGACAGCACCAGCTATGAAGGTACGACGAAGCTACGTAGAAAATGTCACTCTTCAGACTGGGGAAGAAACACACAGAATTCTCTCGACTAAAAAAAGACCAAAACCCAGAACCCACCACCTCCCCCAAGCACCCTCCGCCCGCCTGCCACCCCACCGTCACCGGGAGCCCCAGCCACCCCCACGGCGTGTGCCCGGCCCCCTCTGCCGACCGGCCCGCGGAGGGCAGCCACCACCGCCGCCGCCTCCTCCCCTCGCCGCCGGCCGCGAAGCCCCGCAAAGCGGTGGCGACCGACGCGCAACGTTGAACCCACCGAGCTAAACACCGGAGACACGCCGAACCGAGATCGCCGCTAGGCCGCGAGCAAAGCTCTTCCCCTTCAGGTCACTCCTGTGCGGCCCTGGGGCGCTTCAGGACGATACTACATCACCCGCCGCTTCCGAAGCCACCGGCGCCCTCCCCAACGCCGCACGGGACCCCCGCGGCTGCGGCAGGCCCCCCGCCTGCTGGCGGGCACCGCGCGCAGCCCCTCCGGCGGCGGCTGCCCCTGCCCTGCCCTGCCCCGCCCCGCTCCCTCCCGCCACGCCGCAGCTTCTGCGCCCGGGAGGCGGAGAGCCGGGGGGGGGCCGCCGGACAGCCCGGCGCCTCCGCGGGGGACACGCTCTGGCCCAGCCACAGCCAGGCTGCGGCGAACGAACGGGCCTTTGGCGGCCTCCCCGCTCCCCCTCACATGCGCGCACACCCACAAGACCGTTACCCCCGGCCGCTCCCGCCCCGCCCGCCGGCGCAGCGCCCTGTGCCGGGCCCGGCCCGCACTCACCGCCCGCGCGCCCACGTGGCCGCCCCGCAGAGGGCGCCGGCAGGAGGGGGACGGCAGCGGGACGCGGAGGAGACAGCCCTGTGCCCACGTGACCACCTCTCCGCCCAGCCATGTTAGGTGAGGGCAGAGCACGTACCCGGCGGCAACAGGACTCCAACGCCGCTGCCAAATACAAATGGCGTGTGGATCTGAAGCCCCTGGGGAGCTCGTGCCTGCCCGCTCTTATGATGGCGGCGACGCGCGAGGCCGACGGGCACTGCTTCCCCCGACAGCTCTCTACCACGCCCCCCCCCGCTCAGCTCTCTGCACACGCGGGGGGCTCCAATTGGCCTGGAGCGTGGCGGGCGCTGATTGGACCACGTTCCTCCTCTCCCCAGCCTCCGCCAACGAGTGTCTGCGGCCGGAGCGTGCGTGGGGCTGACACGGAAATCTGAATGGAGCTCGCGGGCCGGTTGCTACGGGGGCCGGGGTGGGGCGAACGCGCTGCGCGCGGCCGTCGCTGAGGCAGGCTCGGTGCGGCGGCCACGCTCTGTCTGCCCGGGGCTCCCCGCGCCCTCGGTATGTGGCCCGGCCCCGCCTCTCGCCCGGGCCGGGCGCCGCTGGCCGTGGCGCTCTGCACTGCTCTGTTGGTGCTGCTGCCGCCCACCTTGGGCGCTGGCGAGCGGCGGCGCCTGGAGTGCTCCACCTGCCGGGGCATCGCGGACAGGTTCAACCAGGTAGGCAGCGGGGCTGAGGGGCCGCGGGGAGGCCGGCGGGGCGGCGGGCGGCCTCGCTGTGGGGCAGGGGGCCGCAGGCGGGGGCTCACCGGCCAGGAGCTGGCCGCGGGGTCCCGCCGGGTAGCCTGAGGCGCGGGGGCGGCAGCGCAGGCCGCTCCGAGGGGCAGCCCCCGGTCTCCGGGCTGGGCAGCGGGTGCGGAGGGGTGCCAGGCCTGCCAGAGAGCCGGCGGCGCCGCCCGGCGCGGTGCGGGACTGTGGCCCCCGGCGCTGCCCGGCTCTCCGTCCCGCAGCGCCTACAGCCCCTCGGCCAAACTACGTTACCGGCAGCGCCTGCTCAAGTTGATGCACGGCAGCAGTTTGCTCCCGGCTCAGTAACAGCCGCAGTCCTTACGTCGGTAGGTTGTGAAGCTCCTCGAGCTTTGCTATCGAAGATATTTTGGTGCTTTAGTGCAAAAAGACTGGCTGTAGCGTGCCTGCTTCTGTGAGGAGTGCCGATGGAAAGCATCATGCCCTAAAATTCTGTCTGTTGCCACTTGCAACAGCCCTACATTGTGGCACAGTAAATTCAGCGTAGGCAGCAAGGGGCTGCTGTGGCTTGTGACAAGTACTTAATACTCTTTGTACGTATATTCACTGTTGTAGGCTTGGTAGATCACTTTAACTGCAGAGATTTTTTGCAAGGTGTGATTTGATAGGCATTGGCTGTGACTCGGGAAAGTTGTGCTGATCACAGTGAATTGTCCTGTTGTATGGTTGTGTGTGTTGTTAAAATGTGGTGAAGACTGGGCTAAATACTGTCAAAACTGAATGAAGTAGAGGTCCTGTTTAATAAAGTTCCCAAGAACTTAAAGGAGAAGGGTATAAAGTTTCATACATGTACGTTTTTTGAAGTAAGTGAAGTCTGTAACAATGCCTTGTTTATGTGTTAAGAAAGTTGAGTCATGTTATGCTGTAACCTACACTTGCTCGCTTTTCATGTTGTTTCTTTCACTTAGCAGTTTGATTAGCAGCTTCAGAGCTTTACTGAAGGTTCTGCACGGCACTTTTCACGATTTTCATATAAGTGTCTACTATTGCCCTTAATTTTTGTTGAAACAAACCCTAAGTAACTTATATTCTTTTGTTACTTTTCATTTGTAGGGATTAGTAGATACAGCTAAAAAGAACTTTGGTGGTGGAAACACTGCTTGGGAAGAGAAGTCGCTGTCAAAGTATGAGTCCAGGTAAGCGGTCTCAGTGCTTCTCGTTCGGCTACGTTCCATGTCCACTGTGCATAAGTTGACAGTACCAGTGTTTGTCTGGAACTTGAATGTTGCAGATAAAGTTTCACGTCTCCAAGCCTTAAATTCTTATTGATTAAAATGTAACATTACATTGTAAAGTAAAGACTACAGTAAAGACTGAAATCCCTTACTAATGCATTTATTTATATTGCTTCTGAAAACAAAGACAGTTAATACCATCATTGGTCATAGTAGTTTTTTTCTGTTTACCTATTAAATTCCTACAATAATGATCTTAAATAATACTCAATAGTTACTTGATAGTCATAAAACTTGTGGAGTACTGCAGTACTTGTTTTAGAGTTAAAGCAGTGTCTCCTACCTAGAGTTGTCGCTGTTTCAGTGCCAAAAAGAAAACTAGAACAGGTGCAGATTACTGTACTCTTCTGTATATATGTTTGATTATTGAGCAAAGTGATCTGGTATCTTTCTTCCAAATTTCAAATTCACTTTTTAGTCTTAGTTGGAGCATTGAGATTTAATGGTGGGAATTCCGAACCTCAGTTACTGTGAGGTTCATGGGCTTGTATCAAATATTAACAATACATGAAATTTATTGTTGAACTTGGGAGAAAAATACTGCACTCAAAATTTGTTGGGAAGCTAAAAACCTATCAAACTTACAATCTGCAGATATAATAAATGCAAGCAAACCAAAGTGTCGTGGTCATCCTTCTATTTTTTTTTCATTGAAGTAATGTTCATTAGGTCTTTATCGTGATATTTGCTTTGTTTTGGAACCAATTCAGAACACAGCATAAACTGATAAAGTATTCTAGGCTGAAGTCTAACTTCTCTGTCGTGTCTCGAGTGGTGTCAAATGTTTAGATTAAACTTACGAGTTTCCTTTTCTGCTTGTAGTGAAATTCGTCTTGTAGAGATCATAGAGAATCTGTGTGACAGTAGTAACTTTGAGTGTAACAACATGGTAGAAGAGCATGAAGAACTTATAGAGAAATGGTGGTTCAAACTGTAAGTATTAAATTTTTTTGTGGAGATCTTTGTGTGGATAACTTCTCTAAGAGGGTGAACTTCTAACATTAAATCTTGCACCTGAACAATAGCAGTGTGGGTAATTCTTCATTATATTTCAAGAGTTGCCATCAGGTACAGCTGGGTTCAGGCTTGAAGAGAAGGAACACGCCTCCACACAATCCAATGTGAATCAAAGTGAAGACGCTTTATTAAGCATAAGCTGTCCCTTTTATACATTTTGTACTTTCCCTGGCTGTAAGCATGTGCATTGCTACTGGTTAATATTACTAAACATACTCTTCTTTGATGTGTTGATTGGTCACTGCTCTGCCACTGGTCCTTTCTTAATTGGCTCCATCAGTTATTGTTTCTTCTCCTCCATGTTCGACTCCCACCGGCTACTCCCTCAATTCTTGTTTGCTCAGCTGCTGTTTTTCCTCATCTCTTCTCTCCAAGGTCGGCTTGTTGACACTAGCTACATGAATCTTGTCACGCAGCTAGGCCCTCACTCCATACTCTCATACTTCTGGCTCATTACATGACCATTCTCGTGCAAAAACCCCTCTACACAGGCTGACTTTTAATAGCATGTGCCACTGTACCGTGTTCTTTCTTATTTTCAATTCTGGAAGTGTTGCACCAAAACATCCACTCTTGCTTCTCTTATACTGCCTACTCAGTTACCAGTGGGGTGCTGAGACAAACTAACCTTGGAAACTTTGAGGTTTATTACCATTTTTGTTTTCTTTGTCATAAAACTGAAAGGGACTCTTTGGTTCTTGTGGGGTTTTTTTTGTTTGCTCTTTTTTTTTCCTGAAATGTTATTTTGTTCTCCTGGCAAGCAAAAAAATAGTTGATACTAATAAATCTAGAAGCTGAATCTCTTGAGGATGGTAGTGTAGCAGCTGACTTTTCTATCTGCCTTTTAAGTTAGCCTGTGATTTGTGTTATAACTAAGATTTTCGTATACCATTATGAAACATAATTAGTGCAAGGAAGGCATTGTAGCATTTAAGTCTCTTAAGATCTTTTTTTTTTAATTCCAAATCATCTTTCTTCTAAGTATTTTTTACTGCTTTAGACTGTCAGCACTCCCAATCAGCTAGAATTCAGTAGGGTGAACTGCCATTATAACATTACACAACTGAATAAGGATTTTTGGTAGCCCATTCTGCTGTTAATGACTGATTTATTGCTTTATCCTTTTACCTAACTATACAGGACTGTGTATACATTAACATGCCAATTGAAGGGAATAGACTAGAATAGCATAGAATATTTCAGTTGGAAGGGATTTACAATGATCATCTAATCCAACTGCTTGACTAATTCAGGGCTGACCAAAAGTTAAAGCATGTTATTAAGGGCATTGTCCAAATGCCTCTTAAACACTGACAGGCTTGGAGCATCGACCATCTCTCTAGGAAGCCTGTTCCAGTGTTTGACCACCGTCTCAGTAAAGAAATGCTTCCTCATGTCCAGTCTAAATCTCCCCTGGAGCAGCTTTGAACCATTCCGACGTGTCCTATCACTGGATACCAGGGAGAAGAGATCAGCACCTCCCTCTCCACTTCCTCTCCTCAGGAAGCTGCAGAGAGCAATGAGGTCGCCCCTCAGCCTTCTTTTCTCCGAACTAGACAAACACAGAGTCCTTAGCTGCTCCTCATAGGACATGCCTTCCAGAAAGGTGAGCTATGCAACCCAGAGTCTTAAATTTGTCTTAAATTTGCAGAACTGAAAGAAATAGGTCTTAAACTAGAGAATTTGACAAAGTCCTGAAATAAACAAAACCATTCATAAAACACATTGATTTTTGGAAAATTTCTGTATTTAATAGACCTTTTGAGTGCAATTGATTAATTTTGCCTTCTGTCCTTTAACTTGTGATATCCAAATGTCATTCAGTTTCTGTGATGGTTTCCAAAGACGGTTTATTTGTCCATGAATACCTTAGATCTTTTTTTCGCAAGTTGTTACATTACATGTCGTACTCAGTAAATCTACTTTTCAGGGCCTGGGCCTTGGTGTCAATACAGTCAGATGTAACAGTTTAGAAAGAGAAGCAGTGTATGCTTCAGGAGTTGCTAAAGACTCTGTCAGGATACAGAGTATCTAAGCCTTTCCTTTACTAAAGTTTTTGGGACTTCAGCATCAGCATGATACAGAGATCTGTGAATTGTCATTCAGAACTGTAGTAGTCCTCATGCTTGCTTGCAAAATAATATCTAGCGATTTCATTGTTAATTGGGGGTGTATGCTAGTGCTAGAGTAGCACATAACTAACTTCTTAATATTAAAAAAAAATCTGCTAAAATAATACTTGATTCATTCTAAAAAAGAGGAGAAGTTTTAACGGTCACCCTATCATCAGGTTGGCAATAATTTGAGTAAATGTAAATATCTGTCCTGGGTTATCTTCTGCATAGTTGAGATAAAGACACAGCATTTATCTTTAAGAGGAAGACATAAATAAGACTGTCTAAACTATATATAAACCTTCCCTAAAAATAAGGTGTTAAAAAAAAGGGGGGTGTGTATGTATCAAGATGAATTGAATTTATTGGTGGCTCTTATTTCACATTTTTCATAAATATAATCTATAAAATTTGAGTAAAGTCTGTTAATAGTATTGTAGTTTAAAAGCTAAATTAATCTCAGATTGGAGGACTTCTTCTAGAAATTGGTTCCTGAAATAAGATCATCTTCAGAACAGAAAAATAGGTTTATAATCTGTCACGTGCAATAGATTTCTCTACTGCACTGTGCAGGTTCGGTTGTGTGAGTTGGCTGATAAAGAATCTTTGTTCTTTTTATTGATAAATGAATGTCTTTCATATACAGAAAGAAGAAGTATCCTGATTTGTTTAAGTGGTTTTGCATAGAAACAATAGAAGTTTGCTGCCCTGATGGAACTTATGGACCGGATTGCCTTGGTAATTTTTCTTTTGAAAAATACAGTAGCAGATATGTTACCTATTTGTTTCAGTCTTTCATGACACAGACAGATACTTGAGGTATAATATTTTGTGTGAGACACCAGCTACTGTGTAGTACGTACCTAAATTTATAGTTGAACTTTCTGGAGATTGTTTTGAGTTCCACTTATATTTGAATATATTACTGAGCATTCCTTGTTGCAAGCCTTTTGGCTGCTCTCAAGGGAAAAAAGATTTTGCAATATCCTGGTTCAGTGTGACTTTTTTTTTTTTTTTTAACATTTTACTGTCAAAAGTAATTTTGATTTTTTTTTTAGCTTGTCATGGTGGATCAGAAAGACCTTGCCATGGAAACGGCCACTGCGATGGTGATGGTACCCGAAGTGGAGATGGCTCATGTAGTTGTAACAAGGAGTATACAGGAGATTTTTGTTTAGACTGTTCTAATGGTTACTTCAGTACCTTGAGAAATGAGACACATTCTGTTTGTACAGGTAACAAATTCTTCGACGCATGCTTAGACCTTTGTCTTCCTTCTTCAGTTTTTATAAACAAAACTAGAAACAATTTAAACTGACAAATGTAAAAAGAAAAATTACAGTTTGGTCACTCAGCTTTAACCATAAATGGCATGTCAGTCGGTTTGGTGGAATTCTAAGGTGTTGCTAAGTCATCCTTCCAGACTGCCCTTGATTTTTTTTAACTTTTTTTTTTTCTGCTTTAAATTAAAAAGCAGAATTCATCTATGTCATGAGGCAGGCAGGAGGAAAGAGCAAGCTTTGCCTCTCCGCCCCCCAGGTACCGTATGAAAATCTTGAGCTGAAATTGCTACATAGTGGACTACTTTGAAAGCTAGGTTTTCTTCATGTCTCAGATAAGCTTAACTGGAGTAAATGGGCATGGAAACAGCTGATCTGTACTGGAGACTACATGGAGTCCAGTTAAGTATGTCTAAGCTTAATTTTGAAACAAAGTCAGGTCATTGGAATAAACTTTTTCAGTTGGTCAGATTTTCGTCTGTTTTTACATCTTGAATGAGATTCTGCAGCAACTAAATCCTGACCATGAGGTCTAAGAAGATTGTTTTTAAACTTGATCTATGTTATTTTTTGTCTGGTTGAGTAGTAATTCTTCTGTATGATTTGTTTTACATTAGAATATATAACATGCATATGTTATATATTGGGTGCTGTATATGCATGTAATATATATATAATATGCATATACAACTGGATTTCTAGTATGTTTCCTTGTGAAGTTCTTCAGACTAGTATCAGTTCACACATTGCTCTCAGCTAGTTGCAAATGAAGTAGTCTGAGAATTTATTAGGTGGGAGTGCTGAGTCTAGTGTTTAAACTGTTGTCCCAACCCTGAGAGACTCAGCAAAGTTTATCTTCTTGATCTCCTCTTCCCAAATATTTTGGAAATTGGACCTGCCACTTCTAGTCACTAGAGTTTCATGGCAGTGTTTTAAGTGGTGCAGATGACTGTAATTGCCAGACTTGGCTTCCTGGGTTTTTTTGGTGGTGTGGTGGTTTTTTTTTTGTTTGTTTTGGTAGGATAGAGCTGCATTTTTGTAAATGATACCTCCATATAGTAAAGATTTAATCTTCTGAGTGGGAGGGTCAAGCTACTAAAATGTGATAGCTTCCAGTGAATCCTCAGTAAGGTTTTCTTTGAGAATTTGTGTGCCCGAACTCGTACTGGAATCTCTCAACAGAGCTCAGACTGTAGTTTTCTCTTATCTCAGCCTGCCACACTGCCTGTAAAACTTGTATTGGTTCAAGTAACAAGGATTGCCAAGACTGTAAAGAAGGCTGGGTTAAAAATGAAGAAGCAGCTTGTGTGGGTGAGTAATGTTTGATAGACTCCAAACAGGTTTTGTAGCAACGTTGGCTAGTGAGATTAGATGACATCACATCGAGTTTTATAGTGTTTTATGGAAGTGTTGCGTCAGTTTAGATTTCTATAGTTTGTAATCTCTCTCTTCCTAACTTATTTCACGTTGCAGGAAAGCAATATTTCCTCCCCACTGATCGCCTGGTGATTATAGTTGTCTTTATCAAACTGTTCACTGTGTATCTTTTTAGTTTATCTTTTTAGTGGAATACAGATAGTAGCAAGTGGGGTGTTCCTTTTAAGTGGGGTTTTGTGTTTATTTGAATGCTAAACAGTGCCCTGCTCTTGATTTAGACTATTTTGTCAACTACTGGAAGATTCCAGTCAGCTTATCTACATATTTTGTAATAATTGCACAATAGTCTTCACGTTACTGTATGTGTATAAATGCTCAACCCTAATAGAGTTCAAACATTTCACAAAAAGCCAGGCATACTAACTTTTCCTATTATTGGAGAGAAATACCAGGAGACATCAAGCTCAGTGCTCCCATTAATCTCTTACCTGTTTCTAGCTTAGCATTCCTCTTGGTTTATGAGGAGATATGTATGAAACACTTAAGGAAAAACCCAAATACTAAAAATACTCCCAATGCAGGAATGCACTGGGGAAAAGTAACACATTCTGTTTAACTGGTTGAATTTGACCAGTTAAAGATCCTTAACATAATGTCTGGAAAGAGTATCTTAGAAATTATGCGAACACTGCTTCTTTTTAAGAGTGCTAATGAGAATTAGAATTTGAATTACAGCTCCTGCGATACCTGCTTAGGCAACTCTTGAGCACTCCAAGATCATTTTTAAGATGCTCCAGTATTGTCTTCTGTACAGCTCTTTTTTTCCAAATAATCATTGCAACTGATCAAATATAAATTAATTGAGTAATCTTTAGGAATGATGTCTGCTGCAACAGGATGAGCTAGACAGCAAAGGGACTGAAATAGCCTTTCTCTGAATTTTTTAGTTGTGAGTACTGTTGTGCCCTTTCCTTGAAATCGCAAGACTAGCGTGTTTTAACTTTCCAGGTAGAACTGGTTTTCAGCTGGACTGGTGCTAACCATAACTTGGCTTTCTCCAATTTGCTTTGTGTAGAAAACTAAGCGGTGTATGTGCGTGCATTTGTGTAATTTTTTTAATACTTTAAAAAGTTCCACAGCATGGTAATATAGGAGTAGAGAAATCAACAGTGTTGCAGAAGAGTAGTCTGTCTGCTTATTTGTTATGCTATTTGCATAAAAAGCATAAATGCATTTAAAACACTGACCTGAAAAGGACAGAGATGGCAGGTATTCTGAAAGTTTTATTTAATTTGAGCTCTTGAATTTCTGATATATCTGTTATTGTCATCACAAAACGTCTTCTGAGGCTGAGTTTTGATTTGTTAATGTAAGTTTAAGCTGAAAAAACAGTATATGTTACCATGTTACTTTTATGTCTAACATGTTGCGTATCTGATCCTGAATTCATTGTAACAATTACTCTCAATGCAGTCAGTGTAAGCTTATAGCTTCTGTGGGCCAGTTCTTCGGAGATCTCAAAGCATAGCATTCAAGCATTAATCTGAGTATTTAATCATGACTACTATTTTAAGTAACTTGTCACTTTTTATCTTTCAGATTTAAATGAGTGTGCTGATTCTCCTTGCAAAGATCACCAGTATTGTTTGAACACTGAGGGATCTTTTGCATGCAAAGGTTTCTTTTTAATCTGCTGTTGCACTTTATCGTCTAGAATCCTAATCTAATGCTAGAGGTAATGCTAGAGAGGGCATGATACCAGGCATTTAGTACAGTGTGGTCGGTCCTGACTGGGCATGGGGAGGATGCAGCTTTAGACCTATCGTATGAGGAAAGCAAGAAATTTCTGGTTATTTCTACTCTGCCATTGTGAGACTCCCACCTGCAGTACTGCATCCAGCTCTGGGGCCCCCAGCATAAGAAAGACATGGATGGATTTGCTTGAGTGGGTCCAGAAGAGGGCCACGAAGATGATCAGAGGGCTGGAGCACTGGAGCACCTCCCCTATAAGGACAGGCTGAGAGAGCTGAGTTTGTTTAGCCTGGAGAAGAGAAGGCTCCAGGGAGACCTTCTAGCAGCCTTCCAGTACCTGAAGGGGGCCTACAGGAAAGCTGGAGAGGGACTTTTTACAAGGGCATGTAGTAATAGGACAAGGGGTAACGGTTTTAAACTGAAAGAGGGTAGATTTAGATAAGATATTAGAAAGAAATTCTTGACTGTGAGGGTGGTGAGACACTGGAACAGGTTGCCCAGAGAAGTTGTGGATGCCCCCTCCCTGGCAGTGTTTAAGGCCAGGTTGGATGAGGCTTTGAGCAACCTGGTCTAGAGGAAAGGTGTCCCTGCGTGTGGCAGGGGGGTTGGAACTAGATGATCTTTAAGGTCCCTTCCAACCCAAACCATTCTACGATTCTATTATTTCTTGGTGGGTAAGCTGACTGACTTCAAGCGGTACTTTAAACCTCAGATATATGAATTTTTATGCTTAAATTGTTTCATCTTTAGCATGTGATGCCAGCTGCGTAGGTTGCACAGGGGAAGGTTCTGACAAGTGTAAGACCTGCGCATCTGGATATATGAAGGAAGATGAAAAGTGTACAGGTTGGTGGATTTAGCACTATGTGGTGGAACACCAGTTAGCTCAGTCTTGGTTAGCCGTGATGAGGAGCTGTTAGTACGTTCGCGTTTGTCTGCTTCAGTTTTCCAGCCTATTGAAATGAACCCAGTCGTTCTGGTATCAGCCGCAAAGACTTTCTTTGTAACTTCCTTTATATTATTGAGCTAACGTGCGTGACAAGGCTTAAAGGTGAAACACTCCTACAAAAGGAACAAACCATTTTATAGAGGGTTCAGGAAACAAATACACGAGTCTGTTCTTGTTATCTACCACTCCATTAAAGTGTGCGTCTGTATTCAATTTGGTAACAGAAAGTTGGGAACGGAATATGGATTCTGTTGTCTTTCTGTTAATCCATTAATGTCCAAGTTCAAATTATATTAATTCATAGTGAATTGTAACATATGAAATGATAGTAAAAAGAGTGAAATTGGAGTTTCTCTGTGAGGAAGAGCAGAAGGTACACACGATCTTAAGTAGCTGTTAACTATGACAATGTAGTATTTACTGGCTCCCTTCCCTTTAGTTGTACTTTGATGGCATCAGTAGAAAATGACTATGGGAAATCTTCAGTAGGTTAAGATGAGTGCCATTGTTTAGTTCATTTCCCCACGTAGGGGCCTGCAAAACATAAAAAACCCAAATTTGAAACATGGTCTAAATCATGAAGAACTGTAACAGATCATTTTAACAGAGGTTAAATCTGTTGCAGCAGCATTCTGCTCCTCAGTGGTTTTTATATTTGAATAGAATTTTGCTTATATGACTGAGCACAAGTAAGTTTTATAACAAAATAACAGCAATGGACTCTTTCTTTCCTTGTCCTATCTCCAGATATAGATGAATGTAACCTTCCTGAAAAGGTCTGCGTGAAAGAGAATCAAGACTGTGTTAATACTTCAGGTAGTTACAAGTGTGTATGTTCAGAAGGATTTGAAGATAGGGATGGAACATGTGTTCAAACTGTAAAAACAGGCAAGTGGCTTTTCAGTGTCAGTTTATTTAAAAATATGCTATATTGACAGCTCAGAGGTGTGTTTCTGTCTAAGGGTCTAGTCGCTTGTAAACTCTTCTGTATAATTTCTCATCTTCCTACAGCTGTGGTCTGTGTCAGGTAGTTTGTGGTGTAGGCCACGTTCTGCATGTTTTTGTGCTTAAAGACAGTGAATTTTTTAAACGTCTTGTTCTTATGTTGATATTTTTTTGTTTAACTCAAGGTTGTGTTTGTAAGTCACTTAAGTGTCTGGCTTCATTACATAAAGTGAACTAGCAAATTACTGCTATCATAAAAAGGAGGTTTTCTTCCTCCCCACTTTTTTTCATTTACCTTTAATTATAATGACTTAAGGGTTTATCTGGTTGCTTGCAAGCTGCTTCAACTCACTGAAATCTGAGAAAATTAAGCAGAATTCTTTTTTGTTGGATGAGCGAGCTGAATTTGTTTATTTTTTGATCACAGAAGTGCCAGAGCTGGTGTGAAGGTGATTATGGAGAATATATCCATCTTTCAGTAGCAGGGAACTGTTTAGATTGACTTAAACTATACCCTCAGTCAAGAAATTAAAGTGTAATTTGCTCTAGGGTGTATGGCACATGGTGAACAGAATTACGTTCATTAGTGTTTCATTACTCCATCTAGGCTTTTTCTACAATTCCAAAGTGAAAGAGGATTACTTTGCAATAAAGGCTGTAGGAGAATAGATGAGACACACTCAATTTCATACCTTTATTTTCTTTCTACTTCTTAGCTTGTTTGGGGTTTGTTTTTTTTTGTTCCCCCTGCACCCTCGACTGCTTTTTCATCTTGTACTAATAAGATCTATGTAGTATGGCCATTCAGTTCAGACCGTATACTCTCAGTACTCACTGTTATTAGTCCTTTAAAATAAGTTATATACTTTACCTGTACAGATACTTGGGATATCAGTTACTACATTTTTTAATGTGGCCTGATATTTTATGAGAATAAAAGCAAAATGAAAAGTTGACAAATAGGCTTAGCTTTTTTCTTAGATTAATGCTTTTACCAATATAACAAGAATGCTCTGCTTTTTTAAAGGCTGCTTTAACATCTGAACTAAGCAGTTTGTACTATAGAAAATACTTTTGAGTAATACTTGCTTTTTGTTTTCAAATAGCAGAATTTGTTCTGAAAGGTCATCTGGAAAGGAGAAAGTTCACTCTGAATAGCTGAAAACAAAAGCTTAGAATAGAAATAGCTGTGCTGTTTGTTTGGTTTTTTTTTTCCACTAACAATATCGTACCAGTTTATTTGAGATGTTTTGTTTGAATCTAGTAAAAAAAAAAATAAAATTAAATTATAAGCTTAGACTAGGAGGATGGTGCAAGTAGCTCTTTTATATGGCTTTATTACTTCTCTGGTCTTGATAAATATGTTGATTTGGGTTTCTCTTAAAAAAAATCCTAGTGTCAAAAATTATATGGTATAATTAATAATACATTTGTATTCTCATTATGATACTTAATTTCACAGAAGAGGAAGTAAACAGTGGAACAACTGAGCCTTCACCTACTGGACATGATGATTTATGATCTGCATTCAGAACCAAACGACATTCCTATCTAAAGTTTTAAATTATTGGACTAAGCCTCTGCTAGCTGACATACTGTGGAAATGGTATTAAATATGCAGGTTGCCATTAAGATTTATTTTTTTTTTTAAATGTGGTGATAAACTGCTCTTTAAGCTGCATTTCTTTATTCTTAAATGCCACTTTTTATATAATTCTTCAAGAACCACACTCTGGATGGGTTAGTATAAATTTTGAATTAATGTAACATTGTACCCAGCAATTGTAAACAATTTGCAGGTTTCTCATTCTAGTGCCTACTGAAGACTGTGATCATTTGGAAGGACTTAGTTACACTTCATAATTCAAGAAAAATTTAGACTGAAGTTTGGTGTTTCTTGACATGAGAAATATTTCTGTAACTGAAATACAGCTTTTAGAAATTGTCAGAGGGAGTCTCTTTGGGGGGGAAGTACTGTTCCCTTAAACAAAACAGAATGCCTCATACTGCATTCAATAAAAGTTTATTTTGTTGGAATGTGCCTTAAAAGTTTTTAAGATGTTAATACCTTTCTGTGTTGGTGTGTCTATTTTTCGTTTAGGCAGTGAAAAAAAAGAAAACAAAAAACCCAAAAAAAACCCCACAAAACCTCAGAACCTTGTAAGCACTGGATTTCACTTCAGCACTGAATTCCAGCACTCAGTTGTGTTGGAATGTATATGGGGAGAAAAAAAAAAGAAAAACCCAACAAAACACCCCCCATACATACTTTCCTGTAAAGGAAGAATTATGTCAAACAACTTCCCGAAAGTAGGTAGACAAGTCTGTTGGGTGCTTGCATTAAGTATGTAAACTAGTTTATACAGTGATGAAAAGGTAAGTTTGGCTAACCTCTGCACTCAGTGGCTTACAGTTACTATATGAGTACTCTGTAGAATTGGTGAATACAGGACTTTCGCTCCAGTCTGCTGCTGCATGTAATAGCTTCCTGTCTTTTTCAGAAGCAGCATACTACAATCAATTCAGCTTGTTGTCTCTTGTGCCGTTTCAGAGGGAAAGCTAATAAGCATAGCACAGACACAACTTCTTACGTGTTGTCCCTAAGCTTAAAGGCAAGTGTAAGAGCTAAAATTTTTAGAGCTAAAAGAAGAGTTCTAAAAAAAGAGCTAAATTCTGCAGGACCATCACAGCTGTAAATAAGCTAAGGACCATCCAGGTACAGTATTTAAAGCTCTGATGGAAGTGAGTAAAGTTTGAAATACATTACGGTGGTGAATACAAGGAGCATAAGGAGGGTTTACAGAATACAACTAAAAAGAGCATAGCTTAGGCTTGGCTATGAAGAAGTTATAAACAGTACCCTGAGGTAAGTGAAAATAAAAAGGGTATGAATAAGATTGACCTGTCAAGCAGTGAAGGTCAGACATCTTCAGTACACTTCTGAAGACTTCTTTGTTCAGACTAAGACACAGTTCAGTTTGTGAACAGTGCATGTAGGATTTGTATATGCAATAGATATTTATGTTAATATTGTACAAAAAAGTATTCAGTTGGATTCTTATGTTAAAAGCTGGCTAAGATGACCTTGCGTTCCGTAGTTTAAATACCCAATGGTATTAAAGTATCTGTAACAGTTTTCTTTAAGTTATTTTCCTTCAGCTGTTTTATCTAGATGTTTCTTAATTTGCCAGTCTGAGAATGAAAACTTCAGTGCTTTCTCAGCTGTAATTGCCATAGGTGGACCTATATGCCACATATCTTTCAAGTTGTAGGGTAGGTGTTGTATTTAATAAGTGCTAAATTAAAAGGAGGAAAAAGTAGGCAGTTTGGGGAGCACAGGGTATACAACTCAAGGATATTTAAGGGTTTTTTAGTACAAGTGTAGCCAGTTACGATAATATTAGGCATTAAGGATCTTACAGGAGTGTAGCTTGGCTTTGTTGCTCAGTCATTGACACTTAACTCCAAGATGTTCCAGATGATGGTCCAAATGATCCTTGTTAATAGTAATATGAAATGTCAGTTTGGTTTAGAAACTACCATCAACTCATACTCAACGGAATTGTCTCTTCAGTACAAACTCTTATTAATGTTTCAAGCCTGAAATAGTGCTTCTTCGTATGAGGAAGAACTTGCTATTCTAAGTTCTCTTCAAGTTATTTGGGTCTCTGGGGGGATACCTGATGAGGTTCTTAACTATATTGTGGAAGTATTTGCTTGGTCCTAGTTAAGTTCAACTCTGGGATGAAATAATGAAAAACAAAAACTTCAATAATTTGTTTTTTCTCTGGTGATAGAGAAACTCTTCCTACCCTGACCTGCAAAAGTAATGAGAGTGGTCTGATATAACCAAACTATTGTTCAGTTCCAGAGAATAATGTTTTCAGCTTTCCATTACCAAAGTAGAACCATTAGAGTGTTGTTCCCTGGGAAACACATGGATGTAGTACCTGGGTATTAGGAGTCACTAATATCTTTTTCCTCAATCCTCCCACTCTCCTGCCCCCCGATTATTAGCACCTATTGCTCTGCATCAAGTTTATCCACAAGAACTTAATAAGTCAGGGGTCCAGAAAGGGGAATTCAAATATTTAGAGCTTTCTCTGAAGGAATATTGACCAAGTTATGTACTTGATATATATTTAACGCTATGCTACTGCCTCATGCCCTCTCCATGCTGAGTTTCTGAAGAGTTAGTTCTCTTGTTTTATTCTGCATCCTCATTTTACTATTTCAGACTGTAATTACTGCTCTGTATTAGAGGTTAGAATTAAAATTGTTTTGCCTGAATTTTTTTTCCCCCCTCTGCCTTAAATAGAATGGGGATTGGACTCTTAGTTGTCTTGGGTTTTGCCCCTCATAATCAGAATGAAGGGGGTGGGGGAGCAGGGATTTAAACTGATTAGCAGAAACTGGCAATGAATCACAGAATCAGCTAGGTTGGAAGAGACCTCTGGGATCATCGATTCCAACCTTTGACCTAACACCACTGTGTCAACTAGACCATGGCACTGAGTGCCACATCCAGTCTTTTCTTAAACGCCTCCAGGGATGGTGACTCCACCACCTCCCTGGGTAGCCCATTCCAATGCCTAATAACCCTTTCTGTGAAGAAGTTTTTCCTCATGTCTAACCTGAACATTCCCTGGCGCAGCTTGAGGCTATGCCCTCTAGTCCTGTTGCTAGTTGCCTGGGAGAAGATGCTGAACCCCGCCCCACTACAACCACCTTTCGGGTAGTTGTAGAGAGCGATAAGTTCTCCCCTGTCACGGTTTAAAGCTGGGCTGGCGATTAAACCTGCAGCAGACGCTCTCTGTTAACCCTCCCCCCCCACCCAAAGGGAAAGGGAAAGGGAAAAGGGAGAGAGACTTACGGGTTGGAAAGTTAAAACAGTTTTAATAAACCTATAATAATGAAAAAGAGTATAATAATAATATTGGAATAATCAAATATATACAAATATATATACAAAACCAAGATCGAGCTCCCCCGATGTCGGCAACGTCACCACCGGCACTGCAGGGCAGGCTCCGGGAAGGCCCAGGCTGGGCCTAGCGACGGTCGAGAGCTGGATTCAGGGATGCAGATCAGAATCGGGGGCAGCAGGAAAACAGTCGGAGTCCTCCTTGGACACCAGCCATAGCAGAAAAAGCAAGAGCGAGCAAGAGCGGAGAGACCCTCGTGATCCCCCCGCTTTATATCGAGAATGACGTGTATGGGATGGAATACCCTCGTTGGTCAATTTTGGGTCACCTGCCCTGTCTGCTCCCCCCTGCAGCTGCGACCCCCCCCTTCAGCTTTTCACTTGTAAGCAGTGAGGAATCCAGCGGTGACCTTGGTTTCTCTAAGAAAAAAGTACAGCAAGAGCCTTACTGCACAACATCCCTACTGGTGCCTCAGCAATAACTACAAACTTCGAGCGTTATCAGTCCTGGAAGCAGACACTGTCTGCAAAAACATGCAGTTAGTTTCAGAAAGTGCAGTTATTTAGAGGAGACTTAGCTGAAAGTAAAAATCACTGAAAGGAAAATCGGCCTGATTTAGGCCAAACCAGGACATTCCACCCCTTATTCCATACCATTCACGTCATACTCAGATCACCTCTAACTTTTCATTTTAAAATATATACAGATAACATTAGTTTATGATTCATCTCTATACAGAAAAAAAAAAAGTTCATCAAGTTCGTTTAGTTCAGGATTGTGGGTTTCCATCTGGCTAGGAGTCTCTCAGGGCAGGAGACATGGTATGAGTTTTGTCACAGTTTGTGCCCACGGGTTGCAGGTTAAAGATGTCAGTCTTGAGGAGGTTACTGGACGCCACTTGCAGTTAGCTCCGGTCTCATCACCACTGCTTCAACCTGAAAGACACTTATGAACACTGTTAGTATTATGCAGCAATTAACATCATGCAGTTCAGAATTAAGTATTCTCACCCAAGATCAGATCACCTTCAGGGACACATCGGACTCCACCATCCTGCAGCATCACCCACCAAGTACATCCAGGTCCTTGAGCAAAAGCAATCCCATGAATGGGTTTACCTTTGCCTGTAGCAGGAAGAACCCAGACAGTTTTTCCCAACAGATTCCTTTCATGCACCACAGGGACTTTATCCCCTTCTACTGTATGTAAAAGGTCTGACTGAGCAGGGCCAGCTCGGTTGATAGATCCTCTGGTGTTAACTAGCCAGGTAGCTTGTGCCAAATGCTTATCCCAGTTTTTAAAGGTTCCACCCCCCATTGCTTTTAGGGTAGTTTTTAACAGCCCATTATACCGTTCAACTTTCCCAGAGGCTGGTGCATGATAGGGGATGTGATATACCCATTCGATGCCATGCTCTTTGGCCCAGTTATCTATGAGACTGTTTTTGAAATGAGTACCGTTATCCGACTCAATTCTCTCTGGTGTGCCGTGTCGCCACAAGATTTGCTTTTCGAGGCCCAGGATAGTGTTCCGGGCAGTGGCATGGGGCACAGAGTATGTTTCCAGCCATCCGGTGGTCGCCTCCACCATGGTAAGTACATAACGTTTACCCTGGCGGGTCTGAGGGAGTGTGATGTAGTCAATTTGCCAGGCCTCCCCATATTTATATTTCAACCACCGCCCCCCATACCACAAAGGTTTTAACCGTTTGGCTTGCTTAATTGCGGCGCATGTTTCACAATCATGGATAACCTGTGCAATAGAGTCCATAGTTAAGTCCACCCCTCGGTCACGAGCCCATCTGTATGTTGCATCTCTTCCTTGATGACCTGAAGTGTCATGAGCCCACCGAGCTAAAAATAGTTCACCTTTATGTTCCCAGTCCAAATCTATTTGGAACACTTTAGCAGCCTGATCTGCTTGTTGGTTGTTTCGATGTTCCTCAGTTGCCCGACTTTTAGGTACGTGAGCATCTACATGACGTACCTTCACGACTAGTTTCTCTAGCCGAGTAGCAATATCTTGCCACAGTTCAACAGCCCAAATAGGTTTACCTTTACACTGCCAGTTGCTTCGCTTCCACTGCTCTAACCACCCCCACAAGGCATTTGCTACCATCCATGAGTCAGTATAAAGATACAGCCTTGGCCACTTTTCTCGTTCAGCAATGTCTAGAGCCAGCTGGATGGCTTTTACCTCTGCAAATTGACTTGATTCACCTTGTCCTTCTGTGGCTTCTGTGACTCGTCGTATGGGACTCCATACAGCAGCTTTCCACTTCCGATGCTTTCCTACAAGACGGCAGGATCCATCGGTGAACAGGGCGTACTGCTTCTCATCCTCTGGTAGTTCATTATATGGTGGGGCTTCTTCAGCACGTGTCACCTCCTTTTCTGGTGGCATTCCGAAGTCTTTGCCTTCTGGCCAGTCCATGATCACTTCTAAGATTCCTGGGCGATTAGGGTTTCCTATTCGAGCCCTCTGTGTAATTAATGCAATCCATTTACTCCATGTAGCATCAGTTGCATGATGGGTAGTGGGAACCTTACCCTTGAACATCCAGCCTAGTACTGGTAATCGAGGTGCCAGGAGAAGTTGTGCCTCAGTACCAATTACCTCTGAAGCAGCTCTAACTCCTTCATATGCTGCCAGTATCTCTTTTTCAGTTGGGGTGTAATTGGCCTCGGAACCCTTGTATCCTCGACTCCAAAATCCTAGGGGTCGACCTCGAGTCTCCCCTGGTACTTTCTGCCAGAGGCTCCAGGTAGGACCATTGTCCCCAGCTGAGGTGTAGAGCACATTTTTAACATCTTGTCCCATACGGACTGGTCCAAGGGCTACTGCATGCACAATCTCTTGTTTAATCTGTTCAAAGGCCTGTCGTTGTTCAGGACCCCACTGAAAATCATTCTTCTTTCTGGTCACTTGATAAAGAGGGCGTACAATCTGGCTGTAATCTGGAATATGCATTCTCCAGAAACCCACAACGCCTAAGAAGGCTTGTGTTTCCTTTTTGTTAGTAGGTGGGGACATAGCTGTTATTTTGTTGATCACCTCTATCGGGATCTGGCGACGCCCATCTTGCCATTTAATCCCTAAAAATTGGATCTCCCTGGCAGGTCCCTTGACCTTGCCTCTTTTTATGGCAAAACCAGCTTTCAGAAGAATTTGGATTATTTTCTCCCCTTTGTCAAAAACTTCTGCTGCTGTATCACCCCACACAATGATGTCATCAATGTATTGCAAATGTTCTGGAGCTCCACCCTTTTCTAGTGCAGTCTGGATCAGTCCATGGCAAATAGTAGGACTGTGTTTCCACCCCTGGGGCAGTCGATTCCAGGTGTACTGGATACCTCTCCAGGTAAAAGCAAACTGTGGCCTGCACTTTGGTGCCAAAGGAATAGAGAAAAATGCATTAGCAATGTCTATGGTGGCATACCACTTGGCTGCCTTTGACTCCAGTTCGTATTGAAGCTCTAGCATGTCTGGCACAGCAGCACTCAGCGGTGGCGTAACTTCATTTAGGCCACGATAGTCCACAGTTAATCTCCATTCTCCATCAGACTTTCGCACTGGCCATATAGGACTATTAAAGGGTGAGCGAGTCTTACTAATCACTCCTTGATTTTCTAATTGTCTAATCAGTTTATGAATGGGGATCAGGGAGTCTCGATTGGTGCGATATTGTCGTCGGTGCACCGTGGTAGTAGCAATTGGCACCTGTTGTTCTTCAACCTTCAGCAACCCCACAACAGAAGGATCCTCTGAGAGGCCAGGCAAGGTAGACAGCTGTTTAATGTCCTCAGTCTCTACAGCTGCTACACCAAAGGCCCATCTATACCCTTTTGGGTCCTTAAAATACCCTCTCTTGAGGTAGTCTATGCCAAGGATGCACGGAGCATCTGGGCCAGTCACAATGGGGTGCTTTTTCCATTCATTTTTAGTTAGGCTCACTTCGGCTTCCAATACAGATAACACTTGAGATCCTCCTGTTACTCCTGAAATACTGATAGGTTCTGCCCCTTTATGATCCGATGGCATTAGGGTGCACTGTGCACCAGTGTCTACCAAGGCTCGATACCTTTGTGGTTTTGATGTGCCAGGCCATCGAATCCACACAGTCCAATAAACTCGGTTGTCCCTTTCCTCCACCTGGCTGGAGGCAGGGCCCCCCTAATCAAGAAATGGATTCGTGCTGCTCACAGGGACTGGACCTTCATTTCTCCTATTCACACTTTGGAAAAAGGAATTTGAGGCCCATCTACCCTGACTGGGGTCCTGCTCACTGGTAACTGGAGCAGCCATCCTCCTAGAAAAATTCTCTCTGGTATTTCTTTTAGCTTGCAACTCACGTACTCGTGCCTGTAGGGTACTGGTAGGTTGTCCATGCCATCTGTTCATGTCCTCCCCATAACCACGCAGGGCAAACCACAGGATACCTCGTGATGTGTTCCGTTTCCTTTGAGCTGGTCCTGTAGGAGGGCGTTTTCTCTTAACAGCTGCAACGCGGGCCTGTGTAGGTAGAGAGTCAAGTTTATTCTCGATCCTGGACAGTTTGTCTGACAGTTGTTTAAATGAGTCCTTGTTTTCCTTTGTCAGTTTTTCCACAGCCGAGACACGGGCCTGCAGTGGGGAAGAAATACTATCTTCATACTGTCGCATACAGTTAGCCATTTCATCCACACTAGGTCGTGCCATAGCATTTTCTCCCCAGACTAATATTGACAATGTATGGGTATATGTCGGTGGAGCATTCTTCACAACCTTCCGGAACATGGATCGGTTGCATTCCACTTCATCAGGATCTACAGGATCTACAATTTCCCGTGGGTGTCTATAAATGATCTCTTGCACAGCTAGTTGTCTAAGGTAGTTAATACCTTTTTCTATAGTGGTCCATTTGCTCAGGTGGCTCATAACATCATCTTTATAGGGATACCTGCTCTTTACAGCTGACAAGAGTCGCCTCCAGAGACTGATAGTGTTTGACTTTCTTGCAAGCGCCTTATCAATACCACCATCTCTGGACAGGGATCCCAACTGTCTGGCTTCTCTACCGTCTAATTGCATGCTATCTGCCCCATTATCCCAGCATCGGAGCAGCCAGGTAATAATTGGCTCACCATCATAACGGCTGAAATCTTTCCTTATATTTCTCAGGTCCTTCAGGGATAAGGAGTGGTAGGTTATCTCTACATCCGAGTCCTCCTCCTGTGATAGTTCTGCTTTAGAACGACCTTTCTTCTGTAATGGGTCTGCTTTAAAATGACGATCAAGGGAACCCCCATCTGTGTCGGGCCCTGACTCTGCCTGAGAAGGGCCCTCACCTGGGTCATGTGATGGCTCTGCCTTAGAAGGCTCTGAGTCATCATCCTCCTCTTCACGAGCTGATTTCTTTTGGTATTTCTTCCTGGTTACAGGAGCAATTGGTACAGATTCGTTAGATGCTGGGGTCTGAGTAGATGGGGTCTGAGCAGTGGCTGTCGTGGGAGTGCTGAGACTTGTTAGAGTCTGAGTAGCTGCAGTGGCCATCTTGGGGGGTGTAGCAGCTGCGGTGCGAGCTGTAGCGGCAGCACACGCTGTAGGATCTGAGGTGGCTGCATAACACCTACACCTGTCCCTGCACCGATACTTAATCTTATCCCACATCAGAAACACATTCAGGACAACCGAAAATAAAAACATGCCACCTAGACAGCACCATCCGAATTTCACAAAATCTAGAGGAATCAGCTTGGCAGAAAAGGAGAAGGTACTATTTCCCGAAGTAAAATTGGAAGTGTAATCATTAACACAATCAGCTAAAGGACGCCCGGAGCCCGCAGATAAAATCGCTGCTACCGCGGTCAGAATAGTAACAGACCAGTTTATCACGACATAAATCAGTATGAAACGCCATAACAAAACAATGCACATTGACCAGTGCCCAGCAGTGATAAACTGCACATAAACAGTAACAAACAGCGCATACGGCAAGTAAGGTATCATTACACTTAACTCTGTAAAAGGCTTTATAAAGAGATGAGATAACACAGCATTCAAAAATGACATCAGCATCTTCGCTATCTGTTTTAATTTCCAACCCCTCGTAAATCTCAAAGGAAGAAATCTGATACTCTCTCAGCTGAGCTCTCCGGGTCTCCTCCCGCCGGAGCTGGGATTCGACTTATCAGAGGAACCTGTTGGAGCTTCTCTCGAGCCCCACGTTGGGCGCCAATAAATCTGTCACGGTTTAAAGCTGGGCTGGCGATTAAACCTGCAGCAGACGCTCTCTGTTAACCCTCCCCCCCCACCCAAAGGGAAAGGGAAAGGGAAAAGGGAGAGAGACTTACGGGTTGGAAAGTTAAAACAGTTTTAATAAACCTATAATAATGAAAAAGAGTATAATAATAATATTGGAATAATCAAATATATACAAATATATATACAAAACCAAGATCGAGCTCCCCCGATGTCGGCAACGTCACCACCGGCACTGCAGGGCAGGCTCCGGGAAGGCCCAGGCTGGGCCTAGCGACGGTCGAGAGCTGGATCAGGGATGCAGATCAGAATCGGGGGCAGCAGGAAAACAGTCGGAGTCCTCCTTGGACACCAGCCATAGCAGAAAAAGCAAGAGCGAGCAAGAGCGGAGAGACCCTCGTGATCCCCCCGCTTTATATCGAGAATGACGTGTATGGGATGGAATACCCTCGTTGGTCAATTTTGGGTCACCTGCCCTGTCTGCTCCCCCCTGCAGCTGCGACCCCCCCTTCAGCTTTTCACTTGTAAGCAGTGAGGAATCCAGCGGTGACCTTGGTTTCTCTAAGAAAAAAGTACAGCAAGAGCCTTACTGCACAACATCCCTACCGGTGCCTCAGCGATAACTACAAACTTCGAGCGTTATCAGTCCTGGAAGCAGACACTGTCTGCAAAAACATGCAGTTAGTTTCAGAAAGTGCAGTTATTTAGAGGAGACTTAGCTGAAAGTAAAAATCACTGAAAGGAAAATCGGCCTGATTTAGGCCAAACCAGGACATCCCCTCAGCCTCCTTTTCTCCAGGCTAAACAGTCCCAGTTCCCCCAGCCACTCCTCATAGGACATACCCGCCAGACCTTTCACCAGCTTTGTTGCCCTCCTCTGGACTCGCTCCAGCACCTCAGTGTCTTTCTTGAAGTGAGCCCAGAACTGGACACAGTACTTGAGGTGTGGCCTCACTAGGGCCGAGTACAGGGGGGACAATTACTTCCCTAGTCCTGCTGGCCACACCAGGATGCTGTTGGCTGCCTTGGCCACCTGGGAACACTGCTGGCTCATGTTCAGCCAGCTGTCCACCAATACCCACAGGTCTCTTTTCCACCGGGCCACTTTCCAACTGCTCTTCCCCCAGCCTGTAGCACTGTATGGGGTTGTTATGGCCAAAGTGTAGAACCCGGCACTTGGCCTTGTTGAACTTCATACCATTGGTCTCGGCCCGTCTATCTAACCTGTCCAGATCCCTCTGCAGAGCCTTCCTACCCTCAGGCAGATCAACACTCCCACCCGACTTAGTGTCATCCGTGAATTTACTGAGGGTGCACTTGATTCCCTCATGCAGATCATCAATAAAGATATTAAACAGGACTGGGCCCATATATCTGAGGTTTAAAGTACCACTCGAAGTCAGTCAGCTTACCCACCAAGAAATCATAGAATCGTAGAATGGTTTGGGTTGGAAGGGACCTTAAAGATCATCCAGTTTCAACCCCCATGCCACAGGCAGGGACAGCTTTCCACTAGACCAGGTTGCTCAACACCTCATCCAACCTGACCCAAGCAGGTCCCTGTAGAGGTCAAAGTCTGCTCTCCTGAAATCCAGGATGGTGAGCTGGCTGTGCACATCATGGCATTTGATATGTAGGATCCACATCTACCGCTGCATCCACTAGTGCAGAAACTGCTTGAGTAGTAGCTGGAAAGTTGTACAACTAGGAGAAACATTTTTCTCTTGCTAAGTTCTTCTGTATTCACAGGGCATAGTAAGTCCAAGGGGGGGGGTGAAAAAAAAGGAAAAAAGTTCAATTTCATACTAGCTGTAAGATGAATGCTCAAGTTAAGCTTGTTAATGCTGGGGCAATCATAGAATGGTTTAGGTTGGCAGGGACCTTAAAGAGCATCTAGTTCCAGTCCCCCCTGCACAGTCAGGGACACCTTTCCACTAGACCAGGTTGCTCAAAGACCCATCCAACCTGGCCTTGAACACTGCCAGGGAGGGGGCAGCCACAGCCTCCTGGGTAACCTGTTCCAGTGTCTCACCACCCTCACAGTAAAGAATTTCTTCCTAATATCTAATCTAAATCTACCCTTTTTCAGTTGAAAACCCTTACCCCTCATCCTATCACTACAAGCCCTTGTAAAAAGTCCCTCTCCAGCTTTCCTGTAGGCCCCCTTCAGGTACTGGAAGGCTGCTAGAAGGTCTCCCTGGAGCCTTCTCTTCTCCAGGATGAACAGCCCCAACTCTCTTAGCCTGCCTTCATAGGAGACGGGGTCCAGCCGTCTGATCATCTTTGTGGCCCTCCTCTGGACTCGTTCCAACAGCTCCATGTCCTTCTTATGTTGGGGGCCCCAGAACTGAACGCAGTACTCTAGGTGGGGTCTTATGAGAGCAGAGTAGAGGGGCAAAATCACCTCCCTTGACCTGCTGGCCACGCTGCTTTTAGTGTAGCCCAGGATACGGTTGGCTTTCTGGGCTGCAAGCACACACTGCCGACTCATGTTGAGCTTTTCATCAACCATCACCCCCAAGTCCTTCCCTCAGCGCTGCTCTCAATCCATTCTCCACCCAGCCTGTATTTGTGCCTGGGATCGCCCTGACCCACATGCAGGACCTTGCACTTGGCCTTGTTTAACTTCATGTGGTTCGCACAGGCCTAGCTCTTAAGCCCGTCAGGGTCCCTCTGGATGGCATCCCTTCCCTCCAGCGTGTCGACCACACCGCACAGCTTGGTGTCATCAGCAAACTTGCTGAGGGCGCACTCAATCCCACTGTCTGTGTCGCTGACAAAGATATTAAACATTGTCGGTCCCAATACCGACCCCTGAGGAACGCCACTCGTCACTGGTCACCACTTGGACATCGAGCTGTTGACCACAAGTCTTTGAGTGTGACCATCCAGCCAATTCCTTATCCACTGAGTGGTCCATCCATCAAGTCCATGTCTCTCCAATTTAGAGACAAGGATGTCATGTGAGACAGTGTCAAATGCTTTGCACAAGTCCAGGTAGATGACATCAGTCGCTCTTCCCCTATCCACCAGTGCTGTTACCCCATCATAGAAGGCCACCAAATTTGTCAGGCATGATTTGCCCTTAGTGAAGCCATGTTAGCTGTCACCAATCACCTCCTTGATTTTCATGTGCCTCAATATAGTTTCCAGAAGGATCTGCTCCATGATCTTTCCAGGCAGAGAGGTGAGACTGATGGGCCTGTAGTTCCCTGGGTCTTCCTTTTTTCCCTTCTTGAAAATGGGGGTTGTGTTTCCCCTTTTCCAGTCAGTGGGAACTTCACCAGACTGCCACAACTTCTCAAAAATGATGGATAGTGGCTTAGCAACTTCATCTGCCAGTTCCCTCAGGACCTGTGGATGCACCTCGTCAGGTCCCATGGACTTGTGCACCTTCAGGTTCCTTAGATGGTCTGGAACCTGATCCTCTCCTACAGTGTATCTTTAAATACAACTTGGGGCTGCTATGTCAGTATTTCTAATAATATATGAGAAATTATTATGGATACTTTGGTACTTCATGTTTTGCAAATCTATAATGTCCATGTAGTATAATCTGTCACTTTGGTAGATTATGTATACAATAACTTTATAAACCCAGTACTTTCTGTCCTCTTTTTGACAGATGTACCTGGACTAAGCATAGTTATCTTCTTTGAGGAAAAAAGAAAAGGCACCTTAAATTAAATGACTTCTGCTTCACATTAATTTTTTCAGTGTATGTGTAAGGAGTTATTTCTAATTAAAAAAAAATTACATTATTTTTCTTTAATATTTCTTAGCTTAAAAAAAAAAAAAGCATGTCTTTTTTCTTAATGAAGGAGGAACACACACTTTAAAACCAAAAAATAAGGTGGCCTACATATCGGGTGTTTTGTTTTGTTCTATATAAAAATGGGATGTGTGAATAAATTATTCAGTATTCTAACAGGAGAGACCTTGTGGGTCATCTTATTCTTCCCTTACCAGTGTGGAATTATTCTCTCTGTGCCATTTGGAAATGCAATATCTAGTTACAGAATTGCTGAGGTAATGTCTTTTCCACCATTCTCTATTATTTTATTTATCAGAACGTATTGTCATGTGCTTAATTTGATAGTAATTCTTTTTAATAACTAGAGCAATAAATAACAACTCTCCTGCATACAGCTGTGGTCATGGCCTCATTTGTTTGAGGTAATGCACAGACACAACAGATGGTCCTATATAAGGTCTTTGCCTTGCAAAAGGTGGAAGAGGAACAGATTCGGGGAACCGAGACTCATCTTTGACATTTAACGTAAATAATATGCAGGTTTTTAGTTCGCTTTCAAATTTTTTGGTTCATGGAGCAGGCAATGTCACATTTTCAAGCACTGAAGCAAAGGCGGCCAGAAACTACCGTTAAGAAAAGCATAACAACAGCTGACATTTTCATATAAAAAGCAGTTATGTAAAGGAAATGGCTAACAATAACTCTTGGCAGCAATGAAACATGTAGTTTCAGTGCTAAGATCAACTTTAACGTGTTCTCAGGAAATTCAGAATTTTTGCTGTATGAGTGCATCCCCTCAGTGACTTTGTAACGTATTTAAGGAAGTTATTGTTTCATTTATTTTTCAAGTAACAGCAAGGTTAGCTGTGGCTGCTCAGCATTGGCAAATGGAAAGATCACACATCACTGGGAATGGAGAAGAGGGAGTGTGAGAAGTCATCAGGTGTATGAAGCAGCCACCAGAAAGGGGTGGCGTAGTATCTACCATCAATGGCAATCTCTTGGAGCTCTTTAATAATTTTGTCTAAGAGCCTGGACTGAAGCAGCAGCTTCTCCTCAGTAATCAGGTTAGGAAATAAAGAATTGTGTCTCAACTGCATTTTTACATTTACTCATCTATGCATCTAAATGCTTATGTTTACAAAGAAATACTTTCGTAGGTAAGTATATATAGACCTATGTGCCATAGTATAGATAAACACCTTTCAATTGAAGTACTTCATAACTTCATTTTTTTTCATTATACATTATGATATATGCAGTGTTTAAAATAAATTCTTCCTACCTGATGTCAGTTTTGCAACAAGAAATTTGATTGCCGTGTGAGCTGTAGAAGGTGGATAAATTCTTCCCATGAGCTTGCAAGGGAGAAAGATGAGTCATTAAGACACAAGCTGTTCGTCTTCTAGGACATAATTCTGTTATCAATTCATTGCACACTGTTCGTGTTCGAAACAAACAGAGTGTCCCCAGAATAAGTTTTATTTTATGTTAAAACTCTTCACACAGATGGCGTTTGACAGGCTATTTGACAAGACAGGCATCCTAATGGGACGACAGCTCTGGAATTCCTGTTGTTTGGGAAAGAGAGCTCTGTGGCAGGCGTCGTGTGATGTTGCTTCAGGCATTCCCTTTGTAGATGATAAATGTTACTGCACAGCTGTTTTCCCCATGCAGAGATGCACAGCTGTGCTGTGCTGGGAAAGGAGTATATCTCTGCTATGCTGTTGCGGTAGATTGTGCTGCAGATTTTCACAACTTTCGTGTTAAGCCAGCAGAGGGTACTCTTCAGCTTCCAAGGAGAAGTTGTTACGTTGGCTGCTTCAGCAGGCCACTATCTCAAACACAGTTATAGTACTGAGGAGAGGGGTCAAAAATGTGATCTCTTTAATTATATGGGTCTGATTGCACTTAAGTAAAACTGATGAATAGGTCATATGCTTCTTTGAATAAATCTTCTACGCTGCATTCTTTCCAAAAGCACAAACAACTGAGATCTCAGTCATATAAATAACATCTTCTTAGAAATAGGAAAATTCAGATTGGAAAGAACTTCAGGATGTCTCTTATCCAACCATCTGCTGAGGCAGGGTCAGCCATGAGGTTTGAGTAGCTGCCTTACGCACTCTTGAAAACCTCTAAGGATGGAGACCACACATCCTCTTTTGGCAACTGTCCTCACAGTCAAAATGTTTTTCTGTACACTGGGCTGAACTGGTCTTGTTCCAACTTACACCTGTTGTCTCTTGCCTGACTGCCATGCACTGCTGTGAATCCTTGATCTTCTGGCTCTGCTCTTGCTAATGCAGCCCAGGAGGCTGGTGGCCCTCTCTGCTGCCAGGGCACTGCTGGCTCATGCTCATCTTGCTGCCCACCAGTACCCCCAGGGCTTTTTCCACAGAGCTGCTCTGCAGCTGTCAGTCCCCAGCCTGTATGACTGCAAGGGTCTCTTCCTTCCCAAGTGCAGGAATTTGGGTTTGTCCTTGTTGAGTTTCATGAGGCTTCTGTCAGTCCATTCCTTGAGCTTTAATAGATCCCAATTTTCTGTGAATTCTTATATTTACACTTCATTTTCATTCAAATCAACAGTCCCACTGCCTTTGATAGAATGAATTGCATGTATAAAGCCTAAAAGTTTATAGGCTTGTGGATTGCAGATTTATACATAAAGTTACTACAATCAAAACTACAAAATTAAGTTATGGATTTCTAACCTATTCAGCAAATCACAGAGGAACAGAGTTTTATCTTTTCTTTGAAAAATAATACTTCAAGAAAAAAAATAGTCTTTCTTACATAGCTTACATCTCTTGTGTGATGTCATAGTCAAAGCACAAGCACAAAACCACAGTTCACTATACTTGACAGGATGATGTAAACCTCATTATAAGTAGAACCTTTATTTTTAAAGGCTCATAATCTTACTCTAAAAACATATATATTTAAGTCATTACTCATCAGTATAAATACAGTTTATTTAAAGCACATCTGTTGCTGCCTCACTGGTTTTCAGTCTTTCCCTCTGCCAGTCAGCTGTATCAGCAGTTGTTCCTATTGCCTACAGCTGTATGTTTTCTGCACATTAGAAGCAGAGCAATGAGGTAGCCAGAAACACCTGGTACTTCTTCAGGATTCTTGCTGGCACATCTGGAGCTCCCAGGATTGTCAGAGCACTGAGACTAATGGAACCACTTTTATGATCAATTTGCAACCTGGCACCGTCTGAACCAGATGAGTTTTAATGAAAGCTGATGGCTCATTAGGCACAGCATAGCAGTGTTTTGTACAAGACCCTTGACTTGACACAACAGCCAATTAAATTCTACCTCTTCCCAAAACCTTGTGGAAACATACTGGGGCAGTAAAAATGTATGGTTTTGTGTGGGTCATAGTCTAGGCTACTTCCCCTTTTATTTCATTTTTTATGGTTTGATAGTTAGAAAAAGTAAGAGATTAGCAAGGAGGGAATTATGTACTTGACTATGTATAGACCAGACAGCATTCTTGTTTCCTGAAGAAAGGTGAGGTCAGTCTTCTGCTCCATAGAGCTCTCTTAATTTTCCAACAATCATCACTTTAAATATGCAGTATTATTTTTTTTTAACTCTTCCTTGTCACTACCATGAAGACCATTTAAACAGTTGTGGGGATCTGTTCCGTGTCCCCCTTTTTTTTCTTTTGGCATTGTCTCAGAAACCGTCCTATGCCATGTGCTCAGACGCCATCTTGTGGGGGTTACCGGACTGCCTGACCTTGGCGACGTTTTATGACGCAAGAAGGTAGGCGCCAACTTGAGAGGGAGGTCTCCGCCCTCCACGCCCCCCACCTCCTCCGGAGAGACACATCCGGCGACAGCCTGGCAATGGGCCAATCCTGTGGCGCAGGAACTGGACCTGTCCCGCCCTCGGACCTGTGATTGGTGCGAACTGTTGACTGGCGGCTCCATGTCACATGACTCTGCCGAAAAACTCTATAAAAGAGGCTGGATCGCCCGACCACGCGGGCTCCCACCGCCATCTTCCGAGAAGTAACAAAAGATCCCGCAGGACGCCGCTGGATCCCAGGGTGGTGACTATCCTTTCCCTCTCAACTGTTCTCTTTTCCTCTCTTTCTTTTACCTCTCTCTCTCTCTCTCTCTCTTCCTTGCTCACTGAGTTGCCTCATTGTTGGACTTAATAAAGTCAGAGTTAAGTTTATTGATACCGTGCCTCGGTTGTGCTTTTTCCGAACTCAAGGATCACGAATCTATTTTATTTTGGGTTAGGATTTTGGGGGGGTGCTTTACCTGCAGGCAGGTTAAGCATACCTGGTGATTTATAATCTGGCGGGCCCCGCGTGGGCTGTCTGCATTGAACCAGGCATGCCCCACGTGCGCTGCACTGGAGTTACTAATCAGGCGGGTCCCTCTCGGGGATTGTCTGCATTTTATTTCTAGATTTACTCCTTTTACTAATTAGGCGGGCCCCACGTGGGCTGTCTGCATTTTATTTCTAGATTTACTTTTAAGGCAGACCTTAATCCGGAACCCGACAACAGTATGATAGAGATGCTAAATATAATAATTAGAAATGTCATTTCAGTGTGGCATGAGGAATACACATTGCTTCAAATGTAAAACCCTTGTGTTTGGATTTTGTATGTGTACATGTGGGTTTTATTTCACCTGGTTGGGCACTCTTCAGAAGAAAGTAAATCCATGAATATATACACATGTACATTCTTATTCAGGAAAGCATGTAAAGATTAAGTAGAAAGTACTCAAAGCCAAATGTATACATAGTCCTCTTCCCATGAAGTCAGTGGGATTTAAAAACATGTTTAACCAATTTGTTGAATGAAATTGATCAGCATAGATGTGTGCTTGATGCTCTTCAAACAATAATATGTGTTGTATTTTAAGGTTGTGAATAATCTCACTGTCTTCAGTGTGACTGGTGCAGTTAAAATTTAATACACGTGTGAGAGGGTTCAGCACTGGCCTGGAGGGTTCAATCAGTACATTGCGCTATTGAAAAGAGAGATACCTGCATGATGGCTGAAATGTTTCAATCTATGGCAAGGGTCAACAACATATGGAGTAAGGGCCAAAGGTGAGAGAGAAGTAGATTCTGAATGTCACTCGGGTATAAAGAGCAGGAGCTACTGAGTCCTGACAAGACATTTGGTGGCTCTTCTGACTCTCTGAGTTCAGGGCTCAGACGTCCCTGCCTCACAAAAAGGAGAAATGATGGGCTGCATCATTCCTTTCAGAGGCCGTATTTCCCAGCTCCCACTGAGCTCCTTCCAGTGCACTTAGCTTCTTGTTTGGGACAAAAAAAAAAGTGGTCTGGCACACTGCGCTTGAAAAGGTGCTGACCCCTGTTCTACATCTCACACTTCCATGGGAAACATCCATGGTTGTTGAATTTAGCTATATCAGAGCATGTGTTCCAAATCCTGTGAACTTATGTGTCTGTTAACAGCAATTTAAAAACCTGCCAGTTTTCATAGTATTCTATAAACAAGAATATGTAGTACTTCTGAGGAGTTATCTGCTATTACTTTGAAAATAGTATGATATTTACCAGGGAAGTCATCACCAGTGGTAGTACACGCTCACTATTGGCTCGCATTCTTTGTTGTAATAATATTTGGGCTTCCCACAATGTAAAGTAAGAACACAGTGTTTACATGAGTTAGAAGCACAGTACTGGAAAGAAGCAACTATATGAGTTAATGTTCTTTGAATAGCAGTTGAATAAACTTCCATGGGAAATTTGTTTATTTCTGAACTTAAAAATGATTCCAGGAAATACTCATGCTGTGACAAAGTTTCACTATTCTCTGGGGTAGAGAGGGATTTTATCATGGGATCATGGCCTTCTGAGTTTGCCAGTGAAAGAATGGACGTGCTATACTTTTTATTCTGAGTCCTTGTATTTACAAATATAAAGAGAAAAAAAAAAATCTTAATTCTGCAAACTAAGCTTGACAGTTGTGTTCAAGGCCCCAGGAAAGGCTTAAAAACCTTACAACTCCTAGTAGCAGGTTGAAGGAGGAGATGATGGGGATTTGTAAAAATAAGCAGTTGTGGGAAACAGTCATTGCTGAGCTTTGTCATTGCAAATATCGTTTCTTCTAATGCTGTTGTCCTCTATAAATAAGCAGTAAATATAAGATTTTTACCAAAGCATCTAAACTGTAGGTGAACTTTACCTCAACAATTTTTTTTTTAAAAACCAATGGGACTGTAGGAAAAAAATAGATGTGATGACGTGTAGAGCAAAACATAGAATCTTCTGAAAACTAGAATAATCCTGAATATTCGGTGAAGATGATGCCAGTGAAATGGAATGCACAGGCCCTTGCCACGGAAGTCATTTCAAAGGCACACTGACGTTTTGCTTTGGTTCTTCCACAGGAAGAGCCGTGGAACAAGTCTCCAAAGCTTTTGACTTACACCTGTCAGCAAGGACAGACGGCTGATGAATTAAGATGTGTGTAACAGTAGCACACCAAGGCGTCAGTCAGTTGCATCCTGCAAGTTAACAACAAAGATTGCTATGACTTTTTCCAGGGACACCTTTAAGGTACCTTTCTGAAAGCACAAAAGGTTCAGATAGCATATCCATAAACAAATCCATGGGAAAGGACAGTCTGGTGGAGTGCAGGCAGGGATGAGATTTCTGAGTTCTAGGCCTAGCCTTGCTGTAAATTACCTGTGTGATCTTTGGATCATCTGCTTCATTGAGCTTTATTCTTTGGGCAGGCCTGTACTTGATAGGCTGGCTTGGGGAGTGTTATCCCAGTGTGAGGTAGGAAGGTGTCTCTCTTAATATAGAAGGTGAAATGATCCCAGTGCCTCCCATTGAATTTGGAGACCAGACTTGGAAATGGAAAGCTTTGACCTTGATGAGGAAACTCAGCGGGCTTAGTGGCCACCCATAGTCACTGTTATTCAGAGCATCCTCATGGTTTCCTGACTTGCTCTGGAGAACCTGACAGGCCTGTGGCAGCCTGTGCTTTCGATGAACACAGTGGCATCTGGTGCAAAACAAATACCTCTAGTGAACATAGGGATCAAAGCGATTTTGTGCTTTCTAATGCTTCTGTGAAATTCATCTCACCACAGAAGTGGGAGAAGCACTCACATACCCCAGTGAGAAGTGTCCAAAATGATGAAATAACTACAGGCTTTGGACCGTGGACCATATCTCATACCAGTTCAAACAAAACTGAGAATTAATGTAGATTTTGTAAGGACAGGCAGCTGCATTTTTGGCAAGAACTCAAGCAAAATACAAGCAGGGAGAAAAAGTTGCTTTTGATTATACAAGGTTTGGTCATATGGTCATAACTGGCATTTACACAGCCTCTTGTTCAGGGAATCAGCACTTTGCTGCATTCCTACAGCAATAATAGAATAGATGTACAGAGAAAATGACAAAACGCACCATGACAAATACATACTGTCCCCAGTCCTTCTCTTTTCCAAATGGAAACTTCTGAATTTTTCCTTTTTTCCCTAAAAAGTACCAGTTCTAATAAAAACAAAGCTTGTTAGGGGATGGCATTAACAGTAGGACAAAATGTTCATTCTTCTTAGCAAAACCAACTTTCCTTTGAGGACATGTGTCAAGAAATACTCAACTTCATGAAACTTCTTTAACCTCTCTTTCTTTCATAGCAAGTGATGTATCTCCTGGTGACAAATGATGAATGATTTTGTAGCATACTTGTTTCTGCTAGCAGGAGTCACAACATACTTTCCAGGATAAAAGCTCTTAGATAGAGTGATTCCTGTTTAAAGTAGAAACTGGTTTTCAGAATTTCTGCTGTAGTGGAAAGCACTGAAACCAGACAAAAGGAATTTTTATTTTTTTCCAGCTGCAAATGCAGCTTAAGTTATTTTAACTTAACCTCTAAGAACAAGTACAGCAAGAGCCTTTCTGCACAACATCCCTACCGGTGCCTCAGCGATAACTACAAACTTCGAGCGTTATCAGTCCTGGAAGCAGACACTGTCTGCAAAACATGCAGTTAGTTTCAGAAAGTGCAGTTACTTAGAAGAGACTTAGCTGAAAGTAAAAATCACTGAAAGGAAAATTGGCCTGGTTTAGGCCAAACCAGGACATTGGCGTTCTTCACATGCAAAGTTATGTACAAATGTTTAGCTAATTAGTAAAGCTGTGCACGCAGGCAGGCAGGAGAGAAGCTGAAGCATGCTTTCCAACACCAAACAGGTTTTGGAGATGACTGGTGATACTGATGAAGCAATGCTGCGGATAATTTTGTCTGGCTAACTCCTTGGCTTTCTCTGCCTCTCCTTTCCCCACCTGCCGCATTCCTCCTCACTCCCTCCTTGCTTTTATCTGCAGCCTCTCTCCTTCCTCAGACTGCAGCTGTCCAACGGCCTTTGCTCGCTGTTTACGTTTTTTCCGCTCTCCGTCTTGGCTTACCTCACTTCTGTTGTCATCTAAAGAGACATATCGGCTGCTTTTCCTCCCCAGTAAAATCCCGGATGGTCCCCAGGGATTCAGCACCGCAGAAGGGATGAGACTAGTCAGCACATTAACAAGCCTGAATTGTGCAGCCAACCCTGTCATTTTGGGGTATCACTGCAAGTAAGGTGTGACCATTGCTGTGATCAGTGGGAGATTTACCCACAGCTTTTAACCGGACCATGACTGAGACCTCAGAGCACTGAAAATGAATGAGAAAAAACAGAAACCTTTCTGCCAATGTTTTAAAGAGGTCTGTTGCAAGGAAAATACCCTAGTCATTGGGGACTCCTCTGTATTGGAGCAAGTGAGCTTTCTGAAAGGAACAAAAGCTCAAAAAAGAAAGAAGAGAAATAGATTTTATCTGAATACTCAATTTAGAGTATCAGAGAACAGAGTAACAGAGAAAACTTTATTTATTCTGGTCCTCTTACAAACAAAAATCTCAAACTCCAAAGATATGCAAGAATGGGTTTAAACAAAGCAATAAATATCAACTATTGAATAGCAAATGTTTTTTTGCTATTTGATACTTTGCTTTTTTAGAGAAAGAGCAAAGTATCTTCATAAGCCTAACCCTCACATGGGAAGTTCTTGCAAATAAGGACTGAGCGTGACTGGCGGCAGGAATTTGGATGGTATCGGTAACTGCACCTCTGGGCTCGCAGGTGCTGAATGCCTCTGAAAACATTCTCCTCCCAAAGCGCCGGGCTGGGGTGGCTGCAGATCTCTTGCTACAATGCCAGTCCACATTAGGTGCTTCACAGAGATATTACGAATTATTTATTATGATTGTAGACTTTCTCTACAAGGGTTAAGCTATACTGAGCAGGGCTGGCAGCGTGTTTATACACCTTAACCAAAGCCTGGTAGTCTGCTGAGTAAAACTGCAAATAAAAATATTTATGAAACTATTATCCAAGTAAAACACAGATAACATTTTTGAACACAAAGGCTATTACCCATCAGTGAATAAAATGCTGCTATCTTGATGATTTCTTGTTTTGGATGTGTCAGTGGCTTAATGCACCGTCAGACTATTATATCCTTCATGAAGCTGAGAAAACAGAGTAAGTAGCATTCAGCAAACAAAATCAGTCCCTCCTGTTTTAGAAATTTATGGTCTTTTGCCTTGCAGGGAGGCTTAATGTGGCTTGAATTAGCAGAAATGTCATTGTAATGGGTATGAAATGATGGAAATCAAGTCTGGCTGTGGTGTACTGCACCACTTTGAATGCAGTTTATCACAGACTAAGGGTACGAATGAGGCTTAGATGCAAAAGCACTAAGACTTCAGAATCAGCATGTATTTTTCAAGGCAGATCTGCATTGCAGTTTCACCATGGAAAAGAACAGAAAAATGTGTCTTTTTTTATTGGAAATAGTTATTCTGGCAAACTGAACACCCTCAGTCAACAGACAGACATATTTTATAAACTCTATTTTATCACGTTGGTAAGGATTTATGCTTGCAGAAGTGTTATGGTACAGAGCAATGATAATTAATCCCAAATCCCATCAGTTGTATAGTAGTTTTAGCACTAAGCTATGTTACTAATAAATTGCATGTCATTTCTCTAGGGTGAGGCTTCTCATGCAAGGACTATATTTGCAATGTAAGATTCTATTGTTATGCTGGATGAGTATGTCTACCAATTCAGTAAATTATATTTCTCGACCTAATTTGCCATTATTATTAATGAAATAATTTACTACTCAATTATCATTGGTAATAATTGGTCTGTGAAAGTCTGCTTTCTGTACCAATGTTATAGTTTCACCAAAAATGACAAAAAATGTAATTATGGGGTACAGTTTATGGTAAGTCGTCAGGTGCCTTAGGTACCACTCAGGACCAGACCTGTATGTTGCAATTAAATTATTTGGTATTTGTGATAACACCTGCTTAGTATCTTCCAAGTGTTCTAAAAGAAAGCATGAATTTTTTATGTGTCCAGCTTTGTGTATATGAAATTTGTGGCATCCAGCAGTGGTAGCTTTTAGGGCTACTTAGGAATTCTCTGCTCCTCTATCAAGTCTCTCCAAAAAAACTTGTCAAGTGTTGATGTCATATATAGTTTACTCTGCAATATCTAGGGTGCCCTGTGCGATAAGCTGTCCATGTGGATCTAGCCTTACTGCCAGGGCTGTTTAAACGAGTCATGAGCTGCTGGGCATAATGTGCTCAGTGCCTCCTCAATGTAGACACGTTGACTCTGGATCAGCACTCATGTCCGGCAATGACCCACCTGCACACTGGCTGTGGGCTCCCTTCAGAGCAGGAGCACGGGGACCCCAAGTCAGGTTTGTCTGTGGGCAGCGGCTGAGTTTGAGAAATCTTCATCTGGATGTTCGAGAACCTCATTCGAAACCAAAACCTTCATATTCAGAAGCTCTAGGCAGTTCCCATTGTCTGGGTTACACTTAGCTCTGGGCTTAGCGGGTGTTGATTTACCTGTCGGGGCAGCCATGGATTCCCTTGGCATAGAAGCCACCAAAATGGATTTAATACAGCATAGCAGCAAGAGAAATTTTTTCCTTAATTAGAAACATAGCTCTTAGGAGCAGGACTCAGCCTGCTAAGTTGGAAGTAAGCTATGTGCTGTTATGAACTTCTGTAGGAGTCACTTTGGCCTCTCGTTGGGCTGAAGGTGATGGAAACAGAAAAGTACATTGCTATTTCCTATATGATCCCCACTGTGGAAAGGCTGCCTGTTCCTTAACTCATGGCAAGCTGAACCTTTCCTCATGAGGCCCCTGATGCTAAACCTGTCAGTCAAACCCCATAAATGGCCCCTACCCACTGCCCACCTGAGCATCTTCAGTCAGAAATGGGCCCTTGGATTACAGAGCTGTTTTATAGGGTAGGGTTAGGAAAAGTTTAAGTAATAAAAACCACCTGTGAAATGCTAGAGACTCATTGCTTATACCCAATCAGAACAGGAAATTACTTTCCTCTTAGGATATACTCTTTTCCTGGACTTGCAACTAGGCAAAACTATGGTGTGAGGTGCCCACTCAGTGAGACGAGAATTTTGTGAAATACAGGAGAAAAGCAGTTCTCTTAGACTTCAGAGTAATTAAACTATACTGGAAGAATGCTGTGTTCATGTCACCCAGTACTTGCCAAGTGTTCATTCAAAAAAAAAAGAAGAAACAGAAAGAAAAGAATCCAGAAGACAATTAGATTCTTGCAGAATATAGGAATTCATCGAACATAACCCACAAAAGTAACTAAAACCACCTGTTTCCACTTCCTCCCTAAAAAAGAGAGTACTACAATGTGGAAAGTGCAGAGCAGCGAATGCAGCAAGTCCTGAAGATGAATCATGACCAACACAGCCGCACAGAACTTGTTTAGGGGGGAAATGATGTATCCCCTTCTTTTTCACTTTAAATCCAAGCATTTGTGTTCACTATCTTTTGTATAGCTTCAGCCTGCTAGACGATAACCCTCACCTACTAGAAACCTGGCCTCAGATTATCTGCACTGTAGAATTTTGTTGATTTTTAGGGTTCTTTCCAGGCTTTATGTTAACTGAGCTGCATTTAGTTTGGAATCTAATGATGAATACAGTCACGGGTTCTCACTGAAGAGCACAAAATACATTTTATTCTCACTCCAGCTGAGGAGTTAATGAAAGCTACCATTACAAAAACTTCCATTTCTTGTGGTCTCCTGCTTAGGTACAAACTCAATACTGTGTTAAATGTTGCTTTACCCTGTGAGTGCCCTGTCGGTTCACATTGACTTCATCTGTATCCTCTCTGAGTAATTTGTACCTCTGGTCAGCAGATGATGCATCCGTTCTGTGTGGTCTCTGTTGCTGACCAATACTGAGGCATTTTGAAACTTTATTACTCTCCTTGCATCCTTTAAAACACTATAAAGAACATTTTCAGGTATTGAATAAATAGCTGTCATATTACGTCTGCCTTTACCAAGACGATTCAAACACTTGTTTTCAGAAATGCCAAGTTCTGTTGTTTCACATCATAGACAGCCTCTGCCTTATATACAAGAGGTGTCTCTACTAGCGTGCTCCTAAAAGTGCAACTGATTGTTGCACTAATATTTGAAGCCACTGTGCCTCCAAATATCAAGACCACATTACTTCAACCTTTTATTTTTTGTTATTTTAATTAACTTAATGGAATGAAATAAGTAGAAGAAAAACAGAAAAAATCTTGTCATTGTAATTGGCCACATCCTCAGCTGGCAAAACTTCAGCAAAGTTGCATCAGTTCATGGGGTGAGGCCTTCAGATGCTGCAGAAATTACCTCTGAGAAGGCTGTGTGCTATATACGTTGTGTAAATAATGGTTTACTGAACAATAGCTGCTAATTGATCATTGAAATGCACTGTTAGCAATTGCGATAACATCAAGTATGTTATACATTTGCACTTCTTGATCTTCCTTTTGTATGCAATTATGATGTCCTTTGGTTGACATTTATGCTGTCAACACTTACTCTGCAGCATGTGTAGTTAAATAAGCATTAGTGTTACAAAATATGGTTTTAATATCTTCTTGAAAACCACAGTCATCCAGCCTGCTTTGTTGCTGTATCACTGTCCTGAAGTAGTGACGCAGGAGCTTGTTGTACTAGGTGATGGAATGAATTTGTGATTTGATTCCCCAGAGCTGGTTTCCCTTCAATCCTCCTGCATCATGAATGTGACTCAACAGTGGTGGAAGCCAATGCACTTATACAGAGCGTGTGTGTCTGGTGTCCCTTCACTGTTCTGTTCAGGTTTCCCTAGGGGGACAAAGCAGTTCAGGAACAATAGTGAAATGACATATGCTTGAACTAGGAGCACGTGGCATCTGTAAAACTTCCATCCTTAATGGCTTGGCAGTGGATCATTTGGGAATTAGGGATGAAAGCAACAGATGTTATGTATTCAAGCACCTGGATAAAGAAATGAAAACCTGAAAACTACATATATTATTTTGACAAAGCAAAATGGTGAAATTTGCATTTGTCTGTGATGTCCCATCCTATTCAGATAAGGTACTGTTTGTTTTTAAATGGAAATACAGCTTGGCATAACATGACAAAGCCATAAAGGCCCTTGTGGCCATGTTACATCTGGGTCAGATATATTTGATGTTCTTACTTTGATCTCCTGTGTAATCAGTGTGTTTTCAGCTTAGATCTTGAATCCACATCTCCTGTAAACAAGAACAATTCCCAGACCTTTTGATCTGCAAAATGACTCATTCTTCCACAACTCTACTCTAGAACAGCAGAGAGAAGTGATTCCTGTTCCTACGGGTTTCTTTGGCATGCTCCTCTGAGACATATAAAGCTTTCTCCTAAAAAAATTAAAGGGGCTAAACAAGGTCCCTATTGGATCTCTTGGAGCTTTTTGTTTGACATTCTTCCCATGGCTTTCCTTGGGACTTTAAAAACTTGGATAAATTTCCCTATGATGACTGGATTCATTGACCACATTGCCTGAGACTTGTTTGATAAGGAAACGGGGACTGTAAAGTAAGAAAGGAAATAATGGATAGTATAGAAGCTGTTGGATTTTGAAGGAAGCAAAGAAACTGTGGACAAGGACCTGGAATGTGCAAGATAAGGTTGGACAGAGGGAAAACAGAGATGGCAGAGCCAACAAGGACTTGGTGATAGGTGGAGCTTTGAGATGGGCTAGGCAAGGACAAGAGGACCCCTGATTTTTTTCTTTGAAAGCTTACAACCATTTTGGAAAAACATTTTTTCCCATCTGTCTATTCCATTCAACATATGAGTACTAAATAAGATATGAACCTTGCTAAAAATAGGATGAGATCATGTAAGGAAAGACAATGCCAATACATTTACAGAAGTCTGAATTACAATGATCCTTTTTGCTGGTGCATTTTGACTTTTCAAATCACCCTTAACAGTACTGTTTTAAAACACACTTTTCCATTACTAGATAGAAACATTTCTACTTAATATACTGAGACATTACCCATGATTTCTATTTCTGTCTGCCTCCTCTATTGTGCTTCTTTTGTGTGATATACTCAGAATGTGGGTAGTAGCTGTGAGCTATTTTTGGTATGTAATGCAATAGATGTGAGCAATGGATCACGTTTTAGAACAGAGGAGGATTCTGCAGAAGGTATCTCATTAGGTGCTATTAAAAGTATATAACTCACAAATAATGTGAAATGCAGCAACCTCCCAGGACAGCAAGTCACCAAACCCATTTTTGTGTGAGCAAACAGAAACAGAAAGCAATGGTGCATTTTTCTAACTGATGGGTGCCGTCTACCTTCTAAACTGCTTATTTTGACAAAAGTCACTACACAGGCACAAATCTTATTTTTTACTTTGGTTTCCCAGTTAAATTCCTTTCTGTTTCTTGTCTTTTCTCAACTAGAGGGAAAGCAAGTGTCTATGTGTCCTTCTCGCATTTCTTTATGTGTTTTTTACCTGAAAAGCACTTATTGAGAGCCCTGCTGGAAAGTTTGCTGTGACGTGTCATCCTCGAGCGTTTCGTCGGCTGTGTGGCTGGGACCTGTGGCGTCCAGGGGGGGCATAGAAATCCAGGCTGATGAGTTTCCCTAGAATGGCTTTCACATCGTGCACAAACACATGCTTAAAATACGCAGTGTGGGCCACGCCAAGGCACCCCTGTTGCCCTTTCCCTTACTAAAGGTGCCGCTGGCTCATCGGGTCATTTTTAGCTTTTGGCTAGAAAATGGCTGGGATTTACTGAGAGGTGCTGGGAGTTCCCCTGTGTGTTCTGTTGGAGAAACCTACATCCTGTTATGGGGGTGCTTTTCCTTTTCGCTTTGCAAAGTGAAAGACCTCCAGGAATGCGATGTTTATCTGTTCTGAACTCTTTTTGGCTCGTGTCTGTCTATGAACAGCAACTGCCTAAATAAAAAGGAAAAAGCTATCTAGTAGAGCGCTGATTTAAAAACTAACACAGAGTGAACGGCACTAAGAAATGTATATGTACATGTCAGTATACATGTGTGTATAAATGTGTTAAACACTGTGTGATTGATCCTAAAAAGCTCATCCTTCAGGCCTACAACATTTACATTAATAACGGAAAATTTCTTGCTTACGCCTATCTTTACCTATTCCTATACAACATATATGTCAGCGTGTATCTGTTGATTTTACTGCATTGCATATGCTGACGTGGACCCGACCTTTTGTCTTTTTAAAATGCTGGTGAGGTTTCCACCGTGTCAGCCAGCCACTAGAGGGGACTGAGACTCTGTGCTGGAGAAGCTGGATTTAGGGGTTTTGAGCATGAGCTTTCTGTTCCTAATACGTATTTGTTTAATGTTTCGTTGCCAGGTCTGGCCTGTGTCTGTGATAAGCCCTGCACAGGCAGGAGGCAGGTAGTGCCTGGAGCTTTCCCTTTCACCCAGTTGGGAGCTGGAGGGCGAGGGACAGTGTTTCTGGCAGCGGGTCCACCGGTGAGGGGCTGGACGGGCAGGGAGGCTGCTGCCCGCACGCTAACATCTGACCATGACACGGGAGGGCAAGGGTGGCCCCAAGACCCCCACTGGCCCCCCTGGACGTTTTATTCTAGAGATTTACAAGTGCTTGAGTGATGTGTTTGGTGTGAGACTGCTGGATTCACAGGGAAACCTGGTAAAAAAATGAAACCTGGTCAGGAAAAGTTTGATCCATACACATCCCTGCCCCCCATTTCTGTAACACCAAGATAGAAGCATTTGCACATTTGGCCACACAAGAAACCCATTCAGTGATACTTCTTTAAATGATAAAGAAATTACTATTTAGGTTTTTATGTAAAGGAGAAAGCTTAAAATATGTGTACATTATCCAGATGTATTTGGGACATAGCAGTCCTTCATACAGTTATGATATTTATTCAGGAAGAGTCAGTGGATAAAGTAAGTCTAGACAATAAGCATCTTAATAGAGTTGAGACACCTTGTTCATGTCCACTGTTGTTTCCATGTACCGCAAGTTTATTACAGAGACATGTGGCAGCTTACAAGAATAAACCCACGTTGATGAAATACCTTTGCTTCCCTTGGGGCAAAGAGAAGGCCTCTGAGCTCAGAGATACAGTAGTAACAATACTAATATTTTTTACATTTCTTTTCAGGATAAATACTACCATCTTCTGCTCTTGAGGCATTCCCTATTACAGCTGAGTACTGTGCCAAGTCTCTGGCACATGGTCCAAAAACATCAGAAGCCGCCTCACCTCCCCATTCCTTCTGGCTTGCTTTACTGTACTTCCTTGGTATATCATTCCCTTAAAGCTACCCAAAGCTCTCAAATGCCTTGAAAACTTTTGGGGGTAGTCCAGTTTGAAGGTCAATGGAGCCAATTAGGAAGATTTCACTGACTTCAGTTAATTTGGACAAAGCTTCCATCCTGCTCTGAAAATTGTAAGCTTTGTCATATGTTTTTCAAAGTTTTGTGAGATGGAGAAGCATGCTGATTAGCTTGGAATAAGCTTCCATCTGTGTGAACCCTCACATGTACTGCACTAGAGTGCCTTTAATTTATACAACTGCCTGAGCATGTGGCAGTCGACTCTCAGAGTCTCAGCTGAACAACAAAGCCCAGAGCTGGGCTCCTAGAGAACCCTCCATGCTCTCAGAGCATACTGGAGATTTGTTTGCTTATGAAAATCAACCTGAAGACTTCTTCATCTGAGCTCCAGATGAGTTTGGTCCATGTGATGAATGAGATGTCTGACCTTTCAAGAGCTTTCTAAGGGTCTGGCATAACTATGGGAGCACATGGTGTACAGTGGTACTGGGTTGGAGATTCCCAGCTGGGAGCTGGCTGAGCCGGTATGTAGGAGCCTTTCAGACGGCGAAAGAGACCCATAAGTGGGGGTACTAATTCTCTCTGGTTTGTGCATCTCTACTTTGAGATATGTTCCATGAACCAAAGGCACTGGAGAAATCTGCAAGATTGTTTAGTAGCTTCTCAAAAACCAAATGATATAAGAAAATCATCTGGAAATCCCTTTTCTTAAAAAAAAAAAAAAGGCAGGCAATTGCAGGTCAAAAGTGCAGAGTCATTATAGATGACAGCAACTCCGGGAATGGGAAAGTGAGGACAGCCTAGAAACAGCTCTTTTAAAAGCAATAGAAGAGGGAATCCCCTGAGCTCCAATTTATAAGGAGGTGTCAGGAGGCAGGAAGCAAGCTCTGTGGTTCAACCACAGTGAGAACTAGGGCTTTTGTGGCTTTCTGTGGTCACCCGGTGTCTCTGTGAGGTGACTTGATGTTTAAACACTGATGGAGATTGAAGTGAAGAGATTGGTGACCTTATTGACGTCTACAACTACCTGAAGGGAGGTTGTAGTGGAGTGGGAGCTGGCCTCTTCTCCCGGCAGCTAGCGATAGGACAAGAGGACACAGCCTCAAGCTTCGCCAGGTGAGGTTCAGGTTGGACATTAGGAAGAATTTCTTTTCAGAAAGGGTTATTAGACATTGGAATGGGCTGCCCAGGGAGGTGGTGGAGTCACCATCTCTGGATGTGTTTAAGAAAAGACTGGACATGGCACTTAGTGCCATGGTCTAGTCAACAGGGTGGTGTAAGGGCAACGGTTGGACTCGATGATCCCAGAGGGCTCTTCCAACCTGATTGATTCTGTGATTCTGTGAATCACCCAGGTAGGAGGAGAGTGAAAACTCATGCAGACCACATCCTGACCTCTTGAATCCAGATGGGAATCTGCTACTTGCACTTCCAGGGAGTCCCAGATACTGTAATTTTCTCTTTTCTGACAGTGCCGCAGAGGCATCATCAGGTGTGGTGGTGGCTTTAAGCTTACACAAACCAGACTACAAAACAGCTTCTGAGTAACCAGGATATGGTAAAAAAGTTTCAGCCCCTGGCTTTGAACAGGTGATTAAGTGCTTTATAGCCTGTGCTATGCACACCAGACCCCATCCTACTCATATCCACACTAAGCAACATGCACCATTTCCCTTTTTTCACTTATTTATCTTTGTGAGTTTTTATTGGGGTGTTTTCTCTGCTGCTTGGTTACAGGTTTGTGTTGGACTGTGAATAATTGCTTTGATTGGTTTCTTACTTGTTTGGCCTGACTGATCGCATGGATTTAAAATAAAATTTAAAAAAATAGCCAAATGAATATAAGAAAGAACCAAAGTGACTGCAGAGCAGGTTGTTTTTGATGTCCTCATTTTCACTTGCTATTTGACTTTGGTCAGCTGTGAAGGGCCAGCCATCAGCATTTGTAACTGCACACACACATACACACACACAGATACAATGAACTCTTTCATAGCTGGGCTTTACCAGTAAATGGAGAGTAATGTTGAGTGCCTGCTGCTCTCCTGTTCATACAATTAGTTTGGATTTGATCATAAACACTTTTGAATGCTGCTGGTCTTCGTGACCTCGGATGTCACACAACATCCCTCTCCCATCCAATGATTAAGTACCAAGCTGCTAGAGCATCTCTGTGTGAAGTGGATTTCAGACTCTCTGGAAAAAATGCTTTTTATTCAAAAATTCCTTATAAGTATGCTCCAGTAAATGTTCCCTTTAGTTTAGACAAGGGTATGAAAGGCTTCGCTTAACAGCATTACAGAGGTCGTGTAGTAGTGAAAAATGTAGGAGTCCAAGAATTTGTTTGCAGCAGGTTTTTTAGCAGGTTGAAAGTCAAAAGTATAAAAAAACCAGTGCATATAAATACTCCTGTATACACATTTTATAGTGCAAGAGTTCAAGAAAGATCAGATTCAACACAAATTTTATTCTTTAGGAAAAATGTCAATTTATGAGCAGCATTGTAGCCAAATCGTATCACTGTGGAAAGACAAGGGCTCCCTTGCTTACTATGTCCCTCCAAATTGCATGCAATGAGTTGTGCAAACATGTATAAACAAAGCCCAAATTACTAATTTTCTAGATACGTCTCAAAGCTCAATTTTTATAACTGATAATCACAAAAGGCTGGGCTGGGGAGTGAGAAATGAACTAGATATAGGGTTAGTTGAGGACATAAACGTCAGGCACGCTGTCATACTAGTAAAATGTGTGTATGCAATAGAGTGATTTGAATTTGCATATTTGGCACTGCTTATTTTTTAGTTCCCTAAAGCATCAAAGATAGACGTATCATATCAGCCAAATCTCATAAAATTGGCTCCTGCCTTGCACTGGCATGCTGTAAAACATGTATTTTAAATCCTAGCAGCAGCCTCCCTTCTGCTCTCTAAGTCCAATGCCAGTTGCCCCTGGTCAGCCTGATCTTGCACACTTGAAGAGCGGTCACCGAATAGGAGGAAGGCCATACTGCTGAACAGCAGCTGTGATAAGCATGTACCCAGCCTGGAGCCAAGATAACATTGCTGTGGATTTTTTAAAGTGTAGTGTCTGATCTGTCTAAAGCTATCTGGGGACTTGGACATGCAACCTTCTATTCATGGTGTAGGCACATATGGGGTGTGTATATTTAATGCCTGTGAATCTAATGGCTGTGATCTCGTACTCTGCCTGGCCGTTTGGGAACAGGAGATCACTGGTAGTTAAAAACATACATGTAATTCATGCAAAGGGATAGCAAAATATGGAGGAAACATAGATTCATTACATGAACAAATATGGTAGGAACAAAGTTCATCTTACAGAAATTGCTCAAAAAGTTAGTTATTTAAATCTAAGATGTCAAAGTTCATTTCATCCTAGATTAGACTCATGTGCATCTGGATTCAGTTACCTAAAGGCAGGTCCTGTGTCATTTCAGTGTAGGTCATCCCACCTGCTGTTCCAAAAAGTTTCAAATCTTTTGCAAATTCAATGTCATATGCTAGTCCTGTGAGGGTGCCTCAAACGGCTTAGAGTACCTAAATATTCTAAAGGAGCACGATGCCTACAACTATTCCTTGAGTACTTTAAACACTTTTGACACCAAAACCTAGTTGTCTTAATCCAGACCTAAATCCCACTCCTAAAATTCAGTGACATCAATTCCAATAAACAAACTTCAAAACTTCAACTTTGCACATGTCCAGCAACATGCTTGTACTAGTAACTCGATGATCAGTATCACACTGATTTAATAATGATGAAGGCTTTGCACAGGAGTTACAGGCTTAAACTAAGATGAAAGACAGCAGATCTAATTATTATTCTTTGAAAATATGGAGTTAGATTTTTGCTTCCTTTAATGGCTCAGGGACAAATGAGCCTCACAACTCTTTAAATTTGGAAAGTAAAAAATATTGCTTTATGAATAATGATGAACAGAGCAACACTCAGTATTCTTACACATAATGAGCTGTCAACAGTTTCTGAATCCAATCTGGAAGCTGGAGATGTTACTGTGGTCCTTTCTGGAACCTGTTTTATTTATGCAATGCAACATTTCATCCAGCCATGCTGCAAGGTCTCCTTGAGCCTCGAGTTTGTTCTGAAGTATGCAATTTGTGATTGGTAGCAAAATTCAATTTGAGATTCCCCCTTGGAAATGGGTCCATCTGCTGTTATGATCTCATGGATAATGGCCTCTCCCATGAAGGAGTAAAGCCTTGCCTGCATGAGGAGCCCTCCTCTACACAACCATGTCAGTAAGGCATGCTAGTGCAGATGCAGCGTATTCTGAAGGGGATTTTTTTTTTTAAGGGGAACTTTATGCTTTTGCTCAGATCAGTGAAGCCCTTCTGTGTCTCCTCTCCATTGACATGGCACTTGACTACATGTAGAGCTTGGTATGGTCTGGAAATGTTGGGATTTCACTGCACACTTGCTTCTCCAGATCATTGATGAAAGTGTTAAATAAAACTAGTTCCAGTATCCATACCTAGGGATACTCCAGTGTTTTCTCTATCCTTTAAGTGACATTTAAGCCCTATTTTTTTCTTCCTGTCTTTTAACCAGCTCTCAAACAATTAAATAATGCTTCCTCCAGAACAGTGGCATCTTGGTCTTGGTAACCTTCGGTGCAGAAGAGCTTTTAGTTTTTCTGTACTGCTGTTTGTGTTATTACTTATTTGTTGCTTCTGACCTTAATTAAGATGGTCAGATTTCCATAGCAGACACTGTCTCTTGATATTGTATGAATGGCATGTACCACAGACCAACACTCTCCAAGCAGTCCCAATATCCTTTTTCGTATTGCTGTCAGATGATCAGCTCCCACTAAAAGATTTTTAAATGCTGTGCTGTAAAACTTTAATATGCCACACAACTGCCCAGATGCAGGTCTCTGGGATGCAGATGTGGACTTGGTTTCCATCAGAAAGTACAAAGGAGAAAAGCACCTCAGGACCTTCTGTTCCCCAAACGTGCACGTGAACATGGCTGCTGGAGTTCACCTCATTACTCTGTGATGACTACGGCAATTTCCCGCTTGAGCTAAATATGATGTAAGCTATTTAATTTGTCAATAAATGTGGTGCTACTTCTCATCTCCATATCACCACTGAATATCATAGTGTCTGTTTTGGATGCTGTGTGAAACTGCACATGGAATATGCTTCATGATATCAATTAAGCCATAACTTTTGCTTCTATGGCAGCATTTGATCGTTGATAACTCAAAGACTTTGACATGAGAAGAGTCTTCTGTCTTTATCACTCATCCTTTTATTGTCCTGGGTTTTACCTGGATAGTGTCAGGTAACTAATTATGGTTTTGGTACAGCAGTCAGTTTCTGGGGATGGGTCCCATTTGTATGCAAAAGTAGTCACCCAGCCTCAGTGGATCAGACCTATCAACTGGGAGCAGCCACACTTTAACAAAGCTCATTATCAGCTACTCCAAGCAGATACACAGCTGAAAGAATATTTCACACTAGTTTTTAGACTTGAGAATGCCTCATATTTTGATTCTACCATTTTAATTTAGACCATTTAGTCTGTAGTAACTGATGTCATTGGTTATAGGGAATTAAACCTTTGACTTAAAAAATACATTTCTAGCTATGAAGTACAGGGTATGTATTTCTATCTTGCTTTGTGTGTTTTGTAGGAGGCAGTCCGTCGCTTCCTCTCAAATGTTCCTGATTTATTGTCATGGAAAAAACACACCTCTAATTTTGTAAAATGGAGAAAAAAATATTTTTTTTACCTTGACAGAACTTAGGCATGGATGGAGCAATTTACTGAAGCGTCTTCAAAAATATTTCACCTTGGGACAGAAAGTAGAAAGTAAAGATTTAGCCTATTGCAAAATGCAGGGGTTTTAACCCTTATGTAACTCTATACCTATATAGACATAGCAATCAAAAAGCAGTATTTCCTAACAAATCACAAGCACATTATATGGTTTCTAACAATGTATCTAAGGTAGCTGCATGGCCCAATTATCCAAATGTCTGCAAGCTTCACAGTATTTAATGTTTTCTCTCATAACATCCCTACTAAAGAGAGAATGCCTCTGTCCTCCTTTAGCAGACAGAGAACTGGGAGGGAGTTCAAGGCATTGCCTTACAGAGACTGCTGCACTGAACTTGAACATCTGAACTTGCTCCTGAATTTGTTCCAGCACACAAACTTCTGTGGCTCAGACCTATGTGCTGTGCTCCTTAGCCCTCCGCACTGCAGGGAAAGGAAACATCCAGGGGGGAATACATCTGTATAACACCATAAGCAGTCATAGCGGTAGGTATAGCTATGCAGCTGTATAGCTCTGCTCATGCTGGCGTCAGTCCTGGCTAGTGCAAAGCAATGTCAGCTGGTTCAGACAAACTACACCAACTGCAGGTTGTTCTGAGCTTGCCTGGGTGCCTGCAGGTCACAGTGCTGTGCTTGGCACCACTGCCCTCCTTGCACTTGCAGAGGTGGTCAAGGCTCTGTGGCTTGTGCCTTGAGGCACTGCTGTCATAGCTAATGGAGCTTTCTGGCATCTGTCTTAAATCTAAGCTAATCTGGGAGCAAATTAAACCCACCTATCACACACTGTGGGTATTAAGTTCAGTGCAGAGCAAAGCAGTCATTTCCAAACCACAGCTAAAGAAGACAGTGGTAGTACTACACTTCATTTTGTATCAAGTTTAGAGGTGTTAATCAAAAAGCGGGAGACCTGGTTTAATATTCCTCCTATCCTGATGAGATTCAGATTGTCCTTCCCAGGAGACTGCACTCTTTGGCAGTCCACAGACAAGCCTGGGGTGATGGTCAGCTACTCTACAGGCAAAATGTGAGACTGATGGGAGCACAGAAAGCAAAAGAGTCTAATTCTGTGGGCTACTATTTATAGGTACACCCTTGGCAAGGAGAAAACCTTGATTCTGCTTCCGGCTTCCATGTCGGTTTGTGCTCTTGATACAATGACCTTTGATGAGCTAAATTCAGCTCAACATGGCAAAGGTTTTATGTTGTATGAGGTAGTCATGGCAAAGTGTGGAACGGAACAACATTAATCAATAGTCACCGTGACTGCTAAGTTGTTTCTCTTGGTCATTGCTGGAGATGATTGCTGCTAAAATGTTGTCGGTAGACCCTTCTCACAGAGAAAGTGGCAGGGGTGGACGTGAGTTTTAAGGCATATGAATGGGATGAGAGCAACAGGTTAGCAAATTGCTTGGCATGAAAGCAGGTGCTGGGAGTACTGGAAGACAGAGCTATTGTTGCTGCTGTGGGTGGCACAGGACAAATAGGAAATGAGAGCCAAGAAGGAGCTGTGTCATGCAGGGTGTTTGCAGAGAAAGTGGGCTGTGCCAATAAGAGGAACAGCATAATGGGGAATTGGTATCATCTTTCCTTGCTCCTTTAAGTGAAAAATGAGAATAGCAATCTTTGCAGACACCTAATCTTTATTTTACTCAGTGTATATATAATTTTAATTGAGAGTTGCATGCCTCCCAGGCTGGGTCGCACAATGGTAGTACTTCTGCTCTCCTCCCTCAGTGTTGGGTCATTCAAAAAGAGAAGGATTTGGCCTTAAGGCTGCTACCCCAACTCTGGTGTTTTCTTGACATTCAGGACCTCACTACCAAGGCTGCTGTCACAGCTTCTGTTTGTCTCTGTGGCCCCCTGTCCAGACACAACCACTTCAATTTCCAAAGCATGCGAGAAACTTCATTCCTGTGCCAAGGATTTGCAGGTGATCAGCACTGCTGCAGGGCAGCAGGGTGGGTGGGCAGGCAAGCATCACCTAAGTGATTTCCAGTATGTAAAGCTGGATGCTCTGTACAGCTGCATGAACTCAAAGTTTTCATTTCCAGATAGAAGGTTTTTCCTTGGACCTGTCCACATTTTAGCATATTTAAATGTCCTTCAAAACAGATGCTCATCTTGAAAAGATTTGAAGAGATTTCAACTATTAAGGCAGGCGACATTTAGGATGAATTATTTTCATATCAAACCCCATGCTCATGGTGCTAGTCATCTTCTATTCCTTGTGCTCTGTTAAGAAACTGGAAGTAATGAGGGGTGTACGATGAACTCATTGAGTTTCCTATATGTTCTTCTTCAGGTTTGTTTCTCTTCACTGGGACAGGAGAGCTGTTCTTTAGTTTTAAATTTTAAGTCAGATTTCAAAACTGCAGAAATCCAGGTCAATCTTTACAGCTCCAGGCTAGCAGAGAACAGAATGTTTGAGGCACAAAAGCAAGCAAATCAGTCAATCAGTCAGTCAATAAAATGGTTAAGGTCCTTCCCGGGTAGGCAAATAATCCATAAAATGTCATGTCAAATATTTTGAATAAATGGTCTCCCCTTAGTTCAGGGACAAGTGAAGGGTGTGCTGGCTTTTCTCTTTATATAGAGTAATATTGCTTGCTAGAATGGGAGACTTTAATGAAGAATTTTGGCAGTCTTGAGTTATAGTCAGCTGTCATTTATTATCTACTATCATAGCGGCATGACAAGCTTTTCTTGGCATTCTAGACACTTTCAGAAGACATTAGAAAGATATTTAAGTTGGGTGAGAGATGCAGTAACAAATGAGGGCATGTCCTGGTTTGGCCTAAACCAGGCCAATTTTCCTTTCAGTGGTTTTTACTTTCAGCTAAGTCTCTTCTAAGTAACTGCACTTTCTGAAACTAACTGCATGTTTTGCAGACAGTGTCTGCTTCCAGGACTGATAACGCTCAAAGTTTGTAGTTATGACTGAGGCACCGGTAGGGATGTTATGCAGAAAGGCTCTTGCTGTATTTATTCCTAGAGAAACCAAGGTCACTGCTAAATTCCTCACTGCTTACGAGTGAAGAGCCAAAGGGGGGTCGCAGCTGCAGGGAGGAGCGGACAGGGCAGGTGACCCAAAATTGACCAACAAAGGTATTCCATCCCATATATGTCATTCTCAGTATAAAGTGGGGGGATCACGAGGGTCTCGCTCACTTTCTTCTATGGCCGGTGTCCGAAGAGGACTCTGTCTGTTTTCCTGCTGCCCCCGATCCCGATCTGTGCATTCCTGAATCCAGCTCTTGACCATCGCTGGGCCCAGCCTGGGCCTTCCCAGAGCCTGCCCTGCAGTGCCGAGGGTGACGTGGCTGACTTAAGGGGAGCTCGATCTTGGTTTTGTATATATTTGTATATATTTGATTATTTCTATTATTATTATTATACTCTTTTTCATTATTATAGTTTATTAAAACTGTTTTAACTTTCCAACCCATAAGTCTCTCTCCCTTTTCCCTTTCCCTTCGGGGCAGGGGGGGAGGGTTAACAGAGAGCGTCTACCACAGGTTTAATAGCCAGCCCAGCTTTAAACCATGACAGGGCAGGATTTTGAAATCTAGGTATTAAGGGAAGGGATGTGTATGATAACTAGAAAGCTACTATCTCCAAACTGCCAGTTACTGGTTAAACAAAATTTAAACCAATTTCCTCCTGAGTGGTGGGCACAGAAGCTTCCCTTTTGGTGGTCACTGGAACCTGATCCAGCAACATGATAATGTGTCATCCTGCCAATTATTGAAAACCCTGCTAAATTACAAAAGCAAAGCTGAAATGTTATGAAGCATTAGGACTTGTCATTGGCCAAATTGGGGTTATTGGTTTAGGAAAGATATAAAAGCGAGATTTTCCCTTACCATCACACTTGAAACCTCTTTTAAAATATGTCAGTTCAATCTGACATAGTGGAGTCTCCTTCTCTGGAGATATTCAAAACCCGCCTGGAAGTGATCATGTGCGATGTGCTCTAGGTGAACCTGCTTTGGCAGGGGTTTGGACTAGATGATCTCCAGAGGTCCCTTCCAACCCCAACTTTTCTGTGATTCTGTGATTCTGTGAATCACCCTGAATTGTTGAGTTATAGAACAGGCTTGATTCATATTCATTGTCTCAGGTAGCATCCTATGATGGTTCTTTGTACTTTATTTCTTAGTCAATTATCAAAAGTAATTACACTTCACAATTTGAAAATAATTTAATGCAAAGAAGCACTAAATTTACTTCAGGAATGTTACCTCGGTTTTCAAACCTCACTAGGAAATCAAATTTCAGTATCTACTTTTTTTTTTTCTCTCTATAAAAAAGTGTATCTAAGTGCAGAAAAAATACTGGGAACTAAAGCACGTAGTTGTACAGTAGGTCCTGCAGTGAGCAGTGAGTAGCTGAAGCAGTAAGTTAGACATCAAAAAAGTCAGCATTTCATTTATGATCCTTGGACTTTAGTCTGCCACCACTGAGGCAAGACTAAATTCTGCAATGGTACATGCTCAAGAGAGCCCTAAGCTAACTCTGAGTGAAAGCTGTGTCTACAAAGCATACTGCTGCACTAGACACAGATGTTGGCTTGGTCATAGAAACAGTATTTTGATGTGAACACTGCTCTGAGCCCAAACTATCTTTGCCTCTAGCTTGGGTTCAGGGCTGCACAACCCTCGCTACACTACTTGTACTCTCCTGGCTGCGAGGATCAGCTATGTGGCGGCTCTGCACTGAGTGCCTTGATACACTGCCAGCATAACCTGGGTTCTCTGCTGGCCTCAGATCCTGCTTCTGCAGGTCTGCACAGCTCCACTTACCTCTTGGTTACGTGCCAAAGAATGAACAAGAAAGAGAAGTTTGCTGGGCTTTGTTTTGTTTTGTTGCTAATGCTTTTTGAAAGTTTTATAGATGATTCATCCTCAGCTTATTGTGAACAGTGGTGAAGGACATCTCCATGACTCACTGGCTGTATGTTGATACCTGACCTTCCTATACAGTTATGCTGTGGTCACTCATTAGCACATTAGTTCTTCTCCCTTGCTTCGCAATTTGGCTAGTCAGAGATTTTTAAAAACAGATCATCTTCATAACCACAGTGCATCAGAGGAGAGTAACTGTCTTCCTTCTTTCAATTTTGAATGAATCACGGAGTTAATAATGGACACTTAGAAAGCTGTATTTCCAAGTATCAGGCAGCTATTTAAAACCTGTGATCAGCTGTCATAGTGTCCTGATGAAGGCTGGACGGCTCTGAAATGTTGGCAAATGCACTATTTGAAAGTAAAAGCAAGTTATAACACACCAGACTGCAAGCATCTGTACTGTGAAGGCTGGATGCAAAGCTTAGAAAAGAATGCAGAGTGGGATTGCACGCTGACAGTTCTCAGGCATTTTTATTCTAATGTTTCATTTAGGATTATTTAAAACCTCCATGAGCAATGCCAACAAAATAAATAAATAAATGCAGGCAGGCTACGAGCATGCAGCTATCGTGGGACAATGACAAACAAATATCCATGTATCACATTCTAATGGGGTCCCAGGTTGTCCACCACCTTGGTGTGACAGGCTCTGTGGATTTCTGAAGTGGTGTCAAAGCCATGCACTGACTCCTTATGGTGTACAGATGTGACATCCCTAAACACTTGCAAGCGTGTGCCTGTGTGCACGCATGCAGATCTGTGTGTTCCCATGCCTCTGTGATTCTGTTTGTGGGGACAACACATTAATAGGAGAATAGATAGCATGGGAAACCACCTGGAGAACTGACGTGGCAGGGAAGGGAAAATGCAGAAAACACAGCCATTGCCTGGTGCCTTCTCCCTTGTCTCCTGCCCCAGGGGCCCCTTTGGTATAGTCCTCTGTGCCCAGTTATCTTCCAGTTAGGTCAAGGTCAGCATTATCGCAGTGAAGAGAACTGCAGAGCCCCTCCTCGTCTTTCTCTCCTTCACAGCATAGCTCAGATGCCTGAATCACTCTTCCACTGATGACTCAGAGATTGTGCTAGCCTTCTTTGCCATGGACTGTTGGAAGATCCCATGGACCGTTCATCTGATCTCTAGTCACACTGATCCTTTTGTAAGGGCACTTCAATGTCTTCATCTCACCTCAGCAGCATCCCTTCATCTCGGTATGTTGTCACAGAAATGTCTAAGGAAAGGCATAGGAACAGGATAATTATCCAGTGACAAATTTCAGAATACTCTTCCAGCCAGTCAGGGGCTTCCCGAGGTGGACATAATGTCTTTGTCTTTAACAGCTTTTTATGGTTGTTTCTTCCATAAATTTCTCTAAATGATTTTTGATCCCATGACATCATTTAACATCTACTCTAACTTGAGACAAAAAAAATCTGTAGCTTAACTCTGCACTGGCTGGAGGCATAACTTCTTGTGTTCATTTTACACTGCTTTTGCTAATGCTGTGCTCTTCAGTCATGGATCTCCATGACAGAGCTTCACTAGCTGAGAGTGTGACCAGCATTCTTTGTTTCTAGGGGCGTAACTTTGTACAGGTCTCTGTTAGTATATGTTTTTGAAAAGCAATAGAGAAAAGTGTTATGCAGCATCTAATAGTGGTGTTACAGTGCCTTTGAAGGATCCTGAGGTATAGGTTAGGAAAAATCAGGGGATTAATCCTATGGCCTGATGGGTGAGACACTCATCTGTGTAGGTAAGACATTTCTTCTGGTCTTGGAGGAGCTTTAAAATACATTATACCACAGAAGTGATTAAGATAGTCCCAAGGCTTTCTGCTTAGGGAAAAATCTCCTGGATTATGGGAATTTAAATATCAAGCACAGACGTGAACCTGCCACGTCCCATGAACGTCCTAGTTGAATATTACCTTTTGGCTTAAACAAACCCACCATCATAGTCATATTATGAATCTCATATCTCCCATTTTTTTCCCAGCAGACAGTAATAAGCAATTCAACACAACCTGTAGTATCTCCTGTCATCCGATAAGCCTCTGCCATAGGAGGCCATGCAGCACTAGTGTAAAGGGAAGGACACAAGCAGATCAGTAATTGTAAAGGAAGGGCCTTCAATATATGCATTCTTTAGCTTTTTTTTCCTTATCGTTATAATATCGATTAAGTTTGTATTATAGTACAGCATCTGTACCAAACTAAGTAGTCGTCTTTTATATTGTAAGCCCTTTGCAATGCTCAGCCCTTCTCAAATAGGATACATGAGAGCAAGAGCTTTATTTGATCTTATTAACTCATCTGGTCTTACAGATGAGTTAAAAACTCCAGTAATTTACATTTTTATTTAGAAGAAATCCAAACCTAATCTTTGATGTTCTATGTTGTAATCAAACTGAGATTAGAGTGTATCTGTGTGACATGTTACTCTAAATTTTTAACCTCTCTACTTTGGCCCTTTCTTGTGTGTTCCCTCTGCTCCAAAACCTAAAACCAGATGGAAACTTGCTGGTTCAGGGACCACATCTTCCATTTAGAGTGTAGCACAGTGGCGCCTACGAGACACCCATTACAAGGTATAACTGTAATAATAGTTGACACTCCAGAAACTCAGCAGGAGTCAACCAGATTTACTTTTCCAGACATTTCCCTGCTCTCCCAGTTTTTGCTTTTGAAGTCTTTGATTTAATCCCTGACATAATGCAAAAATAATCTTCTCACTCGATAAAAGAAACCGTTTCTGGATTTGTGAGAAAGTTGTGCAGTAATTTATAAGAAATCGTTTAGTAAAGACCTCACCATACTTCTGCTCTTTGGCACTGTGAACATAGAAGTTGTTTGTTTTCTCTACAGTAATCAGGGCTACATAACTGTAATAATTTCAGTCAATATATCTAGAAGAGAAAAAGACAACGTTTGTCAGTCTCAGTGCCAGTGTGAAAATAGAGAGGTTTTCAATCAACTTGTAAATTGATTTGTGTAATCTGGGACTTGCTCCCTTTTGTAAAACTTACCAGTCTGTACCAGTGCCTAAAATTAATATACATCCAATCAAATACATTTCTTCAAGTAGCATATGGGAATTGCATGGATTTTAACTAAATCAGTTCAAAAAGTTTTAGTTAAATTGGTGTAATCTCTGCATATAGCTAGCCCTTCATCACAGAGTTAATCTAGATGACTTTCATGGGAACTTTGCTTCATCTTTTATCTTTCTACCAAACCAGCAGGAACTGGTGGTTGCATCGTGAGGTGACTCAACAAAAATAAGACAGCATTAATCAGTGGGATCAAATCTTCATTTGCATAAAAGTAAACACGTTTCCTGAAATAGAGCAAATGTAACATAAAGATTCACTAGCCTGTCGCTCCCACATCAACATGTTACAGCACCCAGCCTTCTCACAGAAGTGACAGTCTTCCTGGTGACTTTTCATACACCACTTTCTTCAAGAACCTGAGTAACAGAAGGCAAAGAAAAGCTCCTAGCCAGGAGCAAACTTGCAAGTATCTGGGTCCCTGATTCATGCATGGAAACTTGGTGTTAGATGGTGATTACCCCTGTTAGCATGTGCGCTCTAGCAGTGCAGCTGAGTTAACTAACTTGGGCACCTCATGGCATTGCGCAAATACTCTGTTGTACTGGAGAGCATTGACAGGTCTCTGATTTCAGGATACTTGATCCCAGTGTAAGTTACAGCAGGATTTTTTTTAATGAGTACCTGTTGAAGAAAATTTTCTATGGGAATGAGAAAAAACAGAGATCTACCCTGGTATGTTACCTCCCTTTTGACATGTTTCAGATCATAACTCCCAAAACATCACCTGTCAAAGGTCAGGCAGCTGAAGGAAGACAGGCATCAAAGATAGGACTAATGCAATCATACATACTAGTGGAGGACTTTCCACAGCTAATCAGTGGCCTTTTATGACCACTTCTGAAGATGACTCACATGCCCCACACTAAAAAAGGTACGTGTATTTTAGGGGACAAAGATGATGGAAAGGCCAAAAACTTTTCTTGGTGGAAGTTCTTCTATTGACTTCAGTGGTGTTCTGTGAGAATACTCTGGCTCCTGGGATAAAAGGGGCTGGTATTTATATTTGAACTTGTATTTGAAGTCACTACTGTATACACAGGAAATGCAGAGAATAGTAAGGTTAGTAATAGAAATAATTTCAGTATTATATCATATAAAGGGCCTTGAACGCTGGTGAGACCTTGATTTCCCCTGTTGCAAACAGAATCACTGCTTGAGGTTCAGAATATTTGGTCTAAGTACTTAAGAGATGAGCTCAGGCTTGGATCTAACTTCTGTGTTTGGAGGTGGTATTGCATCCAGCTGTGCATTCCCACCTCCCTCCTTCTTGTTTAAAGGTGGAGCAACATGGTGCAGGCTGCAACAATTATCCCTTTGCCTGGCTACAGGAGCAGCAACCTTTGGGAGAAGGAAAGTAGAAAACTTCATATGATAAGCAGTTCAGCTCAACTCAGGCCCTTTGAGTCCTAAATTTAGATATTTAAGCTTTTAAGAAGGGTATATCGAGAAAATGTAATGACCTGTAATGTGTAAGAGTACAGACTAAATAATCTAGCCTTTTATATAGAACAACATAAGTTATAAACTCTGTATATACAGTACTCATTGCTGTTATCATTCAAGTGAATGGTTTAGATTTGTTCTGGGCACTGCTTCTGATTGTCTCAGATGCATGTGTCTTTGGTAGGGAAGTGATGGGCTAGGGATTGGATTGCGTGCAGCTGGAGGGTAGATCTATTTTGTGCTTATAAAGTACAGCTGGGATGCAGAATTTTCATATATTTCACAAATTAATCAGCTAGATAGAAATAAGAAAACAACCAAAATAAAATATGAATTTTTTCTTAAGGTTCTGCTGGAACTAACGTTAAGTTTTTCTAAACACTAAAGTCTCATGTTTTGTTTTGTTTTTTTTTTAGTTTGCAAGAGATTGTTTGTCAGAAATTAATACTACCAACAGCCCAATATAAAACTAAGAGCTAGAAGGAGACAATCTAGAGCAAGAGACATACAGAAGCAGTTTGGACTCATAGAAGCCAAAGATTAACAAGTGAGATCCCCAAGCTGCTTCTGCAAAGCCAGGAAGCTGCCCAGCAGAAATGCCTTGGAGGAACTCCATCACTAGGGCTGTCTCCTGAAACCTCCTGAAGTTATATCCTACAAGCAGCAGCACTTTCTACGTCCACACAGGTCTTCTTCGTGGGGCTTGTTCTTCCACCTCAGTGGGGGAGGAGATACATACCTTGTGTGTTGTGTGCAGCAGACTGGGCTGGTGTGAACACAGCGTAACCAGACACAGCCCCACAGAAGCAAGGCAATGAAATGCCAACACACCTGGCAATTTCTGCTCCCTTGCAGAAACCAGGCTAGCTCTTGCAGTGCGAGCCCTGGACCAGGACAGATAAACCTAGCGAGAACTGAACTGACTTTATAAGTATCTGCTAGAGCATCTCTGCAATTTGCCTGGCAACCTGACCTAGAGGTGCTTGAGCAGACACCCTGCAGAGATAACTCAAGTTCATGGCTCAGTAGCTATCATTCCCTGTCACCCACAGCTACTCCTGGGGAGGAGCTGCCCCTGTGGCACAGATCCAGCCCAGTGCAGTGCTGGGTCGGTGGGCTCAGTGTGGGTGGCTGTGCATCTTGGACACTGTCCATCCAGCATGCAGAGGGCTGAGCATGAATTCTGTCTCACCTTGTACGGTCCTGGCATTTTTTGCTCAGCAGATTAAAGCCATCTGAAGTTAACTTGCATAATGCCAAGTTTTCTGACTTAAAATTAAAAGGACAAAAATGTGTTGAGTCTCATTCCACAAAACCATTGACAAAACTCTCCACCGGGCCCTTGCTCAGGATGGCTTGCAACTACATGTCAAGACTGATATTTAACTGAAGGGGATTTAAACACTCACTTAAAGGGGTACATTGCTTAGTTGACCCTAAAATGGAAGCAGTAGTGTGGCTTCATGCACATTATTAGTTACGTTGTGTCCTAAATATGGCCTAAGTGAGAAGTGGTGAATGAAGTCAAATAAACTACAGAAAAAAAATTCTTCCTGTAATTAGAGACAGACTGCAAAAAATTTCATCACACAAATAAAACATAAATGCTAAATGAAACAATATCATCAAGTTTAATCATTTATAACCTATTATTTTATATATATCCTGTAATATCAAAACTATTGCACATATTTAAAAGCAAAAGAAGAAACAACTTACAAAAATATTGGTGATTAAATAGCATAGACACAGTGCTGCTTTGATGCCAAATCATGTAGATTCCTTTTTGGTAATTTATCTCTCTGGATTTCATCCCTCTGTGTTTTTGTTTTTATAGATATCCTTGTATTTCAGCTCCAGCCTTGCAAAAATACAGACCTCGCTGGAAATACAGACACACAGGAGTGCTTTAGAAGGGTTGTTTTGTTTGACAAGATTTAGGTAATATATTCTAGGCCATTTTAATATTTTTGAATCTTCTGCTTGAGTTAGTATTTTTCATTCTTTTCAACATTTCAGTAAACCTTCACATTATTTCTCCCTATCACCCAAATATTCCCTTGATGAAGCAAAATTTTTGTTGTGTACAAGCTGCTGGGAGCAAAATCGTAGTTCTCCAAAATCAATGTTTACCCATAATTTAAATGGAAATTGTTATTTCTGAAACTCTTAGGAGACAATCTTGTCTTGCAAGGAACTGAAATAATTTAAATTGTGATAGCGAATGCCAGCCTCCATGCTGCCTCAAAAGCAGTTTAATGCTCTTCTGATATTCATGTCTACTATTAAAAAATATAGTGTCTTTCACTTCTTCCAGTGTGAAGCCAAAATAAAGCAGGCTAGACCCATTTATCCTTTCTTACACTGCTGTTTTGAACTTTTGGCTTGCTGTGCTGAAAAAAAAAGGTAGTTTTCTTTAAACATGAGGCTTAATGTGATCTTTGATCTTTGCACTTCAAAACATTTTTTGCCTGGAACAGTCTTCCACAGATGAGTTATAAATCCCTGAAAACAGGAATTTATAATGGAAAAGCTGTCACCACATTAATTACAGTAGCATGAATGTGGTGCTGTTTCTATAGTTAGTCACTGCTTAAAAACAAAACGAGGAAAAGAAGATGTTCTGACATGAAGTCTATCCTCACAGTAGTCAATGTCAAATGGTCAGTATTTACTCAACTGTGTTTTTAAAAAGTGATGCTGTAGTGCATTCCTTTGTATTTTTTTTTCTTTTGAGAAATTTCATTTGTTGCTATATAAAAAAGTTACATTTCCACAGACAGACAGGAGTTGGAAAAGAGTGAAGTTTACATATATAAAAGGCTGCATTACAGGATAATCACAGAATCATAGAATCATAGAATCACAGGATAGTTTGGGTTGGAAGGGACCTTCAAAGGTCATCTAGTCCAATCCCCCTACAGTAAGCAGAGACATCTTCAACTAGATCAGGTTGCTCAGAGCCCCATCCAACCTGACCTTGAATGCTTCCAGGGATGGGGCATCTACCACCTCTGGGCAACCTGTTCCAGTGTCTCACCATCCTTATTGTAAAAATTTTCTTCCTTATATCTAGTCTAAATCTACCCTCTTTTAGTTTAAAACCATTACCCCTTGTCCTATCGCAACAGGCCCTGATAAAAATTCTGTCCCCATCTTTCTTATAGGCCCCCTTCAAGTACTGCAAGACTGCTGTAAGGTCTTCCCAGAACCTTCTCTTCTCCATGCTGAACAACCCCAACTCTCTCAGCCTTTCTTCATAGGAGAGGTGTTCCATCCCTCTGATCATTTTTGTGGTCTTTCTCTGGACCGGCTCCAACAGGTCCATGTCCTTCTTGTGCTGAGGACTCCAGGGCTGGATCCAGTAGTCCAGGAGGGGTCTCATCAGAGTGGAGTAGAGGGGCAGAATCACCTCCTTTGACCTGCTGGTCAAGCTTCTCTTGATGCAGCCCAGGATATGGTTGGCCTTCTGGGCTGCGAGCACACATTGCCAGCTCATGTCCAGCTTTTCATCCACCAGTACCCCCAAGTCCTTCTCCTCAGGGCTGCTCTCAATCCCTTTGTCCCCCAGGCTGTATTGATACTGGGGGTTGCCCCAACCCAGGTGCAGGACCTTGCACTTGACCTTGTTGAACCTCATGAAGTTCACATGGGCCCACTTCTTGAACTTGTCCAGGTCCCTCTGGATGGCATCCCGTCTCTCAGTCACGTCAACTGCACCAGTCAGCTTGTTGTCATCTGCAGACTTGCTGAGGGTGCACTCGATACCACTATCTATGTCACTGAGGAAGTTATTAAACAGTACCGGTCCCAATATGGACCCCTGAGGGACACCGATCTTCGTCTGGACATTGAACTATTGACCATTACCCTCTGGATGAGACCATCCAACCAATTCCTCCCCCACCGAACAGTTCACCCATCAAGTCTCTATCTTGCCAATTTAGAGAGAAGGATGTTGTAGGGGACCATGTCAAAGGCCTTGCAGCAGTCCAGATAGCTGACATCCATAGCTCTTCCCTTGTCCACTGATGTATTCACTCCATCATAGAACGACACTAGGTTGGTCAGGCAAGAGTTGCCCTTGGTGAAGCCATGCTGACTGTCTCGAATCATCTCCCTGTCCTTCATCTGCCTTAGCGTAGCTTCTAGGAGGATCTGTTCCATGATCTTTCCAGGCACAGAAGTGAGGCTGACAGGTCAGTTGTTCCCAGGATCCTCCTTTCTCCCCATTTTAAAAATGGGTGCAATGTTTCCCTTTTTCCAGTTGCCAGGGACTTCACCTGACTGCCATGACTTTTAAAATATCATGGAGAGTGTCTTGGGAACTACATCAGCCAATTCCCTCAGGACTCTGGGATGCATCTCATGAAGTCCCATAGACTTATTCCTCAGGTGGTCTCGAACCTGATCTTCTCTGACAGTGGGAGGGACTTTTCTCCCCCAGTCCATGCCTTGTGGTCCATCCTCTCGAGAGGTGTGGGAAGTGAGGTTGCCAGTGAAGACTGAGGCAAAGAAGTTGTTTAATACCTCAGCCTTCTCCTCGTCCATTGTTACCAGTTTGCCAATCTTGTTCATCAGGGGGGTACACTTTCTTTGACCTTCCTTTTGTGGCTGACATATGTGTGGAAGCCCTTCTTATTATTGTTTACTTCCCTTGTCAAGTTCAGCTCCAGCTGTGCCTTGGCCTTCTTGACCCCATCCTTACACAACCGGGCAGGGTCCCTATACTCTTCCCAGGATTCCTGTCCCTGCTTAAGATAAAGAAGATCCGAGACAAAAAGTATCTTGGACGTTTACTTAGAAAAGTCATTAACTGGCTTACTTTTTTTTCCCCCTGCAATCTTTGTCAGCAGTTTAGATTCAAAGACTCTAAATTTAAAGTTCCTATCGATCTCTCATAGGTCTTGGCTTCCTTCTGATTGCTTCTGGACTTATGCTGGCTCTTTAGGCTTTACATGAATTTGAAGGAGAGGAGTCACACACATAATGTAAATTATCTACTATGGTAAACTTTGTAGGCATTTAATAGATTGTGTGTTTGTGTTTGGTTTAGACACGATAGTGAGAGCATATGTTGTAGTATATTAGTATGTATCTATTTGGCACAGGGAAAAAGCATAAATCATGAAACAGCACAAATTTCACGGTGACAATCTTCCAGGGAATATCCAGAGAAAATTCTAAAGGAAAAATTGTCTGGTGATACAGCATGCTGTGCTGAAAGGTTTTCTGGACCTCAAAAGACATACAAAAAACATAACAAATAAAAAATGCTTATGAAATGGAAATATGTACCTTTTGTGCTACAAAGTACTATCGTAAAGCTGACACTGTAACCCATAGATTTTGGCCTTGGTTGCAATATTTGTGATCCGCTGAATTTTAACTGTTCATGGCATATGCATTTAACCCTTTGCGTGGTTCAGAATGTGACAGACGGATCTTTTAATATGACTGAAGATAAACAGAAACAGAGCAGCTAGCTGTAGCAGTCCCATTGAAATATCTGTTAAGATGCTAGGTGTAACACAGAAAAAATACTTTTTTTTTTTTGTTTGGTTTCAGTTCTCCCAGACTCCTCTCTGTGAAGTCTTCTGTGCCGTTCCTTAAATTGGAGTTCTCTTTCTGCATAATTGTGTCATAATCATCCTTTCTATTTCCACAAATTTCTTCCTAACAGACTAACGAACATTAAACCTTCTGTGGAAGGATGTAATTGTAGGAATCTTCGTAGGGAGCACCCCTTCATACGGGTCCTGGGCAACGTTATGGGATCTGACAGTACTCCAAAACATGTTCATCTTATTCCAAGCATTGCTGGGCACAGAAAAACTGTTAAGTGCATGTTAAAATTAAAGTGTTTTCTTCTTTATCATCTCGTTTACACTACATGTTGACTGGTCTTCATTTTCCCTTCCTTATGTCATAACACATAGACCAGCCAAAAATAACAGTGTGAAAAAATGCTGTTACTATTGGCCCTGGTCACAAATCAGCATAGGCAAAATGAGGTGCTTTCCTATCATTGCATGCAAAGCACCAAAATACTAGTGTCTTCTGAGAATTCCTTCATTCTCCCCCCCAGTACAGGAAGTCTGAGATATCTGTCATCCTGGGATCCACCCTTCGTATAGCCTCTGACAATGTGCAGTGTGCCAGCAGCACAACTGAATGATGAGTTAACATCCAGTACTTAAATATTACTGATTTTTTGAGGTCAGAACTAGACCTTGCTCAGGTACTTGGGTATTTTCCTCACTGAAGAAAAGAGGGACCCTTAGAGCAATTAATGCTCAATAATACTCCATTAAAGACAGGGCAGTTTATAGGCTTCAAATAAATTAGAAGTTGAGCTGAAGACGATAGAGAAGCTGAATGAAAACTGAGTTTCTTTGCTTTTGCTAGGGTTTTACCTGAAGTTAACTAGTTCAACATAAGAACACAGCTTTTTCTTTTTTTTTTCTTTGCTTAGTGAAGGCAAGACCTTGCATCTGACATACCAAAGCAAAAGAACATTTAATTCAGGATCCAGATTTTTCAATTTGCGTCCATCTGTGATAAGAACAGAGTGTGAACTCATGGAAATGCTTGTGTGAATTTTTAATAAATTGTGACTAGCCCATTAGGATACAAGCTGTAAAACCACACATAAATGCAGCAAGGAACTGCCTTACAGAAAACAGGTGCTTCCCTAGCACAGAGTCCAGCCTAGCCCAGTCCAGTCCAGTGCTCTCCAGCAAGGTGCAGAGAGTAACAACTCCCCACAGCAGCATTTGACTCCATCTCACAGAGCTGCTGCAATGTTAATAATGGGGCATGGTCAGAAGCATGAAGTTCCTCAAGGACAGGACACAGAACAACAAACACTGGAAGAAACATTTGTATTTAATCTGGTAACCTGATAAAACTAGTTGCCTTACTTTCAGCAAAAAGATGATTACATGCTAACAAATACAAACATTTGTAGTAGGTTAAGTATACTAAAAAAGCCATAAAGTCTAAAACCAAGACATTTCTTTTTTTTTTTTTTGGCCTCAAATGATTTGCACTGATTTGTCTGTTTTTTCAAGGAAATGAGAAAAGTTCATTTTAGGTCAAAGTGGTTTTTATTTCATTATTTGATCATTTTTTGGCAACCAAGCCATACAAACAGATATTCACATAGCTCTAGTTTGTAGTTCTGGTGACAGCTGTTTTCCAAGATGTATTTGGGAAACAGATAGGCTCCCACAAGTCTATTTATTAGGAAGGGAAGTACATTTGGGGTTTCGTAATTCTTTCTTACTTGACTTTTGTATTCAGTTTTCAGGATTGCAAGGAAGGAAAAAATAAATCTCTTTAAGACGAAGCTCACAAATTTGAACTTAATATACAGTGTGAAGAATGAAAATTCCTTTTCTGGGAAGAGTTTGAATACTCCTTTATTAAATTTTGCGGACACATGGTAATAATCTGAATTATGTTAAGATATGCAAATAGTTTTCTATGGAAACTAGAAAAAGCTTCAAATTTTAAATCCCAGATGGAGTTTTTATTAAGGAAACCTCATACTTTTGAAAATCCTATTTCTCCATCTGCTTGTAATATCTTTCAAGTGTCTCTCTGTATAATTGTAATGATGGTTTCTTTGGGTCATATTCTTTATTGTTTGTTACATAACTCCACTCCTTCCCAAAAAATGCAAATATTCACCTTATCAGTCAGCAACGACTAAATTCAATTTCATTGCTGATCTGAGTGGGAGAAGGAGATATAGTTGCGGCATCTCAGCAAAAGGTCCACAAAGGGATTGTGCAGCTTGAAACTCTTCCTCCTCAAACTCTCTGCAGAGAGAAGTTTTGTGCTGTGGCCCCTCTCCGGTCCTTGTGGTCTGACTCATTCTGACTCACTGAGCTTGAGAAAGCAGTGAGCTTTGCTCCTTGCTGGGAAAGTGCAAAGAAGGAGCAATCCTGCTCCAAATAAATGCAAATAAGTAAGCTGCAAGCATCTGGGAAAAAGGAGTTAGAGAAGTGAGATATTGTTTCTTGTTATCCAGTATTCAACTGCAGTGTAATTTTGGTTGTTATCCTGTTTTTCTTTTCTAACTGAGGGAGTGAAGTTTATAGGTTGTGATTGCAAGCTCAGTACACAATTTAGGTGAATGATAGGCCACATTTGGTTAAATTTATATTTCAAACTGTTTTTTGGAGGTGCTTGTCCAGTCATTTCAGTTTAAGAATCCAAGCAATTTCATTGACTTCAGTACATTGTTCAAGTGCATTAGCTTAAGCCTTGGCTGATTTACTTGGAGAAATGTTACGGTTTCTCAAAGAACATTCTTGCCTCTCACCTTATTTGCTTGCATGTTACTGAGAAGATTATACAAAAGCCAGAGGTTCACCCTGCTGATATAAAAAAAATCCAAATGATATTTACTAGAAAGTGCTTACACTAGGTGACAGCTTTTAGTTGGGAACATCACAGAGCTGTGGTGATAAAATAACTGTGGTGATAAAATAACCCTGAGAGTAGCGATGGAAGGAGGGTGCCTGCTGCTAAGGAGCCTTCAGCTTTTCCAGCTTCCACGGGGTTCACACATGGCTGGCTGTTCGCTGGGGATCCCCCTATATTTTTCTAGCAGTATTTCACATAAATGTTGTAAAGCCTGCAAACTCTCTAGCAGCCAGATGGTGTCAGTCTTGTATTGAACCTTTATAATTACTCTCCCCCGGTGCCCAACAGAATACAATAAATTCTGCAGCTCACATTTTTTTCACCTGTGCTTGTCTAATAAAAAAAAAAAAAAGGAAAAGGAGTGACTTGACAAAAATCTGCTATGAGTGGGTCACACAGACTGTCCTTGAATTGCAGTGAACTTTTGCAGACCAGAGTGCAAAATCCGCATTTCCCTAAATCTAAGAGATCTTCTCTGAAAAATTGCCTGATCTGTCTGTCTTGATTTTATTGTCAGAATGACCGACTCTTGAAGAAATGCTTCTTAACAGAGAGAGACATAGAAAATAAAGAGTGCCTGCAAGACTTTAAATGGACTAAACCCACTCAGAATTGGAAAAAACAACAGCAGTGAATTACAGGCCATTTTAAGGCAGGAACCATTACCAATAAAAAAACCCCTTATAATATGCAGAACTGCAACACATCGCTAAAATGGTAATTATTATATAATCCATTAGTTAATGAAAACATTATGGGCTTTTGGATGAGCTGTAAAACCAAGTTCTTGGCCACTCTTAACCTTCAGAAGTGCTTTGGCACTTTGGCCAAGAGCTGGCGTGTTAACATGAGAGCTCTGTCCAAATTCCATTTGGGTAACTCTATTTTGCCTAACTGACATTTGCACGTAATTTAGCTAGATACATTATTATTCCTTGCTTGTCTCATACTGTAGTACAGAGCTGCTGTATTAAGAGCTGCTGCTGTCTTGCCAGAGGTTTTAATAATCCAGGGACTGGCGAAAGGATTCATGTTATTACCAGAACAGGGGTTGTGGTCAGTGTTTTGGGAGTTTGGAGTGAAAGTGCTCTATAAATAAATGTCCATAACCAAAGCTCTGTTTCAAATATCACAGATACACTGGAAGCCTTGGCATTTGCTAGTGATGCTGAAACCCTGAGACTGTTGGCAATATTAAGGGAATTGGTTAGCATCCCTGCCGAGCCCTGAATGAATAAAACAAGAGAACTCATAAGAGGGCTCAAGAAATACATGCTGTGTGTTTTTTTTTCTTAGTTGAATTTAAACTATTGATCTAATCTATTTATTTTCAAAACTATCTATATAGCAGTCTATCTAAAGACTGTGCACTGCTTCAAATCTGAGCAGCTTCTGTCTCCAGAAGCAGACTAGACAGGATCACTTGGCCATTCTTCTATGGGGACTGGGTAGGGGTTTGTGTTGTGACTGCCTTGTTTTTCAGACAGGACGTTTTGGAGGGTGTCTTTAGGAATTTTGCCCCATCTTCTCTGGGAGGTTACTCCCTCACTGGACTCTCTGGAATAAGAATGTTTTGTTTTCTATCCTTCATGTACATCATCTTAAATATTGTGCCCAGGACTGTTTTAGGGAAAGGCAATCGTCATGGTAGCCAAGGCTCCTCAGAGCAAGGTTATGCAGGACTTTTGTTGGGGCACTCTGGTCTGCACTGCAGTGCTAAGGCAGAGGAGGAGTTGCCCACAGCAGCTAGCAGAGGGTGAGCCCAAGTCAGTGCAGCTACTGCTGAGTCCTGCAGCCCCTCCTGCCTTCTCGGCCTTCTGAAGGGCCATGAATATACCAACAAAAGGATCACGGCTGCAGTGAGGGTTGAGGTGCTCTCCTGTAACTGCCCACAGTCTCTGTTAGCCCAGCCTGTGGCATGTGTTTGACAACAGCCACCCAGCACTCTCCCAGATGTCACCTAGGCTTGTTTCTGGGGATATTGTGAGCCTGGGACTGTTCTCCCTCTCTGTCAGCAAAGACGGGACTACTTTGTTGTGGAGGGGCAGAGAGGCGAGCTGAGCGGACATGACTACTCCAGAACAGGTTATGTCTGTATTTTGGAAGCAGAAAGAGAACTGCAGAAGAAACCAAGCTGTGAATCCTTGTGGTTGTGTCCCGTGGGTCAGGGTTGTGCTTGAGTCTGTTCACAGTAAGCTACTTCAGTGCTGAGAAACCAAGACAAGTGGAACAGGGGAAGACAGAGCAACATTTTTCCTGGCCCATGGATTATGTGCCCTGTTCTGCCTAACATAGCCAACCATGTAAGAGACTGCAGCAGCCCGGCTGGTTTGTGCTGGAAAGCTGAGGTCTGTCAGCTCTGCATAACAGTCTGGAACTTTGGGATCTCTTTAGGACTAAGCAGGCCATGGAGATGGAGAATCCTCTGACCACTGTGCTCTCACAGCTTGCATTCACCAAGGCAGAGGATCCCTCCAAAACCTTGCAGCTACTTTCCTCCTTCTACTGTAGTGAACATCTTTGTTAGCCTGGATTTAGCTTGCTCATTTTATGCCTCTGGAAAAATGGTGACACCTCTCTCTTCACAGCCTGACATCAGTGCGGACTTCCAGTCACTTGACAACTTATAGGCAGCATCACAATGTGCAGCATGGGAGGTAGAGGTGAAGCTATTGGTTTCCAGTTCTCACTCTTGTATCTTCACAGAATCACAGAATCACAGAATCACAGAATGTTAGGGATTGGAAGGGACCTCGAAAGATCATCTAGTCCAATCCCCCTGCCGGAGCAGGATTGCCTAGACCATATCACACAGGAACGCGTCCAGGCGGGTTTTGAATGTCTCCAGAGAAGGAGACTCCACAACCTCTCTGGGCAGCCTGTTCCAGTGTTCGGTCACCCTCACCGTAAAGAAGTTTTTCCTCATATTTATGTGGAACCTCCTGTGTTCCAGCTTGCACCCATTGCCCCTTGTCCTGTCAAGGGATGTCACTGAGAAGAGCCTGGCTCCATCCTCATGACACTTGCCCTTTACATATTTAAAAACATTAATGAGGTCACCCCTCAGTCTCCTCTTCTCCAAGCTAAAGAGACCCAGCTCCCTCAGCCTCTCCTCATAAGGGAGATGTTCCACCCCCTTAATCATCTTCGTGGCTCTGCGCTGGACTCTGTCTAGCAGTTCCCTGTCCTTCTTGAACTGAGGGGCCCAGAAATGGACACAATATTCCAGATGCGGCCTCACCAGGGCAGAGTAGAGGGGGAGGAGAACCTCTCTCGACCTGCTAACCACACCCCTTCTAATACAGCCCAGGATGCCATTGGCCTTCTTGGCCACAAGGGCACACTGCTGGCTCATGGTCATCCTGTTGTCCACTAGGACCCCCAGGTCCCTTTCCCCTACGCTGGTCTCCAACAGCTCTGCCCCCAACTTGTAGTCATACCTGGGGTTGTTCTTGCCCAGATGCAGGACTCTACACTTGCCCTTGTTATATTTCATTAAGTTTCTCCCCGCCCAACTCTCCAGCCTGTCCAGGTCCCTCTGAATGGCTGCGCAGCCTTCCGGCGTGTCAGCCACTCCTCCCAGTTTTGTGTCATCAGCGAACTTGCTGACAGTGCACTCTATTCCCTCATCCAAGTCATTAATGAATATATTGAATAGTACTGGTCCCAGTACCGACCCTTGAGGGACTCCGCTAGACACAGGCCTCCAACTGGACTCTGTCCCATTGACCACCACTCTCTGGCTTCTTTCCTTCAGCCAGTTCACAATCCACCTCACTACGCGATCATCCAGACCACACTTCCTCAGTTTAGCTGCGAGGATGCTGTGGGAGACCGTGTCAAACGCTTTACTGAAATCGAGATAGACCACATCCACAGCTTTACCACCATCTATCCACCGGGTTACATCCTCATAAAAGGCTATCAAGTTGGTTAAGCATGACTTCCCCTTGGTGAAGCCGTGCTGAGTGCCCCTAATGATCCCCCTATCCTTGATGTGCCTAGAGACAGCACCAAGGACAAGTTGTTCCATCACCTTTCCGGGGATGGAGGTGAGGCTGACCGGTCTATAGTTACCCTGTTATCTTGCCACTGTGAAATAGGTTGTTCTCTTCCAGTAGCAGTGACCTCCATTCTCCCTATCCTTCTATCCTTAAAAACATTATATCAGGCTTGGCATTCTGTTATTTAGTCTTCTGTCTCACTAAAAACATCATGAAACAAACAGTGAAAGCTGGTACTGTGTTGTACATAGAGAAAAAGTGATACTTTATGAATTTTATGATGCAAAGTGTCACTTCCAGTGGGTAGCTCTCAGTTCATCATGCTTGTTGCTATGCAGAATCTGGAGAAATGCTGGCTCTCACAAATAACTTTACAATGTATTTTACGTGTTATAAAGTCAAAAGCACAACTTGTTTCCAAGTGGAAATAAATACAGAGAAAACCTATTATGCAGAATGGAAACTAGATGATTCCGACTTTCCCTTTTGCTCTGTTGGAGTTTGATTTCTTCTCCCAGGAGTGCTACTCTAAGAGTTATAATCTAGTAGTACCCTATTTGTGGGTTTGGTGGCTACATAAGAGTCCTGGGAAACCGTTGTCTTTCTGGAGTACTTTTTCCATTGACTTCATAAGCCTGAAAAAGGGTCTTCCCAACTCATTTGTACTCTTGAAACCATGAGGATTTTAAACAAAGGGGTGTATTCTCTTTCTGCCTTACTGTGATGTAACTCCACAGGAACTCCCTTCACTTCCAGGGAGTTTATCTGTATCTGTATAAGTGTAAATCAGAACAGAATTTGGCCACTAAAAATGCAGCTGATTTAGACATTGGTTTAGCACAACTGGCATTAATGATCTCACTGTATTTAGAGATCCAGCAGCTCTCTTCCAAATTAATTTCCTTTTAAGGTTTTTTTATATCCCCTGGTGGTAATGTGGGTTGAGATGATGAGTTACCTTACTTACTAATGTACGATGTAGAGTGACAGAAAACATTGAAGCAGTGGAGAGTGTTGGCTAGTGCTGATGGTAAAAGTGCCATCCACACCCTGTGAGAATCAGTGAAGACATAAGACGTTACCCAAACACGTAGTACAAATTAGAAAAAGGCCTTTTACGCTCTTGTTATTGCCAATGCTGTAGAGAAAGGAAATTAGCAAATCGAAACCAAAGGCCCTTCCCAGAACAAGTTCTTCCTTATCACAGGACGTGCCACACTTAGCCCTTGTTACATCCCAGCTCACTTCTGGCTTTCATGAGTCAGAATGAGCTTATCTGTGTTTTTTTCATGTTTACTCAAGCTCTCGGCTTGATAGTGATGTACAACTAATACTTGGGTGGTGCCACGCTACAGGAGATTTTTAAAGTAAGTGAGAGAGAGAGACTTTTAATTATATGAAGTTAGTTTTGGAGCTTTGCTTTCCACAATCATTGCTATAAAATCTGCAGGCAGCAACTTCACCCCCTTTTGGAGCCCTTTGTGCTCTGCTGGCAACGCAGAGGGTCCCAGAAGCTGCCAGCAGCAGCTAACTTGGGATTTTTTCTGGATGTATGTTGCTATTTGGCTACATCCTTTTGTGGACTGAGGAAGATTTACCTGTATATTCTGGGGCGGTTTCTGTAGGGAACATGGTGGGGAACACTGACCATTCAGCATGGGTTAGGCAGCCCTGAGACGTGTCCAGATCACACTGGGGATAGGGTTACTATGGAACAACCCCTTCAACAAGAAAATTGCAAGAAGTTTCCCCTCCTTTGCTACTGCATGGCTTCTTTGAGTACTTGTTGGAAACAGCGAAGGAAGGAGCTTCATATCTTCTGTTATTGCATTTTGAAGTACTTCCAAGAAAACATGTTTTTTCTATCTAATGACCTGGAATGACCATATTTTTGTTTATTTTTTATTTTTTTATTTTTTAAAGTAAGAAATCTAACTAGAAATGATGGTTTCTTTGGAAACATGGATCCTCGATGTCTTTTGTTTTTATAAATTCTTTTGTTACACTGTAATTTTGAGAGCCTTGGAATTGCCAGGTGAACCTCCAGGAAGACTGCGGACCTTTACAAAAATATAATGAAGGTGTTTTTATTCTGAAACAATGGACATGTTTTTATTCTGAATTTCTTTGATTATTTTTGGAAGACAAGGTAGTGGACATGAATTTTGCTTGGTGCTTAGACAAGAAGCAAAAAAGTACATCCTTGCTTTTATTAAGTATTTCCTTGTGGTAGTGGCGTAAGATATTTTAAGGTTTTTTCAGTTGTTTCTTTGTATCTCCCCTAATGGATGTTTTTTCCCACCTTCTAGGTGTGGTTGAGCAATGAAAACATAAACCAACAGGCTCACGATTTTATTTTTCATGAGATCTGAAAAGGATAGAAGAAATAGTATACTCTCCACCAAGTGATTGCACTGCCACTTACCACTTAGTCTTGTTGGTGAAGTCAGCATAGGAAAGTTTTGCAGAAAAGGCCTCCTTTCCCATTCACAAGGTGAGACATATATGCAAAGTAAATTCTCTTCACACAGTAATCCTGAGGTTGTTTGCTTGTTGACCAAGAAATCTTCCTTTTGCCTGTCCTGTCACAATGTTTCCAGTGGCACACTGGGCACAAATTCTTTAACAGAATGTCTCTACAAAAGGTAACCTCTGGCGTGTTCTCTGGGTGCCTTGGAGCATATCACAGAATCACAAAATCACAGAATCAGTCAGGTTGGAAGAGACCTCTGGGATCATCGAGTCCAACCATTGCCCTGACACCACCATGTCAACTAGACCATGGCACTAAGTGCCATGTCCAGTCTTTTCTTAAACACATCCAGAGATGGTGACTCCACCACCTCCCTGGGCAGCCCGTTCCAATGTCTAACAACCCTTTCTGAGAAGAAATTCTTCCTAATATCCAACCTGAACCTCCCCTGGTGAAGCTTGAGGCTATGTCCTCTTGTCCTATCACTAGTTGCCTGGGAGAAGAGGCCGACTACCACTTCACTACAACCTCCCTTCAGGTAGTTGTAGACTGCAATAAGGTCACCTCGGAGCCTCCTCTTCTCCAGGCTAAACAACCCCAGCTCCCTCAGCCGTTCCTTGTGGGTCAGACCCTCCAGACCCTTCACCAGCTTGGTCACCCTCCTCTGGACTCGCTCCAACACCTCGACATCTTTCTTGAAGTGCGGGGCCCAGAACTGGACACAGTACTCAAGGTTCGGCCTCACCAGTGCAGAGTACAGAGGGATATCAGCTGGTGTATCCAGTGATCCAGCCTCCAGGGACCTGCACCGTATAGGGTTTCTACCAGGCAGAGCGGATTACCCACCCTCTGTCATATTTGCACCATCATACTAACCTCAGAGCACCCAGTCTTTCTATGCATATCTCAGAAAGTTTTGTGTAGCCTGCACCCATATTCATGATGTGGTTCTTCAAAAACTCTGTTGCAAGAACATATGGCTATTTCATTTTTAAAGTAGCACCTTCCTGACAAACATATGAGTATCATTTACAATTTGGTTGAAAGGGAAAGGGACATGCAGATTCACACGTGTTGGTCATTGGTATTCCATTGTAGTGGGCCATGTCCTCTCTCCAGTACACAGTGATGGTGCATGGTATCACATCCAAAGGTCAGCTGTGGGGGAGGGACTAGTTAGTATATAATTTTGAAAATTTCCATGAGAAAACGAATCACAATGGACTTGCTTATGACAAATTGCTGGGCTACAGAGCTGTGGGAATCTGGCCAGATTACAGAGAGCAGTGCCAAACCACTTCTGGTCAAAACCAGATGTACTGCCACTGCAGAGCTCCTGAAAAAAGAAAAAAAAATAGTGATATTTTGCATCCTGAAATTAACAGCCCATTGGTTTATCATCCAAGTTGGGAGTTACAGCTCAGCCTCTCAGTTGCATGGCTGAAAAACTGGATCACATGCCCCCTGGACAAGCACTGTAAAATCAAATGGCATAACACAAAGTATGTGAAATGGCAGGAGAGTATGCTTATTTGAAACAAGTGAATAGTAATTCTATGTTACTGAGGAGAGATGTTTGCTCTGGTAGCTGGTCTGGCCCGTGGGAATGCTGAATTCTCAGTGATCCCTGTGACCATCCTACCTCTCCATCTCCCTAAAGATCACCCGCAAATTCCTTAGGCCAGGGAAATAAAAGGAGCTAAAGCACCTAACTGTTAAGTACTTGACCTCCTGACTGGATACCTTAACTCACTGTTAGGCATTTAAGTGCTGTGGAGAGACTTACAAAACTGCTAGTATGCTGAGTGCACTACTACTCAGCACTAACGACCAGGGCATGCTGAGGATGGGAGCATGTCTAAATCTAGATCCTTGTTCTCCTTTTCTAGAGATACATACAAAATTGCTCTGGAGATGCACACTTTTCTTTCTACACATGTGTGGAAGAGAAAGCACAGCAACATTTTTTGCAACGCTCAGTTAATTACAGCATAAATCCAGGGATTCGAAGACTTTGGTTGTACAGTGGCAGTAGTTTGTGATGGTTTGAACTTCCACTTCTCCGGCTGAAGGCGTTTCTGTAACATTGCCTGCAGTATCAGGAAATGCTTTTCATTGAACTCAGTGCTGCGTTTCAATGGTGTGAGAAAGGTTAATGTTGGGGGGGGGGTTCTGACATCCCTCTCCCCTTTGGGAGTGGGTATTACTCAGATAAAGACAATTAAATTCCACCTACATCTGTCTCAGGCAACATGGTAGGTACTCAGAATACGCTCTGAGTTTTAGAGTGTAGTATATCTTCCCCAGGTCACAGACTCTGAGACAACTGGGTCCTGCTGACAACATGTAAGGACCACGATTTAGCAATTATCCACCCAGAAAACAACAGCAAAAATACAATCACAAGACACATGGCAATAAATGTTTTATATCAGTGATAGGGACCCTACTACCCTCACTTCAGCATATTTTAGCAGGGCTTGAGAGCAGATGTCTCTGGCCAGTTCTTTCATAGGAAGCATCTGTACTGTTTATATAACTATTTGGTTAATGTGTCTTGTTCTTCGCACTCATTGGTAAAGTTTAATAATAGTATACTGCAACAGAGTGCACAGAAAATCTGATGACTGAAGCTTCTTACCTGAGCAAATTTTAGCTTTTAAGAAAGAATTGTCTTTTCAGGGCTCTGACACATAAATATTTATCTCCTTTTCAAAGTGAGGGTGATATTATTACCTAGGAAAACTAGAAAGTGGGACAAAAAGCTATGCAACTGAAAAATGAGATTGAATAACATCTCTAGGAAAACTCAATCTTTTCCTGTCTTTCTGTGTTGTGATTACACAAGAAGGCCAGTGGGCAGGTGTATCTTCAGCAGGGAGGTTTATTTTCAGCATAGTCTCTGTGATTCTCGTATTAACAATCATGGGATCATTAAAATTAGAATGGTGAAAGAAATCGGTGTGCTACTCTTCACGTTGACCATGCAGCTGCTGCTTTCAACCCAAATACTCTGTCCTAAAAGGCCACTTGATATACCAGAATGTAGCCACAGTAACATTTACAGAACAGTCAGGCAACAGTACTGCTCTTAAGGCATCTGTGAACAAGGATAAGAAGCCTCAGTACAGGTAAGAGCAAACAACTGAGTAAGGGAGAAAAAAAGGAAAATGAAGAACACATAAATAAGGATGTAGAAAGATTATTTGGTGTAAATTCCATGTAAATTCCCAGTGCAAATCACTGGGACTGTAATGGAGATTGACAAACCTTCTAAATTGTGAACTAGAGCACTTAAGACACCTATTGTAATTCTTTCCATTAGTACCAAGGTGATACTAAAGTGATATTGCTCTGAAATGGAAGTTGGGTTGACTGGTAAATTTGGATACTTTTAAAAGGAATATTATTTAACTGGAAACTTGTTAAAAGTATTTCTGCTTTTTAGTTCTGTGTTGTCAATCACAACAGAAACAGTCCACATTTAAAAAAAATATAACCAAAACTTATTTTAAATTATGCAAGTGCTAATTTTGTCATTTAATTTAATGTAACAAAAATTGATTTTGAATTTTTGGCAGAAGCCCAGAAAGAATTACTTGAGTTTTACACAGACATTTTCAAGAGTCTATTCTGACATTCATAAGTATCAGTGGAAATCTAACTGTTTTGTAGGAAATTGTGTTATATTGTATTCATGCAATATTTTAAAATATGCTAAAGGTTGATGGAGTGGATTTTAGGATTTTTTAGCAATTCTGTCAATCTTAATAAAATAAAATAAAGGATGGAACCATATCGGAGGCTGTTTTCAATTAAAAAAAAATTGTTGTTAGCTTGGTTCAGAAAACCCTGTGGAAAATCATGAGGAATGCTGTTCAAGTGGTTACTGAGTTTGCAGTTTCAGTAGGTATTGAGGGTTCTGATTAATATCCAAACTTCATGATGCAGAATCATCTTTGCCATCAATTCAAATATACCAAGGTCCAAGAAGGTTTAGTGCTAAATCCAAATATCAGAATGAAGAACAATCATTAAGTTTGAGAACACTCCGTTTAATATCAGCTCAGTCTGGTCGATATCTCACAGTGCTCTCAACAGAGAGTGGCTTCACAAAATGCACTAATATAAAACGTAAACTGAGTGAGTTAATGTAAAATCAGTGTAATGGCAAGAGAATTGGGTAGTTTTTTACATGAAGGATTAAATAATTCATTTTCTTCTTCCATTTTTGACATGTCAGCCCTGCTTAGGCAAAAGTGTGGGCTGAGAAGACAGCTACACTAGGTAGGCAGCCAATTAAAACAAACTTTCATAAAAGAGCAGGATGATTTTTCAGGACAGGCATTGCTATTTTATGAGCACCAGTGTAACTTCCTAAATGTCTCACAGATGCAATCTGAAAGAAATTGCATCCCCCTCCCAGTAAAAATATCTTAGCCACCTCAAAGAAGAGACCATCTGGAGGCTTACTCACTTTGGGGGATGCTGAGTTAATTGAGTGAAAGTCCAAGTTAACTCTTTAGGAAAGATATACTGAGGAATAACAGTAGACTGTAAAGTGATTTAAAGTAATGTATCTCCAAATGAATTTACATCAGTGTTGCTATTACTTAATCAGTTGTATTATCACCATACTTGGGAAGCCTAGTCATAGAGCAGAGCTCATTTTGAAGGACTGCAAAAAGGAATTTGCTGAGTAATTTTATATGTATTTACACTAAAATGTCAGTCAAAATCCAGTAACATTTCAATAATAAAATCAATAGAGCTAGTTACAATTTGCCCTGTCAACTCTTGTTTTCAGACTACTTTAAGGTAGCTTTCAGGTAGTTCAAGAAAAGTTTAAGCTTGTTCTCAGGTAGTTTAAGAAAACAATATTCATAAAGCCTCTGAAATGATGTCTGAATTAGGATGTGACTCCCATTAAAATCAGCCAAAAGTTTCCAACCAAATTTCTATATGCTGCTTTGAAAACCAAAGGGCAGTGACTGAAGAGTCAGAGTATTATAGATTTTTATCCACATGATTTTCATTAAGTTTAATAGAAGTCATACAGATTAACAAAATGTTTCTAAGAGGGGCCAGAGGATGAAATGTACAGCAGGCCAACTATTGGCCAAGGCTGGGGCCAATACCTTCTAGTCCCTTCATTAAGGATCTGGATGATGGGACAGGATGCACCCTCAGGAATTTTGCAGATAATACAAAATTGGGAGGAGTGGTTAATAGACCAGGTGGGTGTTCTGCCATCCAGAGGGACCTCGCCAGGCTGGAGAAATGGGCCAACAGGAACCTAATGAACTTCAAGAGGGAAATGCCAAGTCCTGCACCTGGAAGGAACAACCCCAAGTACCAGCACAGACTCGGGGCTGAGTGACTGAAAAGCAGCTTGTCAGAAAAAGACTTGGGTGTCCTTACAGATACCAAGCCGATCATAAGTCACCTATGTGTCCTTGGTGCAAAGCAGGACCTGGGCTGCATTAGGCAGAGCAGTGCCAGCAGGTCAAGGGATGATTGCCAGCTTTCCAAGTGAAGAGACAGTAGCAAAAGGACCGTGCTCACAATTTTGTTCAAAGTGGTGACTCCGTCTGCCAGGAGGACAGTCTGAGCTGTGACTGAAATGTGCACCACAGATGTCCACACAAGATACTTGGGAATAATATGGGATTACCAGCTCTGGTTCCTAGCTTTCGTGGCTGCTTTTCTTCTGGGTTTGCTGGTTGCTGTTGGGAACTGCTCTGCCTTTTCAGACCTGTCTACATGTTCAGAGCTGCCATTTGTCTGATACGTTTTGAGAGTTTTTGTACTGCAAAGTGCTGATACTGTGTTGAGTGGGTGCTTTGATCTTTCAGTTGAGATATCTCCAATATAATTTACACAATTTACAGATTACTCCTGAGGCTGCTGTTTCAGGCATGGAATCTCATCAACACTGAGCACTGTAGATCCCTTGTGTTTGCAATCTCAGTGCCAAGAACTGACACAGTAGAAGATAGAGGACTCTCTTCAGAAGACATTCTGACTGACTGCTAGTGCAGGATCTATAGCCTGAAATTTTCTTCTGCTTGGCTCCTTCTATTGCCACCTTGACTTTTTACTTAGTATGAAAGGAGTAGGTTTTGCCATGTCACCTACATATTGTTCTTTTCTAGCCTGAGACTTCTCTTTGTTCCTTGATTCTTGCTTTGCATAGTAATTCTTATTTCATTGATTTTACTCTGGATAAGTTGAATTGATCCTGTCCTAGTGACTAGAGATTTTCACATCTCAGAACTTAGCCTTATCCTTTAAGCCCTCCGTTCCCCATTGTTATAGTGGAATTACTTATCTACATCTATTCACTTTGTGACTCTAGTAGAGCTAGGGTTGTTCAAAATTGGACAGATAGGGCCCTTTCCAATTCATGTGAAGTTCATACCAAAATAAATGGGATTTAGGAACCTAAATATATTTGAGGATATATCTCTTATTGCTTCTGGGTGATATCCAGAAACTGGCTTAGGAAAACGGTCTTAAACCTATATTATGGTGCCAAATTGTAATACAAAATCCTGCAGATTGTAATAACCTAGCAGTAGCATAAGAATGGGAACTGAGAGAGAAAAGTTCAGTTCTCTTTGCTGCCTGAGAATGCTGAAACCAAGGACAGACATCAGCTGCTAATGGTTACTGTGAGTGTGACTCTGCTCTTTCTCACATTAAGGTTGCTGCAAAGGAAATCAAGAATATTTTCCCCAGTGAGAAAAGACTGACTCTATAAAATGGATAGAGCAGTTAGAGCTTCCAAATGGAGGAAGACAGTGCAGAGTGGCCCTAGTAGCTGAAATCCCTCTGTTACTGCTTTTTCTACAGCAGTCTGAATGCAAAGCCAATTTTGCTTTAGACTGCCAGGTTTTGCAGCCTTCCAGTCTTTCCAGGACTAAGAGAATAGCTTCTTAACTTGTTTGGCCCGTTCAAAATGGGAAACTGCTTAACTCCAGACACATATGGCTCATAGTACTTTTCGTTTCTCTCTTCCCTACTGTTCGGATAAATGATTTGTCTTTTGTTATCGCTTGAATACTTCCAAGCAAGAAGCATGATGTCTCCTGTGTCCTGTACACTGCCTAGTATATAGTCAGTATGGTAGGAAACATGCAGAATTAACTATACAAATCAGAGAAAATCAAAGCACAACCTACCTGAGGTCCACAGGTGGACCTTCCTCTATCGCATCCTGGCTTCCTCCACGAACTAGAAAGTGCTGCTGGGTCCACGAGTTCTGCTCAATGGATGCAGCCCTAGTCCATTCTCCAGACTGAATGACCATTTGGAGCACAATTAACACTCCTTCCAAAGAAAACTCAAAAATGTATTTTAGTGGTGGCCTAGTGAAGCCAAATATCTGTGACACCTCTCAAGATGTCTTTTCAGGGGCTTTGAATGGTTGCAATTTAAAGGACAGTTATTTTTCTTCTTTGGGCTTACATAGAATTTGTAAAACCCGTAACGCTGGCCAATCATCTATAAAATATGGAGGAAAGAAGAAGAAAGGAAGCCATCAAAAAAAACCCCAAGCAAAGCCAAATGGTAGAGCAAGAAGAGCTAGAAATATTAAGAGACGTAGGGACTTAGAAGCAGGTTGGAATGAGGGAATGAGAGCAGTGAGAGTGAAAAGATGTACAAGAGGAGAAATGATACACAGAAGAGCAGGTGGGAATGGAGGAAGGAGGAAATGGGAAGGAGATTCTTGCAGAGGAGAAAGGAAAGGCTAGAAGAAGTAGGAAATGGAAAGAGACAGACAGGGATAGTAAGGGACATGGGACATCAAAGGAGAAGGGGAGAATGGAGAAGGAAGGTGACCAAAGGGAAAGAAAGAAGAAATGTATACTGGAGCCAGAACAAAGGAATGAGAGACTCTCTCATTAAGAGAATTTATGGAGAAAAGTAGGCAATCACAGGAAAAGTAGAGGTGTAAAGTGAGAAAATGAGCAATGGAAGCATGAAGAGAGGAAGAAGAATAAAGGTATCATGAAGCAGGGCCTCTACATCACGTGATGTACTTCTAGATGTCAGAATGAACCTCACCTTAATATGTGAAAAGAACTTTTTTTTGAAAGTTTAGGGCTTATAACAGAAATATAAGTATTTTGTAGAAAATACAAAATGTCATGATTTTTACAAGTGTTGGGCTGTGATGTATATTGCGTTGTAAAAAATGCCAAAGTAGAACAAATTACATTGAGCTGTTGTGTAGAAATTAGAAAAACAGAAGCCTGGTATTTTATGACACAAGCAGGAAAGAACAATCTTATGTATGCTATGACTTACAAATCGGTGAAAGCTATTGTGACCTGTGTCTAGCCCTCACTTCGTACATTACTCAGTGTAAAGGGTGATGTCACAGAAGGATTAGGTCTAATCCTGGATGAGAAAGCCCTGTGATGACTCAACAAGGAGCAGAAAAGAGGGAGCTAAATCAGCTTAAAGTCAGGCTTTATTGGTTTGGATGGAATCAGCATTTTGCATGTGTGCTCATGCTTTGCACATAACAACACACTCGGTTCCTGATGATACTCTGTCTACAGCTTTCCTATTCCTGTCTCCCATTTCAGCATGCTGCTGGCCCAGTCTCTGGCTGCCACTTACACAAAATAAGAGACCATGCTCCAGGATCTATACAAGGAAAATTTTAATTATTAACAACGGAGCTCTTTGCACCACATAAGTCTCACAGTGCATTGATCAGTGCAAACAGGCAATAGATAGATCAGGGCAGGCTCTCAGATGTTTTCATGTAGTAGAAAATGTAGCTGCTAGATAAGCCAGCTTTAATTCTCAAGTTCTGTTGGTAGTCTTTGAATCTTCTGTCTAGCAAAGCACAGGCATAGCTTTAAGTGACCAAATTTACTCACCTGGTAAATGGTTGGCGTGGATCACCTGATGGTTTGTCCAACCCCAGAGCTCTGCTCAGCCCAGATGAATGGCAAGGAAGTGGACAGGTCTTTCTGGAGAGGATAGGTCTGCAATTTGTGTAGAAGCTATTGATAAGCCATGGAACATCTTTGCCACAAAACCTTTAGTCAGACCATCACTTACACGGGAGTCAGCTAGGTCGTAAGGTGCTCAGGGCACCACTGAGCAACATTACCTGAATCAGAGCAAAAGGTGAGTGATTTGAGTGTTATATGAAGTGGTCACTGCAAAGCAGGCCTATTCTCACGACTAGTACTGAAGAAATCTTTCTTGTGTTGAAATGAAAGTAAAGTATTCACAGAGGTTTATAGAACATTTAATTTAACTTCTATTGGAAAAGCACCAGAATCCTGTTTGGGGAGGTAACAAATGGCAAATTACTTTGCAGCTCATCATGGCTCTGATAGATATTTCCTTATTTATTTATTTTGGAAAGTATTACAGAAGTGAGTGATAATTGTTGCAGAGATGATTTAGTTTCTGTTTCAGGGAGGTGCCATTTAAAAGTTTTCTTTAGGTTTTAAGCAGATTAAGAAATGGTGACTCCAGTGATATATCCCAGTGTAATATTTCTTTACTCACACTGTTGTTTTCAGTCTCAAAAACAATTACCTCATTGAAAGGTGCCATTTAGGCAAAACAGATTTTTAAAAGACTTGAAACTTTATTTCAAAAGTTTGCTAGACAGTGTGAGGGCTGCTATAAAAGCTCTGTTTTGCAATTGCCAATTTAAAACTTTAAATAGAAGGGCCAAATCTGCCTCAGATGTAAGTCCCCTAACATGAATGTCACAGTTGGCATGGATTTGGTTCATCATTTTCGGTGCTAGTTACTCAACTTTTAAATTACTATTGCAAGACTTGGAAGTGTAAGAAAAGAGTACAGGAGGGAGATTCTAGCACGCGGAATAAAAATGAGAAAAATAACAATTTTTCCCACTTAGGAAGTATGCAGTTACATGATATTTCACAGTTAAAATATTATGTAAACTGGAAGAAATGTAGACACAGAGATCAATGACAATGTTTATCTGATTGATAGCTTTTTGTCACCCTTTACATAACAGCTTTGACATCCAAGTCACTTCCCAGTGGACGGCTGTCAATCCAGCTGTCAAAACCACATCCTATCTGGAACAGTTTTGCATAGAGAGGCTACAGGTCTCAACCTGAGGACACAAGGGAATCCCAGCACCCTGGGCACATGGAGAGGAAGTCGCACTATCCTCATGTGCTTTCCTGACAGAGGATAATAGATGGAGTCAATCCAGTGACTGGTGATCCTTTCCTCACCATGGAAAAGTGTTCTGGCAGGAGGGATCTCCTTTCTCTCTTCTCTGTCCAGTTGCAGAGTTTTTTCTTGCCTCATCATGAATTTCTGGCTTTTGGGAGGAGACAGCATGCATATTCATCAGGAACTGTTAAATTGCTGTGACAGCATCTCATAATCCCTCCTATAAAGCCTTCTTAGGTTATTGAACCACAGTCTCCTGTCCACGTATGAAGGACAAAAGTAGGGAAACACTTCAACATCATGTGTTTCCAAGAACGATCTAGAAGATATTTTGGAGCACTGATAGCAAAAAAAAAGAATTAAAAAAAAATCAAAATAAGGGCAGATCTGCAAGACAATTTGAGGTTGATCCAATAGAGTTGAAGAAGTTCTGGAGAAACTTGGGTATAGCTGAGTGTAATTATGATCCCCAAATCCCCTGCTCAGCTGTAGCTAACCCAATATAGATACCTAAACTCACCAGAGGCCTCTTTGTTTGATGTTAAACATTATTATTATGATAATTCAGTTCTGTTCAGCCCATCTCAGATTGCCCCAGTATGAGAAACTCAGCAGCTGGTTCAACACTTGATCAGGTTTTAGAAATAGGGATTTTCCCTTAAGTCTCTCTTTAACTTGTAAAACATTCTCAGAACATTCCTAACAAACATGGAGAACTGTGCTGCTTAAAAAACAGAGTTATGCATATTTTTTTTTAAGGAACTAGAAGGGGATTTTTTAATTTCTTCATAATAGGATAAGATAGGATTTCTAATAATTGCAAAAATTGCGCCTGGTCAGGCAGGACTTGCCCTTGGTGAAGCCATGCTGGCTGTCTTGAGTCATCTCCCTGTCCTCCATGTGCCTTAGCACAGCTTTTAGGAGGATCTGTTCCATGATCAATGGAACAAGAATAATTAGTGACATTTTCTACTTCGTAAAGTATTTATTTTCATCGTTATGTTTTCTCTGTCCTCGTATCTATTCTTGATGACATTTTTATATTTGGGAATTATTTCATGGAAAGAAAGTGAGGTTACTATTTAAAAATAATAGCAATAAAATAAAAATGAAAATTAAGCTTTTATATGCAACACCTTCAGCTAGAGTATACATATCTTCCTCTACTCTCAGAGTCACAGAATCACAGAATCACAGAATGGTTAAGGGTTGGAAGGGACCTCTGGAGATCGTCTAGTCCAACCCCCTGCCAAAGCAGGTTCACCTAGAGCATGTTGCACAGGGTTGCATCCAGCCAGGTTTTGAATATCTCCAGAGGAGACTCCACAACCTCCCTGGGCAGCCTGTTCCAGTGCTCTGCCACCCTCAAAGTAAAGAAGTTCCTCCTCATATTCAGATGGAACTTCCCATGTTTCAGCTTGTGCCCATTGCCCCTTGTCCTCTCACTAGGCACCACTGAGCTACCTAGGTTGTTTTCTGATGAGTGAAGTCTGTGTCCAGGATCTCCAGATAGTTTCTCTGACAATGACCTGAGGAAGGGGAGGGCTCAGCTGGAGACAGAGGTTGATGAAAAGGTATTACTGACTCATGACAGTCTATAGGGGTGTAATAAACAAACAGCACCATTTGGGAGATGGGAACCAGGATGGGAATACCAAGCTGAGGGTGTGAAGCTCAGGGGCTGTAGGAGAGGAAATGGTAATTGAGAATAGAAGGGGAACTTAAGGTCTGGGGAAATAGTTGATAAAGGATTTGGAGAAGAATAATGGCAGATGGGAAAGGAGGGTTGGGATTAAAAAAGGATTAGGAAGGCCTTATTTCTCTAGTTTGGGGATTTGGGGATTGTGAGGACTAGCTCTGGAGGAACAGGGAGGTTGGGTTAGTGAAAGGTACAGGAAATTGTCAGAGATGAAGTAAATCTAATCAAGGAGAGGTGGGGAGGAAGATGAGTGGCTTTGGTATGGGATGAAGGTGCTTTGGAATGGCAGAGACCTTGGGAAAGGGCAATGTGGGAGGGGACCCTGGACACAGAGGTGTTTGAAGGAGTTTTTAGGCAGGAAGAACTGGGATTTGAGACCTGGGACAGAAGGGACTAACAACAGTAGGGTGTGAGGAGGAGGTTAGGGTTACCAGTCTGGGGAATATTTTTATCTGGGCCCTGGTGTTATAGTAGAGGCATGTACACAGAGAACTGCCTCCCTGTCCCTGTGCAAAGAACAGCCCCTCCCTTATTACCTGTTTGTAGCAGTTACAATAGCCCTGTTTGGACTAAATAACCCAGAGAATACCTTTAAAGTCATGAATGACGTGACTTCTGAGTGATCTGGGGAATTATTGTGCCATATGAAAATTCTATACATGATTGTTGATTTGAGAGACTGAAACTTAATGTTTCTGAACTTGTTTCACACAGCAAGTGTGCCTAATAATTCCAAGTTAAAAACCAGACACTCTTCCACACAATGACATACATCACTTTAATCTTAGCTATTTCCTTAAATATCTCTGCTCTGTAGGAAATTTGCCCTAAACCCTTCTGTCAGATCCCAGATCCTTCAGTAGATGGCCAGATAGTCCTACTATCCATATGCTATGAGCACTGAATTTGCGTAAGTTCATGTCAGCACACATTAGTGCTCTACTTTAGCTTTGGTCTGCTTTTCTTTTTGGATAGGGCAACACTGAGCTCACTTGAAATCCTGTCCATAATGCACGGTTATTTACAAACCACTTGATACACAAGTCACAGCACGTATTTGTGTTGGCTGATAATCCTTTGTCAATGATGGGTGAAGATCAGGTGTCATTTCTGATTCTTTTGGATGTGTCAGCTGCCTCCAGTACTGTTGACCATGAATTGACCTGCACTCTGGCAGTCTGGAAGCAAGGACAAATGGGATGAGTTGTGGAGCTCAGAGTTATGCACAGCTTTGAGCCCTGAAGCAGGTTGGCAGTGGATAGAGGCAGGGATCTCTTCTATGTCAAAAACACCATCTGATTCTTCATTTCACAGCATTTTTGTTAATATGCTTACCTAGTAACATTTTAATAATGCAGCTTTAGCACTTATCTGGGTCTCTGCTTGCTTGTCTCATACATTTTAAAAAATGCTATAAGCTTATACAAAGTGTTTTCTACAAATATTTTCCCTCACAGTCTTTTGCCTTTAGCTCATACTTCCTCCAACTGCCTCAAAAAAATAGATGAAAAAAAGCTGTACTCCATAGAGCATGCTCAGAAATGCCACCGACCTCCCTCCTCTCCCCCCAACAAGCAGCCAAACAAGCTAGTCTCTGTTGGACGTGGAGGGTATGGGGCAGGTTTTATAATCAAAGGTGGAGGCAGTTCTGCTAGATTCCTCTTGTCCTTGTTGGCTCCGTTGCCAGTATCTCTGTTGTTCTCAGCAGTGAGATGTTGCAGCATACTGATTTCCTCCATTCAGTCAGGATTTGGGTTATATACAGCTCCAGGGGTCTCTTTCATACTATATATTCAAATTCAAATGACGGGGGAGGAGAGAAGGGAAGCCTATACTTTTCTGCCTCCGCTTCTCTGTTCTGTGTGGGGCAGCAGAGTTGTTACCTCAAGTTGCCTCCAAGTTTCAGACCCAAAATCGACACCTGTAAACAGTTGCCAACCACGCAGACATGGGTTCAAGCACTGCCTGTGTGTGCAGCTCTTCTCAGGAAGTCTGTGTGAGCCATCAGAGCCACTAGGTGATCCCAGTATCTAGGGACATGTAGAGAACTTTTCATCCCAAGGTGAGAAAGGCATGGATGGCACCAATGGCACAGTCTGAAGGGAGCCAACTTCTTGATCCAATTCCTATGGCAAAGCATGTTATGCCATGTCAGCTGAACAGTGGGAGGAGTCTATGTTTAGTCTACTAGCCAGGTGCAAATAAGAGATAAATTGATACAAACTTCTCTACCTTGTATTTACTGGTCTCCGAGATAAAATTAGTCAGAGAGATAGGTAATTAGGTGGAGAGATAATTCAATGATTAAGAGCAAATGCCAATCAGTGCAACACAGGCACCTTGGGTAAGCACTATGAGGACAGGAAGTTTTACCTTTTACAAAGGGGTGCAGTAGAGGAATTTTATTTTCCTGTTAAAGATTCAGTTACATGTCAGCATAGCTCTATGCTTAGACATGGCCTGTGAAATCCTACTTTAGTAACACACAGTTAAATCCATGTCCTCTACCAAGACAAATAAGCCATTCCCTCACAAATTTTATACATTATATTAATTTCTCTAGTCCTTTGCTGAAGAGGGAAAAATCAAGATATAATAAGGTGGTCGATTACACAATCCTGACATTTGTCCACTTGCTGTTGCTTTTTTTGGCCCCTCTTTAGCTGAAGAAAGATATGAGTGTTGGGAGGCAGACAGATTTCCCTGAGGGACCTGAACTAGTGCTGTGCCTCAGCCAACAGCTTCAGTCACTTGGACAAAGTGCTATGTTGTGTCTTCCAAAAACTGTTCCCAGGGCTTCATAATATTTGATGATTAGACCAGGGTTGTTTACTGTAGGGTGGCAGCTACACTCAGTACAAACTTGTTGCTTTATTGTGCACTGGCTCAATCTGTTTGTGCAACACTTTACACGTGGTGATAAAGTCAGAAAACATTGGCTGTCGTGTAGTGCTATTTACTAACCTACGAATGTGTCTGTTTTGGTCTTTCCAGGTTAGTGAGAATAGATGGATTACAACTGCCTTGTAATTTTAAAAGAAAGAAAATTACTATGTGTAATCAATTACTGTGAGATTTGCCTATTATCTGGCCTCAAATCTGTCCCATAATCTTGTAATTCTTCACCCCAGCCTTTGTTCATCTCCATCCCCAGATGCCTTCTCCATCAGCTGTTCATCAGCACCTCTATATTTTTTCTCTAAAAGACATCTACCCAAGGTGCCAGAGCCAGGTGCAGGAGACAGGCACAGCTGCTCATGATTGTTTTAACATCAATGCCATGTTTTCCAGTTGTAAAGTATTTCCAAAGTTTGTTTTCCTTAGTGAAAACAACAAAAAGAGCAAATCTGTTTGTGTTCCCATAAACTAGTACCCAACTATTTTTAAATCAATCTTTTACTTATGGTTTTCATCATAAGGCTTCATGTGACTGGATTCTTTTGGTTTAGTTTTGTTTTTCATTATTCTATAATCCTCTGTGGTTAAGACAACAAGGACTGAGTTTCATTTACGCAGACAAGTTAATACAAGGAACATTACCACAGCAACTAAGATCCTGATTTACAAAGACAAAACATAGCTCCCCGCTCCATTCAGACAGGATTTACAGGTATTTTGCTAATCATACATCCACAGTTCCTTTGATTTCCAAGTGAAGTGCTGCCTATATTATTAGTAGTGCTGTCACCTTGACTGGTGCAAATTCACCCAGCTGTTTTATGTCAGCTGAAGAGATGGCTTTTCAATTTCAAAGTTTCCTGTTCTCATCTTCTTTTGCCCTGAGCCAAAGCAGTACCCTAGAAATGATTACATTAAATTTAATGTTTGCTGAAAACCTCTCAATATGGCAGGGTCAGTGTAACTGTCCCTTTGATTTTCTTCTCTGAGTAACAACCAGGTAGTACTCTTCCCCTGAGAAAGGATTTTGTCAATAAGAGTATAAGGATGTTGTTCTGGGATGAGCTTTTATCATCACTTTGCTAGTTTTTTTAATGTATGAAGTATGGTATTCCATGTTACTACACAGCCAGGCAAGAAAAAAATACCCCACATGACAGAAATATAAGCCTAGGATGACAGGTTGAATCCCTGCTCAGTTTCAGATTTTCTGTCATGCAAGTTAGTCCACACAGTCTCTATCTTAATTCATGAACTGCAAAACAATGCTTACTACAGTGTTGCTCCCTGCCTTTGTAGACCATTTTCATACTATGAAATGTTCCAATACCCTTCCCTCGTGTAACTGTGGCAAGGGTGGGAGTGATATCAGTACTCGTGCTGGGAGCTTGTGTGGATATCCCTATCACAGCAGGAAAATTAGCCCACACTATGTCTTGATTAAGCTGTGTGCAAATCCAGGAGGTGTTGGACAGTTTGGGTGGTGGTTCTTGTTTAAACAGTTGTTGCCATATTCTCCAGGGAATAGGTGGTGAGCAGGCTGATGTAGCATTAGCAGTAATACGTCCTAATGCTTGAAACTCCCTGAGGAATTTCAAAAATCCTCTCATCTCAAAAGTGCCAAACAAGTTGTCAAATAAAGACTACATTCTGGTCTCACTTACATGCACAAAGCCTATTTCTAGCCCTCAAAAACAACGGAAGTCATGAAGACTTTGCCTTTTTCACTGGAGTTAAAAATTCTAGGAGCTCATTGCAATGAACCTCTCAACTCCAAAAATCTATTCTGATTTGAGGCACTTCCCATTAAAAAAGTAGCAAGAAAGATTACAAAAGGAAACTCCTCTGTAAAGGCTGAAAAAAACAATGCTCCAGTCGTAAATGAGTTACACATACTACATCTGCAATATAAGCAGAACTCAGCTCATAGCAAAGACATGCTATGAGACTGCATCAGCTGAGAGCAGGTAGGGTTGCTAGGAGCAGGCAAGAAGGGCTTGAGGGTGAAGAGTCCCTGCCCTTGAACTCAGAGTGTTGCATTTTCTGCATCTATGGGAAAAAGAGAGATTGTGCCATCCACGATCTCCCTTACCATCATAAGAACACCTGGCCAGAAATGTACACAGATCAGGGTGCTGTGTCAGCTCGGCCTTGACAGTAGTGCCCATCTGCCTTTGTACTGAAGCCATGTAATAATCACAGAATCACAGAATCGACTAGGTTGGAAGAGACCTCTGGGATCATCGAGTCCAACCTTTGACCTAACACCACTGTGTCAACTAGACCATGGCACTAAGTGATGATGAAGAGGTGATTCCTGGAACAAGAGTCCTGGGTCTCCTATCATGTGGACCATGAGCTTTTCTGGTCCTTGTGTGAGAGTGCCTATCTATGATTTGAGCCACAGGTATTTTACGGATATACAGACTGGAGACTGCACTGGCTTGCTGATGGCCAGGATAGTCAGAGTGGCTTTCTGGTGTGAGAATTATAACACAGATTGATAAAACCTGGATGAACATTTTCTATGGACCAGTTACAATGCCATTGAAAACAGAGGCTAGATCTGTCTTCAAAAGACATGAACATGGAGAACACCTTGTTGAGAGTAAAGCTGTTTAAAAAGGGCTAAGAGTGATTTTTTTCACATTTTGTTCCTGTTTGAACTTCTAAAATCCCTGCTGAGTCTTCCTATGCAACAGAAATCTTCCAACTGAAACAATATAACAACAGCAATACAGAGCCTAATAAATTCAATCAAAGGTATGTTTTGGTTTCATTAGCTACAGAGAATAACTGTAAGAAAAGAAAAGACTAAGGTTACCATCAAGGCTAAGAGTATAATTATATAATACAAAAAGTTTTTGTTTGCTCATTCATTTATTGTTATCTAGCACAACTGTAAAGCTCTGCTTGCTGATAATTTATACCACAGTCACGTGAATTCACCTTAAAAACACTGCAGTTTAGTTAAAGAACCTCCTAATGTCCAACAGCCTGGTATTTTCAAGAGCAGGTCAGATGAGTGTTTGTGTTAATTTACTATACTCAATCCACCTGGAACAGGCCAGTCACTGATTAAACACACACTGAGGACTAATCAATAAAGGGCCATAACTTTGATCTAGCTGGTGCTGTTTCTGATTACATAAGGTAATGCTCTTAATGAAACGTGGTTCTCTTGCCTCTTCAGTGTTAAATCCTGTGTTTCAAATCGTTGCTTATTAAAAACATTATGAAATAGCAACAAGAAATTGCTCTTGTTTACTCACTTCAAACAGTGCAATAGCAGCTTGCTCATGCTCTTCTTAACTGGTTTAGTTTTTTTTTAGAGATTTTTACATGTGACCCAGAAGTCACGTGTTGATGTTTGTTAATAGCAAATGGCATGATTTCCTAAAGATACAGTTTACATCTATTTTGTAATGTCAAATAAGGCACATTGGTGTCCTAATGTCACAAGATACAACTGCTGAGTTCTCTAGGGAAGAGTCCCGGCTTTAGCTGATATAGGAGGAAGAAAAGCAGGAGCGGCACCGGGCATCTGTGTGCTGTCAGTCCTCTTTGACCCTACCTCACATACGTTTATTTTATTTTCTTGCAATGCAATGAAACATACCTGTTCACTAGCTCTGATTTCATCTGTCTAAACTGATTTTAAAAATTGCAACTGACTGCCACCCTGCCCCCGCCCCATAGCTCTAAGTGCTCCCTCATTGACTAGTATTTCAGTTACCTCTTCGTAGTCCTTTGTAAATACCAGTTGAAACAGATGAAACCTTCAGTAGCTTTAAGTTGTCTGCTGTAAAGGATGCCAAGGTGTCCTAGAGTCTCCTGGACAATGTCTGCCATAGAGGGCTGAAAAGTCACTGAATTTCAGGATTGAAGCGGAAATTCACCCTTGCCAGGATTAATTTTAGTTTGTGTTGACAGACTTTATATCCTTGTTAATCCTTTCCTTCTGGTGTTCCTGCAGTTTGGGATGGGCCAAACTGTTCTCCATTAAAAATAAAAATGATAAGGCCACTGTCAATGCCCTTCTATACTTCTCACTGCTCTCCTCTCCCTCTTGGCACATGGTGTAGAAGAGAACAGATTCTACAACGGCTTTAGCTGTGTGAGACAGAGTAGGAGGTATGGCTGTACCAAGCTTTCTTGTACCCTCCACATCTGGTCTCTGGCTCACCTAGATCAGAGTCCTTGCTGGAGCATACCAGAACTCCTTGTTGGCTTGTGTGTCCACCAAAGAAAAATTAGCTACGGATAGGGGCAGGAGGGAGAAAGAGAGAAGAAGAAATTGATTCTGGTTCCTGCTTTAACTACTGCCACTATGTTTTTCCAGGTGACTCTCACCTGTAAAATGATGCCAGAGGAGCTCTCATGGAACTTAGGGAAGGTGTTTTCCCTCTGAGTCTCTCTCAGCTGATAGGTAACCTAGCTGTAGCAAGAAGGATATGCAACAGTTTAGCAGAGAGATCTCTGTACTGTGCTTACTTGTACTGCAGGCACACCCTGCTATCTGTGGAGGATGTGCTCCTGAAAGGTGTAATGGTTAGCGACTCGTGACATGCACACAAGTTAAATACATGGGGCAGGGTATGCTATGGGGAGAACAGAGAGGCAGAAGCAAGATCCTTAGGATGGAAGAGAAGCTGACTTCTCAGCAGCTGAGGGTGCTGATTAAAATGCTGATTTGCATTTTAGAACACAGATTAAGATAGGACCTGTGTACTGGCCTGAGATTTTGATTGGTACTTCACTTTAAAAGGTCAGACTGAATCTTCTGGTAACTCTTCCAGTCCTTCTTGGAGTGGGCCACCATTCTGGAAGAGCTCATCAATTCACAAGATACTGAACGGTTGACACAAATCTAGTGCCTGTGTTCTTGGTGCCTCTTTATGAATTGTTATATTTTCATCCTAGTCATTATCATCAGTTATCATCTCATCAAAGCCAATTAAATTCATTAAAGGTGAAGGACAGAAAATTGGGATAATGGCAAAAGTTAGCAGAGCAGAGCAGTTGGTAAACACTAAATGCTTTACAGCAAAACTCCAAAATGGTGGGTAAGGTAGCAACAGATTTTTGATACACAAAAACACAGTAACTGTGTTTTACAGCATAATAACAGTGTTGCTGTGTTATTACGGAACTTGGGCAACTGCTTGGTTCCCAGACCAAAACACTTCTGGGCATCCACAGGAGCAACCTCTGGGCATAAGTCCATGGGAACTTGGTGTTCTGATTTGAATGTCAATTGATTTTAGGTTTTTATGGGGTTTTCTGGGACTTGTGAGTAAGCCCTACAAAGCTTAATCATTGGCAATAAGTCAAAATGGAGTTGGGATTTCAGGCCTTCCTCAGCAGGGGCTAATCTTACACCTTCCCCTTGCTAATTAGTAAATTAACAATCTTCTTTGGTACCCCTTAAATTTTCCTCTTATGTTTTCATTGGCAGGATCTAGTTAATTTCATAATCATCAATATTGGTTAATCAGGCCACCGAAACTACTAGGAACTTAAAGTTGCACTTATGTTCCAGAAACAGCTAGGAAATTCTATTTTCTTAAATTAGTCTAAATGATAGGAAAGCACAGGGTTGTCCTACCCATAAAAAAAAAAAAAAAAAATACAATATTTTCATTGGAGTTCTGGTCAACAAATAAAGATAAAACTGGCATATTTATTTGTATGGAGCTGATCATATTATATCAAAATGCTTACAAATTTAGATGTAAAAAAAGTGGTCCAGGTTGTCATATATTTATATTGAAAAAATAGTTTTACACTGAAATCAGGCAAAAAACCTGCAAATCACTGAGAAGAGTTTAGTAAGGTGACAAGTGTATCCTCCAGTTAGGGCATTTCTGAAGAATGACAGTCATTGAGCCCTAGGTATCTACAGTGACAAAAAGATCAAAATAAACAGTGTATTTGTAACAGCAAATGTACTATAACACAATCTCTTTCCTGAGAATGTAATCAGTATTTTTGCAATTATGAAAAATCCTGTTTTCATTCTTATTTTGTGAAGTCTTTTATCAAAATTTACACACTTTTTAATTTGTGTGTCAGTCACCAGTTTTGCTGCTGAGAGTTTTATTTGTCCCTAAACTAATCAAACAGGCATCTATATAGCAAGATGGGAGACATTTTAATTCTAACGAGTTTAACGAATGTTGATCTTTGAATCATTTTTCTAACAAATAGATGCTGCAAAATGAACCTCCATCAAATACAGAAAAATAATCTGGGTGCCCTTTTTGATATGGACAACACATTTAGCTCCTTGTATCTGAAAAAAGTCCCCATGGTAAACAACAATTTACTTGTTTATAAGTCACTGCTTGAAGTATATTATTGGATACGGAAGCAAAAAGTAAAGAAGAATAATACGAAAGGCAAGCTCTTAATACCTTTTATTGACTGTATTTCAAACAGTTTAATTATCTTGATGTTGTACTTCACTTTTTTTTCTTGTTGGTCTTGTAAATATCAGATGCAAATACTTATTCTTAGTGGTGGATTTTGGTTATATCGTACTGACTGTCACATGCTTTTATAGCCCAGCACTTCAGACAAGATAAAAAATCTATGAGCCTTTTAAAAAATTATTTAATAAGCGGCAGGCAGACATTTCATGGCTACATTGAGAAGTTTTCTTCCAGTCAGATTATATTCCTTGTACTTAATATGTTCTACTATTTTGATATGAACAGTCATTCAACCATAAAAGGAAAGAGGTCAAAAGTAATCTCAAAATGACCTTCATTTATGACTTGAGTACTTAGGGAATCAGAATGTGAGTGTGTGTAAGACCACTCTCCTGCTGAAAGAACTGTTGTCCTGGGTACTGCTTATTTCTAGTGGGTAGAAAATGAACCCTTAAAAAGTGACTTTGAAAGCATCTTTTCCTTTTAGGATCTGTAGCAAAGTCAATGCACTCTCACTCAAAGATATAACAAAATTGTTGACAGGTCTAAGGGATCAGTATTGATTCCTGCATGAAGCTCTGGTTCTACTGAGGCCAACAGAAAAATCCCACTGATCTCAGTGAGGCCAAGATTTCATTGCTTATCTTTACTCATCATTAACAACAGTAAATTTCAGTCTCATTAAAATAACCTGATGTTATATTGCATAGAAAGGTTCTCTTACCACACATAATAAACAGGAATAGAAGGGCAACAGAAAAGGCAGAACTAGTATGAAAGTGAACAGGGATGGAAGCTGAGATTGCAAATATTAAGATTTTTTTTTTAAAACAAGGGTTAAATATTGGTCCTTTTATTAGTCCTTCCCACCCTTAGAGACATTAATGATCCCCAGCTTCAGAACTCAAAGAACCCATTTTCTATCCTTGCATTCTTTTCCACAATTAAGTTCAAATTTCCATGGGAAATACAAGAGAGATTAAGATTTATCTATATAACAATTTATAAGGCCTTCATTCACCATCAGCAGTTTCCTGTTTTGCTCTCAGATATTCACACAACATCTGAATGCCTTGCAAATGTTAATGAATTTATGCTATAACCTTCTGGAGAATTAAAGGAGAAAAATTATCTCTATTTTACAGCTGGAGAATGGAGACAGAAAGACTGTGATGTGCCTGAGGTCTCTCACTGGATTTTTCAAACTCTGTATTTAAACCACAAGAGTTTCTTAGCCTCTGATTGTCTTTGCTTTGGGGATTCTAGCTTATTTAAGTTCTATTCTCTTGAAGACTTTTCTCTAGGCCAGATCCGTGCAAAAATTATTCTTAACCCCAACAAATATCTGAAAAAACACTTGTCCAGAAGAAAGCTAGAATTTTTATTGCACGTTCACTGGCTTCTGTAGCTTCTGAGGCAGTGAAAAGAGATCAGAATATAGACCCTGAAGGATCTCAAAACTTCTTTGAAAATATAATAAATGCATAGAGATTCAGATTTAACGGATTTCCTCATCCTAATTTTGCCTGGGATAGATGTACTAGAAGCTCCTGCAACTGAACTTAAGTTATGTTGTTGTTTGCACTACTAGAGTTACTAGCATTTTGCCACTTTTTCCCAAAGCTCTTTCCTGCATAATTAACCCTGAGTTTTAGATGGGCTACTTTTATATATGACTTTCATTTTATGAGGGTTGGATTGCATTGTCATGATGACTTTCCCTCTGCGTTGAATCTACACACCTCATAAATCCACCTTGATTTAAACACTTAAGAAGAATGCAATTGGCTAGGCTGTCTACAGTCTATTTTGTAAGGACAGGAACAGCCAGATTTGCTGTGCTACTGAACAGAGATAATATCTGGTAAGCTAGAGTATGCACTACTTCATGCTACTGTTTTAAGACCGCTTCCAGCTCCCAACTGTCTTTCTAAGGGTTATCCAGGTGTGCTATACTTGCACATAACTGTCATTTAGTAACTGTTTTATTTGTTTTGCTATGATTTATATTAAGCTAAGTTTTTTTTAAACTGGAGATGTAGTTATTCTCTAACATCTACTTTGCATAAACCTAGTACAATGCAGGTACTGTTCTATACCTTTGTATAGAACACACTTATGAGAAAAACTGGGTATTGGGACCTCTATAGTACGGAAACCTGTATCCTGACAGAACCAGCACACCTTATCCCTGAATACGTTCAGAGCCAATGTAGTCATAAAGCCTTCTCCAGGCTTTGCAAGGTGAGGGATGGAGTAAAACGAAGCAAGAGGAATGAAGTTATTGGGAAGTTTCTTGATTCAGGAAGGAGATCAATACACACTGTTGTGGACCCCTTGGTCTCCTTGGCTTGGAGAACCACACAGAGTGGAGATTCCGGGTGGAGCCTTAGGGAAGACACTGAGAGAAAAAAACACGGAGCAGAAGTCTCCCTCCCATAAAATTGCTGCCATAAGGAATATCTGGCTTTGATTTTCCTTTTACTTAAACCCATTTCCCATTATGAAACTACTCCTGACTTACTGTATTTATTACTGACTTCCTCAGGAATAAGGAAAGTTAGAGTCAGGTTCATTATATGTTGGTATGAAGCCGTCTGTCAGCGATAAGGGTGAAGGACAAGAGTTCAGGAATTCTAGAACTTATCCTGTGGTTTTCCTAGTTTATTCAATATAAAGGATCTTGGACATCCAGAAAGTGGAAAATTCCAGACAACACCAGCGTTGACTGGTACTATGCAATATCTGACTCTGAGCAACCTGATCTGCCTTCAAAATAGGCCCTGTTCTGAGCAGGGGTTTGGACCAAAAGGCTTCCAGAGGTCCCTTCCAAACTGCATTGTTTGGTGACTCTGTGTTCCTGCTCCTTACTCACTGTAAAGCTATAACTGTGCAGAGACATGTCCATGGCTTTCCACATGCCCATGTTTCACAGTGCTTTGAATTCCAGAACTATGTGCAGCACCAGTTTCCAGGTGAGGTTGTGCACTTGTCATGCTTTACACCCGAGTTAATGTACCCTGAGCAATGTGGTACCAATACTGTCACCTTCTTTTGCTTCCACCAGCAATTGAAGCTGCTGCCATCCCTCACTTTACCATCAAATCCTTGAAGGCTCATACAAAGTGTCAGTTAATAAACCAAACTGCACTTGTAGTTACTCACTTTGGAAGTAATTGGTTGTCTGCACACGGTTTTCTTACAGACTCCCAGTTCTGGGAAGGGATTTCAAGGCTGCTTGCCCTTCATGAAGCCAAGTGAAGTCCTGGACAGATTATTAGTTCAGACAGGTTGTCATATAAAAAGCATAACACTAATCCCAGACCCAAGACAGCTGAGGAAGCAGCACGGCTGTGTTTTCATGGTGCTGAGTCAGCCAGTGCCCACTGTACAGTTAATCTGCCCAAGGAGATGACTGCATAACACAAAGGAGTGGAAGTTTCATGTGCATGCTGTTCACTGACATTTGCAGGATTTGCAGCTCCAGTGGCAGTTACCGGATGAAAATAAAGCAATTTAGTTTAATAATGCAGATGTCAAAATAGTAAAAAATTCAGGACAATTATATTGGGAAACTGTCATCATCAGTTTTATTTATTTTTCTTATTGTGACTTTGTCTGTATAGTATATTTCCCACCATTGAGAAAGATGATGAACAGAGGAACTGAGCTGAAGCTAAATCACCCATAAATCCATCTTTCACCAGGGTGATATGTCATTGATTCAGGCACCAGAAAAAGTAACATCATTAAATATTATGGCACACTTCATCCAATTCCTCCACAGAATAATCTTCTTAATACTGTGTTTGTAAAGGAAATTAGTATCAATCAAACACATACATGCACCATCTAATTATGTACTTTGCCAATATCATAAAACCAGTATGCTTGGTGCCTTAGCAAGTATGTACACAAAGTATAGCAGAAATATTTTATCTTCCTTACATAAGGATAATATGGCCTATTTCTTTCGTATATGACTCAGAGGACTCATTGCCCTAAAAGAGATGAAGAAATCTGGGTAGAATAGACTGAGAGGTGGAGAGGTAAGCCTGGGAAAGCAGACAACACCATCCCACAGAGAGCTGGAGCTGGGTGCAACGACGTGAGTTTCCTACCAGGCAGGGAGGTTCCACATCACCACAGCATCTCTTGGGAATTGTCACTGATCTGAAATTATTTTGATCTGATGCTAATGAAGATGTGCAAAGCTACAATTCAACCAGCATTTCTTTAAGCACATATACAATCCTGGCAGGTTCTTGAACTTCGTGGATAGTAGGATTAGGGAGTAAATAATTGACAGTGTAAGAGGAGAGAGAATATTCTACAGAATTCTTTATATAAAACATAAAGTCCCTCTCTAGAAATAATTTTAGTGTCATATTTTTATGACTTAGATAAATATTTCAAATGTTGATAAGTACTAATGATACTATTACTAAAGCTGAAGAGCTTATTTTTCTTTGAACTGTAGACAGCCCAGAAGTTTCTAATGAGTTTTGTGCTTTGTTACATTATTAATTATTTGAAAAGTGTGTGAACATATCTATTTATTCATTTATCTACTGGTTGGTCTATTCATTGCTCTACCTAATTTCCCCCTCACTGTTTGAGAAATTGTGGGAACTGTCCTAAACCAAATAAGCTCTTTAATTGAGTAAGATTTCACATGCTTTTGTGAGGATTTATAGGATCTTTCCTAGGTGAAAATGAATGTTTTCTGTAACCACTGGGACAGTTAGGCTATGATTTATCAGTAAACCAGTTAAGGCACAGATTTGATCTGGCCTACAATTATCCATATGGTTTAACTGTTAATACTAGAAGTAAGTAAGCCTCATGGAAGAGTTTTGGCTCACTTGCACTACGTGGGATAATACCCAAGACCCATTTGTGGGGTAATGTGGGCCAGAGACCATTCTCTGCATGGGTGAAGCCACACAGTTTAAAGGGGGTAAGGGATCCTAGCTGTATGCCACGAGCTGGGCTGCTCTGTTTACTCTCAACCTGGCAACACAGAGCTCCCAGTGCATGCCTGGGCAATGCTGACTCACAGCCATGCTGCTGAAGCAGGTCAGATTGGAAGCTACAAGGGTTAAACAGTAAGGCTGGTTCAACCACGCCTGAGAGTGAGTCAGGTAGGAGATGTCAGCAATAAAGAAGAACAAATGGCCTTGATCACAGTCAACCTCAGATGCTTCTGAATCAGTTGGGCACTCTCCTGTGCCAGCTCAGACATTGCGACGTGTATGATGGGCATGGGGTGGGATCGCATGAGCAAACGATCCCTGTTCCAGGTGTACAGACAACTCTCAGTAGCTAGAAAGACAGCTGGGAAGAGTCCTTATCTCCTGAAAGAGCTGTTAGCTCTTAATAATCCTGCTTTGGGTAGGATTTCCAAGACCTCCTTTTAGCTCCCAGGAGAAGCAGCCACCTACCGCTCCCCTGCCTCAGCCCAGAATTAACAGCAATCTTGTATTTTCTCTCCATCTTAAAAACGAAAATGGCTTTTAAGTTAATGGGCCCTTTTTTTTTTACCACGTATAAATCTAAAGAGTTCATAAGAATCAATGTAGGATTTTCATGTAAATATGGGATCTGCACATAGCAAAAGAGAGAGAGAAGTAGAAGAAGATAAGAAAGGAAAGAAAGCAAGCAGGACCTTGACTCCACTCACTGCAAAACTTAAGAGCAAGAATAATTCTCCTTACTTCACTCATAGGAGAAAGTGAAATGCTCTCTCACACACCCACCCACACCCTTTTGCAGTCTTTCCTCCTCTTTTCCTGATGTTGTCAGAGACTTCTGTCTTCAGTCAGTCATCCTTGCTGTAAGTTTCTTTAAATTGTAAATGAGTAATCTTCCAGATTCTGGGTGACCCCTTTGCCCCAGAATTCCTGGGGTCATAGCCCCTATTTTTTGAAATTGAGGGTTACTGTATTAACAAGGGGCTAACTACAGATATGATTCTTTGTTCATAGTAGAAATCCTGTTTTACCAGCAACTATTTTTAAGGAACCCTATTACGAAATATGTATGATTGTACGTTCATGTTCCCGTATTTTATTTTCTGTCAAAAAAAGACTCCAAGTTTAAGAATATCATGATCTTTGTGTGTGTGTCAGATTGGGAATTTGGACCTCAGCCTGCTCACCTGCTACCCTTGTTCTTAGAGATCCCAAACGTACAGGCACCATTTGAACCAATTTCCCCAAACCAGTTTCATTTTCCACTCTCCCTCTGTGTACGTGGCTCTTAGTCACATGCAAAAGCCCCACGTGTACCAGCCTGAAAGGACAGGTCAAGGCCTGTTTTGTTGACAAGCAGAGATGGCCTCGGTCACTCAGCTTCTGCTGGCAGCCTGCATTGTCTGTGGTGTGCCAGTCAGCTGGCCAGCCCTCGGAAGTCCTTTAACTTATGAGCAAGTATAGAGATAAGAAGAGACAGGGCTGAGAAGATTAAGAGATGAGACCTGCCTGGTTTGGGGAGGAGAGAAGCTGCCAAGAAGGACTATCATCTGTCCTTTGGACAGTGCTTGTATGTAAAGTGTGTTTGGTTCTGTAACCCATGCACCAAATTAAGTCACAGCAGGGGGAGGACTCTAGGGGTATGCTGTGAGCAGCAAGAAAAGTAATGTTGCCCCAGAGTGGTCGTGGCCGAATTCAACCATCTGCTTACATGAGGTGGCCTGGGCAGGACAGTGAGATTTGCACCTGCAGACAGGGCTAACCTTCACCCGCCTCACCGCACACCCTTGTCACGGGTTCAAAAACTGATTTTGAGCTTTTCTTCTCCTCTGGTAGCGTAGCATGGTCGCTGGGTAAGTTCTGATCTCTGTGGTATCATGACCTTCTATCTCAGGGTAAGTTTTGGCCTCTGGGTTGACAAATCATGACTGTTTTTTGCACTCTGTTCTATTACAGTAAAGTTACATCAGCTCACCTATACTGGCTTCTTGCACTGTGCTAGGAAAAAGTTCAGCAAGAGCTGGAACTCTCTCTCCTGCCTAGGGTTGAACCTTATTTTAAATACAAATATCTCTCCTTTTCAGCATAGTCAGGGAAGATAGGGTCATCTTTATACCTGATGTCTCAAGCAAAGCAGTGGGTAAATATCAAAGATGTTAAGGCCAGGCAAACATAGCCCTTTTATGTTTGTGGGCAGCACTAATGACACAGGGTGAAATTTATCCTCTTATCAAAGGTCAACACAAACCTAGGCACTACTTCAAAGGTGCATTGATCCTATAACTGGCTCCTGGCACTGAGCTGGATTTCACCGAAGTCCAAAACTTACAAGAACTGATAGATTTTATATATCTGTGTAAAAAATAATAGAGTGTGTTCAGATACAGACACACTTAGCAATCCACACTTGCTATCTTGATTTTGCTGGGACAATGTATTGTTTTTATCTTGTGTTCACATATTTTGGACAATTCTTCCTAGCCATCTGGCCCCCCCTCCCACTTATTCAGTCAAAACATCCATGCTCTTTGCAACTACATGATATTTACTCAGGCTGTGTGTTTACCAGGAAGAAGCTGACAGTCCAGCGACTGAGTGTTTGGTACTGCAGATACTGCTTAGTTTGAAGGGAAAAGCAAGAGTGAAGGCACTGTCAAAGCCATTCTTTCAGATCTTAGTGAATAATAATGACAGCTGTCTAATGTTTCCTACCACATTCAGCCAATGCTCCAAGGTACCAAAAAGGTCTCACAGATGGAGAAAATGTGAAAGGCAAGGGAGAAGGCAGCAAAGTGAATGCAACAGCAAGTTAAAAACTGTTGTCTTTTTGTTAGTGGTTACAAGCATAAATGTGTCACTGCAGAGGAGGCATGGGAATTTTAAATTGCAAGCGTGGTCACACTGGGTGTGAACACACACATTGTAAATACTGTAGGAGAAGATATGGCATCTGCAGTTGGTGTTTTTTTCTTTCTTTTGTATTTTCTTTCTGTGGTTGTATTTGAACAGGGTGTGCCAATATTTGCAGTCTGAGGAATAGCATCAGAACGTCTAGTATTCCCGTCTACTAGCAAAAATAATAAGAACACTTCAGCTAATTCACTGTACCTTCATGTGCATTAGTCACTGGTCCCTGCACGCTCTAATTATAGACTGCCTTGACATTACAATTGCAGGGCACAAAGTAAAGAATTTACAAAAGTTGTTTTGGTATCTTTTTTTCCTGTTAGCCTAATGGAGAAGCCTGCTTTAAATACAGATCTGTGCTTGAAGCTGTCCTGTTCTCGGAATGCAACTGTGGCAGTTAATATGATTACGGTGGTATCAGATGAGATGGATTAAGAGGTGCTTTGCTCAGGATGGGTAAACTTACCTGGTAGTGTGTTCGCTTAGTCCTGAGAAAATCAGATTTTTTTTGATCCATAAGAGTAAGACATAAAGGATCTTTACAGAACTGAGCTGTATATTTTTAACCTGAGTTGCTCTAAATATATAACCAAGAGCAGCTAAATCCCATGTGCTATGGCTCACTGTACAAGTTATAATTTATTAAACTGTTATATTCATGAGATTAAGTCAGAATTCCCGTGTTCAGTCATGTACATGATTGCTTTGGGGCTCCAATAGGTCAAACTCTGACAGTGTCAAGCATAATTATCTCCTGAATATATTCACACCCCCTGCAAAAGCCAATGTTTGTTTGGTTTTGCCTTATTTAAGCCTGTATTCATTAGTTTACAACCTTTCTGAGGCTTTCTAAGCTTCAACGGAATGGCTAAAATCTGCAAGAAACACAGATTCCCTGAAGATGTTATTATGACATAAAACACATTGAAGGAAAATTTTGTATTTCCATAAAAAATTCAAGACATAATGTTTATTTTTGCACACTGATGCAGCTATCTGTATGTGTTGGGGCCCATGGTGGTAAACACACAGTAATGCGCATTAACTTGTTTTTCTGAGTTAGTGGTCTTATACGTATATGGTAAATTTATAATCGCCCACGTTATAATGCATTGGGAGCTTGTAAAATGTGACAGCTACTGTTCTCCACCAGCGGACTGGAGCAGTTGGTTCAGATATAGTGAGTACTATTCAGATGGAAGGTTTGCATAGTGCAAATGTGAAATATCAATAGCATAACTGAAGAATTAATACTACAATGAGGGAGACAGCTGGAAACACTGTGTTAATAAGTTGAAGGCCAGGGCACAGAGCTGAACACAGTTGAGTTGTAGTAACTAACAAGTTGTCACCTATCCATTGAGTCAACATAACTGACCTTGTGTCTGCCTCAGCTTTAGGGAAAAACATATTAATGTAAAGCTCTTTGACTGACTTCTTGTCTGCCAATTGAAGAAATACTGTTTCTCTCCCAAATTTTATTAATTCATTTTCTGCTATCACAGTAAGCATGTATTAATAACTAAATAAATGACATCTTTGTGCTGAAACAGTTACTATTACTGTGTAGTACCTTGATTCTGGCAGCTTGTGATCTTTGTTCCTTTCACTGATGACAGAAAATCACAGCTACTTTGAAGGAAGATATCTTTTGAGCTCATGCTCCAGTTGCTACTACACAAATGTTGTTTGTGAAAAACTATAGCATACCCCCCCCCCCCCCCCCCCCTTATTTATTTTCAGCCCAACCTGTTGCATCAGTTCTGGTCAGTGTTCCCCTTATTATTAATTATTTTATAAAAATGTGATTTTAAAAATAAAATATATTTCTCAAAATAAAAAGTCTGACAGCTAAAGACCAGGCAAGAAACTAAGTTCATGCACATTTTAATAAAATAAACAAAAAAGAAAAAACCTCAAATATAAAAAAAATTGCATAGAAATTTTCAGTAGAATAAAAATCTAACATCGTATGAAGCACTGAAATGGCACTGGTATATGATGAAAAGTCAGTTACAAGAGTCGTATAAACCTATTTATTTCAGAATGCCACTAAACTACAGATCAATTTCTGACTTCCAACTAACTATTGACATTCACTTAGAAAACAAAAAGAAAAAAGTGAATAAGAACCCTTCCCCTATCAGTAAAGAATAGTGACATCTGTGAAATACAAGTACATGATATGAAATATCAGCAGAATTAGGGTGTGTGGGGACTGGACCAAGGCCAGGATGGGGGCAGTGAGCAGGGAAGGATCAGATCCCTCTGGGGGGGTAGAAATGAGCAGGATGGGCTGAGCAGGGAGGATGGAGAGCAGCCCCCAGAGTGGGTGGGACATGGTTTCTGGGAGAGCTGGTGGGAGCAGGGAGGAGCTGGTTTTACTGAGCCATGCAAACCTTCCTTAGTGAAACCCCGCATAAACATATGAGGTATATTTGGCACGTGGTCAGAAATCTGAGTGATCATAATTAGATCTGTTTGGAAAATAGAAATCTATTTGGCTTAATAAAATAGTTTGGAAAATATTTGCCTTCTGAGTTGGGGTAAAAAGTAAAATGAATGATCCTCCCTCCCTCCTTCCATTCCCAACATTACATGTAGTTTTTTATTTACTTCAACAGAAAGAGGTTTGTTTTGTTTTGTTTTTTTAAAAAAGGGTGTTTACAGAGAGTTTGGTTTGCTAGTTGTCTGCCTGCCCAGAAAGTACTGCTCAGTTTCCTCTTGCTTTTCGTAAGTGGAATTACTAGTCTTCAGCTGGGGTTACTAGCAGGTAAATGTGAAGTCTTTTTATCCTTCTGCTCCTCTTTGCTGATGCCCGTTCAGGGAGTTTTGTCAGCTTTGAGGCTTTCCCCAAAGGCTGAAATACAGAGGGCTATAACATGGGTAGTTGTAACTCTCTTTTCAGTAACAGAATAGAAAAATGAAAATACCACGGGAAAATTCAATTTTATGGAACAGACATTTTCTGTTTTAATAAAAATAACCTTGATGAAAAATTGCTGGCTAGCTCACCCCTCAAGCCTTCTCCAAATATGTCAGATATTCCATTTAGATATTTACCTCTGATATCATATGCCACAGCAGGAAGCTGACTCTACAAAGTTTAGTTTTTACATTAAATTATGTATTTTAATTTCAGAATGCCCCTTGACTCTCTAACATTGTGATAATTCAAGAGCAGCAAATTATCATAAAGGTAATGTAGTAGTAATGTTTTGTGACATTTGCCAGTTTATCTTGGTTACATCAAGAAGGGACAAGATGCCTATGTTCTTCTTCTGAAGTATTATTTTTTCATTGCATCTGATGCATCACTCATTAAACTCTGAGCTTCCTAAGATGACAGATCAAGGAGTTTTTGTGTTTTGTTTGGAATTTAAATGTGCTAGATATTCAAATAATATATAGACACCCACTCACACAGAAGTGTGTGCTTCTGTGTCTGTACTTCCATATAAAAGAACGGCAAATCTCTCCATAGAGATTCCAGTCAATAAAATTCTTATAAAATATTTGATCTTTTTCCATTTTTCGAAACATCCTTTCTACAAATGTTGGAGTTAGTGTTTCAGAATAATTTCTTTTTAAACCCTGCTTTCATATATTCATACTTACATATTCATTCACAATAATATATATTATATCAACACCATTCAAAGACATACCAGATATTTTCCTGAAAAAATATAGGAAAAAACAATAGAAGCTCATCTAAAAAAGAGTTTATGGGTTAGGCTTCAGGTATGAGATGACCAGTTGATCATCAACATTGCCCGTTTAATGTCAATATTGGAGATGACTGTTACAGTATGCAAAATAGGTCTTCTGTCTACTAGAGGGCTGGCCAAGAAGACTATCTTACCCTTTCTTCATATCATACATAAAGCTTCTCCAAAAGACATTACTTAGATTGGCATAAAGAATTTTCCCCTAAAAATGTCAAATGATGTATGTGTCTTATATTTTCCTCTCCTCTCTGTATCCTCACTCTTCTCTCTCTCTCTTTTACTGAGTTTACCAACTCAATTTTCATAAGGAAAATTTCAGTCAAAAGCTGTATTCTGTTCTATTAACTTTTTTATTTTAGAGATAATGTTCTTACAGAAGCCAGGAGAGAAAATGGGCTGAAATGGAGATGGGAAAAGAATCAAGAAAACAATTATCCACTAAGAAAGGCCACTGCATGAAAGGATAGTAGAGGTTCACTCCCCTTTGGGAGAAGGGAGTCAGAAGAGAAAAACATGAACACAAACTGGCCCATAGGAACCCATAAAGTAATTTGTGGTTAAAAGAGGCTACGGCTCATAGCTGCAGTATCCAAAGTCTAAAAATAATAATAGAGCAGAGACATGACTGTGAGCATAGTGCCAGCGATGAACTACAGCGAGAAGAGCAACTGAGTCTCAGAAGCACTGGTGAAGTGCTCTGCTTGAATTTTTCTGTTTTATCCTGGAGTGACAGAGCTTTCCTTGCTTTGAGCAAAAGAATCATCACAATGGATCATCAGCATATAACAAATCAACCACATGAGAGGGATGGAAAACCAAGAGACAAATAGCTTGATACTGAAATGATAAATAGTCTTATTCCTCCACTAAACTTTCACTGTAGCATTCTCTTTATTCTTATAGTGAACTAGCTTCCTCAGTTCTGTACTTTTGAGGAAGCGCTAGTGCTATTTTAGCCTTTAATTCAATGTCATTTCATGTATATAGTACAAATTTGGGGAGAAACAGATCAATATTGTCAATGTCTTGTCTTCTCCATTAGAAAATATTTTTGTCAGGGAGGTGATGATGCAATTAAAGGAACTTATTCATGAAGTCACAGACACATATGATTTAGATAAAGGGAGAAGCAGCAGGTTATTTTTTCTTAAAAAAACCCAGCACATCTGATTGCATACTGTGACTGGGCAAATGCACGTGTCATCCTATGTTTTTGAAGATACCAATAAAGTTTTATGATCTAATTCTGTAATCTATGTCAGATTGCTATAAATTAATGAATAATTTGCTTTGATAACTAACTGGAAAATTAGTGTAATTCCTAACAAGAAAGAACATGTTTATAGCAGAAACGTGCTGTAATAAAATGCGCTAAGTACTAAATATCCAGGAAAGAATTTTAATTCTTATAAAGATAAGTAATTGAAGGAATGTTAATTCTCTGTTTACTAGGAATGACTAGGAATGACTGTGCACCACAGCTACATACCAAATATCTTGAAGAGTCTGATAACATTTTTGCAGGAAAGCTTATGAACCTTTTTTTTTTCAGTTGTGTTAATACACTTTGGTAAGTAAAGACACATAAGGAAAATGAACATTGCATTGTGAAACATGACCCCATAATTTTATAAAGAACTGTTACGAATAAAACACTGGATCATGCCTAGCAGTGCTGCGGTCATTGCAATTAGATGTTAGGCAGGCAAAGAACTCAGCAAGAAGAAAAGGATGTCAATAATTTGGTGGTCAGTAAGTATTTCCAGAATTACAAATGGAAATATTTCAGTCTACAGTAATGATTTTTAAAAAGCAATAAAAATGAAGTATTTCTGAGGTATATAAACCAGTTGCACACTAATGACAGAGGAAAAAACATTCTCTGCATTTCAGGTAATTCCAGAAATTCATAACAAGTAACTGGGTGCATGAAGGGTAGAACAAAACAGCTGCTGTGTAATTTCATCTGTCTTTTTTGATCTTGCATTAAAGAAGAGACCAAAACACAAGAGATGTTTGGTCTGACAGTCCATCCTGAGGAGCTCTCCAGGCATTTTGAACTCACACAGTCCATGGGCTGTAACATTCCTGAAGACTGCAGCATATTCCACCTGCTAACCTGGCCACAGTGAGGTAGGACAGAGCTGGGGCAGTGAAGACCTCATGTGTGATGTTAGCCTTGCCCTTCTTGCTCTTGGGGTAGTGGTCAGGAACTGTAAAAAGGAAACATGCTGAAAGTAACCCCAGTGTTTGTTTCCATGTAAGCTTCTGAACATACTGTTTGTATGAGCGAGTGTAAGGGTGGAGCTACATGACATTATGAGGTTACAGGAGGGGAAGTGGAAACGGAATTGATAATTCAGAATATTACTGTCCAACCAATCCATGACTTCTCATCCTCAGAGACCCAACAAGAACCAGCAGGAGGGAGCTGGAGAAAACTCTTGATATACAGCCAGATCAGGGGAGAAGTGGTTAGTGCAGCAGAGAAAAACACTCACTTTGGCAAAATAACCTCAGCTCCAAGTCTAGTAGGTTAAGTCAAAAGGCGTCCCTCTTGGCTGAGGGCAATCAAACACCCTATGTGCAGAGGTCCCAGCATTTTCAAGAGCAGATGGCACCTTTCTGTATGAAACATTTAATGATGTGTGAAACGAAGCTGGCGTTTACGCTGTTTTGGGACATAGGGGCCCTTTGCAGGCTCCAGGTACGCTCTGTACTCTTTTATCTGGGCAAGCTCAGTGAATGAAAAGAAATAAAAGAACTGTTACTTTGCTTGAAGGGAAATTCACTGCAGCCAGGGTGCCAAATGTCTACGCATATGTTAATCAACTCCAAATGTATCTGCAGGAAGAAAATTCTTTAAATGAACTGCATAATTCAACATACCCACCCAACCCTCCTTAAGATTTCCTTCTTCCTACAGTACTTTGTTGGACATCAGGAAGAATTTCTTTACAGAAAGGGTTATTAGACATTGGAATGGGCTGCCCAGGGAGGTGGTGGAGTCACTATCTCTGGATGTGTTTAAGAAAAGACTGGACATGGCACTTAGTGCCATGGTCTAGTTGACAGGGTGGTGTAGGGCCAGCGGTTGGACTCGATGATCCCTGAGGTCTCTTCCAACCTGGTTGATTCTGTGTTTCTGTGTGTTTCTGTGTGTATATTAAAACAACTTGTACAGAATCATGTAAGAAAACTGTGACCCAGGCAAGAACAGACTAGATATCTTCTGTATGGCAATATCTATAGGAGCCACAAAAGTGATCTTCTTCCTCCTGAAGGATCCTTCTGGCCTTCTGGAAGAAATGTGCCAGGGAAACATGTCAACAGCTATCATCATCATGTCCTCAGTCATCCTCCTTTGCAACGTCCCATCATGCAGGAATAGGACAGACTGCTGAAAAGCACCATGCTATGTCATGAAGGAATGTTTCAGTTACATGTGCAAGAGGACTGAAGTAAGATAAGTTGGATGATCTTAATTTTGTCCTTTTTTAACCGACAGATGTTTGACTTTGCAAACAGAGTAATAGTTTTATTTTAATGTTGTTACATACATCGCCCATGTTTCTTACCCAAGTTGAAAATAATTCTGTTGCAAGTATGTGTGGCAATGTTATTATCAAATATTATCAGTGTTGTCAAGCCCTGAGCATCCACAGCTAGCCTGAAATCTGAGTAATTACTGCAGCTGGCAGGAGGAAGAGTTCAGGGAGGGAAGGTGTACTAGGGCCTTGTAGTGCCTTCGTTAAATGGTTGGAGAAGCCTGCTTTGAGCCTCTGCTTATATGGAGATGCTGGAAAAACACTTTGTTCATGTGGATCCTTCAGAGCCAAGGATGAGCCCCTTAAGGCATGCAACACATCTGAGGGAGAAAGTCTGCAAGGGAGGGAAGGTGGTTTAGCTCTCCCTCCCTGCTCTCTTGTAAGGGAGGTTTTCTGCTCAGAGCTCCTGCTGTAGCAGGTGTTGCTGGTTATTTAGTTGTGGTGTCCCAGCGTTTGTGTTCAGTTGTTATTTTGGCATGCTGCCACAGCTTTGCTGACAGATGGGAAAGACACCACACCTGTACCTGGGATGTAGACAAATGGAATTTCATGGGAGACACTAGAGATATTTATCTTCCAGAGCTTTCTTCTTGCTTAATTTCAAAGACCTGCTGTAAGCAATGAAAACATGGGAACATTAAGCTGAAGGTCAAAATAGATTTTTTTTTGTCTGATACTTGGCAAAGCATAGTTCCCTCACTAAAAATATATAGACATGAATATACGTAGTTTTAGTTACAGAAGGCTCTTTTAGCTGTTCCATAAATTCTTTTTCATAATATTGCATTTATCTTTTTTCCCCAGCATCTTTTACTGCTTTCAGTGAACACCATACTGGAGAACCAGACTTTGTCCATGACATAGAGCATGATGGCACTGAAAAGGCTCCTATCCTCATGAATAACGACAGTCACAGCTTGGTAGATTGGAAATACGAAACAGATGGATGAATTTCTGGTTTAGATTTAAAATTACTATCGCTTTCTCGAAAGTTTTTTTCTGGCTGCACATGAATTTGAGCATAGTTTCACATGCTGGAAAACACATGGGGAATATTATGTTTGTACCAACTCCCAGCGGGATTTTGCATGCACACAGATAATCAAATTATTCATGTTTGTTGGACTGGGAGTAGAAGCGTAACCTTCCATGGAGTGAATGAAGGGCTTTTCTGCACATTTTCATTCAGCGTTGCAATGCTCTGGGAAAGCTGTGAATTCACCTCAGCACACTTTGGAATCCTGAAGCTGGAGAATTCTATTTAAACCAAAAAATTCTTAGGACTGTTTGTTTATTTTTGTGAGCATTTCCCTTTAAAGCAAGAAGTGTACAGACAAGCCATCCAAGTAATTTGTAAAAGACATATTAAAGTCATCTTTCAGGTGGCATAAGTAGCAGATTTCTGTTCAGTCATGTGAAATATAGAAGTGACCACAAGGCTAATAGAAAAAAAGAACGAACACACTGAAAAATGATCAACACACTTCTAAAAAGAGCTACTATGTCTGTTTAATATGGGGTTGGGCTATCAAGTTTGTAATCTCCACCAGATAACTAATACCTACTCAAAAGGCAACTAAACATAAAAGTTGTTTCCCATGGAGTCACTTGGTCTCTTTCCACTGACTCATTCCTGCACAGAAATGTACCTATTCCATTCCTTCAGCTGGCTTTAAGTATATTTTGAACAGCCTGTCAGATCAAAATGGTGCAAGTAGGCAATTTACACTGAGGTAAACCCCCTTCTGTTAGACTATTTTTGAGGAAATTATGAGAAGTTTTTCCTGGTTCTGTTTCAGATAAAAGGAAAAGGAAAAGGAAAAGGAAAAGGAAAAGGAAAAGGAAAAGGAAAGAATACCAAAACCACAGAAAGGGACTAATGCTGATACTAGATTTCAAGAATATGCCTTAAAAATTATGCCCTAAAGATTATCAAAAAAAGAACTCAGGCTATTTCTTTAATTTCTGGATCAGTGCTATTTTTCAATATAAATTTATGATTTACTGTCAAAGTCGTACCATCCCCCTCAAGACTTTTTCTTCAGCAAAACTTTGCATGGGAATTTTTTAACAGCTCTATATTGTGTGATTGCAGTTACAATTTATTTTTTTTTTAATTTGGTGTAATGAGCCATAGTATTAACAGGAAAAAAACAAATCCCCTCTATTTACTAATTAAATCACACCGTATCCCATGAGGAATAATCGTTAATAATGAAAATAAAATATGATTTACTAGCCACATAAGGGCAGTGGGCAGGGCAGACATCACTTTTCCTCTGTATTTGCAAGTAGATGATCTGCAAATGTGAGAGATTCAAGGGGACTGGCAAAGGCTTGCAGAGCAGAGCCCACCATTTCTCACTTGACAGAGGACTCAAACCTCTCAAAGACTTTATGCTGGCTTGAAATCTCACAGCATTGCTGGTTAGAACAAGCCCTGGTAGATGTTACATTGAACAGGGGCTCAACAACTTCCAGAAACAAGATGACAAATACAAAATGACTATTTGTAGCAGGAGTAGCAATCCCCTGTGCACTTGAGGCAAGACCAAGGCAGGGAGAGACGTAAACAGCCACCTCTTCCTTACATGGGAAAGTGGGGCTGGGCTGTCTGAGATAATGGAAACATTTGGTTCCCAAAGGGAAGACCCAAAGGAAGGAAAAGCATGGCCCACTAGCTGGATGCCTGTGGTGCTCTTGGGTGCACCATCTGGAAGTGCAACACCATGCTCCCCGTTGCCTCAGAAGGACTTCCTGGAGCACCTCCTTTCATCTGTCTACTACCAAGGCTGGCACACAAACTGAACGCAGGCTCTGGGACCTGGGATCATACCTTTCCACCCTCCCACCCTTTGTCCATGACATTAGTCACATCTTTTCAATAACTAGTAGCAGTGTGCATACTCTGGGCTGAGAGATGCTCTATGGACAGGTGAGGGGAATTCAACATGGGAGGACATTTCCTCCATCACTTTTCATTGGGAATCAAGCTTTATCAGCAAAGATACCAATTCCTATTAGTAAAAAAAAACATGAGGTGACAACTTCAACCCTAGAGTTTACCAAAGTGCTCAGGAGCCCTGGGCTCCCGCACTTGTCCTTCCTCTCATGTTTCTCCCAGTAGTGATGAAGGTTCGCTGAGCACTGACCCAAATGGAAGGTAAAACTTGTCCATTGTAGTCTCCTTCTCTTTGTGAAAGGGGGTAGTGATCTAGGGAATAAAGATCTAGATTCACCAAATCATGTTAATAATGCGGGAGCTGAGAAGTTGCACTGGTTGTGAAAAATCCTTGACTCAGGTTTCATGTCCACCATAACGTCCGTACAGCATCTAACACAACAGGATACTAGACTAGCTGGGGTCACTGGGTAATACCACAGTGTACAATTTAATCACAAAGCTATTGCAAATTTGATTTTGAAAAGACTGCTTTCAGAAGCATCACTGACAACAGAAAAAGAGTATAGCTGCCTGAAACCCACTGGCAGGAAGAAGCAGCAGATGTTTAGTTCTCTGCAAATTTCTAAACGCTTTCTCAATAATGGGCAGGAATCAGTTTAGCAGAATGAAGGAGAGCAGAAGCATGAGTAACTGCACGGAGTTAAGTAAGGGCAAATGTTAACTGTCTGGATAACCTCTGTGACAGCAAAATCTACAAGTCTGTGGAGAATTTTCCCAAAGGAAATGGTGAAAGCCTCTCTGATTGACATACATAGATTAGATTAGGCAAAATACTTAATGTACAATAGACAAAAATCATGCTTTTATGCAGAGGGATCGAATATTCTAATGTTTTTTTTCCAGCTGTGATTTATAGTACAGAAGCAATATCCCAAAACAGAAAGATTTTTTTTTTCCTCACTATTTATTATTTTCTGATTTTCTTTTCCTTCGGACAATCAACTACAAAATCAGAGTATGCAAATTGAATATATAAGCCAAATATTTCATTGAAGCTATACTGGCTGGTTATTGCACCTTTTCATGAACACCTGAAAGAACCATAAACTATCTCCTACCCTTCTCGTGCTGCATTCTGAATAACAGAGAGTACCTTAATTACGACTTGTTTTTTTAACCTGGTAATATAGCAAAGTTAAGACCTTGATCAGTTTACAGGTCAGACCCAAATTCTGCTCAGTCATATGAGAGTCACAATTAGGGTATTTATCTGAGAATATTTTTGTTACCTCAAAGTTCAGGTTCTTTCACATGAAAATACTGTGCACAAGTAGGTACTCCTTGCCAGAAAAACATTTTGCAATGTTATGCAGTGGTTCAGTATGTTTTTGTAGAAGGTGACCTCCATAATGTGAATTGTAGGTTTAATATTTTGCTTCTTTTTAGGCAGATGACTAAGGTCTTAGATGGGACATTTTCAGGGGCCAGTGCAGCTGAGAGGTTAATTAAAATGAAGAATATTTTGTCATTTGTAAAAGTCTGTAATTATGTAGAACCTTTTCTATTTTTAAACTACTCTCAGACATACTGATTCTTGTTTATAGTCTGAAGAACAAGATGACCTGACATTTCCTGCACCTGCAGACGTTCTGGAGCTCATGGGCTGGCGTCATTCTTCAGTAAGAGTTAGAGAGTCTGATTTAAATGTACTGTCTGAAACAATATTCTAGAAATGGATAACTACAGATTCCAAAAACTTAATCTTTCTGATGGGGTTATTCACTGTAGTCTAACATCTATATCTGGTTTCACCTCTAGTAAAGACAAAAAATATACTTGTCTCCTTACTGACCTTACATTATTATAGGAGAAGGCAGAAAAGTATTATTTTTCCCCTACTCTATGCACCATTTTAAATATGACTCTACCCCTTCTTTAATTCCACTCTGATGCACAGATCTTTCAGCTGTTCAAGCATATGCTTGGGGGAAATAGTGAGTCCAATTTCAATAATGGCAAGAGCTCTATAAAAATCACCAATTGTATTAAGCTCAAGCTCAATCTGCTGCTTTCTCAACTAATGGTCTGGAAGTAAAATAAAACCAAACAAACCTAGACATAGCCCTTTCTTATGGTACAGTCTACTGTAGCTGTCTCCTTCTACACAGCAGGTCAGCCATTTATTTTACGAAGCCAGATCTTGCACCCCCTTTTTTTAAAAAAGAAAATATGTTCTGTAGAAGGATAAAGCACAAACATAATACCACATTCTTCATAACATAATTTATTAGCAAGTAAATTTCTACCTGCAACAGAAAGACCTGTCTGATATTAAGGATTATTGAAAGTCTGCCTTGCAAAGCCCTCTTCACTCTAATACTTCCATTGAAGTTAATAGCACTAAACAGTCAGGTGATATTCATCCACCATGATGGTCTTTAAGCATTTTTAAAGTTTTTTCAAGACTGTGAAGTTTCCAGACTCATGTCATACCTAATGAGCGACATACTTCAGAGGTCTAGGAGCTGACATTGTAATACACATATCTTTTAGTCTGAAACCTTTACTGGTGAACTAGTTTGAGCTCAGTTGAATCATAAGTTCAGTTTTCCTTGCATTATATGTCCCTTATAAACTGGCAGGTGGCTATTCTATAGAAAACATTGTTGACATTTGTATTGGTTGAGTATACATTGACATATTTATATATTTTTGCTTTTTAAAAAATAATTCTGTTGATTATCTGCTATTGACAGATATCATTACATTATCAGTTTTATTACTATGGTAGGCATGATATAAATAAAAAGATATAAAAATTGCCTTTACAGGACATCTACACAGCTTGAAACCCTAGTGAGACTGAACTATAAATATAAAATGATGTTGGGTTTATGATTTTAGAATACTACTTTCTGAGAATCAAGCATCTTCCATTATATTAGGAAGCTCAGCACCCACTGAAGGAAAAGGCATAGGAAATCCAGACTCTCTTGTGAGGGCCGGGGTAAGACATGCTGTCTTGGGCAAACCCAAATTGTGCAGGCAGGAAAAAAAGCCATATTTGCTTCATTTATGTTATAAAGACATTTCATTTCTTTGGGACAAAATTATGGGTTTACAGGAGGAAAGGCCTCCTCACTGTAGTATTCGGGAGCTGACAGCCTTAAAACATAAGGCTTGACACTGTTTTAATGAGATATTTCTAAGCTGTGGCCACTGTGTCAGTCTGATCAGTTTTTTCCACACATCTGAGATTCATTGATACACTGCTGGCTGTAGGTGGGTGGTCTCTCTCTCAGCAATTCTAGTGCTCTCAGGCTTTCCTCGTGTATGGGGTAGTCCCCCACCCTCTGGGCCAGGCTGTTCAGTTTTCAGTCCACCTCATTGTCTGCTCATCCAGTCCATACTTCATCAGCTTCTCTTTGAAGATCCTATGGGAGACAGTGTCAGAAGTTTTACTCTAGTCTCAGTAGGCAACATCCACTGCTGTAGTCTAAATAGACAGCATCCACTGCTGAGGGGACCCTCATCTACCAAGCCAGTCAGTTCATCATAGAAGGTTATCAGGTTGGTCAGGCATGACTTCCCCTTTATGAATCCATGCTGACTACTCCTGATGACCTTCTTGTCCTCCATGTGCCTGGAATTGGTTTCCAGGATTAACTGCTCTACCACTCTCCCAGGTATCAAGGGGAGGCTGATTGGCCTGTAGATCTCTGGGAGGTGCAGCAGGAGAAAGTATTTTCAATTAACTCAGGTAGTCTGGAGCACACAATGGGTACCACAATAATGAAATGAAGACTTAATAAGCAATTGGTGAGAAAGATTCAAATTCTCAGAAAGACAGAGATGTAATACAGAAAAACAAGTCAAAAGAACTGCTACTGGAAAAATCAGTCGATGTAGATGATGGCAAGCTGAGACAAAGTATGGAGAACTACTGAAATCACTGTGTTTAGAAGGAAGGAGGAACCACAGAAATAGGAAGTAATTCTTCACTGCAGCTACTGGACATGTACATTTAAGTAAGATGCAACAAAATGCAACCTTATATGTCCTTAAACTATGTCTGCTGCTGCTAAACCAAGTATGTGCTGTCACTGTTGATTGTAGTGTGCAGCAAGGATGGTCTGCAGCGGCAGGAAATTCATGTGAAAAAATGGGCAGATTAGGAAATTAAAAAAATGTTACACATTTAAATAAAAAAACCCTAGATTGTTGGTTCTATGAATGTACGGATATGAAATTTGTGAGACTATATTTTTAAATTCTATCAGGAAAAATATATTGTGATGTTCTCTGGAGGGGTTGGTTTAGTTGCAGTTTAGTATGATGATGCTTCATTAGGTTAAGGTCAAGCCATTTGATTGACAGAAGTGAAGTGCTGCCTGGATGAGCTGAAGTGTTGTAATGCTGAGGTCACTAAAAATCACGTAACAACTGATACAGCAGTGGGATGTGATTGTACATTAAAAAGGTTATATTCTGGTTGCTTAACTGGCTTAACCAGCTGAAGTGTGGATGAATATGTGCTTTATGTTAATGCTAGCTTTTTACAAGACTAAATCATATGCTAAACTATGGTATGTAATGTGATTTTTTAATAAAAATATATTATGGTTAGTTGCATAAAAACTTGAAATAAGCCACTACACTTTAATTTTATTCCATAAAAAAATGCTGGTTTCTGATTCTATCAGACACAAAAGCTGCATGCGGTCATAGACATGAAAACTTGCTTTGTACAACGTGGTACATAAAAGATCTCAGAGAAAGCTGACCTCAATCCACCCTTAGGCATGGTTACAAAGGATAGTTAAATGAGCATTTCTAGCAAAAGTCACAAGCAGCAGATTTAGAACAAAAATTACCATGTGATAGCACCTAATTCTCCAAGCACAATCTGGGCAATAACATTTGTTTTGTGGTTCTTTTCCTTGTACAAATCAGGTGAACTTCTAGCTTCATACTGAGTCTTGTTTTGAAATTAAATACAAGTTCAACACAGCAATGTACACATAAACCTCAGAAAAGACGTTAACTAGAACCAGATGTTGAGCAAGATGCCACACATGGAGAAACCCACTTTAAACAACCACCTTACTGTAGTTACTTGAGTCAGCTCAGTTTATGGCAAACAGAAAGAAGCTTTTCTTAGTTGCTATAAACTGGTGCATGCACTTCAGCACATGAAACCAACACCCCCTTAAAAGACACAGTGATTGGTTGTAGGATTTAGAGTTTTATAATTTTGTATCCCTGGTGACCAACTCTGATGATACAAAAGCAAAAGCCTGGACAATCTACCGGCTTCACATGACAAGAATTGTGTTTTTGTTTTTCTTCAATCTGAATCTGAAAGATTATACCTTTGTTGTGTACATTCCAAATCAAAGTCTCTGATACTGCTAGGGGAAAAAAAATTAAATGGGAGAGATGCTGCCAGCTTCAAAGCCATACTCCAGCCTGAATTTTTATCTGCTATTACTACATGCAAGTACATTAGCTGAAAGAGATTTCAGGAGGAAAATATTTTTCCTGTTGCTTTTACTTTGTCTTTTCTCTTTTTTACCAAGTACCTGAATTTCTGAAATCAGGTTGAATCCAATCCTATTTCTGCCTAGCTTTTGGCTGGATGTGCTTTGGACAATCCATCAGCTATTGCCTTCCGAGGGGAAAGCAGGAAAGACCTAAAGAAAGCCTGAAATCCAGAATGGGTAGGTCAGACAGTGGAATAGTTTAACAGAAATGGAGGTCAGAAAGAACCATCGCAGTTGTTTGCATGATGCCCTCTGTGTACTCAGCTGGGGAATGCCCGGTGAAGCACAGTAGCATCCCTCAGGCCCCAGGTTTTTAGCTGTGAGACTTCTGGGCCAAGCTCCCAGCGCTGGCATAGATTCCAGCTAGAAACATTCTGTGTCAATGTGTCTTGGTGATCCCTTACACTGTGCAGAGGAGTGTGTTTCTGCTGCTCCCATGTACCCTTTCTTTTACAGCCTTGACACCTAAACTATGGAAATTGGGTCCTGACCTGAAATATGGTGATTAGTTTGTTTTGGAGAGTTCAACAAGGCCACAGACCCAGACATCTGAAAGTGAAGTTATTCCATCTGACTGACAGCCTTCATCGCACCTTCATTCTCCAACTTCTCCTCTTCAGCCTGTAAGTCCAGTAACTGATCATCTATGGGGCGGCAAAATCACAGTACCTCTAGCTATTTGAGGAAACACAATTTCTCCAGGATCTTTTAGGATCCAACGAGATACAGGCATTTTCATACTACAGGGCTTTAGGAACAATGAGAACATGAAAGGCAGCACAGGAGTTTTTACATTCTCTTCAGCTCCTAAAAGAGAGGGACCCACAGTTTTTTGCTGAGTCTCAAATCACCATTTCATAATTCCATGTAGAACCAATCCACTGCTAATAAATGCCCCCTATTCTTTTTAAGTATTGGAAGAGCATTAATGATTTCTGAGTCTGTTGAAGTTTTCCTGGATTTGTTTGAAGTGGTTTGTAGTGCTTCTCAGCCACTTTGTTAAAGATGTTTGTTGCAGTATGAACATATTGTTCCAAAATTCCTTAGTAGCCTTCTTAGCAGATGCTTCTTCACATCTTATTTTTTTCAAAAGACAAGCTTCCTGTTCCACTGAGATGGTACTTCTGTCTGAGTTCTTCTTAGTTCATGGTGGAAACAGCCTTTCTAGCTCTTTTTTTAATTAATTTTTGTTCAGTTTCACTATGTATATTTAAGAATGTACTTAAATTATTGTCTAGGGGTTTTGTTTTGTTATACTTTGTCTATAAAATAACTTTTTATTTTTACTGACTTCATAAAGTTTTCAAAATGGTAAGTAATAGTCCTTCCTATTTACTTTTTCCTTTTTTCTGTTCTTACATATCAATTTTTGTTGACGTTTTAACATTACTCCCATGTCTCTCTGTAAGATGTCTTTTGTCTTGTGTTACATTTATTTCTACTAGTAGAATCAAGGATTTTGGATAGCCAATTGTCCTTCAACAGTTCAGAGTCTTTTTAGTACAAATCAGTCTAAGTTTGTAGTTCCCTCACTAATTCCAACTATGCTTTAAGCTTTGGGAATTGATAGTTAAAGTCCCTGTACATATATATCACTGACTACTGCAATATTCAGTAGGATGTTGAGTTTACATCACTAAATGACAGCCACCCATGCTTGAACAGCCACGGATTCTTAGGTTAAAGAGCAACTCTCCTTCATCCAATAAAATGAGATGCAATGTTGCATGATTATCTGCTGCAGAATTTAGGGCCCTTAGAAAATTTATTGTCTCTTGTTTTCAGAAGTAGTAAAGATTTTTTTTTTTTTCTCGCCATGTGAACTTCCAAGATGTATCCACCACACTACAGTTATTCATAATAACTTTTTCTTTTTCTGACTTTTATGGATAAGTGTTTGATGAGACATTCATATCACTCTTTACTGGTTTTAGATCGTCTGTTCAACACCACAGTGTAAGAGTGATCTGTCACCCCATGGGAGCTAACACCTGAAGCTTCACTCTGGGGTTCTTGGATCGACTCTACGTTTCTGCAACACCTTCCTCACGAGGTGCACCACTTTAAAGGAGGGATTTAGAGCAAGAGCCAGTATGACAGATTTTAGCTTAAAGGAAATTTGGGCCACAAAGAAAAACATGTACAAATAATCAAGAAAATATTTGCATGACAGTTAGTCATGGAGATCAGATAATGTGGCTCCAGCTTTTTTTATTGACCCTGGGACTCTTTCTTCTACAGTATTTACAGAAGAAAGACGAAAAGAATGAAAAAAGACCTGTTGGACTATAAAGTACAATTCTTTCTAATCTCATTCATAGCAGAGTATTTGCATGTAAGATCCACATACATACATGGTGATCTATACCAAATTTTGAGATTTTCAATAATTTATGCAGTGTCTGAAGAAAATTCACAAATCTATAACCCTAAAATTTAAAGTGGTGTGAAGTTGCAGACAAGCAGAAACTGTTTACAGAATGTACTTCTCACTTTGAATTAATTTATTCTGCATTTTGCTTGAATAAGTCTTGACATTCCTGATTTTGAGGATTACTGGCAGCATTGCCCTAAGAATGACATGAAAAAGCCACCTCTGTTCTTACAGATTTCAGTATCACATACCTGCCCATGTGTACAACTGTCATAGTAATTTTTAATCTATAATCTAGGCACTTCTGAGTGGCTGATTAAGAAACTGTGTTTAACCCATCACTTTTAAAGGACATACCAAATAGGAAAAATTGCTTACGTATCAAATGGTGACAGTCAGAAAAAAAGTAGTTTGCTTAGTAGGGCAAAATTCTCTCATATTACTTTCTCCGTTCTCCAAAAGCAACACTCATCACCTACCATCTGTGCTTGCTTTCTGTGAGGATCTTCCTGATTTGATTGACGCTCTTTCCAAAGCCAGATCTTTCAGTGCATGTTAAGTTACACAAGAGAACCAATTTAAGCATCTCTTGTGTATAAATTAGCTAGAGAGTCTTAGAGATATACTGCTTATCTGATGGCATAATTGAGCCCAAAGCTCTATCATTGATCTTTCACAACTTGGCTGTCAAAAAAAAAAAAAAAGGGAAATCTCTTCATCAGAACTGTAATTTTCTCAGCTTCTCATAGAATTGTAATTCTTTTGCAGAGGAATTAAGAGAAGTTTAAATGTAACAGTAAAGCTCATGGTGTATTTCTGACAGAAAAGATGTGCCAGTGCAGTAAATGACAGGAAACTCTGTATTTGAAAAGGATAGTGTGTTACCCATACTTATCAAATTTCATTAGTAAATTTTTTTTCAATATTTTAATTATGTAAACTCAGATTTGTGACAAAACTGACTACTGTTTTAAGCAGTTAGCTGAACAGTTAGCAGGACACTTCTAAGTGTGTTTTTAGGCAAAAGAACTGTGAAATTTCTCAGTTTTGAAACGAGATTTGAAATACAACCACAGTAACACTTGACTGTATTACAAGAAGATGAGAATGGCAATATACCTGAAACAAAATAAATCGTTGATCATAATCTTTCCCCCGCATTCTGTCACATAATTCAATATTTCTGAATGCTTCACTGTGCCCATTGTAAGTGATTTGCCCTCCATATGTTTCCATAATTTAAAACTGATACAGTTGTCAGGATTCCTGACAATACTATGTTTTTTATGTTCTTTCCAATGCACTGAATCAGAGGATAATCCAATAACAGATCTGCCATAAAACCAGTATGACCTAAGTTTCTTCTGAATGCGTAGTGCATGCAAAAAAAAAAAAAAAAAAAATATATATGCTGTACACAGTGCAGAATCTTTGCCCAAAGGACAGGCTGGATAACAAGGGTATAACCCTTTTCTAGTAAGTTAAAAAATAAGTAATGAGACACTAGTGCTGCCATTCTGTATATGTGGCTCATCCTGCTTGATAGTAATAGGGACCTTGCATTTTCTGCAGGGTTTGAAATCATTGTGGTACTCATAGCTCCACTCTGCCTACAAGCTGATCTCACGTTACCATCAAAAAGCATACACACATACACACAGAAAAATGCACAAATGAGGGCATTGAAACCTTAAAAATATTTTGTCACTGCAAAATATAGCAGAAAATAAGAGGATAGAAAATTTCAAAGTTGTGAGATACTTTGATACTGTTTGCTAACACTGTGTATATCAGAATTACATTTACCAGCAAACTTCCAGCATTTAATTCCCCTTTCCCCATGCACCTACCTTCTAGATCTGAATTTTCTCAGTACTCTATGAGAAAATGTTGGGATTCCAGAAGTGTCTGACTAAGGGGTTACACATAATATATAGGACGTATCTTGAGGGAATAACCTTTACAGATCACTGTAGAATTTATATTTAATGAATTATGGTGTCATTGCCCTTATGCATGTTGTATTTTAAGTAAATCTAACATCCTATTTTATCTTCTTTCAGTGCATCGTCCTCTTTCTATTACAGCAGGAAAAAACCCCTAGTAGTTATACATTTTAACTGTGACTGGGATAGATGAACAAAGACTCTGAATGGTGGCTGGGTGCATTTACTGTTTTCAGCTACTGGAATACAGCAATTGATGCAGGAGATGTCACCTACACAGCAGATGAACTCTGCTGCATGGGCTGCGTGCAGTAGGATAAACAGGAAGAGATCACCTGCTCTCGGCAGCTTCCTGAATGTACCCCCCCACTCCTCCCAAATAATTCTACATAAATTGGGTCTTTTGGTGAATTTATGATTTACTGATATTGTGTTTAATTTCCTGTGTAGAAAGAAGAATGTGTTTTAACCTTTTTTTGCTAGGATAGTTGTTGATTTTTGCAAGTGTTATTAATTGCTGTTTGTTACTTATTATGGTGACTCCAAAATTTCTGCACTGTTTATTTTAAACTAAATTCCCTAAGGAATTTTAGATAGTAGCAAATTTTACCAACTGCTGTTTAAATAATCCTGACACCAGAGAATGAATAATTTTTTATATTCAAATTGATCACCTTCACAGCTGTCCATCTGTCTGCCTTGTCTTTTCCTCTCCCAGCCAGATCCTGTGGCTCTCAGTGTAGCAGAGCACTAATTTCTTGAGATGCTGATAAGCCTGGAGATAGCCCTGAACCTGGGGAGAATTTATGTGATATGTAAATCTATTGGCATTATTAGTTACAGGCTGGTAAGGGCCTTCTCATGGAAGAATTGTTTGGCAGAAGTTGCTATTGTTCCCAGCTTCCCTTCAATCTCCTTGTCAGGCATTCCTTAAATGAGCTCTTGTCTCTGCATGTCTCTGCCTTGGCCTCCCTCTCTCAGTCTGAGGTCAACTGTTATTCCCCTTGAAGACAGCACTAAAACCCTGTGCTCTCCATTGACATTAAGCACAGTCAGATTATAGTGTGTCCTTGTACAATTTTGGAAGAAAAAGAATTGTTCAGAAACCTTCAGTTTCCATCATTCTTTAAAAAGGGCTGATAGCTGCGTTCACTCCCAGTCCGCTCCTGGACATATTTGGAAGGGAGGAAGAATGAAGAGAGGCTGTAGCAGATCCAGACAGATATGGAGTGGGATGGGAGAATGTGCTGCACCCATATGAAGTATGTTATGTGAGTTTCCAAGAGGCCTGGGAAGACTTCACTACTGTCTCTCCTGGAAAAACTACCTTTTGTTCAGCCCTTTGCACCAGAGAACCTGGGCAGACTAACTTTCACAAACAGGCATTCCTGACTTAGAGCATTTGATGTGCTTGATGCTACGAGACAATAAATCTTTTTATCATAGCTGAATCTCCAGGTAAATTGTGAGAAAGGAATTGACTATCTGGAAGGATCCTGCTCATGGGAAATCTCAGCTAAGGCTCATCTCCTGAGTGAACCTAAATACGTTGAACACCCTCCCTTAAGATCATGATGTGCCCTTGTTTGCACAAAAGTAGCTCTGCTGAAGTTACCTGTGTGACAATATCTGATGAAGTCAGAATCAAGCCTATCTAATTTGGACATTTGGGCTCAATTATATGTCACCTACAGCTAGGTACAATATGGGACATCAAAGTTGGAAGCAGCATCACCTAGGCTCCCTCAAGAGTTGGTGGGGAGAGAGGCACACAGTTCCAAAGGAAAATGTTTATTCACTTATATCACCTGGCTCTCCATTGACTCATCCATTAAACCAGGTAAGGTGAATCAAGGCATAATTGGGCTAATTTTCAAAGCAGGTAGCTGCCAACAGGTAGATATGCCATAAGGTATCTGTCTAGGTAGCTGATCATAAAGCATACAGGTCTGAGAACAGAATCATGATCGACCATAAGCCCTTTGGGGCAGGAGATTTTGTATCCCATATTCATGCAGGGATATTTTATAAAACACACCAAACTTGTCTGGCTTTCAATTTAATCCTTCTGTTTGAAAATAAAATCTTTTGGTTATGGAACGTATTTAAGAAACTAGGAAAAACTAGTAATGTGAGCTGGATATAGAGGTAAAACTGAAACATATATGCTCTCCTGGGCTCACAGAACATGGATTTTCTCAAGCTAGTTGCAAACCTAGTTATGGTCTTTTCTGTAGGACATTTTTCTACCTTCATATTTGTCTTGAAAAAAAGGAAAATTTTTCTTTGTACACCATTAGCTAAGAAAAAAAACCCCTGGGAATAGGTATTCTTGCTTCTTCTCATCATCTTTAACTGTAAGTTACCAAAGGATTTCCACACTATAATGTGATAAATAGATGGAGCAGTGCCTCAGGACTCTGGAGATGTGGGAGTCTACTTTTGCTACCGATGCTGCCAGATGCATTTCCTTGGGAGGTCACTTCACCTGCTGTGCTCCACTTCTTCCAGGTGTAACAAGGCTCAATTTCCTGAGAAGATTATTATGAGGTGTACGGAAGCAGAAGTCCTGTGTCACAGCAGATCTGTATTTACCAGTAACTGGCAATAGAATTACACCTATTATGCAAATTCATTGTAAAAAGAGAGACATTTTCCTTACGGGTTTGAAAAGTAAGCCACATGACTCTTTCTCTAAGTGATTCTGTGTCCTCTTTCCTTGTAAACAGAGGAAGACTAACATTATGTGTTTACCTGATAAAAAACAACATGCTCTTCCCAGCAACTAGGAAGGACCTGCTCCTACAGCAGCAGCATTATTGTGAATGACCTTATTCATTTACAATCCTGATCCTATTCTGACAACAGATCCCATCTGTGTGTGTTTGTTTTCTAAAAAAAAGCATTAGCCCAGTGTGAGGTGTTTGGATTGAAGCAGCTCACCGATATTCACCGGTGTGATATTTACGGGACTGAAATTGTAGTACTTGATGACTCTACTGTTTGTTAGCTGCAGAGTGAGTTCATTACCTTCAAGATCCCAAATGTTTACAACTAGTTGCTACTAGAAACTGTTTTGATTCTGTATTGGAAACCACAATCGCGTAGACAACCATTAAGTCAGCTGCCCAGGGAGACCTGGACTTTCTGCTTCTCCCTTGTAATCCCCCTATTCACTCTGCTTCAGGCTGGGGGTGGAGGGTGGAACTGTTTACTACTTTAGTACTTCAAACCCTCTTTATTTTTTGCCCTCACCATGCAAAGGAGGTTAAGAAGTACTAATCATTGCCAGAACTGAGGGATTTTTTCCCATATGAGGAGCTACTTTACAGGGGACACGGTGGATTACTTCATCCTGGTTTGCTGCTGTGTGGGAGCAAGGCTTTCATCCATATATTTCTTCTGCCTTCGGACAGCCTTCAACCCTGTCACTTATAGAGAACACAGGAATGCATGGAATAACTTGTGTATGCTGCTACCTATAATCTATTTATCTAGGAGGTACTAGAGCTGTTATAAATTGCTGTAAACCTGATGGTCTGAGGCCATGAAAGAGGATGAGCTTACTCTTAATAGTCAACACTGAAGTAGGAAAAAAGCAGCCCAGAATGCCTGGAGAGGTATGGAAGCTCCTGCCAAGCCAGTGAATGCTCTCCCTGCATCTGCTTTTGAAAAAAGGGAATTAACTGAATGGGCCAGGCCTCTGCTGCATGTCAGTTATGTAACAGTTTATAAATTTTCTGTTTAAAAATAAGCTGTGAAGTTTTACTGTTTAAGTGAGTATAATGTTGGCATTTATATTTGAAAGCGAACAGGCAAACATGCCCAGGGTGGGGGAGTCCCCCTGCCCGCTGCAGATGGCTTCTGGGAAAAGCCAGAGAAAATGACAAGAAGATAAAAATGAGGAAGAAAATGACATTTGACTAGGGAAGTGTTCCTCTTGTAGGCAGAGGTCTTACTAAGGGCCTTTAATTCTACTCTGAACAACATCTGAAACCTTGGAGGAGTGGGTGGGAGATGTGTCTAGCAGTTCAGGGTCTGAGCAATGACCTATAGAAGAGCACCAACAGCCCGGAGCAGAGCAGCTGCAGGGTGGCCACTGTACCAGTATGTACAAATGAATTCAGATCACTTCAGCTGAAATCACCCATGGAGCCCTGTAAAATTGTCTGTACCATGGGGGATCCTGCCACCCTGGGCAATGAACTAAGTGTGAGTGCAATGACAAGGGGAAGATGGCAGTTAGCTACCTTGCTGTGGGGAAAGGACTGGGAAATTGGGGGAGAAAATGGTAATCCTGTATGCTGTCATTTAGTTTTTCTTTCCCTGAGCTGCTGTGTTATTGTGTTTTCCTTTTGTTCTCAATAAACTGTGTTGGTTTAAAGAACATTGGTCTCTCACTGTTTAAACACAGGGAAATGTCAGTTGCTGAATTACTGGTGTAAGACAGTTATTCAAGTTTCTAACTAGGAGTTCACAAGAGCACTGTTTAAATGTTTGTAGAAATCCTTACAAATCGCACACATCACCATGGCACAAAGTTTGCACCAGCTTTTCCATTGAGAATGACTCAGTCCCTTTTCTTTTTTTTTACATCAGGAGACCACAGGCCTGAAGCTCACTGACTTTGAATAGTGTTTTTCTTCCTGACTTTCCAGACAAGTTTTAGGATGACAAAAATTATTAAAAAAAAAAAAAAGAAAGAAAGGAAAAGTTGCTAAAAAAGCAAGTTACCTAGAAGGTAGAAGTACCACAAGCCATTAGCCACGTTTTGGATTGAATACTGATTTCCCAGTGAAAAGTTCCTTTTGATGTTTCTAAGCAACATCATCACCCCAATTATCAAAGGAATTGCTATGCAACCACTTTACAGACAGCACAAGCACCATATGCACCCTCTCCTTGGTCATGCCAGTAAAGCCTGCCGTGTCAGCTCTGACCTCTCATCTCAACAGCAGTGGAACTCATTCTGCAAAATAATGGTTCTACAGCCTGTTAGGGGAGGCCTGGCTGGCAGCTGCTTCTTCCACTAACTTCTCTTCTTCTCCCCATACTGGGAGAGGTATAATAGATTTCACTTCACTAATAAAGATTGCTGTAAGGAAGATATGGATGCAGCCAAAAAAGGAGTTGGTTTTCAGACAATATTCTAGAACAAAAACTTTTCCTAGAACTTTTTGCAACATAAAAAAACTAGTAGGAAAATTATTGTTATCTTTGCCTTGTAATTTTTCTGTTGTAGGCAATTCTAATGTGAGTGGGTGCATATTCATAACTCTCTATCCATCTCGTGACCTGTATCCGTTGTTTCATTTCCAGACTGAACTGTATGTTGCATTTGAGCTTGCTATTGTTCCAGCTGGTGTTGAAACACAAGTCTTTTAGCTAAGGGTTTCCAAGGTTAAAAACACCCATTTGGGGCCCAAAACAGATGGAAGATGTAGCTCATACAAATTCCTGTTTGAAACTTGAAGAAGCCAAGGAATCATATTTTGCCATTGTAAGCGAAATAAATATGTTTCTCACATTCTATATTTGATCCTCAAAGTATGTGTATCCATAGGAAGAACCGTCAGTGTATGCAGTTAAAAAATGCGGAGCTGGATTACTCTTTTTCATGGAAAAATATGTTGGAGGAAAAAGACTTGTGTATTCGGATAGATCCCCCGATATTTTTACACAGAGTGGAGTTCCCATATTTTCATGGGAAATGAGTTTGCACACTCCCTGCCCCGAAACAAACCTCGTGATCCAATCCACATGGAGCAGGTCTACATCTGGAGGGAGCTGAGACCTGGCATTCCTTGCTGGGTTTCTCAGTACACTGGTTTAGTTGTAATCCCATTAATAAGGATGCTAGAGTTAGAGAAAGAAATAGCAGGAGGTGAACTCAGTCTGCCTGTGTGAATGCTTTTTTTCTTGTTTCTGTTTTTTAACTGCCTGTTTGTCTGTTTTGAAGCTGTTAATTGATGGTCTTCAATTTCTGTTTAACAGTTTGTTGCTTTATCCTGTTTGCTTGGATTTGACATAGTTTTCCTATTCCCTTTTCAACTTTTATCTGTCTAATCTCCTTCAAGTCTCACTTCTCAGCTGAGTCCTCCTTTCCCACTGAGACAGAATATAAGCAAAGTATCTTGAACTTTAAAAAGGCTCTGTTGCCTAAATACTTGTTTACTTCTGAATCCTCCCTCTCCTTCCACATGTGCCATTGGTTAACACTGAGGATTGCTGGTGCCAATGCCACACTGAGTCATCCTAGCAGGAGACGAGAGAAGTGAAGGTCTGCTCAGGTTTTGTGAGGTCAGTACTGCCATTCCTGCTGTTGAAGGCCCTGCCCATGCTGCTGCATGTTCCCATTCAGCAGTGCCATACAAAAGTTGTACCTGGCAGTGTGTAGATATTGTCCCAGGAGGGACATGGGCTTGGCTGGGGTTCTGTAGAACAATTGGTAATGGTGAGAAAAAACAGATGGGATGGAGCCCAATGTACCTGTACCTACAAGGCACATCCACATGGCAACAGCTGTAGGCTGTGAACCTCTTCCACTCATTAGAGGGAAAAGTTGTGTATGCTTTCCCAGGGTAATATACAACATGGAGTACATGTGTCTGTCCTTCCTGTTCTTTCAACTTTCTTTTGCAATTAAGCCCTTTGAGAGAAATTGTTTCACTCTTTACATTCTTGGATTGTAGCTCTTGTAGAACATAGACCTTCTTCTTGTGTTTGTGTAGGTCATAACGTGGTGGGATCCTCTAGCCCTGGCTGGAATACTGTAGATGCTATTATAGTGCTGCTTCTACTAATGTCTTCAAAAGATTACCAGTTTTGGGGGCTACGTAGGAAGCTGCTAAAGCTTGTGCTTCAAGGCATCTGGGAGACATTGATGTGGGAGAAGAAGAATGTGCATTGACTCAATAAAGTTTTCTAAGCAGGTTTTTCTGCCTCTTGATTCAGTGGCTGGAAAAATGCCCACTCTGGAAAGCAAGGGTAAAACTGAAGGTTAGCACACACTTTAGATAGAGCTTTTAACTTAATTAAATCAACTATTTAACCTTCCTCCTCAATTATGTGCTTTGGAGAATTTAGAAGAAAAATTACCCTAAGTAGAATGTTAAAACGAACATCAGACAAATACTGTCCCAAACAGGAAAACATGTGAACACCCTGGTGTACACCTACTGTCTCCCATTTCAGAACAACATACTGAGACTACGCACTGTCTGCCGTGAAAACACCAAGGACATTTTGTTCAGCTGCCTGGGATTTGAGCACAATGATACTTTCTAAAGTAGAAGTATCCATCTGGGACATCTTTGCATGTAAGAGCAGGCATTCAATTAGGCCACTGTAGTTACAGTTGCAAAACAGTTTCCACTATAACCTCCTGCTTTCTTGTGCTCATAGCTTTCCAAAGCAAGAGAAATTTGGACTAATTTTTGCTATGATGAATTCTTTCTGGACCAGAGTTTTTCTTAGCAAAGGCAACAAAATTAGGCAACTTAGTTTCTCAAAGCCAAAAAAATACATATTTTTTTTCCATGATGAAACAGTGTAAATATAGTTCTTGCTTCGCTTCTCAATACATTATTAAATCTATGCAATAAAAATCACAGGATGTCAGAAAACAATAATTTCAATAATCATGTTGGACGTGCACCTTTTTTTCTATTCTGGTTATGAGTACAATTTTGTTGTTTATCTGGAGACCTTGCTTTCCCTGTATGTCTCCAGAATGCTATATTTGTTATACTTAGAAGTAATTCCTTTGTCACTGAAGACCGATCTCAGAAGAAATTATTTGAGCACATGTGTCAGTGGTTCCCCAGTCCTGATTAGGCCAGTATATTTTATTGCTTAATATGCTTGTAGGACATTACCATCCTCTGCGATTGTGGTGAGATGACCTTGACTGGTGGCCAGACAGCCACACAGGTACTCTCTTACTCCCCCTCTGCAACGTGACAAGAGGAGAAAATAAGAAGAAAAGCTCATGGGTCAAGGTAAAGACAAGAAGATAATTTGCCAGTTACCATCATGGACAAAACAAACTCAACCTGGGGAAGATTAATTTAATTTATTCCCAATTATAACAGGTTTGGATAGTCAGAAACAAAGACAAAGTAACACAACACCTTCCTCCCACCCTCTCATTTTTCAGTCTCAGCTTCGCTTCTTCATTCTTGACTCCTCTTAGAGAAGAAGACAAATCTCTTCTTGTCTCATCTCTTCTTGTGTCTTGTTAGCTCTAGACAATCCAAGAGAGAGAAGGTTCTTAATTCATTATTACCTATCTAGCATAATGCTCTCTAGTCTCACTTGGGTTTCCATCAGCTGTTTTTACCACATCAGACATATCCTTTGTGTAGTCTTTTCTTTTGATGAATATGTTCCTTCTCATAAATCTAGATTTTTTTTCAAATTTAGAAACAAAAGAACATGACAACTTTCAGCTACAGATGACGGAAAATCAAATGCTCAGTTTTAACTACAAATAAGGCTAACACTGAAGATAAGCATCTTCTTGGATATGATATCAGAGTAAATATTCCATATTCAAATACTTGAGACAGTCACTAAGAACAGTCATACTAGTGTTTTCCAGTTCTAAATTATTTTCAAACAAATGCTTTTTTCATTTTGCTTTAAAATTGTTCATAAAAATGTTGCTTATATTTACCCTTAATTATTTTATTATTTATTTGAATTTTCTCATTCATTGTTCATTCTTAATTAGAAGGGTTATTTTATTCCTTTACTAGATATCTCAAGCTGTAAAACTTATTTCCCATTTCAGTCAAAATCTTTCTTATTAACTAAAGAACTGATTTTAGTTTCAGTGTCCTCAGCATTTACTTTTTCTGACAATATGCTTAAAAAGGTTTCAGGTATGCAAAAACTTTTAGAAACACTTATAATGTTACATGGATGAATAAACGGAACTGTGATTGAGAATTTTCTCAGATCTAGTTAATACTATGGCAATAAACATAGTGTAAAAAATCTAGCCAACTCTTGAATAAACAGAAACACCTGTCTTTATAATCAAAGGAAATCGAACTAATTTTAGTAGTCACATTTATTTATTTTTTACTACTGAACTGTGCCACTTCCTAAAATTTGAGCCTCACAACCATATTCTATGCTTGTCTTTTTTTAAGGGTCTCTGTTAATTCATGTTCAGGTTTTGCACAAACTCTGTCCAGGAATGCTTTTTTGATGTGTCAGGTGTTCTCTCCAAAGATATAATAAAGCCACAGAAGAGGAATAATTAAAAAAAAAAAAAAAACCAACAAAAAAACCCACAAAAAGCCAAAACCCCCCAAAACCCCAACAATTATTTGGGACAATATTTATTTCTGAGTTGTACCCACTATGGATACCATGCCAAATTTCACCATTTTATTTACTCAAAGTTAAGGTGACATCCATGACAGAAGTGAAAGGTGTAATGTGTAGCCTATTTTGAATGTCCCAGCTCCCTATCTTGGTAAGTAATAGAATATTAAAAATGTCACTTCTGAAGAGAGTTTTTTCTCCAGACTTTTTCTGTGACCACTAACCAAGCTGCATATTTTCTCATTTCTAGTCTGAAGGACGTTCTACACTTTAAACTTTGCATTTTGTTATAACAACCCGACAAAACAAAGTAGCAAGGAGCCCACTATCCTATCACCAGCACGCCATATTCGCAGTCAATCTTTTTTGGAAGGTTTTAAGCTCCTCTTTGTCCCTGGTGCTGAAGCAGGGAGGTACCTGGTAGCACCACTCTTGTCTGAGAAGAGAAGGGACATAAGGTGTGGAGCAAACCTGAGATACACAAGATGGAGCAACACTGTCCATATGTCCATGAAAGTATGTCATAGTCACAGAAAAATGTAAGTTGGCAAGGAGCTCTGGAGGTTGTCTGGTCTAATCTTGAAAGACAGAAGAAGGGCTGATGTCAAAACTAGACCAGATTGCACAGGGTACTGTCCCACCAGTTCCTTCACCTTCTCCTTGTACACCATGCTCTGTCCCCAAAACTGTCTTGGTAAAACTCTACTCTGCTCTTTTCAGTTTGTCGACATCTCTCTTCTATGAATAAGATGCCCTTAAGAAGGTAACAAGTAAAATGTCATACACAGCATATATAATCCCCTCTATTCCAAAAACATATACATAGCTTTTTGCTTTTCAGTTACTCTTCATGCACTACTCTCTCAGATGTAAGCAATTCTAGCTGAAGGTAATGATTATGTGAAAGTACCTTTCACATTTTACATGAGAAGATGTGCTTACTTTGTGCCCTGCATTTTATGCCCTTTAGGTATCGTATAATTTGACATTCACACAGATACAAATGTTGCTAGATTTTCACAGGCATGCTCTTGGTGGGAAGGTAGGTCAGGAAGATAGAATATATCTCCCAATATGTGGAAACAGCCGGTTTCAACGTGGTGATGCAGCAGTGGCTGCTATTCTTGTACATGGATTAGTATTCACAGTGTCTGTGTACAATGTACTGGGCGTTTTGATCTTAAAGTTTTGGTATTCCTGCTTCCATGAATCCTCAATAAATACTCTCTTCTCATATTCTGTATAGCCAATGATTTAGTTTCTTTAGCATGAACAGGATAACACCATTTCTCTAATTCCTCTGGGGGCTGAGGGAACACTCATAGAGACTGATACAGGTTTTTGCGCTGAGCTGAATTTTCTCTCTGCTACACACCCCCAAATAAACTTTTAAACAAATCTTTCCTGTACAGCAATAGATGAGAAAAATCCAGGAAGACTTACTACAGAACCTGAAAGACATTAAATTCAAGCCAAACTGTGGCAGTAACAATGCATTTCCACCGTGTTGTATTCAGGCTCATACTGCATGAACGTGCCTTGCTCAGAGTTCAGCTGCCTGTCAAATGGCAGTGTTTTAATCCACCGGGTTGTCAGAGGGTGGCAATGTAAGAACACAAAATAAGCACACGGCCAATTAGCAAGAGCATCTCCAGGCTGGGAGCAGCTGGCTTTCCTGACACAGCCACAGCCTCCCCTTTGTTTACTACCTTCACAGTCAGGTTTCTGTGAACACCATGCAAAACAAAACAGGGTGGCCCTGGAGAAACACCATGCTTCATGCAGGACTGTCTTGTACACGGAAAACCTTCCAGACAGAGACAAACACTCCTCTTATTTACAGTCCAGGCATGCTCAACCCAGGCTGAATTTCTTCCAGATCTGCTGGACGAAATAGAGCAGGCAGCCTCACTATGTGTCGCTGGGAGCCACTCCTCTGCCATGCCTTTCTGCATCCTGCAGAGCCTGCCTTGTCTGCGTTATCAGCCCCTTGATGGGTCTTTACAGAGTTGTAGGACTTGCGAGGTGGATGTCTATTACAGTAAAACAAGACAGAAACTATCCAAGAGTGCTGGTGATTCCTCTTGATGTCGCCTTCGCTTCCTCTGTTCATATCTAAAATCCCCTCTCTCTCCTTTGATTAACTGTGCAGTCATGTGATGACAGTACTCCCAGCCCCGAGGTGTTCCCAGGCAATGGCTTCCTCCTGACCTTCACGGTGACAGTGGTTAGGTACCTCGTCACTTCTTTTCAATGAAACATTCCCAGGTGAGCTGTGTGACTGTGCGGGAGACAAGCACTGAAATACTTTGCTTTGTACCAATTTGGCTTGAAGGATTAAAGTACATCTGACTTTACCATGACAAGGAATACCTAGGAAAATAACCACTTTCTGTTGTCCATAGACACAGGTGTACAATGTACTAACAGTGTACAGGTAGGACAGCCAAAACTGCCATTTTTTCCCAGTAAATAATTGTTAGGTTTGCCTTTCAAAGTAAAAATTACCTTTCCTCGTACTGACTGCTGCTGGTGGGGGTTTGTACCAGTAGATGGTGCAGAGGTACTCGTCTGGCTGAGGGGAGCACCTCCAGGGCTGAAATAGGTTTTCTTTCAGATCCCTGTGCCCAGAGCAGAGGGAGGATGTTCTTTTGACAACTGATGCAAGAGAAATGTTCGCTTGTGTTTTTGGAGTACCTGTAATTTTGTAAAAATGTTTGCTTCACACATGGGAGCGTTATGACTGTTATGCTTCTCCCACTAGCATTGGGATTAATGCTGCAGTTCAGTGCCTGCTGAGATGAGTCATTATGCATTTTAATATCTCTTTTGGTGGCTAAGAATAAATTTTGTTGTCAAAGTGCTACAGTATCTTCTTCAGAACAAGTGCTGTCTTCTGCACCTAGAGAAGAGCTGACTTTGCAAGAGGAATGGGTCTAGACCCATTTTGAGCATAGTCCCTTATCTTTTGGGTTTGAGTTGTATATCTTGGACAAACAAAATATGTCCATAAAGAGAATTTGTCACAAAATCTTTCAATAAATTCATATATTAAAATATATTCCTTCCCCAGTCATTTTACTGTGGTCAGTCCACGTGCCACATCTAATTTGTAGGGTGATATCTCTTGGAAGAGTGACTCATCTTTTCCTTATAAAGCACCACGCAAGTAAAACTATTAATAAAGGAATAATAATGGGATCTGCTTGTCTCTTAGAGACAGGGGCAAAGATAACTGATTATGTTGCAGATGCTAGTAAGGATGTAGTATAGTATGTGTCTATCTTGGATAAGGCTGGATACTGATAATACAAGGAGTGTAAAGTACAGAGGCCCAGGGATGAAAGCTCAAAGCAATCAAATCTTAAAGTAGAAATCAAGGGTCAGGACCCCAAATAAAAAGCACCATCAAAGCAAAGAGATTGCATTATCTCCAGCTGAGGATCTCAATACCACTGGCAAGCAACCATGATCCAAACCACAGTAGATCTCAAGAGATAATACAGTAGTGCTGTTCCACTGAAAAAGGAGAGAAGAGAGAAACAGTTATTTGCCAAATAAATTAATTTCACTTCTGAATATGGAAATAGATTTATTTCTTTGCTACAGAGCAATAATTCCACATGCATAGTTAACCCTGGATAAAATGTGGGAAGTTTGCATTTCTTATTTCCTGATCCTTCTGCTGGTTATTTGAGGTTAGAAGTAAATATATTGATGAGGGTGTGGGAAAGACCCAGAGCTTGGTGCTTCTCAAGAATAAACCAGAATTTGAATACTGAACTGTAAGCTGCTTAAACCACAGTCTCTGCCCACTATAGCGTATGCACTACTACGGTATGGTATTGGCATAATTTGTCAGTACTTAATGTTTGAAACAATAAACACAGAGTGCTTTTAAATAATCGATATGAACGGATTCCAGACAAACTAGTTCACACATTTTAATGTGTGCAGATGCCCATAGTTAGGGATATAGATTTAAGAATACAGTAAAAGAACATGCAGGGAGTTCGCTTATATCCACTCTCAGATCTACCATATTAACATAATTATATGCTTTAGTTTAGGATGAACTTGACAAACTTCTTAATTTCTTCAGTTAATATCAGATATTTATAGCTTAAGCAAAGTAGAAAATGACAGGAGACCAGACAAGCTGTTTATGTGAGCTAAAGAAATAATTATCAGATTATTCATGGTACTGTAAAGAGTAGGAATGATAAGCAGCCCAGCTATTGTAATGTGATTAGCTAATGTTAGTTAAGCATTGTGAAGATAGAAAGAACTCTACAAAGGTTAAGTATTATTATTATCACTGTTAATTCAGAGTGATGGAAGGCACAGTGAAACCTCTTACCATGTGCTGTGTAAAGCTTGTAGAAACGGAACTTTAGAACTGAGAGATTTACAGATGGGATAAAGAGCATTACCAGCTGGTGAGCTCTTTCTGCTTGTTCCTTGCTGAGGTCTGAGTAGTTGGTCATTTGAAAAGATGCCTCATAGATAGTAGCAGAGATGTAGAATATATCGCAGTAGGAGGGACCGATGTGGGTCAAGCTGTGTGCCAGGCTGCCTCCCTCCAGCTGCCCTGTGGGTCCTCTAGTCCCATACAAGGAGCAGCAACCTTGAGAGCTGCAGGTTGCCACTCACAGCACTCTGTGGGCCTGGTAGGCCTTTGAACATAATCCATACGGGCATAACCATCCTGGAAACATTAACTTTCTTTGGCTGAAGACTTGATTTATTGTCTCGGTATTTATGCCATGGATTATTGCTTTAGGCAAAATTTCTTGTATGTACTGCATAAACCAAAAGGTGCTTCCCTAGGATGGTTTGTTCCACCAATGTATAGTAACATGGAAATAGTTGAAATAAACGTTTTTAATTCTAAAGGAAATTCTGGTGTTTTAAAAACATTACTGTTCCAGCCTGGAAACTGAATGAGCCACAACCTCTTGCTATACTAGCTCTAACACTAATACTAAGACTAATAAATACTAATACTAATACTAATACTAGTACTACTAATGAATCACTTCACAGTATTGACTTTTTTGTTCAGTTTGAAAAAGTTCAATAAATTTATTTAAAATATATGACTATTGGAAACATGCATATTTTTATAAAAATGTATTCTGTCAAGGATTTCATCTAGCTCTTCCATGCTAAATATCTCTCTTATGAACAGCATTGGACAAACATCCAGTCTTCCAGAAAATAACATAGTAAGAAATCAAGGCTGGTGCATGAAGACGCAGTTAGGAATCAGAGCTGGTCTTAACACATGTTTTCAAATTCAGGTAATAATGCTGCATGACCAGGGCCTCAGTTTCTTTCAACTGGTAAACTTTTATATTTTAAAGTTTCAAGGAAGTGTTTTCAAAGAACATGAAGATGCTTGCTCCAGCTAGGGTGGGATGCTATCTTTACTTTTTATTGCCAATGTCTGTGCTAGACTGGACATCAATAGTATTTTGCAGATTCACTAACCAGAGAAATTTCCCATCCCAAAGTCCTACCTGGCATACTGGGCAGGACAAGCTAAGAGATGAAGTCACAGAGGGAGGAGAAAGCAATAAGAAGAGGAGTGATGGAAAGCTGATCTACCACGTGACGTTTGGAGCCCTTTCCAGCTGCTGGTGGGTCTTACCACTGACTTCAGACCTTTCAGTTCATTGAGAGCTGACATTCAGAATAACAACATTACAATGGCTCTTGAAAGAGCTCTGAGAGAAAATCTGAAGTGATTCAGAGGATGATTCACTCATATTGATAACAAAATATCAGCAGTAGCTAAACATGCCAGATACAGTGTGTACAGAGACAGCCAAGCCAAGTCTAAATTGGAGTTTCAAGCATGCATTCATGATTTAGTCATCTGGATAACAGGCTATGGGCTGTGAGAAACCAATATTAACTGAAGATAATCGCATTATCTCCAGTGTGAATATTCCCAAAGGTACAAAACATTTGTTCCCTTAAAATTGACTGTTGTTAATTTTGGGGTGTGATTCAGGGTAATAATTTAAAAGAAGATCTCTGTCACTATTTTCCACCTAATTTGTATTATGAGAACTGAATTTAATTTAACTCAAGCTTCCTTTGTGTTACAGAATTTGGCACCCGTACTGCTGCTGATTCATCATCTGTGATGACAAAATTGATTTGCAAGAACACCACAGGTCAAAGCATCTGTACCAGCACTGCATGTCCTCACTATTTGCACTTTTGTTGGTAAAAGACCGTGTAGGTCTTCAGGCACCTTTTGATGCAATACACTATGGGATGTGGAAGTAATACATCACAAAGCAAGCAGTTCACACCGTGGGCACAGTGGGTGGAGTTTTCAACTTGTCCAGGTAGTACAAATGAGGAATTTGTAACAACATATAGCAAGGGGAAAATTGTGGGAAATGGACAATCTCCTTCCCACTGCGTCTTTCTGACCCTTACCTCTGCCACACTCAGTGTCTCCAGTCTGTGGTGGTATCTGTGTCAATGTGCATGCCACTAGCTTGGATTTCAAAGGGCCGCCTAGTAAAACAACATCCTTCCTGGTGGTGAACCATACCACCAATTTTCAGTCGTGCCCTGGGCCTGCATGGATGAGAAGCTATGATGAAATCTATGGATGAGGAATTGTCTGGAAAGGAGAGAGAAAGGGTGCTGCAACACAGGCCTAGGACTTGAAGGCATTTGTGAAGCTATTAATTTACCACCTGAACATTATTAAATGATTTTGCTCATCTGAGGAAGATTGCATGTATTTGCGCATCTAAGGCAAACAACAGAGGTTGCAAAACCTTCATGTATGAAAGGCAACTTTTCTAAGTACAGAAAAAAAGATAAAAAAACTGCCAGTGAGCCACCAGGTATATTCCCCTTGCAGAGCCTGTGACTTTGGACAGTGGTTGAAACGATGGTGGTGTGAGGGACTAAGTGGGAGACCAGCAGGTTCCTAAGCTACAGCGGGACAGTGAGAGGTGGCACAATTGCCCACTAGCTTTGGGAAGCTCAACACAGGACCATAAACAGAGTTTACTGTGGTGTTGGAGGGTGGTGGGGTGCGTTCCAGTAAAGCAGCAAGAACAGATTATTCCTGAAGCTGGACACAGGGACCCTGATATTTTGGGATGTCAAGGTTAAGTTGCTTGCATATTTTGGATAGACATGACCGTTTTGGTAGTTCTACTGGAAGTCATTTATTTCTTAATGGGAAATTGCATGGAAGTGTTCAAGAGTGCCATGAATGTTGAGAGTCTGGACAAACAAAACAATTACGTGGAACAAAACAGGGCAAAGTGGGATATTGAAAGACAATCTCCAACCTGTTAATAACATAGACTGGACACTCACTGACCGTATGTTACCCTTTCTTTTCAGCAGCATCCATCTATCTCAGTATGCAAACAGATCTTTGGACCATCTCTTTCACTGAAAGCCTTACAAGGCCACCCTCACCGGGGATGAGACAATCAGTGAAAACACATCTTTCTAATTTACCTTGCATTTTTTATTAATAGTATTAGATTGCTATTGAAAAAGAAGTAAAGGCCGGTTTGCTTATGAGAGGAACTTGTAGAGAGAGGCACATCTCCTGTGCCGTTGCCATGGCATGTTAAACAAGCATGCTTCCTCATAACAGCATAGAAAGGAGCTTGGGGAGGGACTAAGGACCCACAAAAGATCTGTGGAATGAAACACTACATGTCTACCAGTAAAATGATAAATTCTGGTGGTGTTAGGCCTGCAGCCAACATGGCTCACAGCTATAACAACAAACAAAGTAGGGTGACCCCATCAAACTGCCTACTTGGAAAGGCACTTGTCATGCCAGGGGAGCTTCCTGTTTGGCAGAGATCCCATCCCAGGGACCATCCTGGCAGCATAGCAGGATGCAGAGGAGCAAGTTCCAGTGCTTGGGAATATTCTCTGACACTGTTTATTCTACTGGAGAGATATGACCAAAGAATACAGAAACCTCTGCAGGTTGTTTCCACTGCTATTTCCTTGGTGTAGCTGCATCAGGATGAGTATAGCTATGAGTTTGGGTCCAAACACTTGTCCTGCCTATCTTTGTTGTTCTGTAAGTTTCGGCCAAGTTCCCCTTCCCACGTAAAGCTTTTTTCCTGAATCCTTTTCTCTCCTATAGACTTTCTCTCTCTTTGTTGTACTGTTCCCTCAATAAAAAGAACCTTCTGCTACAAAAGAAAGCTTCTCTGTTCTTTGGTTTGGGGATTTTCCTTTTTTTTGTGCATGTGTGTACTTCTGCAGAGATGAACAGGTCTTCCATCGGGTAGTCTCTTTAGTTCAACCATTGTTCATCCACTTGTTAATAACATTTTTGTTTGTGCTGCAACTTTTTCCAAAAGGGTGGGGATAGGTGTTGGAAAATCTTCTAATGTCTAGCTATGCATTGAAGTGTTTAATGACATAGCAATTTCATAACAGTAATCAGGGTTATTTAAATTACCTCATAGACAAAATCCCCAAAACACTAGGTTACACTGGCCTAGAGAGCAGGTCTTCATTCTCTGTTCCCCAAAATGATCTTTCATCGTTTAATTTGATAATTTTAGCTATCTTGTTTTAAATAAACATGTTCAGGTGGCATTTCATCTGGGAAATATTGAACCAATAACACAAAGAACTCCAGCAGAATTGCTTTTACCAATTAAAAGAGAGTTTCTAGGAGTGTCAAAGATTTTTCTTCTTTGATATGAAACAAGAAATTTCTTGTGCAAATTGGTTTCCCACAAATGAGGGTCTTAATGCTGATACATGACTCTTATGGGTAATCAGATAAATAAACACTTTCATTTAGTACAGACATGGTGCTATATCATTTTAATAAGAGTCTTAATGAACAGACGTGTAGTTTTGCAAAAAGAAAGTGATTAAAAGCCTCAAGTGTTACATTAAGCTACAATAAATCTGAATTATGTCATTAAATCATGTGTCTTCATCTTCTGTGACAAAAATATGAGTGGTTCAGGTTAGAAATACAAGCAAAAATATGGAATTTGGATTCTTGGATGGATTTAAAATGAATGTGAAGACAGATCCTTTGTTCCTTTCCGTACTGCTAACATTCAAACATATATCACTACTCTCATGAGACATGATGTCCCTTTAAAAAGTCCAGTTTGTATACTTAGATTTTCTTTATGGCCTCGTGACTACAATGAACCCTGAAAACATGAAAGAAACTTATTAATTTAGTTCTAAATTCAGAAAACAAACTGCAAAAAACATGTAAAGAAATCACTATTTTTCCCCACCAATACTGAATGAATTCCATACTGCTCTTCAGCTCTCTTTGCATTTCCTTTAGCTCAAGAGTGTTTTGCAGCAGCAGGATACAACTCTGATCCTCCATGAGGTTCTGTGAGCTAGAGCCTCTGCTGTGCAGTATTACAAGTGCAGTGAGCTACCTGTATGGGGTCTACAGACTTCAAAGCAAAAGCATATATGGAATTCCTTGTATTGCTTACATACGTTATATGTTAGATTAGCACGTAATGTTGAATTAGTTTTCTTTAAACACAGCGGTTTGTTTAAGGCCCTGGGGTTTTTTTCCCCTCCTTGAATGCCTTGTTTTTTAAATCACTGGTTTATATTCAGTTTAAAAAAATGCAATGGAAAGCAAAAGTCACAATCTCTTTACCCCATAGCATCTTAACAGGCTTTTTCTCTCTACGGAAGGAAAATAGTCTGACTGATCATTTCCAGGAAGAAGGTGGACAATCTTTTGCCTCTTTACTTCCAGCCCAATTTGGATTTCTTCTGTGCAAAGCAGGGTATACAGTAAATAACAAAGAGTAGTAGGTTGAGAAATGTTTTTTCATATCTCCAGGTAGAAAGGTCAATGATTAATGTAAAATATTTTTAAATGGTGCTGAGTGTCCTGCAACAGTAGACCTACTACCTCACATTTTTTGCTCATTTATTAAAAAAAAAAAAGTTAAAAAACCTCAGAAGGTCAAATCCTTAGCATGCAGTTGAGGGATCTATGCTCATGTAAGCCATCACAGTATCTAGTTCAATTGTAAATCTGATTGAATTCAGAAGGCACGTTGTGATGTCTGTTTTCAGCCTTGACAGCTGAGACACAGGTAAAATAATTATATATTATCATTACCATTCTGTGATTCTGTGATTACAGGAGGATTTTATAGGATTGAAGATTAAATCAATAGAAGGCAAGATAACTGAAGAGTCATAGTGATAAGGTAATGGACTATAATGCTCAACATTTACAATTTTTTATTATTCAGGAATTTTATATGGTTTTGTGCATTTCTGCATTTTTTAACTCCAAAATATATCCCAAAGGGTCCATATTTAAAACTTCTTATGAGCAATAAAACTAAGACTAAAATTAAGGTTGAGGAAACACAGGAAAAATATTGCAAAGGTGACAGTTTTTAAGATGCTTCACAGATTCGTGTCATCTTCAGACCTTTTTCTCCACAACTTCAGAGAAGTAAAACAGAAGCCAAAATGCAGTGACAAATAACAAATACGAGTAAGATGGCCTTTTTGTACTTGCAGATGTGTTCTGCAATAGATCATCTCCAGGTTTAACTTTATGCCTTAAATTGAGAAATACAAAAAATAAGTAGCATGCAAGTTTATGTGCAAAATTACAGCATCTAGGCACTGCCTTGAATGGGTTTACAGCTTCCCTTGAGAGCCTGAGCACTCTGCCTCCTGCAACCTCCTGCCCTGCTCAGGCCTTCAGGAGGAAATATTTGTCCCCTCTTCCTCAGCCACGATGGCCCACAACTGAGAGTCCCTGCAGTTGTGTCGAACAGTGACCCGTGGGTAGCAGGCTGTGCAAGGTGCTCATTCTCTGATGGATATAAATAGTTTTTAAAAAAGATCACTGTTTCCTTGTGGGGACCAAAATATCCTAGAGAACAGACCTTACACTGTTTGTTATAAAGCTTTTAAGGAAAACAAAGTCTGGAAAAGCTTAGCAAGGCTCTAGTGGCACAAATTCAAATAATTTTACTGGAATTCAAGTAGCAAAACCTCTGTGCTTCGCTTTGAAATTGTTCTGGGAGTACAGATAAATTCCCATCCACAATATATGTGAATCTATGTTAAATATGACTCCACCTCCTGCTATTTTAACATATTTTCCTCATTAATATGATAGCAACTTAAGCAAGGATTTTTCATAGTCTATATATCAGTTAGCTCTGTAAATATGACATCATTTGCATTGAGGTGCTAAGATGAACTCACATGCCGTGAGAAGCAGCATGGTCTGGGTACATTACTCTTGTTTGCCTATTCCCCATGTGAAAAGCCTGACTCCCAAGGCATTCTGCCATGAGAAGCAATTGCTGTGCTGAGAAAAATTATCGAGACTTATAAGAACTCTAAAAGCTGCTGAAAAAAAATCAGGTTTTGTAATCGGTGTCACTTAAACTGTGGGTGGCAGCAGTGTCCAGACAGAGGGAATTTTTGGAAGCCTCCCCCAGGGCTCTGACCTCCACTGAATGGTTCTGGAGGAGGCAGCATTAATTTCTGCCCCAAGACTGGAAGGCCGAGCTTGTATTAGGCAAACACATTAGTTTATAAACTAAGGATTAAGTCAGGAAACCTTGCTAATAACCTAGTTCAGTAGCTTCATAATCACCACAGTATGACAGTGAGTAATTTGCAATGTTTGTAAGCGTGAGTTCAGTGGCCCTCTAATTGACTCAGTTTCCTATTCTGGATAGCTGTGCTTATACTTGGAATCATTCTGTAAGATGATCTTTAAATAATGCTCCATGTGTCACAGCATATGTGGCATTCCTGACTTCCACTTCTAGCTTTACTCATTTGGATGATTTATGGGCTTGTGTAAATCAGTCTTGAACATAAGTGGGTGCCTGTTCTTTTGCTGATTCATACTCCCTCCATTGTAAGCAAAGTTATGCCCTCGGACGGTCTCCATTATTCACAGGCTTTGCCTGCCTTGAATCTGAATTTGCAGGAAAGAGCGTAGCTTTGCAGACATTTCCAGCTCTAACTGATTCTTTTATATTTTGTCTGCCTGAAAAGTGAGCTGAATATTTTCTGAATAAGCAGATGTACAAAGCATGACTTCTGTGGCAGAATCAGCATTCCTACTGTCCTCGTGGTAAATAATGGCATGACAACTGGGGAAAGTTGAAACAAGCTGGAAGTGAAGATGTCACTGATTCACTTACTCCAACACAATATATGCAAAAAGACTTGAGGGTCACCTTTAAAAATTCAAGTTCTGTTTAACTATGCTTTCACATGTTGGTTTCTAATAATGATTAAAACACATTGACAATGACATTTTTGCAAGGGCATTATGAAAGGACAAGGAAGTCTATGAAACAGGTATTTCATAGTGAACACCAAATTCCTGCACTTGTAATGAATGCGGCATGCAATGAACGATCCACAAAGTACGCTACGCTTTCCAGATATAGAATGTAAATAGACTGTTTGAGGTTTTCAAACCCAGTGAGGGGATTTCCCTCATTAGCTTTGGAAACCTTAACCAACATGTTTGAACCAGGTAGTCTAATCCAAACAGTCATACTTCATATCATTTCTCCCCAGACTTACAGTGGAGCTGGCTGTAACACAGGATGATGAGACGGTTTACTCATGGTTTTTTGGTGAATCAACTCTTCTCCTTTACTGGAGCTTTGACCTTTTACATCTAAGACTTGCTGAAATCACCAGACCTCACAACATTCTCAGAAAAGCACAAGAATGAATAATAGTGTAAGATCAGCTTAATGAACTTGAGTAACAGGGCTAGTTTGCAAAAGCACTATTACCTAAAAATGAGAAACCTAAAGTCAACTGAAAACTAGATTGTGAAAGTTTCTTTCCTGCTCTGATGAAAGTAGTTAAAGGGATCAGAACAGGGAAAAGGAACAAACTAAACTGGACTTACTACTCCTCATGCATGGAGGGCTGGGATTTTTCAGAAATGCACTATATGAGTCATACTCTTCTCACACAGAGTTCAATGTAAAATGCCCATTGACAGCAGTGGGAACAGTGTGAAATTCTACCCTTCTATTTATTGATATGATCTCCCTGCAAAGAACAGAAGACCCAGCTCTCACGCCAGACAATTCACAGCCTAGACACAGTGAATGGAGAGTGAGAGTTGCAAAGGAGAATGATGAGAGGCAGTGCAAAGACTGCAGTAATAAAATATTGTAGTGTCTCACTCGTGGCATATTCACACCCTGCAAGGCTTTCAAGCACTTTGATCTTAGTTTGATTTCACTTGTTTGCCCTGACTGATGGATGGATGCAGTTGTACATCATTATTTTGAGAAGAAATATAGTTTCTACACAGTGAAATAATTTCGTTTAGTATTTCGTCAATGGGAAATTCAGCACTGGGTTGACAGCAGGTCTCAAATCCCATGTCCCTCTTCTAAGCTCATCCTATGGAAGAGTGACTTTCAAACCCTGGATTATGCCTACACTTCATAATTTGTCCAGAATTCCTAGCTAAAGACTTGTAAAATAAAAGTGAATAATGTAATATCTATTATCAGAGAGAAATAATGTAAAGGAAAGCTAATAAAGGTTTAAAGCTATCAAAGAACACAAAAATGTTTTAGATCCCTTCCTATTTATATTGAACACTAGAATTTTAAAGGAGGCACTGGGAAGTGTCTATCAGGAAAATTGTATGAAGGTATGTGGTAAATGTCCTGCCACTTGAGAGTCAGTCAGTGAGCACAAAACACTTCTCAAAAGGAGATGCTGTAATTCAGGACATTCCATTTTATCCTATCCTATCCTATCCTATCCTATCCTATCCTATCCTATCCTATCCTATCCTATCCTACCCTGTCCTATCCTATCCTATCCTATCCTATCCTATCATATCCTATCCTATCCTATCCTATCCTATCCTATCCTATCCTATCCTATCCTGTCCTATCTATGCCAGACCATATGCCACTTTAAGGTAGGTAGTGGATTGCTCTTTGAGCATGCAGAACTGCCTGTGAACGTCTGTTTTAGCTCATTTACAAGTGATCAAGTTCAGTTCTTCAGCTGTGCTTTTTAAGGGTTAAACGTTTAATCCTGTATGGAGAGTTAGCTCCATTCATTTTATGAATGTAAGGTGACTTGTATTAACTGAGAGTATTTGTATTAACTGACCATAATGCTCCAAACTAATTCTTTACTCCTTGGGATGGTAGGCGGTAGTAAAAGTCTTACAAGAAAATGCTTAACAACAATGCTATTGTCCAATCTACTAATGATAGCAGGTTTAGGTTTGTCATGGAGAGACAACTTAAGCCTTGACAATGGAGACCCTACAGTAAACAGGCTCTGATGGTTTATGATACTGCTTTGTTCCAAGCTTCCTTTGAGGACAGCTGTTTTCACCTATATCCAGAGAAATCTGATCAATAACAAGTTAAACTGGCATTTTCAATTGGTTATGAAGACACATGGATTAGTCTTAACCAACTCAACTTAAAACGTGAAAACACTTGAGGGAAAAACTATGCAGTGTTTTTTGCTTGCTTTAAGAGCTTTGTAATACCTATGGTGTAGAAGGTCAGAGAAGAAAAGGCTGTTTATTTTTTTATATATAGTTTATAGTTTTGTCAATGTGATAGTTAACAAATGTTCCTGCCTTCAGTAGTATTTTTTATTTATTTCTGAAACAGCAAATGAAGAATATAATTTCTCACTATATTTCTCTCTCCCTCTGTTTTCTTTTTCCTCATCACATTTACTTTTGTTGTGGGTAATTCTTGTATCAACTTAAGCAAACTTGCAGTTTTCTTTTTTCATGTGCCTAAATAAAGAATGTAACATGTAATAATGTGTATTTATTATGTGGTGCCTTTGGTCTGTGAAGGGTTACATGTCTGGGACTGGAGTGCTTAAAGGGCTTGCCAGAATCTCATCATTCCCAATTAGTCAGAAAAATTGGCATAACTGTGACTTAATTAAATTTATGAACCAAAGAAACTTCCTCATGCCTTTGCCTATGCTCTTTGTGGAAGCAAAGTGCTCTTTTAAGAATAGTACATAAAACATATTTGTAAAAAGTATGGTTTTATTTTCTATTTTATATTTGTTTCATCACCTTTAAGTTAGCCTCTAATCATAAACATTGAGAGATGTGGAAGAAGCCATGCCCAGCAGTCTGCACTCTCACCTAGAATCACCCGATACTGGTCGTGGGGACCTGCCCACTTGATGGAGCAGATGATGCCTGACTCAGTGTGCCTGAGGAAGACAACAAAAATATTTAGACCTCTTCCAATATGTTGGGGGGAGGTCGGGAAGAATGCCTTCCTGACCACAGATTTGGCAATCAGTTCACTTTGTACATGTGAGTAAAGAGTTGCTACATTTACAAGCAACCGATTTATACCCAGAGGTACTGTCTGTGTCCTGGTAATTTTCCATTAACATTTACCCCTTTTAGTTAATTTTAGTGATTAAGTCCATTTACTTCTATGGGCAGAGAATTTGAAGCCTTCACCTAGTCTCTAAGGACTTGAGATCCTCAAGCACTCAGGTAGTAGTAGTTGTGCTGCAGGTGGTGCTTGAGTCACCTAAGCATAGCCATTTAGAAAGGAGATCTGGTCACAAACTCAGATTATTTTCACTGGAGAAAGTCTAAGAAAGATACATGCAGATAAATCCAAAGGGAAACTCACTGCTTTCTGAGATTTTAGGAGAGGTATAACAGCTTGCCCCCTCGAGATGCCTGTCTCTCACTTCTGTCTGTATTGCAATTACTTACTCATCTGAGATGCTTGATTTTCTGATGGCTAATGTTGACTGGATAAGTCCCATCCTCTTTCTTATCTCCCTAGTGCTGGTGGAGTCAATGTGCCAAATCAGAGTGATGATCCATCCTGACTGAAGAGTGAGTTAGCGTATTTACTCCTCTCTCACGCTACACAGAAATTATTAAACATTCATATGTCAGTCTATGGAAAACAAGGCCCAATATTCAGAAGGGACAGCAGCTGATCCAAAGATAAAACCAATCTCTGAATAGAGCAAATTCTGCCCCTTGGCCACACTAGTGTAAGCCTGGAATATTTCCATTAACAGTACTGTAAACCAGAAAGGACTTTGGATCAATGTACTTTGCTGGTATTGTTTACATTGCCAGGAGTGACCATATTTTGCTGTTCTTTTTTTGTTTGTGTGTCTTACAATAAAAAATTATTTTACCTCCTCTTTGTGTTTTCCGATTTAGCTAAGGGAGTGAGAGAACTATGTTTATTCAGGTGGATTTTAAGAAAAAAATCTTGGAAAAAGGTCAGCATTAGGAACACAAACCAAGAAATATGGTGTATTTCTCATTAATGATTTAAGATAGGTATACTTTCACTAAGAAAGTGGATTTACTTGTATCTAATAACTTACAGTTAATTGCACATTCTAAAATGCTACTTACATTAATGAAACATAAAGTTCTGATTTTTTTGTCACTACGTACTCTTCATTTCTTGTGCATGATGTTTTTAAAGGGACTCACTGTGTTCTCAGGAAATTATATGCTGAGATTTTACCTTCCAGAAAAAAGACAATTAAAAGTACCACCAACGTAAGAAACTTCTTCCACCCTCATCTGAGCAGACTTAAATTATGTTGCTGAAAGTATTTACAAAATATCTGTGGCGAGTACAGTGTGTCTGTGCTAAAGTCAATGAAGCATACAATGAACAGGACATAGTCACATGAGGCTTGAATTTGTTCCAGTTTGTACTCTGGAATTTTTTTTTTTTACTCAGATGATTGCAGTGACCAACATGTGATTCGGAGCGAGGATCACTCGGGTCAGGCCTGCAGAAGCTAGTGGCAGAACCCCTGAAAGCAGTTCAGACCAGGAATGTTTGTGTGTGGTGGTTCAGAGAGTGTCACATGCAGATATAATTTTTGAGAGAGTGCCAGTGCAGCTGGGGCTGTTTCATGCTGACATACTAACAGGGTGTTCTGTTGAATGGTAAACTCCTGAGATAACACCTGAAATCTGAATACCCCTTGCCACTGAAGGGAGGGCAGCTGTTCCCTTCTCTCAGTTGTTTCCAGAGGTATCTTCCCAGGCATGGGTCTCTCCTGTGCACCTCTCAGGGCAGAGCTCAGCTTCGCAGACATTGACCAGTTGACATGCAAAGAACTTCCTTGCGCTACTTAAATACATGACGTATGTACATACATCATGCTAATACATTATACTAATGTCCTTAACTATTTAAATAAGTGACATTTTAAAATAAAGTCACAATGATGTAGCAATTATGGAAAGAGAGTCCTTAGGAGCTCTGCTGTTACCCTGAGTACAAGGGTTAGACTATAGCTAAGCCTAAAGCGAGTTCCCTATGCGTGCGAATTGCACGTTACCCTCACTCTGCCTAGGTTTTGTGCACCACTGCTAATCCACCGCTCTCTTATTCCCTGTGTTGCACAGACCACAGTAGCCTTAACACAGCTTTCCAGAGAAGAGTGTTGAAACATTTAGCCGAGCGAAGCTACCGGTCATGTCCCCAGACACACAGCAAGTGCAGAAACAGTAATACAGTAATCTCGGAACAGCTTTGGTGTTTGGATGCCCCCAGCTGAACTGGCGACAGAGATGTCTTAAACCACTTCTGTCTTTGTGATTCATTTTATCCAAACTATTCTGGGTCTTCCTGAAAATAGCAGTTGAAAGCCACTGAAACTATTTCTCTAGCAACAGTGGCTTTTTCTTTTCAGAGGCAGGCTCTGCTGTCCCATCAAATGTCAAGGGTGAAAAATCCTCACTCACATGTATGATAGAAAGAGCATTCAAGTCTAGCATTTAATATAATTATTTATCATCTACCCTGCATTAGTCAGACCCTGGATTTAGAAAGATTTTTAGTATTTAAAATTAAGTTGCAGCATCCTTGTCATTAAGTTGTCCTTCTGAAGGAAGCCACACTGTAGGTATGGAACATATAAATAAACACAACTTACACTGGAATATTTAGGGAAGTGGAGCTAAAGCACAGATGTACCAATGCCCTTACCTTCCTGACAAATACTTGTGAAAAAGAAATAGTCATAGGCAAAAAACATGACGATATGGCGATATAAAGACAGATCCTTAAGCCATGCAACAGTGTTAAGTACAGTAATGCTGTACGCCAGATGGCAGGCAGATTCCCTGTGAGATGGGCTGCCTGCTCCTGCTGAGGCATCTGAGAGGACAGAGAGCCATGACACCAGTAAGTAGCAGTATAAGCAGCTGAACACTGGCTCCTACTACTCATGTGGGAGTAAATTTATAGAAAACTAAAATCATTAAGAAAGTAATTACAGAGTCTGGCAGCCTGCCTTTGTATGAGGCTGTGGCAGACGTGTCTCACACAGTACACTGTACTTAAGTAAGTTATCGCTTATAATGAACCTTACTTACACTGTTATTCCTTCACCTTCACTTAACTCATTTAGGTAACTCATGTGCTGGGATGATCTTGTGACTAAGAGCAGTGTTGCATAGCAGCTCTATGATGCTATCACTGAACTCTGCATTTGGCAGGAGTGAAGAAGGTAATTGACAATATACTACTGTAACCATGTTTGTATTATGTTCACAGGGTTATGTTCACTCTAGTGGCTAGTTTACTAAAACAGTTGTTTTTTTATGAAGAATCTGATGTAACTTGTCAGCCATAGTTATTGAGCCAAACTTTTCCACATCTTCTTGGTCATGAAGAAGGAAAATGATGCAGAAATGCGACAACATGAGGAAATTCTGAGTATTTGAATGTTAGTAACAAAAGTTTTTTTGTCACTGATTTGAAAAACTTTTTCTAGACTTTGATAAGCAGCGAGTTCCCATTGATAGGAGCTGTTGTTGCACCATTCTGTTCAATACTGTGGGTAGTTGGTAACTGAAACCTACGGGCTGGAGTTAACGTATTTTCATAAGACATCCAAGGGTAACATCTGGCATGTAGAACTTAAAGAAAATTTGATTTTAAAATATCTGAGATTCATATACACTCTCCTTTGCTGGTTATATTCACCTGTACGTTTATCATAGTTTTGCAAAGAAGTTAGAGAACTCCATGCGGAAATGAAATGGTCATTGGTTTGTACACATATTTGTCTGGCTTATACTGACAATTGCTGCTTTTACATATGCATTTTGATAGCAAGACGTTTTTTGAAAGGGGTTAGGAAAATAAATTGTTCCTGATGTTTGTTTATTACTAATTCTGGGATAGATGTTGATACTGTCCATTTAACACTTCACACTATTGTCTTCAATTAAACTACAGTATGGATAACGATAGCTAGTCCTTCACAGAGCAATATTTTCATTTTGACTTATATGCTTGCAATGCATGAATCTGCAAAACCATTTAATGGAACACTGGGAAAAAATTGCTATCTGTTCATGGCAAACAGATACATACATCTGATTTAGGGGAAAAAATTGCTATCTGTTCATGGCAAACAGATACATACATCTGATTTAGCCAGCCACCTGTCAACTTTTGCCAGACCTTTGGCAGAGACCAGTGGAGACACAAGTCTACAAATATCAGTCCCAATGCCAGAGTGCTCCAATGTAAGTGGAAATAACATTATTCCAAGCCCAAAGTTTTCTCTGAAGATGCTCTTATTTTGATAGATGTCTAGGCAGGTGTGAATCAGGTTATCATATTGTAATAAAAGGGGCTGGGAATAGAATCTTAGGCTGAATTCTGGCAAGTTGAAATTAAGAAGATTTTATGACTATTTCATCTGATATCTTGGGTGTGATTAAGTGCAAGACTTTAAACACCTGTAATGTAGAAGGCTGTATTTAAACTACATGCCTGGACTCCTTTTAAAAGCAATAAGTTTGCAGTTCCAGAGTCCTATTCAACTCATCCCAAATTAGATGTCTAAAACACATCAAATCGGTCATGTTGTCAAATGCCAATTACAGTCCATTTGGTACAAATGGGTTCTAGATCACCAGCTCAGATGTCAATATTAATATAGAAAACATAAAAAATTAGATAACATGAACCTAATTCCCCTTGACATGTGAATAACCCCAGATGGACCATTCCGATATCAAGACACTCTGCATCAATATTTTGAGGAAAGATATTTGAAGAGTATTTATTTATTCATGTTTTATACATCTGTATGAATTTATGAAAGTCACAACATGCAATTTTATGACATGGAAATAATTTAATACTTGAGGAGAAATGTTTTAAAGAGCACAAAAAAAGTTAAATAGACTATTATGGTTTTGAAGTACAATTTCCCTCTGAAGCAGCAACATTTACGAGATGAAGTCTCAGAGGAGAATAGGGAATCACAGTTCAACCCTGGAAAAGGACTCCTTATAAGGACTACAGAGAAAAGGTTTGGTACACGAAGGTGTATATATTTTTCTTCAGTTGTATCCATTGGTCCAATAGAAGAAGTTACTTCTTCCCAGAAACCTTATGTCACTCGAACTGCAATCAAACTAATTTATTTCTCCAGGTTCCAAGACATGAACATTCAGGAGGACATGCTGGATACTCTACCTGACTGGAGCTTTTTGCCAACTATTTATTGGTGGAAATGAAACTGCAGGGAGAATATGCACCTAGCATGATTTGGCCCTGAAATGGCATGAAGAGCCAACAACTGGGCCATGATGCAGCCAATGCAACTCCTTCCAACAAGGGTGGTGTGTTAATGGCAAACCTTTCATGAAGGGTTTTCAAAGTGTTTTCTAAAAATTGATTAACTGAGCCACTCACAACTTTGCATGATTAGGTTAGGCTGGGATCACTTTTTCAATACTGAAATATAGCTGCCATGGTGATAGCATACGGAAAATGTATGAGGCCTTAAACCTGTCTCAGTGATGATGATGGGAATATGAAATTGTGTTCTCCTGGAAATGGTTCAGATAGATACAGGGACTGCCTGTAATCTTCCCAAAGGCCTCAGCTCTCGGACTCTGCTCTCAGCTGTAGGAAAAAAAGGTAAGACTTACTGAGTTGGCATTTTTCCAGAAATGAAGATTGTTTTCATTTCTCCCGGGGAAAAAAAGTGCCTAGACATTGACTGCAATTGGTCACAGCCTCCACTTTATACTCCCTTTGAGAATTAGCACTTCTGTGCCTTCTACAAAAACAAAGCCTATAAAGCTGATTCTGGAAACCACTACCAGTGAGCTCCTCCTTGGGAAGTACCCAGAAAGCATTGACCTAATCCAAACCTTATCTGCAAGAACTGATAGGATCATGACAGAAGTTGCCATATTTGCAAGTTTACAAACTTATAATAAGTAAAATCTTGCTATCGTAAGTCATCCTGATTCTTTTTTCCTGAATAAGAATAATGAAGATATACAGAAAAACTGCTGTAGTTTTCTGAAGGTCAGGGGAGATTTGCTAAAATGCATAAATCATTGCTTTTGCTGTGAAAGCTGATCAACAGCACCATTCTGGTCAAATGCCTAAATGCCAGTTCTGATATGTATTATCCCGAAGGCAAAGCAGGGCTGCACAAAGTTTTCCTCCAGGAAGAGAGTTGTCTCATTTGGTTGATTTCAATTAACAACTTCCTTGAAACATTGTTGACCTTTCTGGCACAGCACACTTTCAAGTAAAATGCAGGATGCAAGTCTAATCCACTCAGCTCCAGAACATTTTAACCAATATCCGTAGGGCACACATCCTGGGACTTGATTTAATCTTATGATCAGGGGAGTGTCACTTGATGTGTTAGGTGATGAAGACTTAGGAGGCTCTTGTCCTTTTTCACAACTATAGGACTTCCTTGTTCTCAGAACACAGAGTGATGATGAAAATTGGGGTTTTTTAGCATTTTTTTTCATCTAATGAACACAAAGCAGACGAGAACTAGCAATGATTACACTCGTAGAAAAACATACTTTAAAATTAAGGATTTTAAGAAGTCTGTTTTCAAAATGAACTTGATGATGTTCCAGGAGCAAACAGTTACTGGTCACTGCTGCATTTCATTCAAGTAACCATAGTTGGTTAGTGAGCTGAGCATTTCCACAACTGATATAGAGAATTGTTGCTACTTGTCACAACTTCTGATATTCAAAGTGTCTAACTGCTTTCCAGGAGCAATGTTTTCTCTGGTGTTACTATTTAAATAATATAGTAACATAACAACATTTTTTTTTCATCTGCCAATGTAACTGGCAAATTTCTTGTAAATTTCTAAGCCTTTCATTTGAGATCTCTGGTAACATAAAAATAACGTGACCTTTGCAACGATTAAGTAGGCAGATCTCACCATCTGTGTGATTCTGAAGAGCATTGTGTTAAGCATAAATGTGCATATTTCTCTGCACAGGTGCCTCCACATAAATTAAGTGTTTCAGCCATTGTTCAGAAATTGAGCCTAAATCCGGGAACTCTCCGTGCCATTGGGTTCCCTCAATGTAACAATTTCTCTGTCATCTGGAA